>NC_060068.1:1396929-2793858 GCF_922984935.1 Meles meles
CGTATCAATGAAACTAGAAGTTGGTTTTTTGAAAGAATCAATAAGATCGATAAACCATTGGCCACACTAATCCAAAAGAAAAGAGAGAAAGCCCAAATTAATAAAATTATGAATGAAAAGGGAGAGATCACAACTAACACCAAGGAAATAGAAACAATCATCAGAAATTATTACCAACAGTTGTATGCCAATAAGCTAAGCAACCTAGATGAAATGGATGCATTCCTGGAAAGCTACGAACTCCCAAAATTGAACCAGGAAGAAATTGACAACCTGAATAGACCGATATCTAGTAATGAGATTGAAGCAGTGATCAAAAACCTCCCAAAAAACAAGAGCCCAGGACCTGATGGATTCCCTTGGGAATTCGACCAAACTTTCAAAGAAGAAATAACACCAATTCTCCTAAAGCTGTTCCAAAAAATTGAAGCAGAAGGAAAACTTCCAGACTCTTTTTATGAAGCCAGCATTACCCTGATCCCCAAACCAGGCAAAGACCCTACCAAAAAGGAGAATTTCAGACCAATATCACTGATGAATATGGATGCAAAGATTCTCAACAAGATCCTAGCAAACAGGATCCAGCAGCACATTAAAAAGATTATCCACCATGACCAGGTGGGATTCATCCCTGGGTTGCAAGGTTGGTTCAACATTCTCAAATCAATCAGTGTGATAGAACACATCAATAAGAGAAGAGAGAAGAACCACATGGTCCTCTCAACTGATGCAGAAAAAGCATTTGACAAAATCCAGCATCCGTTCCTGATGAAAACGCCTCAAAGTATAGGGATAGAGGGAATATTCCTGAACTTCATAAAATCTATGAATGAAAGACCCACATCAAATATCATCTTCAATGGGAAAAAGCTTGCAGCCTTCCCGTTGAGATCAGGAACACGACAAGGATGCCCACTCTCACCACTCTTGTTCAACATAGTATTAGAATTTCTAGCAACGGCAATCAGACAACAAAGAGAAATAAAAGGTATCCAAATTGGCAAGGAAGAAGTCAAACTCTCTCTCTTCGCAGATGACATGATTCTTTATATGGAAAACCCCAAAGACTCCACCCTCAAACTACTAGAACTCATACAGCAATTCAGTAACGTGGCAGGATACAAAGTCAATGGACAGAAATCACTGGCTTTCTTATACACCAACAATGAAAATACATAAAGGGAAGTTAGAGAATCGATTCCATTTACTATAGCACCAAGAACCATAAGATACCTGGGCATAAACCTAACCAAAGAAGTAAATTACCTGTACTCGAGGAACTACAAAACACTCATGAAAGAAATTGAAGAAGACACAAAAAGATGGAAGACTGTTCCATGCTCTTGGATTAGAAGAATAAACATTTTTAAAATGTCTATACTGCCTAGAGCAATCTATACTTTTAATGCCATTCCGATCAAAATTCCACCGATATTTTTCAAAGAGTTGGAGCAAATAATCCTAAAATTTGTATGGAGCCAGAAGAGACCCCGAATTGCTAAGGAAATGTTGAAAAACAAAAACAAAACTGGCAGCATCATGTTACCCCGATTTCAAGCTTTACTACAAAGCTGTGATCACCAAGACAGCGTGGTACTGGCATAAAAACAGACACATAGACCAGTGGAACAGAGTGGAGAGCCCAGATATGGACCCTCAACTCTATGGTCAAATAATCTTCGACAAAACAGGAAAAAATATTCAATGGAAAAAAGACAGTCTCTTCAATAAATGGTCCTGGGAAAACTGGACAGCGATATGTAGAAGAATGAAACTCGACCATTCTCTTACACCGTACACAAAGATAAACTCGAAATGGATAAAAGACCTCAACGTGAGACAGGAATCTATCAGAATCCTAGAGGAGAACATAGGCAGTAACCTCTTCGATATCAGCCACAGCAACTTCTTTCAAGATAAGTCTCCAAAGGCCAAGGAAACAAAAGCAAAAATGAACTTTTGGGACTTCATCAAGATCAAAAGCTTCTGCACAGCAAAGGAAACAGTCAACAAAACAAAGAGGCAACCCACGGAATGGGAGAAGATATTTGTAAATGACAGTACAGACAAAAGGTTGATATCCAGGATCTACAAAGAACTTCTCAAACTCAACACACACAAAACAGATAATCATATCAAAAAATGGGCAGAAGATATGAACAGACACTTCTCCAATGAAGACATACAAATGGCTATCAGACACATGAAAAAATGTTCATCATCACTAGCCATCAGGGAGATTCAAATTAAAACAACATTGAGATACCACCTAACACCAGTTAGAATGGCCAAAATTAGCAAGACAGGAAACAACGTCTGTTGGAGAGGATGTGGAGAAAGGGGAACCCTCTTACACTGTTGTTGGGAATGCAAGTTAGTGCAGCCACTTTGGAGAACAGTGTGGAGATTCCTGAAGAAATTAAAAATAGAGCTTCCCTATGACCCTGCAATTGCACTGCTGGGTATTTACCCCAAAGATACAGATGTAGTGAAAAGAAGGTCCATTTTACCCCAATGTTTATTGCAGCAATGGCTACGGTCACCAAACTGTGGAAAGAACCAAGATGCCCTTCAACGGATGGAAGATGTGGTCCATATACACAATGGAGTATTATGCCTCCATCAGAAAGGACGAATACCCAACTTTTGTAGCAACATGGACGGGACTGGAAGAAATTATGCTGAGCGAAATAAGTCAAGCAGAGAGAGTCAAGTATCATATGGTCTCACTTATTTTGGTCTCACTTGTTTGTGGAGCATAACAAAGAACATGGAGGACATGGGGAGATGGAGAGGAGAGGGAGTTGAGGGAAACTGGAAGGGGAGATGAACCATGAGAGACTATGGACTCTGAAAAACAACCAGAGGGTTATGAAGGGGCGGCAGGGGGGTGGGGGGGTGGGAGGTTGAGGAACCAGGTGGTGGGTAATAGGGAGGGCACGTACTGCATGGAGCACTGGGTGTGATGCCAAAACAATGAACACTGTTATGCTGTAAATAAACAAATAAAAATAAATATAAAAAAAAAGAATCAGATATGTTATCAGAAATCACAGGATTCATGCCAGTCATGCAGAGTGGTGATATCAGTACTCAACTCACAAAGTGACCTGAGATACTATCAGTTCAGACACCATTTACTTCAATTCTTTATATGGCTGCCAAGAACATTTTTTTTTCTTTTTCATTAAAGGTTTATTAATTGATTGGCTGATTGATGAATTTGAGAGAGAGGCAGGGGAGAGTGGGGAGAAGCAGCAGTGGAGACAGAATCCTAAAGCAGACACTGCCCTATGGGCACAGCCCTACGAGGAGCATAGTACCAGGACATTGAGAATATGACTTGAATCAAAACCAAGAGCCTTTTGATTAACCCAAGGAAACACTGAGTCACCTTATTCTTTCGAGGACTGTGGGCTCTCTTGTCCCACCTCTTGCCATATGTCACTGAGATCTGGGGGGTCAGTCTGCCCTCCAACACCCAATTCTCCTGGTGGCTATAGCACTGACTCATGTCTCCTCTGATTCACTTCGTGGTAAAAATGGCTAAATCAGAAAAAGAAATGAGACCTCCGTGCATTTACCAACCAGGCCAACATGCTGGAGACAGAAATAGAACACCTGGCACCTGCCTCCCTAAGAAGAGATCTAAACTCTGTCTACATGTTCCTGGGTACATACCAAGGCTTTGCCACCACCCAGGAGGTGCTGGACCTCCTATTTGCAAGGTGAGCACCGTGCCCCTAACTGCCAAGTGTGATTTGGCCAATGCCTGGTTGTGAGACTTTGGCATGTCTCCAAACTTCCCCTAGCCTCAGTTTGCTCCTAACTGGGGCAGAGTTAATATAGGGACTCAGTGGGGACTTGTAGGGAAAGTACACCTGGGTGTCTGCTCCTGTGGAATAGTCTGCTAGAGGGCCTGAGGTCACGCTATTTGAGCATTCTCCTGCTCCTCATGATGAAGCCTCTGCTTCATCCCTCACTATCACTAAGGTCTTGAGCTGGGTTGTTTTGCCATTGAAAGGGAGATCTGAGACTCCATCTCGGGTCTGTGTCTGGGTGAATCCAGAGCAGGCATCCTTGGGTGTGAACAGGGGGTCAGGCCCACTCAGATATCTGTGATGGGCTCGTTGGGGCCCTTTCATTCATCAAGCATTCAGGAATCCCCACTCAGTGAAGGCATTTATATAGTAGCTTCATATGATCCCTACACAGAACAGACAGCACCTCAGGGCTGCAGATTGGTAAGGGCTCAGATGATGAGAGGTAGCATCCACAGGACATTTCATGTGATGCCCCCTGGCCTCCTCCAGATATGTGTGCATTTTATTCATCTATGATGAGGTCAGCAGAGCCCAGGAGGAGAAGTGGAACGTGTGAGTAACTTCAGATGATAAAGAAGGGCCTTCCCTCTCCACCAGGGTAGCAAGGTACTGTGAATTAGAGGGCCTGCTGGAACTTCACCCACATATCTGTTATTCCTGCTTTAGGGTAAATGTCTGAGAGCTTTTTCTGGAAAATGGTAAGGTGTCCTGGGGCGATGTGGTTGGTATGTGACCACTGTGGAAAAGCACAGTGAGAAGGAGGACAGCTTCAAACCCTAAGAGGGTCATTCTTCATCCCTGTCCCCTCCCAGCCCTATCTCTACCCCAAATCCAGGACACTGAACTGAGGATTTAGGAACCATCACACAGCAGTCTGTTAGAACCTGGACACTTGGTGATCAGAGGGTGCTCAGGAGACCCATTGAGAGGTCAGGGGCCACACAACCCACATCCTGTGGGAGATTAGTGTCAGTGGAAGAAGACCCACTCATGGCACCTAGTAAATAAGGCAGCACATGGGCACATGAGTAACGTTTGAGGTCTTGGGGGGTCCCGAAAAGGCCTGGCTAGAGACAGAGTACCTTTGTTCCCTCCTTGGTTGGATCTTTACAAAGCAGTGTTGTGTGCAGTGAGGGTAAATAAGAGTCCAGACACCACCCCTCCCTGGGCACATGCAGTTGAATTCAAGTGGTAAGTGAGCAAGGAGACAGACTGAGTAGTTTGTCCAGTTCCCGTAAGGACAGAAATGCTCATACCATTGATCAAGAACTCCCATTCATAATGCCTTTTTGCCAGCCTGCTATCTGTGACCAGGTCTGTCCTGGGGAGGACTGACAGATAACAGGTGGAGAAAGAGTAGGTCTTGTCTCTGAAAGGAGCTGGAAATTCGGGGGCCCAGGTTCCCACAGGGTTTCCCTGGGATATTGGTTTGGATGGGTGCCCTGTCCTTTGATGCGTCTGCCTACCTGCCTGTACTCGGGGCTACCTATTCCATCTTGAGCACATGGCTGGAACAATATTCTTGGGTTTTTTTCCAGCCCCCAGAATTTCCCAGACTTTATATGCTGCTGACATACATGGGGCTTAATATACCAGGCCTGGAGTGCCGTGCCCAACTTCTGCTCTCACAGCTGCAACACCTTGAGCCCTCAAAGCGAGAGCATGGGAGTGAGGAGGTCTGGGGGTGACTGATGCAGGCCTGAGGAGGAGACAGCATGGGCCACACTGAGTAAGCCTCCTCAGATTGTTATTGGTCTGTGAATTAGATTATTGTTATTGATTATTGTTGTTATAATCAACAATAAATTATTGTTATTGAGAGGAGTGAGTAGTCTCAGATCCCTACCTCATTGGCTTCAGTTGGAGAGACATTACAAGGATTGGGTCTTGAATGCAGACCACACTGAGGGGTGGGAAAAGTTTATTTTATGTATGAGGCAAAAGGGAAGTCAGTCATGCTGATGATACTTTCTCTTCTTGGAGCTACAGCACCAACCTTAGAGCAAGATCCTGATCCACCTCAGGAACCCATCCCAACTCCCACTCTGGCACCCTCTGCACCTTTGAAGCCTGAGCTTGCCCACCCCATCCCTGCTGCTGTGGTTCACCAGTCATGAAGATCAGTGACATCACCTGCCCTGGTGGGGCTAGTGCGGGTGGTAGTCAGAGCTCTAATTCATGCTCTGGATTTGGAAGAGCCAATGGCCCCTTTGCCTGACCTGGAGGTCCAGCAGGGTCCTGCCCCTGTTCCTGGATTTCCTGAATGGTCTGAACCACCATATGGCTCAGAGGAGCAACCTGGCTCATCCCCTGAGCAGCAGCTGGTGCAGGCTGTAGCCCCAAACTATGTCTTCCCTTCCACTGTCATTGCCTTCTTTGTAATATTTGTGTTTTGTATACACCTGTATAATAACTTAATAGATTTTGTTCATTAAATAAAGTAGAATTTGAGTTTACATAAAATTTTACTCAGATACTTTCCAATGTTATATCAACATCTCATTAGGTACATTCAGAGTTTGGCACACCCATTTACTTCTACGGCATTTCCATCACAGAGACACCTGTGCTACTAAGCACTCACTGCTCATTCCCTCACCCCAGTCCTTGAAACCACTTCTCTTCTCTCTGTCTCTGGTACGTACTTTACTTGTCTTGGATTTTCATGTGCCTGTAATCCTACAATATGTCTTTCTCTGTCTGTCTGCAGAACATAAGTATGATTCACATTTTTAAATTATGCAAATCACATTTTATTACATAGGGATGTTCCTGAAAGAACAAAGATCATGGGAAGTTCCAAAATGAACTATTTTCATTATCTGTGATAGGGTTCCCTTTCATAAAGATGCCTTGAAAAGCAGAAACCACAAGAGAAATGTCTGGGTCCATGAGCAATCTTTCAATTCTTTCATTTTCCTGGATAGACTATGTTTAAACTATTCTAATGGACATATTATAAAATATTAAAATCATATCTTAAATATTATCATTTATGCTAACAAGTTAGGTAATGAAGTAAATAGTTCTTTAGATTTTATCCAGACTATATTTATTTAGTAAATAATAATTAAATATGAAAAAAGAAGACACGTTCCTTCTACCAAGAAATAATTACCCATAATACACGGTGTCCAACTTTCCTGCCTTTCCTTCTAAGGGTAGTGTGGGTGTGTGCATGTGTGGGTGTACACACATGCATGTGTGTGTCAGAATGGTGCAGGAAATGTTCCAGGGCTGCACTCTTGTTCTACCTGATGTCCCCACAGTGGACAGGCACCGTCGCTGCTGTCTCCTTGGGCATTCACAGTCACAGCACTCAGCAGCCCCATCTGTTGAACATCTAAGCCATTTCCAATTATTTGACTCTCATAATGTAAGTTATAAGCATGTCGGTGCCATAAATCTCTGTTTCTTTAGGAATTATTCCTATAAACACCAATACTAGAACACACATTGACCACATTATTGGGGGACTGGCTGCTGGCTCCTCTATGCTCATTTATTAAGGTGAAGCATTGCTTTGGAAAGGAGAATTCCCAGATTCCATAGATAAGACCTGAAATCATGAGGAGGACAAGCCATCAGTGATGCCATCAGGGTTTTGGGATTGACCATAGAGAATGGAAGAGCCTGCCCACAACCCCCTCTCATATGCCCTCTCTCACAAGCTTCCCTGCTTTGTGTCCTGGAATACACCTCACCCATGCCCTGTCTCGTGACATTCTCCAGCCACTCCAGCCTCTCATGCTCCTTAACTTAGATGCTAACTAGAACAACCAGATCATGCCCCATGCCAGCAGAAGGGTGCAGGTCAGCCCACTTCTCTCAGCTTGCTCCCTGTACTTCCTGGCTGAACCTCATCCTCTCAGGGAGGAATCTCTAAAGACAGTGCAGGTCAGTGGGTTACAGAGAAGTGTTCATCCAGATGTAGTTTTAGTGGCAACAGCTAGAACCACTTGAACTTGTGTGAGAATGACAGGCCTTTACAAAGCACATTGTCTGCTAATGGAAGCTGCAGGATGGACAGAGCCTCAACCAGGGGCTTTGACTCTGGACATAGCTCATCCACTCATCCACACCCCTCAGGATGCTCTAGCTGTGACCCCCTGACCCTGCTAACCCCAATTTTGGTATCCCTCAAGTTAAGCTTGTCTGAGAGAAGAGACTGTGCTTTCTTTTGAGTCCCCTCTCCTCTGCCAAGTCAGGTAAGGGGAGTCCACTTGATCTAACACTCTATTGGAGGCCATCATCATTAATTTCTGTCTTCTCTGCCATAACATGGAGATAACCAGGCACAGAAGATATCCTCATAGGGCTCTCCCTGGAGGAAGAGAGAGATAAACCAGTGAGTGGGACTCAGTGAGAAAGGAGAGCTCTGAGCACTAGCAGAAGGGCTGCCATGGGCCAGGGGCTGCCATATTGGTCAGTGGCACAGGCTTTGTGTTGCCTTGCAGGGGAGTGGCCAGGCTTCCTCCTACCAATAGATCCATCAAAAACCAAAATGACATCCATAAAATACTTTAAACTCCAACCACGGAAAGGCAGTGGGACCCAGGCCTCCAAGGAGGCCTAAGATTCTTTGTACCAATGATTACACTGTGGGGGGAAAGTGGGACAGGCTAATGGAACTGAGGGAAGCTAATTTCCCTGTTTTGGGGAGAAAGAGCCCCATCACAAGGCACCCAAATATTTGTTCCAAAAACAGGTGACAGTTCCAGGGACTCCAGCTTGCCAGTATCCACACTGAGGATTTTCCATGTCCAGGACACAAGCTCTGGGTGACATCCTGCCACGGGGCAGGCCTGGGTCTGATGGATGAGCCCCAGTGTTGTGGGATCCCATATTAGAGGGGATGAAGTCTTTCTGGGAGGAAAACTGAGTCAGGGGAGCCTGGTTTGGGAGGCTGATAGGACACAGTAAGGCAGAGACCCAGAGCCCATGATAGGAATGTGCTCCCTGTGAGCTAATTTTAGCTGGTAAATCTAAAGATTACTGAGTATCTTTTTAGAGCATGAATCATGTCAGTCAATCCCCCCTAACAATTCCATGTGGAAGGTAGAAATGCTGCCTCTGTTTGATGAAAAAGGAAACCAAGGCTTTAATAAACTGCACCTTTCCATGATCCACATTGAGTCATAGGCAGGATTTGAACCCAGGGCTTGCCAGCGTTGTGGGCCCAACGTCACAAGAACGTTGCATCCAGTTACTTCAGAAGAGACTTCTCAACTCTGAGGTTATGTGAGCCTTTGTACCCAGGGAGAAATCTCTTCCTACCCAGACAAAGACTGGCAGGTACTGGGAGATTCCTCAGCGCCAAGGCACAGCATCATCAGACAACAGACCCAGGACAAGCCCATGTGAGAGTTCACACCACTGCCCCTTGAGTGCAGTGAAGTCTCTAGGCCTCAGGGTTGGATGTGGAGCTTTGTGCACCTCTGAGTTCCAGGAGTGAGCCCTGTGGATGGAACACAGAGTCCAATGGCAGAGAGACAGCAGTTCTAGCTCCTGCCCAGCCTCTTCGCAGCTGGGCAACCCAAGCAGAGCTCTGAAGCTACAGACCCTGTTCCTAAATTGCTGAATGTAATGGGTACTGCTAAGTGGGATTTAGAAAGAAATGACTTGTACAGTTCCTGCCTGGTGCCTGGGAGCACATGTAGAGTCCAGAGGAAAGACAATCAGGTCAGTGACCAATTTACACATGTATCTGGTCTTCCACTTGTTGGTTCTGTTGTCATCCTTAAGAAACAGATGCAAAAGCTAAGATGAGGAAGATTCCTTCATAGGCTTTCTTCTCTGAGGTTTAGCTCTTGAATTTAGATCTGTGACCCATTTGGGGTTCATTTTCTGTCTTCTCTGAGGGGAGGGTTCATGGGCCTTCATTAAGTCATTTGTAATTTTATGTTTTGGCATGTGCAGGAACTGATGCACTTTAGTCACTGTAGTACCTTAGGTTGTCACTTGTAGTTACTTGTCAGTAGATCCGCAAGAATCTGTAGAATAATATTTATTCTATCCTGGAAGAAATTTGCTGAGAGTATGAAGGAAGTCCAAAAGGAGGTTAACTTCTATATTATGCAGGGGTGGAGCAGTGTCCTTGTTAAGAATACACACCCTTGGGGCGCCTGGGTGGCTCAGTGGGTTAAAGCCTCTGCCTTCGGCTCAGGTCATGATCCCACGGTCCTGGAATCGAGTCCCACATTGGGCTCTCTGCTCCACAGGGAGCCCGCTTCCTCCTCTCTCTCTGCCTGCCTCTCTGCCTAGTGTGATTTCTCTCTGTCAAATAAATAAAATATTAAAAAAAAATACACACCCTCCTCTGGTGGCCACAGGTGACATTGGAGGAGTTCCCTGAACTGTCTGCAAAACAAGCCAGTGGATGTTGGACATCTTCAAGGATTCACAGAGAGATCAAAACAGTTACATAAAATTCAAGGTTTTGGAATGTGTCTTCTAGGAAATCTGAGAAAAATGGCCTTTTTCCCAAATGCACTATTTCGAGAAATATTTTCTGAGTAGCTGAGTCAGGCCCTGGGTTCCAAGGTAGAAAGTAGGGAGAATGGTGGATGCTTCCCAAGAGGCACATGGTGCATGGTGGGATAGTGTGGGAAATAACTGGTTCACACCACAGCTTTGTATATTTGGTTGAAAGAAAACAGTAAAATAAAACAAACCATATTTATGGATTCCTTTGATTATGCTAGTCATAAAACATTTTGGACAATTTGAAAACTATCATTCAGCATATGTGTATCCTCTTTTCCCAGTTAGATGACATCAACTTATATTCCCAGCTTATTTTTTACTTATTAGGAGAAGCCACTGTAGAGTCTTAATGACTCTACAAAAATCCTCGTAGAACTAACAGATGGATTAAGTCCTAAACCTAAGGATATAGATTCTATATACAAAAATGAGTTTCACTTCTATACACGAATAACATGCTATCAAGGACAGGAATTAAGAAAGTTATTTGTAATTGATAATCACTCAAAAAGAATAAAAAACGTAGGAATTATTTTCACCTGGAGGTAAAAGACCTGCATACTGAAAACTTAAACCATTAATGAAAGAATTTGAAGAAGACAGAGTTAAGTCTGGAGACATCCCATGCTCATGGAGCCCTAGAATATATGTAAGGCAAAGGTCTAGATTGCATAAAACAATCTAAATATTTAGTGCAAACCCCATCAAGGTCTAATGGCATTTTTAGAAATAAAACCAACAATCCTACAAAGTGAATAATACTACAGAAGTCCCTGAATAACCAAAGCCATCTGGAGAAAAAACAAAGTAGTAGGCATCATGATTCTGAATCCAAAGTGTATTACAAAGTTGTAGAAATGGACATCAGATGGTATTGACCTACAGACAGACACACAGATCAATGGAACAGAGCAGAAAACCCAGGAAAAACACCCACACATATGTAGTCAATTGATTTACAACAAAAGCTCCAAAAATATAAAATAGGGAACCAACAGTCTTCATGATAAGTGATTTGGAAACACTGGGCAACCTCAAGTAAAGCAGTGCCACCGAATATCTATCTGACCTGATCCACAACGAAGTCACAATGTGGCAAGAACTTCAACAAAACAGCTACACCCATAAAATACCTAGCTGGAAATTTGACAGAATTTTATTAACACCCCTGCTTTTTTACAATAATCTCCATGACCAAAATCTGAACTCCAGATTCTGAGATCTAGAGTCAGATGTTGTGCTGACTGATCCAGTGAAGAACCTTTTAAAACTATGTAGCACAGTGGTGTCAGAATAGATCTTTTAATTCATCCCCTTAACATATTTTTTTGGAAAAATATTTCTTGAGATCATTCCTGACACTGAGTTTTGGATTTGACATAAGAAGCAAAGGCTACAATGAAAAATAAACAACTGGGACTGCATCAAACTAAAAGCCTTCTTTACAGAAAAGGAAATCTCCAGTCATCAACATATTGAAAACACAACATACTGAAAAGGGGAAAATATTTGCAAACTACCTAACTGATAGATGTCTCATAACCAAAATATTGAAGAACTCATACAAGTCAATAAGACAAAAACAGATAACAGTTACAAGATAAGCAGAGTTCAGACTAGATACTTTTTTTCAAAGAAAACACACAGAGGGCCAACAAATACATGAAGAGATGTTCACCACCACTTATCACCAGGAAAATGCAAATCAAAGCCCAAAATGATGTCACCTGTCACCTGTAACTTGTCTGCATGACTAGTATCCAGAAGACCAAACAAGAATTTTGGCCAAAATATGGAGGAAAGATAACTCTGCTCTATTGGTGGGACTGTAAACGGGCTCTCTTTGTAGGAATGGGTGCAGCTACTATGGAAAACAGTATCAAGTTTTCTCAAAATATTCAACATAGAGGAACATGGATAATTCAATCAGAAGAGTGAGTGACTCTTGATCTTGGGGTCATGAGGTTGAGCCCCACATTGGAGGTAAAGAGTACTTAAAAATGGATATAGAACAACCATATCATCCATCAATTCTCCTCTTATGTATTAGAATGAAGCCAAGTCTTCTCTCTTCTACAGTGAAGGTGTATAGGGATGCCTGGGTGGCTCAGTCGTTAAACATCTGCCTTTGGCTCAGGTCATGATTCCAGGGTCCTGGGATTGAGCCCCACATTGGGCTCCCTGCTCAGTGGAGAGTCTGTTTCTTATTCTCAAAATTCCCCTGCTTGTGCTCTCTCTCAGTCTCTCTGTGTTCTCTCTGTCAAATAAATAAATATAATCCAAATAAATAAATAAAATGAAGGTGTATAGATTGATGTACTGAAAATCTCTGCTCTTTTGAAGTAGAATGTGAAGGGTCCTGTCCACCAGTCTAAGGTTGCCCAGTGTTTCCAAAGCACTTTAAAGTCTCAGGTCAACTCTCCTCCAGAGCTCTACTCAAATCCTAAGAATTTATCTCTCAGTCTATTCCCCTTTTACCCACAGCCCTGTCTTCCCCAGTCTGTCCAGACCCAGCCCACCATTCCCTAGGAACTTGACATAGTTTGTGGTTTGCCTGGCCCAGGGCTTGCTGAGTCAGCACTGGGCCCAAAGCTATGTCCTGAGCTGCCCCCTACAAACATGCCTGGGTCACAGGAACCTACTAACTACTTAGCAGAATGTTTGCAGAAACACAGGCTCCCAACCTGTATACTTGCTGATCAGGGAGCATCTCCCAACCATTGTAGTCCCACTGTATCCAATAAGCCATCAGGTGTTCTGTGCAAATTCCTTCCACTCTTGTCCCTCAAACAGTCAACACTCTCACCAGCAGGTGAGAACAGGTTAAGTCACATACACATGATCACCAAAATGTTTCTGGCTTTAAGTCTTCTGCTACTCATACAGATATTTCCTTCACAGCTCAGCAGTATCTGGAAGTGAGGATACTCTACTGAGTCTTCTGATCTTGAAACCTTGGACCCTTCATCTATCCCATGGTCTGATGTGCCTGGTGTCTTCCTTCTTCCCTCATAAATCTTTTTTCTGGATTTGGCCCAACCCTCGGCTCTGAGGGCTGCATTCACCCATGGAAACCACCAAATAACTCTCTCGTTCCTTAGAGCCTCCCTGTTGATGGCTTGGGAACAATAATCTGGAGTTTATGAATTTCTAGGAGTTTCTGGAGTTAATAAATGACAAATATCATTCCAGCTGTTTCAGATTTTGTTTTGTGGAGGGAAACATTGACACTGACAGGACAAGCAAAATCCATTCAAATTCAACATATTTCATATATATATATGATCAAAAAGGAAACTTCAATCCATAATTTGTCTCATTTTATATTTATATTTATCCAAAATGATGACTTCAGTTTGTTCCCTTCAAAAGGTCCACATACCACAGCAAGAGGCTATTTCCAGTGGTCAATTTGAACAGAACCCTAAGTGGTGCTTTTCTTCTCCCATCGCTGAGCTTTTCTGCCTCCAACTTGCAACACATAGTCTATTCTTTCTACCTCTTTGTAACAAAGTCAGGTGCCCATCTTAAAGCTCAATCGTTGAAGAACATTTTTTTTTTGGACAGGAGAGTATCTTCTGGTAATCACACAGAAACCATGGCTGGGGGCGCCTGGGTGGCTCAGTGATTTAAACCTCTGCCTTGGGGGCGCCTGGGTGGCTCAGTGGGTTAAGCCGCTGCCTTCGGCTCAGGTCATGATCTCAGGGTCCTGGGATCGAGTCCCGCATCGGGCTCTCTGCTCAGCGGGGAGCCTGCTTCCCTCTCTCTCTCTCTGCCTGCCTCTCTATCTACTTGTGATCTCTCTCTGTCAAATAAGTAAATAAAATCTTTAAAAAAAAAATAAAAAAAAATAAACCTCTGCCTTGGCTCAGGTCATGATCTCAGGTTCCTGGGATCGAGCCCCGCAATGGGCACTCTGCTCAGCAGTGAGCCTGCTTCCCTCTCTCTCTCTGCTTCTCTGCCTACTTGTGATCTCTGTCAAATAAATAAATAAAATCTTAAAAAAAAAAAAGGAAGAAACCATGGCTGGCCCAGGTGAAGAAGACAGATTACCCATAAGGGAGCTGCATTTCCACTTGCAGCAACATTATGTGAGGTGAAATGTTAGGTCCCAATAAGGGAAGTTTGGAGTGAATTTTCCTCAACTCCTTCCACTCATGGGTCTGCGATGTGACTGTCTAGGGCTTTACTGCCAGAGCAAGGAGCTCTTCTCCAGAACTACAGACTTTGAAGACTGTGGGAAGATTAATTCTGAAACTTCCTGTAATAAAAAGAGTTTGGGAGTGAGGGAAGGAGAAACAGTGAAGCATCAGGGTGGGAAATACCCATTGGATTCCAAAAGTACATAAATGCTGAGCATGGACTGGGCCTGATCTTTCACCTGGAATGTGCCCCCCACAGGAGGCTCCAGAGAAAGGACTAAAGCCACTGTTGATGCCAAACTCAGAGTAGAAATTTGCAGTCCCTTCCAGGCAGTGGAGAAGTGAGAGAAGTTGTGGGGGCTTTGGAAGCAAAGCACCAAAACTTAAGTGCCCTGTTTTGCATATGCTGGCCATGTGCCTATGTAGTCTTCAAGTCTCTGTTCCCTCACATAGCACACAAAAACCACGATGGTGCCTTTTCTTTCCTTATGCTTGATCAAATGCCATCAGCGAAATCTAATGCTCGCTCAGAGGTGAGGTTTATTGTTAGATGAAGTTATTACTGACTCATAGCAGAGATTCTGAAGTATGGTTTTTGATCATTTACAACCCTGTGAACATGTTTTTCAGTGGTGATGACATTTCTCCCCAGATTTATTGAGGTACCACTTAGTGTAAAACAAACTCCTGAGGCCCAAGCAGCACAAGGCTTCCCTCAAGAGAAGTCACAGGGTCCAAGTGGATGCTCATTACTAATAATACCTCTCGTGACCTCTGGGCATTGCCTGTAGGACTGGCCTCTGGAGAGGTACAGTCATCATGAGTTAAAAAATTGCCATTCAACATTTGTAGGAGCTTTCGCAGTGATGACCCCTTTCCAATGCTTAAGTTGTTCTTTAGATAAATTGAAAACAGAAGGAAAATAAATAGAGAACGAGATAAATAGAAGGAAAATGAAAACTTTCAGTCTCTTTCTCTGAAGTCAGAATTACCCTGGTCCTCAAACCAGGCCAGGATCCTATTAAAAGGAAGAATTTCTGACCAATATCCCTGATGAATGTGGACATCAAGATCGCCACAAGGTCCTAGCTAATAGGATCCAACAGTACATTAAAAGATTACCCTCCATGACTCGGTAGGATTGATCTCTGGTAGGCAAGAGTGGTTCAATATTCACAAATCAATCAATGTGAAAAAAAATCAGTAAGAGAAGAGAGAACCACATGGTCCTCTCAACTGATGTAGAAAAAGCATTTATAAAAATACAGGGTCAGCTCATGATTAAAAGACTTCAAAGTAAAGGGATAGGGGGAATATTCCTCAAATTCATCAATATATCAATGAAAAGCCCACAGTGAAAGTGATCCTCCATGGGGAAAATTTAACAGTCTTTCCTTTGAGATCAGGAATACGCAAAAAATGCCCAGTCTCGACACTGTTCTCCAACATAGTACTAGAGTCATAGAAAGAGCAATCAGAAAACAAAATGAAATATAACATACTCAGTTTGGGGAAGACAAGGTCAAACTCTCTCTACTCACAGACGACATGATACTTTATATGGAAAACCCAAAAGACTCCATCCCCAAACTACTAGAACTTATATGACAATTCAGTAATATGGCAGAATACAAATCAATGTACAGAAATCAGTTGCTTTCTTATACACTATCCATGAAAATATAGAAAGGGAAATTAAAGAATTGATTCCAATTACTATAGCACCAAGAACCACAAAATAACTTGGAATAAAATTAACAAAAGAGGTACAGGATCTGTACTTAAGGACCTAGAGAACACTCATGAAAGAAATTAAAAAAGACACAAAAAGATGTAAAAGCATCCCATGCTCATGGATCAGAAGAATAAACTTCATTAAAATGTCTTTACTACACAGAGTAATGAATACTTCAAATCAATACAAGTCACAATTCCACTAGCATCTACAAAGTGCTGGGACAAACAATCCTAAAATTTGTATAGAACCAGAAAATACCCCAAATTTCTAAGGAAATTTTCAAAAAGAAAAACAAAACCGGGGGAATCACGTTGCGTGTTTTCAAGTTTTGTTACAAAGCTGTGATTACAAAAAGAGCATCGTACTGGCCCAAAAACAGACACATAGACAAGTGGAAGAGAGGAGAGAGCCCAGATATGCACCCAAAACTCTATGGTCAAATATTCCTCAACAAAGCTGGAAAAAATATACAATGGAAAAAAAGACAGTCTCTTCAATAAATGGAGCTGGACAATTGTACAGCTATATATAGAAGAATGAAGCTTGACCATCCTCTTACACCATACACAAAGCTAAACTCGAAATGGATAAAAGACCTCAACGTGAGGCAGGAATCCATCAGAATCCTAGAGGAGAACATAGGCGGTAACCTCTTCGACATCAGCCACTGCAACTTCTTTCAAGATATGCCTCCAAGGAAATAAAAGTGAAATTGAACTTTTGGGACTTCATCAAGATCAAAAGCTTCTGCACAGCAAAGGAAACAGTCAACAAACCAAAGAGGCAACCCACAGAATGAGAGAAGATATACACAAATGTCAATACAGGCAAAGGGCTGATATCCAGGTTCTACAAAGAACTTCTCAAACTCAACACACACAAAACAGATAATCATGTCAAAAAATGGGCAGAAGAAATGAACAGACCATTCTCCAATGAAGACACACAAATGGCTATCAGACACATGAAAAAATGTTCATCATCACTAGCCATCAGGGAGATTCAAATCAAAACCACATTGAGATATCACCTCACACCAGTTAGAATGGCCAAAATAACAAGACAGGAAACAACGTCTGGTGGAGAGGATGTGGAGACAGGGGAATCGTTTTACACTGTTGGTGGGAATGCAAGTTGGTGAGGCCGCCTTGGAAAACAATGTGGAGATTCCTTATGAAATTAAAAACAGAGCTTCCCTAAGACCCTGCAATTGCAGTACTGGGTATTTACCCCAAAGATTCAGATGTAGTGAAAAGAAGGGCCATCTGTATACCAGTGTTCATAACAGCATGGCCACAGTCACCAAACTGTGGAAAGAGTGAAGAAGCCCTTCAACAGACAATGGATAAAGAAGATATGGTCCATATATACAATGGAATATTATGCAGCCATCATAAGGGATGACTACCTAACTTTTTTATCAATGTGGAGGGCTGGAGGAGATTATACTGAGGGAAAAAAATTCAAGCAGAGAGAGTCAATTATTATATAGTTTCACTTATTTGTGCTGCATAGGAAATTACATGGAGGACATTAGTAGAAGGAAAGAAAAAGTGAATTGGGGGAAATTGGAAGAGGAGATGAAGCATGAGAGACTGTGACTCTGAGAAACAAACTGAGGGTTTTGGAGGGGCAGGGATGGGGGATACATGAACCTGGTGGTGGGTATTAAGGAGGGAATGTATTGCATGGAGCACTGAGTATGGTGCATAAATAATTAAACTTGGAACTCGCAAAAAATTAAATTAAATTTTAAAAATAATCATTTATTTACTTATAGGAATCTTAATAAAATATGAAGAGTTTATTTAAAATGTAATAATAATGCTATTTTATATCTTTATGAGATTTAAAGCAAAACATCCATGACCTACATTCTTGTATAGATAAAAAAAATTACCTCTTTTATCACCTTCATAAAAATAAACTTCCTAGATTTCTACTCTACTGAAAGTTACTTCAGATTTCCTTCAGCAGAAAAGGAATGTATGTACAAGGACAGTAGTAGAATATTTGTGAGAAGACTTTCCATTGTAGCTTTTTTTCTATAGTGCCCTTTTACCACAGAGGATCTAGGAGACGAGACACTGAGAACCCAGAGTGATTCAAATTGCTTCTCAGATGTTAGTCAAAATGAAATCTTAAATATCCTTTCAGAGCAAATGTAGGTCAATCACTTCATAAATCATACCTGAATAATATCACGTTAAAATATTTTAGGGACACCTGAGGGGCTCAGTCATTATGTTTCTGCCTTTGGCTCAGGTCATGATCCCAGGGTTCTGGTATCAAGCCCCTCATTGTGCTCCCTCCTCAGTGGGAAACCTGCTTCTCCCTCTCCTACTCCTGCTCGTATTCCTTCTATGGAAATCTCTCTCTGCCCAATAAATAAATTTTTATATTCATATGTATATCTATATATCTATATGTATATGGATATATATGTGTGTATGTATATATATACACATATATATAGTATATGTACTATATATGTGTGTGTGTGTGTGTGTGTGTGTGTGTATACATACTTGTCACTGTTCCAAAAATTTTTCATGGATGTGTCAAATTTAAAACAATGTCAAATAGAGCTTCCTTATGACCCTGCAATTGCACTACTGGGTATTTACTCCAAAGATGCAGATGTAGTGAAAAGAAGGACTACACATACCCCAATATTCATAGCAGCAATGGCCATAGTCACCAAACTGTGGAAAGAGCCAAAATGCCGTTTAATGGATGAATGGAAAAGGAAGATAAGGTCTTTATACACTATAGAGTATTATGCCTGCATTAGAAAGGATGAATACCCAACTTTTGTATCAACATGAACGGGACTGGAAGAGATTATGCTAAGTGAAATAAGTCAAGCAGAGATAGTCAATTGTCATATGGTTTCCTTTATTTGTGGACCATAAGGAATAACATGGAGGACATGGGGAGATGGAGAGGAGAAAGGAGTTGGGGGAAAATCGAGGGGGTGATGGACCATGAGAGACTGTGGACTCTGAAAAGCAATATGAGGGTTTTGGAGGGACAGGGGTGGGACGTTGGGTGAGACATGTGGTGGGTATTATGGAGGGGATGCATTGCATGGAGGACGGGTGTGGTGCATATGCAATGAATTCTGGAACACTGAAAAGTAATTTAAAAAAAATGAAAGGAGATACAAGACTCTATATGAGGACTGTGCCTGGGTGAAACCAGAGCAATTTTCCCTGGGGGTGAGTAGGGTGTCCAGGTCCACGCAGATATCTGTAATGGGCTAGGTTGGGGCCCTTTCACTCAGGAAGCATTCAGAAAGTCCCACTCATCACAGGCGATCCTCTAGGAGCTCACTACGAACCCTGCACAGAGGAGACAGCAACCCAGGGCTCGAGACTAGTTAGAGGACAGTGACACTAGACATGATGAGAGGTAACATCCACACGACATTTTATGTGATGACCCCTGGCTTCCACTACACATGGGTACATTTTCTCCAGGTATGATGAGGTCAGCAGAGCCCAGGAGTAGCAGAATATGTGAGTGAGCTTTGGCTGATGCATGAGGGCCTTCTCTCATCCCAAGGGACTCTTGGACCTTCATCCCATATATCTGTGATTCCTCCTTAAGGGAGAAGTTCTGAGAGTTCCTTCTGGAGAAAGGAAGGGTCCCAGGGGAACTGTGGATGTGGGCAACATTACAGAGCAGAGGGGCTAGAGGACAGATTTAGCCCCTAAGGGAGTCATTCCGCACCCAGCTCCACCCCTCCCAGTCCTGACTCAACACCAATGCAGGGACCCAGAACAGAGGGTGTAGTAAACATCACACATAGCAATCTGTTAGATCCTGGACACTGGGTGCCCAGAGGGTGCTCAGAAGACCCAGTGAGAGCTCAGGTACCAGACATTCCACACCCTGTGGGAGAATAGTGTCAGTGGAAGGAGACCCACTCGTGGCAACTAGTGAAGGAGGCAGGACAAGGGCAGAGGAGGTAACATTTGAGGTACTGGGGGTTCCTGGAAAGGCCTAAGTAGAGACAGAGTCCCTTAGTTCCCTCCTTGGTTGGGTCTTCACAGCACAGTGGCATGTGCAGCGAAGGTAATTAAGGGACCAGATGCCACCCGTCCCTGGAAACATGCAGTTGAATTCTGTGGCAAGTGGACAAGGAGACAGATTGAGGAGTGTGTCCAGCTCCCCAAGAAGGACAGAAATGCTCACAGTATTGATCAGCACTCACATTCATAGTGCCTTTTGCACCCGGTCTTCTATGATGAGACCTGTCTCAGGCAGGATTGCCAGATCACAGGTGGACAAAGACTAGGACTGGTCTCTGACAGGAGCTGGAAGCCCAGAGTCCCAGGTTCCCACTGGGGTTCCCTGGGATATTGGCTTGGGAGGGTGCCCTGTCTTCTGACTCTTCAGACTAACAGTCTCTTCCCAAGGCCATCTCCTCCATCTTGAACACATGGCTAGAACAATAGCCTGAGGATTTTGTCCAGCCCCCAGAATTTCCCAGGCTGAATATGCTGCTGGCATATTCAGAATGGGGCTCAATATGCCAGGCTCAGATTTAGATCACCATACCCAGCTTCTGTTCTCACACCTTCAACAGCTTGAGCCCACAGAGACAGAGTCTGGGAATGAGAAGGGCTGGACGCACTGATGTGGTCCTGTGGAGGGTGCTGAGTGGGCCACACTGACCAAGCCTAGAGTACACTTGAGCCGAGAGGAGTGAGTAGTCTCAGATTCCTCTCCCCATGGTCTTTAGTCAGGGAAACCTCCCAGGTATTGCTTCCTGGACACAGAAGACATTGAGTGCTGGGAAAAGTTTCCTTTTTTTAGAAGGGACATGGGAAATCAATCATGCTGATGATACTTCCTTTTTAAGGAGCTACAGCACTAGGCCCAGAGAAAGATCCTGAACTACCTCAGGAACTTGCTCCACTGTGGCACCCGCTGTATCTTCGGACACAAAGCTGGCCCACCCTATCCCTGGTGCTGGAGCTCACCCCTCAGCAAGAGCAGTGGCACCACCTCCCCTGTTGGGGCCCATACAGGATGTGGTCAGGGCTCTAATTGACTCACCTGAGATAGAAGATCTATCAGCCCCTTTACCTGACTGGAAGGTCCAGCAGGATTCTGCCTATGCTCCTTTTTGGTTCCTAGGGGCTTGAGTCAGCACTTATCTCAGTGGAATAACCAGACTCAGCCCCCAAGGAGCAGCTCATGCTGGCTGGAACCTCAAGTATAGGTTTTCTTGCCCTCTTAGTAATTTTTGTGTTTTGTATACACTTGTAAAATGGCTGAAAAGATTTTGTTCATTAAATAAAGTATTATTAGAGTTTCCTTAAAACTTTACTCTGATCCTTTTCAATGGTATATTGAGGTGCCTTTAAGTACCTTAAGAGTGTTGCACAACTAATTACTTGTAGAACATTTCCATCCCAGAGAAACCTGTGCGACCTATCACTCACTGCTCACTACCACAACCCAGTCCCTGCAACCACTGTGTTTCTCTCTGTCTCTGGTACTATACCTCATCTGGGATTTTCATGTGATTTGAATCCTACAATAAGGACTTCTCTGTCTGGCTACAGAATATAAGAAAGATACATAATTTTTTCATTGTTTTATAAAAGTAACATTTTACTACAAACGAAAGTTCCTGAAAGAACTATCATCATGGGAAATCCCAAAACAAGCTACTCTCATTATCTGGGGTAGTGTTCCCTTTCATAACAATATCTTGGATGGTGGAAATGGGGGGGGGAATTCTGGGTCCATGAGACAACTTTAAATTCTTTCATTATCCTGCATAGGCCATATTTAATCTATTTTAGAAGGCAATTTATAAAAAAATATTTTTATCACATCGTAAATCTTCCCAATTATTACTACCAAGTCAGGTAATAGAGTAAATAGTTCTTCAGTTTTAAGCCAGAAGATGTTTATGTAGTAAAATAATGAATTAAATATGACAAAAAGAAAACAGGTTCCTTCTCCAAGAAATGATCACCTGTAATGGATTTTGTCCCAATTCCAGTGATTTTCCCTCTGGTTTGTTTGTGAGTGAGTGAGTGAGTGTGTGTGTGTGTGTGTGTGTGTGTGTGTGTGTGTGTGTGTGTTATGCTGTGGGGCGAAGGTAGTGAGAGTTTCCAGTCTGGCTCTTCTTCTACCTGATGTCCCCACTGTGAACAAGCACTGTCATTGCTGTCCTCTCAGGCATTCTCAGTGACAGTTACCAAATACCCATCATTGAACAACTGAGACATTTCCAATTATTTGACTCTCATCATTCAAATGATAAGTACATCTGTGCCACAAATCTGTTTCTTTCTGTCTGATTCCTACAAGTTTCACCACTTGAACATTTTAATTCAGGGACATTCCCCCTTGTACTGATGGCGTCAGAATTGCTTGACAATCAAGGGAGTGGCAAGGACCATGGTGGAGGGACTCTGGGCTCCTAAAAGACCACGTGAAGGAGCTCAGTCTCCAGTCTGAAGATCCACTCAGCACTGTCAAGCGAGGAAATCTGTGGCAAAATGGCACCATAATTAGGGGAGTTATTTGGTAATTCAGCATAAGGGAATATAACTAGAGCATGTTGAAATAAGGAATCAAACGTCCGTAATTATCAGCCTAGAACCTAGAGAAAATGACCAAAGAAGCACCTGGCCTCCTCAGTCAGTAGGGCAAGAGGTTCTTGATCTCAAGGTCATGAGTTTGAGTCTTACATGGAACACAGAGTTGATGTAGGAAACAAAAGAAAACAACAGTAATTACACATGACCCAAATCAATTGGGTGGGCAATAGAGCTGATTGGTGGTGGACTGGCTCCTCTCTCCTGTTCATTCAACCTCTGGGCCCTGAACACGCAGGTGGTGCCACTCCTTATCAGGCAAACAATTTCTCCCTCTAGGAGTTCAGGGTTTAGAGGGGCAGATGCACAATCATGAACTGAAAATGTGAATGAAAGGAGCATTTGATACATAACACAAGTTTATGGTACTAAAATGGGTCCTGAACTCCACCAGGGGAGGGATCCACCAAGGCTATGCTGAGATAACATTGAGAATTCCTGTGGCAGGAAAAGAAGAAGGCAACCCTGCAAAAAATCCACCTGTATTTAGCCCAACAGAGGTTACCACGGTGCAGAGGATCAGAAGCAGAATATGATGTTCCCAGAGTGGGGGTTAGAAAGGAGGCCAGAGTGCTAGAAAAGAGGATGCTGAAGGGGGGAGCATAAGAAAGGGAGGAAGGCCACAGCCTGAGGCAGGTGGACACTATCAGTGTCCTGCTCCTAGTGCTGTGTGACCACATTATCCCACACTCAGTTTCTTAACCAACAAACACTATCTCAAATTCTCTGAGGAGTCTTTAAGTACAGGAATCCAGGACTGCTTACCTAGGGGCTCCTGCCAGAGCCCCACAGTACTTTGGGGCTGTTGATAGCATTAATTCAGGACCTGCTTCACTGAGAATCTGAGTTCACATAGGGGTGTTGGCAGGATTCAGTCCATCTCAAAAGGCCTGAATTCTTCTGACATTTGTTGGTCCTCCTTGGTATGTTCTGGCCCATGTGTGTACTATAATAAGATTCAACATAGGGTCTTGTACTCCAGGGTGAGGATATGAGAGAGAACACGGGTCAGAGGCAGCACAGGGATAGGTAATGAGCTTTTAGAGCAAAATATCAGATGGGGCTTTTGGGTCATGTGGCCATGTTCTGTGGAATGGAAGGAATCATTCAGTCCAAACCACACTCCAAGGGACAGGGTTACACAAAGATGATTAAACAGGATATGAGATTTCGGGGAACTACTGGGAGGAGATGGTAAAGACAGCTGCATGGTTAGTGCCTTGCCCCAAATCACAGACTGTTAAGAAGGCCAAAGCTGGCATGAACCCAACCATTTGTGAGTGTCCTCAAAATTGGGGCCTTGGATGCACCTAGGTCTCAGTGCAGGGCTCTGGAGAATGTTGTGTTGAAGGCAGCACCTACGGACATGTAGATGGTTTCAGGATAAGAGAGAGAATTGATATCATAGACAGGAGGCATTCCAGGAAGTTCTTGCCTGAGGGGGAGCCCAGATCATAGCAACCCATTGTGTGGACCCCTATTCACATAACACCCATTAGTAAGGATTTAATAGGTCTCAGCACAGGATATGAAGTCTTTAATGGTAAGGGTGGATTCTGACCATCAAAGGCCAAAGGTCTAATCCTTTCTTTAGGGTTTGCTTTGAAAAATAGAAAGCCTATGGTCTTGGGAAAGTATGGCCCACCCCTCTGTAGATGGGTCTGGCACCTTCTCGGATGCCAGAATATGAGCACTGATGAACAGGTGTGTGCCCACACAAGTGATTATGCATGCACACGATCTTTCACTCTCTCTCTCTCTCTCTCACACACACACACACACACACACACACACAAGCTTTCACACACCATTAGGGACTGTAGGGTGGGATCTGATGAGTAGCAGACTCAGAGAAATTGAGAAGAGGAGGAAAATGTGCTTGAAGGTATTTACTACATGTGACACCATTCCTCCAGTATCAGAGATATTATTCCACACATGCCTGTGGACATGTGGAGGAAGTCCATGCTACAATCATCTGTATTGTATATACAAGATACAGACCACCCCGGACAGGCATAATGGCTTATCCAGAGTCACAAACAAGTAAGAGTGGAGATTTGTGTCTGAAGCCCCCTGGGGCCCTTGCTGCACTCAGTCCTTCCTTGGGGGCCTGTGGAGATGTGTGTGGTGGAGTCACTGTGTACAGATGTGGCCTTGCATGCACAAAGGAGATGGGCATACAACAGCCCTGAACACTGTTTGTGTAGGTGATAATCCACGGTGGAATTGGTTAGGTGATTTCAGGCAGTTTAGTCACTTCCTTGACTGCAGATCCCAATAGTATTTGGAACACTGCAATCAGGCTCCCACATTCTAGTGTAGTTCACTACTAGAGTTACTTGGCTGGAGACATCTGATACAGAAAGTTGTACTCTTGCTGTCTGCCAACACTATGAGGCTCTGGCTTCCAGAATTCCCAGGAGAATGGGTTTTCCACACGCTGCAAACATTGATGCCAACCTCACCACCAATGCGTCAGGGCATTTGGTAGGAGGTTCCATTAGGCATTATGAGAGCAGGGCTCAGTATGGATGCCTGAAAAACTAATATAGGGTTAGTATAAGGGCCTAGGGGCATGGCAGATCAATATGCTCCTTTTTTGCCAGCTGCATGGGTGTCTGTCTGGAGGTAGGACTCAGGTTGGGGGACAGAATTGTATTAGTCTCCAGTGCTGGCTTTCATAAATTGGAGTGGCTTGGGGTTTCTTGAATTTGTCTCATAATCTTGGGGTTCCATGCAGATATATAGGGCCTGTTTTCCTTCTGGAAACAGACTCTGACTCCAGTGTTCCCTATCTGGAGGGTTTGTGGACCAGGACTCTGAGGACAGAAGTATGAAATACCAAGCTAACACTAGGTAGGTCCTAGGGCATGGCAGGCCCAATCTACAGATGCTGAGGCAAACTCCCCGGGATCTGAGTTTAAGGCAAGTTTGAGGGGGTCACTCAAGCTGGAGAATGTGTCCACGAGAACCATCGATTTTTTGCGTAGCTTCATGGGTTCATGGAGTTTTCAAAAGCTTTGTGTTTTTTTGCACAGTTCCAAAGTTTCGTTTATTCTGGGGTATAGATGTTTTCCTGTTTTATGGTTCAGGGGTCCCCCATATGGAGGGATACTAGAGCAGGGATCAGGTATTGATTCCTAAAAACCCAACTTAGGGTTTGGGTTAGGGACTAGGGTCATGTCAGGTCTGATCTGTTGTGTCTGGGGCCAGATACGTGGATGGCTGGCTGTAGGTCAGGGCTCAGGCTGAGGGACAGAATGTGTATTAGTGTCCTGACTCAGGTTCCGAAATTGGGGGTGTCCTCTTTGGCCATGCAGGATTCTCATAATCTGGGGGTGTTTTCAGCTCCCCAGTGCACCGTTTCTGCTGATGGGCAGGCATAGTACTGTGCTGTCATTCCAGAAGTCTCTATCTGGAGGGCTTATGGGCCAGGACTCTTGAGATGGAAGTCTAAAAATACAAGCTAGTGTTAGGTTTAGGGCCTTGGGCATGGCCAGGGAGATCTACAGATGCAGAGGCAAGCTCCATGGGATGTAAATTTAGGGTCCGTGCCAGTCATTGGCTGAGGCTGAACTTTGTGTCCATGCATTCCACCAAATATTGGAGAAGCCTCATGTGGCCATGGAGGTTACTACCACCCTGCTGGTTTTGTGCAGCTCCAATTAGCAAGATTTATTTTACGGGACAGGAGGAGTCCAGTTTTATGGCTAAAGTGTCCACGATAAGTAGGGATTCATGAACAGTGTTCTGGGTATGGATAACTTACAACCCAACTTAGGGTTAGTTTAGGGCCTAGGGGCATGGCAGATCCCATCTTCTGGCTCTGGGACCAGCTGTCCTGGTGGCTGATTGGAGAATGGGACTCAGGTTGTCAGACTGTGATTTAGTGTCCAAAGTGGCATACCAAATTGGGGATTTGGATTATGTGTCCATAATCTTGGGGTTTTGTGCAGCTCCACAGGGCACAGTTTCCTTCTGGGGGCAGGCCGAGACATATTTTGTGGTTCCTGACTTCTCTATCTGGAGTACTTGTGGGCCTGGACTCTTGCGACAGAAGTCTGAAAACTCAAGATAGGGTTAAGGTTAAGGCCTAGGACATGGTTGGCTCGACATGCAGACTCTGAGGAAGGTTCCATGGATTGTGAATTTAGGGTGAGTGTCAGGGGTTCATTCAAGCTGGACTTTGTGTCCAAGATTTCTGCCAAATAGAGGGGTGGCCTCATGTACCCATGGAGGTTACTACAGCCATGGTGATTTTGTGCAGCTCCAATTAAGAAGGTTTTATTCTGAGGGACAGGTGGAGTCCTATATTATGGCTCAAGGGTCACCCATATAGAGGGATTTGAGCCAAGGTTCTGGGTATGAATTCCTGCAAACCCAATCTAGCATTAGGATTAGGGCCTGGGGCATGGCATGCCTTATTAGCTGTCTCTGGGAGGAGCTACCTAAACGCAGCTCAGGATGAGGTTCACAAATTGGCCTGTGTCTAGTGAGTCCTCTGGAATTGAGGGTGGCCTGGCCCATGCAGATGTCTCTTACCCTGAGAATTTTACACAGCTCCAAACCACAGGAATTCCTTTAGGAAGGCAGGAGAAGTCCTGTTTTCTGGATCAGTGATCTCCCATATGGAAGGATTTAAAGTAGACCACTGGGGGCAGATATCTGAAAACACAGCTAGGGTTACAATTAGGGACTGGGGCATGGTAGGTCTGATCTGCTGGCTCTTGGGCTACCTACGTGGGTGACAGAATGGAGGTCCTGTCTCAGGGTGAGTGACAGAATGTGCATTAGCATCCAGGGAGGGCTTCTCAAATGGGGGTGGCTTCAGAGGCCATGCATGTTTCTCTTAATCTGCGGGGTTTTGTACAGCACCATAAGGTATGGCTTCGTTCTGGAGGGCAGGGAGAGTCCTGAAGTATGGCTCCTGAGTCCCCAGTCTGGAAAGCTTGTGAGCCAGGACTCTGGGGAAAGAAGTCTGAACACTCAAGCTAGGGTTTGAGAAACGCCGTAGGGCATGGCAGGCCCGATCTGCAGATGCTTAGTTGAGCTCCTTAGAATCTGAGCCTAGGGCCAATGTCAGGTATTCTCTCAAACTAAAATTTGTGACCACTAGGGGAAAGAGTGGATGGCGGGGAAGTAGGAGGAGGCGCCGTTTTAGCCTGTACATTAAAGTGAGCTGATTACCTACCAAAGAACTCTGATCACCCAGAAAATCAGCCTGAGATCAGAATTGTACACATCTGGATCTCTACAGGGGCAGAAGATGCCAGTGGGCAAGTAAAGTGGAGTGGGAACATCGGACTGATATTGGAAGATAAACAAAAGGGGGAGGGAGCCACCAGAGGCAACCAATTGGAAAGTAATACACCAATACGAGAGTGCTCTGCCTCTGGGGAGCAGCATTAACTTGGAGTCTGGTTGAAAGCACTAAAAAATGAGCAAAGGATCACGGGGGAAATTGTGGGAATTGGGGCGGTTAGGGGCATGGACTTATGTCCCAGGACCCAGGATAGCCTCCCCTGGTGCCGAGCCAGAGAGAGTGCGGCGGAGAAACCAGGTCTTTGTCCCTGAGCCACCAGCACGCCCAAGAAAGCGTGGGGTATGGCTACAGTGAGGAGCTGAGAGCCTTGCCAGATGGCAGAATGCCAGACCCTGCTATCAGAGATTGAGACGAGTGCACCTCACACCCTCCTTTGAGAGAGGTGCGGGCAGGCACCAGCTTGGGGCTCTTAGACCCGTGCCCAGGGATAAGAGCCTGAGACACGCATGCCCCTGGGAGAGGTGCACGCAGGTACCCGGAGAGACTGGGCACTCCCAGCCTGGGCAGGTGGGAAAATATCAGTGTGCGATCACTGCTTGGAACCTCTCTGGTGGTCTGGAGATGCCCAGATGACTGCCGCTGCCATGGTTTTAGATACAAGCAGGGATCCTGCATCCATAGTGACCACAACCCAGAACCTGCTCTGCCAGTGGCCAAGGAGGAATTAAGGCACTCTCCAGCACCCACAGGGGAGCAGGCTGAGGCTTCTATCTGAGAGGGAGGTCAGGGTACAGTTTGCTTTCCTCTAAACCTCCAAAACCCATCAAAAGCTGTCAAGATGAGAGAAAACAGATGAACAAACATAAAAACGTCCAGAGAACAAAAGCCTGAATGAAAATCTTTTTTTTTTCCCTTTTTATTTATTTTTTTTTTCAGCGTAACAGTATTCATTCTTTTTGCACAACACCCAGTGCTCCATGCAAAACGTGCCCTCCCCATCACCCACCACCTGTTCCCCCAACCTCCCACCCCTGACCCTTCAAAACCCTCAGGTTGTTTTTCAGAGCCATAGTCTCTTATGGTTCGCCTCCCCTCCCCAATGTCCATAGCCCGCTCCCCCTCTCCCAATCCCACCTTCCCCCAGCAACCCCCAGTTTGTTTTGTGAGATTAAGAGTCATTTATGGTTTGTCTCCCTCCCAATCCCATCTTGTTTCATTTATTCTTCTCCTATCCCCCTACCCCGCCATGTTGCTTCTCCATGTCCTCATATCAGGGAGATCATATGATAGTTGTCTTTCTCCGATTGACTTATTTCACTAAGCATGATACGCTCTAGTTCCATCCACGTCGTCGCAAATGGCAAGATTTCATTTCTTTTGATGGCTGCATAGTATTCCATTGTGTATATATACCACATCTTCTTGATCCATTCATCTGTTGATGGACATCTAGGTTCTTTCCATAGTCTGGCTATTGTAGACATTGCTGCTATAAACATTCGGGTACACGTGCCCCTTCGGATCACTATGTTTGTATCTTTAGGGTAAATACCCAGTAGTGCAATTGCTGGGTCATAGGGTAGTTCTATTTTCAACATTTTGAGGAACCTCCATGCTGTTTTCCAGAGTGGTTGGACCAGCTTGCATTCCCACCAACAGTGGAGGAGGGTTCCCCTTTCTCCACATCCTCTCCAGCATCTGTCATTTCCTGACTTGTTAATTTTAGCCATTCTGACTGGTGTGAGGTGATATCTCATTGTGGTTTTGATTTGTATTTCCCTGATGCTGAGTGACGTGGAGCACTTTTTCATGTGTCTGTTGGCCATCTGGATGTCTTCTTTGCAGAAATGTCTGTTCATGTCCTCTGCCCATTTCTTGATTGGATTGTTTGTTCTTTGGGTGTTGAGTTTGCTAAGTTCCTTATAGATTTTGGATACTAGCCCTTTATCTGATATGTCGTTTGCAAATATCTTTTCCCATTCTGTCAGCTGTCTTTTGGTTTTGTTAACTGTTTCCTTTGCTGTGCAAAAGCTTTTGATCTTGATGAAATCCCAATAGTTCATTTTCGCCCTTGCTTCCCTTGCCTTTGCCGTTGTTCCTAGGAAGATGTTGCTGCGGCTGAGGTCGAAGAGGTTGCTGCCTGCGTTCTCCTCAAGGATTTTGATGGATTCCTTTCTCACATTGAGGTCCTTCATCCATTTGGAGTCTATTTTCGTGTGTGGTGTAAGGAAGTGGTCCAATTTCATTTTTCTGCATGTGGCTGTCCAATTTTCCCAGCACCATTTATTGAAGAGGCTGTCTTTTTTCCATTGGACATTCTTTCCTGCTTTGTCGAAGATTAGTTGACCATAGAGTTGAGGGTCGATTTCTGGGCTCTCTATTCTGTTCCACTGGTCTATGTGTCTGTTTTTGTGCCAGTACCATGCTGTCTTGATGATGACAGCTTTGTAATAGAGCTTGAAGTCCGGAATTGTGATGCCACCAACTTTGACTTTGTTCTTCAATATTCCTTTGGCTATTCGAGGTCTTTTCTGGTTCCATATAAATTTTAGGATTATTTGTTCCATTTCTTTGAAAAAAATGGATGGTATTTTGATAGGGATTGCATTAAATGTGTAGATTGCTTTAGGTAGCATAGACATTTTCACAATATTTATTCTTCCAATCCAGGAGCATGGAACATTTTTCCATTTTTTTGTGTCTTCCTCAATTTCTTTCATGAGTACTTTATAATTTTCTGTGTATAGATTCTTAGTCTCTTTGGTTAGGTTTATTCCTAGGTATCTTATAGTTTTGGGTACAATTGTGAATGGGATTGACTCCTTAATTTCTCTTTCTTCAGTCTTGTTGTTGGTGTACAGAAATGCAACTGATTTCTGTGCATTGATTTTATATCCTGACACTTTACTGAATTCCTGGACAAGTTCTAGCAGTTTTGGAGTGGAGTCTTTTGGGTTTTCCACATATAGTATCATATCATCTGTGAAGAGTGATAGTTTGACTTCTTCTTTACCAATTTGGATGCCTTTAATTTCTTTTTGTTGTCTGATTGCTGAGGCTAGGACTTCTAGTACTATGTTGAATAGCAGTGGTGATAATGGACATCCCTGCCGTGTTCCTGACCTTAATGGAAAAGCTTTCAGTTTTTCTCCATTGAGAATGATATTTGCGGTGGGTTTTTCATAGATGGCTTTGATAATATTGAGGTATGTGCCCTCTATCCCTACACTTTGAAGAGTTTTGATCAGGAAGGGATGCTGTACTTTGTCAAATGCTTTTTCAGCATCTATTGAGAGTATCATATGGTTCTTGTTCTTTCTTTTATTAATGTGTCCTATCACATTGATTGATTTGCGGATGTTGAACCAACCCTGCAGCCCTGGAATAAATCCCACTTGATCGTGGTGAATAATCCTTTTAATGTACTGTTGAATCCTATTGGCTAGTATTTTGGCGAGAATTTTTGCGTCTGTGTTCATCAAGGATATTGGTCTGTAGTTCTCTTTTTTGGTGGGATCCTTGTCTGGTTTTGGGATCAAGGTGATGCTGGCCTCATAGAATGAGTTTGGAAGTTTTCCTTCCATTTCTATTTTTTGGAACATTTTCAGGAGAATAGGAATGAGTTCTTCTTTAAATGTTTGGTAGAATTCCCCTGGGAAGCCGTCTGGCCCTGGGCTTTTGTTTGTTTGGAGATTTTTGATGACTGTTTCCATCTCCTTACTGGTTATGGGCCTGTTCAGGTTTTCTATTTCTTACTGGTTCAGTTGTGGTAGTTTATATGTCTCTAGGAATGCATCCATTTCTTCCAGATTGGCCAATTTGTTGGCGTAGAGTTGCTCATAGTATGTTCTTATAATTGTCTGTATTTCTTTGGTGTTAGTTGTGATCTCTCCTCTTTCATTCATGATTTTATTGATTTGGGTCCTTTCTTTTTTCTTTTTGATGAGTCTGGCCAGGGGTTTATCAATCCTATTGATTCTTTCAAAGAACCAGCTCCTAGTTTCATTGATTTTTTCTATTGTTTTTTTTGGTTTCTATTTCATTGATTTCTCCTCTGATCTTTATGATTTCTCTTCTCTTGCTGGGTTTAGGGTTTCTTTCTTCTTCTTTCTCCAGCTCCTTTACGCGTAGGGTTAGGTTGTGTACTTGAGACCTTTCTTGTTTCTTGAGAAAGGCTTGTACTGCTATATATTTTCCTCTCAGGACTGCCTTTGCTGTGTCCCACAGATTTTGAACTCTTGTGTTTTCATTATCATTTGTTTCCATGAATTTTTTCAATTCTTCTTTAATTTCCTGGTTGACCCATTTATTCTTTAGAAGGATGCTGTTTAGTCTCCATGTATTTGGGTTCTTTCCAGCTTTCGTCTTGTGATTGAGTTCTAGCTTCAGAGCATTGTGGTCTGAAAATATGCAGGGAATAATCCTAATCTTTTGATACCGGTTGAGACCTGATTTGTGACCCAGGATGTGATCTATTCTGGAGAAGGTTCCATGTGCACTAGAGAAGAATGTGTATTCTGTTGCTTTGGGATGAAATGTTCTGAATATATCTGTGATGTCCATCTGGTCCAGTGTGTCATTTAAGGCCTTTATTTCCTTGTTGATCTTTTGCTTGGATGATCTGTCCATTTCAGTGAGGGGAGTGTTCAAGTCCCCTACTATTATTGTATTATTATTGATGTGTTTCTTTGATTTTGTTATTAATTGGTTGATATAGTTGGCTGCTCCCACGTTAGGGGCATAGATATTTAAAATTGTTAGATCTTCTTGTTGGACAGACCCTTTGAGTAGGATATAGTGTCCTTCCTCATCTCTTATTATAGTCTTTGGCTTAAAATCTAATTGATCTGATATAAGGATTGCCACCCCAGCTTTCTTCTGATGCCCATTAGCATGGTAAATTGTTTTCCACCCCCTCACTTTAAATCTGGAGGTGTCTTCGCGTCTAAAATGAGTTTCTTGTAGGCAACATACTGATGGGTTTTGTTTTTTTATCCATTCTGATACCCTGTGTCTTTTGATTGGGGCATTTAGCCCATTAACATTCAGGGTAACTATTGAGAGATATGAATTTAGTGACATTAGTAGCCTGTAAGGTGACTGTTACTGTATATTGTCTCTGTACCTTTCTGATCTACTACTTTTAGGCTCTCTCTTTGCTTAGAGGACCCCTTTCAATATTTCCTGTAGAGCTGGTTTGGTGTTTGCAAATTCTTTCAGTTTTTGTTTGTCCTGGAAGCTTTTTATCTCTCCTTCTATTTTCAATGATAGCCTCGCTGGATAGAGTATTCTTGGCTGCATGTTTTTCTCGTTGAGTGCTCTGAATATATCATGCCAGCTCTTTCTGGCCTGCCAGGTCTCTGTGGATAAGTCTGCCGCCAATCTAATATTTTTACCATTGTATGTTACTGATTTCTTTTCTCGGGCTGCTTTCAGGATTTTCTCTTTGTCACTAAGACTTGTCAATTTTACTATTAGGTGACGGGGTGTGGACCTATTCTTGTTGACTTTGAGGGGGGTTCTCTGCATCTCCTGGATTTTAATGCTTGTTCCCTTTGCCATATTAGGGAAATTCTCTCCAATGATTCTCTCCAATAGACCCTCTGCTCCCCTCTCTGTTTCTTCTTCTTCTGGAATCCCAATTATTCTAATGTTGTTTCGTCTTATGGTGTCACTTATCTCTCGAATTCTCCCCTCATGGTCCAGTAGCTGTTTGTCCCTCTTTTGCTCGGCTTCCTTATTCTCTGTCATTTGGTCTTCTATATCACTAATTCTTTCTTCTGCCTCATTGATCCTAGCAGTGAGAGCCTCCATTTTTGATTGCACCTCATTAATAGCTTTTTTGATTTCAACTTGGTTAGACTTTAGTTCTTTAATTTCTCCAGAAAGGGCTTTAATATCTCCAGAGAGGGTTTCTCTAATATCTTCCATGCCTTTTTCGAGCCCGGCTAGAATGTTCAGAATCGTCATTCTGAACTCTTGATCTGACATAGTACCAATGTCTGTGTTGATTAGGTCCCTAGCCTTCAGTACTGTCTCTTGTTCTTTTGTTTGTGGTGATTTTTTCCGCCTTTTCATTTTGTCCAGATAAGAGGATATGAAGGAGCAAATAAACTACTAATAGGGTGGCAAAGACCCCGGAAAAATGCGCTGTAACCAAATCAGAAGAGACCCCAAATTGTGGGGGGGGGAAGGGGATAAAAAACAGGTTCTGAAAAAAAAGAAAAAAAAAATTAAAAAAATAAAACAAATAAAAAAATATAAAAAAGAAAGAAAAAATATATATATTTAGATGAACTAGTCAAAAAACGTTAAAAAAGAAAAGGGTAAAAGTTTTTAAAAAAAATTTAGCAGAAGAAGAAAAAAGAAAAAAGAAAAAAAAATTGAAAAAAAAAAAATAAAAAATTGAAAAAAGAAAAAAAAATTGAAGTAGCCGCAAGACTAAAGAATCATGGGGAGAAAGCCATGAGTTCCGTGCTTTGCTTTCTCCTCCTCTGGAATTGCTCTGCTGTCTTAGGAATTGAATCTGCTTTCTCCTTGATAGATGAACTTCGTCCTGGCTGGATATTTTGTTGATCTGCTGGGGGAGGGGCCTGTTGTAGTGACTCTCAAGTGTCTTTGCCCGAGGCGGGATTGCACCGCCCTTACCGGCGGCCGGACTAAGTAATCGGCTCGGGTTCGCTTTTGGGAGCTTCTGTTCCCTGAACGCTTTCCGTAGAGTTCCGGAGGACGGGAATGAAAATGGCGGCCTCCCAGTCTCCGGCCCGGAGGAGCCGAGAGCCTGGGGCCCCACTCCTCAGTGCGCCCCCAGAGGACAGCACCCAATCACTCCCGTATCCCCAGCCTCTAGCCGCGCTCCGAGCTCACCCAGCCCGCGACCGGTTCAAGGTAACCCCGAGCTGAGAGTTCAGTCCTCGGCTCTGTCTTTGCAGCCGGTTTCTCCGTTCTAATACCTGCGAGCTCTCCGACACTCGGACACCCCCGATCCTTCTGTGACCTTGCGGGGCCTGGGGCCACGCTGGCCCCGCGTGGGCTTCACCCCGGTTTAGCCCCTGGAGCAATGTCCCTCAGTGGAACAGACGTTTAAAAGTCCTGATTTTGTGCTCCATTTCTCCGCCGCTTGCCGGGAGCCGGCCCCTCCCCCCGCGGTCTATCTTCCCGTCGTTTTAGATTCACTTCTCCGCCAGTCCTACCTTTCAGAAAGTGGTTGATTTTCTGTTTCTAGAGTTGCTGTTCTTCTTCTCTTTGCTCTCCCGTTGGATTTGTAGGTGTTTGCTATGTTTAGATAAGCTATCGAGCTGATCTCCTGTTACCTGATGTAGTCTCAGGCTGCTACTTCTCCGCCATCTTGACTCCTCCCCTGAATGAAAATCTTAAAAAAAAAAAAAAAAAAAAAAACAAAAAAAAACTGTTTCCTCAGAGCCCACCCCTTGAGGGGAGTGAGAGGACTTAGCTCAGGGAACATCATTGAATGAAAACCCAGGTGGCAGGCCCCTCCCCCAGAAAACCAACCAGAAAGGAAAAAAAAAAAAAAGGACAACAAGAGAACAACCACCACTACGTCATAGATAAAACTTTTATTTTTAACTCGTTACCACTATTCTGGTTCATTTTTTTTTATATAATAGATAATATTTTAACCTATTCACCATCAAAGTGAGAGGTCCAGTACATTAAATTCTATAATAACCTTCTAACTTGAACTTTTTGATACATACACCCATGTTTTTCTTTTGCTTTCTATTTTTTCACTTTTTAAATTTTAGTTTAGTTTAGTCTAGTTTATAATTTTTTTTTATTTTTACTGTCAATATTCATATAGAGTTAATCACCAAGGTAATCCCCTTTCCCCAATCAATGTTACCCCTGTAGGTAAACCAATTTTTAGTCCCCCTTTATCTTAGGAAATTTGAGTCCTTTAACAAAGATATCAAGATATATCCAGGAAGAATCCAAATAAGCTTCCTCGCCCATACTGAGAAGTTATAAGCACTCTCTCATCTTTTACTTCTGCCACTGTTTCTTTGTATTTGTGTTTGTCCTGATAGTATATAAATCTTATAGTTGGGGTTCTTTTAGACGAGGTTATTCCTTGCTTTACTTTTATATATATACATATATTTTTTCTTGTCATATACTTTTTTAGATTTTTTATTTTTTATTTTTATAAGCATATATTATATGTTTATACAATATATAATTTAATTTAAATTAATTAATAATCAAATTAATTAATTAATATAATTTAAACATATATGTTTAAAAAATTTAAAAATTTTATGACAAGAGAAATATATTTTTATCCCCAGGGGTGCAGGTCTGTGAATTGCCAGGTTTACACACTTCACAGCACTCACCATAGCACATACCCTCCCCAATGTCCATAAAACCACTCCCCCTCTCCAAACCCCCTTCCGCCCAGCAAACCTCAGTTTGTTTTTTGAGATTAGGAGTCACTTATCCATTATCTCCCTTCTTGTCATATACTTTTATCAGTCTATTTTTTTGTCTGTTTTTGTTTGTATACTTCAAAAATCTTACCTTGGGGCCCATTTGGGCTGAGCCTTCTCTTTTATCTTCCCCCTTTTTCCTGTATCTTTCTCTCCCTCTCTTTTTTTTTCCTTTTCTTTTCTTATTTCTTTCATTTGGGTGAGGATTCCTGATTGCTCAGAAACGTTCCAAGGTGCACCTTGACTGCACCACAGTCAATACACCCAGCTACAGCCATTCAGTCACCTCTCACCAAAAGGACTAGGAGGAGGAAGGCCAAACATAAGAAAAATAGAGAGGTTGGGCCTTCTACAACAGAGCTAATGGCTATCCACATAGACAATATGTCAGAAAGGGAATTCAGGCTAATAATTATCCAGGCAATAGCTAGGTTGGAGGAAATGATGGATGACCAAACGGAATTGATTAGAGCAGAACTGAAAGCCACCAGGGATGATGTTCGCAATGTTAGGGCAGAACTGAAAGCCACAAGGGATGATGTACAAAATGCTCTCAATGAGTTCCAATCTAATCTAAAGTCTCTAAAAGTTAGGGTAACTGAGACAGAAGATAGAATTAGTGATTGGAGGACAATTAAAGAGAGAGAAACTCTCAGGAGGAGGCCTGGAACAAACAGCTCAGAAGCCACGAAAACATAATCAGGGAAATAAGTGATGCCATGAAATGTTCCAATGTCAGAACTATTGGAATCCCTGAAGGGGAAGAGGAAGACAGAAGTCTGGAAGATATACTGGAACAAGTTGTCTATGAAAATTTTCCCAATCTCACAAATGGAACCAGCTTTCCTGTACTAGAGGCAAACGGTTTTCCCCCAAGATTATAGATTCTTGAAACTCCTCAAGACACCTGATAGTAAGAATGGAGAATTATAACTGTAGGCAGACCCTTTTGAAAGCAGCTACGACAAAGAAGCTCCTTACATACAGAGGGAAGCCCATTAGAATAACATCAGACCTGTCCACAGAGATCTGGCAAGACGGAAAGGGCTGGCAAATTATATTCAGGGCACTAAATGAGAAGAACATGTAGAGAAGAATACTTTACCCAGCAAGATTGACATTTAAAATGGATGGAGAGATAAAGAGTTTCCAAGACCGGCAAGGCTTAAAAGACTATGCGACAACCAATCTGACACTACAGGAAATATTAAGGGAGTTCTATAAAAGAGAAAAAAAATCCTAAGAATATCATTGGGCAGAAATACAGAGACTATCTACAGAAAGAACGAATTTAAACGTAACACGATGTCAATAAAAACGTATGTATCAATAACCACTCTCAATGTGAATTGCCTAAATGCGCCCATAAAGTGACACAGGGTTGCAGATTGGATAAAACCACAGGACCCATTCATATGTTGTCTATAAGAAACCATTTTGAACCTAAAGATACACCCAGACTGAAAGTGAAGGGATGGAGAAGCATCTTTCATGACAATGGGCCTCAAAAGAAGGCTGGGGTAGCGATTCCCATATCAGAAAATTTAGAATTTAAACTAAAGTCTGTAGTCAGAGATACAGAAGGACACTACATAATTTTTAAAGGGACTATCCACCAAGATGATCCAAAAATTGTAAATATCTATGACCCCAATATGGGAGCAGCCAATTACATAAGAAAACTATTAATCAAGATAAAGAGTCATATGGATATGAATACATTAATAGTAAGAGACATTAAAACGCCTCTCAGTAATAGACAGATCATCAAAGCAGAAAATCAATAAAGAAACAAGAGCATTGAATGACACATTAGACCAGATGGACCTCATAGATATATACAGAACATTCCACCCTAAAACAACAGAATACTCATTCTTCTCAAGTGCACATGGGACCTTCTCCAGAATAGACCACATACTGGGTCACAAAGCAGGACTCAACCGATACCAAAAGATTGACATTATTCCCTGCATATTCTCAGATTACAATGCTTTGATACTGGAGCTCAATCACAAGGAAAAGTTCATAAGAAACTCAAACAACAGGAAGGTAAAGACCACCTTGCCTAAGAATGCTTGGATCAACCAGGAGATCAAAGATGAACTTAAACAATTCATGGAAACCAATGAGAATGAAGACACTTCAGTCCAAAACCTATGGGATACAGCAAAGGCAGTTCCAAGGGGGGAATACATAGCCATCCAAGCCTCCCTCAAAACAATTGAAAAATCCAGAATACACCAGCTGTCTCTACACTTGAAAGAACTGGAGAAAAAACAACAAATCAAACCAACTCCACAGGCAAGAAGGGAAATAATCAAGATTAGAGAAGAAATCAATGAGGTAGAAACCAGAGATATAGTAGAAAGTATCAATGAAACTAGAAACTGGTTTTTTGAAAGAATCAATAAGATCGATAAACCACTGGCCACACTAATCCAAAAGAAAAGAGAGAAAGTCCAAATTAATAACATTATGAATGAAAAGGGAGAGATCACAACGAACAGCAATTAACTGGAAACAATCATCAGAAGTTATTACCAACAGTTATATGCAGATAAGCTAAGCAACCTAGATGAAATGGATGCATTCCTGGAAAACTATAAACTCCCAAAATTGAACCAGGACGAATGTGACAACCTGAATAAACTGATATCTAGTAACAAGATTGAAGCAGTTAACAAAAACTCCCCAAAAACAAGAGCCCAGGACCTGACAGATTCCCCGGGGAAATCTACCAAACTTTCAAAGAAAAAATAACGCTAATTCTCCTGTAGCTGTTTCAAAAAATTGAAGCAGAAGGAAAACTTCCAGACTCTTTTTATGAAGCCAGCATTACCCTGATCCCCAAAAAAGGCGAAGACCCTACTAAAAAGCAGAATTTCAAACCAATATCACTGATGAATATGGATGCTAAGATTCCCAACAAGATCCTAGCAAACAGGATCCAGCAGCACATTAAAAAGTTTATCCACCATGACCAGGTGGGATTCATCCCTGGGTTGAAAGGTTGGTTCAACATTCGCAAATCAATCAATGTGATAGAACAAATCAATAAGAGAAGAGAGAAGAACCACATGGTCCTCTCAATTGATGTAGAAAAAGCATTTGACAGAATCCAGCATCCATTTCTGATTAAAATGCTTCAAAGTATAGGGATAGAGGGAACATTCCTGAACTTCATAAAATCTATCTGTGAAAGACCCACAGCAATTATCATCCTCAGTGGGAAAAAGCTTGCAGCCTTCCCGTTGAGATCAGGAACACGTCAAGATGCCCACTCTCACCACTCTTTTTCAACAGAGTATTAGATGTCCAAGCAACAGCAATCAGACAACAAAGAGAAATAAAAGGTATCCAAATTGGCAAGGAAGAAGTCAAACTCTCTCTCTTCGCAGATGACATGATCCTTATATGGAAAACCCCAAAGACTCCACCCCCAAACTACTAGAACTCACACAGCAGTTCAGTAATGTGGCAGGATAAAAAGTCAATGTACAGAAATCAGTGGCTTTCTTATACACTAACAATGATAATACAGAAAAGGAAATTAGAGAATTGATTCCATTTACCATAGCACCAAGAACCATAAGATACCTGGGAATAAACCTAACCAAAGAGGTAAAGGACATGTACTCGTGGAACTACAGAATATTCATGAAAGAAATTGAAGAAGACACAAAAATATGAAAGACCATTCCATGCTCCTGGATCAGAAGAATAAACATTGTTGCAATATCTATACTGCCTAGAGCAATCTATACTTTTAATGCCATTCTGATCAAAATTTCACAGGTATTTTTCAAAGAGCTGGAGCAAAGTATCCTAAAATTTGTATGGAATCAGGCGAGACCCCGAATTGCTAAGGAAATGTTGAAAAACAAAAACAAAACTGGCGGTATCACGTTACCTGATGTCAAGCTTTACTACAAAGCTGTGATCACCAAGACAACATGGTACTGGCATAAAAACAAACACATTGACCAGTGGGGCAGAGTAGAGAGTCCAGATATGGACCCTCAACTCTATGGTCAAATAATCTTTGACAAAACAGGAAAAAATATACAGTGGAAAAATGACAGTCTCTTCAATAATTGGGGTTGTGAAAACTGAACAGCTATATGTAGAAGAATGAAACTTGACCATTCTCTTACACCGTACAGAAAGATAAACTCCAAATGGATAAAAGACCTCAATGTGAGACAGGAATCCATCAGAATCCTAGAGGAGTATGTAGGAAGTAACCTCTTCTATATCAGCCCCAGAAACTTCTTTCAATATATGTCTCCAAAGACAAAGGAAATAAAAGCAAAAATGAACTTTTGGGACTTCATCAAGATCAAAAGCTTCTGTACAGCAGAGGAAATAGTCATCAAAACAAAAAGGCAAACCACGGAATGGGAAAAGATATTTGCAAATGACACTACAGACAAAGGGCTGATATCCAGGATCTACAAAGATCTTCTCAAACTCAACACACACAAAACAGATAATCATGTCAAAAAATGGGCAGAAGAAATGGACAGACCATTCTCCAATGAAGACATACAAATGGCTTTCAGACACATGAAAAAATGTTCATCATCACTAGCCATCAAGGAGATTCAAATTAAAACCACATTGAGACACCACCTTACACCAGTTAGAATGGCCAAAATTAGCAAGACAGAAAACATGTGTTGGAGAGAATGTGAAGAAAGGGGAACCCTCTTACACTGTTGGTGGGAATGCAAGTTGGTGCAAACACTTTGGAGAATAGTGTGGGGATTCCTCAAGAAATTAAGAATAGAGCTTCCCTATGACCCTGCAATTGCACTGCTGGGTATTTACCCCAAAGATACATATGTAGTGTAAAGAAGGGTCATCTGTACCCCAATGTTTATAGCAGCAATGTCCACGGTCGACAAACTGTGGAAAGAGCCAATATGCCCTTCAATGGACGGATGGATAAGGAAGATGTGGTCCATACACGTGATGGAGTATTATGCCTCCATCAGAAAGGATGAATAACCAACTTTTGTAGCAACATGGATGGGGCTGGAAGAGATTATGCTGAGTGAAATAAGTCAAGCAGAGAGAGTCAATTATCATATGTTTTCACTTATTCGTGGAACATAACAAATAACATGGAAGACATGTGGAGATGGAGAGGAGAAGGGAGTTGAGGGAAATTGGAAGGGGATGTGAACCATGAGAGACTATGGACTCTGAAAAACAACCTGAAGGTCTTTAAGGGGCAGTGGGTGGGATGTTGGGGGAACCAGGTGGTGGGTAATAGGGAGGGAACATATTGCATGGAGCACTGGGTGTGGTGCAAAAACAATGAATACTGTTATGCTGAAAAGAAGTAAAAAAAAAAAAAAAAGTGAAAAAAAATTTGTGACCACTAGGGCTACCATAAGTTGAGGTGACCTCCTGTGGACATGGAGGTTTCTCCTGCATTGGGGGTTCTATGCAATGCTGAATAGCAAGGTTTCATTCTGGGAGAAAGGTGGAGTCTTCTTTTACGCCTCTAGGGTAACCCATTTGGAAGGATTCACGAGCAGGGCTCTGGGGATGGATGCCTCAAAGTAAAACATAGGGTTCGAGATAAGGCGTAGGGACATATAAAGTCCAATCTGCCACCTCTGGCTTGTGGACAAGACTCTGAGGACATAAGTATGAAAACCCAAACTAGGTCTAGGGTTGGGCCTACGGCATGATAAGCCCAATATACAGACACTGAGGCGAGCTCTCTGAAAATCGAAGTTAAGGCGAGGGTCAGGAGGTCGCAAAGGCTAGAGTTTGTTTCCATGCCATCCATCAAATGTGGGGTGGCCTCGTGAGGCCTTGGAGGTTTCTCCCGCTCTGCGGTTTGTGCACAGTTCCAAACAGTTGCTCTATTGTGGGGATAGGCGTTTTAGCGCTAAGGGGTCCCCCACATGGAGGGATTCGAGAGCCGAGTTCCAAGTATGGATGCCTGAAAACCCAAGCTACAATAAGGGTTAGGTCCTAGTGGCATATCAGTCCTTATATCCTGGCTCGGGGTTGAGCTACCCATTGGCTTTTTTTGACAATGGGGCTCAGTCTAAGTGTCACAATGGGTCTTTGTGACCAGGATGGCCTGCAAAAGTCGGCGTGGCCTCAGGGCCTAGACAGGTTTCTTCCAACTCTGAGGGTTTTATATAGCTACAAAAAGCACAATTTCCTTCTGGGGGACAGGAGGAGTTCTTTTGTCGCTCAGGGGTCCCCCGTATGGAGAGATTCAAGAGGAGGGTGCTTGTTGTGGATGCCTGAAAACCCAATCTAAGGTTAGGAATAGGGCCTAGCAGCATGACAGGTCTGGTCTGCTGGCTCTGGGGCCAGCTGTACTGGTGGCTGATTAGAGTATGGGACACAGTTTGTTTCAGAATTCATATTGGAGTCCATGGTAGTGTATGAAACTGGGGCGACATCATGGGCCATACCTGTCCCCCGATCTAGGGATTTTGTGACACTCCACAGGGCACGTTGTGTTCTGGAGAGCATGGAGAGCCCTGTGGTGAGGCCCTGGAATCCCCCATCTGGAGTCCTTGCACTCCAGGACTCAAGGAATGAAATTCTAAAAATCCAAGCTCAGTGTATGGTTACGGTCTAGGCATGAATCTACAATCTGCAGATGCTGAGGCAAGCTCCCCAGACTCTGAAGTTACGGCAAGTGTTAGGCATTCACTCAGACCAGACTAGAATTTGGTTCCACTAGGGCTGTGGAATGTGTGGGTGTCCTCCTGGTGCCATGGAGTTTTCTCCTGCTCTGGGGGTTTTCACAGCTTCAAAGAACGTGGTTTCATTCTCCGGGAGAGGTGGAGTCCTGATATATGGCTAGGGCATCCCCATATGGAAGGATTTGAGAGCAGGGCTCTGGGTATGGATGCCTGAAAACCCAACCTAGGGTTAGCATTAGGCACTAGGAGCATGGCAGGCTGCTCTGACAATTCTGGGGCCAGCTACGTGTGTGGCTGACTGGAGGTCAGGGCTAATGCTGAGGGACAGAATGTGCTTTAGGATCCAGGGTCAGGTTCCATCAAAGGTTGTGGCCTTTTGGCCATGCAGGTTTCTCCAGATCTCGGGGATTTGTGCAGCTCCATTGAGCATGGGATCTTTCTGGATGTAGGCAGAGTCCCATATTATGGCTCTGGAATTCTCTCTCTGGAGGGCTTGTGAGCCACAACTCTAGGGATGAAAATCTGAAGATCCATACTAGGGTTAGGGATAGGGCCTAGGGCATGGAAGTCCCCATATACAGACGCTGAGGCGAGCTCCCATGGATTTCAGGTTAAGGCATGTGTCACGAGGTTGCTCAGGCTAGAGTTTGTGTTCATGTGTTCCACAAAATGTGGGTGTGGCCTCATGGGGCCATGGAGTTTTGTCCCCCTCTGGGTTTTTTGTGCAGTTACAAAGAGTTTAGTCTATTCTGAGAGATGGGTTGTGTCCTGTTTTATATCCCAGGCGTCACTCATATGGAGGGATTTGAGAGCAGCGTTGTGGGTTGGATGCCTGAAAACCCAACCTATGGTAAGGGTTAGGTCCTAGTGGCATGGCAGTCTTCATATCCTCGCTCTGGGATGAGCTACTCATAGTGCTGTGTTGAAAATGGTGCTCAAGCTAAGGATCACAATGGGTGTTTGTGTCCAGGGCAGCCTGCAAAAGTGGGCGTGGCCTCAGGGTCTACTCAGGTTTCTTCCAACTCTGGGGGATTTACATACCTCAAAAGGGCAAGTTTCCTTCTGGGGGGCAGGAGCAGTTCTGTTTTGTGGCTCACGCATCCCCCATGTGGAGTGATTTGAGTGGAGGGCTCTGGGTACGGATGTCTGATACCCAAACCAAAGGTTTGGTTTAAGGCCTAGGGGCATGGCAGATATGATCTTCTGGCTATATGCCAACTGTCCCAGTACCTGATTGGAAGGCAGTACTCAGGTTGTGTCAGACTGCATATTAGTATCCAGGGTGGAATATGAATGTGGGGTGGCATTGGGGGCCATGCAGGTTTCCCTGATCTAGGGGTTTTGTGACACTCCATAGGGCAATGTTTCCTTCTGGAAGGCAGGGAGAATCCTGCAGTGTGGCTCCAGATTCCCTAATCTGAAGAATTTGCATTCCAGATCTCAAGGGATGGAATTCTGAAAACCGAAGTTTACTTTATGGTTAGGGTGTAGGGCATGGATCCCTGATCTGCAGAAGCTGATGCAAGCTCTCCAGATTCTGAAGTCGGGGTGAGTGTCAGGCATTCGCTCAGACCAGACTAGAATTTGTGTCCACTAGGGCCGAAAGATTTTGTGGCCTCCTGGGGCAATGGAGTTTTCTCCTGATCTGGGGATTTTTGCAGCCCCCAAAAGTATGACTTCATTCTGGGGGAAATTTGGACTCCTGTTATCTGGCACTGATGTCCCCATATGGAAGGATTAGAGAGCAGGACTCTGGGTATGGATGCCTGAAAACCCAACCTAGGGTTAGCATTAGGGACTAGGGACATGACAGGTCCAATCTGCTGCCTCTGGGGCCAGCTACATGGGTTGCTGATGGGGGGTCGTGGCTCAGGCTGAGTATAGAATGTGTATTAGGATCTAGGTTTGTGTTACATAAATGGGGGTGCCCTCATTAGTCGTGCCTGTTTCTCCAAATCTGTGGGTTTTGTGCAGCTCCAATGAGCACGTTTTACTTCTGTAGTTTATGCAGAGTCGATGCTGTGGTTCTAGAGTTCTCTAGCTGGAGTTCTTGTGGGCCAGGGCTCTCAGGATTGAAGCCTGAAAACAGAAGCTAGGATTAGGTTAGGGCCTAGGTCATGGAAAGCCCAATCTACAGACGCTGGAGGAGCTACTGGGGATCTGAAGTTAAGGCGAGTGTCAGGAGGTCGCTCAGGCTGGAGTTTGTGTCCATGTAATCCGCTAAATGTAGGGGTGGCCTCAAGCGGCCATGGAGTTTGCTCCCACTCTGGGGTATTTGCCCAGTTCCAAATAATTTGGCCTATTCTTGGGGACAGTTGGTGTCCTGTTTTATGGCTCATGGGTCCCCATAAGGAGGGATTTCAGACCAGGTTTCTGGATATGGATGCCTGAAGACTTAATCTATGCTTAGGGTTAGGTGCTAGTGGCATGGCAGACCTTATATCCTGGCTCTGAGAAGAGCTACCTGTGGGGCTGTTGAAAGTGAGGCTCAGGCTAAGGGTCACAATGGGTGTTTGTGTCCTGGGCTGCCTGTAAATTTGTGCATGGCCTCAGGGGTAGCACAGCTTTCTTCCATGACTGAGGGTTGTACATAGCTGCAAAAAACAAGGATTCCTTCTGAGGGCCAGGAGAAGTTCTTTTCTGTTTCTCAGGGGTCCCCCAAGTGGTGGGATTCTAGAGCAGGGCTCTGGGTATGGATGCTTAAAAACCCAACCTAGGGTTGCCATTAGGGACAAGGGGCATGGCAGAATGATCTGCTGACTCTGGGGCAAGCTACGTAGGTGGCTAGCTGGAGGACATAGCTCACGCTGTGGGAAAGAATGTGCATTAGGGTCCTGTGTCATGTTCATAAATGGGTGTGACCTCAGTATTCATGCCAGTTTCTCCACATCTGGGGGTTTTGTGCAGCTCCAATGAGCATGGCTTCCTTCTGGAGAGTAAGCAGAGTCCCGTGGTGTGATTCTGGAGTTCTCTCTCTGGAGTGCTTGTGAGCCAGGGCTCTTGGAACAGAAGTCTGAAAACCGAAGCTTGGTTTAGGGTTAGAGCTTAGGACATGGCAGGCCTAATCTTCAGATGCTGGATAAGCTCCTGTGGATCTCAGGTTAAGGTGAGTGTCAGGAGGTCGTTCAGGCTGTATTTTGCGCCCAGGCCATCTTCTAAATGTGGAGTGTCCTCGTGGGGCCATGGAGTTTGCTCCTGTTCTGGGGTTTTTGTGCAGTTCCAAATAGTTTGGCCTATACTGGGGGAAAGGTGGCTCCTGTTTTATGCCCCATGGGTCCCCCATAAGGAGGGATTTCAGAGAGGTTTCTGGGTATGGATGCCTGAAGAGCCAACCTATGTTTAGGATTAGATCTTAGTGGTATGGGAGACCTTATATCCTGACTCTGAGAAGAGCTACCCATGAGGCTGTTTTGAAAATGGTGCTCAGGCTAAGGGTCACAATGAGTGTTTGTGTCCTGGCCAGATGTAAAATTGGGCGTGGTCTCAGGGGCAATGCATCTTTCATCCATTCTGCGGGTTATACATAGCTGCAATAAGCAAGGATTCCTTCTGGGTGGCAGCAGAAGTTCTGTACTATTTTTCAGGGTTCCTCCATGTGGTGGGATTTGAGAGGAGGACTCTGGGTATGGATGCCTGAAAATCCAACCTAGGGCTAGGATTAGGGCCTAGTGGCATGGCAGGTCCGATCTGCTGGCTCTGGGGCCATCTGTCCCAGTGGCTTATTGGGGGACTGGATACAGGTTGTGTCAGAGTGCATATTAGTGTCCAGGGTGGAGAACAAAATTGGGTGGCGTCATGGGTCATCCACGTTTTCCCTGATCTATGGGCATGGCTCCATAGGGCACAGTTTCCTTCTGCAGGGCAAGGCGAGTCCTGTGGGTTGCTCCAATGTCCCCAATCTGGAAGAATTGCATTCCAGGACTCAAGGGATGGGATAGAATTCTGAAAAACTAATTCAGTGTACGGTTAGGGTGTAGGCCATGGATTTCCTATCTACAGATACTGAGGCGAGCTCCCCAGAATATGAAGTTAGGGTGAGTGTTAGGCATTCACTCAAACCAGACTAGAATTTGTGTACACTAGAGTTGCCGATTGTGTGTGTGGCCTGCTAGGGTCATGGAAATTTCTCCTGCTCTGGGGGATTTGCGGAGCTCCAAATAGTGATTTTATTCTGGAGATGTGGAGTCCTGTTGTATGGCAAAGATGTCCCCATATGGAGGGATTCAAGAGGAGGGCTCTGTGTATGGATGCCAGAAAACCCAACCTAGGGTTAAGATTAGGGCCTACGGGAATGGCAGTTTTGATCTGCTGGCTCTGGAACCAGCTACCATGGTGGCTCATTGGAGGACAGAACATAGGTTGTGTCAGACTGCGTATTAGTGTCTGTTAGGGTCCTTGATCAAAGGAACGAGACCGACACAAAGCAAAAATCAAGCAAAGCTTTATTTCACGCCATGCGTTAGAAACCAAACTGACCGGTAGGTGCCCGAGCCCCATGCATTAGAATCCAAACTGACCGGTAGGTGCCAGAGCCTTGCTGGGGGCCACCGCCTTCCTGCCCTGGGGTTCCTCCTGGAGGCTCCCTGCCCCACCCTCACTGTACCACAGGCTGCTCCCAGTGGGGCCACTCCCTGGACAAGGCTGCAGCCAGTGAGGCTCCCAGCAATGCCACTCATGATGAGGCTGCACCGCCAGCTCCTGAGAGGCTGTTCCCGGCGGTGGCACTGCTCAAGACAGCGAGGCCACTCGCAGCGGCGCTGCTGGTGTTACTGCTCGGGGTGGCGAGGCCGATCACGGTGGCGCTGCTGGTGCTACTGCTCAGGGCGGCGAGGCTGATAAGGCTGCTCCCAATGGATTCCCTACTGGCTAATCTGACTCCTCCTGCTATATCTCCTGCAGCCTCACAGACCAGTTTTTATAGAGGTGGTTGAGCCCCGCCCACACACAGGTGGCCAATGGGATTGCAATACACAGAGAAAACTGCACAGTCATGCTAGGTCTGCAACACACAGAAAAAAACTGCTAGGTAACCCAGAGGTGGCCAATTGAATTTTAATTTACCCTAGTAGATATATGTGCTCCCCACTGATTGAATGTCTTCACCTGGCCTGGCCCGCCCTTGTATCTAGGCTTTGCTAGTAAGTTCCTCTGGGAGGGGTGGGGTCAATCTAAGTACACTACATAAACACAATATGACTCCCTCTGGCCAACCAGGCCCTTACAGTGTCCAGGGTGGATAATGAAAGTGGGGTGGCATCCGGGGCTCACATGCTAGCCCTGACCTAGGGGTTTTGTGCAGTTCCATAGGGGACTTTTTACTTTTAGAAGGCAGGGAGCCTCCTCTGGGGTGGCTCCAGAGTCCCCAGTCTATAACTCTTGCATTCCAGGATTCAAGGGATGGAATTCATACAACCTAAGCTTAGTTTCTTTTTAGGGTGTAGAGCATGGATCTCCTATCTGCTGATGCCGAGGCAAGCTCCCAGATTCTGAAGTTAGGGCAAGTATCAGGCATTCGCTCAGAACAGACTCGAATTTGTGTCCACTAGGGCTACAGAATGTGTGCATGTCCTCCTGCGGCCTTGGACGAATCTCCTGCAGGGAGATTTGTGCAGCTCCAAGTAGTATGATTTCATTCTGGATGAGAGGTGGAGTCCTGTAGTATGGCTCAGGGGTCCCCCATGTGGAGCGATTCGAGAGTGGGGCTCTTGGTATTCATTCCTAAAACACCAACCTAGGGTTAGGATTAGGGCCTACAGGAATGGCAGTTCCGATCTGCTGCCTCTGGGGTCAACTATCCCAGTGGTTGATTGGAGGACAGGACTTAAGTCGTGTCAGACTGTGTATTAGTGTCCAGGGTGGAGAACGAACGTGGGGTGGCATCGGAGACCATGAACGTTTGCCCTAATTGAGGGATTTTGTGCATCTCCACAGGGCACGATTTCCTTCTGGGGGGCAGGGAGAGTCCTGTGGCCTGGCTCCAGAGTCCACAGTCTGGATTCCTTGCATTCTTGGATTCAAGGGATGGAATTCTGTAATCCCAAGCTCAGGTTATGTTTAGGGTATAGGGCATGGATACCCTATCTGCAGATGCTGAGACGAGCACTCCAGTTTCTGAAGTTAGGGCGAGTGTCAGGCATTCGCCCAGAACAGACTAGAATTTGTGTCCACTAAGGCTACAAAATGTGTGGGTGTCTTCCTGGGGACATGGAGGTATCTCCTGCTTGGGGATTTGCACAGCTCCAAATAGTATGATTTCATTCTCAGTGAGAAGTGGGGTCCTGTTGTATGGTTCAGGCGTCCCCTTGTGGAGGGATTCAAGTGGAGGGCTCTGGATGCCTGAAACCCCAATCTAGGGTTAGGATTTGGGCCAAGGGGCATAACAAATCCAATCTGCTGGCTCTGGTGCCACCCTTCCTGGTGGCTGATAGGAGGACATTACTCGGGTTGTATCAGACTGGGTATTAGTGTCCAGGATGGAGAATGAAAGTGGGTGGCATTGGGGGCCTTGCACGTTTGCCCTAATTTAGGAAGCTCCATAGGGCACAGTTTACTTTTGGAGGGCAGGCTGACTCCTGTGGGCTGGCTCCGGAGTCCCAACCTGGAGGGCTTTCATTCCAGGATTGAAGGGTTGGAATTCAGGCAACCCAAGTTCAGTTTATGGTTAGGGTGTAGGTCATGGGTCATCTATCTGCAGATCCTGATTCGAGCTCTCCAGTTTCTGAGGGTAAGGCAAATGTCAGGCATTCGCTCAGAACAGACTAAAATTTGTTTCCACTAGAGCTGCAGAATGTGTGGGTGTCCTCCAGGGGCCACGGAAGTATCTCCTGCTGGAGGGTTTGTGCAACTCCAAATAAAATGATTTCATTCTAGGTGAGAGGTGGAGTCCTATTTTATGTTATGGTTCCTCAGTTCTCTATCTGGAGAGCTTATGGGCCAGAACCTTTGGGTCAGAAGACTGAAAACCTATGCCAACGTTGGAGTTAGGGCCTAGGTCATGGCAGGCCTAATCTACCGTTTCTGAGATGAAATCCCGGGCATCTGAGGTTAAGGTGACAGTCAAGAGGTCTCTCACTGAAGTTTGTGTCCATTCGATCTGCCGAATGTGTGGGTGTTCTTATGGGTCCAGGAGTTTTCTAGGGCCATGTCCCAGACCTCCTGTTATCCTCTAAGATAGCTGGCAACATATCAAGCAGATTGGACATGCCATGGCCTTAGGCCATCATCTCTACCCAAACTGGGTTTGCAGGCATCTGTCCCCAGATCTTATCTCAAATCCCTGAATATGGGGGAGCCTGATTCACAAAACAGTACTCCTCCTTCCCCATGAGAGTAAACCTTGCCTTTGACTTGAGGGTAAATCTCTCAGAGTCAGAGAAACCTGCATGGCCCATGAGGCCATGTCCATTCTTGAGGGTGGCATTGGGTACAAACATGCATTGAGATCCTCAGGCTGAGCCATGTTTTCATATAAGGCCCAACAACAGCTGGACTAGGATTCTGCAATTTGGGCTTGCCATGCCCCTAGGGCCAAATCCTAACTAAAGGGGAGGTTTTTCAGGAGCCTATACCAAGAGCCCTGCTCTGGATTTTTCTATTTGGGCAACCCTGAGAGAAAAGACTGGACTCCTCCTTTCCCAAAGCATGACACCAAACTCTTGGGAGTCTGGCAAATCACCACAGAAGGAGAATTTTTCATGGTCCCAAGAGCCCATCCCTACATTCCTTGGCCATCCTAGACACAAAATCCAGAGATAAAAGCCAGAGCTACCACCTCATACTCGCCCTAATTTCAGATTCCGGGGAGCTCCCCTCAGGGTCTGCAGATCAAGCATGCCATTTCCTCGGCCCTCAACCTAAACTGACAGGAGATTGAAACTAACATGTCCCTACTACCAAATATAAACCCTAGCATTGGTTTTCAGGCATCTGTCCCCAGAGACCTGGTCTGAACACCAACATAACGGGGTCCCTGAGGCACAAAACAGAACACCTCCTGCCTCAGAAGGAAAGCTTGCTATATGGAGCTGTGTCAAAGACTCAGGGGAGGAGAATTCTACATGGTCCCTGAGCCCTGGCCAAAATCCAAGGTGTCCCTGGACACAAACCTGCATTGTGACCCATCAGCATGAGACTCCATTTCAACTCAGCCCCCTGGGTAGTTCGCCCCAGACCCAGTGGATCGAACCTGCCATGCTCCTAGGCTGCAATGGTAACATGGGGCAGGATTTCCAGGCATCCATGTGTAGAGCTGTGCTATCGAATCATTCCATATGGGGGACATTGCAGCCATCAAACAGTACTCCCCCCTGTCTTGCAGAAGGAAATCTTGCTGTTTGGAGTAGCTCATGACACCCAAAGTGGGAATACCTCCATGGGCTTATTGAGGCGACCCCTCCCTTAGGATGCCATCATGGACACAATCTCCAGCCTGAGCAAACGTCTGACACTAGCCCTTACCTCAGATGCTGGAGATCTTCAGTCAGCCCCTGCAAATTTTGCCTCCCATACCCTAGGCCCTAACCCTAACCTTAGCTTCTGTTTTCAGTCTTCCATCCAGAGCATCCTGGTGTACAAGCCCTCCAGATGGAATTCTGGATTCACAACACAGCACACTGCCTGCCTTTCAGAAGGCAAAAGTGGCCTCTGGGACTGCACAAAATACTCAAAAGATGATCAACCTGCACAGCCTGCAAGGGCAAAAACTTCCATAGGCCACTGGTGCACTAATGATATGTCTGGCACAGCTAAACCCTGACCTCCTGACAGCCACCCATGTAGCTGGCCACCTATCCAACTGATCGTACCTGACATACCCCTAGGCCATCATCTCTACCCAACGGGTTTTGTAAACCTGTGTCCCCAGAGGCCTGGGCTCAAATCCCTGCATATTGGGAAACATGATCCACAAATTAGAAGTCCTCCTTCCATGCAACAAGAAACCTTGTTGTTGGGATGTGTGTAAAACCCTCAGAGTAAGAGAAACCTACAAGGCCCATGAGGCCCAGTCCACTCTTGAAGGCCGCCCTGGGCACAATCTCGCATTGTGACCCTCAGCCTGAGCATTGTTTTCAACTAAGCTTCCTCAGTATCTTGACCTAGAGCCAGCGTATGAGGCCTTCCAGGACCCTAGGCCCAAATCCTAACCCAAGGTTGGGTGTCTAGGCACCCATAAACAGAGCCCTGCTCTCAAATCCTTCCTTTTAAAAAATATTTTATTTATTTGACAGAGAGAAATCACAACTAGGCAGAGAGGCAGGCAGAGAGAGAGGAGGAAGCAGGCTCCCTATGGAGCAGAGAGCCAGATGCGGGGTTTGATCCCAGGACCCTGGGATCATGACCCGAGCCAAAGCCAGAGGCCTTAACACACTGAGCCACCCAGGCGCACCTCAAATCCTTCTTTTTTAAAAAAATTATTTATTTATTTGATAGAAAAATCACAAGTAGTCAGATTCTGGCAGAGAGAGAAGAGGAAGCAGTCTCCATGCTGAGCAGAGAGCCTGATCCGGGGCTCGATACCATGACCCTGAGATCTTGACCTGAGCTGAAGGCAGAGGTTTAACTCACTGAGCCACCCAGGTGCCTCTCTTGAATCCCTCTTTATGTGGTCTCCTGAATTTGAAAACAAGATTCACCTTATCTCCCCCAACGACAGCATGCTATTTGGAGCTGTGCAAAACCCCCAAAGAGGGAGAATCTTCCATGGCCTCCTTCCATTAAAGTTTCCCTCTCTGGGGTTTAGACGCAGCTCCAAACAGCAAGGTTTCCTTCTGGGGACAGGAGGTGTTGTGTTCTGTGGCTCATGGATCTCCCAAATGTTTGAGTTCAAGACAAGGCCTCTTGTTGTCTTGTCTTGAGTTAGAGACCAGACAGATGCCTGAAAACCTAAGCTAGTATACAGATTCAGACTTAGGGGCATGTCAGGTTCAATCTTCTGTGTCTGGGGCCATCACCTGGGTGTCTGATGGGAGGTATATGCTCAGGTTGTGTCAGACCGTGCATTTTTGTCCAGAGTATCCTACAAAATTGGGGTGGCCTCAGGGGCCTTCTAGGTTTCTCCTCACCTGAGGTTTCATGACGCTCTAAAGGGCCCAACTTCCTTCTGGAGGGCGGGCACAGTCCTGTGGTGTGACCACGGAATGCCCAGGCTGGCGGGTTTGTGGTTCAGGACTCTGGGTACAGAAATCTGAAAACACCAGCTAGGGTTAGGATAATGGCTGAGGGTATGGCAGGCCCTATCTGCAGACCCTGAGTTGAGCTTCTCATTATCTTACATTCAGGCGAGTGTGAAGCAGAAACTCAGGCTTTGCCTCTGGTTTTTGTGTCTGAGAAGGGCGCAGAATGTAGAGGTGACCTCACGGGACCATGGAAGATTCTCCCTCGTTGGGGATTTTTAACAGCTCCAAATCGCATTCTGTCATTGTGGGGGAAAGAAGAAATTCTGTTTTCTGATTCAGGGGTCCCCATGAGGAGGGATTTGAGAGCAGGGCTCTGTGTATACATGCGTAGAAACCCAATTCTGGGCTAGGATTTGGGCCTAGGGTCACCACAAGCCTCATATGCTGCCTCAAGATCATGATACTGATGGGGCTTAGTTGAAAATATGGCTCAGGCTGAGGGTCACAATGCTTGATTGTGCCCAGGACGGCCTTCAGCAGTGCACGGGCCCTCACGGGCCTTGCAGGTTTCTCCTACTCTGAGGATTTTACACACATCCTAATAACAAGGTTTCCTGCTGCAGGTCAGGACTTCCATTTTGTGGATCATGTTCCCCCATATGCAGGGATCTGAGACCAGATCTCTGGAGACAGTTGTCTATAAACCTAGGTTAGGTAGAAATGATCACCTAGGGAAATGATAGGTCTGTTCTCCTGGATAGGTTGCTATCTACCTGGGAGGCTGACAGGAGTCAGGGCCCAGGCTTTGCAAACAGAATATTAGTACTCAGTGTGGTTTATGAAATTGCGGTGCCCTTGTGGGCCATGCAGTTTGATACTCCCTTGAGGTGTTTGTGCAGTTTCAATGGCCACTTATACCTTCTGAAAGGCAGGCAGAGTGCTGCAATGGGACCCCAGAATTCCCAATCTGGAGGGCTTGTTCACCAGGACTCTGGGGATGGAAGACTGAAAACACAAGCTAGGTTTAGAGTTAGGGCTTAGGGCATGGCAGCCCCGATTTCTAAAGCCTGAGACCAGATCACCAGCATCATAAATAAGGGCTAGAGTGCGATGTCTGCTCAGGCTGGTGTTTGTGTCCAGGAGGGCCGTCTAATGGAGGGGTGGGGAGGACATGCAGGTTTTCCCAATCTGGGGGTTGGGTGTGGCTCCAAACAGCAAGATTATCTTCTTTGGGACAGTGGGAGTGCTGATTGATGGCTCAAGGGTCCCCCATATGGACGGATTCGAGAGCAGACTCTACATATGGATGCCTGAACAGTGCACCTAGGGTACCCATTGAAGCTGAGGGACAAGGCAGGCTTGATCTGCTGGCTCTGGGGCGAGCTACCCAGGGGGCTGAGTTGAAAAAGAGTCTCATGCTGAGGGTCACAATGCGGGTTTCTGTCCAGAACTATCTTCAAATATGTTAGTCGCCTCAGGGGCCATGCAGGATTATACTACACTGAGCGTTTGACAGACCTGCCAAGAGCAAGGTTTGCTTCTGGGGACAGGAATTTTTGTTTCTGTGGTTCCGGTATCCCCCAAAGGTTAGCATTCAAGATTAGGCCTCAGTGGACCGATGGCCTACAACCTAAGCTAGGGTACAGATTAGAGCCTAGTGTCATGTCAGGTTCAATCTTCTGTTTCTGGGGCCATTGACCTGGGTGTATGATAGCAGGTAGTTGCTCAGAATGTGTCAAACTGCGCATTTTATCCTGGGCGACCTATGAAATTGGGATAGTCTCAGGGGCTTTGCAGGCTTGTCCTAATCTTGAGGTTTCCGGAAGCTCTAAGGGGCACAGCTGCCTTCTGGAGCGCAGAAACAGTCGTGTGATGTGTGTATGGAATACCCAGTTTGGACGGTTTGTGGGGCATCACTCTGGAGACAGAAGTCTTAAAACCCCAACTAAGGTTAGGATTAGGGCAGAGGGTGTGGCAGGCCCCATTTGCAGACCCAGAGGGAGCTCCTTGGGATCTGAAATTAGGGAGAGGGTGAGTTGGTACCTGAGGTCTTTGTCTCTGGATTTTTGTGTCTAGGGTGGCCGTGGAATATAGGGGTGGCCTTATGGGGCTTGGAAGATTCTTCCTTTCTGGGGATTTTTACCAGCTCCCAATAGTTTGGTGTCATTCTGGGGGAAGGGAGGAATCCTTTTTTCTCCTGTAGGTGTCCCCTAAAAACAGGGATCCCAGAGAAGGGCTCTGGGTACAGATGCCAGCATAATCCACCTTGGGTTAGGATTTGGGCCGAGGGGCATGGCAAGCCTGATATGTGGGCACTTGGTGCTGCTACTGAAGGGCTTCATTTGAAAACGGTGCTCAGGATGGTGGTTACAATGTGTGTTTCTGCCCACGGCAGCCCTCAAGAGTGGGCATGTCCTCATGCCACGCAGGATTCTCCTACCCTGAGGGTTTGACAACAGCAAGGTTTCCTGCCATGGGGAGGAGGACTTCTGTTTTTGCATCAGCTTCCCCCATATGCAAAGATTTTAGATAAAGTCTGGGGACAGAAGCCTGAAAATCCAGGTTGGTTAGATATGATGGCCTAGGACCATTGCAGGTCTGAATTGTTGGATATGCGGGTAGCTGTCTGGATGGTTGATGGGGGGTCTGGTCTCTGGCTGTATCAGACCTAGCATTAGTGCACAGGGCAGCCTATGAAATTGGGGTGCCATAGAGGGCCGAGCAGATTGATCCCCATTTGGAGTTTTGGGGCAGCCCCATAGGGCGCATATCCCTCCTGGTGGGCAGGCAGAGTGCTGCATAGTGGCTCCAGAAATACAAGTCCAGAGAGCTTGTGGGCCAGGAGTGTGAGGATGGAAGTCTGAGAAGCTAGGTTTAGGTTTAGGGCAGATGGCATGGCAGGCCCAATCTGTAGAAGATGAGGTTATTTCTCCAGCATCTGAATAAGAGCGACATTCAGATGTTCCCTCAGGCTAGAGTTTGTGTCCATCATGGCCACCTAATGGATGGGTGGCCTCATGAGGCCATGGAGGTTTTCCCACTCTGGGAATTGTGAGCTGTTCCAAAAAGAAAGGTTTCCTACTATGGGACAGGGGTAGTCCTGCTTGATGGCTCAAGGGTCTCAAATACGGAAAGATTCGATAGGAGGGCTCTACGTATGGATGCCTGGAAACCACACCTCACATTCCCATTGGTACCTCGGAACAAAGTTGGTTCTATCTGCTGGCTCTGGGGTGATATACCCGAGGGGTTAGGTTGAAATAGAGTCTCATCCTGATTGGTCACAATGTTGGCTTGTGTCCAGGGAGAAGGGAGACATTGCAATGTGGTGGTGGTTCAGGGACCATGCATGATCTTTTATGCTGAGAGTTTTACACAGCTTCAAATAGCAAGATACACTTCTGGGGTCAGAAGGTATTCTGTTATGTGCCTCAGGGACCACCCATATGTTGGTATGTGAGACCAGGTCTCTTGGGATAGAGGCCAGAAAACCTAAGCTAGGGCTCAGATTAGGGCCTAGGGATATGTCAGGTTCAATCTTATGTCTCTTGGGCCACCTCCCTGCGAGTCTGACTGGATGCAGGTGTTCAGGGTGTGTCAGACAGTGCATTTTTTTTTCTGAGCGGCCTACGAAATTTGGGTGGTCTCGGAGTCCTTGCAGGTTTCTCCTAATCTGGAGGCTTTGGAAGTGTAAAGAGCAACATTTCCTTCATGAGGGAAGCACAGTCCTGCAGGGTGGCTCCAGAGGTCCCATTTTGGAGATTTGTTAGGGAGGGCTCTGGGACAGAAGTCTGAAAATAAAAACTCGGGTTAGGGTTTGGGCTGAGGGTATGGTAGACCCAATCAGCAGACCCTGAGGGGAGCTACTCAGGACCTGAAATTACGGCGAGTGTGAGGTGCAAGTTCAGGCTTTTTTTCTCTGGATTTTGTGTCTAGTATGGTCATGGAATATCGGGATGGCATCATGAGACCATGGAAAATTCTCCTTCTCTAGGGATTTTCCCCAGCTCCCAAAAGTTTTGAGTCATCCTGGGGGAAGGGAGGAATACTGTTTTCTCTCTCAGGGGTCCCCCACTAGAGGGATTCCGGAGCAGCGCTCTGGGTACCGGCACCTGGAAAACACCCCTTAGGTTATGATTTGGGCCTAGGGGGCTGGTAAGCCCGATATGTGGGCTCTTGCTCCAGCTATCAAGAGGTCTCATTTGAAAACAGGGCTCAGGCTGAGGGTCACAGTGAGTGTTTTGCCCAAGCTCGCCCTCCAGAGTGGCGTGGCTTCATGGGTCATGCAGGTATTCCCTGCCCTGAGGGTTTTACAACCATCCCAACAGCAAGGTTTCCTGTCACGGGGAAGGAGGAGTTCTGTTTTGTGCATCAGGTTCCCCCATATGCAGCGATTTGAGCTACGGTCTGGGGACAGATGCCTGAAAACCCAGGTTGAGAATAGATGACAGCCTAGGGTCATGGAAGGTCTGATCTGCTGGATAGGCCGCCAGTTGCCTGGATGAGTGATGGAAGGTCTGAGCTCAGGCTGTCTCAGACTGAGAATTGGTGCACAAGGTGACCTATGAAATTGGGGTGTGATCGAGGACCATGCAGGTTGATCCTCATTTGGGGTTTCTGGGCAGCCCCATAGGGCACTTTTTTCTTCTGGTGGGCAGGCAGAGTGCTGCATTGTGGCTCCAGAAATCCCGAACAGGAGGGCAGGTGGGCCAGGAGTGTGATGACAAAAGCCTGAAAACACAAGCTTGGGTAAGGTTTAGGGCCTAGGGCATGGCAGGTCCAATCTGCAGAGGCTGAATCAAGATCTGTAGCATCTGCAGTCAGGGCAAGTGTCAGATGTTCGCTCAGGCTAGAGTTTGTGTCCATGATGGCCGCCTAGTGGAGGGGTGGCCTCATGAGGCCATGGAGGTTTTCAAACTCTGGGGGTTGTGACCTGCTCCAAACAGCATGTTCTTCTTCAGAACACGGGTGCTTTGCTTGATGGCTCATGGGTATACCATATGGAAGGATTGGAGAGCAGGGCTCTACCTATGGATGCCTGGAAACCCCACCTCGTGTTATCATTGATGCCTAGGAACATGGCAGTTTCGATCTGCTGGCTCTGGAGCGAGCTACCTAGGGGGCTGAGTTGAAATGGAGTCTCATGATGATGGATCACAATGCTGGTTTCTGTCCAGGGAAACCTTGGAATGTGGTGGTGGTTGATGGGCCATGCAGGGTTCTCCTACCCTGAGTATTTACACAGCTCCAAATAGCAAGTTTCCCCCTTCTGGGGACAGGAGGTGTTCTGTTTTGTGCCTTAGATGACCCCACATATCTTGGTATTGAGAACACGCCTCTGGTGACAGAAGCCTGAAAACCTAAGCTAGGGATCTGATTAGGGCCTAAGAGCAGGTCAGGGCCAATCTTCTGTCTCCTGGGCAATTGACCAGGATGTCTGACTGAATATCAGTGCAGAGGGTTTGTCAGAATGTCCATTTTTGTCCAGGGTGCCCTACAAAATAGGGGTGGCCTCAGGTGCCTTGCAGTTTTCTTCTAATCTGTAGGATTTTGGCAAGAGTGATGGGCAGAGTTTCCCTCAGATGGCCAGGCACACTCCTGTGGTGTAGCTACAGTACTGAGGCTCAGCCTGGAGGGTGTTTGGACCAGGGCTTTGGGGACAAAATATGAAAACACAAACACAGGTTGTGTTTAGGGCCAAGTTTATGGCAAGCCCGATCTGCAGACCCTGGGAGGAGCACCTCATGATCTGAAATTAGGGTGAATGTCAGGCAGTAGCTCAGGCTTTTGTTTCTGGATTGTGTGTCTAGGATGGCCACAGATGTTGGTTTGGCCTCATGGAGCTATGGAAGATTCTCCCTCTCTGGTGATGTTTCTGGGCTCCCAATAGTTTGGTGTCATTCTGGGGGAAAGGAGGAGTCCTTTTTTTTTTTTTTTTTTTTTTTTTTTTTTGGTCTCAATGGTCCCGCAAAAAGAAGGATTCCATAGCTGGGCTCTGGGTACGGTCTCCTAGAAAACTCCACCATGGGTTAGGATTTGGGTCTAGGAACAAGGCAAGTATGATATGCACACTCTTAGTCAAGTACCTCGGGGCTTTATTTGACAACATGGCTCAGGAAGAGGGTCACAATAAGTGTTTGTGCCCAATGCAGTCCTACAGAGTGGGAGTGGCCTCTTGGGCCAAGCAGGTTTCTCTTACCATGAGGGTTTGACACCCATGTTAGAGTTAGGGCTGAGGTTATGGAGGTGCCATCTGCAGACCCTGAGGGGAGCTCCACAGGATCTGAAACTAGGGCGAGTGTGAGGTTGTAGCTCAGGCTTTTGTCTCTGGATTATGTGTCTAGGATGGGAAGCAATGTAGCGGTGGCCTCATGGGGCCTTGGAAAATTCTGTGTCTCTGGGGATTCTGCCAGGCTCTCCATAATTTGGTGTCACTCTAGGGCAAGGGAAGAGTCATATTTTTTGTCTCAGGGGTCCCACAAAAAAGGGGATTCCAGAGACAGACTCCTTGTACAGGTGCCTAGAAAACACCACTGTGGGTTAGGATTTGAGCTTAGGGGCAAGGCAGGTGCGATATGCGGGCTCTTAGTCCAGCTCCTGAGGGGGCCTTACTGAAAATAGGCTCAGGCTGAAGGTCACAATGCGTGTATGTGCCCAGGGCAGCCTTCAACAGTGGACATGTCCTTATTAGCCATGCTGGTTTCTCTTATTCAGAGGGCTATACACCCATCCCTACAGCAAATTTTCTTGCCATGGGGAAGAAGAAGTACTCTTTTGTGCATCAGATTTCCCCATATGCAGGGATTTGAGATAAGGTTGGAATACAGATGCCTGAAAAGCTAGGTTGGGTAGAGATGATGGGGTAGTGCCATGGCAGGTCCATCTGCTGGATATGCGGCCAGCTTTGTAGGGGGCTGAAGGGAGGTCTGGGCTCGGGCTGTGTCAGACAGAGCATTAGTGCACAGGGTGGCCTATGAAATTGGTGTGCCCTCGAGGGCCATGCGTAGATCCTCATTTGGGGATTTGGGGCAGCCCCATAAAGCACTTATTTCTTCTGGTGTGCAGGGAGAGTGCTGCATCATGGCTCCAGAATTCCCAATCTGGAGGACTTGTGGGCCAGGAGTGTGAGGATGGAAGTCTGAAAACACAAGCTCAGGTTCGGTTTAGGGCCTAGGGCATGACAGGCCCAATATGCAGCAGCTGAATCGAGGTCTCCAACATTTGAATTCAGGGCGAGTGTCAGACGCTCACTCAGGCTGGAGCTCATGTCCATGATGGCCACCAAATGGAGGGGTGGCCTCATGAGGCCATGGAGTTTTTCCCACGCTAAGGGTTGTGAGTTGTTCCAAACAGCAATGTTTCCTTCTGCGGGAGAGGGAACTACTGTTTGATGACTCCAGGGTCCCCCATATGGAAATATTTGATAGCAGGTTTCTACATATTGATGCCAGGAAACCCCACCTCACATTACCATGCAACCTAGGAACATGGCACGTTCGATCTGCTGGCTCTGGGGTCAACTACCTTGGGGATGACTTGAAGTAGAGTCTCATGCTGATGGGTCTCAATGCAGGTTTGTATTCAGGGAGACCTTGGAATGTAGTGGTGTCTCAGGTGCCATGCAAGATTCTCCTACCCTGAGGATTTGACAAACCTACAAATAGCAGTTTCCTACTGGGGACTGGAGGTGTTGGGTTTGTGGCTCGGAGAGCCCCCTATGTTGGTACTGGAGAACAGGCGACTGAAGAATGATATCTGAAATGCTATGCTGGGGTTAAGATTAGGGCCAAAGGGCATGTCAGGTTCAATACTCTGTCTCTAGGGAGCTTTTACCTGGGTGTCTGACTGAAGGTAGGTGCTCATGGTGTGTCAGACGGTGCATTTTTTTCCACAGTGGCCAACGAATTTGGCGTGGCTTCAGGGGACTTGCAGATTTCTCCTACTCTAGATGGTTTTGGCAACTGTGACAGGCACAATATCCTTTGAGTGGGCAGCCACATTTCTGGATAGTGGCTTCAGAAGCCCCATCCTGGAGAGCGTGTGGCCAGGGTGTGGGGGACAAAAGTCTGAAAACACAAACTCGGGTTAGGTTTAAGGCTGAGGTTATAGCAGGCCCAAACGGCAGACCCTGAGGGGAGCTCCTTGGGAACTGAAATTAGGGTGAGTGTGAGGCGGTAGCTCAGTCTTTTGTCTCTGGATTTTGTGTCTAGGATGGCCGCGGAATGCTGGAGCGGCCACATGTGTCCATGGAGAATATATTCTCCTTCTCTGGGGATTCTGCCCATCTCACAATACTTTGGTGCCATTCTGGGGGAAGGTAAGAGTCCTGTTTTTTTTTCTGTCACTGGGGTCCCCCTAAAACAGGGATTCCAGAGACGGTTCTGGGTACAGGAGCCTGGAAAACCACTCTGTGTGTTATTATGTGGGTCTAGGGGCATGGAGGCCCAATATTTGGGCTCTTGGTCCAGTTACCGAGGGGGCTTATTTGAGAACGGGCTCAGAATAGGGGTCAAAATGCACCTTTGTGCCCAGGGCGGCCCTCATGTATGGGCATGGCCACATGCTCCATGAAGGTTTCTCCGACTCTGAGGGTTTGACACCCATCCCAAGAGCAAGGTTTCCTGCCATGGGGAAGGAGGAGCTGTCTTTTATGCATCCGGTTCCCCCATATGCAGGGGTTTGAGCAAAGGTCTGAGGACAGATGCCTGAATAACCAGGTTGGGTATAGATAACGGCCTAGGGCCATGGCAGGTCCCATCTGGTGGATATACATTCAGCTAATTAGGTGGCTGGTGGGAGGTCTGGACTCAGGCTGTGTCAGACAGAACATTAGTGCACAGGGAGGCCTATGAAACTGGGGTGCCATCAAGAGATGTGCAGGTTGATTCTCCTTTGGGTTTTCTGGGTAGCCCCATAGGGCACTTTTTTCTTCTGGTGTGCAGGCAGACTGCTGCATTATGACTCCAGAATTCCCAGTCTGGAGGGCTTGTGCTCCAGGAGTGTGAGGACGGAAGTCTGAAAACACAGGTTAGGGTTTGGTTCAGGGCCGAGTGCATGGCAATCCCCATCTGCAGTGGCTGATTCGAGATCTCAAGTATCTCAGGCGAGTAAGGGCGACTGTCAGACGTTCCCTCAGGCTAGAGTTTGTGTCCATGATGGCTGCTTAATGGAGGGCTGGCTTCATGAGGCCATGGAGGTTTGCCCACGCTGGGGTTTGTGAGCTGCTTTAAACACCAAGGTTTCCTTCTCCGGGACAGCGGGAGTCCTGTTTGAGGGCTCCAGGTCCCCCCATATGGAAAGATTTGATAGCAGGGCTCTACGCATAATACCTGGGATGTCTACCTTGCATTACCATTTCAGCCTAGGAACATGGCTGGTTCGATCTGGTGTATCTGAGTCCAACTATCCAGGGGGCTGAGTTGAAATAGAGTCTCATACTCAGGATAAAATGTGGGTTTGATCCGGGGAGCCCTTGGAATGTGGCAGTGGCTCAGGAGCCATACAGGATTCTCCTACCCTGAGGGTTTGACACAAGTCCCAAGAGCAAGTCTGGGGACAGGAGGTGTTCTGTTTTGTGGCTCAAAGTCCACATGTTGGACCATATGTTTGTATTTGAGAACAGGCCATGGGGAGATGCCTGAAAATCTATGCTACAGTATAGATTATATCCTTGGGGCATGTCAGGTTCAATCTTCTGTCTCTAGGTCCATTTACCTGTGTGTCTGCTGGGAAATCATTGCTCAGGGTGTGCTGCATTGTGACTGCAGAATTCCCAATCTGGAGGGCTTGTGGGCCAGGAGTGCGAGGACGGAAGTGTGAAAACACAAGCTAGGGTAAGGTTTATGGCCTAGGGCATGGCAGACTGAGTCTGAAGAGGATGAATCAAGATTTCCAGAATTTGGAGTAAGGGTGAGTGTCAGACGTTTGCTCAGTCTGGTGTTTGTGTCCATGATGGCTGTGTATTGGAGGGATGGCCTCATGAGTGCTTGGAAGTTTCCCACGCGGTGGGTTGTGAGCTGCTCCAAAGAGCGAGATTTCCTTCTGAGGGCCTGGGGATGTCCTGTTTGATGGCCCAAGTGTCGCCCATACGGAAATATATGAGAGCAGGGCTCTACATATGGATGCCTGGAAACCCCACCCCACACTCCTATCAGCACTGAGGAAAAAGGCAGGTTCAATCTGCTGCCTCTGGGGCGAGCTACCCAAGGGCCCGAGTTGAAATGGAAGCTCATACTGATGTGTCGCAATGTGGATGGGTGTCCACGGAGATCTGGGAATGTTTTGGTGCCTTTGGGGGCATGCAGGATTCTCCTACCCTGAGTCAAGGTTGCTCAGGTTGATTTTGTGTCCATGAGATCCTGGGATCAGATACTGGCCTCATGGGGGCATCAAGTTTTATCCCTCTCTGGGATTTTTGCATATTTAAAAAATACACTGGTCTATTCTGGGGAATAGTTCCTGTCCTGTCTTATGGCTCAACCATCCCCGATATGGAGGGATTCGAGAGCAGGGCTGCAGCTATAGATGCTGGAAAATGTAACCTAAGGATAGAATTAGTTCATAGTGGCATTGCAGGTCTTTGATCCTGGCTCTGGTCCAAGATACCCATGGAGATGTATTGAAAATGGGGCTCAGGCAAGGAGTCACAATGTTTGTTTGTGTCCTGGTCAGCCAGCATTAATGGGTGTGGTCTCAGGAGCAATGCAGGTTTTGCCCAACTCAGGGGGATTTACATAACCCTAGAAAGCTTCTGGGGGACAGGAGGAGTTCTGTTTTGTGGCTCAGTGGTCCCCCATGTGGAGGAATTTGAGAGAAGGGATCTGGGGTGGATGCCTGAAAATGCAACCTATTGTTACAATTAGCACCTAGGGGAATGGCCAGTCTGATCTGCTGACTCTGGTGCCAGCCACGTGGGTGACTGACTGGAGGTTGGGGCTTAGGTTGAGGGACAGAATGTGTTTTAGTATCCATTGCTAGATTCTGTAAAGGAGGGTGGGTTTGGGGTTTCATGCAGCTTTCTCCTAATCTGTGTGTTGCGTGCAACTCCATAGGGCACGTTTTCCTTCTGGCGGGCAGGAAGAGTCCTGTGCTGGCTCCAGTGTACTCTAACTGGCGGACATGTGGACCAGGAATCTCTGGACAGAGGCCTGAGAGGCTAGCTAGGGTGAGTGTTAGGGCCTAGGGCATGGCAGGCCCAACATGTGGACACTGAGGCAAACTCCAGGGAATCTGATGTTAAGGCACGTGTCAGGATGTTGCTCAGGCTGAAGTTTGCGTCAATGAGATATGCTGAATGTAGGTTTAGCCTCATGGCGTCAAGGAGTATTATCCCTCTCAGGGGTTTTTGTGCAGTTCTAAATAGCTTGATCTATCCTGGGGGGGTAGGTGCTGTGTTGTTATAGGAATTAGGTTTCCCCAATATGGAGGTATTCGAGAGCAAGGTTCTGGGTATGGATGCCTGAAAACCCAGCCTAGGTTTTGGATTTGGTCCTAGTGGCATGGCAGGCCTTAGATCCTGACTCTGGGGTGGGGTTCCCATGTGGCTTTGTTGAAAATGCTGCTTAGGCTATGGGTCACAAAGGGTGTTTGTGTCCAGGATGGCCTGCAAAAGTGAGCGTTGGGCAACACAGTTTTCTGCCATCTCTGAGGGTTTTTTTTTTTTTTAAAGATTTTATTTATTTATTTGACAGAGAGAGAGCACAAGTAGGCAGAGAGGCAGGCAGAGAGAGAGGAAAGCAGGCTTGCTGCTGAGCAGAGAGCCCGATGCGGGACTCGATCCCAGGACCCTGAGATCATGACCTGAGCCGAAGGCAGCGGCTTAACCCACTGAGCCACCCAGGCGCCCTATCTCTGAGGGTTTTACATAGCTCCAAAAGAAATGGTTTCCTTTTGAGCGGCAGAGGGATTTTCTTTTGTAGCTACAGGTTCCCCCACGTGGAGGGATTCAAGAGAAGGGCTCTGGGTATGGATGGCTGATAACCCATCCTAGGTTAAACATAAGGGCCTAGGGAATGGCAGGTCCAATCTCCTGGCTCTGGGGCCAGCCGTCTTGGTGGCTGGTTGAAGGACGGGTCTCAGGGTGTCACACTGTGCAGTAGTATCCCGGGTGGCATATACATGTGGGTGGGATTGGGGGCAATGCATGTTTCCCCTAATCTAGGGGTTTTGTGCAGCACCATAGGGCACATTTCCTATCTGGAGGGCAGGGAGAGTCCTGGTGTGGCTATGGAGTCCCAATCTTGAGGACTTCTGTTCCAGGAGTCAAAGGACAGAATTCTGAAATCCCAAGATCAGTTTATGGTTAGGGTATAAGGCATGGATGCCCTATCTGCATATGCTGAAGTGATCTATCCAGATTCTGAAGTTAGGGTGAGTGTCAGACATTCGCTCAGACTAGAATGTGTATCCTAGGGCTGCCGAATATGTGGGTGTCCTGCTGGAGCTTGGAGCATACTAAAGCTCGGGGTCTTTGCACAGCTCCAAATAGTAAGGTTTCCATAAGGAAGACAGGTGGAGTCCTGTTGTATTGCTCTAGGGTCCTCCAAATGGAGGGATTCCAGAGCAGGGCTCTGGTTATGGATGCCTGAAAGGTCAGCCTAGGGTTAGGCTTAGGGCATGGGGCATGGGAAGTCCGATCTGCTGACTCTGATGCCAGCTACCTGGGTGCTGACTTGAGGTCGCTGCTCAGGTTTAGGGACGGAATGTGTATTTGTGTCCAGGGTTGGCTTCCACAACTTTGGATGGCTGAGGGTTATCGTGCAGCTTTCTCCTCATCTGGGGGTTGCATGCAGCTCTATAGGGCATGTTTTCCATCTGGAGGGAAGGCAGAATCTTGTGGTTTGGCTCCGGTGTTTCCTATCTGGGGGGATTGTAGACCACGGCTGTGAGGATGGAAGTCTGTGAAGCCAATCTAGCAGTATGGCTAGGGCCTAGGAGATGGCAGGGCTAATCTACAGTTGCTGAGGAATGCTCCCTGGGATACGAGGTTAAAGTGAGAGTCAGGAGGTCCCTGAGGCTGGAGTTTTTGTCCATGAGATCCATTGAATCTGGGAGTGGCCTCATGGGGAAATGGACTTTTATCCCACTCTGGGGTATTTGAATAGTTTAAAAATGGCTTGGTTTATTCTGAGGAATATGTCCTGTCCTGTTTTATGGCCCATGGCTCCTCATATGGAGGGATTCAAAGCAGGTCTTTGGCTATGGATGTCTAAATTCCAACCTAGGGTTAGGATTAGGTCCTAGTGGCATTGGAGGCCTTAGATCCTGGCTCTGCGTGGAGCTACCCATGGGGCTGTGTTGAAAATGGGGCTCAGGCTAAGGGTTCACAGTGTGTGTTGGTGTCCCGGGTGACCAGCATTAATGGGTGTTGCCTCTGGGGCAAAGAGGGTTTTGCCCAACTTTGAGGGATTTTCACAACCCCAGAAAGCTTCTGGGGGGCAAGAGTAGTTCTGTTTTGTGGCTCAGGTGTCACCCATGAAGAGGGATTTTAGAGAAGAGCTCTGGAGATCAATGCCTGAAAATGCAACCTATTGATATGATTAGCGCCTAGGGGAATGGCCAGTCTGATCTGCTGACTCTGGTGCAAGCCTTGTGGGTGGTTTACTGGAGGTCAGGGCTTAATTTGTGGGACAGAATGTGTTGTAGTGTCCAGGGCCAGCTTCAGAAAATGAGGGTGGCTTTGGGGTTTCATGCAACTTTCTCCTAATCTGTGGGTTGTGTGCAAATCCACAGGACACATTTCCCTTCTGGAGGGCTGGAAGAGTCCTGTGCTGTTGCTCCGGTGTACCCTCTCTGGAGAGCATGTGGGCCAGGACCTTTGGACGGAGGCCTAAGTACCAAGCTAGGTATGGCAGAACCAACGTGTGGACGCTGAGGCAAACTCCAGGGAATATGACGATAAGGCAAGTGTCAGGATGTTGCTCAGGCTGGAGTTTGTGTTGATTAGATCTGCTGAATATAGGTTAGGCTCATGGGGTCAAGGAAATTTCTCCCACTTGGGGGTTTTTGGCAGTTCCCAATAGCCTGGTCTAATCTGGGGGGTAGCTGCTGTGTTTTTTTAGGAAATCAAGGTTCCCCCATATGGAGGGATTCGAGAGTAGGGTTCTGGGTATGGATGCCTGGAAACCCAGCTTAGGTTTTGGATTTGGTCCTAGTGGCATGGCAGGCCTTAGATCCTGGCTCTGGGGTGAGATACCCATGCCGATTTGTTGAAAATGTGGCTGAGGTTAAGGGTCCCAATGGGTGTTTGTGTCCAGGATGGCATATAAAAGTGGCCATGGCCTCAGACACAAGTTAGGTTTCTGCTATGTCTGAGGGCTTTACAGAACTCCAAAACCAAAGTTTCCCTCTGGGGGGCAGGAGAACTTCTGTTCTGTTTCTCAGGGGTCCCCCATATAATGTGATTCAAGAAGAGGGCTCTGGGAATGGATGCCTGAAACCTCAACCTAGGGATAGGTTCAGGGCCCAGGGACATGGCAGGTCTGATCTGGTGGGTCTTGGTCAGGTAATCCAGTCACTGATTGGAGGGCAGAAATCAAGTTGTGTCAGACTGCATATTAGTGTCCTGGGTGTGGAAGAAAAGCAGGGTGACATCAGGGGCCATGCACGTTTCCCCTAATTGAGGGGTTTTGTGCAGCTACTTAGGGCACAGTTTACCTCTGGAGGGCAGGTAGAGTCCTGAGGGTTGGCTGCGGACTCCCCAGTCTGGATGCTTTGCATTCCAGGATTAAAGGGATGGAATTCTGAAAGCCCAAGCAAGTTTATGGTTAGGGTATAGGGCAGGGATTCCCTATCTGCAGATGCTGAGGTGAGCTCTCCAGATTCTGAAGTTAGGGTGAGAATTATGCAGTAGCTCATACCAGACTAGAATTTATGTCCATTAGGCCCGCAGAATGTGTGGGTGTCCACCTGGGTCCATGAAGTTATCTCCTGCTGGGGAATTTTCGCAGCTCCAAATAGAATGATTTCATTCCTGGTGAGAGTTGGAATCCTGTTGTATGGCTCAGGGGTCACCATATGGACAGATTAGAGAGCAGGGCCCTGAGATGGATGCCTGATAACCCAATGTAGTTTTAGCTGTGAGGACTAGGGACATGGTAGGTCCGATCTGCTATCTCCGGGGCCAGCTATGTGACTGGCTGACTGTAGATCGGGGCTCAAACTTAGGGACAGATTGTGTATTAGTGTTGGGTTGGATTCCGTTATTCGGGGAGGTCTTATTGGCCATGCAGTTTTCTCCTAATTTGGGTGTTTCATGCAGCTCCATTGAGCACGGTTTCCTTCTGTAGTGTAGGCACAGTCCCATGGTGTTGCTCTGGTGTTCTCTGTCTGGAGGGCTTGTGGTCAAGGAGCCTTTGGACGAAAGTTTTAAAACCTGTCTGAGGGTTAGGGTCAGGGCCTAGGGCATGGTAGGCCCAATCTATAGATGCTGCGTGAGCTTCCTTGGATCTGTGGTTAAGGCAAGTGACAGGAGGTCGCTCAGACTGGATTTTGTGTCCATGCCATCTGACGAATGTGTGGGTGCCTTCATGGTACTCTGGATTTTCTCCACTCTGGGGTTTTTATGTAGTTCCAAATAGTTTGGTATATTCTAGGCAATGGGTACTTTTCTGTTTTATGGTTCAGGGGTTCCCCATATGGAGGGGCTTGAGAGCAGTGCTCTGGGTATAGATGCCTGGAACCCAACCTACATTTAGGGTTAGGTCATAAAGGTATGGCAGAGCTTATATTCTGGCTCTGAGAAGAGCTACCCAAGGGGCTTTGCTGAAAATGGGGCTCAGATTAAGAGTCACCATGGTTTTTTTGTGTCCTGGGTGGCCTGTAAAATTGGGCACGACCTCAGGGGCAACACAGGTTTCATCCACCTCTGAGGGTTATACATACCTGTAAAAAGCAAGGTTTCCTTCTGGGGGACAGGAGGTGTTTTTATGTTTTGTTTTGTTTTGTTTTGTTGGGTTTTTTGTTGTTGTTGTTTGTTTTTGGCTCAGAGGTCCCCCGTGTGGAGGGATTCGAGAAGAGGGATCTTGGTATGGATGCCTGAACTCTAAATTTGAGTTAGGATTAGGGCCAAGGGACCAAGGTGTTCTGATCTGCTTGCTCTGGGGCTACCTGTTCCAGTGGCTGATTGGAGGATGGGACTTAGGTTGTGTCAGACACCGTATTATGTCTTGGGTAGAATGTGAACATTTGGTGGCATCAGGGCCATGCACATTTCCCCTGATCAAAGGGTTTTGTCCAGCTCCTTAGGGCATGGTTTCCTTCTGGAAAACAAAGTGGGTCCTGTGGTGTGGCTCCAATATTGAGGGTTTGAATTCCAGGACTCAAGGGATAGAATTCTGGAAACTCAAGCTCATGTATGGTTAGGGTGTAGGACATGTATCCCTGATCTGCAGATGCAGTGGCAAGCTCCCCAGATTCTGAAGGTAGGGCGGTGTCACATATTCCCTCAGACCAGACTAGAATTTGTGTCCATTAGGGTTGCCGAATATGTGTGTGGCCACCTGGTTCCATGGAGATTTTTCCTGCTCTGGCGTTTTGGAACAGCTCCAAATAGTATGGTTTCATTCGGCGGGAGAGGTGGAGTTCTGTTATATGGCTCAAGGGTCCTGATATGGAGGGATTTGACAGCGGGGCTCTGGGTATGGATGCCTGACAACACAGCCTAAGGTTAGCATTAGGGACTAGGGGAATCCAGGTCTGATCTGCTGACTCAGGGGCTAGCTCTGTGGGTGACTGACTCTAGGTCGGGGCTCAGGGTGAGGGACAAAATGTTTATTAGTGTCCACGTTTGGTTTCCATCAATGGGGATGGCCTCGTTGGTCATGCCACTTTCTCCAAATCTGGGGGTTTGTGCGGGTTTATTGAGCACGTTTTCCTTCTGGAGGGTAGGCAGAGTTTCAGGGTTTCTGTCTGGAGTTCTCTATCTGGAGGGCTTTTCTGTGAGGACTTTTGGCACAGAGTCTGAAAACCATGCTGTGGTTAGGGCTAGGGCCTAAGTCATGGCAGGACCAATCTACAGACGCTGAGTCGAGCCTCAGCAGGGATCTGAGGATAAAGTGTGTGTCACGAGGTCACTAAGGCTGGAGTTTGTGTCCATGCGATCCACCAAGTGTGAGGGTGGCCTTGTGGGGCCATGGAGTTCTCTCTTGCTCTTTGGTGTTTGTGCAGTTCCAAATAGTTTAGTCTCTTCTGGGGGATAAATGCTGTCCTGTATTATGGCTCAGGGGTCACCCATATGGAAGGATTAGATATCAGGGCTGTGGTATGAAAGCCAAAAATATCAACCTACATTGTGGGTTAGGCTCTAGTAGCCTGGCAGGCTTATATCCTGGCTCTGGTGTGAGTTACCCATGGGACTGTGTTGAAAATGGGGCTAAGGCTTAGGGTGACAATGTGTGTTTGTGTACAGAAGGGCCTGCAAGAGTACTCGTGGCCTCAGGGCCACTGCAGGTTTCTTCTGATTCTGAGGGTTTAACATAACTTCATAAAGCAAGGTTTTATTCTGGGGGGTAGAAGGAGTTCTGTTTTGTGGCTGAGGGGGACACTGTGTGGAGGGAATCGAGAGGAGAGCTCTTGGTATGCATGCCTGAAACCCCAAACTCTTGTTGCGATTAGGTCCTAGGCTCATGGCAGACCCGATATGCTGGTTCTGGGGCCAACTCTCCCAGTGCCTGATTGGAGGACAAGACTCAGGTTGTATCAGACAGTGTTTTACTGTCCACGGTGGAGAACGTAAGTGGGCTGGTATGGGGGCCGTGCATGTTTGACCTGATTGAGTGGTGTTCTGCAACTCTATAGGACATGGTTTCCTTCTACAGGGCAGAGAGAGTCTGTGGGATGTCTCTAGAGTCCCCAATATGGAGGGTTTGCATTCCAGGACTCAAGGGATGGAAATCTGAAAACCCAAGCTTGGTTAGTGTGCATTACATGGATTCCTGATCTGCAGTTGCTGAGTGGAGCTCTCCAGATTCTGAAGTTAGGACGAGTGTCAAACATTCTTTCAGACTAGACTAGAAGTTGTGTCCACTAGGGCTGATGAATGTGTGTTTCGCCTCCTTGAATCATGGAGGTTTCTCCAGCTCTGGGGTTTTTGGGGAGCTAAAAATAGTTTTGTTTCATTTTGGGGGAAAGTGGTGTCCCGTTTTAAGTCTCAGGGGTTTCCATATCTTGGGTATCGAGAGCAAGGCTGTGGGTATGCATGCCTGAAACCCCAAAATACGGTTAGCATTAGGGACTAGAGGAACCCAGGCTTGATCTCCTGACTCTGATGCCAGCTACATAGGTGGCTGACTGGAGGTCGGGCTCAGGCTGAAGGACAAAATGTGTATTAGTGTCCATGGTCGGGTTTGTCAAGGAGGGTGGCCTTTGTGGCCACACAGTTTGCTCCTAATCTAGGGATTTTGTGCTGCTATGGTGAGCAGTTTTCTTCTGGAGGGTTGGCATAGTGTCATGGTGTCACTCTGGTGTTCTCTACCTGGAGAGCTTGTGGTCCAGAACTCTTGAAACTGAAGTCTGAAAACCCATGCTATGGTTAGGGTTAGGGCCTAGGGCATGTCAGCCCCAATCTACAGATGTTGAGGTGAGCTCCTGGGCATCTGAGGTTAAGGCAAGTGTCAGTAGGTCACTCAGGCTGGAATTCGTGTCCATGCATAACACCAAATGTGGGGATGGCCTCATGGGGCCAAGGAGTTTTCTCCCACTCTGGGGATTCTGTGCAGATCCAAAAAGTTTGGTCTATTCTCGGGACCAGGTGATGTCTTAAATAGTGGCTCAGGAGTCTCCATATAGAGGGATATGAGAGTAGGGTTCCAGGTATGGATGCCGAATGCCAACCTATGTTTAGCGTTATGTCTTTCTGGCATGGTAGACCTTATATCCTGGCTTTGGGGTGAACTACCCATGAGGCTGTGTTGAAAAGCAGGCTCAGGCAAAGGGTCATAATGGCTGTTTGTATGCAGTGAGGCCTAAAACATAGGACGTGGCCTCAGGGGCAACACAGTTTTTTTTTTTTCCAACTGTGATGGTTTTACATAGCTCCAAAAATCAAGGTTTCCTTCGTGGGGCAGGATGAGTTCTGTTTTGTGTCTAAGGGGTGTCTTAGAGACCTAAGGTGTAGAGGGATTCTAGAGGAGGGTTCTGGTTATGAATGTCTGAATCCACAACCTGATTGGGGCCTAGGGGCATAGCAGGCTCAATATACTGGCTCTATGCCCAGCTTCCAACAGGCCTTCATTGAAACCGGGAGTGAGGCTGAGGGTCACAATGTGGGTTTTGCCCAGGGGAGCCCTCAAATGTGGCCATGGATTCGGGCCATGCAGGTTACTCCTACTCTGAGGGTTTTACACCCACACCAATAGCATTTCAACTCAGCCCCCATGTTGCTCGCACCAATGCCAGCACATCTAACCTACCATGTTCCTAGGTTCCAATATTAACCCTAGGTGGGTTTCCCAGGCATCCATGTGGAGGGCCCTGCTCTTGAATCTTTCCGTATAGGGGAAACTTGAGCCATCAAATAGGATTCCCATGTCCTGCAGAAGAAAAGCGTGCTGTTTAAACCTGCACACAACCACCAGAGTGGGAAAACCTCCATGGACTCATGAGGACACCCCAAGTTACATGACCGTCATGGACAAAAACTCCAACATGAGTGAATGGCGGACACTTGCCCTTACTTAAGATGCAGGGATCTCATCTCATTCTCTTCATTTGGGCCTGCCTTGCCCTAGGACCTAAAGCTAAGCCTAACTTGTGTTGATAGACTTATGTTCTAACACTCCTGGCCCTCAAGCCCTCCAGATTGGAAATTCTGGAGCCACAACACAGCATGTTAATAGCCAACAAAGGGAAAAATTTCCCTATGGGCCTACACAAAAACCTCAAAAGAGGATCAACCTGCAACCCTCAAGGGCACCCCAAAATCATAGGTCACCCTGTGCACTAATGCTCTGTCTGACAAAGACTGAGCCCCGACCTCCTGGCAGCCACACAGATAGATGGCTACCTATCCAGCAGATCGGAACTGCCATGGCCCTAGGCCATCATCTCTACCCAACCTGGGTATTCAGGCATCTGTCCCCAGACCATATCTCAAATCCCTGCACATGGTAGAACCCAGTGCACAAAACAGAACTCCTCCTTCCCCATGGCCTGAAACCTTAATGTTGGGATGGATGTGATATCCTTGGAGTAGGAGAAACTGCATGGTGTACTAAGCTATGTCCACTGTTCAGTGCCGTCCTGGGCACAAATGCTCATTTTGAACCTTATCCCGAGTCTAGTTTTGAAATAAGGACCAATCAGTAGATTGGTAGATAAATCAGTAGATAAATGAATAGGTTTACCAAGAGCACGAATATCAGGCCTGCCATGCCTTAGGCCCAAATACTAACACATGTTGCAGTTTCCAGGCACCCACACCCAGAGACTGGATCTGGAATCCCTCCTTATGTGGGACCCTCGAGATAGGCAACAGGACACCTCCTTTCCCCCAGAATGACACAGAACTATTGGGAGCCAGATAAATCTCACAGAGAGGGAGATTCTTCCATGGCCCCATGAGGCCACTCCTGCATTCCACAGACATCCTAGATCCTAGACACAAAATCCAGAGAAAAAAGCTTCAGTTAGCACCTCACACTCGCCCTAATTTCAGATCCCAGTTAGCTCCCCTCAGAGTCTGCTGATTGGGCCAGCAAAACCCTCCGCCCTAACCCTAACCCTAGATTCTGTTTTCAGACTAATGTCCCCAGAGCCCGAGCTCACAAAAAGCCCAGGCTGGGGTCCCAGGAGATGCACCACAGGACTGTGCCATCCCTCCAGAAGGAAACTGTGCCCTTTATAGCTATCAAAGCACTCCAGATTAAGAGAAACTTGCAAGGCCCCCAAAGCCACAATAATTTCGTAGGCCACCCTGGACAAAAATGAGCATTCTGACATACCCTGAGCACTTACCTCCAGACACCAAGGAAGATGGCACCAGAGACTGATGATTGAAACCGACATGCCCCTAGGCTCTAATATGAACCTCAGCTTAGGTTTTCAGGCATCTGTCCCCAGAGGCCTGTCTTGACTACCAAAATATGGGGCATCCTTGAGCCCCAAAGCAGAACACGTCCTGACCCCAGAAGGAAACCTTGCAATTTGGAGCTGTGTCAAACCTGAAAGGTAGGAGAATCCTGCATATCACCTGAGCCACTGCCACATTCCAAGGTCGTCCTGGACATAAACCTGCATTGTGACCCATCAGCTTGAGACTCCATTTCAACTCAGCCCCCTTTTAGATCGTCCCAGACCCAGGAGATCGAACCTACCATGTTCCAAGGCAATAATGGTAACGCTAGGTGGGGTTTCCAAGCATCCATATGTAGAGTCCTGCTATCGAAGCTTTCCATATGTGGCAGACTTGAGCCATCAAACAGGACTCATCTTGTGCTGCCGAAGGAAACCTTGTTGTTTGGAGCACCTCAATATCCCCAGAGTGGGAAAACCTCCATGGCATCGTGGGGCCACCCTTACATTAGGGGCCCTCATTGACAAAATCGCCAGCCTGAGCGAATGTCTGACACTCCCCCTAATGTTAGATGCTGAAGATCTCGGTTCAGCCTCTGCAGATTGGTTCTTACCGTGCCCTAGGCCCTAAACCTAACCCTAGCTTTTATTTTCCCACTTTCCATCTTCACATTCCTGGCCCCAAATCCCTCTAGATTGGGAATTCTGGAGCCACAAAGTAACACTATGCCTGCCCACCAGAAAGAAAAAGTGCCATATGGGGCTGTCCCAAATCACCAGATGAGGGTCCACCTCCATGGCCCTTGAAAGTACCCCAATTTCATAGCCGGACTTGGGCACTAATGCTCTGTCTGACACAGCTGAACCCAGACCTCCTGTCAGCCACCTGGATATCTGGCCACCTATCCAGCACATGGGACCTGCCATGGCTCTACGTGGGCATCTCTACCCAACCTGGCTTTTCAGGCATCTATAATCCGACCTTATCTCAATTCCCTGCATATGGGGGAACCTGATACACAAAAGAGTACTCCTTCTTCCCCATGGCAGGAAAACCTGCTGTTGGGATGGGTGTATAACCCTTAGATTAAGAGAAATCAGCATGGCCCAATAGGCCACGCCAACTCATGAGGGCTGCCCTGGGCACATACACGCATTGTGACCCTCAGTCTGAGCCTATTTTAAGTAAGGCTCCCTCGGGAGCTGGACTAAGAGCCCGCATATCGGACCTTCTTTGCCCCTAGGCCCAAATCCTAACACACAGTGTTGTTTTTCAGGTGTCTGTACCCAGAGTCCGTCTCTGGAATCCCCCTATTTGCAGGACCCCTGAGACAGAAAACAGGACTCTTCTCTTCCCCTAGAATGACACCAAACTATTGAGAGCCTCGTAGAATCCTCAGAGACAGAGAATCTTCCAAGGCCCCATGAGGGCACCCCTACACTGCTTCCAATCCTAGATACACAATCCAGAGACAACAGCCTAAGCTACAACCTCACACTTGCCCTAATATCAGATGCTGGAGAGCTACCATCAGGGTCTCTAGATCGGACCTCCATAACCTTGGCCATAACCATAACCCGAGTTTGTATTTCCAGACTTCTGCTCCCAAAGCCCTGGGCAAACACACACTGCAGGCTGGGGCATCTGGATCCACACTGCAGGACTGTGCCTGCACTCCCAAAGGAAACTGTGCCATTTAAAGTTGCCAATTCCCTCCATATTAGGAGAACCCTGCAAAGCCCCCAGAGCTTCCTCAATTTTTTACGCTACCCTTGGCAAAATGCACAGTCTGAAACACCCTGATCACCTACCTCCAGGCAGACATGCAGGTAAACGGCCCTAGAGACAGATGATTGAACCTGATATGTCCCTAGGCCCTAATCTGAACCCTAGCTTAAGTTTTCAGGCATCTATCCCCAGAGGCCTGGACTCAAATACCAACATAGGGGGTCCCTGAGCACAAAACAGGACACCCTCTGTCCCCAGAAGGGAACCTATTATGTGGAGCTGTGTCAAAGCCTCCTGCCCTGAGGAGAAACCTGCATGGCCCTTGACCACCACCACATCCCAAGGTCTCCATGGACACAAACCCGCATTGTGACCCAAATGCATGAGACTCCATTTCAACTCATTCTCCTCAGTTGCTCGCACTGGAGGCACCAGACAGAACCTGCATTATTCCTAGGCATCAATGGGAATGCTAGGAGGGGTTTCCAAGCATACAACAATGAGTCCTGCTCTTGAATATTTCAGTATGGGGAATCATTGAGCCAACAAACAGAACTCTCCATATCCTGCAGAAGGAATCCTTGTGCTTTGGAGCAGCTCACAAGCCCCAGAGTGGGAAAAGCTCTATAGCCTCATGAAGCTACTCCTCCATTAGGCAGCCATCATGGACACAACTTCCAGCCTGAGGGAACTTCTGACACTTGCCATTACTTCAGATGCTGGAGATCTCGATTCAGCCTCTGCATATTGGTCCTGCCATGATCTAGGCCCTAAATCTAACAGTAGCTTGTGTTTTCAGACTTCTGTCCTCACACTTCTGCCCCTCAAGACCTCCAGATTGTAAATTCTGGAGGCATAACACAGCACTCAGCATGCCCACCAGAAGGAAAAAGTGGCCTATGGGGCTGCACAAACAACCAAATTAGGATCAACCTGCACAGCCCACAATGGAAACACAATTTCTTAGGCTGCCCTGTGCATTAAGACTCTCTCTGACACAGCCTGAGTCCAGAACTCCCGTCAGTCACCCAGTTAGCTGAACACATATCCAGCAGATCAGAACTTCCAAGGCCCTCGGCCATCATCTCTACACAGCCTGGGTCTTCAGACATCTCTTCCCAGAACTTATCTCAAATCACTGCACCTGGGGGAACCCAATGCACAGAACAGAACCCCTCCTTTCCCATTTCAAGAAGCCTTGCTGTCAGGATGCTGATGGGTGTCAAAGTCAAATACTCAGAGTAGGATAAATCTGCATGGCCCATGAGGCAATGCCCAAGCTTGGGGGGTCAGCTTGGGCACAAACGTGCATTGTGACCCTCAGCGTGAGGCCTGTTATCCAATAAGGCCTCTGAGAGGCTCGACCAAGTACTCACATATCAGGCTGGATATGACCCTAGGTCCCAATCCTAACCAAAGGTGGGGGTTTAAGGTCGCCTGTACCTGGGGCTCTGCTCTGGAAACACTCTTTTGGAGGGACCCCGAGACAGAAAAACAGGACTCCTCCCTTCCCACAGCATGACTCCAAACGATTGGGAGCTGGGCCAAATCCCCAGAGAGGGAGAATCATTCATGGTCCATGAGGCCACCCCTCCATTCCATGGCCATCCTACACAAAATCCATAGACTGAGCTATTGCCTCACACTTGCCCTTATTTCCTATCCAGAGGAGCTCCCCTCAAAGTCTGTGGATACAGCATGCCATGCCTTCAGCTCGACACCTAAGCCTAGGTCGTGTTTTCAGATTTCTGTTCCCAAAGCCCTGGCCCACACACCTCCAGGCTGGGGCCTCTGGAGTCACTCCGCAGCACTATGTCTGCTCTCTCAATGGAAACTCTGCCCATTGCATTGATCACAACCCTACAGATTGGGAGAAACCTACAAGGCCCTGGAGCCCATCCAAATTGTGTAGTCCATCCTGGACAAAAAGACATTTCTGACGCAACCTAAGCAACTGCCTCATTGAGACACACAGACAGATGTACCCTGAGACAGAAGATTGAACCGGACATGACTCTTGGCCCTAATCTGAACCCTAGCTTAGGTTTGCATGCATCTCGCCCTAGTATTCTGGTTTCATATACCAGAATATGGGGGTTTCCTGAGGTAAAAAACAGAACACCTCTTTTTTTTTCACTTTTTAGGAAATTCTTTACTGAAAGAACTTAAGCCAGCCCCAGTGCCATCCCACATTATTTCTTTTTCTTTTTGTTTTTAACATATATCACTTTATTTTTTTTTCTTTTCAGCATAACAGTGTTCATTGTTTTTGCACCACACCCAGTGCTCCATGCAACAAGTGCCCTCACTAATACCCACCACCTTGTTCCCACAACCTCCCACCCCCAACCCCTTCTAGACCTCCAGGTTGTTTTTAGAGTCCATAGTCTCTCGTGTTTCACCTCCCCTTCCAATTTCCCTCAATTCCCTTCTCCTCTCCATCTCCCCATGTCCTCCATGCTATTTATTATGCTCCACAAATGAGTGAAACCATATGATAATTGACTTTCCCTGCTTGACTTATTTCACTCAGCAGAACACCTCTTGTTTCCACATGGGAACCTTGCTCTGGGGAAATGGGTAAAACCCTCTGGGTAGGAGAATCCTGCAGGGCCCCTGAGACACCACCACATTCCAGGGTCTCCATGGACATCAACCCATATTATGACCCATCAGCATGAGAGTCCATTTCAATTCTGTCCCCTGGGTAGCTTGCCCCAGAGCCAGCAGATCAAACCTGCCTTCTCCCTAGCAGCCAATGGGAATGTGAGGTGGTGTTTCCAGGTATCCAGCCTTAGAGCCATGCTCTCAAATCTTTCCTTATGGGGCAGCCTGGAGCCATCCAACAGGGCTCTCCTTTCCCAAAGAACGAGACCTTGCTCTTTGGAAAACTCACAGCCCCCAGAGTGGGAAACCTTCACGGCCTCATGAGGACACCCTTCCATTCCGGGCCATCATGGTCAAAACCTCCAGCCTGAGCCAACGTCTGATACTCGCCCTTACATCAGATGCCAGGGATCTTGATTCAGCTTCTGCAGAGTGGGCCTGCCATGCTCTCCGCCCGAAACCTAACCCTAGCATGTGTTTTTTCAGACTTCTGTCTTCCTACACTTGGCCCAGAAGCCCTTCACGTGGGGAATTCTGGAGCCACAATGCAGCAGTCTGCCTGCGCACCAGAAGGAAAAAAGTGCCCTATGGGGCTGTCCATTAACCCCAAATAAAGATCCACCTGCACAATCCTACTGCACCCCAATATCCTAGGAAGCCCTGTGCACTAATACTCTGTCTGACACAGCCTGAGCCCAGACCTCCTGTCTGACACCCAGACAGCTGGCTGCCTATGCAGCAGATTGGACCCATCATGACCCTCTGCCATCATCTCTTCCCAACCTGGGTTTTCAGGCAACTGTCCCTAGACCTTCTGTCAAATCCCTGCATATGGCGGAACCTGATGCACAAAACAGAACTCCTCCTCCCTCATGGCAAGAAACCTTGCTGTCGGGATGGAGTTCAGAGTCAAACCCTCAGAGTTGGAGAAACCTGCGTGGCCCATGAGGCCACGCCCATGCTTGAGGGCCGCCTTGGTCACAAACAGGCATTGTGACCCTCAGCCTCAGCCATGTTTTCAGATGAGGTCTCTCGGTAGCTGGACATAGAGCATGCATATCGGGCTTGCCATGCCCCTAGGCCCCAATCCTAACCAAACGCAGGGTTTTCTGGTCACTCATACCTGGGGCTTGGCTTTGGAATCCCTCTTCTGGAGGGAACCCTGAGACAGAAAAAGGACTTCTTCCTTCCTACACAATGACCCCAAAATTCAGAGAATGGCCAAATCCCCAGAGAGGAAGAATCGTCCATGGCCCTTGAGGCCACCTCTACATTCCTCAACCATTCTTGACACAAAATCCAGAGAAAAAAGCCTGAGCTACCACCTCACATTTGCCCTCCTTTCATATCCTGAGGAGTTTCCCTCATGGTCTGTAGATCGGGCCTGCCATACCCTCGGCCCAAAACCTAACCTGAGTTTGTGTTTTCAGATGTCTGTCCCCACAGACCTGGTCCACACACTCTCCAGGCTGGGGCCTCTGGAGTCACAGCACAGGACTGTGTGCCCTCTTAAAAGAAAGTGTGCCCATTACATTGGCCACAAACCTACAGATTTGGAGAAACCTACACCACCCCCCAGGTCATCCCAGTTGCGTAGTCCACCCTGGACAAAAAGGCAGTTCTGATGCAACGTGAGCAACTACCTCCACTCAGACATGCAGTCCAATGTCCCCAGAGACAGAAGATTGAACCGGACATGCCCCTAGGCACTAATCTGAACCCTAGCTTAGGTTTGCAGGCATCTCTACCCAGACACCTGGTTTTGATTACCAGCATATGGGGGTTACCGGGGGCACAAAACAGAACACATCACCTCTCCACATGGGATGTGGAGCTGTGTAAAATTCTCCAGGTAGGAGAATCCTGCAGGACCCTGAGCCACCACCACATTCCAGGGTCTCCATGGACACAAACCCACATTATGACCCATCAGCATGAGAGTTCCTTTCAGTGCAGTCCCCTCGGATGCTTGCCCCAGAGCCAGCAGATCAAATCTGCCTTGTCCGTAGGAGCCAATGGAAATGCGAACTGAGGCTCCCAGTCCTCCATCCTTAGAGGCCTGCTCCCAAATCTTTCCATACAGAGCACCCTTGAGCCATTCAAGAGAACTCGCCTGTCCCGCAGAAGGAAAGCTTGATGTTTGGAGCAGCTCACAACCCCCAGTGTGGGAAAACCTTCATGGCCTCATGAGGGAACCCCTCCTTCAGAGTCATCATGGTAGCAATCTCCAGCCTGAGCTAACTTCTGATACTTGCCCTTAATTCAGATGATTCAGACCTGGATTCAGCCTCTGCAGGGTGCGCCTGCTGTCACCTCAGCCCAAACCGCAACCCTATCGTCTCTTTTCAGACTTCCATCCTCACACTCCAGGCCCACAAGCTCTCCAGAATGGGAATTCTTGAGCCACAATCCAGCACTCTGCCTGTGCACCAGAAGAACAAAGTGCCTTATGGGTCTGCCCAGAAACCACAAATGAGAATCAACTTGCAGGGCCCTTGACTGCACCCCATTTCCTATGACGCTCTGTGCACTAATGTTCTGTCTGACACAGTTTGAGCCAAGGCCTCTCGTCTGACACCCAGAAAGGTGGCCGCATATCCCTCAGATCAGACCAGCCATGGCCCTCATCTCTTCCCAACCTGGGTTTTCAGGCACCTGTCCCTAAACATTATATCAAATCCCTGCACATGGGGGAACCTGATGTAGAAAATAGAACTCCTCCTTCCCCATGGCAAGAAACATTGTTGTTGGTGTTAGGGTCCGTGATCAAAGGAACGAGACTGACACAAAGCGAAAATCAAGCAAAGTTTTATTTTGTGCCATGCATCAGAAACCAAACTGCATCAGAAACCAAACTGCATTAGAAACCAAACTGACGGGTAGGTGCCCGAGTCTTGCTGGGGATCACCGCCTCCCAGTCGCTGGGGTGCCCCCTGGAGGCTCGCTGCCTCACCCTCACTGTACCACAGATCTACTCCCGGCATGGCTGCACCATTGGCTCTTGAGAGGCTGCTCCTGATGGCGGCACTGCCTGAGGCCTCGTGTTACAGCTCAAGGTGGTGCCGCTGCCACTGCTGCTCTGGGCCGTGCACTGGGCGAGGCTGCTCGAGGTGGCAACGCTGCCCCTGCTGTTCTGGGCGGTGCTGCTCGCAGCGGTGCCGCTGCCACTGCTGCTCTGGTGCACGGAGCAGTGCCACTGGCTGTGGCGCCTCTGCCGCTGCTGCTCTGGGCGGTGCATGGGGTGGCGCCACTCATGTTACAGCTCAAGGCGGCGCCACTGCCGCTGCTGCTCTGGTGCAGGAGGCGGTGCCACTTGCTGTGGCGCCACTGCCACTGCTGCTCTGGGCGGTGCACAGCTCTTGCTAAGAAAAAAAAAAAAAAAAACCTCCCCACTCCAGCCTCACAGACCATCTTTTATAGTGGTGGTTGATCCCGGCCCACACACAGGTGGCCAATCGGAGTTCAACCTACCACAGTTAATATATGCACACCACTCTGACTGAATAGGGCTATCTGGCCTGGCCCGACCCTATATCCGGGGTTTTTAAGTAACTTCTTTTTGCTAACCAGGCCCCTACATTCCCCCTTTTTCTTTGGAAATTAGTCAAATCCTTGACTTTTTTTTTTTCAGCCAATTCTATGTTCTCCTATTGTAAGGGGGTTATTTTGAGCATGTAATATTGGGGCCAAAAAGTAACAGTAGTGTACAGTTGGCTGTTGAGTTAGCCATTCAACATTTTGCATAACCTTTTCCATTTTTTTCCTATTTCCCTTCATCTAATTTCCCACCTATACATTTCATAAACAGGGAACAATAGGAGCAACAATAAATTCACAGTTTTTTAGCCTTAGCTTTAGTCCATGGTCAGAGAGATCTGTCACCTGCAGCTTCCATCTATGGGGAGTGTCCTCGTTCTCGGCTCATTTGACATGACCCGCATGAATCCAGGCCCTAATGCCTTCTAATTTTACTGCCATGGGGGTGGTCAAGATAACAGTAAATGGTCCCTTCCAGCGAGGATCCAAGTTTCCCACTTGATAGCGACGTATCCAAACCAAGTCCCCGGGTTGGTAGGGATGTGGTTCCACCTCCGTCTCTGTCCCAGTGTGGGCAGTCTGGATCCCTGAGTGGGCTTTTTTAAAGACAAACTGTAATGCCTGCAGTGACTGGAGTACAGATTGGTCAGTCATTTCTGCTAGGGCAACCTCTTGCAGTCGAGGACGGTGGGGGGGGTCTCCCAAATATTATTTTAAATGGGGTCACCTTGCTTAAATGGGGTGTACATTGTGCCCTGAGGAGGGCAAAAGGGAGGAGATCCACCCATCCACTGCCAGTCTCCAGAATTAGTTTTGTCAAGGTCTCTTTAAGAGTCCAGTTCATTCTCTCTACTTGCCCGGAACTCTGAGGCCAGTAGGCACAATGTAATTTCCAATTAGTGCCCATGGCCTTGGCCAAGGCCTGTGAGACTGAACTCACAAATGCGGGGCCATTGTCTGACCCGATTGCAAGAGGCAGCCTGAACCTAGGAATTATTTCTTCTACTAGCTTTTTGGCTACCATTCCTACCGTCTCATGTTTGGCGGGAAAAGCCTCTACCCAGCCTGAAAAAGTATCTACAAAAACTAACATGTACTTGTGCCCCTATTTTCCAGGTTTCATTTCTGTAAAATCTATTTCCCAATAAATTCCTGGTTCCTTACCTCTTTTTCTTTTCCCTCTTCCCATTTTAGTTCTTCCCACATTAACTGCCTGGCATTGAGCACATCTATCGACTACATCCTGTACCATATGCCCTAATTTAGAAACCTGGAACTGCTTGCCTATAAGCTCCCTGAGTTTGTGTATCCCCAAATGAGTACCCTGATGTATCTGGTCTACTAACTTCTTACCTAATCTTCGAGGAAGAATTATTTTTCCTGCTTCAGTCTTAGCCCAGTCCCCTTCATAGTCCAATTTAACCCATTTCTGTAAATACCTTAAATCTTCTTCTGAATAATTCGGTTTTTCTGGTAGGGTTGGAGCCGGGAGTGTAACCAGTTCTTGCACTGTTTCTCGGGCTGCTTGCTTAGCGGCTTGATCTGCTAATTGGTTTCCTTTTGAGATCAGATCAATTCTCTTTTGGTGTCCTGGGCAATGCATAACAGCCACCTCTTTTGGGTCCCAGATAGCCTGGAGGAGAGCCAATATTTATCCTCTGTTTTTAATTCCTTTTCCTTCTGCTGTTAGTAGGCCCCTTTCTTTATAAATAGCCCCATGTATATGGAGAGTAGCAAAGGCGTACCTGCTATCCATATAGATGTTGGCGGTTTTACCTTTGGCCATCTGCAGTGCCTTAGTGAGTGCAATCAGCTCCGCTTTTTGTGCCGAAGTTCCATGTGGCAGGGCTGCTGTCCAGGGTCTCTGCCCAGGAGAAACTACCGCAGCCCCCACATACCTCTTTCCATTGACCATGTAGCTACTCCCATCTGTGAACAGAATCATCTCAGCATCCGGGAGGGGAATGTCTCTGAGATCCGGACTTATTCCTGCAACTTGGGTTAGGACCTCCCCACAGTCATGTGGGTGGTCAGCCAGCTTCTCTGGCAGCAGCGTGGCTGGATTTAGCACTGCGGAGGGCCGGAAGGTCACTCTTGGTTCATTGAGGAGGAGGGCCTGATACCCCGTCACTCAGTCATTTGTCATCCATCGGCTGGTGGAGTCCAGAGAAGGCCCTCGATGGCATGTGTGGTGGTCAAAATGAGATTTTGAACCAAAGTCAATTTACTTGTGTCCTTGACCAGGAGGGCCATGGCAGCAATTATGCAGAGGCAAGGGGGAAACCCAGCTGCTACTGGATCTAGTTTCTTGCTAAGATAGGCTACTGGCCTTTTCCAAGGCCCCAGGGTGTGAGTTAAAACTCATTTGGCCACCCCTGCTTTTTCATCCACACACAAGTGGAAGGGCTTGGTAACATCTGGGATGGCCAGTGCTGGAGCACGTAGTAAAGCTGCTTGTAATTCCTGAAATGCTCCTTCGGCCTAAGCTGTCCACTCTATCATAGTGAGCCCCCCCTCTTTGCCAGTTCGTAGAGAGGTCGGGCAATCTCTGCAAACTGCGGTATCCACAGCCTACAGTAGCCCACTGTCCCAAGAAACTCCCTCACTTGTCGGGGCGTGGTGGGGTGGGGGTATCAGGTGATCACCTGTTTTCTGGACTCAGACAGTGATCGCACTCCCTTGTGAACATCAAAGCCTAGATAAGTGGCATGGCTCTGACAGAGCTGTGCTTTCTTTGCTGACACCTGGTACCCTTTTCCCTGCAGAGTCTGTAAGAGAGCTCTTGTTCCCCGCAAGCATGACTCATAGTCCTCAGCGGCTATCAGCAAGTCATACTGTAACAGAGTGACTCCTGGGTTGGAGACTCTGTACTCATGCAAATCCTCATGTAGGGCCTCGTCCAAAATGGTGGGTGAATTCTTGAATCCTTGGGGAAGTCTTGTCCAGGTGAGTTGGCCTTGAAACCCTTTCTGTGGGTCGGACCACTCAAAAGCAAAAAGGGGCTGAGATTCCTTTGCTAAATGTATACATAAAAATGCATCTTTAAGATCTAAGACTGTATACACGGTTCTTTTGGGGCCTAGGAGGGAGAGTAGGGTATAGGGGTTAGGCACTGTTGGGTGGATATCTTCAACCCGTTTGTTAACTTCCCGCAAGTCCTGAACAGATCGGTACTCCCCAGTCTCGGCCTTTTTGATGGGCAGCAAAGGTGTGTTCCATGGAGATTTGCAAGGAACTAGGATCCCATCTCCTCGGAGGCGGTTAATGTGTTTTCTGATCCCTTCCTTTGCTTCCCGGGGAAGGGGGTACTGCCAAACGCGAATAGCCATAGCTGTCACCTTTAATTGTACCACCAGTGGAGGTTGTTCCTTGGCCAAGCCAGGGGGCTTCCCTTCAAATCCTTCAATTTCCTGAAGTTTCCTCCTTGTATCTGGGACTGACTGACTGGCAAAATCAAGATTCACTTCCCCCTGATTTTCGGGTTCCTCTGGAGTAGTTTCAGCATTTACCCAAATGTAACCCAAGGTTTATCATTGATTTAGCAGTACTTCCTGAGTAACTTAGCACATCAGGGAAAAGGCTTATGAATCAAACAGATCTCAATTACAATTCTAGGTGGGCAAAGAGAAAACCATTCACATTTTAGCCACTTGTGAACTGTCACAACAGCCGTTAAGCACAAAACTTGTTTACTAACAGATTTCAAAAGCACAAACCCAGTTTCAGTAACCAGCACCCTAGCACTTCATCCCATTTGTCATCCAAGCTAAACTTCAAAGCTTCAGGTTGCCAAAGACTCTGAAAGCTACTTTAATTTAATTAGTTACCCATTAAAACCCTGAGACAGATAATTAACCATCAGTTCAGTCATCTCTTTGCTAACAGATTTCATGTTCCATCTGGGCCCATTCCACTTCAGATGCCATGCTTTCCCGCCAGCAAGGGGGAGGGGTTAGGCAGTCCACGTCGGGCCAGAGAAGGCAAGGAATTCCCTGAAACAAAGGGAGTTTCGGCAGCTGCTTGGGAATATTCCTTAAAGTCTCTATCCTGAGTTAGACTAACCCCAGTTGGCTCTAGTGATAGCCCTTAACACATGAAATGAGTGAGGGAGAAGCCCCACATCTATTATGAGGAACGGAGGGATGAAAGTCAGAGTCCCCATACTCTTTGCTTGCCCCATTCCTTAAAACATAACAAACAACACAGCAGACAACAAAAAGACAAGACAAAGACAACCACAGGCCCAGTGGTCCTGCCACCAGTGGGGATTTCCTAGGGGGACTCAAACCCCCTGACCGCCTAGGGGGACTCGAACCCCTGATGACCACCTCGGGGGACTCGACCCCTGATGACCACCTTGGGGGACTCAAACCAGCGATGACTGCCTAGGGGGACCCGAACCCCCTGACCATCCAGGGGGACTCGAACCCCCTGACCGCCCAGGGGAACTCAAACCCCCCTGATTTTCTACCAGTAGAGGGATGGGGCATCCCCACATCCATTCCAGCCCTGGGGAGCATGGCTGCGTCCAGCTTCTCCCCGGTGGGCCATACCCTGGAGTTCCAACCAGAGAGACAGATAATATCCTAACACCTCCGGAGGCTTTTCCCATAAGTTCCGATGCTGGCTCAGTTCTCGTTGTTTCATCCCGGACGAGCCCCCAATGTTAGGGTCCGTGATCAAAGGAATGAGACTGACACAAAGCGAAAATCAAGCAAAGTTTTATTTCACGCAATGCATCAGAAACCAAACTGCATCAGAAACCAAACTGCATTAGAAACCAAACTGACTGGTAGGTGCCCGAGTCTTGCTGGGGATCACCGCCTCCCGGTCGCTGGGGTGCCCCCTGGAGGCTCGCTGCCTCACCCTCACTGTACCACAGATCTACTCCCGGCATGGCTGCACCGTTGGCTCTTGAGAGGCTGCTCTTGATGGCGGCACTGCCCGAGGAGGCGTGGCTGCTTGCGGCGGCGTTGCTGCTGTTGCTGCTGATGATACTCTGGCTCAGGGTGGCGTCGCTCGCGGCATCGCTGCTGCTGCTCTGGGCGGTGCACTGGGCAAGGCCGCTTGAGGTGGCACCGCTGCTGCTGCTGCTCTGGGCGGTGCATGGGGCGATGCCGCTTGAGGTGGCGCCGCTACCGCTGCTGCTCTGGTGCACAAGGCGGTGCTGCTCGCTGCTGCGCCGCTGCCACTGCTGATCTGGGTGGTGCACGGGGCGATGCCGCTTGAGGTGGCACCGCTGCTGCTGCTCTGGGCGGTGCACGGGGCGATGCCGCTTGAGGTGGCGCCAGTGCCGCTGCTGCTCTGGGCGGTGCACCGGGCGGCGCCGCTCGTGTTACAGCTCAAGGCGGGCCGCTGCCGCTGCTGCTCTGGTGCACGGGGTGGTGCACGGGGCGATGCCACTTGAGGTGGCGCCGCTGCCGCTGCTGCTCTCGGTGGCGCCGCTGGCACTGCTGCTCTGGGCAGTGCACGGGGTGATGCCACTCTCTGTGGCGCCGCTGCTGCTGCTGCTCGCGGTGGTGCATGGGGCAGCACCGCTGGTGTTACAGCTCAAGGTGGCAGTGCCGCTGCTGCTCTGGGCGGTGCACGGCTCTTGCTAAAAAAAAAAAAACAAAAAAACAAAAAAACCCTCCCCCATCCAGCCTCACAGACCATCTTTTATAGAGGTGGCTGAGCCCCACCCACACACAGGTGGCCAATCAGATTTCAACCTACCACAGTTAATATATGCACACCCCTCTGACTGAATAGGGCTATCTGGCCTGGCCCGCCCCTATATCCGGGGTTTTTAAGTAACTTCTTTTTGCTAACCAGGCCCCTACAGTTGGATGGGGGTCAAACTTCAAACCCTCAGAGTAGGAAAATCCTGCATGGCCCATGAGGCCTCGCCCAAGCTTCAGTGCCTCCCTGGGCACAAACAGGCATTGTGACCCTCAGTCTGAGACCCGTTTTTATATAAGGCCTCACAGTAGCTGGACCAAGAGCCCGCATATCATGCTTGCCATGCCACTAGGCCCCAATCCTAACCAAAATTGGGGTTTTCTAGTTGCCTGTACCTGGGGCTTTGCTCTGGAATTCTTCTATGGAGGGACCCCTGAGAGAGAAAACAGGACTCCTGCCTTCCCACACAATGACCCCAAACTATTGGGAGCCAGCTAATTCCCCAGAGAGGGAGAATCGTCCTGGGTCCACGACGCTACCCAGACATTCCACGGCCATCCTATTCACCAAATCAAGAGACAAAAGTCTGAGCTACCGCCTCACACTCACCCTTCTTTCATATCCTGAGGAACTCACCTCACGGTCTGTCGATGCAGCATGCCATATCCTTGACCTGAAACCTACTCTGAGTTTTTCTCTTCAGACTTCTGTCCCTACAGCCCTAGACCACACACCCTGCAGAGTCGGGCCTCTGGTGCCACACTTCAGGGCTCTGCCTGCCTTCTGGAAGGAAACTGGTCTCTTGTGGATTCTGCCCAGTCTGCAATAGTTTGGTGTCATACGGAGGGAAGGGAAGAGTCCTGTTTTCTGTTTCAGGGGTCCCTCAAATACAGAAATTCCAGAGCAGGGCTCGGGTACCATCTCCTGGAAAACCCCACCTTGGCATAGAATTTCCACCTTGGGGCATGGCCAGCCTGATAAGCGGGCTCTGGTCCAGCCCCCGAGGGGTCTTATTTGAGAATGGGGCTCAGGCTGAGGGTCAAAATGCGTGTTCGTGCCCAAGGCGGCCCTCCAGAAGGGCCGTGTCCTCATAGGCCATGCAGGTTTCATCAACTCAGTGGGTTTGACACAGGCCCCAACAGCAAAGTTTCCTGCCATGGGGAAGGAGTTCTGTTCTGTGCATCAGGTTCCCACACATGAAGGTATTTGACATAAGGTCTGGGACAGATGTCTGAAAACCCAGGTTGGGCAGAAATGATAACCTGGGGTGCTGGCAGTTCTGATCTGATGGGTATGTGGCCCACTGTCTGAGTTGCTGATGGGATGTCTGGCCTTAGGCTGTGTCAGACAGAGCATTAGTGCAGAGGGCGGCCTATAAATTGGGGTGTTGTCGAGGACCATGTGGGTGGACCCTCATGTGTGGTTTCTGGGTATCCCCATAGGGCAGTTTGCCTTATTATGGTGGGCAGGCAGAGTGCTGTGTTGTGGCTCCAGAATTCCAAATTCAGAGGGTTTATGGGCCAAGAGTGTGAGGACAGAAGTCTGAAAACACAAGCTAGCATTAGGTTTAGGGCCTAGGGCCAAGCAATCTCAATCTACAGGGGCTGCATGAAGATATCCAGCATTTGAAGTAAGGGCGAGTGTGAGACGTTCGCTCATGCTGGAGTGTGTGTCGATGATGGCTGCCTAATGGAGGGGTGACCTCATGAAGCCATGGAGGTTTTCCCACACTAAGCATTGTGAGCTGCTCTGAACAGGATGGTTTTCTTCTGCAGGACAGGCATGTCCCCTCTGATGATCAGTTGTCCCCCACAGGGAATGATTGGAGAGTAGATTCTATATGGATGTCTGGAAACCCCACCTGGCATTCCCACAGGTGCCAACGAGCAAGGCAGTTTCATCTGCTGGCGCTGGGGCAGGCTAGCCAGAGTGTGTTGAAATGGAGTCTCATGCTGATGGGTCTCAATGTGGGTTTGTGTCCAGAGAGACCTTGGAATGTGGTGGTGGCTCTCGGGCCATGCAGGATTCTCCTGCCCTGAGGGTTTGAAACAGCTCAGAATTGCAAGGTTCCCTTCTGGTAAAAGGAGGTGCTCTGTTCTGGCCATCAGCAACCCCAGTTTGTTGGTATCTGAGACCAGGCCTCTGCCGACAGATGCCTGAAAACCATAGTTCAGTTTAGGGCAGAGGGGCATGTCAGCGTCAGCCTTCTGACTGTGGGGCCATCTACCTGGGTGTCTGACTGAATGTCGTTGCCTGGGGTGTGTCACACTGCGCATTTTTGTCCAGGGTGTCCTACAAAACGGCGGTGGACTTGGGGTCCTTGCAGGGTTCTCCTAATCTATAGGGTTTTGGTGGCTGAAAGGGCAGAGTTTCCTTTGGGTGGGAAGGCACAGTCCTGCGTGGTGGCCCTGGGGCCCAGGCTGGAGAGTGTGTGGGCCAGGGCTCTGGGGACAGAAGTCTGAAAACACAAAGTCAGGTTAGGGTTAGGGCCACAGGTAGGGTAGGGCCGATCTGTAGACACCAAGGGGAGCTGCTCACGGTATGAAATGCGGACGAGTGTTAGGTGGTAGCAGAGTCTTTTACCTCTGGATTTTGTATCTAGGATTGCCACAGAAGGTAGGGTCAGCCTCCTGGGCCCATGAAAGATTCTCCCTCTAGGGAATTCTGCCCAGCCCCCAATAGCTTGGTGTCATTCTGGGGGAAGGGAGGAGTCATGTTTTCTGTCTCAGGGGTCCCCCCAAAACAGGGATTCCAGAGAAGGTCTCTGGGTACTGCCCCTGGAAATCACAACTTGGCTTAGGATTTCATCATAGGGGTATGGCCAGCCCGAAATGCGGGCTCTGGGTCCAGCCCGCAACGGGTCTTATTTGAGAACAGGCCTCATGCTGAGGGTCACAATGCGTGTTGGTGCCAAAAGCAGCCCTCCAGAGTGGGCGTGGCCTCATATGCCCTGCAGCTTTCACCAAGATGGAGGGTTTGACATACAGCACAACAGCAAGGTTTCCTGCCATGGGGAAGGAGGAATTCTGATTTGTTCATCAGGTTCCCCCACATGAAGGGGTTTGACATAACGTCTGGGGACAGATGCCTGAATCCCAGGTTGGGTAGAGATTACGGCCTAGGGTACAGGCAGTTCTGATCTGCTAGATATGTGGCTCGCTGTCTGGGGAGCTGATGGGATGTCTAGGCTCAGGCTGTGTCAGACAGCATTAGTGAACAGGGTGGCCTGTGAAATTGGGGTGCCATCGAGGACTGTGCTCGTGGATGCTGATGCGTGGTTTCGGGGCAGCCCCATATGGCACTTTGTCCTTATTTGGAAGGGCAGACAGAGTGCTGCATTGTGGCTCCTGAATTCCAAAACAGGGGGGCTTTTGGGCCAAGAGTGTGAGGACAGAATTCTGAAAACAGAAGCTCGTGTTAGGTTCAGGGCCTAGGGCATGGCAGGCTCAATCTGCAGAGACTGAATCAAGATCTCTAGCATCTGATGGAGGGCAAGGTTGAGACGTTCTCTCTGGCTGGAGTTCCTGTCCATGATGGCAGCCTAATGGAAGGTTGTCCTCATGAGGCAATGGAGGTTTGCCCACATTGGGGTTTGTGAGCTGCTCTGAACAACATGGTTTTCTTCTGCAGGACAAGCGGTGTCCTATTTGATGACCAATTATAACCCATAGGGAAATCCTCGAGATTATGTTCTACAAATGGATGTCTGGAATCCCCACCTGGCATTCCCACTGGCGCTTATAAACAAGGCAGGTTCGATCTGGTGGCTCTGGGTCATGCTATCCAGGGAAACGTGTTGAAATGGAGTCTCATGCTGATGGGTCACAATGCGGGTTTGTGTCCAGGGAGACCTTGGAATGTGGTGGTGGCTCTGGAGCCATGCAGGATTCTCCTGCCCTGAGGGTTTGACACAGGTCCAAATAGCAAGGTTCCCTTCTGGGAACAGGAGATGTTTTGTTCTGGGTCTCAGCGGCTCTCATCTGTTGGTATCTGAGCCCGGGTCTCTGGGGACAATGACTGAAAACCTAAGCTATGGTTCTGATTATGGCCTAGGGGCATGTCAGTGTCAAACTTCTGACTGTGGGGCCGTCTACCTGGGTGTCTGATTGGAGGTTGAAACCCGGGGTGTGTCAGACTGCGCATTGATGTCTAGGGCTTCCTACCCACCTTAGAATGTGGCAATGGCTATGGGGCCATGCAGAATTCTCTTGCCCTGAGGTTTTGACACCTCTTTTCTGGGCCTCAGCAGTCCCCATCTGTTGGTATCTGAGACCAGGCCTCTGCGGTCAGATGACTGAAAACCTAAGCTATGGTTACAATTATGGCCTAGGGGCATGTCAGCATCAACCTTCTGACTGTGGGGCCAACTACCTGGGTGTCTGACTGGAGGTCGATGCCCGGGGTGTGTCAGACTGTGCATTGTTGTCCAGGGCTTCCTACCGAACTGGGAAGGCCTTGCAGTGTTCTTGCAGGGTTCTGCAACCTTGCAGGGTTCTCCTAATCTATAGGGTTTTGGCGACAGTAAATGGCACAATTTCCTTTGGGCGGGCAGGCACAGTCCTGCATTATGGATCCAGAGGTTCCATCTGAACGGTAGATGGGCCAGGGCTCTGGGGACAGAAGTCTGAACTCAAAAAATTGGGTTACGTTTAGGGCTGACAGTAGGGCAGGCCCAATCTGCAGGAGCTGACTGGGGCTCCTCGGAATCTGAAATGAGGGCAAGTGTGAGCAGGTAGCTGAGCCATTTGCTTCTGGATTTTGTATCTAGGATGGCCGCGGAATGTAGGGGTGGCCTCCTGGGGACATGTAAGATTCTCCCTCTTGGGGATTCAGCCCAGCCCCCAATAGTTTGGTGTCATTCTGGGGGAAGGTATGAGTCCTGTTTACTGTCTCAGGGGTTCCCCAAAAACAGGGATTGCAGAGCAGAGCTCTGGGTACAGTCCCCTGGAAAACCCCACCTTAGGTTAGCGTTTCAGCCTAGGGGCATGGCCAGCCAGATATGAGGGCTCTGGGTCCAGCCACAGAGGGATCATTCTTGAGAACAGGGCTCAGGCTGAGGGTCACAATGCGTGTTGGAGCCCAAGGCAGCTTTCTAGAGTAGGGGTGGCCTCATAGGCCATGCAGGTTTCACCAACTCTTAGGTATCACAATCCCAGTAGGGTTTTACACAATCCCAGTAGCAAGGTTTCCTGCTGGTGTCAGGAGGACTTCATTTGAGGACTGTGTTTTCTCATATGCAGGGATTTGAGACCAGGCCTCTGGGGCCATGCCTAGAAACCCAGGTTGGGTAGAGATGATGGCCTAGGGGCATGACAGGTCCGATATGGTGGATAGGCGTCGAGCTACCTGGGTGGCTGACAGGAATGTCAGGGCTCAGACTGTAGCAGACAGAACATTAGTGCACAGGGCAGCCTGTGAAATGGCGGTGCCCGCCAGGCCATGCAGTTTCACCCTCATTTGGGATTTCTGGGCACCCCCTTAGGCCACTTTTGCCTTCTGAACGGTAGGCAGAATGCTGTGTTGGGGCTCCCGAATTCCCAATGCGGAGGGCTCGTGCGCCAGGAATGGAGAGATGGAAGACTGAAAACACAAGCTCAGGTTAGGGTTAGGGCCTCGGGCACAGCGGGCCCAATCTGCAGAGGCTGAACTGAGTTCCCTGGCATCTGAAAGAAGGGCGAGTGTCAGACATCCAGTCAGGCTGGAGATTGTGTCCAAGAGGGCCGCCTGATGTAGGGGTGGCCTCATGAGGACATGGAGGTTTTCCCAACCTGGGGGTTGGGCGAAGCTCCAAACAGCAAGGTTTTTTTCTTCAGGACATGGGGAGTGCTGTTTGATGGTTCAAGAGAAACCTGTATGGAAGGATTCGAGAGCAGAGTCTACCTATGGATGCCTGAAAACCCCACCTAGGTGAAACATTTCAGCCGAGGGAGAAGGCACGTCCTCTCCCCTGTGTCTGGGGTGAGCTACCCAGGGGGCTGAAGTGAAGAGGAGTCTCACAATGAGGGTCACAAAGCAGATTTTTGTCCAGAGAGACCTTCGAACGTGGTGGTGTCCTCATGGCCCATGCAGGATTCTACTGAGGATTTTGGCGCATATCCAAATAGCAAGGTTTCCTTCTGGGGACAGGAAGTGTTGTGTTCTGTGGCTCAGGGATCCCCCTAATTTTGGTATTTGTATACAGACCTCTGGGGACACATGCCTGAAAACCTAAACTGGGGTACAGATGAGTGCTGAGGGGCATGTCCAGTTCAATCTTCTCACTCTGGGGCCATCTACATAGGTGTCTGATGGGAAGTAGTTGAGCAACGTGTGTCAGACTGTGTATTATTGTCCAGGGCATCCTATGCCTTTGGGATGGCCTCAGGGGCCTTGCAAGTTTCTCCATTTCTTGAGGTTTCTTGAAGCTGTAAAGGGCCCAGCTTCCTTCTGGAGGGTAGGCACAGTCCTGTGGTGTGGCTATGGAATGCCCAGTCTGGAGGGATGTGGGGGAGGACTCTGGAGACAGAAGTCTTAAAACACCAACTGGGGTTAGGATTAGGGCCGAGGATATGGAAGACCTGATCTGCATATCCTGAGGAAAGCTTTTCAGGATCGAAAATGAGGGCGAGTGTGAGGCAGAAGCTCAGGCTTTTGCCTGTGGTGCTTGTGTCTAGAATGGCCAAGGAATTTAGGGGTGGCCTCATGGGCAAAGGGAGATCCTCCCACTGGGGTTTTGCACTGCTCCAAATTGCATGTTGTCATTGTTTGGGAAAGGAGGAATCCTGTTTTATGATTCAGGGGTCCCCATGAGATGGGATTTGAGAGCAGGGCGCCTTGTATGGGTGCCTGGTAACCCAACCTTCTGATACAATTTGGGCCTAAGGTAATGGCAGGCCTTTATGGCAGCTACCTATGATGGTGGCTCTAGAATGGCTGCAAAATGTAGGCATGCCCTCATAGACCGTGGGAGATTGTGCCTCTTTGGGGGTATAGCACTGCTCCAAATTGCATGTTGTCATTGTTGGGGAAAGGAGGAATTCTGTTTTATCAATCAGGGCTCCCCATAAGGAGGGATTTGAGAGTAGAGCTCTGTGGATGGGTGCCTGGAAACCCACCCTTGGGATAGCATTTGGGCCTGGGTTATGCCAGGCCTCATAGGCTGGATCTAGGTCAATTTACTGAGAGCACTTAGTTGAAAACGTGGCTCAGGCTGCGGGTCACAGTGTGGGTTTGTGCCCAGGGCGCCCCTCAACAGTGGGCATGGCCATATGGCCATGCTGGTTTCTCCTACTCTGAGGGTTTTACACAAATCCCAATAGCAAGGATTCATGCTGGGGGAAGAAGGACTTGATTTTGTAGACCATGTTCCCTCAAACGCAGGGATTTGAGAACAGTCCTCTGGGGAAATGCCTTGAAACCCATGTTGGGTAGAGATGATGGCCTAGGGTCATGGCAGTTGTGATCTGTTGGATAGGTGGCCAGTTACTTGGTGGCTGAGAGGAGGTCAGGGCTCAGGCTGTGTCAGATAGGGCAATAGTGCACATTGCAGCCTATGATATTGTGGTGCCCTCACAGGTCATGCAGTTTGATCCTCATGTGGGGATTCTGGTCAGGCCCACAGGGCATTTCTTCTATATGGTGGGAAGCAGAATGCTGCCTAGTGGCTTGAGAAATCCCCATCTGGAGGGCCTGTGGGCCAGAAGTGTGAGGACAGAAGTATGAAAACACAAGCTAGGGTTAGGTCCAGTGCCGAGGGCATGGCAGTTCCTATGTACTCCAGCACCTGATTTGAGATCTCCAGCACCTGAGTAAGGGTGAGTGTCAGACGTTTGCTCACACTGGAGTTTATGTCCATGATGGCCGACGAATGGAGGGGATCCCCAAGACGCCATGGAGGTTTTACCACGCTGGGGATTGTGAGCTACTCCAAACAGAAAGGTATCCTTCTGCTGGACACAGGGAGTCCAGTTGAAAGGCTCCAGAGTCCCCCATATGGAAAGATTGGATAGCAGAGCTTTCTGCATGGATGCTTGCAAAGCCCACATCAGGTTAGCATGGCATCTGAGGAACATGGCAGGTTCATCTGCTGCCTCAGGGGCGAAGTACCAAGGGGGCTGAGTTGACAGGGAGTCTCATGCTACTGTGTCACAACGCTGATTTGTATCCAGGGATACCTTGGAATGTGGTGGTGGCTTAGGGGCCATGCAGGCTTCTCCTACCCTGAGGGTTGGACCCAGCTCCCAAGAGCAAGGATTCCTTCTGTTGACAGGGGGTGTGCTGCTTTGTTGATCAGGGGCCACAAGTTGGACGATATGTTGGTATTGCAGAAAAGGCCTCTAGGGACAGATGTTTGAAAACATCAGCTAGGGTTCTGATGAAGTCCGAGGGGCATGTCATGTTCAATCTTTGCACTCAGAACTATTGACCTGGTGGTATACCTGGAGGAACGTGCTCAGGGTGAGTCAGACTGCACATTTTTGTCAAGAGCGGCCTAAGAAACTGGGGTAGCCTCAGGGATCTTGCAGGTTTCTCCTGATCTGGAGAGTTTGGGCAAATGTGATGTGCAGAGTTTCTTTATGGAAGATAGGCACAATTCTGCAATGTGAATCCAGAGGCCCCATCTTTGAGGGCATGTGGGCCAGGACTTTGGGGACAGAGGTCTGCAAATACAATCTCGGCTTAGGGTTCTGGGCGAGGTAATCACAGTCCCAATCTGCTGACTCTGAAGGGAGCCCTCGGGATCGGAAATTAGGGTGACTGGGAGGCAGTAGCATAGGCTTTTATGTCTGGATGGTGTGTCCAGAAAAGCTTCCGAATGCAGGGGTGGCCTCACAGGGCCATGGGAGATTTTTCCTCTCTGGGGATTCTGCCCAGTTGTCAATAGTTAGGTGTCTTTTTGAGGGAAAGGAAGAGTGCTTTTTCTGTCTTAGGGGTCGCCCCAAAACAGGGATTCCAGAGACGGGCTCTGGTTCCGGGCACCTGGAAATCCCCACCAAGGGTTAGGATTTGGGCCTAGGGGCATGGCAGGTGTGGTATGCGGGCTCCTGGTCCAGCTACCGAAGGTGCCTGTTTGAAAGCAGATTCAGCCAAGGGTCACAATGCCTGTTTGTGCCCAGGGAGGCCCTCCTGAGTGGGCATGGTCTCATTGGTCATGCAGCTGGCTCCCATTCTGAGGCTTGGACACCCATCCTGACAACAAGGTTCACTGCCTTTGGGAAAGAGGAGTACCCTTTTGTGCTTCAGGATCCCCCATAGGCAGCGATTTGAGTTAAGGCCTGGGAACAGATGCCTAAATACCCAGGTTGGGTAGAGGTGACAGCCTCGGCCCGTGGCAATCCCACCTCTTGGATATGGGAAAGCTATCTGGGTGGCTGTCAGGATATCGGGGCTCAGGCTGTGTCAGACAGAGCATTAGTGCACAGGGAGGCCTCTGATATTGGGATGCCCTCGAGGGCCATGCAGGTTGATCCTCATGTGCGGTTTCTGTGCAGACCCATAGGGCATTTCTTCTCCCTGGTGGGCAGGCAGAATGCTCCCTTGTGGCTCCAGAATTCTCAACCTGGAGGGCTTGTGGGTCAGGAGCGAGAAGACGTTGTAAGGGCTTACTTAATGTGAGGTAGCCATTTTGTTGTTTATGCAGTAAACTTAGATTGACACTATGCAGTAAACTTAGATTGACTCTGCCCCTCCTAGAACTTACTTGAAAAGCCCATATACAAGGGCGTGTCAGGCCAGGTAGAGACAGCCAATCAATGGGGTGCGCATATGTCTATGAGGGTGAATTGTAATTCAATTGGCCAACCATGTGTGACCTAACATGACTGTGCAGTTTTCTCTGTGTATTGCAAGCTCATTAGCCACCTGTGTATAGCCTGGTTAAGCTACCTCTATAAAACTTAGTCTGTGAGGCCAGGAGGGGTTGTCTCTTTGTAGGAGACAGCCCCAACTGGTCGGTTTGATTCTTTATGCTTCGCACGAAATAAAGCTTTGCTTGACCTTCACTTTGTATCAGTTTCACTCCTTTGATGATGGACCCTAACATTGCGGGCTCGTCCATGATCAAACGATGAGAACTGAGCCAGCATCAGAATTTCTGAGAAAAGCCTCTGGAGGTAAGATCACGGGATCCTCTCTGTCTAGTTGCGGTTCTCCAGGGTATGGCCCAACAGGGAGAAGCTGGACGCAGCCATGCTCCCCTGGGCTGGAGTGGATGTGGGGACACCCCTTTCCTCCACTGGTAGATAGCCAGTGTGTTAGAGATCCCTAGGCGGTCAGGGAGTTCGAGTTCCCCGCCATTTCGGGGGGTTAAAGTCCCCCTGAGCTGTCACCAGGGTGTTCGAGTCCCCTGTCATTTTGGGGGGTTAGAGTCCCCCTAAGTGGTCACCAGACAGTTTTTGGTTCCCCAAGAAAGCCAGGGGGTTCGAGTTCCCCTAGAAAATCCCCACTGGTGGCAGGATCGCTGGGCCTGCAGTTGTCTTTGTCATGCCTTTTTGTTCTTTGCTGTGTTGTTTGCTGTGATTGAAGGAATGGGGCAAGCAGAGAGTAAGTTGACGCTGACTTTCATCTCTCTGTTCCTCATAATAGATGTGGAGCTTCTCCCTCACTCATTTCGTGTGTTAAGGGCTATGACTGGAGCCAGCTGGGGTTAGTCTAACTTGAGACAGAGACTTTAAGGAATATTCCCAAGAAGCTGCTGAAGCTCCCTTTGTTTCGGGGAATTCCTGGCTTCTCTGGCCCAATGTGTACTGCCTAGCCCCTCCCCCTTTCTGGCGGGAAAGCATGGTGTCTGAAGTCGAATGGGCCCAGGTGGAATGTGAAATCAGTTAACAAAGAGATGACTAAACTGATGGTTAATTGTCTGTCTCAGGGTTTTAATGGGTAATTGTTAAAGTAGCTCTCAATGTCTTTGGTAACCTGAAACTGTGAAGGTTTACTTGAATGACAAATGGAATTAAATTCGTTGGACATCAAGATCTTAACCAAATGGAATAAAATGCTAGAGATTTGGTTGCTGGAACTGGGTTTGTGCTTTTGAAATCTGTTTGTCAACATGTTTTGTGCTTAACTGATTCGTAAATTTGCCTTCTAAGAATTCTCTTATAAAATGACTTCCGCCTTAAAGGAAATTCTTATGAAAAGACTTTCAGGACAAGTACAGGTCTTTGATATGTTGAAATCCTGGAACTGAAATGGGTAAGAGTTTACAGAAGTAAAAACTACATTCGGACTAAGCCAGAATTACTAACATGGGACTAGGTGAACTGAAAGATTGTAATGTTGTATCTCTTGTTGTTTTGTCTTCTTTTAAATATTAATGGTTCTGTAATGAATGCTCTTCCAGACTAGGGAAACTTTATCTTAAGTTATCTGTAAATAACAGAGATGGAAAAGTAGCAATTTGTAAACAAATCAAAGTATTCAACTCTTTCTCTCTATCTGAACCCTCTGAAACCAAAAGGTCTCAGCAATTATTCTTTCATCCATGGCAATCAGTCATTTGCATAAGTTCAATAAGATCTGTTCCCCTCCTGGGGTGCGTGGGTGGCTCAGTGGGTTAAGCCTCTGCCTTCGGCTCAGGTCATGATTCCAGAGTCCTGGGATCAAGCCCCGCTTTGGGCTCTCTGCTCAGCAGGAAGCCTGCTTCCTCCTCTCTCTCTTTCTCTCTCTCTCTCTCTCTCTCTGCCTGCCTCTCTGCCTACTTGTGATCTCACTCTCTCTGTGAAATAAATAAATAAAATCTTTTTAAAAAAAGAATCTGTTCTACTTGTAACAGGACACCATTGGAAACACTGGTTATTTTACCAAGGCTTTGACTGGAATGTCATATTTGAAAAGACTCAGATATGACTAGACAGCTTAAAGGAACTAAGGTTGACTTTATACAACCTGGAACTGTAAAGCCCTTTGAAACAGTTGCCCTGATACCTTGCTTACAGAGTTCCAAGCAGCCTCACCAGGTGAGTAAAGCATGCTACTTCCTGGCAGGTTCAGGAACCTCAGGATACCTTGGGGACCTCAGGAAGAGGAATGCATCCAAATCTACATGTATTACAGGCATGTCTGATGGCAAGTACATACTTCGGCTTCTGGACTTGTGAGGCTACTATAAGTTAAACCTAGGGCTTCCTTCTGAAGAGTTAGAGCAAATGAGATTCTAAAAGGTTTATATTATCACTCACTGTTCTTGCTGAGCTTATGTAAACAATTAGGCCAAGTTTGTTAAAACTAGACTTGTTTTTCAAATAAATTAGACCTGATTTGGCTGTCTCTGGAAATGAGGGTTATTGTATAGAGAAAAAATATGTTTTAATAACACACCTTTATGGATGTTTAATTCTATATTTGATTGTCTTATTAAGCTGGACAATTTGAGATAAATTTCAGGAAAGTTGCACGATAGCCCATTTAGAAGATATTGCTTTTGCCAGTCAGTCAGTCCCATATACTTGGAGGAAAATTCATAAAATTGAAGGATTTGAAGGGAAAAATCTGACTGAGTTAGTCGGAATAGTAGAAAAGGTATTTAACATCAGGGATGACAGGAGGAAGATTTTGGCATTACATGAGGCAGGTAGGGGATGGCAAAAGTAAGGAAAAGCCTAAGCACAGAGAAGGCAGGTGGGAAGACTTAGTTTCAGATCAGTGCACTTACTATATGGAAAAGGGACATTGATCCAGGGAGTGCCCCAAATGGAAGATGACAGTGCTTGCCCCCAGAGACTGCAGAGGCCATAGACCACAGCCCCTCCCCAACCCTTGGGTAAAATTGAACTGGAGGGGATATGAATTGATTTTTAGTGGACACAGGAACCAAATTTTCATCATTTTTTATCTCAAAGATTCATTTTTCTGCATATCTTTAACAAGGGAGTCTTATCCCCTCTTTGCTTTTGAGTGGTCCGACACACAGAAGGGTTACAAGGCCAGTTCACCTGCCCAAGACTTCCCCAAGGGTTAAAGAGTTCACTCACTAACTTTGATGAGGCCCAACACAAGGATATGCATGAGTACAGGAACTCCAACCCAGGAATCACTCTGTTACAGTATGTTGATGACTTGCTAATTGCTGCTGAGGACTATAAGTCATGTTTGGGGGGACAAGAGCTCTCATAAAGACTCTGCAGGGATAGGGTATCAGGTGTCAGCAAAGAAAACACAGCTTGTTCAGAGCCATGTCACTTATCTAGGCTTTGATCTCCATGAGCGAGTACATTCACTGTCTGAGTCCAGGAAACAGGTGATCACCTGATATCACTGCCCCACCACGTCCCAACAAGTGAATGAGTTTCTTGGGACGGTGGGCTACTGTAGGATGTGGATACTGTGGTCTGGGGAGATTGCCCGACCTCTCTACGAACTGGCAAAAGGGGGGATTACTATGATAGAGTGGAGAGCTGAGGCCAAAGGAGCATTTCGGAAATTACAAACAGCTGTACTGAGTGCCCAAGCATTGGCCATCCCAGATGTTACCAAGCACTTCCACTTGTATGTGGATGAAAAAGCAGGGGTGGCCAATGGAGTTTTGACACAGACTCAGGGACCTTAGCAAAGGCCAGTAGCCTATCTTAACAATAAACTAGATCCAGTAGTGCCTGGGTTCCCCCCGTGCCTCCGCATAATTGCTGCCCTCGCTCTCCTGGTCAAGGATGCAAGTAAATTGACTTTGAGTCAAAATCTCATCTTCGTCACCACACACGCTATCAAGGGCATTCTCCAGACTCCACCAGACTGATGGATAACAAACATCTGAGTGACAGTTTATCAGGCCCTCCTCCTCAATGAACCAAAAGTGACCTTCCAGCCCCTGACAGTGCTAAATCCAGCCATGCTGCTGCCAGAGGAGTTGGCTGACCACCCACATGACTGTGGAGAGGTCCTAACCCAAGTCTCAGGAGTAAGGCTGGACGCCAGAGACATTCCCCTCCTGGATGCAGAGATGACTCCCTTCACAGAAGGGAGTAGCTACACGGTTGATGGAAAGAGGTATGCAGGGGATGCGGTGGTTTCTCCTGAGCAGGAACTCTGGATGGCAGCCCTGCTACATGGAACACCTGCACAAAAAGCGGAGCTGATTGCACTCACCAAGATGATTGCACACTTCAGATGACCAAGGTAAAACTGCCAAAATCTACTACAGACGACAGGTACACCTTTGCTACTCTCTATAGACATGGGTCTATTTATAAAGAAAGTTGCCTGTTAACAGCAAAAGGAAAATGAATTAAAAACAGAGGAGAGGGGCGCCTGGGTGGCTCAGTGGTTTAAGCCTCTGCCTTTGGCTCAGGTCATGATCTCGGGGTCCTGGAATCAAGCCCCGCATCGGGCTCTCTGCTCAATGGGGAGCCTGTTTCTTTCTCTCTCTCTGCCTACTTGTTACCTCTCTCTCTGTCAAATAAATAAATAAAATATTAAAAAAAGGAGGAGAAATATTGGCTCTCCTCCAGACTATTTGGGACCAAAAAGAGGTGGCCATTTTGCATTTCCCAGGACACCAAAGGGGGACTGATCTGATTTCAAAAGGAAACCAATTAGCAGATCAAGCCGCAAAGGAAGAAGCCTGAAAAACAGTGCAAGAGCTGGTTACACTCCTGGATCCAGCCCTACCAGAAAAACAAAACTATTCAGAAGAAGATTTACAGTATTTACAAAAATGGGCTAAATTAGACCATGAAGGGGATTGGGCTAAGACTAAAACAGGAAAGTTAATTCTACCTCAGAGACTAGGTAAGAAGTTAGTAGACCAGATACATCAAGGTACTCATTTGGGGACATGAAAACTCAAGGAATATAAAGGAAAGCAGTTCCACGTATCTAAATTAGGGCGTATGGTTCAGGATGTAGTTGATAGATGTGCTCTATGCCAGGCAGTTAATGTGGGAGGAACTAGAATGGGAAGAGGGAAAGAGAAAGAGGTAAGGAACCAGGAATTTATTGGGAAATAGATTTTACAGAATTGAAACCCAGAAAATATGGGCACAAGTATATGTTAGTTTTTGTAGATACCTTTTCAGGCTGGGTAGAGGCTTTTTCCACCAAACATGAGATGGCAGGAGTGGTAGCCAAAAATTTATTAGAAGAAATAATTCCTAGTTTTGGGCTACCTCTCACAATCTGGTCAGACAACAGCCCTGCATTTGTGAGTTCAGTTTCACAGGCATTGGCCAAGGCTGTGGGCACTAATTGGAAACTACATTGTGCCCACAGACCCTAGAGTTCTGGGCAAGTAGAGAGAATGAACCGGACTCTTAAAGAGACCTTGACAAAGTTAATTCTGGAGACTGGTGGTGGATGAGTGGATCTCCTTCCTTTCGCACTCCTCAGGGCGTGATGTACACCCTACTTAAACAAGGTGACCCCATTTGAAGTAAGGTTCAGGAGAACCCCCACCCCCACTCTGCCCTAAGTTACAAGAGGTTGCCTTAGCAGAAATTAATGATCAGTCTGTACTTCAGTCACTGCAGGCATTACAGTTTGTCTTACAAAGAACTCACACAGGGATCTTAATTGCCCACACTAGGATGGAGACGGAGGTGGAACCACACCCTTATCAACCCAGGGACTTGGTTTGGATATGTTGCCATCAAGTGGGAAACTTGGACCCTCTCTGGAAAGGACCATTTCCTGTCAACCTGACCACCCCCACGGCAATAAAAGTAGAGGGCATCAGGGCCTGGATTCAAGCGGGTCATGTCAAACAGGCCGAGGACGAGGACAAGGACGCCCCCTCAGAGATGGAAGCCATAGCCAATGGACCCTGCTGACCGTGGACTAAAGCTAAGATTCAAAAGACTATGAGTTCATTGTTGCTACTATTGTTAACTGTTTATGTAATTTGTAAGTCGGAAATTAGACGAACGGAATTAGGAAAAATGGAAAAGGTTATAGAAAGCAATAAATGGATAACCCATCAGTTGACTGTGCACTAATGTCATTTGTATAAGAGAATATTAGAGCGATAAAATGTTAGTCTTACATGCTCAATATAACATAGAACTGGCTGAAAAGTCAAGGATTAGAGTAATCTACAAAGAAAAGTGGGTATGTAAGGGCCTACTTAATCAGAGGGAGGCATTTTGCTGTTTATGCAGTAAACTTAGATTGACACTATGAAGTAAACTTAGATTGACAGTATGTAGTGAAATTAGACTGACCCTGCCCCTCCCAGAGGATCTTACTTGAGAAGCCCAGATAAAAGGGCGGGATGGGCCAGGTAGAGACAGTCAATCAATGGGGGGCTCATTTATCTACTAGGGTGAATTGTAATTCAATTGGCCAATCATATGTGACCTAAAATGACTGTGCAGTTTTCTCTGTGTATTGGAAGCTCATTGGCCACATATGTACAGACTGATAAACTACCTCTACAAAACTTAGCCTGTAAGGCCGAGAGGGGTCGTCTCTTTGTTAGAGATGGCCCCAATGCTTTGGTTTCTCGATCTTTGGCATGAAATAAAGCTTTGCATGACATTCTCTTTATATCAGTCCCCCTCCTCTGATTACAGACCCTAACAGAAGGAAGTGTGAAAACACAAACAATGGTTAAGTTCAGTGCCAAGCATGTGGCAGTTCCAATGTGCAGCAGCTGATTCGAGATCTCAGCAACTGAGTAAAGGGAAGTGTCAGATGTTCACTCACCCTGGAGTTGGTGTCCATAATGGCCAACAAATGGAGGGGTGGCCTCAAGAGGCCATGGAGGATTTCCCACACTGGGGCTTGTGAGCTGCTCCAAACAGCAAGGTGTCCTTCTGCGGGACAGGGGGAGTCTGGTAGAATGGTGACAGGTTCTCCCATATGGAAAGATTGGATAGCAGAGCTCTCTGCATGGATGGATGAAAAGACCACCTCATGTTCCCATTGCAGCTGAGTAACAGAGCAGGGTTGATCTGCTGGCTCAGGGGTGAAGTTCCAAGGGGGCTGAGTTGACAGCAGTTCTCAGGCTGGCGGGTCACAATGCTGCTTGGTGTCCAGGGAGACCTTACAATGTGGAGGTAGCTCAGGGGCCATGCAGGATTCTCCTAAACTGAGGGTTGGACCCACGTCCCAAGAGCAAGGTTTCCTTCTGCGGACAGGGTGGTTTCTGTTGTGTGGCTCAGGGACTACATGTTGGACCATATGTTGGTATTACAGAGCAGGCTTCTGGGCAGAGATGCCTGAAACCCTAAGCTAGGGTTGCGATGAGGTCCTAGGGCTAGGTCAGGATCAATCTTCTGACTCAGGGCCATTGACCTGCGTGTCTGCCTGGAGGTGGGTGCCTAGGGTGTGTCAGTCCGCGCATTTTTGTGCAGAGTAACCGACGAAATTTGATTTGATTCAGCGCCTTTCACGTTTATCCTAATCTGGAGGGTTTGGGCAACTTTGACGGGCAGAGTTTCCTTTGGGAGGGCAGGCCCAGTCCTGCAGTGTGGCTCCAGAGACCCCATCCTGGAGGGCATGTGGGTCAGGGCTTGGGGACAGAAGTCTGTGGACACAAACTCAGGTTAGGTTTAGGGGTGAGGAGAAGGCAGGCTTTATCTGCACGAGCTGAGGGCAGTTCCTTGGGATTTGATGGTCTGGCGGCTAGGAGATGGTAACATAGGCTTTTATGTCTGAACTATTTGTCTAGGATGACCACGGAATATAGGAGTAGTGTCTTGGGGCCATGGGAGATTATTCCTCTCTGGGGATTCTGCCAGCTCACAAGAGTTTGGTGTCTTTCTGGGGGAAGGGAAGAGTGCTGTTTTCCATCTCAATGGTCCCGCCAAACAGGGATTCCAGAGATGGGTTCTGGGTCCAGACCCCTGGAGGAACCCACTGAGGGTTAGGCTTTGGGCCTAGGTGCATGGCAGGCCCGCTCTGCAAGCTCATAGTCCAGATCCAGAGTGGGTTTGTTTGAAAGCTGTCTCAGGCTGAGGGTCACAATGCTTCTTTGTGCCCAGGGTGGCCCTCCTAAGTGGGCGTGGTCTCATGGGCCATGTAGCTGACTCCCACTCTGAGGCTCGGACACACATCCCAACAACCAGGTTTCCTGCCATGGGAAGGAGGAGGACTCCTTTCTGCTTCTGGTTCCCCCATATTCAGGGATTTGAGGTAAGGTCTGGGGACAGGTGCCTGAATACTCAGATTGGGACGAGATGATGGCCTTGGGCCACAGCAGGTACCACCTGCAGGATAGGGGGCCTTCTATCTGGGTGGCTGACAGGAGGTCAGGGCTCAGTCTGTGTCATAAAAACCATTAGTGCACAGGGAGCCCTATGATATTACAGTGCTGTCGAGGCCTGTGCAAGTGGATCGTCATGTGGGGTTTCTGGGAAGACCCATAGGACACTTCTTCTTTCTGGTGGGCAGGCGAAAGGCTGCACTGTGGATCCACAATTCCCAATCTGGAGGGCTTGAGGGCCAGAAGTGTGAGTATGGAAATCTGAAAAGACATGCTACACTTCAGTTCAGTGCCGAGCATATGGCAGTTCCAATGTACAGTGCCTGATTCGAGATCTCCAGCACCTGAGTAAGGGCGAGTGTCAGATGTCCACTCACGCTGCAGTTTGTGTCCATGATGGCCGATGAATGGAGGGGTGGCCTCAAGAGGCCATGGATGTTTTCCCACACTGGGGCTTGTGAGCTGCTCCAAACCGCAAGATGTCCTTCTGTGGGAAAGGGGGAGTCCAATTGAATGGCTCCAGGGTCCCCCATATGGAAAGATTGGATAACAGACCTCTCTGAATGGATGCCTGGAAAATCCACATCATGTTCCCATTGCAGCTGAGGAACAAGGCAGGTTCGATCTGCTGGTTCTGGGGCGAAGTTCCAAAGGGGCTGAGTTGACAGGGGGTCTCAGGATGATGGGTCACAGTGCTACTTGGTGTCCAAGGAGACGTTAGAATGTGGCAGTGGCTCAGGTTCCATGAACAATTCTCCTACCCTGAGCAATGGATTTAGCTGCCAAGAGCATGGTTTCCTTCTGGAGATGGGGGAGGGTTCTGTTGTTTGGCTCAGCGACAACATTTTGGCCAATATGTTGGTATTCCAGACGAGGCTTCTGGGGACAGATGCCTGAAAACCTAAGCTAGGGTTCCGATGAGATCCTAGGGCCACGTCAGGTTCAATCTTCTGACTCAATGACATTGACCTGCATATCTGCCTGGAGGTGGGGATGTCAGACTGCCCATTTTTGTCCAGAGCAGCGTACGAAATTGGGGCAGGCTCAGGGGCCTTGCACGTTTCTCCTAATGTGGAGTTTTTGGGAAACTGACAGGCAGAGTTTCCTCCGGGAGGGCAAGCCCAATCCTGCGGTGTGGCTACAGAGGCCCCATCCTGGAGGGCATGTGGGCCAGGGCTTTGGGGACAGAATTCTGCAGACACAAACTCAGGTTAGGGATAGGGGCGAGGTGATGGCAGGCCCTATATGCACAACCTGAAGGCACCTACCCAGGATTTGAATTTTGGGGGGCTGGGAGGTGGTAGTGCAGGCTTTTCTGTCTGAATTTTGTGTCTAAGATGGCCTCAGAATGTAGGGGTAGGCCCAAGGGACCATGGGAGATTCTTCCCCTCTGTGGATTCTGCCCAGCTCACAAGAGTTTGGTGTCTTTCTGGGTGAAGGGAAGAGTATTGTTTTACGTTTCAGGGGTCCCACACAAACAGGGATTCCAGAGATGGGTTCTGGTTCCAGGCGCCTGGAGAACCACAATGAGAGTTAGGATTTGGGCCTAGGGCCATGGAAGACCCACACTGAGGGCTCCTGGTCCAGGTACTAAGGAGGATTGCTTGAAAGAGGTCTCAGGCTGAAGGTCACAATGCCTGTTTGGGCCCAGGATGGATCTCCTGAGTGGGTGTGGTCTCATGGGCTATGCAGGTGGCTACGTCTCTGAGGGTTGGACAACCATCCCAACAGCGAGGTTTCTTGCCATGGGGAAGGAGGAGTACTCTTTTGAGCTTCAGGTTCCTGCATAGGCCGGGATTTGAGGTAAGATCTGTGGACAGATGTCTGAATTCACAGTTTGGGTAGAGATGATGTCTTCAGGCCAAGGAAAGTCCCACCTGCAGGATACGGGGCCCGCTATCTAGGTGTCTGACAGGAAGGCGGGGCACAGAATGTGTCCGAATATTAGTGCACAGGGCGGCCTATGATATTGGGGTGCCATCGAGGCCCGTGCATGTGGAACTTCATGTAGAGATTCTGGGAAGACCCACAGGACATATTTCCTTTCTGGTGGGCAGGCGAAAGTCTGCCTTGTGGCTCCAGAATTCTCAGTCTGGAGGGCTTGCCAGCCAGGAGTGTGAGGACAGAAGCCTGAAAATTCGAGCTATGCTTCAGTTCAGTGCCGAGCTCATGGCAGTTCCAATGTGCAGCAGCTGATTCGAGATCTCCAGCTCCTGAGTAAGGGCGAGTGTCAGATGTCCGCTCACCCTGCAGTTTGTGTTAATGATGGCCGACGAAAGGAGGGGTGGCCTCATGAGGCCATGGAGGTTTTCCCACGTTGGGTCTTGTGAGCTGCTCCAAACAGCAAGGTTTCCTTCTGCAGGAAAGGGGGAGTCTGGTTGAATGGCACCACGGTCCCACATATGGAAAGACTGGATAGCAGAGCTCTCTGCATGGATGCCTGGAAAGCCCACCTCGCATTCCCATTGTAGCTGATGAATAGGGTAGATTTGATATGTTGGCTCAGGGGTGAAGTTCCAAGGTCCTGAGTCGACAGGGGTTGTCAGGATGAAGGGACACAGTGCTGCTTGGTGTCCAGAGAGACCTTAGAATGTGGTGGTGGCTCAGGGTCCATGCACGATTCTACTATCCTGAGTGTTGGACCGAGTTCCCAAGAGCAAGCTTTCCTTTTGGAGAAAGGGAGGGTTCTGTTTTGTGGCTCAGGGACCACATTTTGGACCATATGTTGGTATTAATGTAAGGGCCTGGTTGGCAAGAGGGAGTCATTCTATGTTTATGTAGTGAACTTAGATTGACCCCAGCCCTCCCAGAGGAACTTACTTGCAAAGCCTAGATACAAGGGCTGGTCAGGCCAGGTGAAGACATCCAATCAGTGGGGAGCACATATATCTACTAGGGTAAATTGAAATTCAATTGGCCACCTCTGTGTTACCTAGCAGTTTTTTTTTTTTTCCTCTGTGTGACAGACCTAGCATGACTGTGCAGTTTTCTCTGTGTATTGCAATCCCATTGGCCACCTGTGTGTGGGCGGGGCTCAACCACCTCATAAAAGCTGGTCTGTGAGGCTACAGAGAGAAATAGCAGGAGGAGTAAGAGTAGCCCATAGGGGAGCCATTGGGAGCAGCCTCATCAGCCCCGCTGCCCCGAGCAGCAGCACCAGCAGCAGCAGCTCTGCTGCCCCGTGCAGCAGCACCGCCGCCGCGAGCGGCCTTGCTACCTCGAGCAGTGCCGCCGCCGGGACCATCCTCTCAGGAGCCAGCGGTGCAACCTCGTCATCGGGAGTGGCCTTGCCTTGCTGGGAGCAGCACTGCCTGAGCGTCATGAGCGTCACTGGGCAGCGGCCTTGCCAGCCAGGCAGCAGCCTGGCCAGGGAGCAATGCTGCCGGAGTGTCATCATCGGTTAGCGGGAGTCGGTGGGTAAGGGAAGTAATCGGGGTCGGTGTCCTGGTCGCCGTTGCCTCTTTGTAAGAGATGGCCTCGACTGGTTGATTTGATTTTCGATGCTTGGCATTGCTGGGAGCCTCGTTGGCTGCAGCCTCATCCAGGGAGCGGCCTCGGCGGGAGCGGCCTGTGATATAGTGAGGGTGGGGCAGGGATCCTCCAGGAAGGACCCCAGGCCAGGGAGGCTGTGGCCCCCAGCAAGGCTCGGGCACCTACCGGTCAGTTTGGTTTCTGATGCATGGCGCGAAATAAAGCTTTGCATGATTTTCGCTTTGTGTCAGTCTCGTTCCTTTGATCACAGACCCTAACAGTATTCAAGAACAGGTTTCTGGGAACAGATATGTGAAAGCCTAAGCTAGGGTTCTGATGAGGTTCTAGGGCCAGGTAAGGTTCAATCTTCTCACTCAGGGACATTGACCTGCGTGTATGCCTGGAGGTGGGTGCCTAGGGTGTGTCAGACTGTGCATTTTGTCCAGAGCGGATAAGAAATTGAGGTGCGCTCAGGGGCCTTGCGAGTTTCTCCTAATCTGGAGGGTCTGGGAAACTGTGACAGAGAGGGTTTCCTTCGGGTGGGCAGACCCAGTCCTGCAGTGTGGCTTCAGAGGCCCCATCCTGGAGGGCATGTGGGCCAGGGCTTTGGGGAACAGAAGTCTGTAGAAACAAACTTAGGTTAGGGTTGGGGGCGAGGTGATGGCAGGCACTATCTGCACACCCTGAGGGCAGCGACTCTGGATTTGAAGCTCTGGCAGCTGGGAGGCAGAAGTGCAGGCTTTTCTTGTCTGAATTGTGTGTCTAGGATGGCCATGGAATGTAGGGGTGGGATCATGGTGCTATGGGAGATTCTTCTGTTCTGGGGATTCTTCCCGGCTCCCAAGCATTTGGTGTCTTTCTGGGGGAAGGAAAGAGTGCTGTTTTCCGTCTCAGAAGTTCCGCCAAAACAGGGATTCCAGAGACGAGTTCTGGGTCCGGGCGCCTGGAGAGCCCCACCAAGGATTAGGATTTGGGCCTAGGGACATGGTAGGCACCCTCTGTGAGCTCCTGGTCCAACTCCCGAGGTGGCTTGTTTGAAAGTGGTCTCAGGCTGAGGGTTACAATGACTGTTTGTGCCCAGGGCGGCTCTCCTGAGTGGGCGTGGTCTCAAGGGCCATGCAGCTGGCTCCCACTCTGAGGCTTGGACACACATCCCAACAGCCAGGTTTCCTGCCATGGGGAAGGAGGAGGACACTTTTGTGCTTTAGGTTCCCCCATAGGCAGGTATTTGAGGTAAGGTCTGGGGACAGATGCCTGAATACCGAGGTTGGGTAGAGATGACGGCCTCGGGCCATGGCAGGTCCCACCTGTAGGATACAGGGGCTTCTATCTGTGTGGCTGACAGGAGGTCAGGGCTCAGGCTGTGTCAGACAGAGCATGAGTGCACAGGGCGGCCTATGATATTGGGGTGCCATCAAGGCCCATGCAGGTGTATCCTCATGTGGGGTTTTTGGGCAGACCCATAGGACACTTCTTATTTCTGCTGGGCAGGCAGAAGGCTGCATTGTGGATTCCGAATTCCCAGTCTGGAGGGCTTGTGGGCCAGGAGTGTGAGGATGGAAGTGTGAAAAGACAAGCTACGCTTTAGTTCAGTGCTGAGTGCATGGCAGTTCCAATGTGCAGTGGCTGATTCGAGATCTCCAGCACCTGAGTAAGGATGAGTGTCAGATGTCCACTCACCCTGCAGTTTGTGTCCATGATGGCCAACGAATGGAGGGGTGGCCCCAAGAGGCCATGGATGTTTTCCCACTATGGGGCTTGTGAGCTGCTCCAAACAGAAGGTGTCCTTCTGTGGGACAGGGATAGTCCGGTTGAATGGCTCCAGGTTCACCCATATGGAAAGCTTGGATAGCAGAGCTCTCCACATGGATGTCTGGAAAGCCCACCTCACGTTCCCACTGCAGCCACGGAACAGGCCAGGTTCAATCTGCTGGCTCTGGGTCGAATTTCCAAGTGGGGCTGAGTTGACAGGGCTTCTCAGGAAACAGGTCACAATGCTGCTTGGTGTCCAGGGAGACCTTAGAGTATGGCGGAGGCCCAGGGGTCATGCAGGATTCTCGTACCCTCAGCATTGTACCCAACTCCCAAGAGCAAGGTTTCCTTCTGGAGATGGGGGGAGGGTTCTGTTGTGTGGATCAGGGACAACATTTTGGCCCTTATGTTGGTATTCCAGAAGTGGCTTCTGGGGACAGATGCCTGAAAACCTAAGCTAAGGTCCCAATGAGGTCCTAGGTCCAGGTCAGCTTCAATCTTCTGAGTCAGGGACATTGACCTGCATGGCTGCCTGGAGGTGGGTGCCTAGGGTGTGCCAGACTGTGCATTGTGTCTAGAGCAGCCTACGAAATTGAGGTGGACTCAGGGAACTTGCGAGTTTCTCCTAATCTGGAAGGTTTGGGCAACTGTGATGGGCAGAGATTTTTGTGAAGGCAGGTCCAGTCCTGCAGTGTGGGTCTGGAGTCCCCATCCTGAAGGGCTTGAGGGCCAGGGTTTTGGGGACAGAAGTATGCAGACAAAAATTGTGTTAGGGTTAGGGGCGAGGTGATAGCAAGCCCTATCTGCACACCCTGTGGGCAGGTCCTCGGGATTTGAAGTTCGGGCGACTTGGGGGTGGTATCACAGGCTTTTCTATCTCCATTGTGTGTCTATGATGACCACTGAATATAGGGCTGGCATCATAGGGCCATGGGAGCTTCTTCCTCTCTGTGGATTCTGTTGTGCTCCCAGGAGTTTATTGTCTTTTTGGGGGAATGGAAGAGTGCTGTTTTCCTTCCTAGTGGTACCACCCAAATAGGGATTCCAGAGACGAGTTCTGGGTCGGGGCGCCTGGAGAACCCCACCAAGGGATAGTATTTGTGCCTACGGGAATGGCACACCCTCTCTGGGAGCTCCTGCGCCACCTCCTGAGGTGGCTTGTTTGAAAGTGGTCTCAGGCTGAGGGTCACAATGACTGTTTGTGCCCAGGGTGGCCCTCCTGAGTGGGCGTGGTCTCATGGGCCATGCAGCTGGCTCCCACTCTGAGGCTTGGACACACATCCCAACAGCCAGTTTTCCTGCCATGGGGAAGGAGGAGGACTCTTTTGTGCTTCAGGTTCCCCCATAGACAGGTATTTGAGGTAAGGTCTGGGAACAGATGCCTGAATACCCAGGTTGGGTAGAGATGACAGCCTCAGGCCAAGGCAGGTCCCACCTGCAGGATACAGGGCCCATTTTCGGGGTGGCTGACAGGAGGTCAGGGCTCAAGCTGTGTCAGACAGAGCATAAGTGCACAGGGTGGCCTATGACATTGGGGTGCTGTCGAGGGCCATGCAGGTGGATCCTCATGTGGGCGTTCATCTACAGACCCATAGGGCACTTCTTTTTTTCTGCTGGGCAGGCAGAAGGCTGTATTTTGGATCCAAAATTCCCAGTCTTTAGGGCTTTGCTGGCCAGATGTTTGAGGACCGAAGTGGGAAAAGACAAGCTATGCTTCAGTTCAGTGCTGAGCGCATGGGAGTTCCAATGTACAGCAGCTGATTCGAGATCTCTAGCACCTGAGTAAGGACGAGTGTCAGATGTCCGCTCATGCTGCAGTTTGTGTCCATGATGGCTAAAGAATGGAGGGGTGACCTCAAGAGGCCGTGGAGGTTTTCCCATGCTGGGGCTTGTGAGATGCTCCAAACAGCAAGGTGTACTTCTGCGAGATATGGGGAGTCTGCATGAATGGCCCCAGGGTCCCCCATATGGAAAGATTGGATAGGATGTATGGCATGGATTCCAGATCTGCAGTTACTGAGTAGAGCTCTCCAGATTTTGAAGTTAGGAAGAGTGTCAAATATTCTTTCAGACTCGACTAGAAGTTGTGTCCACTAGGGCTGCCAAATGTGTGGTTTGCCTCATTTAGCCATGGATGTTTCTCCTGCTCTGGGGTTTTTGGGCAGCTAAAAATTGTTTTGTTTCATTTTGGGGAAAAGTGGAGTCCTGTTTTAAGTCTCAGGGGCCACATTTGGCGGGAATCGAGAGCAGGGCTGTGGGTATGGATGCCTGAAAATCCAAACTACAGTTAGCATTAGGGACTAGAGGAAGCCAGGTTTGATCTCCTGAATCTGAGGCCAGCTACATAGGTGGCTGACTAGAGGTCAGGCTCAGGCTGAAGGACAAGAAGTGTATTAGTGTCCGTGGTCGAGTTCTATCAATGAGGGTGGCCTTTTTGGCCACACAGTTTGCTCCTAATCTGGGGATTTTGTGCTGCTATGGTGAGCACAGTTTTCTTCTGGAGGGTAGGCATAGTGCCATGGTGTCGCTCTGGTGTTCCCTACCTGGAGAGCTTGTGGTCCATAACTCTTGGAACCAAAGTCTGAAAACCCATGCTATGGTTAGGGTTAGGGATTAGAGCATGGCAGGCCCAATCCACAGATGCTGAGGCGAGCTCCTGGGGATCTGAGGTTAAGGCAAGTGTCAGGAGGTCACTCTGACTGGAATTTGTGCCATGCATAACACCAAATGTGGGGATGGCCTCATGGGGCCAAGGAGTTTTCTCCCACTCTGGGGACTCTGTGCAGATCCAGAAAGTTTGGTATATTCTTGGGAATAGGTGATGTCTTAAATAATGGCTCAGGAGTCTCCATATAGAGGTATATGAGAGTAGGTTTTGAGGTATGGATGCCTGAAAAGCCAACTCATGTTTAGCGTTACGTCCTTCTGGCATGGTAGACCTTATACCCTTGCTTTGGGTTGAGCTACCCATGGGGCTGTGTTGAAAATGGGACTCATGCAAAGGGTCACAATGGGTGCTTGTATGCATGGAGGCCTGAAAAAGTGGACGTGGCCTCACGGGCAATGCAAGTTTCTTCCAACAGTGATGGTTTTACATAGCTCCGAAAAGCAGTGTTTCCTTCGTGGGGCAGGATGAGTTCTGTTTTCTGTCTAAGGGGTCTCAGGTTTAGAGGGATTTGAGAGGAGGGCTCTGGGTATGGATACCTGAATCCCCAACCTAGGGTTAGGATTGGGGCCTAGGGACATGGCAGGCTCAATATACTGGCTCTAAGCCCAGCTTCCAAAAGGCCTTCTTTGAAACCAGGACTGAGGCTGAGGGTCACAATGTGTGTTTTTCCCAGGGCAGTCCTCAAATGTGGGCGCAGACTCATGGGCCATGCAGGTTACTCTTAGTATGAGGGTTTTACACCATATACCACCACCAACAACATTTAATCTCAGCCCCTATGTTGCTCACACCAAATCTACCACATATAACCTACCATGATCCTGGGCTCCAATATTAATCCTATGTGGGTTTTCTAGGCTTCTATATGGAGAGCCCTGCTCTCGAATCTTTCTGTATAGGGGAAACTTGAGCCATCAATGAGGATTCCCCTGTCCTGCAAAAGAAAACCTTGCTCTTTAAACCTGCACACAACCACCAGAGTGGGAAAATCTCCATGGCCTCATGAGGATATCCCCAAGTTACATGGCCATCATGCACAAAACTCCAACATGAGTGAATGGCGGTCACATGCCCTTACTTAAGATACAGGGATCTTGTCTCAGCCTCTGCATTTGGGTCTGCCATATCCTAGGACCTAAAGCTAAGCCTAGCTTGTGTTGTTAGTCTTCTGTCCTAACACTCCTAGCCCACAAGCCCTCCAGATTGGGTATTCCGGGGCCTCAACACAGCATGTTACCAGCCCACCAGAGGGAAAAAGTGGCCTATGGACCTACACAAAAACCTCAAAAGAGGATCAACATGCACGGTCCTCAAGGGCAGCCAAAACTAATGCTCTGTCTGACAAAGCCTGAGCCCCAACATCCTGGCAGCCACACAGAAAGATGGCTGCCGATCCAGCAAATCGGACCTGCCATGGCCCTAGGCCATCATCTCTACCAAACCTGGGCATTCAGTCAACTGTCCCCAGACCTTTTCTCAAATCTCTGCTCATGGGGGAACTTAATGCATAAAACAGAACTCCTCCTTCCCCAAGGCACAAAAACTTGATGTTGCGATGAATGTGATATCCTTGGAGTAGGAGAAAGTGCACGGTGTATGAAGCTATGCCCATTGTTCAATGCCATCCTGGGCTCAAACACTCATTTTGACCGTCATCCTGAGTCCAGTTTTGAAATAAGGACCCTCAATAGATTTACCAAGAGCACAAATACTGGCCCTGCCTATGCCCTTAGGCCCAAACCTAACACATGTTGCAGTTCCCAGGCACCCGCACCCAGAGAACTGACCTAGAATCCCTCCTTAACTGGGACCCTAGAGACAGACAACAGGACACCTCCTTTCCCCCAGAATGACACAAAACTATTGAGAGCCAGACAAATCTCACAGAGAGGGAGATTCTTCCATGGCCCCATGAGGCCACTCCTGCAATCCACGGACATCCTAGATCCTAGACACAAAATCCATAGAAAAAACCTTCAGTTAGCACCTCATGCTCGCCCTAATTTCAGATCCCAATTAGCTCGCCTCAGTGTCTGCAGATTGGGCTGGCTATACCCTCTGCCCTAACCCTAGCCTTAGATTCTGTTTTCATACTAATTTCCCCAGAGCCCTAGCTCACAAAAAGCCCAGGCTGGAGTCCCTGGAGCAGCACCACAGGACTGTGCCATCCCTCCAGAAGGAAACTGTGCCCTTCATAGCTATCAAAACACTCCAGGTTAAGAGAAACCTGCAAGGCCCCCAAGCCCACAATAATTTTGTAGGCTGCCCTTGACAAAAATGAGCATTCTGACATACCCTGAGCACTTACCTCCAGACACCAAGGAAGATGGCACCAGAGACTGATGATTGAACCTGATATGCCACTAGGCTCTAATATGAACCCCAGCTTAGGTTTTCAGGCATCTGTCCCCAGAGGCTTGGTCTTGACTACCAACATATGGGGGATCCTTGAGCCCCAAAGCAGAACACGTCCTGACCCCAGAAGGAAACCTTGCAATTTGGAGCTGTGTCAAACCTGAAAGGTAGGAGAATCCTGCATATCACCTGAGCCACTGCCGCATTCCAAGGTCATCCTAGACATAAACCTGCATTGTGACCCATCAGATTGAGATTCCATTTCAACTCAGCCTCCTTTTAGATCATCCCAGACCCAGGAGATCGAACCTACCATATTCTAAGGCTATAATGGTAACGCTAGGTGGGGTTTCCAAGCATCCATAAGTAAAGTACTGCTATCGAAGCTTTCCATATGTGGCAGACTTGAGCCATCAAACAGGACTCACCTTGTGCTGCCGAAGGAAACCTTGTTGTTTGGAGCAGTTCACAATCCCCAGTGGGAAAACCTCCATGGCATCATGGGGCCACCGCTACATTAAGCACCCTCATTGACACAAACTCCAGCCTGAGTGAATGTCTGACACTCCCCCTAATGTCGGATGCTGGAGATCTCTGTTCAGCCTCTGTAGATTGGTCCTTCCATGCCCTAGACCCTAAACCTAACCCGAGCTTATATTTTCCCACTTTCCGTCCTCAAATTCCTGGCCCCAAAGCCCTCGAGGTTGGGAATTCTGGAGCCACAAAGTAACACTATGCCTGCCCATCAGAAAGAAAAAGTGCCCTATGGGGCTGTTCCAAATCACCAAATGAGGGTCCACCTCCATGGCCCTCAAAAGCACCCCAATTTCATAGCCGGACTTGGGCACTAATGCTCTGTCTGACACAGCTGAACCCAGACCTCCTGTCAGCCACCTGGATATCTGGCCGCCTATCCAGCAGATGGGACCTGCCATGGGTCTAGGCCGGCGTCTCTACAAAACCTGGCTTTTCAGGCATCTATAATCCGACCTTATCTCAATTCCCTGCATATGGGGGAACCTGATACACAAAAGAGTACTCCTTCTTCCCCATGGCAGGAAAACTTGCTGTTGGGATGGGTGTAAAACCCTTGGATTAAGATAAATCAGCATAGGGGCGCCTGGGTGGCTCTGTGGGTTAAAGCCTCTGCCTTCAGCTCAGGTCATAATCCCAGGGTCCTGGGACTGAGCCCCACATCGGGCTCTCTGCTCCACAGGGAGCTTGCTTTCTCCTCTCTCTGCCTGCTTTTGATCTCTGTCTGTCAGATAAATAATATAAAAAATCTAAAGAAAAAAAAGAGAAATCAGCTTGGCCCATCAGGCCATGCCAACTCATGAGGGCCATCCTGGGCACATACACGCATTGTGACCCTCAGCCTGAGCCTATTTTTCAGTAAGGCCCCCTCGGGATCTGGATTAAGAGACCGCATATCGGGCCTTCCTTGATCCTAGGCCCAAATCCTAACACACACTGATTTTTTCCATGTGCATGTACCCAGAGTCCGTCTCTGGAATCCCTCTATTTGAGGACCCCATGAGACAGAAAGAGGACTCTTCCATTCCCCTCTGATACACCCTGAGCACCTACCTCCAGGCAGACACCCAGGTAAATGGTCCTAAGACAGAAATTTGAAACTTATATGCCCCTAGGCCCTAATCTGAACCTTAGCTTAAGTTTTCAGACATCTTTACTCAGAGGCCTGGTCTCAAATACCAACATACGGGGTCCCTGAGGACAATGAGAACACCATCTGTCCCCAGAAGGGAACCTATTATGTGGAGCTCTTTCAAAGCCTGAGGGCAGGAGAATCCTGCATGGCCCCTGACCACCGCCACATTCCAAGGTCTCCATGGACACAAACCCAAAAGCATGAGACTCCATTTCAACTCATTCTTCTCAGTTGCTCGACCTGGAGGCAGCAGACAGAACCTGCATTATTCCTAGGCATCAATGGGAACGCTAGGAGGGATTTCCAAGCATCCAACATGGAGTCCTGCTCTCGAATCTTTCAGTATGGGGGAACATTGAGCCAACAAACAGAACTCCCCATGTCCTGCAGAAGGAAACCTTGTGCTTTGGAGCGTTTCACAAGCCCCAGAATCATGAGGCTACTCCTCCATTAGGTAGCCATCATGGACACAAATTCCAGCCTGAGGGAACATCTGACACTTGCCATTACTTCAGATGCTGGAGATCTCAATTCAGCCTCTGCAGATTGGTCCTGCCATGACCTAGGCCCTAAACCTAACAGTAGCTTGTGTTTTCCGACCTCTGTCCTTACACTTAAGCCCCTCAAGACCCCCAGATTGTAAATTCTGGAGGCATAACACAGCACTCTGCATGCCCACCAGAAGGAAAAAGGACCCTCTGCCGTCATGTCTTCCCCACCAGGGTTTTCAGGCATCTGTCCCTACACCTTCTCTCAGATCCATGCATATGGGGGAACCTGATGCACAAAACAAATCCTCCTTCTCCATGGCAAGAAAGCTTGCTGTTGGGATGGGGATGAAAGTGAAATCCTCAGAGATGGAGAAACCTGTATGGCCCAAGAGGCCACACCCATGATTGAAGGGCACCTTGGGCACAAACACTCATTGGGACCCTCGGCCTCAGACCCGTTTTCAGTGAGGCCTCTGGGTAGCTGGACTAAGAGCCCACACACCTGGCTTGCTATGCCCCTAGGCCCCTATCCTAAACAAAGGTGTGGTTTTCTGGTCGCCCTTACCTGGGGCTCTGCTCTGGAATCCCTCTTTTGGAGGGAGCCCTGAGACAGAAAACAGGACTCTTGCCTTCCCACACAATGACCCCAACCTTTTAGGATTGATGCCATATCCCCAGAGAGGGAGACTCCTCCATGGCCCATTAGGCCACCCCTCCATTCCTTGGCCATCCTTGACACTAAATCCAGAGACAAAAGCCTGAGCGTCCACCTCCCACTCACCCTTCTTTCATATCACGAGGAGCTCCCGTCACCATCTGTAAATTGGGTCTGCTATACCATCGGCGCCAAATGTAAGCCAAGTTTGTGTTTTCAGATTTCGGTTCCTACAGGCCTGGCCCACACATCCTCCAGGCTGGGGCTCTTGGAGCCACACTGCAGGACTGTGCCTGCCCTCTCGAAGGAAACTGTGCACTTTCCATTGGCCACAACCTTACCGATTAGGAGAAACCTACAAGGCCCCCAAGCCCATCCAAGTTGCATAGTCCACCCTGGACAAAAAGGCATTTCTGATGCAACCTGAGCAACTACCTCCACTCAGACACGCAGACAGATGTTTCCCCAGAGATAAAAGATTGAACAGGACAGGCACCTAGGCCCTAATCTGAACCCAAGCTTTGGTTTTTCAGGCACCTTTCCCCAGAGTCCTGGTTTTTAATACCAGCATATGGGGGTTTCCTGAGGCACAAAACAGAACTCCTCTCATCTCCACATGGGAACCTGCCTAATTGGAGCTGTATAAAACCCTCCCAGTAGGAGAATCCTGCAGGGACCCTGAGCCACTGCACCATTCCAGGGTCACTATGGACACAAACCCGCATTATGATCCAACAGCATTAGAGTCCATATCAACTCTGTCCTCTGTGTAGCTCGCCCCAGAGCCAGCAGATCGAATCTGCCTTGTCCCTAGGAGCCAATGGGAATGCGAGGTGGGGTTTCCAGGCATCCGTCCTTAGAGCTGTGCTCTTGAATCTTTCTGTATGGGACAGCGTTGAGCCATCCAACAGGACTTGCCTGTCCCACAGAAGGAAACCTTACTGTTTGGAGCAACTCACAACCCCCAGAATTGGATAACCTCCATCGCATCCTGAGGTCACCTTTCCATTCAGAAGCCATCATGGTCACAAACTCCAGCCTGAGCCAACGTCTGATACTAGCCCTGACTTCAGATGCTGGAGATCTCGATTGAGCCTCTGCAGAAGGGGCCTGCCATGCCCTCTCCCGAAACCTAACCTTAGCTTTTGTTTACAGACTCCGTCCTCTCACTCCTGGACCCAAAGCCTTCCAGACTGGGGAATTCTGGAGCCACAACGCAGTACTCTGCCAGCACACCAGAAGAAAGAAGTGCCCTATGGGGCTTCGCAGAAACCCAAAATGAGGATCAGCCTGCACGGCCCTTGACTGCACCCCAAAGTCATAGGCCACCCTATGCACTAGTGGTCTGTCTGACAAAGCTGAGCCCAGACCTCCCATCAGAGACCCAGACAGCTGGCCACATATGCAGTAGATCAGACCTGTCATGGCCCTCTGCCCTTATCTCTTCTCAACCTGGTTTCTCAGGCATCTGTCCCTAGACTTTCTCTCAAATCCCTGCCTATGGGGGAACCTGATGAACAAAACAGAACTTCTCCTTCCCCATGGCAATAAACCTTGCTGTTGGGATGGGGGTCAAAATCAAACCCTCAGACTTGGAGAAACCTGCATGGCCAATGATGACACACCCATGCTTGAGGGCCACCTTGGACACAAACAAGCATTGTGACCCTCAGCCTCAGCCCCGTTTTCAAATGAAGCCTCTGGGTAGCTGGACAAAGAGGCTGCATATCTGGCTTGCCATGCCACTAGGTCCCAATCCTAACCAATGTTGGGGAATTCTGCTCGCCCGTGCCTGGTCCTCTGCTCTGGAATCCCTCTTTTGGAGGGACCCCTGGGACAGAAAAAGGACTCCTGCCTTCCCACACAATGACCACAAAGGATTGGGAGCCAGGCCAAATCCCCAGAGATAATTGTCCATGGCCCTTGAGGCCACCTCTACATTCCTTGGCCATCCTTAACACAAAATCCAGAGACAAAAGCTTGAGCTACTGGCTCACACTTGCACTTCTTTCATATCCTGAGGAGCTCCCCTCACGTTCTGTACATCGGGCCGGCCATACCCTTGTCCTGAAACATATCCTGAGTTTGTGTTTTCAGATTTCTGTCCCCACAGCCCTGGCCCACCCACGATTCCAGGCTGGACCCTCTGGAGCCACACTGCAGGACTGTGCCTGCCCTCTCAAAGGAAACGGTTTTCTTGTGGATTCTGCCCAGCCTGAAATAGTTTGGTGTCATTCTGGGGGTAGGGAGGATTCCTGTTTTCTGTTTCAGGGGTCCCCCAAATATAGAGATTCCAGACCAGGTTTTTGTTTACAGTCCCCTGGAAAACCCCAACTTGGCATAGAATTTCGGCCTAGGGGCATGCCCAGCCCGATAATTGGGCTGTGAGTCCAGCCCCCGAGGGGTCTTATTTGAGAACGGGGCTCAGGCTGAGGTCGTAATGCATGTTGGTGCCCAAGGTGGCCCTCCAAGTGGGCGTGTCCTCATAGGCAACACAGTTTTCACCAACTCGGAGGGTTTGACATACAGTCCAACAGCAAGGTTTCCTGCCATGGGGAAGGAAGAGTTCTGTTTTGTGCATCAGTTCCCCAACATGAAGGTATTTTACATAAGGTCTGGAACAGATGCCAGAAAACCAGATTGGGTAGAAACGATGACCTGGGGCGTAGGCAGTTCTGATCTGCTGGATATGCGGCCCACTGTCTGAATTGCTGATGGGATGTCTGGTCTCAGGCTGTGTCAGACAGAGCATTAGTGCAGAGGGCGGCCAATGAAATTGAAGTGTCATCAAGGGCCATGAGGGTGGATCCTCATGTGGGGTTTCTGGGCATCCCCATAAGGCACTTTGCCTTATTCTGGTGGGCAGGCAGAGTGCTGTGTTGTGGCTCCAGAATTCTGAATCCAGAGGGTTTGTGGGCCAAGAGTGTCAGGACAGAATTCTGAAAACACAAGCTAGAGTTAGGTTTATGGCCGGCCTAGGGCTCTGCAGGCTCAATCTACAGAGGCTGAATCAAGATCTCCAGCATCTGAGGTAAGGGCAAGGGTGAGACGTTCACTCAGGCTGGAGTGTGTGTCCATGATGGCTGTCTAATGGAAGGGTGGCCTCGTGAGGCCATAGAGATTTTCCCACACTGGGGGTTATGAGCTGCTCTAAACAGCAAGGTTTTCTTCAGCAGGACAGGCGTGTCCTGTTTGATGATCAATTGTTCCCCATAGGGAAAGATTGGAGAGGAGACTCTCCATATGGATGCCTGAAAACCCCACTTGGCATTCCCACTGGCGCCTAAGAACAAGGCAGGTTACATCTGCTGGCTCTGGGGCAGGCTAGCCAGGGGAATGTGTTGAAATGGGGTCTCATGTTGACGGGTCTCAATGAGGGTTTTTGTCTAGGGAGTACTCGGAATGTGGCAGTGCCTCAGGGGCCATGCAGGATTCTCCTGCCCTGATGGTTTGAAACAGCTCAAAATAACAATATTCCCTTCTGGGAACAGGAGGTGTTCTGTTCTGGCCCTCAGCAACCCCAGTCTGTTGGTATCTGAGACCAGGCCTCTGCGGACAGATGCCTGAAAACCTAAGCTACAGTTCTAATTAGGGCCTAGGGGGCATGTCAGCATCAACCTTCTGGCTGTGGGGCCATCTACCTGGGTTTCTGACTGGATGTCGTTGCCTGGGGTGTGTCACACTGCCCATTTTTGTCCAGGGTGTCCTGCGAAACAGGGGTGGCCTTGGGTGCCTTGCAGTTTTCTCCTAATCTCAAGGGTTTTGGTGAATGTAAAGGGCAGAATTTCCTTTGGGTGGGCAGGCACAGTCCTGTCTGGTGGTTGGCAAGCCCCACCTGGACAGTGTGTGGGCCAAGGCTCTGGGGGCAGAAGTCTGAAAACACAAAGTCGGGTTTGGGTTATGGCTGGCGGTAGTGTAGGGCCGATATGCAGACGCTGAGTGGAGCTCCTCGGGATATGAAATGAGGGCGAGTGTGAGGCGGAAGCTGAGCCTTTTGGGTCAGTATTTTGTATCTAGGATGGCCTCCGAATGTAGGAATGGCCTCCTGGGCCCATGAAAGTTTCCTCCTCTAGGGGATTCCACCCGGCCCCCAATAGTTTGGTGTCATTCTGGGGGAATGGAGGGGTCATGTTTTTGGTCTCAGGGATCCCCCAAAAGCAGGGATACAAGAGCAGGGCTCTGGGTACAGTCCCCTGGAAAACCCCAAATTGGCTTGGGACTTCTTCATAGGGGCATGGCCAGCCCGATATGCGGGCTCTGGGTCCAGCCACCAAGAGCTCTTATTTGAGAATGGGGCTCAGGCTGAGGGTCACAATGCATGTTGATGCCCAAGGCGGCTCTCCAATATGGGTGTCGCCTCATAGGCCCTGCAGGTTTCACCAACACGGAGGATTTGACACACAGCCCAACAACAAGGTTTCCTGCCATGGGGAAGGAGGAGTTCTGATTTGTGCATCAGGTTCCCCCACATGAAGGGATTTGACGTAACATCTGGGGATAGATGCCTGAAAACCCAGGGTGAATATAGATGATGGCTATGGTGCAGGAAGTTCTGATCTGCTAGATATGTGGCTCGCTGTCTGGGGGGCTGATGGGATGTCTGGGCTCAGGCTGTGTCAGACAGAGCATTAGTGCACAGGGCGGCCTATGAAATTGGGGTGCCATCGAGGACTGTGGAGGTGGATCCTCATTTGGAATCTCTGGGAAGCCCCATATGGCACTTTGCACTTATAATAGTGGGCAGGCAGAGTGCTGCATTGTGGCTCCAGAATTCCAAACCAGAGGGCTTGTGGGTCAAGAGTGTGAGGACAGAATTCTGAAAACAGAAGCTCGTGTTAGATTCAGGGTCTAGGGCATGGCAGGCTCAATCTGCAGAGGCTGAATCAAGATCTCCAGCATCTGAAGTAATGGCGAGGGTGAGACAATCCCTCAGGCTGGAGTTCCTGTCCGTGATGGCCGCCAAATGGAGGGGTGGCCTCATGTGGCCATGGAAGTTTACCTACACTGGGGTTTGTGAGCTGCTCTGAACAACATGGTTTTCTTCTGCAGGACAAGCGGTGTCCTATTTGATGACCAATTATAACCCATAGGGAAATACTCGAAAGTATGCTCTACACATGGAGGCATGGAGTTCACACCTGGTGAACCCACTGGCGCCTATGAACAAGGCAGGTTCGATCTGCTGTCTCTGGGGCAGGCTAGCCAGGAGAATGTGTTGAAATGGAGTCTCGTGATGATGGGTCACAGTGCAGGATTGTGTCCAGGGAGACCTTGGAATGTGGCGGTGGCTCTGGAGCCATGCAGATTTCTCCTGCCCTGAGGGTTTGACACAGCTCCAAATAGCAAGGTTCCCTTCTGGGAACAGGAGGTGATCTGTTCTGGGTCTCAGCCACTCTCATCTGTTGGTATCTGAGATCGGGCCTCTGGGAACAGATGACTGAAAACCTAAGCTATGGTTCTGATTATGGCCTAGGGGCATGTCAGTGTCAAACTTCTGACTGTGGGGCCTTCTACCTGGGTGTCTGACTGGAGGTTGATGCCTATGATGTTTCAGACTGTGCATTGTTGTCTAGGGCTTCCTACCAACCTTGGAATGTGGCAGTGGCTCTGGGGCCATGCAGGATTCTCTTGCCCTGAAGGTTTGAAACCACTTTTCTGGGTCGCAGCAGCCCCCATCTGTTGGTATCTGAGACCAGGCTTTGCGGACATATGACTGAAAACCTAAGCTACATTTCGATGTAGCTTTTCAGCGTCAATCATCTGACTGTGGGGCCAGCTACCTGGGTGCCTGACTGGAGGTCGATGTCCGGGGTGTGTCAGACTGTGCATTGTTGTCCAGGGCTTCCTACCAAACTGGGGTGGCCTCAGGGTCCTTACAGTGTTATCCTAATCTGTAGGGTTTTGGCGGCAGTAAAGGGCACAATTTCCTTTGGGCGGGCAGGCACAGTCATGCATTATGGATCCAGAGGCCCCACCTGAACGTTAGGTGGGTCAGGGCTCTGGGGACAGAAGTCTGAACTCACAAAATCAAGTTAGGTTGAGGGCCGACAGTAGGGTAGTCCCAATCTGCAGACCCTGAGTGGGGCTCCTCAGGATCTGAAATGAGGGCAAGTGTGAGCCTGTAGCTGAGCCATTTGCCTCTGGATTTTGTATCTAGGATGGCTGCAGAATGTAGGGGTGGCCTTATGGGGCCATGGAACAATCTCCCTCTTGGGGATTCCGCCCATCCGCCAATAATTTGGTGTCATTCTAGGGAAAGGCAGGAGTCCTGTTTTCTGTCTCAGAGGTCCCCCAAAAACAGGGGCCCCAGAACAGGGCTCTGGGTATGGTCTTCTGGAAAACCCCACCTTGGGTTAGCATTTTGGCCAAGGGGCATGGCCAGCCAGATATGACGGTTCTAAGTCCAGCCTCGAGGGATCTTTTTTGAGAAAGGGGCTCAGGCTGAGGGTCACAATGCGTGTTAGAGCACAAGGCAGCCCTACAGAGTGCTGTGGCCTCATAGGCCATGCAGGTTTCACCAACTCATAGGCTTGTACACACATCCCAGTAGCAAGGATTTCTGCTGGTGGAAGGAGGACTTCATTTGTGGACTATGTTCCCCCATATGCAGGGATTTGTGACCAGGCCTCTGCGGACATGCCTAGAAACCCAGGTTGGGCAGAGATGATAGCCTAGGGGCATGGCAGGTCTGATCTGGTGGATAGGCGGCCAGCTACCTGGGTGGCTGACAGGAATGCTGGGGATCAGACTGTGGCAGACAGAACATTAGTACACAGGGTGGCCTGTGAAATGGCGGTGCCCTCCAGGCCGTGCAGGTTGACCCATATTTGGGATTTCTGTGCACCCCCCTAGGCCACTTTTGCCTTCTGAAAGGCAGGTAGAATGCTGGGTTGGGGCTCCAGAATTCCCAGTCGGAGGGATTGTGCACAAGGACTCTGGGAATGGAAGACTGAAAACACAATCTCAGGTTAGGGTTAGGGCTTCGGGCATGGCAGGCCCGATCTGCAGAGTCTGAGGAGAGATATCCAGAATCTGAACGAAATGCGAGTGTCAGATGTCTGCTCAGGATGGAGATTGTGTCCATGAAGGCCGCCTGATGTAGGGGTGGCCTCATGAGGACGTGGAGCTTTTCCCAATCCAGGGGTTGGGTGCAGCTCCAAACAGCAATGGTTCCTACTTTGGGACACGGAGAATGCTGTTTGATGGCTCAAGGGAACCCCATATGGAAGGGTTTAAGAGCAGAGTCTATGTATGGATGCCTTAAGACCCCATCTAAGTAAAACATTGGAGCCTAGGCACAAGGTACGTCCTCTCTGCTGTGTCTGAGGTGAGCTACCCAGGGGCCTGAGGTGAAGAGGAGTCTCACAATGAGGGTCATAATGCAGATTTTTATCCAGGGAGACCGTTGAATGTGGCGGTGGCCTCATGGCCCATGCAGGATTCTACTACTCTGAGGGTTTTGGCCCACGTCCAAATAGCAAGGTTTCCTTCTGGGGACAGGAGATGTTGTGTTCTGTGTTTCAGGAATCCCCCAAATTTTGGTATTCATATACAGACCTCAGGGGACAAATGCCTGAAAACCTAAACTGGGGTACAGATGAGGGCTGAGAAGCATGTCCAGTTCAATCTTCTGACTCTGGGGCCATCTATGTCAGTGTCCGATGGGAGGTAGTTGAGCAAGGTGGGTCAGACTCCGTATTATTGTCCAGGGCATTCTACACCATCATGGTGGCCTCAGGGGCTTGCAGGTTTCTCCTAATCTTGATGTTTCTTGAAGCTCTAAAGGGCCCAGATTCCTTCTGGAGAGTAGGCACAGTCCTGTGGTGTGGCCATGGAATTCCCAGTCGGGAGGTTTTGTTGGGGAGGACTCTGGATACAGAAGTCTTAAAACACCAACTGGGGTTAGGATTAGGGCCGAGGGTAAGCAAGGCTGGAACTGCAGATCCTGGGGAGAACTCTTCAAGATTGGAAATTAGGGCGAGCATGAGACAGAAGCTCAGGCTTTTGCCTGTGGTGTTTGTGTGTATAATGGCCACGGAATTTAGGGGTGGACTCATGGACAAAGGGAGATCCTCCCACATTAGGGTTTTGCACTGCTCCAAATTGCATGTTGTCATTGTTTGGGAAAGGAGGAATCCTGTTTTATGATTCAGGGGTCCACATGAGGAGGGATTTGAGTATTGGTGCCTGGGAACCCAACCTTCCAATATAATTTGGGCCTAAGGTAATGGCAGGCCTATGGTGGTGGCTCTAGAATGGCCCTGAAATGTAGTGGTGCCCTCATAGACCATGGGAGATTGTGCCTCTTTGGGGGTATAGCACTGCTCCAAATTGCATGTCGTCATTGTTGGGGAAAGGAGGAATTCTGTTTTTTCAATCAGGGCTCCCATAAGGAGGGATTTGAGAGCAGAGCTCTGTGGATGGGTGCCTGGAAACCAACCTTTGGGATTGCATTTGGACATGGGTCATACCAGGCCTCATAGGCTGGATCTAGGTCAAGGTACTGAGGGCTCTTAGTTGAAAACGTGGCTCAGGCTGAGGGTCACAGTGCGGGTTTGTGCCCAGGGCGCCCGTCAACAGTGGGCGTGGCTGCATGGGCCATGCTGGTTTCTCTTACTCTGAGGGTTTTACACACATCCCAATAGCAAGGATTCCTGCTGAGGGCAGGAGGACTTCATTTTGTAGACCATGTTCCACCAAATGCAGGGATTTGAGAACAGTCCTCTGGGGACATGCCTTGAAATCCATGTTGAGTAGGGATGATGGCCTAGGGTCATGGCAGGTGTGATCTGGTGGCTAGGCGGCCATATACTTGGTGCTGACAGGAGTTTAGGGCTCAGGCTGTGTCAGAGAGAGCAATAGTGAACAGGGCAGCCTTTGATATTGGTGTGCCCTCTTAGGCCATGCAGTTTGATCCTCATGTGGGGTTTTGGGGCAGACCCATAGGGCAATTCTTCTCTCTGGTGTGCAGGCAGAATGCTGCCTAGTGGCTCGAGAAATCCCCATCTGGAGTGCTTGTGGGCCAGGAATGTGAGGACAGGAATTCTGAAAACACATGCTAGGGTTAGGTTCAGGGCTGAGGGAATTGCAGTTCCAATGTGCAGTGGCTGATTCGAGATCTCCAGCACCTGAGAAAGGGCGAGTGTCAAATGTTCGCTCAAGCTGGAGTTTGTGTCCATTATGGCTGACTAATGGAGGTGTGTCCTCATGAGGAATAGAGGTTTTCCCACACTGGGGCTCGTGAGCTGCATGAAACAGCTAGGTTTCCATGTGCAGGACAGGGGGAGTCCTATTTGATGACTCCATGTTAACACACATGAAAAGATTGGTTAGCAGAGCTCTAGGCATGCATGCCTCTGAATCCCACCTCAGGTTAGCATTTCAGCCAAGGAACATGGCAGGTTCGATCTGCTGCCTCAGGGGTGAAGTACCGAGGGGGCTGAGTTGACATGAACTCTCATGCTGATGGGTCACAATGCTCAGGGGCCATGCAGGATTCTCCTAACCTGAGGGTTGAACACTGCTCCCAACAGCAAGGATTCCTTCTGGGACAGGAGGTGTGCTACTTTGTTGCTCAGGAGCCACAAGTTGGAACATATGTTGGTATTACAGAACAGGCTTCTGGGGACAGACACCTGCAAACCTAAGCTAGGGTTCCGATGAGTTCCTAGGCACATGCCATGTTCAATCTACGGACTCAGTGCCATTGACCTGGTTGTATGCCTGGAGTGAGGTGCTCAGAGTGTGTCAGACTGCACATTTTTGTCCAGAGCAGCCTACAAAATTGAGGTGGGCTCAGGGGTCTTTCAGGTTTCTCCTAATCTGGGGAGTTTGGGCAAATGTGACGGGCAGAGTTTCCTTCAGGAGGGCAGGCACATTCCTCCGGTGTGACACCAGAGGCCCCATCCTGGAAGGCATGTCAGCCAGGACATTGGGAACAGAAGTCTGCAAACAAAAACTTGGCTTTGGATAAGGGGCGAGGTGATCTTAGGCCCGATCTGCCGACACTGAGGGGAGCTCCTCGGGATGAGAAATGAGGACGACTGGGAGGCAGTAGCGCAGGATTTTATGTCTGGATGGTGTGTCCAGGAAGGTTTACGAATGCAAGGGTGTCCTCATGGGGCCATGGAAATTTCTTCCTCTCTGGGGATTCTGTCCATCTCTCAATGGTTTGTTTTCTTTTTGAGGGACATGATGAGTGTTGTTTTCCATCTCAGGCGTTCTCAAAACAGGGATTCCAGAGACGGGCTCTAGGTCTGGGCACCTGGAAAACACCATTGAGTGTTAGGATTTGGGCCTAGGGACATGGCAGGTTCAGTATGCGGGCTCCTGGTCCAGCTCATGAGGGGGCTTGTTTGAAAGACTCAGCTGAGGGTCAAAATGCCTGTTTGTGTCCAGGGCGGCCTTCCTGAGTGGGCATGGTCTCATGGGGCATGCAGCTGACTCCCACTGTGATGGTTGGACACTCATCCCAACAACAAGTTCCCTGCCTTAAGGAAGGAGGAGGACTCTTTTGTGCATCAGGTTCCCCCAATAGGCAGCGATTTGAGATAAGGCCTGGAGACAGATGCCTGAATACCCAGGTTAGGTAGAGATGACAGCCTCCATCTGTGGGAGGTCCCACTTACTAAATTGGGGGCCAGCTACCTGGGTGGCTGACAGGAGGTCGGGGCTCAGGCTGTGGCAGACAGAGCATTAGTGCACAGGGTGGCCTATGATATTGCAGTGCCCTTGAGGGCCGTGCATGTTGATCCTCATGTGGGGGTTCTAGCAGAACCATAGGGCAATTCTTCTCCCTAGTGGGCAGGCAGAAGGCTGCATTGTGTCTCCAGAATTCCCAATCTCGAGGGCTTTTCAGCCAGGAGTGTGAGGATGGAAGCCTAACAAAAGCTATGGTTAAGTTCAGTGCCGAGCCCATGGCAGTTCCAATGTGCAGTGGATGATTCAAGAACTCTACCAACTGAGTAAGGTTGAGTGTCAGACATTCTCTCATGCTGGAGTTTGTTTCCATTATGGCTGACTAATGGAGGGGTGACCTCATGAAACCATGGAGATTTTCCTCGCTGGGGCTTGTGAGCTGCTCCAAACAGCAGTGTTTCCTTGTGGGACAGCGAGTCCAGTTTGATGGTTCCAGGGTCCCCCATATGGAAAGATTGGGTAGAAGAGCTCTCCACATGGATAAATGGAAAGCCTACTTCGCATTACTGTAAAAGCTGAGGAACATGGTAGGTTCATTCTGGTGGCTATGGAGTGAAGTATTATGGGTGCTGAGTTGATATGGAGTCTCATGCGGATGGGTCACAATGCCTGTTTGTGTCAAGGGAGACCTTAGAATGTGGTGGGGGCTCAGGAGCCATGCAGGATGCTTCTACCCTGAGGGTTGGACACAGGTCCCAAGAGTAAGGTTTCCTTCTGGTGAGAGGACGGGTTCTGTTGTATGGCTCAGGGAATACATGTTGGAACATATGTTGGTATTTGAGAACAGGCCTCTAGGGACAGATGCCGGAAAACCAAAGCTAGGGTTCCGTTGAGGTCCTAGGGACATGAAAGGATCCAACTTCAGACACAGGGTCAATGACCTGGGAGTCTGCCTGGAGGCAGGTGCCTGGCATATGTCAGGCAGCGCATTTTTGTCCAAAGCAGCCAAAGAAATTGGGGTGGGCTTGGGGGCCTTGCAGGTGTCTCCCAATCTGGAGGGTTTGTGCAAATGTGACGAACAGAGTTTCCTTTGGGACGGAAGGCAGAGTCCTGCACTGTGGCTCCAGAGGCCCCATCCTGGAGGGCCTGTAGGCCAGGGCTTTGGGGACAAAGCCTGCAAACACAAACTCGTGGAACGGTGAGGGGCGAAGTGGTGGCAGACCTGATCTGCGTACCCTGATGGCAGTGCCTCGCGATCTGAAATTAGGGCTAGGGCAAGGCGGGAGCACAGGCTTTTCTGTCTGGGTTATGTGTCTACATTAGCCACAGAATGTCGGGTTGGCCTCAATGGGCCATGGGCGACTCTGCCTCTGTTTGGATTCTGCCCAGGTCCCAAGGGTTTTCGGTCTTTTGGGGACAAGGGAAGAGTGCTGCTTTCTGTCTCAGGGGTCCTGCCATAGCAGAGATTCGAGTTGGCTTCTGTGTCTGGGCGCCTGGAGAACCAGAACAAGGGTGAGGCATACGGCCTAGGGGCATGGCAGTCCTGATATGCGGGCCCCTGGTACAGCAAGTGAGTGGGCTTCTTTGAAAGTGGGCTCAGGCTGAGGGCCACATAGTCTGTTTCTGACCAGGGCAGCCCTCTAGGGTGGGCGTGGTGTCATGGGCCATGAAGCTGGCTACCCTTCTGAGGGTTTGACCCCCAGTCCCACAGCAAGCTTTGCACATCATGGGGAAGGAGGAGTGCTCTTTTGTGCTTGAGGTTCCCCCATTGGCGTGATTTGAGCTATGGTCTAGGCACAGATGCCTGAATAACTGCTTGGGTAGAGATGACAGCCTCGGGTCATGGATGGTCCTACCTGCAGGATATGGGGCCCACTATCTGGGGTCTGACGGGAGGTAGGAGTTGAGGCTTTGTCAGACAGAGCATTACTGCTCTGGGCGGCCTAGGATATTGGGGTGCCGCCAAGGGCCATGCAGGTTGATCCTCTCGTGGGGATTCTGGGAAGACCCCTTGGGCCCTTCTTAGTTCTGGAGGACAGGCAGAAGGCTGCGTTGTGTCTCCAGAATTCCCAGTCTGGAGGGCTTGAAGGTCAGGAGGGTGAGGACGGAAGTCTGAATGCACAAGCGCTGGTTCAGTTCAGTGCCGAGCACATGGCAGTTCCAATGTGCAGCGTCTGACTCGAGATCTCCAGCACCTGAGTCAGGGCGAGTGTCCATGATGAGCGACTAATGGCAGGGTGGCCTCATGAGGCCATGGAGGTTTTCCCAGGCTGGGGCTTGTGAGCTGCTCAGAACAGCAAGCTTTCATTCTGTGGGACAGAGGGAGTCTGTTTGGTTGGCTCCAGACTCCCCCATATGAAAAGACTTGGTAGCAGAGCTCTCTGATGGATGCCTGGAAAGCACAGGCCAGCTTACCTTTGCAGCCGAGGAACAAGTCTGTTTCAAGCTGGTGGCTTTGGGGCGAAGAGACTAGGGCGCTGAGTTTGACAGGGAGCCTCATGCTGATGGGTCACAATGCTGGCTTGGGTACAGGGAGACCTTAGAATGTGGTGAGGGCTCAGGCGCCATGCAGGATTCTCCTGCCCTGATGGTTGGATGCAGCACCCAAGAGCCAGGTTGCCATCTGGGGACAGGAGGTGTTCTCTTTTGTGACTCAAAGACCAAGTGTTGGACCATAGGTAGGAATTCCAGCACTTGCCTCTGGGGACAGATGCCTGCAATCCTAAGCTAGGGTTCCATTGAGTTCCTAAGGGCATTTCAGATTCCATCTTCTGATTCAGGGCAATTGACCTGGGTGTCGGCCTGGAGGTAGGTTCCTGGCATGTGTCAGAGTGTGCATTTCTGACCAGAGTGGCCACCAAAATTAGGTTGGGCTCAGGGGCCTTGCAGTTGTCCCCAGTCTGGAGGGACTGTGCAACTGTGACTTCACTGTTTCCTTTGGGATGGCAGGCAGAGTCCTGTGCTGTGGCTCCAGAGGCCAATTCCTGGATGGCCTGTTGGCGAGGGCTTTGGGGACAATGCCTGCAAACACAAACTCGGGTTAAGTTGAGGGGCGAGGTGATGGCAGGCCTGATCTGTCGACTGTGAGGGCAGTGCCTCTGGATCTGAAATTAGAGCGAGGGCGAGGCAGGAGCGCAGGCATTTCTGTCTGGGTTGTGTGTCTCGGTTGGCCACGGAATGGCGGGGTGGCCTCATGGGTCCATGGGAGATTCTGTGTCTGTGGGGATTCTGCCCGGCTCCCAAGGGTCTGGTGGCTTTTGGAGGCAAGGGCAGAGTGCTGTTTTCTGTCTCAGGGGTCCTGCCATAGCAGGGATTCCAGAGTCATCTTCTGGGTCTGGGAGCCTGGACAACCCAACCGAAGGTGAGGATTTGGGCCTAGGGGCATGGCAGGCCCAATATCCGGACTCCTGGTCAAGCTGGTGAGGGTGATTGTCTGAAAGCAGGCTCAGGCTGAGGGTCACAATACCTGTTTGTATCCAGGGCGGAATCCTGGGTGAGCGTGGTCTCATGGGTCATGCATCTGGCTCCCACTCTGAGGGTTGGTACCCCATCCCCACAGGAAGCTTTTCCTGATGGGGGGAAAGAGGAGTTCTCTTTTGTGCTTGAGGTTCCCCCATAGGCCAGGATTTGAGCTACGGTCTGGGCACAGATGTCTGAATACTCGGGTTTGGTAGAGATTACAGCTGCGGGCCATGGCCGGTCCCACCTGCTGCCTGGGAGGCTGGCGGGTGGTTGGGGTGCAGGCTGTCTCAGACAAAGCATTAGTGCACAGGGCAGCCTATGATATTGGGGTGCCTTCGAGGTCCTTGCAGGTTGATCCTCACGTGGGGATTCTGGGCAGACCCTTAGGGCCCTTCTTCCTTCTGGAGGGCAGGCAGAAGATGGCACTGTGGATCCAGAATGAAGAATCCTGAGGGCTTGCGGGCCCGGAGGGTGAGGACGGAATTCTGAACGCACAAGTGCTGGTTCAGTTCTGTGCCAAGCACCTGGCTTTTCCAACGTGCAGCGTCTGACTCAAGATCTCCAGCACCTGAGTAAGGGCACGTGTAAGATGGTCGCTCACACTGGAGTTTGTGTCCATGATGGCTGACGAATGGAGGGGTGGCCTCCTGAGGCCATGGAGGTTTTCCCAGGATGGGGCTTGGGAGCTGCTCCAAACAGCAAGCTTTCATTCTGCGGGACAGAGGGAGTCCGTTTGGATGGCACCAGGGTCCCCCATATGGAAAGACATCGTAGCAGAAGTCACCGCATGGGTGCCTGGTGTTAGGGCCCGTGATCAAAGGAATGAGACTGACACAAAGCGAAAATCAAGCAAAGTTTTATTTCACGCCATGCATCAGAAACCAAACTGCATCGGAAACCAAACTACATTAGAAACCAAACTGCATTAGAAACCAAACTGACTGGTAGGTGCCCGAGTCTTGCTGGGGACCACCACCTCCCAGTCACTGGGGTCCCCCCCTGGAGGCTCCCTGCCTCACCCTCACTGTACCACAGACCCACTCCCAGCATGGCTGCACCGTTGACTCCTGAGAGGCTGCTCCTGATGGCAGCACTGCCCGAGGGGGCGTGGCTGCTTGTGGCGGCGCTGCTGCTGATACTCTGGCTCAGGGTGGCGTCGCTCATGGCATCGCGGTGGCGTCGCTGCCGCTGCTGCTCTGGGCGGTGCTGCTCGCGGTGGCACCACTGCCGCTGCTGCTCTGGGCAGTGCATGGGGCGATGCCGCTGGAGTTGGCGCCGCTGCCGCTGCTGCTCTGGGCAGTGCGGTGCACGGGGTGATGCCACTCGCTGTGGCGCCGCTGCCGCTGCCGCTCGCGGTGGTGCACGAGGCGATGCCGCTTGCTATGGCGCCGCTGTCGCTGCTGCTCGCGGTGGTGCTCGGGGCGATGCCGCTGGCTGTGGCGTGGTGGTACACGGGGAAATGCTGCTCGCGGTGGCGCCGCTGCCGCTGCTGCTCGCAGTGGTGCATGCGGCGATGCCACTCGCTGTGGTGCCGCTGCTGGCGGTGGGGCTCGGGGCGGCGCCGCTCATGTTACAGCTCAAGGCGGCGCCGCTGCCGCTGCTGCTCTGGGCGGTGCACCGCTTTTGCTAAAAAAAAAAAAAAAAAAAAAACCTCCCCACTCCAGCCTCAAAGACCATCTTTTATAGTGGTGGTTGAGCCCGGCCCACACACAGGTGGCCAATCGGAGTTCAACCTACCACAGTTAATATATTCACACCCCTCTGACTGAATACGGCTATCTGGCCTTTCCGGCCCCTATATCCGGGGTTTTTAAGTAACTTCTTTTTGCTAACCAGGCCCCTACATTCCCCCTTTTTCTTTGGAAATTAGTCAAATCCTTGACTTTTTTTTTCAGCCAGTTCTATGTTCTCCTATTGTAAGGGGGTTATTTTGAGCATGTAATATTGGGGCCAAAAAGTAACAGTAGTGTACAGTTGGCTGTTGAGTTAGCCATTCAACATTTTGTATAACCTTTTCCATTTTTTTTTCCTATTTCCATTCATCTAATTTCCCACCTATACATTTCATAAACAGGGAACAATAGGAGCAACAATAAATTCACAGTTTTTTAGCCTTAGCTTTAGTCCATGGTCAGCAGGATCTGTCGCCTGCAGCTTCCATCTCTGGGGAGTGTCCTCGTTCTCGGCTCGTTTGACATGACCCGCATGAATCCAGGCCCTAATGCCCTCTACTTTTACTGCTGTGGGGGTGGTCAAGATAACAGTAAACGGTCCCTTCCAGCGAGGATCCAAGTTTCCCACTTGATAGCGACGTATCCAAACCAAGTCCCCGGGTTGGTAGGGATGTGGTTCCACCTCTGTCTCCGTCCCAGTGTGGGCAGTCTGGATGCCTGAGTGGGCTTTTTTAAAGACAGACTGTAATGCCTGCAGTGACTGGAGTACAGATTGGTCAGTCATTTCCGCTAAGGCAACCTCTTGCAGTTGAGGACAGAGAGGGGGGGGTCTCCCAAATATTATTTGAAATGGGGTCACCTTGCTTAAATAGGGTGTACATCGTGTCCTGAGGAGGGCAAAAGGGAGGAGATCCACCCTGTCTCCAGTGGAGATCCACTGCCAGTCTCCAGAATTAGTTTTGTCAAGGTCTCTTTAAGAGTCCGGTTCATTCTCTCTACTTGCCCGGAACTCTGAGGCCAGTAGGCACAATGTAATTTCCAATTAGTGCCCTTGGCCTTGGCCAATGCCTGTGAGACTGAACTCACAAATGCGGGGCCATTGTCTGACCCAATTGCAAGAGGCAGCCCGAACCTAGGAATTATTTCTTCTAGTAGCTTTTTGGCTACCACTCCTACCGTCTCATGTTTGGTGGGAAAAGCCTCTACCCAGCCTGAAAAAGTATCTACAAAAACTAACATGTACTTGTGCCCATATTTTCCAGGTTTCATTTCTGTAAAATCTATTTCCCAATAAATTCCTGGTTCCTTACCTCTTTCTCTTTTCCCTCTTCCCATTTTAGTTCTTCCCACATTAACTGCCTGGCATTGAGCACATCTATCGACTATATCCTGTACCATATGCCCTAATTTAGAAACCTGGAACTGCTTGCCTATAAGCTCCTTGAGTTTGCATATTCCCAAATGAGTACCTGATGTATCTGTTCAAGAATTATTTTTCCTGCTTCAGTCTTAGCCCAGTCCCCTTCATAGTCCAATTTAACCCATTTCTGTAAATACCTTAAATCTTCTTCTGAATAATTCGGTTTTTCTGGTAGGGTTGGAGCCGGGAGTGTAACCAGTTCTTGCACTGTTTCTCGGGCTGCTTGCTTAGCAGCTTGATCTGCTAATTGGTTTCCTTTTGAGATCAGATCAATTCTCTTTTGGTGTCCTGGGCAATGCATAACAGCCACCTCTTTTGGGTCCCAGATAGCCTGGAGGAGAGCCAATATTTCTCCTCTGTTTTTAATTCCTTTTCCTTCTGCTGTTAGTAGGCCCCTTTCTGTATAAATAGCCCCATGTATATGGAGAGTAGCAAAGGCGTACCTGCTATCCGTATAGATGTTGGCCGTTTTACCTTTGGCCATCTGCAGTGCCTTAGTGAGTGCAATCAGCTCCACTTTTTGTGCCGAAGTTCCATGTGGCAGGGCTGCTGTCCAGAGTCTCTGCCCAGGAGAAACTACCGCAGCCCCCACATACCTCTTTCCATTGACCATGTAGCTATTCCCATCTGTGAACAGAATCATCTCGGCATCCGGGAGGGGAATGTCTCTGAGATCCGGCCTTATTCCCCACAGTCATGTGGGTGGTCAGCCAGCTCCACTGGCAGCAGCGTGGCTGGATTTAGCACTGCGGGGGGCCGGAAGGTCACCCTTGGTTCACTGAGGAGGAGGGCCTGATACCCCGTCACTCGGTCATTTGTCATCCTTCGGCCTGGTGGAGTCCGGAGAAGGCCCTCGATGGCATGTGTGGTGGTCAAAATGAGATTTTGAACCAAAGTCAATTTACTTGCATCCTTGACCAGGAGGGCCATAGCAGCAATTATGTGGAGGCAAGGAGGGAACCCAGCTGCTATTGGATCTAGTTTCTTGCTAAGATAGGCTACTGGCCTTTTCCAAGGCCCCAGGGTCTGAGTTAAAACTCCTTTGGCCACCCCTGTTTTTTCATCCACACACAAGTGGAAGGGCTTGGTAACATCTGGGATGGCCAATGCTGGAGCACGTAGTAAAGCTTCTTGTAATTCCCGAATTGCTCCTTCGGCCTCAGCTGTCCAGTCTATCATAGTGAGGCCCCCCTTTGCCAGTTCGTAGAGAGGTCGGGCAATCTCTGCAAACCGCAGTATCCACAGCCTACAGTAGCCCACTGTCCCAAGAAACTCCCTTACTTGTCGGGGTGTGGTGGGGCGGGGTATTGGGTGATCACCTGTTTTCTGGACTCAGACAGTGATCGCACTCCCTCGTGAAGATCAAAGCCTAGATAAGTGGTATGGCTCTTACAGAGCTGTGCTTTCTTTGCTGCCACCCGATACCCTTTTTCCTGCAGAGTCTGTAAGAGAGCTCTTGTTCCCCGCAAGCATGGCTCATAGTCCTCACGGCTATCAGCAAGTCATCAACATACTGTAACAGAGTGACTCCTGGGTTGGAGACTCTGTACTCACGCAAATCCTCATGTAGGGCTTCGTCAAAAATGGTGAATTCTTGAATCCTTGGAGAAGTCTTGTCCAGGTGAGTTGGCCTTGAAACCCTTTCTGTGGGTCGGACCACTCAAAAGCAAAAAGGGGTTGAGATTCCTTTGCTAAAGGTATACATAAAAATGCATCTTTAAGATCTAAGACTGTATACACAGTTCTTTTGGGGCCTAGGGTATACGGGTTAGGCACTGTTGGGTGGATATCTTCAACCCGTTTGTTAACTTCCCGCAATTCCTGAACAGGTCGTCTCGGCCTTTATGATGGGCAGCAAAGGTGTGTTCCATGGAGATTTGCAAGGAACTAGGATCCCATCTCCTCGGAGGCGGTTAATGTGTTTTCTGATCCCTTCCTGTACTTCCCGGGGAAGAGGGTACTGCCGAACGCAAATAGCCGTAGCTGTCGCCTTTAATTGTGTTCCATGGAGATTTGCAAGGAACTAGGATCCCATCTCCTATTCCCAATAACTCAATCAGATTCTTCCCTTCTAATCCTTCAATTTCCTGAAGTTTCCTCCTTGTATCCGGGACTGACTGACTGGCAAAATCAAGATTCACTGCCCCCTGATTTTCGGGTTCCTCTGGAGTAGTTACAGCATTTACCCAAATGTAACCCAAGGTTTATCATTGATTTAGCAGTACTTCCTGAGTAACTAAGCACATCAGGGAAAAGGCATGAGTCAAAGAGATCTCAATTACAATTCTAGGTGAGCAAAGAGAAAACCATTCACATTTTAGCCACTTGTGAACTGTTACGACAGCCGTTAAGCACAAAACTTGTTTACTAACAGATTTCAAAAGCACAATCCCAGTTTCAGCAACCAGCACCCAAGCACTTCATCCCATTTGTCATCCAAGCTAAACTTCAAAGCTTCAGGTTGCCAAAGACTCTGAAAGCTACTTTAACAATTACCCATTAAAACTCTGAGACAGACAATTAACCATCAGTTCAGTCATCTCTTTGCTAACAGATTTCATGTTTCATCTGGGCCCATTCCACTTCAGACGCCATGCTTTCCCGCCAGCAAGGGGGAGGGGCTAGGCAGTCCATGTCGGGCCAGAGAAGGCAAGGAATTCCGTGAAACAAAGGGAGTTTCGGCAGCTGCTTGGGAATATTCCTTAAAGTCTCTATCCTGAGTTAGACTAACCCCAGTTGGCTCTAGTGATAGCCCTTAACACACGAAATGAGTGAGGGAGAAGCCCCACATCTATTATGAGGAACGGAGGGATGAAAGTCAGAGTCCCCATACTCTTTGCTTGCCCCATTCCTTAAAACATAACAAACAACACAGCAGACAACAAAAAGACAAGACAAAGACAACCACAGGCCCAGTGGTCCTGCCACCAGTGGGGATTTCCTAGGGAGACTCAAACCCCATGACCGCCTAGGGGGACTCGAACCCCTGATGACCACCTCGGGGGACTCGACCCCTGATGATCACCTTGGGGGACTCGAACCCCCGATGACCGCCTAGGGGGACTCGAACCCCCGACCATCCAGGGTACTCAAACCCCCTGGTGACCATCCGGGGGAAACAAACCCCCTGGTGACCATCCATGGGGCCTCGAACCCCCTGACCATCCAGGGGGACTCAAACCCCTGACCGCCCAGGGGAACTCAAACCCCCTGTCGATCTACCAGCAGAGGGATGGGGCATCCCCACATCCATTCCAGCCCTGGGGAGCATGGCTGCGTCCAGCTTCTCCCCGGTGGGCCATACCCTGGAGCTCCAACCAGACAGACAGATAAAATCCTAACACCTCCGGAGGCTTTTCCCATAAGTTCCGATGCTGGCTCAGTTCTCGTTGTTTGATCCTGGATGAGCCCCCAATGTTAGGGTCCATGATCAAAGGAACGAGACTGACACAAAGCGAAAATCAAGCAAAGTTTTATTTCACGCCATGCATCAGAAACCAAACTGCATCAGAAACCAAACTGCATTAGAAACCAAACTGCATCAGAAACCAAACTGCATTAGAAACCAAACTGCATTAGAAACCAAACTGACTGCTAGGTGCCCGAGTCTTGCTGGGGACCACCGCCTCCCAGTCGCTGGGGTCCCCCCCTGGAGGCTCCCTGCCTCACCCTCACTGTACCACAGACCCACTCCCGGCATGGCTGCACCGTTGGCTCCTGAGAGGCTGCTCCTGATGGCGGCACTGCCCGAGGCGGCGTGGCTGCTTGCGGTGGTGCTGCTGCTGATACTCTGGCTCAGGGTGGCGTCGCTCGTGGCATCGCGGTGGCGCCGCTGCCACTGCTGCTCTGGGCGGTGCTGCTCGCGGTGGCGCCGCCGCCGCTGCTGCTCTGGGTGGTGCATGAGGTGGTGCCGCTCGAGGTGGCACCGCTGCTGCTGCTGCTCTGGGCGGTGCGGTGCATGGTGCGATGGCGCTCGAGGTGGCGCCGCCGCCGCTGCTGCTCTGGGCGGTGCACGGGGCGATGCCGCTTGCTGTGGCGCTGCTGCGGCTGCTGCTCGTGGTGGTGCACGGGGCGACGCCGCTCATGTTACAGCTCAAGGCGGCGCCGCTGCCGCTGCTGCTCTGGGCGGTGCACGGCTCTTGCTAAAAAAAAAAAAAAAAAAAAAAAAAACCTCCCCACTCCAGCCTCACGGACCATCTTTTATAGAGGTGGTTGAGCCCCGCCCACACACAGGTGGCCAATCGGAGTTCAACCTACCACAGTTAATATATGCACACCCCTCTGACTGAATACAGCTATCTGGCCTTTCCCGCCCCTATATCCGGGATTTTTAAGTAACTTCTTTTTGCTAACCAGGCCCCTACACCTGGAAAGCCCAGCTAAGCTTCCCCTTGCAGCCCAGGAAAAAGGAAGTTTTGATCTGGTGGCTCCAGGGCAAAGTGCTCCTGGGGCTGTGGTGACATGGAGCCTCATTCTGATGGGTCACAGTGCTGGCCTGTGTCCAGGGTGACCTTAGAATGTGGCGGGATCTCTGACGCCATGCAGGATTCTCCTCCCCTGAGCATTGGATGCACCTCCCAAGAGCCAGGTTGCCTTCTGAGGACAGGTAGTGTTCTGTTTTATGGCTCAGGAATCAAGGGTTGGACCATATGTAGGTATTCCAGAGTTTGCCTCTAGAGGCAGATGCCTGCAATGCTTAGCTAGGATTCTGTTGAGGTCCTGGGGGCATGTTGGGTTCCATCTTCTGACTCAGGGCCATTGATCTGGTGTCTTCCTGGAGGTCAGTGTCTGGCATGTGTCCGAAGGCGCATTTTTTCCAAGGCAGCCAACGAATTTGGGGTGGGCTCAGTTGCATTGCAGGTGTCTCCTAATCTGGAGGGTTTGTGCAACTATGACGGGCAGAGGTTCCTTCAGGTGGGAAGGCAGAGTCCTTCACTCTACCTCTAGAGGCCCCATCCTGGAGGTCCTGTTGGCCAGGGCTTTGGGGACAAAAGTCTGCCAACCAAACTCGTGATAGGGTTAGGTGCGAGGTGATGGCAGACCCGATCTGCAGACCATGAGGGCAGTGCCTCGGGATCTGAAATGAGAGCGATGGGGAGGTGGGAGCTCTGGATTTTCTGTCTGGGTTGCGTGCCTGGGTTGGCCACGGAATGTAGCGGTAGTCTCATGGGGCCATGGGAGATTCTGCCACTATGAGGATTCTGCCTGGCTCCCAAGGGTTTGGTGTCTTTCGGGGGGAAGGGAAGAGTGCTGTTTTCTGTCTCAGGGGTCCCGCCATAGCAGGGATTCCAGTTGGCTTCTGGGTCCCTGTGCCTAGAGAACTCGACCCAGGGTGAGGACTGGTGCCTAGGTTCATGTCAGGTCCGATATACAAGCTCCTGTTCCAGCTAGCGAGGGGGCTTGCTTGAAAGTGGGCTCTGGCTGATGCTCACAATGACTGTTTGTGGCCAGGTCGGCCCTACTGGGTGGGCGTGGTGTCATGGTCCATGCAGCTGGCTCCCACTCTGAGGGTTTGACCCTCATCCCCACAGCAAGCTGTGCTTGCCATGGGGAAGGAGGAGTGCTCTTTTGTGCTTGAGATTCCCCCATAGGCTGGAATTTGATCTAGGGTCTGGGCACAGATGCTTGAATACACAGGATGGGTAGACATGACAGCCTCGGGCCATAGCTGGTCCCACCTGCAGTATATGGGGTCTGTTATCTGGGGTGCTGATGGAAGGATGGAGCTCAGGCTGTGTTAGACAGAGCATTAGTGCACAGGGCGTCTTTGGATATTGGGGTGCTGTCGAAGGCCATGCAAGTTGATCCTCACGTGAGGATTGTGTGCAGACCCATAGGGCCCTTTTTCTTTCTGGAGGGCAGGCAGAAGGCTGTGTTGTAGATTCAGAATTCCCAATCTGGAGGGCTTGCTGGCCAGGAGGTTGAGAACGGAATTCTGGACGCACAAGCTCCGGTTCAGTTCAGTTCCGAGCACAGGTTAGATCCAATGTGCAGTGTCTGTCTCGAGATCTCCAGCACCTGCATCAGGGCTAGTGTCAGATGGTTGCTAATGGTGGAGATTGTGTCCATGATGGCCGACGAATGGAGCGGTGGCCTCAAGAGGCCATGGAGGTTTTCCCAGACTGGGGCTTGTGAGCTGCACCTAACAGTAAGATTTCATTCTCGGGGGACAGGGCGACTTTGTTGATGGCTCCAGCATCAAATATATGGAAAGACTTGGTAGCAGAGCTTACCCCATGTATGCCTGGAAAGCCCCGCTCAGCTTACCTTATAGCCCAGAAAAAAGGCAATTTCGATGTGGTGGCTCTGGAACGAGGTGCCCCTTGGTCTAAGTTGACAGGGAGCCTTATGCTCTTGGGTCACAATGCTGGCTTGTGTCCAGGGAGACCTTAGAATGTAGCAGTTGCTCAGTCGACATTCAGGATTCTTCTCACCCAAGGGTTAGACACAGCTCCCAAGTTACATGTTCCCTTCTTGGGACAGGAGGTGTTCTGTTTTGTGGCTCAGGGACCAAGTGTTGGACCATATGTAGGTATTCCAGAACTTGCCTCTGGGGACCGATGCCTGCAGACCTAAGCTAGGGTCCCATTGAGGTCCTAGGGTCATGTCAGGTTCCATCTTCTGACTCAGGGACATTGACCTGGGTGTCTGTCTTGAGGTAGGTGTCTGGCAAATGTCAGACTGTGCATTTTGGTCCTGAGTGGCCAACGAAATTGGGGTGGGCTCAGGGGCATTGTAGTTGTCTCCCAATCTGGAGGGTTTGTGCAGTTGTGACTGGCAAAGTTTCCTTCAGGAGGGCAGGTAGAGTCCTGCGCTGTGGCTCCAGGGGTGCATCCTGGAGGGCCTGTCGGCTAGGGCTTTGGGGATAAAAGTCTGTAAACACATACTCGGGTTAGGGTTAGGGGCGAGGTGATGGCAGGAACGATCTGCAGACCATGAGGGCAGTGCCTCGGCATCTCAAATAATGGCGATGGGAATGTGGGAGCACAGACTTTTCTGTCTGGGTTGTGGGTGTTGGTGGGCCATGGAAAATAGGGGTGGCCTCATGAGGCCATGGGAGATTCTGCCTCTGTGGGGATTCTGCCCATCTCCCAGGGGTTTGGTGCCTTCAGGGGAAGGGATGAGTGCTGTTTTCCGTCTCAGTCATCCCTCCATAGCAGGGTTCCAGGGTCGGCTTCTGGGTCCAGGAGCCTGGAGAACCCAACCTAAGGTGAGGATTTGGGCCTTGGGGCACAGCAGGCCAATTATGCGAGCTCCTGGTTCAGGTATCGAGGGGGCTTCTTTGAAAGCAGGCTGAGGCTGAGGATCACAATGCCGGTTTGTGTCCAGGGTGGCTCTCCTGGGTGGGCGTGGTCTCATGGGCCATGCAGATGGCTTCCACTTTGAGTGTTGGACCCCCATCCCCACAGCAAGCTTTTCTTGCCTTGTGGTAGGAGGAAAGCTCTTTCGAGCTTGAGGTTCCCCCATAGGCTGGGATTTGAACTAATGTCTGGTCACAGATGCCTGAATACCCATGTTGGGTAGAGATGACAGACTCGGGCCAGGGCCGGTCCCACCTGCAGGATATGGGTCCCTCTACCAGGGTTGATGACGGGAGGTCAGGCCTCAGGCTGTGTGAGACAAAGCATGAGTACACAGGGTGACCTAGGATATTGGGGTGCCTTGAGGGCCGTGCAGTTTGACCCTCAGTTGGGGATTCTGGGCAGACCCATAGGGCCCTTCTTTTCTGGAGGGCCGGCAGAAGGCTGCATTGTGGTTCCAGATTCCCAATCTGGAGAGCTTGTGGGCCACGAGGGTGAGGACGGAATTCTGAATGCACACGCGCTGGTTCAGTTCAGTGGGGAGCGCATGGCAGTTCCAATGTGCAGCATCTGACTCGAGATCTCCAGCACCTGAGTCAGGGCGAGTGTCAGATGGTCGCTCATGCTTGGGTTTGTGTCCTTGATGGCCGACAAATGGAGCGGTGGCCTCATGAGGCCATGGAGGTTTTCCCAGACTAGCCTGTGAGCATCTCTGAACAGCAAGCTTTCCTTCTGCAGGACAGGGGCAGTCCGTTTATACAGCTCCATGGTCCCCTATATGGAAAGACTTGGTAGCAGAGCTCTCCGCATGGATGCCTGGAAAGCCCAGCTCAGCTTACCATTGTAGCGCAGGTACAAGGCAGTTTCGATCTGGTTTCTCTGGGTCAAAGTGCCCAGGGGGCTGAGTTGACAGGGAGCCTCATACTGATGGGTCACAATGCTGGCTTGTGTCCAGGGAGACCTTAGAATGTTGCAGGGGCTCAGGCGCCATGCAGGATTCTCCTCCTCTGAGGGTTGAACGTGGGTCCCAAGAGCCAGGTTGCCTTCTGGGGACAGGAGTTGTTCCGTTTTGTTGCTCAGGGACCAAGTGTTGGACCACATACATTTATTCAAGAGCTTGCCTCTGGGGATATATGCCTACAAACATAAGCTAGGGTTCCGTTGAGGTCCTAGGGGCATATCAGGTTCCATCGTCTGTCTCAGGGACCTTGACCTGGCTGTCTGTCTGGAGGTACGTGTCTGGCTTGTGTCAGACTGCACATTTTTATCCAGAGTGGCCAACGAAATTGGGGTTGGCTCAGGGGCCTTGCAGTTGTCTCCTAATCTGGAGGATTTGTGCAACTGTGACAGAGTTTCCTTCGGGAGGGCAGGCAGAGTCCTGTGCTGTGGCTCCAGAGGCCCCATCCTGGAGGGCTTGTCGGCCAGGGATTTGGGGACAAAATTCTGCAAACACAAACCCGAGTTAGTTTTAGGGGGGTGAGTTGGTGGCAGGCCCAATCTGCTGACCGTTAGTGCAGTGCCTCGGAATCTGAAATTAGGGCGACAGGGAGGTGAAAGTGCAGGCTTTTCTTTCTAGTTTGTGTGTCTTGTTTGGCCATGGAATGTAGGGATGGTCTCATGGGGCCATAGGAGATTATACCTCTGTGGGGATTCTGCCCGTCTCCCAACAGTATGGTGTCTTTTGGGAGGAAGGGAAAAGTGCTTTTTTTTCCGTCTCAGGGGTCCCACCATAGCAGGGATTCCAGAGTTGGCTTCTGGGTCTGGGCCCCTAGAGAACCCAACTGAGGGTGACGATTTAGGCCTAGGGGCATGGCAGGCCCGCTCTACAGGCTCCTGGTCCAGATAGCAAGGGGGCTTGTTTGAACGCGAGCTCGGGCTGAGGCTCACAATGCCTGTTTATGGCCAGGGCAGACCTCCTGTGAGGGCATTGTCGCAGGGGCCTTGCTTCTCTTTCCAACTCTGAGGGTTTGACGCCCATCCCCTCAGCAAGCTTTTACTGCGGTGGGGAAGGAGTAGTACTCTTTTGTGCTTGAGGTTCCCCCATAGGCTGGGATTTGTGCTTAGATCTGGACACAGCTGCCTGAATACCCAGGTTAGGTACAGATGGCAGCCTCCAGCCATGACGGTCCCTCCTGCAGGATATGGGGCCTACTATCTGGGGGCTGATGAGAGGTCAGGGCTCAAGCTGTGTCCGACAGAGCATTAGTGTACAGTGCAACCTAGGATTTTGGGGTTCCGTCGAGGGCCGTGCAGTTTGATCCTCACGTGCGGATTCTGGGCAGACCCCAGGGCCCTTCTTCTTTCTGGACGGCAGGCAGAAGGCTGCATTGTGGCTCCAGAATTCCCAATCTGGAGGGCTTGCAAGCCAGGAGGGTGAGGACGGAAGTCTGAAAGAACAAGCGCTGGTTCAGTTCCATGCCGAGCACCTGGCATTTCCAATGTGCAGCGTCTGACTTGAGATCTCCAGCACCTGAGTTAGGGCGAGTGTCAGACGGTCGCTCACTCTGAAGTCTGTGTCCATGATGGCCGATGAATGAACGGGTGTCCTCATGAGTCCATGGAGGATTATCTAGGCTGCGGCTTGTGAGCAGCTCCGAACAGCAAGCTTTCCTTCTGCGGGACAGTGGGAGTTCGATTTAATATATCCAGGGTCCCCCATATGGAAAGACTTGGCAGCAGGGCTCACAGCAAGGATGCCTGGAAAACACACCTCAGCTTACAATTGCAGCCCAGGAACAAGGCAGTTTCTATCTGGTGACTCGTGGAGAAATGCCCAGGGGGCTGAGATAACAGGGAACCTCATGCTGATGGGTCACAAAGCTGGCTTGTGTCCAGGGAGACCTTAGAATGTGACGGGGGCTCAGGCGCCATGCAAGACTCTCCTCCCCTGAGGGTTGAACTCAGTTCCCAAGGGCCAGGTTGCCTTCTGGGGACAGGAGGTGTTCTGTTTTTTGGGTCAGGGAGCAAGTGTCGGACAATATGTAAGTATTCCAGAATTTGCATCTTGGGACAGATGCCTGCAAACAAGCTAGGGTTCTGGTAAGGTCCTAGGTCCATATCAGTTTCTATCTTCAGATTCAGGGCCAATGACCTGGGTGTCTGTCTGGAGGTAGGTGTCTGGCATGTGTCAGACTGCGCATTTTTGTTCAGAGCGTCCAACAAAATTGGGGTGGGCTCAGGAGCATTGCAGTTGTCTCCCAATCTGGAGGGTTTCTGCATCTGTGACGGGCAGAGTTTCCTTCACGAGGACAGACAGAATCCTGTGCTGTGGCTTCAGAGGCCCCATCCTGGAGGGCTTGTCGGCCAGGGCTTTGGGGACAAAAATCTGCAAACACAAACTCGGGTAGTATTAGGGGGATGGTGATGGCAGGCCTGATCTGCAGACCATAATGGCAGTGCCTCGAGATCTGAAATTAGGGGGACAGGGAGGCGGGAGCACAGGTTTTTCTGTCTGGGATGTGTGTCTCAGTAGGCTACGGAATGTACGGTGAGCTCATGGGGTCATGGGATATTCTGCCGCTATGGGGATTCTGCTCGGCTCCCATGGGTTTGGTGTCTTTTAGTGGGGAAGGGAAGAGTGCTGTTTTCCTTCTCAGGGATACCACCATAGAAGGGATTCCAGAGTCACCTTCTGGGTCAGGGTGCCTGGAGAACCCGACCGAGGATAAGGATTTGGTCCTAGTGTCAAGGCAGACCCGAAGTGCAGGCTCCTGGTCCAGCTAGCAAGGGGGCTGGTTTGAAAGTGGGCTCAGGCTGAGGGTCACAATGCCTGTTTATGGCCAGGGCAACCCTTCTGTGTAGGCTTGGTCTCATGAGCCATGCAGCTGGCTCCCTCTCTTAGGTTTTGACCCCCATTCCCACAGCAAGCTTTTCCTACCCTGTGGACGGAAGAGTGCTCTTTTGTGCTTGAGGTTCCCTCATAGACTGGGATTTGAGCTAACGACTGGGCACAGATGCCTAAATACACAGGTTGGGTAGAGATGACAGCCTCAGCCCATGGCCGATCCCTCCTGCAGGATATGGGGCCTGCTACATGGGGGGCTGACAGTACATGAGTCTCAGGCTGTGTCCGACAGAGCATTTGTGCACAGGGCGGCCTAGGATACTGGGTTGCCGTCCAGGGCCGAGCAGTTTGATCCTCAGGTGTGGACGCTGGGCAAACCCACAGGGCCCTTCTTTCTGGAGGGCAGTCATAAGGCTGTATTGTAGCTCCAGAATTCCCAATTTGTTGGTCTTGCATGCCAGCAGGGTGAGGACAGAAGTCTGAAAGCATAAGCTCTGGTTCAGTTCAGTGCCGAGCGTAAGGCAGTTCCAATTTGCAGCGTCTGACTCGAGATCTCCAGCACCTGAGTCAGGTAGAATGTCAGATGGTCGCTCACGCCGGATTTTGTGTCTATGATGGCCGACGAATGGAGGTGTGGCCTCCTGAGGCCATGGTGCTTTTCCGAATCTGGAGCTTGTGAGCTGCTTCGAATAGAAAGCTTTCCTTCTGCGGGACAGGGGGAGTCCATTTTGGCGGCTCCATGGTCCCCAACATGGAAAGATTTGGGAGCAGAGCTCACCGCATGGATGCCTGGAAAGCCCAGCTCAGCTTACCCTTGCAGCACAGAAACTAAGCAGTTTCTATCTGGTGGCTCTGGGGCGAAGTGCCTAGGCGGCTGAGTTGACAGGGAGCCTCATGCTGATGGGTCACAATGCTGGCTTGTGCAAGGGAGAGCTTAGAATGTGGTAGGGTCTAAGGCGACATGCAGGATTCTCCTCCCCTGAGTGTTGGATGCAGCTCCCAAGAGCCAGGTTGCTTTCTGGGAACAGGAGGTGTTCTGTTTTGTGGCTCAGGGACCAAGTGTTAGAATGTATGTAGGTATTCCAGAACTTACCTCTGGGAACAGATGACTGCAAACCTATGCTAGTTTTACATTGAAGTCCGAAGGGCATGTCAGGTTCCTTCTCCTGACTCAGGGCCATTGACCTGGGTGTCTGCCTGGAGGTAGGTGTCTGGCATGTGTCAGACTGTGCATTTTTGTCCAGAGCATCCAACAAAATTGGGGTGGGATCAGGGTCCTTTCAGGTGTCTCCCAATCTAGAGGATTTGTGCAACTAGGACGGGCAGAATTTCCTTTGAGTGGGCAGAGAGGGTCCTGCGCTTTGGCTCCAGATGCCCCATCCTGGAGGTCCTGTCAGCCAGGGCTTTGGGGACAGAGTCTGTAAACACAATCTCGGGTTAGCTTAGGGATGAGGTTATGGCAGGCCCGATCTGCAGACCTTGAGGGCAGTGCCTTCGGATCTGAAATTCGGTCAACAGGGAGGCGGGAGCGCAGGCTTTTCTCTCTGGGTTGTGTGTCTTGTTTGGCCACGGGATGTAGGGGTTGCCTCATGGGGCCATGGGAGATTATGCCTCTGTGAGGATTCTGTCGGGCTCCCAAGGGTTTGGTGTCTTTCAGGGGGAATGGAAGAGTGTTGTTTTCTGTCTCAGAGTCCCGCCATAGCAGGGATTCCAGAGTTGGCTTCAGGGTCTGCGCACCTATAGAAATGTATGGTGGTTGAGGATTTGGGATTTGGGCCATGGCAGGCCCGATACGCGGGCTCCTGGTCCAGCTAGTGAGGGTGCTTATTTGAAAGCTGGCTCAGGATGAGTGTCACAATGCCTGTTTGTGGCCAGGGTGGCCCTCCTGGGTGGGCGTGATCTCATGGGCCATGTAGCTGGCTCCAACTCTGAGGGTTGGACACCCATCCCAACAGCTAGATTTCCTGCCATGGGGAAAGAAGAGTACTCTTTTGTGCTTTAGGTTCTCCCATAGGCACCGATTTGAGGGAAGTTCTGGGCACAGATGGCTGATTACCCAAGTTGGGTCGAAATGACGGCCTCAGGCAAGTCCCACTTGCAGGTTTTGGGTCCCACAATCTGAGTGGCTGACAGGTGGTCTTGGCTCAGGCTGGGTCAACCAGTGCATGAGTGTCCATTGAGAACTATGATATTGGTGTGCCTTCGAGGGCCGTGCTGGTGGATTCTCATGTGGGGTTTCTGAGTCAACTCATATGGCAGTTCTTCTTTCTGGTGGGCTGGAAGAAGGCTGCTTTGTGGCTCCAGAATTCCCAATCTGGAGGGCTTTGGGGCCAGGAGCTTGATGAAGGAAGTTGGAAAACTCAAGCTACACTTCAGTTCAGTGCTGAGCGCATGGCAGTTCCAATGTGCAGGGGCTGATTCAACATCTCCAGCACCTGATTAAGGGCGACTATCAGATGTCCTCTCATGCTGGATTTTGTGTCCATTATGGCCGATGCCTGGAGTGGGGCCCCAAGAGCCATGGAAGTTTTCCCACGCTTGTGCTTGTGAGCTGCTCCAAACAGCAAAGTGTCCTTCCTCAGGACAGGGGGAGTCCGTTTGAATGGTTCAAGGGTCCCCCATATGGGAAGTTTGGATAGCAGAGCCTCTGAATGGTTGCCTGGAAAGCCCACCTTGGGATAACATCACAGCCGAGGAACGGGGCTGTTTTGATCTGTGGGCTGTGGTGGGAAGATCCAAGGGACCTGAGTTGACAGGGTTTCTCAGTCCGATGGGTCACAATGCTGTTTGCTGTCCAGGGAGACCTTAGGATGTGGTGTTGGCTCAGGGGCCATGCAGGATTCTCCTACCCCAAGGGTTGGACCTAGTTCCTAAGTGCAAGGTTTCCTTCTGGGGACAGGAGGGGTTCTGTTGTGTGGCTCAGGGACCACATGTTGGACCGTATGAGGTATTCCAGAACAGGCTTCTGGGGACAGATGCCTGAAAACCTAAGCTAGGGTTCCGATGAGGGCCTAGGGTCAGGTCAGGTTCAATCTTTTGATTTAGCGCCATTTACTTGCATGTCTGCCTGGAAGTGGGTGCCTAGTGTGTGCCAGACTGTGAATTTTTGTCCAGAGCAGCCTATGAAATTGGGGTGGGCTCAGGGGCCTTGTAGGTTTCTCCTAATCTGGAGGGTTTGGGCAACTGTGACGTGCAGAATTTCCTTTGGGAGGGCAGGCACAGTCCTGCGGTCTGGTTCCAGAGACCCCATCCTGGAGGGCATGTGTGCCATGCCTTTTGGGACAGAAGTCTGCAGACACAAACTCAGGTGAGGGTTATGGGCTAGGTGATGGGAAGAGCTATCTGCACACTATGTGGGTAGCTCCTCGGGATTTGAAGTTCAGGCGACTGGAAGTCAGTAGCTCAGGCTTTTCTGACCACGGAATGGAGGGGTTGCGTTGTGGGGCCATGGGAGATTCTTCCTCTCTGGGGATTCTGCCCGGCTCACAAGAGTTTGGTGCCTTTCTCGGGGAAGGGAAGAATGCTGTTTTCGTTCTCAGGATTCCCACCCAAACAGGGATTCCATAGGCGGGTTCTGGGAAAGGGCACCTGGAGAACCCTACCGACAGTTAGCATGTGGGCCTAGGAGCATGGCAGGTCCACTCTGTGGGCTCCTGGTCCAGCTCCCGAGGGGGCTTGTTTGAAAGCAGGCTCAAGCTGAGGGTCACAATGCCTGTTCGTGGCCAGGGCAGCCCTCCTGTGTGGGCGTGATTTCATGGGCCATGCAGCTGGCTCCCACTCTGAGGGTTGGACACCCGTCCCAACATCCAGGTTTCCTGCCATGGGAAAGGAGGAGTGCTCTTTTGTGCTTCAGTTTCCCCCAAAAGCAGGAATTTGAGGTAAGGTCTTGGGACAGATGCCTGAATAACCAGTTTGGGTAGAGATGACGGACTCTGGCATGGCACATTCCACCTGCAGGATACGGGGCCTTCTATCTGTTAGCTGACAGGAGGTCGGGGTTCCAGCTGTTTCAGACAGAGCATGAGTGCACAGGGCAGCCTCTGATATTGGGGTGCTGTCAAGGGCCATGCAGGTGGATCCTTATGTGGGGTTTCTGAGCAGACCCATAGGGCACTTCTTCATTCTGGTGGGCAGGCAGAAGGCTGTGTTGTGGCTCTAGAATTCCCAATATGGAGGGCTTGTTGGCCAGGAGTGTGAGGACAGAAGTTGGAAAACACAAGATACTCTTCAGTTCAGTGTAGAGCGCATGGCAGTTCCACTGTACAGCGGTGATTCAAGCTGCTCCAAGCTGCAAGGTTTCCTTCTATGGGACAGTTGAGTCTTTTTGGAGGGCTCCATGATGCCCCGTACGGAAAGACTTGAGAGCAGGGTTCTAAGGATGGACGCCTGGATACCCCACCTTGCATTCCCATTGGCTCCTAGCGACAAGGGTGTTTCGATCTGCTAGTTCTAAGGCGAGTTTCCCAAGTGGGTGATTTGAAATGGACTCTCCTGAGGATGGGTCAAAATGTCAGTTTGTGTCTATGGAGACCTTGGAATGTGTGGGTGGCTCAGGGGCCCTGCAGTATTCTCCTATCTGGAGGGTTTGACAAAGCTCCAAAGAGCAAGCTTCCCATGTGGAGATGAGACATGTTCTGTTTGGTCCCACAGGAACCCCCCATATGCTGGTATTTGAAACCAGGCCTCTGAGGAGAGATGTCTGGAAACCAAAGCTACAGTTCAGATTAGGGCCTAGGGCCCTCTCCAATTCAATCTTCTGTGTCTGGGGACATCTGTCTGCTTGTCTGAGTGAAGGTAGTTGCTCAGCTTGTGTCAAATCGCCCCTGATTGTCCAGAATGGCCTACACGATTGGGATGGCCTCATGGGCCTTGGATGTTTCTCCCAATCTGTAGGGTTGTGGCCAATGGAATGGGCAGAGTTTCCTTGGTTAGGGCAGGCACAATCCTGTGGTGTGGCTCCAAAGGTCCCAGCTGGAGGGTGTGTGGGTCAGAGCTGTGTGGACAGAAGTCTAAAAACACAAACTTGGCTTAGGTTTTTGGCCAAGGGTATGGCAGGCCCAATCTACAGACTGAGATGGGAGCTCCTTGAGATATGAAAGGGTGAGCGAGAGGTGCTTGCTCAGGCTTTTGTCTCTGGATTTTGTATCAAGGATGGTCGTGGAATGTAGGGTTGGCCTCATGGGCCATGGAGAAGTCTCTCTCTGTGGATATGGCCCAGCTCCCAAGAGTTTGGGGTCATTCTGTGGGAATGCAGGAGTCCTGTTTTCTACCTCAGGCGTCCCTCAAAAACAGGGATTCCAGAACAGAGCCCTGGGTATGGGAACTGGAAAACCCGAACTCAGGTTAGGATTTGGGGCCTAGGGGATGGCAAGCCCCATATGCGGGCACTTGGTCCAGCCACTGAGAGGCTTTATTTGAACATGGGGCTCAGGCTGAGGGTCACAATGTGTGTTTGTGCCCAAGGCGGCCCTCAAGCGTGGGCGTGGCCTAAAGGGACCTGCAGGTTTCTCCTACCCTGAAGGTTGGACACCATGCCAACAGCAAATATTCCTGCCATGGGGAAGGAGAGGTTCTAATTTGTGCATCAGGTCCCCCCCCCCCCCGCCACCCTTGCAAGGATTAGAGATAAGGTCTAGGTTCAGATGCCTGCAAACCCAGGTTGGGAAGAGGTGGCGGCCTGAGGCCATGGCGGGTCCCTTGTGCTGACTGTGCAGCCAGCTCTCTGGGTTTCAGTCAGGAGGTCTTGGCACAGGCTGTGTCAGACAGAGCTTTAGTGGCCAGGGCATTATTTGAAAATGGGGTGCAGTGGAGGGCTGTGCAGATTGTTCCTCATTTGGGGTTTCTGGGCATCCCCATAGGGCAATGTTTTTCTTCAGGTGAGAAGGCAGAGTGCTGCGTTGTGGCTCCTGAGTTCCCAATCCAGAGGGCTTGTGGGCCAAGAGTGTGAGGACTGCAGTCTGAAAACACAAGCTAGGATTAGGTTTGGGGCCGAGGGCAAGGCAAGCCCACTTTGCAGAGGCTGAATTGAGATCACCTGCATCTGAAGTCAGGGCGAGTATCAGAGTTTGGCTCAGGCTGGAGTTTGTGTCCATGATGGCCCCTTCATGAAAGGGTGGCCTCAGGAGGCCATGGAGGTTTTCCCCAGCTGGGGGTTGTAAGCTGCTCCCTACCGCAAGGTAACCTTCTTTGGGACCGTTGAGTCCTGTTGGCTGGCTCCAGGACACTCTGTTCAGATCGACACGAAAACAGGGTTCTACGGATGGATGCCTGGAAACCCCACCTCGCATTCCCATTGGATCCTAGTGATAATCATGTTCGATCGGCTGGCATTGTGGCGAGCTACCCAGGGGGCTGAGTTTTGTTGGACTCTCCTGAGGTTGGGTCATAATGTGGGTTTGTTTTCATGGAGACATTGGAATGTGGTGGTGGCTCAGGGGTCCTGCAGTATTCACCTACCCAGAGAGTTTGACACAGCTCCAAATAGCAAGCTTCCCATGTGGAGTCGAGAGTTGTTCTGTTTGTTGCCTCAGGCAACCCCCATATGCTGGTATTCAGAACCAGACCTCTGAGGTCATTCGCCTGGAGACCAAAGCTAGGCTTCAGATTAGGGCCTAGGGCCCTGTCCGGTTCAATCTTCAGTCTTTGTGGACATCGGTGTGCAAGTCTCAGTGGAGGTAGTTGCTCAGCTTGGGTCAGAATGCCCCTTTTTGAGATGGCCTCCGGGGCCTTGGAGGTTTCTCCTAATCTGTAGGGTTGTGCCCAATAGGATGGGCACATTTTCCTTGGAGAGGGCAGGCACTGTCCTGTGGTGGTGGCCTTAAGAGGCCCCAGCCTGGAGCATGGGTGGGCCAGTGCTGTCGGGATAGAAGTCTGAAAACACAAGCTAGGCTTAGGTTTGGGGCTGAGGGTATGGTAGGCCCGATATACAGACAGAGATGGGAGCTCCTCATTATATGAAATAAGGGGGAGTGTGAGACGGTCGCTGAGTCTTTTGTCACTGGATTTTGTGTCAAGGATGGTCAAGGAATGTAGGGGTGACCTCATGGACCAAGGAAGAAGGTCCCTCTCTGTGTATTTGGCCCAGTGCCCAAGAGTTTGGGGTCATTCTGTGGGAAGGGAGGAGTCCTGTTTTCTACCTCAGTTTTCCCTCAAATAGTGGGATTCCAGAGCAGAGCCCTGTGTATGGGCGACTGGAAAACCTGACATTTGGTTAGGATTAGGGCCTAGTGGCATGGCAAGCCCCATATGTGGGCTCTTGGTCCAGTAAATGAGAGGTTTTATTTGAAAACGGGGCTCATGCATAGGGTCCCAATGCGTGTTTGTGCCCAAGGCGGCCCTCAAGCCTGGGCATGGCCTCATGGGTCATGCAGGTTTCTCTTACCCTGAAGATTGGACACCATGCCAACAGCAAGTATTCCTGCCATGGGGAAGGAGTGTTCTAATTTGTGCAGAAATTGAAGATAAGGTCTAAATTCAGATGCCTGAAAACCCAGGTTGGAAAGAGATGATGGCCTAATGTATGGCGGGTCTGGTGTGCTGGATATGCCTCCAGCTGTCTGGGTGTGTGTCGGGACGTCTGGGCCCAGGCTGTGTCAGACAGAGCATTAGTGCCCAGGGAAGCCTATGAATTTGGGGTGCAGTTGAGGGCCATGCAGGTTGATCCTCATTTGTGGTTTCTGGGCAACCACATAAGGCAACGTTTCCTTCAGGTGAGCAGGCAGAGTGCTGTGTTGTGGCTCAGGAATTCCCAATCTGGACGGCTTGTGGGCTAAGAGTGTGAGGACGGAAGTCTGAAAACACAAGCTAGGGTTAGGTTTCAGACGGAAGGCATGGCAGGTCCACTCTGCAGAGGGTAAATCAAGATCTCCAGCATCTGAAGTAAGGGCAAGTTTCAGAAATTGCCTCAAGCTGGAGTTTGTGTCCATGATGACCCTTTAATGAAAGGGTCCCTCATGAGGCCATTGAGGTTTTCCCCCTCTGGATATTGTGAGCTGCTCCAAACTATAATGTTTCCTTCTACGGGACAGGCGAGTGCTGTTGGATGTCTCAAGAATGCCCCATAGGGAAAGATGGAAGAGCAGGCCTCTAAAGATGGATGGCTGGAAACCGCACCTCCCATTCCCATTGGCTCTTAAGGATAAGGCAGGTTTGATCTACTAGCTCTGGGGCGAGCTACCCAGGGGCTGAGTAGAAATGCACTCTCATTAGGATGGGTTATAATGTGTGTTTGTGTTAATGGAGACCTTGGAATGTGGCGGTGGCTCAAGGGTTCTGAAGGAATCTCCTACCCACATGGTTTTACACTGCTCCAAATAGGAAGCTTCCTATGTGGAGATGAGAGGTGTTCTGTTTTGTGCCTCAGGAATCCCTATTTGCTGGTTTTCAAAACCAGGCCTCTGTGGAGAGATGAGTGGATACCAAAGCTAGGGTACAGATTAGGGCCTAGGGGCCTGTATGGTTCAATCTTCAGTCTCTGGGGACATCTGTCTGGGTGTCTTAGTGGAGGTAGTTGCTCAGCTTGGGTCAGAATGCCCCTTTTTTCCAGGGCGTCCTACACAATTGGCATGGTGTGGGTGGCCTTGTGGTTTCTCCTAGTCTCTGGGATTGTGGCCAATGTAATGGGTACTATTTCCTTTGAGAGGGCAGACACAGTTCTGCAGTGTGGCTCCAGAGGCCCCAGCCTGGGAGCTGTGTGGACCTGTGCTGTGGGGACAGACAACTGAAAACACAAACTCGGCTTAGGTTTGGGGCCGAGGGTATGGCAGGCCAGATCTACAGATCGTAAGGGGTGGATCTCTGGATATGCTACAAGGGCGGGTGTGAGGCAGTAGCTCAGGCTTCTCTCTCTGGATTTTGTGTGAAGGTTGGTGGTGGAATTTATAGGTGGCCTCATGGGTCTGTGGAATATCCTCCCTCTTCAGGGATTTTTTCACAGCTCCAAAGAGAATTTTTTCTTTGTGGGGAAAGGAGGAATCCTGTTTTCTGTTTGAGGTTTCCACATAAGGGGAATTCGCATGCAGGGCTCAGTGTATGTGTGCCTCGATACCCAATCTCGGTTTAAGATTTGGGCCTAGGATCACAGTAGTCCTCAGATGCTGGACCTAGGTAAAGCTACCGAGGGGGCTTCATTGAAAACGTGGCTGAGGCTGAGAGCCACCATGCGGGTTTCTGCCCAGCATGGCCCTCAAGAGTACAGGTTCCTCATGGGCCATGCAGGTTTTTCCTACTCTGAGGGTTTAACACACATACCAACAGCAAGGTTTTTTGCTGTGGGGCAAGATGACTTCTATTTTGTGGATCATGTTCCCCTATATGCAGGATTTTGAGACCAGACCTCTGGGGACAGAGGCCTATAAACCCAGGTTGTGTAGAGATGGTGGCCAAGGGCATGGCAGATCTGATTTGGTGGATAGGTGGATAGCTACTCTGGTGGCTGATAAGGAGGCCTGGCTCTGTCTCTGGCAAATAGAACATTAATCCACAGGTGGGCCTATGAAATTGTGGTTCCCTCGGGGCCATGCATGTTGCTCCTCATTTGGGGTTTTTGTGCAGTCCCATAGGCACTTTTCCCTTCTGAAAGGCAGAAAGAGTGTTCTGTTGGGGTCCAGAATGCCCAATCTGAAGGGCTTGTGAACCAGGACTCTGGGAACCGAAGACTGAAAACACAAGATAGGATTAGGGTAAGGGTTATGTCACGCAGGGCCGATCTGCCGAGGCTGTGCGAGTTCACCAGCATGTGAAATAAGGGCGAGTGTAAGACGTCCCCTCAGGCTGGATATTGAGTCACCGGCATGTGAAATAAGGGCGAGTGTAAGACGTCCCTCCAGGCTGGATGTTGAGTCGGTGAAAACCACCTGATATACGGGTGGGCTCTTGCGGACATGGAATTTTTCTGACTCTGGGAGTTGAGAACAGCTCCAAACAACAAGGTTCCTGTCTTCAGGACAGAGGGAGTGATTTTTGGTAGCTCAATTATCTCCCCCGTAGGTAAAGATTCGAGAGCAGACTCAATGCCTGGATGTCTGCTAATCCCACCTAGGGTTCCCATTGGAGCCGAGGGACATAGGAGGTCCTATCTGCTCACTCTGGGGCGAGATACCCAGGGGTCTGAGTTGAAAATGAGTCTCACGCTCAGGGTCAATGCTCAGGTCAATGTGGCTTTGTGTCCAGGGCGACTATCGAATGTGGTGGTGGCCTCAGGGGCCATCCAGGAGTCTACTACGCTGAGGATTTGACACAGCTCCAAATAGCAAGGATTCCTTCTGGGAACTGGAGGTGTTGTGGTCTATGGCTCAGGGATCCCCCAAATGTTGGTATTTGAGACCAGGCCTCTGGGGACAGATGCCTGAAAACCCAAGCTCGGGTACAGGTCAGAGCCTAGGGGCATGTCAAGTTCAATTTACTGTCTCTGTTGCCATTTACCTGGGGTTTGATGGGAGGTAGTTGCTCAGGGTTGTCAGACTGCGCATTTTTGTCAAGGGTGTCTACCAAGTTGGGGAAGCCTCAGGGGCATTGCAGTTTTTTCTACTTGTGGTGTTTATTGAAGCTTTAATAGGCCCACCTTACTTCTGGAGGCCAGGCACAGTCCTTTGTTGTACTATGGAACAGCTAGGCTGGAGGGTTTGTGAGGCAGGACACTGGGACAGAAGTCTCAAGACAGCAACTAGTGTTAGGATTAGGACCAAGGGGAGGGCAGGCCTTATCTGCAGACCCTGAGGCGAACTCCTCAGGATCTGAAATGAGGGTGAGTGTGGGGCAAAAGCTTAGGCTTTTGTCTCTGGATTGTGTGTCTAGGATGGCCGTGGAATGTAGGAGTGGCCTCATGGCTCCATGTAAGATTCTCCCTCTTTGGGGGTTTTGCATAGCTCCAAATAGCATGGTGTCATTCTGGGGAATGAAGGAATCCTGTTTTCTAAAACAGGGGTCCCATTAAGTAGGTATTTGAGAGCAAGGCTCTGTGTTTCGCGCCTGGAAACCCAACTGTGGGTTGGTATTTGGGCCTAGCCTAATGACAGCCCCCATATGCTGGCTCTAGGTCAGTCTATTGAGGGGTCTTCATTGAAAACGTGGCTCAGGCAGAGGGCCACTATGCAGGTTTGTGCCAAACGTGGCCTACAACAGTGGTAAGGGCCTCATGGGTCATGCAGGTTTCCCCTATTCTGAGGGGTTGACACACATCCTAATAGGAAGGTTATGTGCTGTGTGGCAAGGGGACTTCAAATTGATGAATCATGTTCCCCCATATGCAGGAATTTCAGACCAGGCCTCAGTGGACAAACCAAGGTTGGGTAGAGATGATGGCCTAGGGGCATGGCAAGTCTGATATGGTCGGTAGGCGGCTAGGTACTCTGGTGACTGACAGCAGGCCAGGGCTCAGGTTGTGGCAGATGGAACATTAGCACACAGGGTGACTTGGGACATTGTGGTGCCCACAAGGGCCATGAAGGTTCATCCACATCTGGGGATTATGTGCAGTCCGAAAATAAACCATTTTGCCTTTTGAAACTCTGCCTCTCAGGATTGCATGAATGCTACAGATTAGGAGAAACCTGCAAAGCCCCTGAGCCCACCCAAATTTCGGAGGCCGCTATGAACAAAAATGTGCATTCTGACACATGACAGACACCTACTTCCAGGCAGACACCCAGGTCAATGGCCCTGAGTCCGAAGATTGAACCTTCCATGCCCCTAGGACCTCATCAGAACCCTAGCTTAGGTTTATAGGTATCTGTAGACAGAGGACTATTCTGGAATACTTCCAAAGATGCAACATGTGGTCCTGAAGCAACAAAACAGACACCTCCTGTCCACAGAAGGCAACCTGGCTCTAGGGAGCTGCGTTCAACCCTCAGGGGAGAAGAATCCTGCATGACGCCTGAGCCCCAGCCACATTCTAAGATCTCCCTGGACACAAACAAGCCTTGTGACGAGCAGCATGAGACTCCCTGTCAATTCAGACCTCTTGGCACTTCGTCCCAGAAGGACCAGATCGACACTGCCTTGTTCCTACGCTGAAATGGAAAGCTGAGAAGGGCTTTCCAGGCCTCCATGCGGTGAGCTCTACTAACAAATCTTTCCATATGGGGGAACCTGTAGCCATAAAAACAGACTCCCCCTGTCCTGCAGAAGGAAACCTTGCTGTTCCGAGCAGCTCACAATCCCCAGCCTGGGAAAACCTCCATGGCCTCATGAGGCCACGACTAAATTCGTCGGCCATCATGGATACAAAATCCACTGTGAGCGACCATCTGACACTTGTCCTTATTCAGGTGCTAGAAATAACGAATCAGACGCTGCACATTGGAAGTGCCATGTGCTCAGCACTGAACTGAACCGTCACTTGTGTGTTCAGACTTCCGTCCTCACACACCTGGCACAAGCCCTCCAGACGAGGAATTCTGGAGCCACAATGCAGCCTTCTGCATACCCCCCAGAAAGAAGTGCCCTAGGGGTATTCCCAGAAATCCCACACGAAGATTGACATGCTTGGCTCTCGATGGCACACCAATATCAAAGGCCTCTCTGGGCACTAATTCTCTGTATGACAGAGCATGAGTCCCAACCTCCCATCAACCACCCAGTTAGCGGGTCCCATATCCTGCAGGCGGGACCTGCCATGGCCTGAGGCATGAATACCCAACCTAGGTATTCAGGCATCTGTCCCCAGACCTTAGCTCAAATCCAGGCCTATAGGGGAACCTCAAGCAGAAAAGAGTACTCCTCCTTCCCCACGGCAGGAAAACCTTGCTGTGGGGATGGGGGTCAAACCCTCAGAATGTGAGCCAGCTGCTAGGCCCATGAGACCACGCCCAAACATGAGGGCTGCCCTGGGCACAAACAGGCATTGTGACCCTCAGCCTGAGCCCGCTTTCAAACAAGCCTCCTTGGGAGCTGGACCAGGAGCACCCAGAGCGGGCCTGCCATGACCCTAGGCCCAAACACGCACCCTTGGTCAGGTTCTCCAGTTGCCGCACCCAAAACCCACCTCTGGAATCCCTGCTTTGGCGGGACCCCTGAGATGGAAAACAGCACTCTTCCCTGCCCCACATAAAGATACCAAGTCCTTGGAAGCTGGGCAGAATCCCCACAGAGGAAGAATCTCCCATAGCCCCATGAGGCCATGCCTCCATGGCATGGCCCTCTGAGACACAGAATCCAGACAGAACAGCCTGCACTCCCACCTCATCATCGCCCTGATAAATCCTGAGGAGCTGCCCTCAGGGTCTGCAGATCGGGCCTGCCATCACTTCACCCCTAAACCAAACCCGACTTTGTGTGTGCAGACTTCTGCCCCCAAAGCCCTGGCCCACAGGCCCTCTAAGATGGGGGCCCTGGAACCACCCCACAGGATTCTGCCTGCCCACCTGAAGGACACTCTGCCCATCAGGGTTGCCCAAACCCTCCAGATTAGGAGACACCTGCAAGGCCTTGAGCCCACCCCAATTTCACAGGCCACTCTGGACTAAAATGCGCATTCTGACACATGCCAGACACTTCCCTCCAGGCAGACACCCAGGTCAATGTTCCTGAGTCAGAAGATTGTACCTAACAGGACCTCATCGGAACCCTAGCTTAGGTTTACAGGCATCTGTCCACAGAGGCCTGTTCTGGAATACCTCCATAGGGTGCAAAATGTGGTCACGGAGCCACAGAAGAGAACCCCTCTGTCCCCAGAAGGTAACCTGGCTCTTGGGAGCTGCGTCCAACCCTCAGGCAAGGAGAATCCTGCATGGCTCCTGAGCTCCCGCCACATTCTTAGGTCTCCCTGTGCACACACCAGCCTTGTGACCCATCAGCATGAGGCTCCCTGTCAACTCAGCCCCCTGGGCACTTCTCCCCAGAGCCACCAGATTCGAAAGAGCCTTGTTCCTGGGCTGCAATGGTACGCTGAGCTGGGCTTTCCAGGCATGCATGCCGTGAGCTCTGCTACCAAATCATTCCATATGGGGGACCCTGGAGCCATCCAACTGGACTCCCCCTGTCCTGCAGAAGGAAACCTTGCTGTTGTGTGCAGCTCACAAGCCCCAGCCTGGGAAAACGTCCATGGTCTCATGAGGCCACCCCTCCATTCCTCGGCCATCATGGACACAAACTCCAAGTGAGGGACCATCTGACACTCGCCCACATTCAGGTGCTGGAGTTCTCAAATCAGACACTGCACATTGGAACTGCCGCATGCTAAGCACTGGACTGAACCATCACTTGTGTGTTTAGACTTCCGTCCTCACACTCCTGGCTCAGAAGCCCTGCAGTCAGGGAATTCCAGAGCTACAACCCAGCATTTGCCCGACAACTAGAAGAAAAACGTTGCCCCATGGGGTTGCCAGAAACCCCAAATGAGGATCAACCTGCATGCCACTCGACTGCACCCCAAGTATATAGGCTGCCCTGGGCACTAATGCTCTGTCTAACACAGTCTGAGCCCGGACCTCCTGACCGACACCCAGACAGCTGAATGCACACCCAGCACATTGCCCCACCATGGCCTTAGGCCGTTATCTCTTCCCAACCTGGCTTTTCAGGCTTCAGAACCTTGGCTTTATCTCCAATCACTGCACAGGGGTGAACCTGATGCAGAAATCAGAGCTCCTCCATCCCCATGGCAAGAAACCTTGCTGTTGGCATGGTGTCCAACCTTCTGGGTAGGAGAAACCAGCATGGTCCATGGGCCACGCCCATGCTATAGGGCCTCCTTGGGCACAAACATGCATTGTGACCCTCAGGGCCAGCTCCGTGCTCAAGTAAGGCCTCTCCATAGCTGGACCAAGAGCCCACTTATGGGGCTTGTCATGCCCCTAGGCCCCCACACCTAAACAGAGGTCAGGTTTTCCAGTCTTCCATACCCAGGGCTCTACTCTGGAATCCCTCCTCTGGAGGGACACATAAGCCAGAAAACAGGACTCCTCCCTTCCCACAGAATGACCCCAAACTCTTGGGAGCTGGGCCAAATCCCCAGAGAGGGCAACTCGTCCATAGCCCATGATGCCACTCTGACATTCCACGGCCATCCTTGACACAAAATCCAGAGACAAAAGCCTGAGCAACCGCCTCACACTTGCCCTTTGTTCATATCCTGAGGAGCTCCCTTCTCAGTCTGTAGATCGGGCCTGCCATACCCTCGCCCGCAAACCTAAACCAAGTTTGTTTATTCAGACTTCTATCCCCACAGCCCTGGCCCACACACCTTCCAGGCTGGGGCCCCTGGAGTCACACCACAGGACTGTGCCTTCCCTCTCCAAGGAAACTCTGCCCATTCCATTGGCCACAACCCTACAGATTAGGAGAATCTGCCAAGGTCCCTGAGGCCATCCCAATCGTGTAGGCTGCCCTGGACAAACAGGGGTGATCTGACACTAGCTGAGCAACTACCTCCACTCAGACAAGCAGATGGATGTCCCCAGAGATAGAAGATTGATGCAGACAGGCCCCTAGGCCGTAATCTGAACCCTTTCTTTGGTTTCCAGGCATCTCTCCTCAGAGGCCTGGTTGCCAATACTGGCATTAGGGGGTTTCCTGCGGCACTAATCAGAACACCGATCATCTCCACATGGGAAAATTACTCTTTGGAGCTATGCCAAACCCTCCAGTTAGGAGAATCCTCCAGGTCCCTCGATGCACTGCCACATTCCAAGGTCTCCATGGACAGAAACCCACAGTATGACCCATCTTCAGGAGAGTCCATTTCAACTCAGTCCCCTATGTTGCTCCCGCAGAGCCAGCAGATTGAACCTGCCTTGTCACTAGGAGACAATGGGAATGCGAGGTGGGTGCCCAGGCATCCACCCTTAGGAGCCTGCTCTTGATTCTTTCTGTATGGTGTGTCCTGGAGCCATCCACCAGGAATCGACTGTGCCGCAGAAGGAATCCTTGCAGTTTGGAACATCTCATAGCTCCCAGCATGGGAAAACCTCCAAGGCCTGATGAGAACCCCCCTTCATGAAGGGGCCATCATGGACATAAACTCTAACCTGAGCCAACATCTGATCCTTGGCCTGAATTCAGATGCAGGAGATCTCAATTCAGCCTCTGCAGAGTGGGCCTGCCATGCCCTCATCCCGAAACCTAACCCTGGCTTGTGTTCTCACGCTTCCCTCCTCACACTCCTGGCCCACAAGCCCCCAGATTGGGAATTCCAGAGCCACAATTCAGCACTCTGCCTGCCCTGCACAGGAAAAACGTTGCCCTATGGGGCTGCCCAGAAACCTCAAATGAGGTTCAACTTGCACACCACTTCACTGCACGCCAATTATATATGCTGACCTGGGCACTAAAGCTCTGTCTGACACAGCCTGAGGCCGGACCTCCCGACCGACATCCAGACAACTGGCCTCACACCCAGCACATCTGAAGCACCATGGCCTTAGGCTCTCATCTCTACACAACCTGGGTTTTCTGGATTCAGAACCTAGAAATTATCTCCAATCACTACACAGCAGTGAACCTGATGCAGAAATCATTACTCCTCCATCCCCATGGCAGAAAACCTTGCAGTCAGCATGGTGTCAAACATGCCGGGTAGAAGAACCAGCATGGCCCACGAGGCCATGCCAATGCTTGAGGGCCGCCTTTGGCAGAAACATGCATTGTGGCCTCAGTGTTAGCCCCGTGTTCAAGGAAGGCCTCTTTGTGGCTGGACCCCGAGCCCGCATATGGGGCTTGCCATGCCCCTAGGCACCCAATCCTAACCAGACATTGGGTTGTACAGTCGTCTGTACCCAGGACTCTGCTCTGGAATCCCTCTTTTGGAGGGACAGTTAAGGCAGAAAACAGGACTCCTCCCTTCCCATAGACTGACCTCAAACTCTTGGGAGATGGGTCATATCCCCAGAGAGGGAGACTCGACCATGGCCCTTGAAGCCCACCCTGATATTCCACGGCCAAACTTGACACCAAATCCAGAGACAATAGCCTGAACAACCACCTTCAACTCACCCTTTTTTATATTCAGAGGACCTCCCCTAATGGTCTGTAGATAGGGCCTGCCATACCCTCGGCCCCAAACCTAAGCAGACTTTGTTTTCAGACTTCTGTCCCAACAACCCTGGCCCACACACCTTCCGGGCTGCCTCCTCTGGAGCCACATCCACGATGGTGCCTGCCCTCTCCAAGGAAATTCTGCCCATTCCACTGGCCACAACCCTACAGATTAGTAGAAACCTCCAACACCCCCGAGCCATTGCAATACAGGAGGACGCCCTCGACAAACAAGGGCATTCTGACACAAGCTGAAAAAATACCTCCACTCAGACACACAGACAGATATTCCCAGAGATAGGACATTGAACATGACAGGGCCCTAGGTCCTAATCTGAACCCTAGCTTTGGTTTCCAAGCGTCCCTCATAAGAGGCTTGGTTTCAAAGATCAACATATGGGGGTTTCCTGAGGCACCAAACGGAACACCACTCACCTCCACATGGGAAGATTGCTCTTTGGAGCTGTGGAAAACCCTCCAGGCAGGAGAAACCTGCAGGGCCCCTGAGAAATCTCCACATTCTTATATCTCCATGGACACAAACCACATGATTACACACCCCCATGAGAGTCCATTTCAACCCAACCCCCTGGGTAGCTCCCCAAGAGTCAGCAGATTGAACCTGCTTTGTCGCTAGGAGCCAATGGGAATGCGAGGTGGGATGTCCAGGCATCCATCCTTAGAAGCCTGTTCTCGAGTCTCTCCTTATGGGGTGTCCTGGAGGCATCCAGCAGGACTCGACTGTCCAGTAGAAGAAAACCTTGTGGTTTGGAGCAGCTCACAACCCCCAGGATGGGAAAACCTCCATGGCCTCCCATGGAGGCCCCCACTCCATGAAGGGGCCATGCAAACTCCAGCCTAAGCCAACGTCTGATCCTCCCCCTGACATCAGATGCAGGTGATCTCGATTTAGACTCTGCAGAGTGTCCTGCCATGCCCTCGGGAACAAACCTAACCTTAGCTTGTGTTTTCAGACTTCTGTCCTAACACTCCTGGCCCACAAACACTCCAGATTGGGAATTACGGAACCACAGTGCAGCCCTCCTCCTGCCCACAAGTAGAAAAACGTTGCCCTATGGGGTTGCCCAGAAACCCAAATGAGGATCACCTGTGCGGCCCTCGAATGCACCCCAATTTCCTAGGCTTCCCTGGGCACTAATGCACTATCTGACACAGTCTGAGCCTAGACTTCCTGACTGACACCCACACAGCTGGCCGACAACCCAGCATGTTGGACCTGCCATGGCTTTAGGCTGTCAGCTCTTCCCAAGCTGGGTTTTCATTCATCTGAACCTAGACCTTACCTCCAATCCCTGAAAAGGGGGGAACCTGATGCACACATCAAAACTCCTTGGAGGAGGAAATCTTGCTGTTGGCATGGTGACAAGCCTTCAGGGTAGGAGAAACCTGCATGGCCCATGAGGCCTCGCCCATGCTTGAGGGTTGCCTTGGGCACAAACAGACGAAGTGACCCTCAGCCTGAGCCACGTGATCAAGTAAGTCCTCTCAGTGGCTGGACCAAAAGCCCACATATGGGGCTTGCCTTGTCCCTCGGCCTCCATTCCTAACCAGAGGTTGGGTTGTGCAGTCGCCCGTATCCAGGACTCTGCTCTGTAATCCCTCTTTTGGAAGGACACCTGAGACAGAAAACAGGACTCCTCCCTTCCCACAGAATGACCCCAATCTCTTGGGAGCCTGGCCAAATCTGCAGAGGGAGAGACTCGACCATGGCCCATGAGGCCACTCTGACATTCCACGTCCATCCTTGACAGAAAATCCAGAGACAAAATCCTGAGTGACTGCCTCCCATTCACCCTTCTTTCCTATCCTGAGGAGCTTCCCTCATGGTCTGTAGATTGGGCCTGCCATACCCTCGGCCCCAAATCTAAGCCCGGTTTCTCTTTCCAGACTTCTGTCCCCACAGACCTGGCCCACACTCCCTCCAGACTGGGGCATCTGGAGCAACACCGCACGATGAAGTCTGCCCTCTCCACAGAAACTGTGCCCATTTCACTGGCACAACCTTACAGATTAGGAAAAACCACCGAGGCCCTCGAGGCCATCCCAATAGTGGAAAACGCCCTGGACAAGTGGGAATTCAGACACAATCTGAGCAACTACCTCTACTCAGACATACAAACAGATGTCCCCAGAGACAGGAGATAGAACTGGACAGGCCCCTATGTCTTAATCTGAACCCTAGCTTTGGTTTCCATTCATCTCTCCTCAGAAGCCAGTTTTCGAATACCAGCACATTGGGGTTTCCTGAGGCGCCAAACGGAACACCTCTCATTTCCACATGGGAAGCTTGCTCCTTGGAGCTGTGGCAAACCCTCTGGGTAGGAGAATACTGCAGGGATCCTGAGCCACCGCCACATCCCAAGGTCTTCATGGATACCAAATTACATGATGACCCATCCTCATGAGAGTCCATTTCAACTCAGTCCCCTGGGCAGCTCGCCCTAGATCCAGGAGATAAAACTGGCCTTGTTGCTAGGAACCAATGGGAATGTGAGGTGGGGTGTCCAGGCATCCATCCTTAGAAGCCTGCTCTCGAGTCTGTCCCTATGGGGCATCCTGGAGCCATCTAGCAGGACTCAACTGTCCCACAGAAGGATACCTTGTGGTTTGGAGCAGGTCACAACCACCAGCTTAGGAAAGCCTCCATGGCCTCTTGAGGCCCCCATTCATGAAACAGCCATAATGGACGCAAACTACAGCCTGATCCACCGTCTGATACTACAGATGCAGGAGATCTCGATTCTCCCCATGCAGAGTGGGCCTGCCGTTCCCTCGGACCCAAACCTAAACTTAGCTTTTGTTTTAGGACTTCCGTCCTCACACCCCTGGCCAGCAAGCCCTCCAGATTGGGAATATTGGAGCCAAAACGGAGCTTTCTGACTGCACACCAGGAAGAAGTGCCCTATGGGGCTGCCTAGAAACCCCAAATGAGGATCAACCTGCACGGCCCTCGAACGCACCCCAATATCATAGGCTGCCCTGTGCACTAATGGTCTGTCTGACACACCATGAGCCCCGACCTCCTGTCAGCCACCCATATAGCGTGCCTCTTGTCCTTCAGGCGGGACTTGCCGTGGCCCAAGGCTGTCTTCTTTACTGAACCTGGGTCTTCAGGCATTTGACCCCAGACCTTAGTTCAAATCCCTCCCCACGGGGGAACCTGAAGCACAAAAGAGTTCTCACCTTCCCCATGGCGGGAAACCTGGCTGTAGGGATTGGTGTCCAACCCTCAGAGTGAGAGCCAGCTGCATGGTCCTTGAGAAAACACCCACTCAAGAGGGCCGCCATGGGCACAAACAGGCATTGTGACCCTCAGCCTGAGACTGCTTTCAAACAAGCCCCCTCAGGACCTGGACCAGGAGCCTGCAGAGCGGGCCTGCCATTCCCCTACGCCCAAATCCTAACTCTTGGTGGGGTTCTCCAGGCACATGGAGATCCTGGTTTGGGGTGGGACCCCTTAGATAGAAAACAGCACTCTTCCCTTCTCCCAGAAAGACACCAAACTCTTGGGAGCTGGGCAGAATACCGAGAGGAAGAATCTCCCATGACCCCATGAGACCACCCCTACATTCCATCTCCATCCTAGACACATAATTCAGACAGAAAGTCCTGTGGTACCGCCTCCCAGGGGCCTGAACATCAAATCCTGAGGAGCTGCCCTCAGGTTGTGCAGATAGGGCCTCCCATCAACTTGCCCCTAAACCTAACCCAAGTTTTTGTCTGCACACTTCTGTCCCTAAAGCCCTGGCCCACATTCCCTCCAGGACGGGGCCTCAGCCACAGCACAGGACTGGGCCTGCCCTCCTGAAGGAAACTCTGCCCATCACAGTTTCCCAAACCTTCCAGATTAGGAGAAACCTGCAAGGCCCCTGAGCCCACCCCAATTTCATAGGCCGCTCTGGACAAAAATGCACAGTCTGACACACCCTAGGCACCCACCTCCAGGCAGACAAGCAGGTCAATGGCCCTGATTCAGAAGATTGAGCCTTACCTGGCCTAGAACCTCAGTGGAACCCTTGCTAAGGTTTTCAGGCTTCTTTCCCCAGAAGGCCGTTCTGGAATACCAACCTACGTTCCAACATGTGGTCCCTCAGCCACACCACAGAACCCCTCCTGTACTCAGAAGGAAACCTTGGTCTTGGGAACTGGGTCCACCCTCGGGGTAGGAGAATCATCCATGGCCCCTGAGCCATAGCCACATACTAAGATCTCCCTGGCCCCCAACCGGCATTGTGACCTGTCAGCCTGAGAAACCCTGTCAACTCAGCCCCCTTTGACCTTTGCCCCAGAGCCAGTGAATCGAACATGCCCTGTTCCTCAGCTGCAATGGGAACGCAATTTCCAAGGAATGGGATTTCCAGGCATCCATGCAGAGAGCTCTGCTATCCAATCTTTTCATATGGGGGACCCTGGAGGCATTCAACCAGACTCCCCCTGTCCCACAAAAGGACACCTTATTGTTTGGAGCAGCTCACATCCCTAAGCGTGGGAAAAACTCCATGGTCTCGAGGCCTCCCCTCCATTCGTCGGCCATCATGTACACAGAATCCAGCGTGAGCGGACATGTGACATTCGCCATTACTCCGGTGCTGGAGATCTTGAATCAGCTGCTGCACATTGGATCTGCCATGCGCTCAGCACTGACCTGAACCATAGCTTGTGTTTTCAGACTTCCATCCTCACACTCCTGGCTTGCAAGCGCTCCAGATTGGGAATTGTGGAGCCACAAGGCAGCCTTCGTTTTGCCCAACAGAGACAAAGAGTACCCTATGGGTCTGCTCAGATATCCCACATAAAGATCCACCTGCACAGCCCTCGATGGCACCCCAATATCATAGGGCACCCTGTGCACTAATGCTCTGTCTGACACAGCATGAGCCTCAGCCTCCTGTCAGCCACCCAGATAGTGGGCCCAGTATCCTCCAGGTGGGACCTGGCTGGCTTGAGGCTGTCATCTCTATGCAACCTAGGGTTCAGGAATCTCTCCCCAGACCTTACCTCAAATCCCTGCCTATGGGGGAACCTGAAGCACCAAAGAGGACTCCTCCTTCCCCATGGCAGGAAACTTGGCTGTTGGGATGGGTGCCCATCCCTCAGAGTGGGGCCAGCTGCATGGCCCAAGATACAACACTCAATCAGAAGGGCCACCCTGGGCATTAACAGGCATTGTGACCCTCAGCCTGAGCCCGCTTTCAAACAATCCCCCTCGCAAGCTGGTCTATGAGCATGAAGAGTGGGCCTGCTATGCCCCTAGGCCCAATTCCTAACCCTCGGTGGGTTTCTCCAGGTGCCCCATCACAGAACCCGTCTCTGGAATACCTGTTTGGGCGGGACCCCTGAGACGGAAAACAGCACTCTTCCCTTCCCCCAGAAAGACACCAAACTCTTGGGAGCTGGGCAGAATCCCCAGAGAGGAAGAATCTCCCATGGTCCCATGAGGCCATGCCTACATTCCGTGGCCATACTGGACACATAATTCAGGCAGAAAAGCCTGTGCGACTGCCTCTGAGAGGACTGAAATTCAAATCGTGGAGCTACCCTCAGGCTGTGCGTATAAGTCCTAACATCCCCTCGGCCCTAACCCTAACCCGAGTTTGTGTCCACAGATTTCTGTCCCCAAAATCCTGTCTCACATGCTTTCCAGGATGGGGTCTCTGGAACCACAGCACAGGACTGGGCCTACCCGCCCGAAGGAAACTCTGACTGTCACAGTTGCCCGAGCCCTCTAGATTAGGAGAAACCTGCAAGGCCTCTGAACCCACCCCAATTCTGTAGGCCTCTCTGGACGAAAATGCGCAGTCTGACAGAGCCTAGGTGCTGACCTCCAAGCATACACGCAGGTCAATGGCCCTGAGTGAGAAGATTGAAACATTCCTGGGCCTAGGACCTCATTGGAACCCTAGCTTAGATTTCAGGCTTCTGTCCCCAGAAGCCATTCTGGAATCCCAACATATGGTCAAACATGTGGTACCTGAACCACACCACAGATACCCATGAGTCCCAAGAAGGAAACCTTGCTCTTGGGAGATGGGTCCCACCCTCAGTGTAGGACAATCCGCCATGGCCCCTGAGCCAGCATTGTGACCCGTCAGCCTGAGAACCCCTGTCAACTCAACCCCCTTGGAACGTCGACCCAGAACCAGCAGATCGAACCTTCCCTGCTCTTAGGCTGCAATGGGAACATGAGGTGGGCTTTCCAGGCATCTATGTGGAGAGCTCTGTTTTCCAATATTTCCATATGGGGGCCTTGGAGCCATTCAAAAGGTCTCCCACTCTCCCACTGAAGGACACCTTGCTGTTTGTAGCAACTCAAAAGCCCCAGCATGGGAAAACCTCCATGGCCTTTAGAGGCCACCCCTCCATTCTTCGGACATCATGGACACAGACTCCTAAGTGAGGGTACATCTAACCCTCACCCTTATTCCGGTGCTGGAGGTCTCAACTCTGCCACTACACATTGGAACTGCCATGTGCTCGGCACTGACCGGAACCGTTGCTTGTGTTTTCAGACTTACATCTTCACACCCCTGGTGCACAACCCCTCCAGATTGGAAATTCTGAAGACACAGTGCAGCCTTTTGCCTACCCACCAGAAAGAAGTGCCCTAGGGGTCTGCCCAGAAACCCCACATGAGCATCCACCTGCATGGCCCTCGATGGCAACTCAATATCATAGGACGCACTGTGCACTAATGCTCTGTCTGACACTGCCTGAGCCCTGACCTCCTGTCAGCCACCCAGATAGCGGGCCCCGTATCCTGCAGATGGGACGTGCCATGGCCAGAGGCCATCATCTCTACAAAACCTGGTAATTCAGGCATCTGACCCCAGATCTTAGCTCAAATCCCTGCCCTTGTAGGTTTCTCCTAATCTGTAGGGTTGTGGCCAATGGAATGGGCACAGTTTCCTTGGAGAGCACAGGCACAGTTTTGCCGTGTGGCTCCAAAGGTTCCAGCCTGTAGGGTGTGTGGGCTAGGCCTGTGGGGACAGAAGTCTGAAAAGACAGACTCAGCTTTTTTGGGGGCCGAGGATATGGCAGGCCCGATCTACAGACTGTGAGGGGATCTCCTCGGGATATGAAAGAAGGGCGGGTGGGAAGCGGTCATGCAGGCCTTTGTCTCTGGATTTTGTGTCAAGGATGGCTGTGGAATAGAGAGGTGGACTCATGGGTCATGGACGAGTCTCCTTCTCTGGGGAATGGCCCCGCTCCCAAAAGGTTGGGGTCATTCTGAGGGAAGGGAGGCATCCTGTTTTCTGCCTCAGGTGTCCCTCCAAAAGAGGGATTCCAGAGCAGAGACATGGGTATGGGCGGATAGAAAACCCGACGTCTGGTTGGGCTTGGGAGACTAGGGTCATGGCAAGCCCCATATGCGGGCTCTTGGTCCAGCCACTGAGAGACCTTACATGAATAGGGTGTGGTTGTGCCCAAGGCGGTCATCAAGCGTTGGTGTGGCCTCATGGGCCATGCCAGTTTCTCCTACCTTGAAAGTTGGACACTATGCCAACAGCAAGCTTTCTTGCCATGGGGAAGGAGGAGATCTGATTTGTGCATCAGGTTCCTCCCTGTGTAGGGATTGGAGATAAGGTCTAGGTTCCAATGACTAAAAACCCAGGTTGGAAAGATAGGACGATTAAGGCCATGGCGGGTCCAATGTGCTGGGTGTGAGGCCAGGTTTCTGGGTATCTCAGGCGGTGTGGGCTCAGGCTGTGTCAGACAGAGCATTCATTCCGAGGGCAGCCTACTAAATTGGGGTGTGGTCAAGGGCCATGAAAGTTGAACCTCATTTGGTGTTCTGGGCAGCCCCATCAGGCAAAGTTTTCCTGCAGGTGGACAGCAGAATGCTGTGTTTGGGCTCCGGAGCTCCCAGTGTGGAGGGCTTCTGGGCCAGGAGTGTGAGGACGGAAGTCTGAAAATACAAGCTAGGGTTAGGTTTGAGGAAAAGGCAGTCCCACTCTGCAGAAGTTGAATCAAAATCTCCTGCATCTGAAGTCAAGGCGAGTATCAGACGTTGGCTCAGGCTGGAGTTTGTGTCCATTATGGCCCCTTCATGAAGGGGCGGCCTCAGTAGGCCATGGAAGTTTTCCCACTCTGGGAGTTGTGAGATGCTCCAAACCACAAGGATTCCTTCTGCGGGACAGTCGAGTCCTGTTGGATGGCTCCAGGATGCCCCATACAGAAATATTTTAGAGCAGGGCTTGAAGGAGGGATGCCTGGGCACCCCACCTCACATTACCCTTGTCTCCTAGCAACAAGGCAGGTTCTATATGCTGGCTCTGGGAGAGGAACCCCAGGGGGTTGAGTTGAAATGGACTCTCCTGAGGATGGGTCATAATATGGGTTTGTGTCCATGGAGACCTTGGAATGTGGCCATGGCTCAGCGTCCCTGCAGGATTCTCCTACCCCAAGGGTTCGACACAGCTCCAAAGAGCAAGCTTCCCATGTAGAGACGAGAGGTGTTCTGTTTCGTGCCTCAGGATAGCCCCATATGCTGGTATTCGAAACGAGGTCTCTGAGGAGAGACGCATCAAAACCAAACCTTGGGTTCCGATGAGGTACTAGGGGCTTGTCCGGTTCAATCTTCTGTTTCTGGGGGCATCGGAGTGCATGTCTGAGTGGAGGTGATAGGAGAGCTTGTGTCAGAATGCCCATTTGTCCTAGGCGGCCTACACAATTGGGATGTTCTCAGGGGCCTTGGAAGGTTCTCCTAATCTGTAGGGTTGTGGCCAATGGAATGGGCACAGTTTCCTTGGAGATGGCAGGCACAGTCCTGTGGTGTGGCTCCAAGGTTCCCAGCCTAGAGGGTGTGTGGGCCAGGTCTGTGGGGCAGAAGTCTGAAAAGACAAACTCGGCTTTGGTTTGGGGCTTAGGGTATGGCAGGCCCAATCTACAGACCGTGACGGGAGCTCCTCAGGATATGAAAGAAGGGCAAGTGAGAGGCGGTCGCTCAGGCTTTTGTCTCTGGATTTTGTGTCAAGGATGGCCATGGAATGTCGGAGTGGCCTCATGGGCCATGGACGTGTCTCCCTCTCTGAAGATATGGACCAGATCCCAAAAGGTTGGGGTCATTCTGTGGGAAGAAAAGAGTCCTGTTTCTGCCTCAGGTGTCCCTATAAAAGAGGCATTCCAGAGCAGAGCCCTGGGTATGGGCTGCTGGAAGCCTGACCTCTGGTTAGGATTGGGGGCAAGGGGCATGGCAAGCCCCATATACGAGCTGTTGGTCCAGCCACTGAGAGGTCTTACTTGAACACGGGGCTCACGCTGAGGGTCACAATCCATGTTTCTGCCCAAGGCGGCCCTCAATCGTGGGCGTGGTTCATGGGTGATGCAACGTTCTCCTACCCTGAAGGTTGGACACCATGCCAACATCAAGGTTTCCTGCCATGGGGAAGGAAGAGTTCTGATTTGTGCATCAGGTTCCTCCCTGTGCAGAGATTGAGATAAGGTCTAGGTTCAGAGGCCTGAAAACCCAGGTTGGGAAGACATGACGGACTAAGGCCATGGTCTATCTGATGTGCTGTGTGTGCGGCCAGCTGACTGGGTGTCTGTTCAGAGGTCTCTGCTCAGGCTGTGTCAGACAGAGCATTTGTGGCCAGGGAAGCCTATTAAATTGGGGAGCAGTCGAGGGTCATGCAGGTTGATCCTCATTTGTTTTTCTGGGCAGCCCCATAGGGCCACGTTTGCCTTCAGGTGGGCAGGCAGAGTCTTGCATTCTGGCTCTGGCGTTCCCAATCCCGAGGGCTTGTGGGCCAGGAGTGTGAGAACGTAAGTCTGAAAACACAAGCTAGGGTTAGTTTTGGGGCCGAGGGCAAGGCTGGCCCCCTCTGCAGAGGCTGATTCGAGATCTCCTACATCTTCAGTCAGGGCAAAGATCTGTCGTTGGCTCAGGCTGGAGTTTGTGTCCACAATGGCCCCTTTTAAAGGGGTGGCCTCATGGGCCATGGAGGTTTCCCCCTGCTTGGGTGTTGGGAACTGCTCCAAATAGGAAGGTTTCCTTCTGTGGGACAGTCGAGTCCTTTTAGATGGCCCCAGAACACCCCATGTGGAAAGAATCGAGAGCAGGGTTCTAAACATGGGTGCCTGGACACCCCACATCGCATTCCCATTGGCTCCTACAGACAAGGCTGGTTTAATCTGCTGGCTCTGGGGCGAGCTCCCCTGGGGGTTTAGTTGAGTTGGAATTTCCTGTGGATGGGGCATAATATTTGTTTGTGTCCATGGAGATCTTGTAATGTGTCAGTGGCTCAGGGTCCCTGCAGGATTTTCCTACACAGAGGGTTTGACACAGCTCCAAAGAGCAATCGTCCCATGTGGAGATGATAGGTGTTCTGTTTGGTGCTTCAGGATAGCCCCATATGCTGGTATTCGAAACCAGGCCTCAGAGGATAGATGCCCGGAAACCAAAGCTAGGGTTTCGATGAATGCCTAGGGGCCTATCCATTTCAATCTCCTGTCTCTGGGGCATTGGTGTGTGGGTTTGAGTGGAGGTTGTAGGTCAGCTTGTGTCAGAATGTCCCTGTTTGTCCCGGGCAGCCTACAGGATTGTTATGGCTTTGGGGGCCTTGGAGGTTTCTCCTAATCTGTAAGGTTGTGGCCAATGGAATGGGCACATTTTCCTTGGAGATGGCAGGCACAGTCCTGCAGTGTGGCTCCAAGGGCCCCAACCTGGAGTGTGTAGGCCAGGCCTGTGGGGCCAGAAGTCTGAAAAGACAAACCCGTCTTAGGTTTGGGCCAAGGGTATGGCAGGCCCAATCTACAGACCATGACGGGAGCTCAGAGGGATATGAAAGAAGGGCGAGTGAGAGGCAGTTCCTCAGGCTTTTATCTCTGGATTTTAAGCAAGGATGGCCGTGGAATGGAGGGGTGGCTTCATGGGCCATAGACGAGTCTCCCTCTCTGGGGATTTGGCCCAGCTCCAAAAATGTTGGGGCCATTCTGTGGGAAGGGAGGAGTTCTATCTTCTGCCTCTGCTGTCCCTGCAAAAGAGGGATTCCAGAGCAGAGCCCTGGGTATGGGTGGCTGGAAAACCCTCACATTTGGTTAGCATTGGGGACCGAGGGGCATGGCAATCCCCATATGCGAGCTATTGGTCCAGCCACTGAGAGGCCTTACTTGATCACAGGGCTCACGCTGAGGGTCACAATGCGTGTTTCTGCCCAAAGCGGCCCTCAAGCATGCGTGTAGTATCATGGGCCATGCAGGTTTCTCCTACCCTGAAGGTTGGACACCATGTCAACAGCAAGGTTTCTTGCCATGGGGAAGGAGGAGTTCTGATTTGTGCATCAGATTCCCCCCTGTGCAGGGATTGGAGATAAGGTCTAGGTTCAGACGCCTGAAAACCCAGGTTGGGAAGAGATGATGGACTAAGGCCATGGCCGATCTGATGTGCTGGGTGTGTGGCCAGCTGTCTGGGTGTCTGTCGGGAGGTCTGCGCTCAGGCTGTGTCAGACAGAGCATTCGTGGCCAGGGCAGCCTATGAAATTGGGTTGAGATTGAGGGCCAAGAAGGTTGGTCCTCATTTGGGTTTATGGGCAGCCCCATAGGTCAATGTTTACCTTCAGGTGGACTGGCAGAGTCTTGTCTCCAGAGTTTCCAATCTGGAGGGCTTGTGGGCCAGGTGTGTGAGAACAGAAGTCTGAAAACACAAGGTAGGGATTGGTTTGGGACCGAGGGCAAGGCATGCCCCCTCTACAGAGGCTGAATACAGATCTCCTGCATCTGAAGTCAGGGCGAGTATCAGACGTTAGCTCAGGCTTGAGTTTGTGTCCATGATGGCTTCATGAAGGGGTGGCATCATGGGGCCATGGAGGTTTTCCCCCACTGTGGGTTGGGAGCTGCTCCAAACTGCAAAGTTTCCTCCTGTGGAACAGACAAGTTTTTTTGGATGGCCCAGGACACTCCATACGGAAAGACTTGAGAACAGGATTCTAGTTGTGGGTACCTGGACACTCCTTCTCGCATTCCCATTGGCTCCTAGCGACAAGGCAGTTTTGATCTGCTGGTTCTGGGGGGAACTCCCGGGGGGGTGAGTTTAGTTGGACTCTACTGAGGATAGGTCATAATGTGGGTTTCTGTCTATGGAGACCTTGTAATGTGGCAGCGGCTCAAGGGCCCTTCAACATTCTCCTACCCGGAGGTTTGGACACAGCTCCAAAGAGCAAGCTTCCCATGTGGAGACGAGAGGTGATCTGTTTGGTGCCTGCGGAAATGCCCATATGCTGATATTCAAAACCAGGTCTCTGAGGAGAGACGCCTGGAAACCAAAGCTAGGGTTCCGATGAGTGTCCAGGGGCCTGTCCTGTTCAGTCTTCTGTCTCTGGGGACATCGGTGTGCATGTCTGAGTGGAGGTGGTAGGTCAGCTTCTGTCAGAATTCTCCTGTTTGTCCCGGGTGGCCTACATGACTTGTATGGACTCGGGGTCTTGGAGGTTTCTCTTAATCTGTAGAGTTGTGACCAATGGAATGTACACAATTTCCTTGGAGAGGGCAGGCACAGTCCTGCAGTGTGGCTCCAGAGGCCGCAGCCTGGAGGGTGTGTGAGCCAGGCATGTGGGGCCAGAAGTCTGAAAAGACAAAGTCGGTTTAGATTTGGGGCTGAGAGTATGGCAGGCCCTATCTAAAGACCGTGATGGGAGCTCCTCAGGATATGAAAGAAGGGCGAGTGGGAGGCGGTCGCTCAGACTTTTGTCTCTGGATTTTGTGTCAAGGATGGCCATGGAATGGATGGGTGGTCTCATGTGCCATGGACGAGTCTCCCTCTCTGGGGATTTGGCCCAGCTCGCATTCTGTGGGAAGAGAAGAGTTCTGTTTTCTTCCTCAGGTATCCCTCCAAAAGAGATATTCCAGAGCAGAAACTTGGGTATGGGCGACTGGAAAACCCAACCTCTGGTTAGGATTGGGAGCCTAGGGCCATGGCAAGTCCCATATGCGGGCACTTGGTCAAGCTACTGAGAGGCTTTACTTGATCACGGGGCTCACAATGAGCGTCACACTGCATGTTGCTGCCCAAGACGGCCATCAAGCTTGGACGTGGTTCATGGGCCATGCAGGTTTCTCCTGCCCTGAAACTTTGACACCATGCCAACAAGAAGGTTTCTTGCCATGGGGAAAGAGGAGTTCTGATTTGTGCATCAGATTCCCCCCTGTGCAGGGATTGGAGATAAGGTCTAGGTTCAGATGCCTGAAAATGCAGATTGGGAAGAGATGATGCACTGAGGCCATGGCAGGTCTAATGTGCTCGGTGTGCAGCCAGCTCTCTGGGTGTCTGTCAGGAGGTCTGGGCTCAGGCTGTGTCAGACAGAGCATTAGTGCCCAGGGAAGATGCTGAAATTGGGGTGCGTTCAAGGGCCATGCAAGTTGATCCTTATTTGGTGTTTCTGGGCAGACCGTAAAAGCAAAGTATTCCTTCAAGTGGGCAGGGAGAGTCTTGCATTGTGGCTCCAGAGTTCCAAGTCCGGATGTCTTGCGGGCCGGGAATGTGAGTACAGAAGTCTGAAAACACAAGCCACGCTTCTGTTCAGTGCCAAGTGTATGGCAGTTCCAATGTGCAGCGGCTGATTCGAGATCTCCAGCACCTGAGTAAGGGCGAGGGTCAGATGTCCGCTTACACTGCAGTTTGTTTACATGATGGCTGATGAATTGAGGGCTGGCCTCAAGAGGCCATGGAGGTTATCCCAGACTGGGGCTTGTGAGCTGCTCCAAACAGAAGGTGTCCTTCTGCGGGACAGGGGTAGTCCAGTTGAATGGCTCCAGGGTCCCCCATATGGAAAGATTGGATAGCATAACTCTCCACTTGGATTCATGGAAAGCCCACTTCACGTTCCCATTGCAGCCCAGGAACAGGGCAGGTTCGATCTTCTGGCTCTTGGGCAAAGTTCCAAGGGGGCTGAGTTGACGGGGGTTCTCAGGATGATGTTCACAATGCTGCCTGGTGTCCATGGAGGCCTTAGAATGTGGCGCTGGCTCAGGGGCCATGCAGGATTCTCCTACCCTGAGTGTTGGACCCAGCTCCCAAGAGCAAAGTTTCCTTTTGGGGACAACAGGGGATCTATTGTATGACTCATGGACCACATGTTGGACCATATGTTGGTATTCCAGAGCAGGCTTCTGGGGACAGATGCCTGAAAATCTAAGCTAGGGGAGGAGTCAAGATGGCGGAGAAGTAGCAGCCTGAGACTACATCAGGTAGCAGGAGATCAGCTCGATAGCTTATCTAAACATTGCAAACACCTACAAATCCAACGGGAGAGCAAAGAGAAGAAGAACAGCAACTCTAGAAACAGAAAATCAAACACTTTCTGAAAGGTAGGACTGGTGGAGAAGTGAATCTAAAACAACGGGAAGATAGACCGCGGGGGGAGGGGCCGGCTCCCGGCAAGCGGCGGAGAAATGGAGCACAAAATCAGGACTTTTAAAAGTCTCTTCCACTGAGGGACATTGCTCCAGGGGCTAAACCGGGGTGAAGCCCACGCGGGGCCAGCGTGGCCCCAGGCCCCGCAGGGTCACAGAAGGATCGGGGGTGTCGGAGTGTCGGAGAGCTCGCAGGTATTAGAACGGAGAAGCCGGCTGGAGAGACAGAGCCGAGGACTAAACTCTCAGCTCGGGGTTACCTTGAACTGGTCGCGGGCTGGGTGAGCTCGGAGCGCGGCTAGAGGCTGGGGATACGGGAGTGATTGGGTGCTGTCCTCTGGGGGCGCACTGAGGAGTGGGGCCCCAGGCTCTCGGCTCCTCCGGGCTGGAGACTGGGAGGCCGCCATTTTCATTCCCGTCCTCCAGAACTCTACGGAAAGCGTTCAGGGAACAGAAGCTCCCAAAATCGAACCCGAGCCGATTACTTACTCCGGCCGCCGGTAAGGGCGGTGCAATCCCGCCTCGGGCAAAGACACATGAGAGTCACTACAACAGGCCCCTCCCCCAGAAGATCAACAAAATATCAAGCCAGGACGAAATTCATCTATCAAGGAGAAAGCAGATTCAATTCCTAAGACAGCAGAGCAATTCCAGAGGAGGAGAAAGCAAAGCACGGAACTCATGGCTTTCTCCCCATGATTCTTTAGTCTTGCGGCTACTTCAATTTTTTTTTCTTTTTTCATTTTTTTTTCTTTTTTCTTCTTCTGCTAAATTTTTTTAAACTTTTACCCTTTTCTTTTTTAACATTTTTTGACTAATTCATCTAAATATATATATTTTTTTATTTTTTATATTTTTTATGTTTTATTTTTTAAATTTTTTTCTTTCTTTTTTTTTTCTTTTTTTTTCAGAAGCTGTTTTTATCCCCTTTCTCCCCCCCACAATTTGGGGTCTCTTCTGATTTGGTTACAGCGCATTTTTCCGGGGTCTTTGCCACCCTTTTAGTAGTTTATTTGCTCCTTCATATTCTCTTATCTGGACAAAATGACAAGGCGGAAAAAATCACCACAAACAAAAGAACAAGAGACAGTACCGAAGGCTAGGGACCTAATCAACACAGACATGGGTGATATGTCAGATCAAGAGTTCAGAATGATGATTCTGAACATTCTAGCCGGGCTCGAAAAAGGCATGGACGATATTAGAGAAACCCTCTCTGGAGATATTAAAACCCTTTCTGGAGAAATTAAAGAACTAAAATCTAACCAAGTTGAAATCAAAAAAGCAATTAATGAGGTGCAATCAAAAATGGAGGCTCTCACTGCTAGGATAAAGGAGGCAGAAGAAAGAATTAGTGATATAGAAGACCAAATGACAGAGAATAAGGAAGCCGAGCAAAAGAGGGACAAACAGCTACTGGACCATGAGGGGAGAATTCGAGAGATAAGTGACACCATAAGACGAAACAACATTAGAATAATTGGGATTCCAGAAGAAGAAGAAACAGAGAAGGGAGCAGAAGGTCTATTGGAGAGAATCATTGGAGAGAATTTCCCTAATATGGCAAAGGGAACAAACATCAAAATCCAGGAGATGCAGAGAACCCCCCTCAAAGTCAACAAAAATAGGTCCACACCCCGTCACCTAATAGTAAAATTTACAAGACTTAGTGACAAAGAGAAAATCCTGAAAGCAGCCCGAGAAAAGAAGTCGGTAATATACAATGGTAAAAATATTAGATTGGCGGCAGACTTATCCTCAGAGACCTGGCAGGCCAGAAAGAGCTGGCATGATATATTCAGAGCACTCAACGAGAAAAACATGCAGCCAAGAATACTCTATCCAGCGAGGCTATCATTGAAAATAGAAGGAGAGATCAAAAGCTTCCAGGACAAACAAAAACTGAAAGAATTTGCAAACACCAAACCAGGTCTCCAGGAAATATTGAAAGGGGTCCTCTAAGCAAAGAGAGAGCCTAAAAGTAGTAGATCAGAAAGGTACAGAGACAATATACAGTAACAGTCACCTTACAGGCTACTAATGGCACTAAATTCATATCTCTCAATAGTTACCCTGAATGTTAATGGGCTAAATGCCCCAATCAAAAGACACAGGGTATCAGAATGGATAAAAAAACAAAACCCATCAGTATGTTGCCTACAAGAAACTCATTTTAGAAGCGAAGACACCTCCAGATTGAAAGTGAGGGGGTGGAAAACAATTTACCATGCTAATGGGCATCAGAAGAAAGCTGGGGTGGCAATCCTTATATCAGATCAATTAGATTTTAAGCCAAAGACTATAATAAGAGATGAGGAAGGACACTATATCCTACTCAAAGGGTCTGTCCAACAAGAAGATCTAACAATTTTAAATATCTATGCCCCTAACGTGGGAGCAGCCAACTATATCAACCAATTAATAACAAAATCAAAGAAACACATCAATAATAATACAATAATAGTAGGGGACTTGAACACTCCCCTCACTGAAATGGACAGATCATCCAAGCCAAAGATCAACAAGGAAATAAAGGCCTTAAATGACACACTGGACCAGATGGACATCACAGATATATTCAGAACATTTCATCCCAAAGCAACAGAATACACATTCTTCTCTAGTGCACATGGAACCTTCTCCAGAATAGATCACATCCTGGGCCACAAATCAGGTCTCAACCGGTATCAAAAGATTAGGATTATTCCCTGCATATTTTCAGACCACAATGCTCTGAAGCTAGAACTCAATCACAAGAGGACAGCTGGAAAGAACCCAAATACATGGAGACTAAACAGCATCCTTCTAAAGAATGAATGGGTTAACCAGGAAATTAAATAAGAATTGAAAAAATTCATGGAAACAAATGATAATGAAAACACAACAGTTCAAAATCTGTGGGACACATCAAAGGCAGTCCTGAGAGGAAAATATATAGCAGTACAAGACTTTCTCAAGAAACAAGAAAGGTCTCAAGTACACAACCTAACCCTACACGTAAAGGAGCTGGAGAAAGAACAAGAAAGAAACCCTAAACCCAGCAGGAGAAGAGAAATCATAAAGATCAGAGCAGAAATCAATGAAATAGAAACCAAAAAAACAATAGAAAAAATCAATGAAACTAGGAGCTGGTTCTTTGAAAGAATCAATAAGATTGATAAACCCCTGGCCAGACTCATCAAAAAGAAAAGAGAAAGGACCCAAATCAATAAAATCATGAATGAAAGAGGAGAGATCACAACTAACACCAAAGAAATACAGACAATTATAAGAACATACTATGAGCAACTCTACGCCAACAAATTGGACAATCTGGAAGAAATGGATGCATTCCTAGAGACATATAAACTACCACAACTGAACCAGGAAGAAATAGAAAACCTGAACAGGCCCATAACCAGTAAGGAGATTGAAACAGTCATCCAAAATCTCCAAACAAACAAAAGCCCAGGGCCAGACGGCTTCCCAGGGGAATTCTACCAAACATTTAAAGAAGAACTAATTCCTATTCTCTTGAAACTGTTCCAAAAAATAGAAACGGAAGGAAAACTTCCAAACTCATTTTATGAGGCCAGCATCACCTTGATCCCAAAACCAGACAAGGATCCCACCAAAAAAGAGAACTACAGACCAATATCCTTGATGAACACAGATGCAAAAATTCTCGCCAAAATACTAGCCAATAGGATTCAACAGTACATTAAAAGGATTATTCACCACGATCAAGTGGGATTTATTCCAGGGCTGCAGGGTTGGTTCAACATCCGCAAATCAATCAATGTGATAGAACACATTAATAAAAGAAAGAACAAGAACCATATGATACTCTCAATAGATGCTGAAAAAGCATTTGACAAAGTACAGCATCCCTTCCTGATCAAAACTCTTCAAAGTGTGGGGATAGAGGGCACATACCTCAATTTTATCAAAGCCATCTATGAAAAACCCACCGCAAATATCATTCTCAATGGAGAAAAACTGAAAGCCTTTCTGTTAAGGTCAGGAACACGGCAGGGATGTCAGTGGGGTCCTCCAGGCGCCCCAACCAGAAACCTAGGGCAGGGTCAGGTTCAATCTTCTGACTCAGGGTCATTGACCTGCGTGTCTGCCTGGAGGTGGGTGCCTATGGTGCATCAGACTGCGTATTTTTGTACAGAGCGGCCTACTAACTTGGGGTTGGCTCAGCGGCCTTACAGATTTCTCCTAATCTGGAGGGTTTTGGCAACTGTAACGGGCAGATTTTCCTTCAGGAGGGCAGGCCCAGTCCTGCAGTATTGCTCCGGAGGGCCCATCCAGGAGGGCATGTGGGCCAGGGCTTTGGGGACAGAAGTCTGCACACACAAACTTGGGTTAGGGTTAAGGGAGAGGTGACGGGAAGCCCTATCTGCACAACCTGAGGGCAGATCCTCAGGATTTGAAATTCGGGTGGCTGGGAAGCAGCAGCACAGGCTTTTCTGCCTGAATTGTGTGTCTAGGATGGCCACGAAATGTAGGGGTGGCCTCATGGGGCCATAGGAGATTCTTCATCTTTAGGGATTCTGCCCTGCTCCCAAGATTTTGTTGTCTTTCTGGGAGAAGGGGAGAGTGCTGTTTTCCATTTCAGAGGCCCTGCCCAAAACAGGTATTCCAGAATTGGGGTGGGCTCAGGGGCCTTGCAGGTGTCTCCCGATCTGGAGGGTTTGCACAACTGTGATGGGCAGAGTTTCCTTCAGAAGGCCGGCAGAATCCTGTAGTGTGGCTCTAGAGGCCCCATCTTGGAGGGCCTGTGGGCCAGGACTTTAGGGACAAAAGTCTGCAAACAAAAACTCGGATTAGGTTTAGGGTCGAGGTGACAGCAGGCCCAATCTGCAGAACGTGAGGGCAGCTCCTGGCAATTTGAAATAATTAGAGTGTCAGGAAGGCGGGAGCGCAGGCTTTTCTGTCTGGGTTGTGTGTCTCAGATGGCCACAGAATGTCAGGGTGGCCTCATGATACCATGGGAGATTCTGCCTCTGCCTCTGGGATTCTTCCCAGCTCCTAAGGGTTTGGTGTCTTTCAGGGGGAAGGGAAGAGTGCTGTTTTCCGACTAATGGGTCCCACCAAAGCAGGGATTCTAGAGACGGCTTCTGGATCCGCGTGCCTGGAAAACCCCACCGTGGCTGAGGAATTGGGCCTAGGGACATTGAAGGCCCGATATGTGGTCTCCTGGTCCAGCTAGCGAGGGGGCTTTTTTGACAGCAGTCTCAGGTTGAGGGTCACAATGCGTGTTTGTGTCTGGGGCGGCCTTCATGTGTGGGCGTGGTCTTATGTGCCATGCAGCTACCACCCACTATGAGGATTTGGCCTCCATCCCCACAGCAAGCTTTTCCTGCTGTGGTGAAGGAGGAGTACTCTTTTGGTCTTGAGGTTCCCCCATATGCTGGGATTTGAGCAAAGGTCTGTGCACAGATGCCTGAATATCCAGGTTGCGTATGGATAAGAGCCTCTGGCTATGGCAAATCCCACCTGTACGATATGGGGCCCGCTACCTGGGTGGCTGATGCGACTTCAGGGCTCAGGCTGAGTCAGACAGAGCATTAGTGCACAGGGCATCCTAGGATATTGGCATGCCATCAAGGGTCGTGTAGGTTGATACTCACGTGGGTTTTCTGGGCAGACCCTTGGGGCCCTTCTTCTTTCTGGTGGGTTGGCAGAAGGTTGAGGTGTGGCTCCAGAATTCTGAATCTGGAGAGCTTGCAGGTTAGGAGGGTGTGGATGGAAGTCTGAAAACACCGGAGCTATTTTCTCAGGGATTGTTGGACTTCCCATTTTTGTCCAAGGCAGCCATAAGTGTGGCTTCAGGCATTGTAGGAGTCTCCTATCCTGAAGAATTTTGACAACTGTAAAGAACACAGTTGCTTTCAGGAGCGCAGTCACAGTCCTGTTGTGTGACTCCAGAGACCCAGGCCTGGAAGGTGTGTGGGCCAGGTCTCTGGGGACAGAAGTCTGAAAACACAAACTTGCATTAGGTTTTGGGCTGCTGGTATGACTTGCCAGAACTGCAGACCGTGAGTACAGCTCCCCAGGGTGTGGAATTATGGTGAGTGATGACAGTAGCTCAGGCTTTTGTCTCTGGATTTTGTGTCTAGGATGGCCGTGGAATGTACAGGTGGCCTCACAGTTCCATGGAACGTTCTCCCTCTCTGGGGATTTTGCCTGGCTCCCAAGGGTTTGGGGTTATTCTGTGGGAAGGGAGTAGTCCTGTTTTCTGACTCTCGTGTCCCTCAAAAAGAGGGATTCCTGAGCAGAGCCTTGGGTACAGATGACTAGAAAACATGAACTTTGCTTAAGATTGGGGCCTACTGTCATGGAAAGCCAGATATGCAGGCTCTTGGTCCAGCTACCGAGAGGGCTTATTTGAAAATGGGGCTCAGGATGAGGGTCACAATGCGTGTTTGTGCCCAAGGTGGCCCTCAAGCATGTGCGTGGCCTCATGGGCCATGCAGGTTTCTCCTCATCTGATGGTTTGACTTTGACATTCATCCCAACAGCATGGTTTCCTGCCATGGGGAATGAGAAGCTCTGTTTTGTCCATCAGGTTTTCCCCAAGTGCAGGGATTTGAGATAAGGTCTAGGGACAGATGTCTGAAAACCCAGGTTGGTTAGAGATGATGGCCTAGGGCCAGGGCAGGTCCGATTTGCTGGATATGCTGATTGCTGCTGGGTGTCTGTCAGGGGATCTGGACTCAGGGTTTATCAGACAGAGCATTAGTCCACAGGGGGCCTATGAAATTGGGATGCCATCAAGGGCCTTGCAGGTTGATCCCCATTTGGGGTTTTTGTGCAGTCCCATAGGGCACTTTTTTCTTCTGGAGGGCAGTCAGAGTGCTGCATTGTGGCTCCAGAATTCCCAATCCGGATGTCTTTTTAGCTAGGAGTGTGAGGACGGAGGTGTGTAAACAGAAGGTAGGCTTAGGTTTAGGGCAGATGGCACAGCATCCCCAATCTGTAGAGGCTGATGCGAGTTCTCGAGCATCTGAAATAATGGCGACAGTAAGACGTTCACTCAGGTTGGAGTTTGTGTCCATGATGGTTGCTGAATGGAGGAGTGTCCTAATGGAACTCATATCGAGTTTTCCCCACTCTAGGGATTCTGAGCCATTCCAAAGAGCAAAGTTTCCTCCTGTGGAACAGGGCGAGTCTTGTTTGATGATTAAAGTGTCCCTCACACGGAAAGATTTGGGAGCAGGTCTCTACAAATGGATTCTTGGAAATGGCATTTCGTGTTCCCATTGGTGCCGAGACCAATGTAGGTTTGTTCTGCTGGCTCTGGGGTGAGCTACCCAGGGGCCTGAGTTGAAATGGAGTCTTATGCTGATGGGTCACAATGCGGGTTTGTGTCCAGGGAGACCCTGAAATGTGGCGGTAGCTCAGGGTCATTTAGGATTCTCTTACACTGAGAGTTTTACAAGGCTTCAATGAGCAAGGTAACTTCTGGGGTCAGGGGTGCTCTGTTGTATGCCTTAGGGACCCCCCATATGTTGCTATTTGAGACCAGGCCTCTGAAGACAGATGTCTGAAAACCTACACTAGGGTTCAGATTAGGGGCTAAGAGCATGTCAGGTTCAATCTTTTGTCTCCAAGGCTGTATTCCTGTGTGTCTCACTGGAGGAATATGCTCAGGGTGTAGCACATGGCCCATTTTTGTCCAAGCCTTGCTACGGAATTGGTGTGGCCATGGAGCTTTATAGGTTTCTCTTAATCTGGAGTGTTTCCTCAGCTGTAAATGGCATAGTTTCCTTCTGGAGGGCAGGCACAGTCCTGCAGTGTGTCACCAAAGGCCCCAGCCCAGTTGTGTGGGTCAGGGCTCAGGGGACACAGGTCAGAAAACACAAATATCAGATAGGTTTAGGGACGAGGGTATGGTAAGCCCTATCTTCAGAACCTGAGGGGAGCTCCTCAAGGTCTGAAATTAGGAAAGTATGAGGCGGTAGCTCAAGGTTTTGTCTCTGGATTGTGTGTCTAGTTTGGCCACGGAATGTAGGGGTGGCCTCATGGGGACATGGAAGATTGTCCCTCTCTGGGCTTTTGCCTGTCTCCCAATAGTTTGGTGTCATTTTGGGGGAAGCGAGGAGTACTGTTTTTTCTCAGAGGTCACCCCCAAAAAAGGAATTCAAGAGCAGGACTTGTGCACCGGCTCCTGGAAAACCCCACCAAGGGTTAGGATTGGGGCCTGGGTCATGTAAACCCGATATGTGGGCTCTTGGTCCAGGTACCGAGAGGTCTTATTTGAACACAGGTTGAGCCTGAGGGTCACAATGCTTTTTTTCTTTCCACGGTGGCCCTCAATATTGGGCGTGGCCTCATGGACAATGCAGGTTTCTCCTACTCTAAAGTTTTGACACCCTTCCCAACAACAAGGTTTCCTGCCATGGTGAAGGAGTTCTGTTTTGTGCATCAGGTTCCCCCATATGCAGGGAGTTGAGCTAAGGTCTGGGGACTGATGCCTGAAAACCCAGGTTGGGTAGAGATGACAGCTTAGGGCCATAAGCCATGGTATGTCTGATCAGCTGAATATGAGACTAGCTGTCATGGTGACTGATGTGGTGTCTGGTCAGGCCCGGTATGCGGTCTCCTAGTACAGTTACCGAGGGGCCTTGTTTGAAAACAGGCTCAGGCTGAGGGTCACAGTGCCTGTTTGTGCCCAGGGCGGCCCTGCTGAGTGGGCCTTGCCTCATGGGCCATGCAGGTGGTTCCCACTCTTAGGGCTTGACACCCATTCCAACAGCATGTTTCCAGCCATGGGGAAGGAAAAATACTCTTTTGTGCATCAAGTCCCCTCATAGGCAGGGATTTGTGATAAGATCTGGGGACAGATGCCTGAATACCCAGGTTGGGTAGAGAGAGGGCCGCAGGCCATGGCAGGTCCCATCTGATGGATATGTTGCCAGCTATCTGAGTGGCAGACAGGAGGTCGGGGCTCAGGGCTGTGTCAGACCAAGCATTAGTGCACAGGGCAGCCTATGAAATTAAATTGCCATGCAGTTTGGTCCTCATTTAGGGTTTTTCTAGATCTCCATAGGGCACTTTTTCCTTCTGGTGAATAGGTAGAGTGCTGCATTGTGGCTCCAGAATTCAATTCAGAGGTCTTGTGGGCCAGGAGTGTGAGGACCGAAGTCTGAAAACACAAGCTAGGGTTACTTTTAGCGTAGTTGGCATGACAGCCCCAATCTGCAGAGGCAGAGGCGAGATCTCCAGCATATGAATTAAGGGCAAGTGTCAGACGTTTGCTCAATCTGGAGTTTGTGTCCATGATGGCCCCTTTATGGATGGGTGGCGTCATGAGGCCATGGATGTTTTCCCACTCTGGAGGTTGTTTGTTGCTGCAAATAGCAAGGTTTCTTCCTGCGGGACTTGGGGAGTCCTATTTGATGGCTCAAGTATCCCCTTATGGAAAGATTAGAAAGCAGGACTCTATGTATGGATGCCTGGAAATCCCACCTCACATTTCCCTTGGTGTCTAGGAACAAGGCTGTTTGGATTTCCTTTCTGGGGCTAGACAGTTTGGGGGCTGAAATGAAATGGAGTCTCATGCTGATGGGTCACAATGCTGTTTGTGTCCATGGAGACCTTGAAATGTGGTGGTGAGTTAGGGGCCCTGCAGGATTCTCCTACACTGGAAGTTTTACAACACTTCAAATAGCCAGTTACCCTTCTGGGGTCAGGTGGTGTTCTGTTTTGATTCTCCATTATGTTTGTATTCGAGAACAGGCCTCTGGGGACAGAAGACTGAAAACCTAACCTACAGTTCAGATTAGTCTAGGGGCATGTAATGTTCAAACTTCTGTTTCTAGGGTCATCTCCCTGGGTGTCTGACTGGAGATCAGTGCTCAGGATGTGTCAACTGTGCAATTTTGTCCAGGGAAGCCTACGATATTTAGGTGTCCTCGGGGCCCTTTTCCCCCTACTCTGGAGGTTTTGGCAACTGTAAAGGGCACAGTTTCCTTTTGAAGGGCAGGCACAGTCCTGAGGTGTGGCTCTGGAGACCCCATCCTGGAGGTTTTGTGTGCCAGGGCTCTGGGGATAGAAGTCTGAAAACACATCCTCAGGTTAGGTTTAGGTCCTAGAGTATGGCAGACCCAGTCTGCAGACTCTGAGGGCAGCTCCTCGGGATCTGAAATTAGGATGAGTGTGAGGCAGTAGCTAAGCCTTTTGCCTCTGGATTTTGTATCTAGGATGGCCGTGGAATGTAGGGGTTGCCTCCTGGGGCCGTGGAAGATTCTCCATCTTGGGGATTCTGCCCAGCCCCCAATAGTGTGTTGTCATTCTGAGGGAAGGGAGGAGTCCTGTTTTATGCCTCAGTGGTTCCCCAAAAACAGGGATTCCAGAGCAGGGCCCTGAATACGGGTGCCTGTAAAACTCCACCTTGAGTTAGGATTTGGGCCTAGGGGAATGGGAAGTCCAATATGTGGGCTCATGCTCTGGCTACCGAAAGCCTCATTTGAAATCAGGCTCAGGCTGAGGGTCACAATGTGTGTTTGTGTCACAGCCGCCCTCAAGCATGTGCATGGCATCATGGACCATGCAGGTAGCTCCCATTCTGAGGGTTTGACTCTGACACCCATCTGAACAACAAGGTTTCCTGCCATGGGGAAGGAAGAGTTCTGTTTTGTGCATTAGGTTCCTCCCAATGCAGGGATCTGAGATACGGTCTGGAGACAGATGCTGAAAACCCAGCTTGGGTAGATATGACAGCCTAGGGCCATGGCAGGTCCAATCTGCGGGACATGCGGCCAGCTGTCTGGGATGCTGATGGGAGGTCTGGGGTCATTCTGTGTCAGGCAAAGCAGTAGTACACAGGGAAGTCTATGGTATTGGTGCACAGTCGATGGCCATAGAGTTTGATCCTCATTTGGCATTTTTGGTCAACCGCATAGGGCAGTTTTTTCTTCTGCTGGGCAGGCTGAGTGGTGCATTGGTGCTGCAAAATTAGTATTCAGATAGTAATTTCTATTGTGAGGACTACTCAATTGTCTACTTCTAATTGTCATAGTTCTCCAGGTTTTAGCTCTTGAGTTGGGATTATACAGGAGTCAATTTTTAGGTCTTCATAATCTGTGTACTCATAACTTCATCATCATTCATGACCCATAGTTTTGCAGTCACGGAAGGATTATTGATCTCATCTATTATGTAGAGGATTTGTAGTGAAGGCAAAGCAATTAAAATTAAAATGATAGCAGGTAGGATAGTTCATGACCTTTCAACTTCTTGAGCGTCTATAGTGCTGGTATGTGTTAGCTTATTAGTTGTATTAATGAAATGATGTAGAGAACAAGAGAGCTGATGAAGAATTCAGTTATTAATGTATGGACATGGAAGTGTAATACTTCTTCTATAATAGGAGAGGTTTCACCTTGAAGGCCTATTTGGAAAGGGTACGCCATAGGGATATAAAGGACTTCAACCTAAAATTTGACTTTGACAAAGTCATGTAATTTTTACTAATATCTCTTTATTGAGAAAGACATAGTGGTTATGATATTGGCTTGGAAACAATTCTAGGGGGTTCGATTACTTCCTTTCTTATTTTGATAGTACATAGGTTGACTCTTTGAATATGTGATATGGAGGAGGGCATCCATGTAATCATTCAATGTTTGTTGAAGTAAGTTCTACTATTATCACCTCTCGTTTGGATGTGAAGGCTTCTCAGATTGCGACGATTATTAATATTACTGCCATTAATGAGATAAATTAACCCATGGAAGACACGATGTTTCATGTTGTATAAGCATCTGGATAATCAGAGTACCATCGAGATATGTCTGATAGGCCTAGGAAATGTTGAGGAAAGTATGTTATATTTACTTCTATGAATATAATTGTAAAGTGGATTTTTGCTCAAATATCATTTAGTGTGTAACTTGTGAACAGTGGGAATCAATGGACAGACACGCCTGTGATTGCAAACACTGCCCCCATTGAAAGGACATAATGGAAATGTGCTGCCACATAGTATGTGTTGTGAAGAACAATACCTAATGATGAGTTTGATAATACAATACCTGTTAAACCACCCACTGTGAATAGAAAAATAAACCCTAGTGTTCATAATATAGCTGGCAATCATTTAATACTCCCTCTGTGTAGAGTGGCCAGTCAGCTAAATACTTTTACTCCCATTGGAATTACAATGATTATAGTAGCTGAGGTGAAGTACGCTCGTGTGTTGATGTCTATTCCTACGATAAACATGTGGTGGGCTCATACAGTAAATCCTAAGAAACCAATAGATATCATTGCTCAGGCTATTCCTATGTAGCCAAATGGTTCTTTTTTTTCCCTGAGTAATAGGTTACAACATGTGAGATAACTCCACATCCTGGTAGAATTAGAATATATACTTCAGGATGTCCGAAAAATCAGAATAGGTTTGATACAGAATAGGGTCTCCTCCTCCAGCTGGGTCAAAGAAGGTAGTATTTAGATTTCGGTCTGTGAGTAGTATGGTAATACCGGCTGCTGGAACTGGTAATCATACGAGTAGAAGTACAGCTGTGATCAGGACAGATCATATGAATACAGGAGTTTGATATTGTGATATTGCAGGTGGTTTTATGGTGATAATGGTAGTAATAAAGTTAATGGTTCCTAGGATGGATGAGACACTTGCCATGTGTAAGGAGAATATTGTTACATCTATGAATGGTCCTGCATGTGCTATATTTCCTGCTAGAGGAGGGTACACAGTTCATCCTGTTCCTGCACCTTCTTCTACCATGGAAGAAGCTAGAAGGGGAAGAAAGGAGGGGGACAGAAGTCAGAAGTTTATATTATTTACTCGTGGAAATGCTATGTCGGGCATGCCAATTATTAAGGGTACTAATCAGTTTCTGAACCTTCCAATCATAATTGACATTACTATTAAGAAAATTATTACAAATGCATGGGCATTTACAATTACATTGTAGATTTGGTCATTTCCTAGTAGAGCATCTGGTTGGCCCAATTCAGCATGGATTAATAGGCTAAGAGGAGTGCCTATCATTCTGGTGCATGCATCAAATAAAAGCCAAAGGGTTTCGATGTCCTTATGATTTGTGGCGAATAATCATCGATTTATGAACATAGGTAAAATGGCCAATAAACCATTAGACTGTAAATTGAAGAATGGGGGTTTGAATCCCCCTTTTGCCAAGCTCTGTGGTGAAATAGCACGTTGAATTGCACATTCAGAGAAGCAGCTTCAACCCTGCTGGGGCTTCTCCCGCCTATTTTTTTTTTTCTTTGTGGCAGGAGAAGTAGATTGAAGCCAGTTGACTAGGGTATTTATCTGTTAACTAAAGTTTCGTGGATGATAGCCCACCTGTCTAGAAAGGGCTTGTCTTAATTAAAGTGATTTATTTGCGTTTGGTAGATGTGAGATATACTCTTGCAGTCCTTAAGGTGAGATTCAGGAGTTAAGTGAATGACACTTACTTAGGGCTTTGAAGGCCCTTGGTCTTTTTAACCTAAACTTCTAGAACAGTGTTAGTATCATTGGGGTCAATGGGAGTAATATGGTAGAAGTTAGAATTAGTGGGGATAAAAGAATTACGTTTTTTTGTGTTTTTGAATTGCCATTTTATTTTTATGGTGTTTATTGAGGGGAACATAGTGCTGTTGACTGTGTTAACTGAATATTAAAGTATAGGTTTAGTAGGGCTATAATTGCTATAAATGTTGATATAACAATCATATTGTTTTTTTGTGAGTTCGTGGATGATTAGTCATTTAGGGATGAATCCTGAGAGGGGAGGTAGGCATCCTAGTGGTAGTATGATTGTTAGGATTAATGAGGTAATTAGTGGGAATTTTTTCATATATGAGATAACGATAGTGTGGTTGTATATGAACTGACTGTGAATAGTATGAATGTTCCAAGTGTTATTGTAATGTAGATGATGAGGTTTAATATTATTAGGGTACAGTTATATGTTGTTACAGCAATCATTCATACCACGTGGGTGATTGATGAGCATGCTAGGATTTATCGTAGTTGTGTTTGGTTAAGACCTCAGCCTCCTGCTAGAATGGATATAATAGCAATGGCTACTAATAAGTTTGGATTTATAGATGGAGAGATTTCATATAGAACAGATAAGGGGGCGATTTTTTGTCAGGTTAGTAGAATTATTCCTGATGATAGTGGGATTCCTTGGGTTGCTTTAGGTACTCAGAAGTGAAAGGGTGATAGTCCTAATTTTATTGCCAGAACTACTGTTATGTTTGGCGTGAGTGGGTTAGGGGAATTTAGTATTGTTCATTGTCCTGCCAATAGTAGGTTAATAATAATCCCTAATATTAAGAGTATAGATGAAGTGGCTGGGTAAGAAAATATTTTGTTGATGCTTCTGTGGCTCGTGGATTGAATACTTTTTTATTAAAATGAGGATAATAGCTAGTATATTTATTTTGAATCCAATTCAGATTGTTAGTCAGCGTGAGCTTATTAGTACTTTAATGGTTCCTGAAATGACAGTTAATAAAATGATAGTAAGGATAGGGGGTTTAATTAGTATGGGAAGGGGATAAACCAACATTTTTGCGGTATGGGCCCAATAGCTTATTTAGCTGACCTTACTGTAGAATTTGTTTTGAGTTGGGTAGCAAAAAGGTTTTGAGTTCTTAGGATTAGGTTCAATTCCTATAATTCTAGAAATAAGAGGGCTCAAACCTCTGTAATTTACTCTATCAAATTAACTCTTTTGTCAGACATAATTCTTATGTTTGGGGAGGAATATTGATGTTAAAATGGGTAAGGCTACATGTCATATGCATAGGGCTAGTGTCAGGGGGAGAAAATTTATTCATAATAAATGTATGAGTTGATTATAACGAAATTGTGAATAGGATGCTCGAATTCATAGGAAGGAAGTTGTTAGTAGAAGTATTTTTATAGTAAACTTGATAGAGTATAGTTCCTGTAAGTATGGGGTGTGGAATGCACCAAAAAACAGGATAGTTGTAAGTTGTAAGTTGTATTCATTATAATAATGTTGGCATATTCAGCTAGGAAAAATAGAACGAATTGTCTGATTGCATATTTGACGTTGAATCTGGAGACTAATTGTGATTCTACTTCTTTTAAGTCAAATGGGGCGCAGTTGGTTTCTGCTAGGGTTGAGATAAATCATATTATAGCTAGGGGTCATGAAGGGAGGATTAGTCATAGGTGTTCCTGTGTAGTAATAAGTGTGGATTGGGTAAAAGAGCCATTAATAGTACTGATAGGAGGGGGCGCCTGGGTGGCTCAGTGGGTTAAAGCCTCTGCTTTTGGCTCAGGTCATGATCCCAGAGTCTTGGGATCGAGTCCCACATCGGGCTCTCTGCTCAGCGGAAGGCCTGCTTCTCTTCCTCTCTCTCTGCCTGTCTCTCTGCCTACAGGTGACCTCTGTCTGTCAAATAAATAAATAAAATCTTAAAAAAAATAGAACTGATAGGATAATGGATAGTGTGACTTCGTAGGAAATTGTTTGGGCTACACCTTGAAGGGCCCCAATTATGGCATATTTTGAGTTTGAGGCTCATCTGGACCATAAAATAGAGTAAACAGCTAGGCTTGATATCACTAGTATGAATAGGATTCTTAGGTTTATATTGATGAGAGGGCAAGGTATTGGTAATGGCATTCATATAGTTAGGGTTAGTGTTAGGTCTAGGGTTGGGGCTATTACAAGTATAGTGATAGATGATGGTAGGGGTCATAAAGGTTCTTTAGTGAATAGTTTAACGGTATCTGCAATTGGTTGCAAGAGGCCATAGGATCCTACAATGTTTGGGCCTTTACAGAGTTGTATATACCCTAGGATTTTTTGTTCCACTTATGTTAGAAAGGCTACAGCATGTAGGATAGGTACAACTAGTGAAATGATATTAATTATAAACATAATGTTTGGAAGAAGATTTGAGTCTCTTAGAATAAATGTTTAAGTTTTATGCAATTACTGGGGTCTGCCATCCTAACAAGCCCTATCTCTAGGGCTGTGAAATGAAGGTGGACTATTTAGATTAAGATTATATCCTCTATTAGTCCTAAGGCATTCTGATAGAATAGGCCTTAATTCTCTTGTCCTTTCTTACTGGGAGAAGTTGTTGTAAGAGATAGAAACAGACCTGGATTGCTCCAGTTGGGACTCAGATCATGTACTCTTAGGGTCCATGATCAAAGGAATGAGACTGACACAAAGCGAAAATCAAGCAAAGCTTTATTTTGTGCCATGTATCAGAAACGAAACTGACTGGTAGGTGCCCGAGCCCCATGCATTAGAAATCAAACTAACGGGTAGGTGCCTGAGCCTTACTGGGGGCCACTGCTTCCTTGCCCTGAGGTCCCTCCTGGAGGCTCCCTGCCTCACCCTCACTGTACCACAGGTGACTCCCCATGAGGCCACTCCCGTGGCGCCACTGCTCGGGGTGGTGAGGCCACTGCAGATGAGGCTTCCAGCAATGCCACTCCAGACATGGCTGTGCCGCAGGCTCCTGAGGAGGCTGCTCCTGGTGGCGACACTGCTCATGGTGGCACCGCTGCAGATGAGGCCTCTCCTGACAAGGCCACTCCTGGTGGCGCCGCTGCAAATGCTGCTCCTGTCAAAGCCGCTCCAGGCGGCGCTGCAGCAGATGAGGCTGCTCCCCGCCCTCTAGTGACAGTGCCACTGCTCTGGTGGTGAGGCCACTCCCAGCGATGAAAAGGGCGCTGTCACTCTCCACAACCCTGACACTACCACTACCCTAATGGCTCCCAATGGCTCCTGCTACTGGCTACCCTAACTCCTACTACTACTACCACCACCACCACCCACTCCCCTGCCTTGCAGCCTCACAGACCAGCCTTTATAGAGGTGGTTGAGCCCAGCCCACACACAGGTGGCCAATGGGATTGCAACTCACCTCAGTAAATTTATGCATTCCCCACTGATTGGCCGTCTCCTCTAGCTGGCCTGGCCCGCCCCTACATTCCCCCCTTTTCTTTGGAAATTAATCAAATCCTTGACCTTTCAGCCAGTTCTATGTGCTCCTGTTGTAATGGGGTTACACTGAGCATGTAATACTGGGGCCAAAAACTAACGGTAGTGCACAGTTGGCTGATGAGTTAGCCATTCAACACTTTGTATAATCTTTTCCATTTTTTCCTAATTCCGTTCATCTAATTTCCCACCTATACTTTTCATAAACAGGTAACAATAGGAGCAACAATAAACTCACAGTTTTTATAGTCTTAGCTTTAATCCATAGTCAGTGGGGTCTGTCAGCTGCAGCTTCCATCTCAGGGGGGTGTCCTTATCCTTGGATCATTTGACATGACCCGCATGAATCCAGGCCCTAATGCCTTCTACTTTCACTGCCATGGGGGTGGTCAAGATAACATTAAATGGTCCCTTCCAGAGAGGCTCCAAGTTTCCCCCTTGATAGCGATGTATCCAAACCAAATCCCCGGGTTGGTAAGGATGTGGTTCCACCTCGGTCTCCATCCCAGTGTGGGCAGTCAGGATCCCTGAGTGTGCTTTTTTAAAAGACAGACTGTAATGCCTGCAGTGACTGGAGTACAGATTGATCAGTCATTTCTGCTAGGGCAACATCTTGTAATCGAGGATGGGGGGTGGTCTCCCAAACATTATTTCAAATGGGGTCACCTTGCTTAAATAGGGTGCACATCGTGCCCTGAGGAGAGCAAAAGGAAGGAGATACACCCATGCACCACCAGTCTCCAGAATTAGTTTTGTCAAGGTCTCTTTAAGAGGCCGGTTCCATTCTCTCTACTTGCCCGGAACTCTGGGGCCGGTATGCACAATGTAGTTTCCAATTAGTGCCCACAGCTTTGGCCAATGCCTGTGAGACTGAACTCACAAATGCAGGGCCATTGTCTGACCCGACTGCGAGAGGCAGCCCAAACCTAGGAATTATTTCTTCTAGTAGCTTTTTGGCTACCACTCCTGCCATCTCATGTTTGGCGGGAAAAGCCTCTACCCAGCCTGAAAAGGTATCTACAAAGACTAGCATGTACTTGTGCCCATATTTTCCAGGTTTCATTTCTGTAAAATCTATTTCTCAATAAATTCCTGGTTCCTTACCACTTTCTCTTTTCCCACTTCCCATTTTAGTTCTTCCCACATTAACTGCCTGGCATTGAGCACATCTATATCAACTATATCAACTATATCCTGAAACATATGCCCTAATTTAGAAACCTGGAACTGCTTGCCTATAAGCTCCTTGAGTTTGCGTATCCCCAAATGAGTACCCTGATGTATTTGGTCTACTAACTTCTTACCTAATCTTCGAGGAAGAATTATTTTTCCTGCTTCAGTCTTAGCCCAGTCCCCTTCATAGTCCAATTTAACCCATTTCTGTAAATATTTTTTAAAGATTTTATTTATTTATTTGACACAGTGTGAGAGATCACAAGTAGGCAGAGAGGCAGGCAGAGAGAGAGAGGAGGAAGCAGGCCTCCTGTTGAGCAGAGAGCCCGATGCGGGGCTCGATCCCAGGACCCTGAGATCATGACCTGAGCCGAAGGCAGCGGCTTAACCCACTGAGCCACACAGGCGCCCCCATTTCTGTAAATATTTTAAATATACTTCTGAATAGTTTTGTTTTTCTGGTAGGGCTGGAGCCAGGAGTGTAACCAGTTCTTGCACTGTTTCTTAGGCTTCTTGCCTTGTGGCTTGATCTGCTAATTGGTTTCCTTTTGAAATCAGATCAGTCCCCTTTTGGTGTCCTGGATAATTCATGATGGCCACCTCTTTTGGGTCCCAAATAGCCTGGAGGAAAGCCAATATTTCTCCTCTGTTTTTAATTCCTTTTCCTTCAGCTGTTAATAGGCCCCTTTCTTTATAAATAGCCCCATGTATATGGAGAGTAGCAAAGGCGTACCTGCTGTCTGCATAGATGTTGGCGGTTTTACCTTTGTCCATCTGCAGTGCCTTAATAAGTGCAATCAGTTCCGCTTTTTGTGCCAAAGTTCCATGTGGCAGGGCTGCTGTCCAGAGTTTCTGCTCAGGAGAAACTACCGCAGCCCTCGCAAGCATGACTCATAGTCCTCAGTGGCTATCAGCAAGTTATCAACATACTGTAACAGAGTGACTCCTGGGTTGGAGGTTCTGTACTCACGCAAATCCTCATGTAGGGCCTCGTCAAAAAAATGGTGGGTGAATTCTTGAATCCTTCGGGAAGTCTTGTCCAGGTGAGTTGGCCTTGAAACCCTTTCTGTGGGTTGGACCACTCAAAAGCAAGAAGTGGTTGAGATTCCTTTGCTAAAGATATGCAGAAAAATGCATCCTTGAGATCCAAAACGGTATACACTGTTCTTTTGGGGCCCAGGAGGGAAAGTAGGGTATAGAGGTTAGGCACTGTTGGGTGGATACCTTCAACCCATTTATTAACTTCCTGCAAGTCCTGAACAAGTGGGTACTCCCCAGTCTCAGCCTTTTTGATGGGCAGCAAAGGTGTGTTCCATGGAGATTTGCAAGGAACTAGGATCCCATCTCCTTGGAGGTGGTTAATGTGTTTTCTGATCCATTCCTTTGCTTCCCGGGAAAGGGGGTACTGTCGAACCTGAATAGCTGTAGCCATCGCCTTTAATTTTACCACCACTGGAGGTTGTTCTTTGGCCAAGCCACGGGGCTTCCCTTCTGCCCAGACCTCGGGAAACTCGACCTGTAGGATTTGGAGAAGGCTCCCCCTTTTTGTCTCTTCTGGATTTGAGACTGGCTCATAAGGGAGGTATTCATCTACTGCTGCCAGAAGTACCTGTACAGTGGGTTGTCTCAAGATTGCAGTCATGTCTCCTTCCGAGAACTGAATGCCAGCTCTTAACTTATGGAGGAGATCTCTTCCCATCAAATTATATGGGTCATAAGGGAGGACCGAAAATCGATGTTTAACTACTCCCAAGGCCAAATTTAAAGTTCTTTCTGTTGTCCATTTATGTCTCTCTGTGCTATTTGCTCCTTGTACCCAGACTTCTTCTCCAGATAGTTTTCCCATAGGTTTAAGTAATGATAAAAATTGTGCTCCCGTGTCCACCAAAAAATCAACTCATTTCCCCTCCACTTCCATTTTTACCCGAGGTTCGTGGAGGGGCTCCAAACCATGACCCCTTCAGTCTCTCATGGCCAGCATTGCTATCTTCCTTTGGGGGCACTCCCTGGCCCTATGTCCTTTTTCCCTTACAGTAAGTGCACTGATCTGAATCTAAGTCTTCTTGCCTGCCTTCTTTGCACTTAGGCTTTTCCTTCCATTTACTATCCCCAACCTGTTTCCTCCCAGCATCATGTAATGCCAAAACCTTAACCAATTTTTTTTGTCTGTTTTTCATCCTCTTGTGCATCCCTCTTGTTAAACACCTTTTCTGCTATTCCTACTAACTCAGTCAGATTCTTCCCTTCAAATCCTTCTATTTTCTGAAGATTCATCCTTATATCTGGGGCTGACTGACTAACAAACGCAAGATTCATTGCCCTCTGCTTTTCAGGTGCTTCAGGGTTGATTTGGCTATACATTTTATAGGCTTCAATTAGCCTTTCTAGGAAAGCTCCTGGAGACTCATTCTTACCTTGGGTCACCATACTAATTTTGGATAAATTTATGGGTCTCCTTGCAGCTGCATGGAGGCCTCCCAGTAGAGCCTGGTGGTAGAAATGTAAGCTCTCCTTAACTTCATCAGAATTTGGATCCTATTCAGGGGGTTCCCTTGGGCACTAGTCTTCCATTCTGTGGGGATCGAGGTCCCTGTCAAGTCTCTCGCTTATCACCTTATGGGTTTCTCACATGATGCGATCCCTCTCTTCCATGTTAAAGAGAGCCATAAGGGGCTGTTGAATATCCACCCAGGTACATTGGTGGGTAAGAAAAACAATCTCCAAGAGACTAATTAAATCCTGAGGGTAGACAGAAAAGGAATTGTGTTGGGTCTTCCAATTATAGATGTTGGAAGAAGAGAAAGGGATATAGCTTAGGTGGGGGTGTCCTCTCTCATCTGGTAGAGCAACCTCATGGAGAGGCAACATTGGCACTGACAGTACTGGTGAGGTAAAGGGAGGATGAGGGGTATAGAGGAAAGGGGAAGGATCAGAGTGGTCTCTCTGCTTGGTGGCCCCATAGGTAAACCCTGAATGCACATGAGATGGACTGGTAAGGGCATCTCAGGACCGAGAGTCAGATTTAGGGGACAGATAAAAGGGGGAAATTCCACATCCTCCACATTGGATAGAGGTAGGACCGTCTTCTTCCTTGGCTCACCCTCATCTGTCTGTTCTGGTTTTGGTGCTCTGACCTGCCTTAGAGGGAGAGAGATGGTTTCATTAGCAGTGATAGGTGGGACTTGAGCCATGACGGTAGCTCTTCTATCAGATATCGCCAGGCCACAATGTATGGTATTTGGTCTCGATGCAGATCAAAGACCTCACTCAGGGTAGAATAGATCTGAGCCAAGGCAAATGTTCCTTCTGGCGGCCACCCTGTGGAGAAAGTGGGCCACTCTAATTGACAGAGTGTTTTTAGTTTTGCCAGGTAAACCTTGTCACCTGACTGAGTGGCTTTACCTTGGAAATCCTTGAAATGTTCAAGAAGAAGACCTAGAGGTGTCACAGGTCCCTTACTCCCTGCTTGTCCCATTTCTCCAAATACAACAAACACAACAGACAATAAAAAAACAAGGCAGAGACATCCACAGGCCCAGCGATCACTATCCAGAGCCTGCTGCTGGTGGGAACTTTCTTGGTCCCCTGCAAACACAACAAACTACACAACAGATAACAAAAGAACCAGGCAAAGACAACTGCAGGCCCAACGATTCTTACCCAGAACCTGCCACTGGTGGGGGATTTCTTTACCCCCTGACCACCTAGGGGGATTCGAACCCCCCATAAGTCTAGGGGGACTTGAACCACCAACCACCTAGGGAGACTCCAACCCCCAGTACACCTAGGAGGACTCAAGCACCCCGACTGTCTAGGGGGACTCGTACCCCCTGTACGCCCAGGGGGACTCGAACCCCCCAACCGCCTAGGGGGACTTGAACCCCCCGTACACCTAGGGGGACCCAAACCCCTCGACTACCCAGGGGGACTTGAACCCCCTGTCGATCTATCAGTAGAGGGATGAGGCATCCCCACATCCACTCCAGCCCTGGGGAGCATGGCTGCGTCCAGCTTGTCCCCTGTGGGCTATACCCTGGAGCTCCACAACCAGAAAGACACACAAGATCTCAATAGAGGCTTTTCCCAGAAATTCTGATGCTGGCTCAGTTCTCATCGTTTGATCCCGGACGAGCCCCCAGTGTTAGGGTCCGTGATCAAAGGAACAAGACTGACACCAAGCGAAAATCAAGCAAAGCTTTATTTCGCGCCATGCATTAGAAATAAAACTGACTGATAGGTGCCCAAGCCCCATGCATTAGAAATCAACCTGACCAGTAGGTGCCTGAGCCTTGCTGGGGGCCACCGCCTCCTTGCCTTGGGGTCCCTCCTGGAAGCTCCCTGTCTCACCCTCACTGTACCACAGGCCACTCCCGATGAGGCCACCCCCAGTGGCGCTGCTGCTCAGGGTGGCGAGGCTGCGGCAAATGAAGCTTCCAGCAATGCCACTCCAGACGAGGCTGTGCCACTGGCTTCTGACGGTGGCCCTGCTGCAGAAGAGGGCACTCCTGACGAGGCCACTTGCAGAGGCACCACTGCTCGGTGCGGCGAGGCCCCAACAATGCCGCTCCTAACAAAGCCTCTCCCGGCAGCTCCGCTGCCAATGCTGCTCCTGTCAAAGCTGCTCCCGGTGGCGCCGCTGCAGATGAGGCTGCTCCCCAGCCATCTAGTGACAGTGCCGCTGTTCGAGCAGCGAGTCCACTCCCGGAGATGAAAAGGGTGCTGTTGCTCTCCACAACCCTGACACTACCACTACCCTAATGGCTCCCTATGACTCCTCCTACCAGCTACCCTAACTCCTTCTGCTACTACCCCCCCACTTGCAGCCTCACAGACCAGCCTTTATAGAGGTGGTAGAGCCCAGCCCACACACAGGTGGCCAATGGGATTGCAAGTCACCTCAGTCAATTTATGCATTCCCCACTGATTGGCCATCTCCTCTAGCCGGACTGGCCCACCCCTATAGTAGGACTTTAATTGTTGAACAAATGAAACTTTAGTAGCTGCTGCACCATTGGGATGTCCTGATCCAACATCGAGGTTGTAAACCCTATTGTTGATATGGACTCTCAAATAGGATTGTGCTGTTATACCTAGGGTAACTTGTTCCGTTGATCAAATTTCTTGGATCAATAAATGATACTATATTTCAACTGGTTTGTCTATATTTGTATCACTCAGAGGTTATTTTATTCTCTGAGGTCACACCAACCCAAATTGTTAATCCATTAATAAGATTGTCTTATGCTTAATTGGTGAATAAATAGACTTATTATGTATTAGTCAATTGAAGATCCATAGGGTCTTCTTGTCTTTTTTTTTTTTCCATTTTATTTATTTTTTCAGCGTAACAGTATTCATTCTTTTTGCACAACACCCAGTGCTCCATGTAAAACGTGCCCTCCCCATTACCCACCACCTGTTCCCCCAACCTCCCACCCCTGACCCTTCAAAACCCTCAGGTTGTTTTTCAGAGTCCATAGTCTCTTATGGTTCGCCTCCCCTCCCCAATGTCCATAGCCCACTCCCCCTCTCCCAATCCCACCTCCCTCCAGCAACCCCCAGTTTGTTTTGTGAGATTAAGAGTCATTTATGGTTTGTCTCCCTCCCAATCCCATCTTGTTTCATTTATTCTTCTCCTATCCCCGTAACCCCCCATGTTGCTTCTCCATGTCCTCATATCAGGGAGATCATATGATAGTTGTCTTTCTCCGATTGACTTATTTCACTAAGCATGATACGCTCTAGTTCCATCCACGTCGTCGCAAAAGGCATGATTTCATTTCTTTTGATGGCTGCATAGTATTCCATTGTGTATATATACCACCTCTTCTTTATCCATTCATCTGTTGATGGACATCTAGGTTCTTTCCATAGTTTGGCTATTGTAGACATTGCCGCTATAAATATTCGGGTACACGTGCCCCTTCGGATCACTATGTTTGTATCTTTAGGGTAAATACCCAGTAGTGCAATTGCTGGGTCATAGGGTAGTTCTATTTTCAACATTTTGAGGAACCTCCATGCTGTTTTCCAGAGTGGTTGCACCAGCTTGCATTCCCACCAACAGTGGAGGAGGGTTCCCCTTTCTCCACATCCTCTCCAGCATCTGTCATTTCCTGACTTGTTAATTTTAGCCATTCTGACTGGTGTGAGGTGATATCTCCTTGTGGTTTTGATTTGTATTTCCCTGATGCCGAGTGACGTGGAGCACTTTTTCATGTGTCTGTTGGCCATCTGGACGTCTTCTTTGCAGAAATGTCTGTTCATATCCTCTGCCCATTTCTTGATTGGATTGTTTGTTCTTTGGGTGTTGAGTTTGCTAAGTTCCTTATAGATTTTGGATACTAGCCCTTTATCTGATATGTTGTTTGCAAATATCTTCTCCCATTCTGTCAGCTGTCTTTTGGTTTTGTTAACTGTTTCCTTTGCTGTGCAAAAGCTTTTGATCTTGATGAAATCCCAATAGTTCATTTTTGCCCTTGTTTCCCTTGCCTTTGCCATTGTTCCTAGGAAGATGTTGCTGCAGCTGAGGTCGAAGAGGTTGCTGCCTGCATTCTCCTCAAGGTTTTTGATGGATTCCTTTCTCACATTGAGGTCCTTCATCCATTTGGAGTCTATTTTTGTGTGTGGTGTAAGGAAGTGGTCCAATTTCATTTTTCTGCATGTGGCTGTCCAGTTTTCCCAGCACCATTTATTGAAGAGGCTGTCTTTTTTCCATTGGACATTCTTTCCTGCTTTGTCGAAGATGAGTTGGCCATAGAGTTGAGGGTCGATTTCTGGGCTCTCTATTCTGTTCCACTGATCTATGTGTCTGTTTTTGTGCCAGTACCATGCTGTCTTGATGATGACAGCTTTGTAATAGAGCTTGAAGTCCGGAATTGTGATGTCACCAACTTTGGCTTTGTTCTTCAATATTCCTTTGGCTATTCGAGGTCTTTTCTGGTTCCATATAAATTTTAGGATTATTTTTTCCATTTCTTTGAAAAAAATGGATGGTATTTTGATAGGGATTGCATTAAATGTGTAGATTGCTTTAGGTAGCATAGACATTTTCACAATATTTATTCTTCCAATCAAGGAGCATGGAACATTTTTCCATTTTTTTGTGTCTTCCTCAATTTCTTTCATGAGTACTTTATAATTTTCTGTGTATAGATTCTTAGTCTATTTGGTTAGGTTTATTCCTAGGTATCTTATAGTTTTGGGTACAATTGTGAATGGGATTGACTCCTTAATTTCTCTTTCTTCAGTCTTGTTGTTGGTGTACAGAAATGCAACTGATTTCTGTGCATTGATTTTATATCCTGACACTTTACTGAATTCCTGTACAAGTTCTAGCAGTTTTGGAGTGGAGTCTTTTGGGTTTTCCACATATAGTATCATATCATCTGTGAAGAGTGATAGTTTGACTTCTTCTTTACCAATTTGGATGCCTTTAATTTCTTTTTGTTGTCTGATTGCTGAGGCTAGGGCTTCTAATACTATGTTGAATAGCAGTGGTGATAATTGACATCCCTGCCGTGTTCCTGACCTTAATGGAAAAGCTTTCAGTTTTTCTCCATTGAGAATGATATTTGCGGTGGGTTTGTCATAGATGGCTTTGATAATATTGAGGTATGTGCCCTCTATCCCTACACTTTGAAGAGTTTTGATCAGGAAGGGATGCTGTACTTTGTCAAATGCTTTTTCAGCATCTATTGAGAGTATCATATGGTTCTTGTTCTTTCTTTTATTAATGTGTTCTATCACATTGATGGATTTGCGGATGTTGAACCAACCCTACAGCCCTGGAATAAATCCCACTTGATCGTGGGGAATAATCCTTTTAAAGTACTGTTGAATCCTATTGGCTAGTATTTTGGCGAGAATTTTTGCGTCTGTGTTCATCAAGGATATTGGTCTGTAGTTCTCTTTTTTGGTGGGATCCTTGTCTGGTTTTGGGATCAAGGTGATGCTGGCCTCATAGAATGAGTTTGGAAGTTTTCCTTCCATTTCTATTTTTTGGAACAGTTTTAGGAGAATAGGAATGAGTTCTTCTTTAAATGTTTGGTAGAATTCCCCTGGGAAGCCATCTGGCCCTGGGCTTTTTTTTTGTTTGGAGATTTTTGATGACTGTTTCAATCTCCTTACTGGTTATGGGCCTGTTCAGGTTTTCTATTTCTTCCTGGTTCAGTTGTGGTAGTTTATATGTCTCTAGGAATGCATCCATTTCTTCCAGATTGGCCAATTTGTTGGCGTAGAGTTGCTCATAGTATGTTCTTATAATTGTCTGTATTTCTTTGGTGTTAGTTGTGATCTCTCCTCTTTCATTCATGATTTTACTGATTTGGGTCCTTTCTCTTTTCTTTTTGATGAGTCTGGCCAGGGGTTTATCAATCCTATTGATTCCTTCAAAGAACCAGCTCCTAGTTTCATTGATTTTTTCTATTGTTTTTTTGGTTTCTATTTCATTGATTTCTGCTCTGATCTTTATGATTTCTCTTCTCCTGCTGGGTTTAGGGTTTCTTTCTTGTTCTTTCTCCAGCTCCTTTACGTGTAGGGTTAGGTTGTGTACTTGAGACCTTTCTTGTTTCTTGAGAAAGGCTTGTACCGCTATATATTTTCCTCTCAGGACTGCCTTTGCTGTGTCCCACAGATTTTGAAATGTTGTGTTTTCATTATCATTTGTTTCCATGAATTTTTTCAATTCTTCTTTAATTTCCTGGTTAGCCCATTCATTCTTTAGAAGGATGCTGTTTAGTCTCCATGTATTTGGGTTCTTTCCAGCTTTCCTCTTGTGATTGAGTTCTACCTTCAGAGCACTGTGGTCTGAAAATATGCAGGGAATGATCCTAATCTTTTGATACCGGTTGAGACCTGATTTGTGACCCAGGATGTGATCTATTCTGGAGAATGTTCCATGTGCACTAGAGAAGAATGTGTATTCTGTTGCTTTGGGATGAAATGTTCTGAATAGATCTGTGATGTCCATCTGGTCCAGTGTGTCATTTAAGGCCTTTATTTCCTTGTTGATCTTTTGCTTGGATGATCTGTCCATTTCAGTGAGGGGAGTGTTCAAGTCCCCTACTATTATTGTATTATTATTGATGTGTTTCTTTGATTTTGTTATTAATTGGTTGATAGAGTTGGCTGCTCCCACGTTAGGGGCATAGATATTTAAAATTGTTAGATCTTCTTGTTGGACAGACCCTTTGAGTAGGATATAGTGTCCTTCCTCATCTCTTATTATAGTCTTTGGCTTAAAATCTTATTGATCTGATATAAGGATTGCCACCCCAGCTTTCTTCTGATGCCCATTAGCATGGTAAATTGTTTTCCACCCCCTCACTTTCAATCTGGAGGTGTCTTCGCTTCTAAAATGAGTTTCTTGTAGGCAACATACTGATGGGTTTTGTTTTTTTATCCATTCTGATACCCTGTGTCTTTTGATTGGGGCATTTAGCCCATTAACATTCAGGGTAACTATTGAGAGATATGAATTTAGTGCCATTAGTAGCCTGTAAGGTGACTGTTACTGTATATTGTCTCTGTACCTTTCTGATCTACTACTTTTAGGCTCTCTCTTTGCTTAGAGGACCCCTTTCAATATTTCCTGGAGACCTGGTTTGGTGTTTGCAAATTCTTTCAGTTTTTGTTTGTCCTGGAAGCTTTTGATCTCTCCTTCTATTTTCAATGATAGCCTAGCTGGATAGAGTATTCTTGGCTGCATGTTTTTCTCGTTGAGTGCTCTGAATATATCATGCCAGCTCTTCCTGGCCTGCCAGGTCTCTGTGGATAAGTCTGCTGCCAATCTAATATTTTTACCATTGTATATTACAGACTTCTTTTCTCGGGCTGCTTTCAGGATTTTCTCTTTGTCACTAAGACTTGTCAATTTTACTATTAGGTGACGGGGTGTGGACCTATTCTTGTTGACTTTGAGGGGGGTTCTCTGCATCTCCTGGATTTTGATGCTTGTTCCCTTTGCCATATTAGGGAAATTCTCTCCAATGATTCTCTCCAATAGACCTTCTGCTCCCCTCTCTGTTTCTTCTTCTTCTGGAATCCCAATTATTCTAATGTTGTTTCGTCTTATGGTGTCACTTATCTCTCGAATTCTCCCCTCATGGTCCAGTAGCTGTTTGTCCCTCTTTTGCTCGGCTTCCTTATTCTCTGTCATTTGGTCTTCTATATCACTAATTCTTTCTTCTGCCTCATTTATCCTAGCAGTGAGAGCCTCCATTTTTGATTGCAGCTCATTAATAGCTTTTTTGATTTCAACTTGGTTAGATTTTAGTTCTTTAATTTCTCCAGAAAGGGTTTTAATATCTCCAGAGAGGGTTTCTCTAATATCTTCCATGCCTTTTTCGAGCCCGGCTAGAATGTTCAGAATCGTCATTCTGAACTCTTGATCTGACATAGTACCAATGTCTGTGTTGATTAGGTCCCTAGCCTTCGGTACTGTCTCTTGTACTTTTGTTTGTGGTGATTTTTTCCGCCTTGTCATTTTGTCCAGATAAGAGGATATGAAGGAGCAAATAAACTACTAATAGGGTGGCAAAGACCCCGGAAAAATGCGCTGTAACCAAATCAGAAGAGACCCCAAATTGTGGGGGGGAGAAAGGGGATAAAAAACAGGTTCTGAAAAAAAAAAGAAAAAAAAAAAAGAAAAGAAAAAAATTTAAAAAATAAAACAAATAAAAAAATATAAAAAAGAAAGAAAAAATATATATATTTAGATGAACTAGTCAAAAAACGTTAAAAAAGAAAAGGGTAAAAGTTTTAAAAAAATTTAGCAGGAGAAGAAAAAAGAAAAACGAAAAAAAAATTGAAAAAAGAAAAAAAAAATTGAAGTAGCCGCAAGACTAAAGAATCGTGGGGAGAAAGCCATGAGTTCCGTGCTTTGCTTTCTCCTCCTCTGGAATTGCTCTGCTGTCTTAGGAATTGAATCTGCTTTCTCCTTGATAGATGAACTTCGTCCTGGCTGGATAATTTGTTGATCTTCTGGGGGAGGGGCCTGTTGTAGTGACTCTCAAGTGTCTTTGCCCGAGGCGGGATTGCACCGCCCTTACCGGCGGCCGGACTAAGTAATCGGCTCGGGTTCGCTTTTGGGAGCTTCTGTTCCCTGAACGCTTTCCGTAGAGTTCCGGAGGACGGGAATGAAAATGGCGGCCTCCCAGTCTCCGGCCCGGAGGAGCCGAGAGCCTGGGGCCCCACTCCTCAGTGCACCCCCAGAGGACAGCACCCAATCACTCCCGTATCCCCAGCCTCTAGCCGCGCTCCGAGCTCACCCAGCCCGCGACCAGTTCAAGGTAACTCCGAGCTGAGAGTTCAGTCCTCGGCTCTGTCTTTGCAGCCGGTTTCTCCGTTCTAATACCTGCAAGCTCTCCGACACTCTGACACCCCCGATCCTTCTGTGACCTTGCGGGGCCTGGGGCCATGCTGGCCCCGCGTGGGCTTCACCCTGGTTTAGCCCCTGGAGCAATGTCCCTCAGTGGAACAGACTTTTAAAAGTCCTGATTTTGTGCTCCGTTCCTCCGCCGCTTCCGGGAGCCGGCCCCTCCCCCCGCGGTCTATCTTCCCGTCGTTTTAGATTCACTTCTCCGCCAGTCCTACCTTTCAGAAAGTGGTTGATTTTCTGTTTCTAGAGTTGCTGTTCTTCTTCTCTTCGCTCTCCCGTTGGATTTGTAGGTGTTTGCAATGTTTAGATAATCTATCGAGCTGATCTCATGTTACCTGATGTAGTCTCAGCCTGCTACTTCTCCGCCATCTTGACTCCCGGGGTCTTCTTGTCTTAATAGTTTATTCCCTCCTCTTCAAGGGAAGGTCAGTTTCACTGATTGGAAGTTAAGAGACTTAAACCCTCCTGTGGCCATTCATACAAGTCCTTATTTAGAGAACAAATAATTACGCTACTTTTGCATGACCAGGATACCACGGCTGCTTAATTAGTGTCACTGGGCAGGCAGTGCCTCCAATACTGGGCATGCTGGAGGTGATGTTTCTGGTAAACAGGTGGGGTTTGTGTTTGACGAGTTACTTTTACTTCTTTTAATCTTTCCTTGTTGCATACCTGTGTTGGGCTAACAATTGGTTTGCTAAGTGTTTTATTAGTAGTTTATTTTTATCATGTTAACTATCAGTGAGTATTTGTTGACTGTTACAAGCTTATGCAAGGAGAAATGTTTCCTGTTACTCATAGTAGCATTATCGCTTCTATTATTAAATAGATTAGCCCAGAAGTATGTTAGGAGTTGGTTTAAGATTTTTGGAATTCAGAGGGTTGGGTTGTTGAGTTTGAACGCTTTCTTAATTGGTGGCTGCTCTTAGGCTTACTATGGTTTTATTTAACTTTACACTCTAAGTAAGGTTGTATCCTTATTCTAAAAAGCTGTATCTTTTTAGATTATATTTTAAATTTCCATTATAATTTTGGGATTTGATGGGTAAATTTAATGTTGAACTCTGATTCTATTCTGGGCAACCAGCTATCACCAGGCTCGTTAGGCTTTTCACCTCTACCTATAAATCTTCTCACTATTTTGCAAAATAGGTGAGTTTATCCCTGTGGTTTGTTCATAGGTAGGTCATCTGGTTTTGGGGGAGTTAGCTTAAGATCTGTTCACTAACTTATTCTAGCTAGCTCATTATGCAAAAGGTATAAGGGGTGATCTTTGCTTTTTATTATTTTAAACTTTCTTCCATCATTCCCTTATGTTTCTTTCTCTATAGCTCCTAGTAAAATTTCTATCTCCTATACTATATGTGATGTAATTGAATGTTTTGACTAGAGGCTTTTTATAGTAGTTGAATTAGTGGTTTCTTGGGCTAGTTTTGGTTCAATGTGGTCATTGGTTTAGCCAGATGCTTTAATTAAGCTACACTTTGATTTATCCAAGCTCACTTTCCAGTATGCTTACCTTGTTATGACTTATCTCCTCTTGCGTTTGTTTAGTCTGTATTATGTAGTGTTTGGGTATATTGCTTGAGGAGGGTGACCAGTGGTGTGCGCATGCTTCATGGCCCTATTCAATTAAGCTCTCTCTTCTTAATTTACTACTAAACCCGCCTTTCGTTTTTAGTTTTCATAAAAACATTCATGAGCATATTCTTGATTAGAAAATGTAGCCCATTTCTCCCCAATTCATGGATTACACCTTGACATAACTTTTTAATGTATAATTATTATGCTTACTTTTCTTCCTTTTGAGGATTTTCTGAACATGGCAGTATATAGATTGAGTTACCTCGAAGTGATGAGGTTTATCGGGGTTTACCGATTATAGAACAGGCTCCTCTAGTAAATGCAAAGCACCGCCAAGTCCTTTGAGTTGTAACTAGCTGTTGCTAGTAGTTCTCTGGCAGATAATTTTGTTGTACAAATTATTTATGTTTAGGGCTGAGCATCGTGGCATATCTAATCCCAGTTTGGGTCTCAGCTGTCGTGTGGTTGAAAATAATAAAGTCACTTTCATGGTATATATTATGTTAACAGTAGCTTTTTATGGCTTGGTTAAACTTTAAATTTAGTGAGATGTAGTCCTTAACATGTTTTACGCTGTGGGCCTATTAATTTGGGTTAATCGTATGACTGCGATGGCTGGCATGAAATTTAGCAACTCTTAATGTTAACATGACCTAGTCAAACTTTCATTCATAGCTTAATTTTGTCACTGCTGTATCCCGTTGGGGACTATTTGGGCTAGGTGTTATGAGCTACTTATTTTGTGTGCTTGATACCTGCTCCTTTTAATCAGTTTAGGGATATAGAGGGCATTTTCACTGGGATGTAGAGACTTGCATGTGTAATTCTATTAATAATCAATAGGAAGACTAGGACCAAACCTTTACGTTTATGGAGTCTAATCACTCTTCTAGGCATTTTCAGTGCCTTGCTCTATTTAATAAGCTACATTAATGGGTGTAGGATTAGATTAGTTAATGTTAAGGTGTTTAGGCACTGTAATTTAATTATTAGTATTATGGAATATCAGTATAAGTGGCTTCTTATATATGTTGCATGTGCTTAGTACTGTTTTGGGGGTTTGGGAGGACAATTTTAAGTGTTTGTATACTTTTGAAGTTACATAGGGTAAAGGGGGTTTGATTTAGGTAGTTTCTATCTGTTCAATATGCGTACGTGTGTACGTGTGTATGTCCTGTAACCATTGACTGAATTGCACCTATGGTTGTGCGATGCAGATAAATGATGATGATTCAGCCCAAATACAAGTTATTTGAATGTGATGGGGCCTTTACAGCCATAGCTGAGTGATACCAGTACCCCCCCTAAAAATTAAAAAAAAAAATATATATATATATATCAAATGCATGACACCACAGTTATGTGTGATCATGGGCTGATTAGTCATTAGTCCATTGAGATGTCCCATTTGAGGGTTAGTAGGCTGGGATTGAGGACTATCGTGGCCCTGAAGTAAGAACCAGATGCAAGTATAGTTTCACTGTAGAAACCCCCACATTCGATGGGGCTGGAGCAAGAAGAGGTACACATCGTGCAAGGACTGATGGTTTCTCAAGGCCTGGTGATCAAGCTCATGGTCTAAGTGAGGTGAGGTGCACATATGTAAAATCAATCATATTATGTACATGCTTATATTCATGGGGCAAACCATTACTGCACGATATACATAGGCGTGGGGAAAAATACATCCTGGGGAAGCACAGTAGGTTTTTGAATATATGAATTGAAATAATGGGATGAGGAAATCAGGGAATATTTCAGTTAGAATGCCAGGTTTGGGTGCTGATGGTGGCACTATTACTTCTTCCTTGAGTCTTAGGGAGATGGAGTTCTCCATTTTTGGTTTATAAGACCAAAGTAATTAATATACTGCAAAGACTCTTCATTTTAATAAGTTCTTCTCAATAATGCTGATTGTTGTTATTAGAATTAGGAGGATTGTGGAGTAAAGGATTGAGGCTAATTTACCAATGGTGATGAAAGGGTGTTCTACTGGTTGACCACCAATTCATGTTAAGGTAAGGAGATCAGCTACTAGTAATCAAAATAGGCTTTGGCTTAGTGGGTGGAATATCATACCTCATTGTTTTGAAGTATGTAATACTGGAATAATTGCTAGGACTAGAATGGAGAAGACTAGGGCTAGTCCTCCTCCTAGTTTATTAGGAATGGATCATAGGATTGCATATGCAAATAGGAAATATCATTCGGGTTTGTTATGGGGTGGTGTGTTATGTGGGTTGACAGGGATGTAGTAGTCAGGGGCCCCTAGTATGTCAGATGAGAATAGTACTAGTATTATGAGTACTAAGATTAGGAATAGGGCACCTAGGATGTCTTTAAATGTGTAGTGTGGGAAAACTCGGTCAAGATGGTGGAGAAGTAGCAGGCTGACACTACATGAGGTAGCAGGAGATCAGATAGATAGCTTATCAAACCATTGAAAACACATGCAATTCCAATGGGAGATCAAAGAGAAGAAGAGCAATTCTAGAAACAGAAAACCGACCACTTTCTGAAAGGTAGGACTGGCAGAGAAGTGAATCCAAAGTGATGGGAAGATAGACCGTGGAGGGAGGGGCAGGCTCACAGCAAGTGGCAGAGCCACGGAGCAATAAATCAGGACTTTTAAAAGTCTGCTCCACTGAGGGACATCACTCCAGAGGCTAAACCCGGGTGAAGCCCACGCGGGGTTAGCATGGCCCCAGGTCCTGCAGTGTCACAGAAGGATCAGGGGGGTCTGAGTGTCACAGAGCTTGCAGGTATTAGAACGGAGAAGCCAGCTACAAAGATAGAGCCAAGGAGTGAGCTCTCAGCTCGGAGTTACCTTGAACCAGTCACAGCCTGGGTGAGCTCAGAGAGCAGCCAGAGGCCAGGGAGACAGAAGTGATTGGGCACTATTCTCTGAGGGCACACTGAGGAGTGGGGCCCCGAGTTCTCGGCTCCTCCGGGCCGGAGACTGGGAGGCCGCCATTTTCATTCCCATCCTCCAGAACTCTACGGAAAGCATTCAGGGGACATAAGCTCCAGAAAGTGAAACTGAGCAGATTATTTAGCCCTGGTAAGGGCGGTGCAATTCTGCCTCAGGGAAAGGCACAGGAGAATCACTACAACAGGCCCCTCCCCCATAAGATCAACGAGAAATACAGGCAAGACCAAGTTCACTTACCAGGGAAAGCAGCAGAATTCCAGAAGAGGAGAAAGCAAAGCACAGAACTCATGGCTTTCTCCCCATGATTCTTTAGTCTTGTGGTTAATTTAATTTTTTTAATTCTATTTTTTTTCTTCTGCTTTTTTTTAACTTTTATCCTTTTCTTTTTTAACGTTTTTTTAGTTTATCTAATATATATATATATATATATATATATATATATATATATATATATTTCTTTATTATGTTTTTTCTTCTGAACTACTTTGTATCCCATTTCTCCATCCCATAATTTGGGGTATCTTCTGATTTGGTTAAACCACATTTTCCTGGGGACTTTGCCACCCTTTTAGTATTTTATTTGCTATTTCATATACTCTTATCTGGACAAAATGACAAGGTGGAACAAGTCACCACACACACACACAAAAAAGAACAAGGGGCAGTACCAAAGTTTAGGGACCTAATCAATACAGACATTGGTAATATGTCAGATCTAGAGTTCAGAATGACGATTCTCAAGGTTCTAGCCAAGCTCGAAAAAGGCATGGAAGATATTAGAGAAAACCTCTCTGGAGATATAATAGCCCTTTATGGAGAAATAGAAGAACTAAAATCTAACCAAGTTGAAATCAAAAAAGCTATTAATGAGGTGCAATAAAACATGGAGGCTTTTAATGCTAGAATAAATGAAGCAGAAGATAGAATTAGTGATATAGAAGACCAAATGACAGAGAATAAAGAAGCTGAGTGAAAGAGGGAAAGACAGCTACTGAACCACGAGGGGAGAATTGGAGAGATAAGTGACACCATAACACGAAACAACATTAGAATAATTGGAATTCCAGAAGAAGAAGAAAGAGAGAGGGGAGCAGTAGGTATATTGGAGAGAATTATTGGAGAGAATTTCCCTAATATGGCAAAGGGAACAAGCATCAAAATCCAGGAGGTGCAGAGAACCCCCTTCAAAATCAACAAGAATAGGTCCACACCCCATCACCTAAGAGTAAAATTAACAAGTCTTAGTGAAAAAGAGAAAATCCTGAAATCAGCCTGGGAAAAGAAGTCTGTAATGGTAAAAATATTAGATTGGCAGCGGACTTATCCACAGAGAACTGGCAGGCCAGAACGAACTGGCATGATATATTCAGAGCACTAAAGGAGAAAAACATGCAGCCAAGAATACTATATACAGCTAGGCTATCATTGAAAATAGAAGGAGAGGGGCACCTGGGTGGCTCAGTGGGTTAAAGCCTCTGCCTTCGGCTCAGGTCATGATCCCAGGGTCCTAGGATCCAGCACCATGTTGGGCTCTCTGCTCAGCAGGGAGCCTGCTTCCTTCCTCTCTCTCTCTCTGTCTACTTGTGATCTCTCTCTCTGTCAAACAAATAAATAAAAATCTTTAAAATATATATAAAGAAAATTGAAGGAGAGATAAAAAGCTTCCAGGAAAAACAAAAACTGAAAAAAATTTGCAAACACCAAACCAGCTCTACAAGAAATAGTGATCTCTAAGCAAAAATCTCTAAGCAAAAAGAGAGACTAAAAGTAGTAGATCAAAAGAAACAGAGACAATATACAGTTGACAGTCACCTTACAGGCAATAGGATGGCACAAATTCTCTTATGTCTTAATAGTTATCCTGAATGTTAATGGGCTAAATGTCCCAATCAAAAGACACAGGGTATCAGAATGGATTAAAAAACAAAACCCATCAATATGTAGCCTAAATGAAACTCATTTTAGACCTGAAGACACCTCCCGATTTAAAGTGAGGGAGTGGAAAACAATTTACCATGGTAATGGACATCAGAAGAAACTGGGGTGGCAATCCTTGTATAAGATCAATTAGATTTTAGGTCAAAGACTATAATAAGAAATGAGGAAGGACACAATATAATACTCAAAGGGTCTGTCCAAGAAGAAGATCTAACAATTTTAAATATCTATGCCCCTAACATGGGAGCAGCCAACTATATAAACCAATTGATAATAAAATCAAAGAAACACATCTACAATAATACAATAATGGTAGGGGACTTTAACACTACCCTCACTGAACTGGACAGATCATCCAAACAAAAGATCAACAAGGAAATAAAGGCCTTAAATGACACACTGGACAATATGGACATCAAAGATATATTCAGAACATTTCATCCCAAAGCAACAGAATACACATTCCTCTCTAGTGCACATGGAACATTCTCCAGAATAGATCACATCCTGGGCCATAAATCAGGTCTCTACTGGTATCAAAATATTGGGATCATTCCCTGCATATTTTCAGACCACAATGTTCTGAACCTAGAACTCAATCACAAGAGGAAATTTGGAAAGAACCCAAATAAATGGATACTAAACAGCATCCTCCTAAGAATTAATGGGTCAACCAGGAAATTAAAGACTAATTGAAAAAATTCTTGGAAACAAATGAAAATTAAAAAAAAAAAAAGCTGTTCAAAATCTGTGGGACACAGGAAAGGCAGTCCTGAGAGGAAAATATATAGCAGTACAAACCTTTGTCAAGAAACAAGAAAGGTCTCAAATACACAACCTAAACCTACACCCAAAAGAGCTGGAGAAAGAAGAAGAAAGAAACCCTAAACCCAGCAGGAGAAGAGAAATCATAAAGATCAGAGCAGAAATCAATGAAATAGAAACCACAAAAACAAAACAAAACAAAAAACAAACAAACAAACAAAAAACAATAGAACAAATCCATGAAACTAGGAGCTGGCTCTTTGAAAGAATTAATAAGATCGATAAACCCCCTGGCCAGACTTATCAAAAAGAAAAGAGAAAGGACCCAAATAAATAAAATCATGAATGAAAGAGGAGAGATCACAACTAACCTCAGTCGCAACAACGTCTTCCTAGGAACATCACCAAATGCAAGGGAAGCAAGGGCAAAAATGAACTATTGGGATTTCATCAAGATCAAAAGCTTTTGCACAGCAAAGGAAACAGTTAACAAAACCAAAAGACAACTGAGAGAATGGGAGAAGATATCGGCAAATGACATATCAGATAAAGGGCTAGTGTCCAAAATCTATAAAGAACTTAGCAAACTTAACACACAAAGAACAAACAATCCAATCAAGAAATGGGCAGAAGGGGCGCCTGGGTGGCTCAGTGGTTTGGGCCACTGCCTTCGGCTCAGGTCATGATCTCAGGGTCCTGGGATCGAGTCCCGCATCGGGCTCTCTGCTCGGCAGGGAGCCTGCTTCCCTCTCACTCTCTCTGCTTGCCTCTCTGCCTACTTGTGATCTCTCTCTGTCAAATAAATAAATAAAATCTTAAAAAAAAAAAAAAGAAATGGGCAGAAGACATGAACAGACATTGCTGCAAAGAAGACATCCAGATGGCCAACAGACACATGAAAAAGTGCTCCACATCACTCGGCATCAGGGAAATACAAATCAAAACCATAATGAGATATCACTTCACACCAGTCAGAATGGCTAAAATTAACAAGACAGGAAAGGACAGATGCTGGTGAGGATTCGGAGAAAGGGGAACCCTCCTACACTATTGGTGGGAATGCAAGCTGGTGCAACCACTCTGGAAAACAACATGGAGGTTCCTCAAAATGTTGAAAATAGAACTACCCTATGACGCAGCAATTGCACTATTGGGTATTTACCCTAAAGATACAAACGTAGTGATCCGAAGGGGCACGTGCACCCGAATGTTCATAGCAGCAATGTCTACAATAGCCAAACTATGGAAAGAACCTAGATGTCCATCAACAGATGAATGGATAAAGAAGATGTGGTATATATACACAATGGAATACTATGCAGCCATCAAAGGAAATGAAAACTTCCCATTTGGGACGACGTGGATGGAACTAGAGCGTATCATGCTTAGTGAAATAAGTCAATCAGAGAAAGACAACGATCATATGAACTTCCTGATTTGAGGACGTGGAGATGCAACATGTGTTGTTAGGGGAGTATGATAAGAATAAATGAAATGAGATGGAATTGGGAGGGAGACAAACCATAAGTGACTCTTAATCTCACAAAACAAACTGAGGGTTGCTGAGGGAGGTGGGTTGGGAGAAGGGGGTGAGGTTATGGACATTGGGGAGGGTGTGTGATATGGTGACTGCTGTGAAGTGTGTAAACCGGCGATTCACAGAACTGTACCCCTGGGGTAAAAACACATTATATGTTTACAAAATAAATAAATAAATAAATAAATTTTAAAAAAGGACACTACATCAATCTTTTTTTTTAAATTTCTTTTCAGTGTGACAGTATTCATTTTTTTTTTTTTGCACCACACCCAGTGCTGCATGCAATACGTGTCCTCCTTAATACCAACCACCTGGCTTGCACAACCTAACACCCCCCACCCCTTCAAAACCCTACGGTTGATTTTCAGAGTCCATACTCTCTCATGGTTCACCTCCCCTTCAAATTTCCCGCACTCCCTTCTCCTCTCCATCTTCCTATGTCCTCCATGTTATTTGTTATGCTCCACAAATAAGTGAAATAATATGATTCCTGACTGTCTCTGCTTGACTTATTTCACTCAGCATGATCTCTTCCAGTCCCGTCCATGGTGCTAAAAAAGTTGGGTATTCATCCTTTTTAATTGAGGCGTAATGCTCCATAGTGTACATGGACCACATCTTCCTTATCCATTCGTCCGTTGAAGGGCATCTTGGTTCTTTCCACAGTTTGGTGACCATGGCCATTGCTGCTGTAAACATTGGGGTACAGATGGCCCTTCTTTTTACTACATCTGTATCCTTGGGGTAAATATCCAGCAGTGAACTTGCAGGGTCATAGGGAAGCTCTATTTTTAATGTCTTGAGGAATCTCCACACTGTTCTCCAAAGTGGCTGCACAAACTTGCATTCCCACCAACAGGGTAAGAAGGTTCCCCTTACTCCACATCCTCTCCAACACATATTGTTGCCAGTCTTACTAATTTTGGCCATTTGAAATGGTGTAAGGTGATATCTCAATGTGGTTTTAATTTGAATCTCCCTGATGGCTAGTGATGATGAACATTTTTTCATGTGTCTGATAGCCATTTGTATGTCTTCATTGGAGAAGTGTCTTTTCATGTCTTCTGCCCATTTTTTGATATGATTATCTGTTTTGTTTGTGTTGAGTTTGAGGAGTTCTTTATAGATCCTGGATATCAACCTTTTGTCTGTACTGTCATTTGCAAATATCTTCTCCCATTTCGTGGGCTGCCTCGTTGTTTCACTGACTGCTTCCATTGCTGTGCAGAAGCTTTTGATCTTGATGAAGTCCCCAAAATTCATTTTCGCTTTTGTTTCCTTTGCCTTAGGAGACATATCCTGACAGAAGTCACTGTGGCTGATATCAAAGTGGTTACTGCCTATGTTCTCCTGTAGGATTCTGATGGATTCCTGTCTCACGTTGAGGTCTTTTATCCATTTTGAGTTTATCTTTGTGTATGGTTTAAGAGAATGGTCAAATATCATTCTTCTATGTATAGCTGTCCAATTTTCCCAGCGCCATTTATTGAAGAGACTGTCTTTCTTCCACTGTATATTTTTTCCGGTTTTGTCAAATATTATGTGACCATAGAGTTGAGGATCCATATCTGGGCTCTCTCCTCTGTTCCACTGGTCTATGTGTCTGTTTTTATGCCAGTACCATGCTGTCTTGGTGATCACAGCTTTGTAGTAACGCTTTAAATCAGGTAACAAGATGCCGCCAGTTTTATTTTTCTTTTTCAACATTTCTTTAGCAATTCGGGGGCTCTTCTAATTCCAAACAAATTTTAGGATTATTTGCTCCAGCTCTTTGAATAATACCGGTGGAATTTTGATCAGAATGGCATTAAAAGTATAGATTGCTCTAGGCAGTATAGACATTTTAACAATATTTATAATTCTGATCCAAGAGCATGGAATGCTTTTCCATTTTTTGTGTCTTCTTCAATTTCTTTCATGAGTGTTCTGTATTTCCTCAAGTACAGATACTTTACCTCTTTGATTAGGTTTATTCCCAGGTATCTTATGGTTCTTGGTGCTGTAGTAAATGGAATCGATCTCTAATTTCCCTTTCTATATTTTCATTGTTAATGTATAAGGAAGCCACTTATTTCTGCACATTGCGTTTGTATCCTGACTCGGTACTGAATTGAAGTATGAGTTCTATTAGTTTGGGGGTGGATTCTTTTGGGGATTTCATATAAAGAATTATGTCATCTGCAAAGAGAGAGAATTTGAATTCTTCATTGCCCATTTGGATATTTTTATTTCTCTTTGTTGTCTGATTGCTGTTGCTAGGACTTCTAATACTATGTTGAACAAGAGTGTTGAGAGCGGGCATCCTTGTTGTGTTCCTGATCTCAACAGGAAGGCTGTGAGCTTTTTCCCATTTAGGATGATATTTGCTGTGGGTCTTTCATAGAAAGATTTTATGAAGTTCAGGAATGTTCCCTGTATCCCTATACTTTGAAGCCTTTTAATCAGGAACGGATGCTTGATTTTGTGAAATGCTTTTTCTGCATCAATTGAGAGGACCATGTGGTTCTCCTCTCTTCTCTTATTGATTTGTTCTGTCACATTGATTGATTTGTGAATGTTGAACCAACCTTTCAACCCAGGGATGAATCCCACCTGGTCATCGTGGATAAACTTTATAATGTGCTGTTGGATCCTGTTTGCTAGGATCTTGTTGAGAATCTTAGCGTCCATATTCATCAGTGAAATTGGTCTGAAATTCTCCTGTTAGGTACTGTCTTTGCCTGGTTTGGGGATCAGGGTAATGCTGGCTTCATGAAAAGATTCTGGAAGCTTTCCTTCTGCTTCAAATTTTTGAAACAGCTTCAGGAGAATAGGTGTAATTTTTTCTTTGAAAGTTTGGTAGAATTCCCCACGGAATCCATCAGGTCCTGGGATCTTGTTTTTAGGGAGGTTTTCGATCATTGCCTCAATCTCTTTACTAGATATAGTTCTATTCAGGTTGTTAATTTCTTCCTGGTTCAATTTTGGGAGTTTATAGTTTTCCAGGAATGCATCCATTTCATCTAGGTTGCTTAATATATTTGCATATAACTCTTGATGATAACTTCTGATGATTGTTTCTACTTCCTTGGTGTTAGTTGTTATCTCTGCCTTTTCATTCATAATTTTATTAATTTGGGCTTTCTCTCTTTTCTTTTGGATTAGTTTGGCAATGGTTTATCAATCTTATTGATTCCTTTAAATAACCAGCTTCTACTTTCATTGATATGTTCTACTGTATCTCTAGTTTCTACCTCATTGATCTCTGCTCTAATCTTGATTATTTCCCTTCTTATGTGTGGAGTTGGTTTGATTTGTTGTTGATTCTCCAGTTCTTTAAGGTGTAGAGACAGCTGGTGTATTCTGGATTTTTCAATTTTTTTTGAGGGAGGCTTGGATGGCTCTATATTTCCCCCTTAGGACATCCTTTGCTGTATCCCAAAAGTTTTGGACCGAAGTGTCTTCGTTCTCTTTGCTTTCCTTGAATTGTTAAATTCTTCTTTGATTTCCTGGTTGATCCAAACATTCTTAAGAAAGGTGGTCTTTAGCTTCCAGTTGTTTGAATTTCTTCCAAATTTTTCCTTGTGATTGATCTCCAGTTTCAAAGCATTGTGATCAGAGAATATGCAGGGAATAATATCTGTCTTTTGGTAATGGTTGAGTCCTGCTTTGTGACCCAGTATGTTGTCTAGTCTGGAGAAGGTTACATGTTTACTTGAGAAGAATGAGTATTCTGTTGTTTTAGGGTGGAATGTTTGGTATATATCTATGAGGTCCATCTGGTCCAATGTGTCATTCAATGATCTGGTTTCTTTATTGATTTTCTGCTTGATTGATCTGCCTAATACTGAGAGAGGCATGTTAAGAACTCCTAATATTAATGTATTCATTAATGTATTAATGTATTCATATCAATATGACTCTTTATCTTGATTAATAGTTTGCTTATGTAATTGGCTGCTCCCATATTGGAATCATAGATATTTACAATTGTTAGATGGTCTTGGTGGATAGTTCCTTTAAAAATTATGTAGTGTCCTTTGTGACTGCAGTCTTTAGTTTAAAATCTAATTTATCTGATATGAGAATCGTTAACCTGACCTTCTTTTGAGGCCCATTGGCATGAAAGATGCTTCTCCATCCCTTCACTTTCTGATTGGGTGTATCCTTAGGTTCAAAATAGGTCTCTTGTAGACAGCATATGGATGGGTCCTGTCATTTTATTCAATCTGCAACCATGTGTCATTTTATGGGCGAATTTAGGCCATTCACATTCAGATTGATTATTGATAGATACGTTTTTATTGACAATGTGTTACCTTTGAAGCCTTTCTTTCTATAGATTGTCTCTATATTTCTGTTCAATGACATTCCTCTTTAATAGAATCCACCTTAATATTTCTTGCAGTGTCAGCTTGGTGATCGCATACACTTTAAAGCCTTGCCAGTCTTGGAAACTCTTTATATCTCCATCCATTTTGAATATCAGTCTTGCTGGATAAAGTATTCTTGGCTGCACGTTCTTCTCATTTAGTGCCCTGAATATATCTTGTAAGTCCTTTCTGGCTTGCCAGGTTTCTGTGGACAGGTCTGATGTTATTCTGATGGGCCTTCCTCTGTATGTAAGGAGCTTCTTTGTCCTAGCTGCCTTTAAGAGGGTCTGTCTACAATTATAATTCTTCATTCTTGCTATTAGGTATCTCGAGGACTTTTGAGAATCTATAATCTTGGTGAGGGACCGTTCTGCCTCTAGTACATGAACGCTGGTTCCATTCGTGAGATTTGGAAAATTTTCATGGAGAACTCATTCCACTATATCTTCTAGACTTCTTTCTTTCTCCTCCCCTTCAGGGATTCCAATAATTCTGACGTTGAAACTTCTCATGGCATCATTTATTTCTCTGATTCTGTTTTCATGGCTTCTAAGCTGTTTGTTCCAGGCTTCCTCCTGATCCTTTCCCTCTATCTGTTTGTCCTCCAGATCACTAGCTCTATCTTCTGTCTCAGTTATCCTAGCTTTTAGAGAATTTAGATTAGATTAGAACACACTGAGAGCACTGTGAACATCATCCTTGGTGGCTTTCAGTTCTTCGCTAACATTGTGAACATCATCATTTGCCCTAATCTATTCCATTTGGTCGTCCAGGGCTTTCTCCAACCTAGCTATTGCCTGGATAATTAGCCTGAATTCCTTTTCTGACATATTGTCTATGTTGATAGCCATTAGCTCTGTTGCAGAAGACCCATACTCTGAATTTTTCTTCTGTTGGGCTTTCCTCCTCCTAGTCACTTTGTTGAGTGATGGCTGAATGGATGTAGCTTGATGTATTAACCATGGTGCAGTCAAGGTGCACCCTGGAACGCTTCTGAGCAATAAGGAGTCCCCACCCAAATGAGAGAAAAAAGAGAAGAATAAGAAAAATAGAGAGAGAGAGAGAGAGAGAGAGACATAAAAAGGGAAGATAAAAGAGAAGGTTCAGTCCAAATGGGCCCCAATATAAGATTTATGAAGTATACAAACAAAAACAGACAAATGACTGAGAAAATAGATGACGAGAAAAAATATATATTTAAAAACAAAACAACAACAACAAAAAGAACCTTGTCAGAAAGAACCCCAAGTATAAGGTTTATATACTATCAGGACAAACACAAATACACAGAAACACTGGTGGAAGAAAAAGATGGGAGAGTGGTTATAAATTCTCAGTGTGGAAGAGGAAGGTTATTTTAATTCTTCCTGGATGTATCTTGATATCTTTGTTAAAGGACTCAACTTTCCTAAGATAAAGGTCGATTAAAAATTGGTTTACCTATAGGGGCTCCTGGGTGGCTCAGTGGGTTAAGCCTCTGCCTTTGGCTCGGGTCATGATCCCAGGGTCCTGGGATCGAGCCCTGCATCGGGCTCTCTGCTCAGCAGGGAGCCTGATTCCTCCTCTCTCTCTGCCTGCTTCTCTGCCTAATTGTGGTCTCTGTTTGTCAAATAAATAAATGGAATATCTTTAAAAAATTGGTTTATCTATTGAGGTAACATTGATTGGGGAAAGGGGATTTCCTTGAAGTTTAATACTAAATGAATATTAAAAAATAAAAATAAATAAAAAATAAGAAAAGAATAAACCAAACTAAATTAAACATTAAAAAATTAAAAAAATAGAAAAGCAAAAGAAAAACAACGGTATATGTATCAAAAAGTTCAGGTTAAAAGGTTATTATGGAGAGGGGGAGTCAAGATGGCGGGGAAGTAGGAGGAGGCACCATTTCAACCTGTACCCTAAAGTGAGCTGAATACCTACCAAAGAACTCCGACCTCCCATGAAATCAGCCTGAGATCAGAATTATACACGTCTGGATCTCTACTGGAGCAAAAGATGCCAGTGGCAGGTAAAGCAGACTGGGAGCATCGGACTGATATCGGAAGATAAACAAAAGGGGGAGGGAGCAACCAGAGGTGACCGATTGGAAAGTAACACCCCAACACGAGAGTGCTCTGCCTCTGGAGACCAGCATTAACTTGGAGTCTGGTTGAAAACACTCAAAAAACAAACAACAAAGGATCGCGGTGGGGGGGGTAATAGTGGGAACCTGGGAGGTTAGGGTCAGGGACCTAAGTCCCCTGACCCAGGACAGCCTCCCCTGGCGCGGAGCCAGAGAGAGTGTGGCGGAGAAATCAGGTCTCCCTCCCTGAGCTTCCAGTGCTCCTGAATGCCAGCACGCCCGCCCGAGAACGAGTGGGGTCTGGCTCCCATGAGGGGCTGGGAGCCTGGCCAGATGGCAATCCTGAAACGCACGTGTCCCACACCCTCCCTTGGGATAGGTGCTCATAGGCGCTAGCATGGAGCTCTGGCAGCAGGAAAAACCAGACATGCCCAGCCCGGGACAGCGGGAAAATCTCAGTGTGCGATCTCTGCTCGGAACCTCTCTGGCAGTCTAGAGCTGCCTAGACAGCCACCGCTGCCCTGGTTTTGGGCACAATGAGGAGCTCCTGCATCCCCAGGGACAGTGACTCAGAACCGACTCTGCCAGCAGCTTTTGCAAAACAGTCTGAGGCTTCTCTCTGAGAGGGAGGTTGGGGTGCTGTTTGCTCTCGTCTAAACCTCCAAAAACCATCAAAAGCTGTCAAGGCGAGAGAAAGCAGATGAAAGAACATAAAAACCCCCAGAGAACAAAAGGCTGAAAAAAAACAGTTTGCTGAAAAAAAAGAGCTCACCCCCTTGAGGGGAGCGGGAGGACCTAACTCAGGGAACATCATTGTCTGAAAACCCACGTGGCAGGTCCCTCCCCCAGAAAACCAACCAGGAAGGAAGAAAAAAAAAAAAAAGACTACAAGAGAACAACCACCACTACTTCATAAATACAACTTTTATTTTTAACTCTTTACCAATATTCTGGTTCTTTTTTTTTATACATACAGATAATTTTTTAACCTATTTACCATCACACTGAGATGTCCAGTACATCAAATTCTTTAATAACCTTCTAACCTGAACTTTTTGATACATACACCCGTGTTTTTCTTTTGTTTTTCTATTTTTTAAATTCTTTTTTAATTTTAAGTTAGTTTATTCTAGTTTATTCTTTTTTTAATTTTTATTTTCTACTATACATATAGAGTTAAACTTCAAGGTAACCCCCTTTCCCCAATCAATGCTACCCCTATAGGCAAACCAGTTTCTAATCCCCCTGTAACTTAGGAAAGTTGAGTCCCTTAACAAAAACATCAAGATACCTTCAGGAAGAATCAAAATAACCTTCCTCACCCACACTGAGAATCTATAACCATTCTCCCAATTTTTCCTTCTGTCAGTGTATCTGTGAATTTGTGTTTGTCCTGATAATATATAAACGTTATACTTGGGGTTCTTTCTGATGAGGTTCTTCCCTTTTTTTTTGCTTATATATACATATTTTTTCTCTTGTCATATACTTTTATCACTCTTTTTGTCTGTCTGTTTTTGTTTGTATACTCCACAAATCTTACCTTGTGGCCCATTTGGGCGGAGCCTTCTCTTGTATCTTCCCTTTTTTTCTTATCTCTCTCTCTCTTTTTTTTTTCCTTTTTTCTTTCCCTTTTTTTTTCCTTTCTTCTTCTTTATTTCTTTTTCTTTTCTTTTTCCCCTCATTTGGGTGGGGAATCCTGATTGCACAGAAGGGTTCCAGGGTGCACATTGACTGCACCACAATCGATAAGTCCAGCTGCATCTGTTTAGTCATCTCTTACCAAAATGACTAGGAGGAGGAATACCCAACAGAAGAAAAATACAGAGGATGGGCCTTCTGCAACAGAGCTAATGGCTATCGACATAGACAATATGTCAGAAAAGGAATTCAGACTAACAATTATCCAGGCAATAGCTAGGTTGGAGAAAGCCATGGATGACCAAACAGAATTGATTAGGGCAGAACTGAAAGCCACCAGGGATGATGTTCACAATGTTAGGGCAGAACTGAAAGCCACCAGGGATGATGTTCTAAATGCTCTCAATGAGTTCCAATCCAATCTAAATTCTCTAAAAGCTAGGGTAACTGAGACAGAAGATAGAATTAGTGATCTGGAGGACAAACAAATAGAGAGAAAGGATCAGGAGGAAGCCTGGAACAAACAGCTCAGAAGCCACGAAAACAGAATCAGGGAAATAAACTATGCCATGAAACGTTCCAACGTCAGAATTATTGGAATCCCTGAAGGGGAAGAAAAAGAAAGAAGTCTAGAAGATATAGTGGAAGAAGTTGTCTATGAAAATTTTCCCAATCTCACGAATGGAAACAATGTTCATGTACTAGAGGCAGAAAGATTTCCTCCCAAGATTTTAGATTCTCGAAAGACCTCACAGCACCTTATATTTAAAATGGAGATCTTAATACACCTCTCTCAGAAATAGACAGATCATCGAAGCAGAAAATTAATAAGAAATAAGAGCATTGAATGAAACATTGGACCAGATGGACCTCATAGACATATACAGAACATTCCACCCTAAAACAACAGAATACTCATTCTTCTCAAGTGCACATGGAACCTTCTCCAGAATAGACCACATACTGGGTCACAAAGCAGGACTCAACCGATACCAAAAGACTGACATTATTCCCTGCATATTCTCCGATCACAATGCTTTGAAACTGGGGCTGAATCACAAGGAAAAGTTCAGAAGGAACTCAAACACCTGGAAGCTAAAGACCACCTTGCTTAAGAATGCTTGGATCAACCAGGAGATCAAAGATGAACTTAAACAATTCATGGAAACCAATGAGAATGAAGACACCTTGGTCCAAAAGCTATGGGATACAGCAAAGGCGGTTCTAAGAGGGAAATACATAGCCATCCAAGCCTCCCTCAAAACAATTGAAAAATCCAGAATACACCAGCTGTCTCTACACCTTAAAGAACTGGAGAATCAACAACAAATCAAACCAACTCCACATGCAAGAAGGGAAATAATCAAGATTAGAGCAGAGATCAATGAGGTAGAAACGAGAGATACAGTAGAACACATCAATGAAACTAGAAGCTGGTTTTTTGAAAGAATCAATAAGACTGATAAATCATTGGCCACACTAATCCAAAAGAAAAGAGAGAAAGCCCAAATTAATAAAATTATGAATGAAAAGGGAGAGATCACAACTAACAACAAGGAAATAGAAACAATCATCAGAACTTATTACCAACAGTTATATGCCAATAAGCTAAGCTACCTAGATGAAATGGATGCATTCCTGGAAAGCTACAAACTCCCAAAATTGAACCAAGAAGAAATTGACAACCTGAATAGACAGATATCTAGTAATGAGATTGAAGCAGTGATCAAAAACCTCCCAAAAAACAAGAGCCCAGGACCTGGCGGATTCCCTGGGGAATTCTACCAAACTTTCAAAGAAGAAATAACACCAATTCTCCTGAAGCTGTTCCAAAAAATTGAAGCAGAAGGAAAACTTCCAGACTCTTTTTATGAAGCCAGCATTACCCTGATCCCCAAACCAGGCAAAGACCGTACCAAAAAGGAGAATTTCAGACCAATATCACTGATGAATATGGATGCAAAGATTCTCAACAAGATCCTAGCAAACAGGATCCAGCAGCACATTAAAAAGATTATCCGCCATGACCAGGTGGGATTAATCCCTGGGTTGCAAGGTTGGTTCAACATTTGCAAATCAATCAGTGTGATAGAACACATCAATAAGAGAAGAGAGAAGAACCACATGGTCCTCTCAATTGATGCAGAAAAAGCATTTGACAAAATCCAGCATCCATTCCTGATGAAAACGCTTGTTCAACATAGTATTAGAAATTCTAGCAATGGCAATCAGACAACAAAGAGAAATAAAAGGTATCCAAATTGGCAAGGAAGAAGTCAAACTCTCTCTCTTCGCAGATGACATGATTCTTTATATGGAAAACCCCAAAGACTCCACCCCCAAACTACTAGAACTCATACAGCAATTCAGTAACATGGCAGGATACAAAGTCAATGGACAGAAATCACTGGCTTTCTTATACACTAACAATGAAAATACAGAAAGGGAAATTAGAGAATCGATTCCATTTACTATAGCACCAAGAACCATAAGATACCTGGGCATAAACCTAACCAAAGAAGTATAGGACCTGTACTCAAAGAACTACAGAACACTCATGAAAGAAATTGAAGAAGACACAAAAAGATGGAAGACTGTTCCATGCTCTTGGATTAGAAGAATAAACATTGTTAAAAGGTCTATACTGCCTAGAGCAATCTATACTTTTAATGCCATTCTGATCAAAATTCCACCGATATTTTTCAAAGAGCTGGAGCAAATAATCCTAAAATTTGTATGGAGTCAGAAGACACCCCAAATTGCTAAGGAAATGTTGAAAAACAAAAACAAAACTGGCGGCATCATGTTACCCGATTTCAAGGTTTACTACAAAGCTGTGATCACCAAGACAGCGTGGTACTGGCATAAAAACAGACACATAGACCAGTGGAACAGAGTGGAGAGCCCAGATATGGACCCTCAACTCTATGGTCAAATAATCTTCGACAAAACAGGAAAAAATATTCAATGGAAAAAAGACAGTCTCTTCAATAAATGGTGCTGTGAAAACTGGACAGCTATACATAGAAGAATGATATTTGACCATTCTCTTAAACCATACACAAAGATAAACTCAAAATGGATAAAAGACCTCAACGTGAGACAGGAATCCATCAGAATCCTACAGGAGAACATAGGCAGTAACCACTTTGATATCAGCCACAGCGACTTCTGTCAGGATATGTCTCCTAAGGCAAAGGAAACAAAAGCGAAAATGAATTTTGGGGACTTCATCAAGATCAAAAGCTTCTGCACAGCAATGGAAGTAGTCAGTGAAACAAAGAGGCTGCCCACGAAATGGGAGAAGATATTTGCAAATGACAGTACAGACAAAAGGTTGATATCCAGGATCTATAAAGAACTCCTCAAACTCAACACAAACAAAACAGATAATCATATCAAAAAATGGGCAGAAGACATGAAAAGACACTTCTCCAATGAAGACATACAAATGGCTATCAGACACATGAAAAAATGTTCATCATCACTAGCCATCAGGGAGATTCAAATTAAAACAACATTGAGATACCACCTGACACCAGTTAGAATGGCCAAAATTAGCAAGACAGGAAACAACGTGTGCTGGAGAGGATGTGGAGAAAGGGGAACCTTCTTACCCTGTTGGTGGGAATGCAAGTTAGTGCAGCCACTTTGGAGAACAGTGTAGAGATTCCTGAAGAAATTAAAAATAGAGCTTCCCTATGACCCTGCAATTGCACTGCTGGGAATTTACCCCAAAGATACAGATGTAGTGAAAAGAAGGTCCATTTGTACCCCAATGTTTATTGCAGCAATGGCTACGGTCGCCAAACTGTGAAAAGAACCAAGATGCCCTTCAACGGATGAATGGATAAGGAAGATGTGGTCCATATACACAATGGAGTATTATGCCTCCATCAGAAAGGACAAATACCCAACTTTTGTAGCAACATGGACGGGACTGGAAGAAATTATGCTGAGCGAAATAAGTCAAGCAGAGAGAGTCAAGTATCATATGGTCTCACTTATTTGTGGAGCATAACAAAGCACATGGAGGACATGGGGAGATGGAGAGGAGAGGGAGTTGAGGGAAACTGGAAGGGGAGATGAACGATGAGAGACTATGGACTCTGAAAAACAACCAGAGTGTTATGAAGGGGTGGCGGGCGGGGTGGGGTGGGTTGGGAGGTTGAGGAACCAGGTGGTGGGTAATAGGGAGGGCACGTACTGCATGGAGCACTGCGTGTGATGCCAAAACAATGAACACTGTTATGCTGTAAATAAGCAAATAAAAATAAATAAATAAATTAATTAATTAAAAAAAAGGTTATTATGGAATTTGATGTACTGGACTTCTCACTGTGACGGTAAATAGATTAAAACAAATATATATATATATTTATATATTATATAATATATATTAATATATATTATATATTATATGATTTATATAATATATTATATATCATAAATATATATAACTATATATATAAATATATATATTTATATTTATATAAATATAAATATATATTTATGATATATAATATCATATATTATGATATATGATATATGATTATGATATGATATATATATAACTATATATATAAATATATATATTTATATTTATATAAATATAAATATATATATATATATAAAAAGAACCAGAATAATGGGAATGAATAGAAATAAAAGTTGTATCTTTGAAGTATGGTGGTTGTTCTCTTGTCGTCTTTTTTTTCCCGTTTTTTTCCTTGTTGGTTTTCTGCGGGAGGGGTCTACCATGTGGGTTTTCAGGCAATGTTCCTTGAGTAAATCCTCCTGCCCCCATCAAGGGGGTGGGCTCTGAGGAAACTGGATTTTCAGGCTTTTGTTCTCTTGAGGTTTTTATGTTTGTTTGTTTGTTTGTTTGTTTCTCTCTCTTACCTTAACAGCTTTTGATGGTTTGTGGAGGTTTAGAGGAAAGCAAACAGCACTCCGACCTCCCTCTCAGAGAGAATCCTCAGTCTCTTCCCCTCTGGGTACTGCAGAGTACATAAGTTCCTCCTCGGCCACTGGCATAGTACGTTCCAAGTGGCGGTCCCTGGGGACACAGGAACTCCTGCTTATACCCAAAACCAAGACAGTGGTGGCTATCTGGGCAGCTCAGGACTGCCAGAGAGGTTCCAAGCAGCGATCACACACTGAGATTTTCCCGACTGCCCAGGCTGGGAGTGCCTGGACTTTCCGGGTCCAAGAGCACCAGGCTCTGATAGCACAGCATGGTGCTCACGTGGAGAGTTCAAAAAGGCTGTGCTTCTGCCAGCTGGTGAGGCTCCCAGCACCTCATGGGACCTGATGTGCTCTCAGGCATTCTGGTGGCTCATGGACCAAGACCTGGCTACTCTGCCGCACTTTCTCTGGCTCAGCACCAGGGGTGGCTATCCTGGGTCTGGGGACTTAAGCCCCTGTCCCTAACTGCCCTGATTCCTACAATTCCCCCTGCAATCCTTTGCTCTTTTTGAGTGCTTTCAACCAGAATCCAAGTTAATGCTGGTCCCCAGATTCAGGACACTATAGTATTGGGATATTACTTTTCAATGGGTCGCCTCTGGTGGCTCCCTTCCCCTTTTGTTTATCTTCCAATATCAGTCCAATGTTCCCACTCTGCTTTACCTGCCCATTGGCATTTTCTGCCCCTGTAGAGATCCAGATGTCTATAATTCTGGTCTCAGGTTGATTTCATGGGTGATCAGAATTCCTTGGTAGGTAATCAGCTCACCTTAGAGTACAGGTTGAAACAACTCCTCACACTTCCTGTCCATCTTGTCTCCACCGACACTACATCATTCTTTTTTTTTAAGATTTTATTTTTTATTTAACAGACAGAGATCACAAGTAGGCAGAGAGGCAGGCAGAGAGAGAGGAGGAAGCAGGCTCCCCGCTGAGCAGAGAGCCCCATGCGGGGCTCGATCCCAGGACCCCGGGATCATGACCCGAGCCGAAGGCAGAGGCTTTAACCCACTGAGCCACCGGACTACCCACCAATAAGTTCTAAAAATTGTAAATATTTATGCCCCCAATATGGGAGCAGCCCACAACATAAGACTGTTATCAATAAGACTGTTATATTAACAAGACTGTTAACATTAACTGTTAATCAAGGTAAAGAGCCATACTGATATGAATACATTAATAGTAGGAGATCTTAAATTGCCACTCTCAGTAATAAGATCATCCAAGCAGAAGACCACTAAAGAAACAAGAGCATTGAATGACACATTGGACCAGATGGAACTCATAGATATATACAGAACATTCCACCCTAAAATAACAGAATACTCATTCTTCTCAAGTGCACATGGAACCTTCTCCAGAATAGACCACATGCTGGGTCACAAATCAGGGCTCAATTGATACCGAAAGATTGACATTATTCCCTGCATATTCTCAGATCACATTGCTTTGAAAGTGGAGCTCAACCACAAGGAAAAGTTTTGAAGGAATTCAAACACCTGGAAGCTAAAGACCACCTTGCTTAAGAATGCTTGGATCAACCAGGAAATCAAAGAACTTAAACAATTCATGGAAAGCAATGAGAATGAAGACACTTCAGTCCAAAACCTATGGGATACAGCAAAGGCAGTTAGGGGGAAATACATAGCCATCCAAGCCTCCCTCAAAAAAATTGAAAGATCCAGAATACACCTAAGATATAGCTGTCTCTATATCTTAAAGAACAGGAGAATAAGAAACAAATTAATCCAACTCCACACAGAAGAAAGGAAATAATCAAGATTAGAGCAGAGATCAGTGAGATAGAAACTAGAGATACAGTAGAATTCATCAATGAAACTAGAAGCTCGTTTTTTCAAAGAACCAATAAGATCAATAAACCATCATCCAAACTAATCCAAAAGAAAAGAGAGAAGGCCCAAATTAATAAAATTATGAATGAAAGGGGAGAGATCACAACTAACACGAAGGAAATAGAAAAAATCATCAGAAGTTATTATCAGCAGTTATATGTCAATAAGTTAAACAACCCAGATGAAATGGATACACTCCTGGAAAACTATAAACTTCCAGAATTGAACCAGGAAGAAATTGATAACCTGAATATACTGATATTAGTAATGACATTGAAGCAGTGATCAAAAACCTCCCAAAAAACAAGAGTCCAGGACCTGTAAAATTCCCTGGGTGGTGCCAGAAATCCTTCACTGCAGTAACTTCCAGAGGAGAGATTGTCCTGTCTACTCTGGAAAATCCAAACAGAAGTTCTCCCCTGCACTCCGTGTTCTCTGCAATTCACAACCCTTACACATGGAGGCTCCCAAGTGACCAGTATTGTCCCACAAGTAGGGACATCTTTATGCCCCTATTCATGAGGAAGAAGATACAGACGATGAGACCATCCTCCTTCAACAACTTTAATAACTGAACGGTCTAAACTGTTTAGGAGGACATGAGGACAGTGGAGAAGGCTAGTTAAGGACAAAGCAGAAGTTTGCATGCCACACCTCCCCTCCACAACATGTGACATGGGTGATATTCCTCAGGCACCCTGGCTGCCCTAAAGCCAACGAAAGGAAAAAAAAAAAAGATTCTTCACAAATAAAGATCAAAACACTGCAATACCTGAGTCTCCCTCAGTTTACAAATGTCGTAGTGATTGCCAAGGAAGAGGCTTGCTTGTCAATAGGCTAGCTAACTTCCAGAGACCCGTCACTCTGTTTCCTGAGGCCCTAACATCTCCCTCGCCTCCATAACACTGAGGGAGGCTGAGGCAGAAGGAAATGTCAATAAAACAGAGTTTCTTCCCAAACCTGCAGTCCCTTGAGAAGGATCTGTGAGAGGAAGAAGCTGACATTCCTCCAGAAAGCTCCCAACTACCTTTCTATTAATGCCTTCCTAGAAGGAAAAACGACTTTCATGTGAAAAGAGCAAAGCCTCCTTTATCCTGTGTGTCCTCTGTCCTACTGCAATGTTCTTGCAAAACCTCCCTTTTGCCTCACATTCCCCAACACCATCCTAGAGTCCTCCTCCTGTCACAACACCAGCATAGCAATCCTTTCTACCCACGGGTCATGTCCCTGTGCTTTAATAAAAATCACCTTTTGCCAGCAAAGCCATCTCAAGACTTCTTTCTTGACCATTGGCCTTGAACTCTAACGTCTTTCCTATATCAGTCCTGTCTCTTGTAGGGCTCCTGTGGAAATGACCCTGCAACATGGTCCCATTTCTATCAACTCTTCCGACTCCATCCACCTAACCCACTGCACATTCTGTGTCCTCTGAGGTCAGGACACTTCTGTGATTCTTGGGATGAAACCGTCACATGGCACCTCTTTCAGTCCTGACTTTTTTGAGTTTGTCCATCTTAAACTCCCCAGCATCCCATCCTCACTCTCTTTTTCTAACATGTTTATCTGGTCAATAGGTTCTCATCACCAATACACTATACCAGGTTTCTACTCCTGAGTAGAGGACTCCATTTCTTTCCTTTGTCGTCAAGTTCAAATCTTAACTCTCAGACGATTGTCTCACAACTTTCAAATTTTTTTTCTCCTAATGCCTCTCTACCAGTTTCTCTTCTCCCTTTTTCTCAAACCCTTCTTTCCTTCCTTCCCGTCATTATCTTTTTGTTCTTTGTATTCCTTTCTCCCTTCTCATCTTTCTTTCTTTTGTTCTGTTATGTTAGTCCCCATACAGTACTTTAGTACTTTTCATGTAGTGTCCAGTGACTCATTCTTTGTGTAGAAGACCCAAGAGCTCATGGCAATACATTCCCTGTTATAAAGGATAAGTGATATCCACATAGGTTCATCTCAATGGTCTGTTATTCTACAAGTCAACAGTAAGCTTCACGGTCATGAACCCTGGTCTTCCACACTACAGCTGGACATGGGGTATGCTAAGCATTCACCACAATCTCTGTCTTCCAATACACTGAGTATATGGGCTGTCCCCACCAGAAATATGAATAGTTTCATTTCTTGGCTGAAAAGTGTCAAATGGACTGAAATCGCCTGAGTGTCTGTAAAAGTCACTGGCTTCAACACAACTCACCAGTATAGCCTTTGAAACTTAAACATCTAAAATTTACTCAGCAGTTGACATGGGTGTGAGGCTACCATGTAGAAAGATCTATCTGAATTCCAGAAAGTAACACCACACCCAACGACAAGTGGCTTGCAGAGGTAGACACAGAGACTATTCATGAAGGAAGGGGCTGGAATTTGTACGTTGAGTCAGGAAGGGAGGAACATGTGTGAGCAATCCTTCCATAGCCTCTCCTGTTCTGGCCATTAGCAGAGGATTCACACTGTACAGGAACCTGGTCAATGCTGGGACACAGGTGGGATATTTCTCACATCCCTCACCTCACTCCATGTGTGTTGTGTCCTAGGAAGACAAACCTTGTATTTACACACAATGTGGAAGAGCCTTCAGCCATGTGTCCCTGGTGCAAATGACATCAGAGCTCATTCATCCTGGATCGCACCACACACACCACTCCAGTGTGAGAAAGCCTTTATTCGGGGCTCTAACCTCAGGAGACACAAGAGAACTTGCCCTTCTGAGGAAAGTAGACATAATACGCATGGAGGAAACAATTCCATGGCATTGCTCACCTCTGTACACAGCAAAACCACAGGAGATGCACCTTAGGGATGTAAAGAAGATGGGAGACACTTCATTCAGAGAGCTCTGCTCTTATACATGCCCAGGAGCTCACACAGGGTAGAAGCTATGTGCTGGTATTGCTTTACAAGAGCTCATAGCAACACACATTCCTTTGAGGCCATGGGCACTTCCCACAGACAGAAACTGGTTGAATGCCATCTTCAAGGGAAAGCATTTAGTCCAGGAACACCCTTAGCCAGCATCTGAGGATCCACACCAGCGGGAACCCAAAAAAAAACGTGGTCAAGGTGGAAGAGCCATTATATACATCTCTCACATTTGGAGACACCAGACATCTCAGAGCAGAGAAACCTGTGTCTGTCATCACTGGGGTCCTGCCTTTACCCAGAGCTCCCACCTTTCTCACCACCACAGAAATCACACAGTACAAACCCCTTTTCTCCCATCACTGAGGCAGAGCCTTCTGCCAGATGTGATTCCTTTCCCAACACCAGAGAACTCACATGAGGAGAACCACTAGCACTGTGTCTTGGTGGGAGAAGCTTCAACTGGGGCTCAGGCCTGAGATCCCACTACCATCTCAGAGTGTGTGTCATCCCTCACTCGCAAGCGAAGATGAAGGGACCTCCTGGGACCCCCTGCATCATCGCTGCTGCTGAATGCTGATGAAATCCATGTAGGAATCCCATTCCTCACGGAGCCAACACGTGAAGGACCTGGGAGGATTTGCGCACAAGAAGATCCTCCTGGTGTGATGAGGAAAGGAATGTGCTCAGTTATCCCTTATTCCTTAGCCAGCAATGACATGCTCACAGTGAGGAAACACTGATCCCAATGCAATGGGGGGAAATTCCTCCCTGGACACTCACATCAGAAAATCACTGGGCAAATACATCCCAAGAAATTTCTTAGGGTGACATTGAATACAAAATCAGACACTGACAATTTTTCACTGCAAACATATACAACTCATGAATGATCTGAGGGATATTGAATGAACTATTCCAGTAACCAATAGCTAGAAATAAAGCACATCTGCTCTTATCCATCAATACTTGCATAAATGCCAGTATCACCAAACAGGCATTGTCTCACAACCGTGCACACTGTGCCAAGTGAAAACGGGGGACTTTCCTTTACTGGGTCTCACAATTGACATTGGTACTGTCTCTGGGTAGGAAATTTGACACATATATACACTGCCTGTGATCCATGAGAACATCAATTGGAGGGTTAACTCAGAATATCAGAACACAAGGTGATTGATATATGTTCACAAAAATATTAATCTATCAATGTATGTAGATCATAAGGATGAATGGCAACAAGATTCAACAAACACATGGTGTGCGATCTACCTCTCATGTATCCTTAATCCTACTAATATTACCCTCATAAATTAGAAACGACTGATAAACTAATTTCTTACTTACAAATACTTGAATTCCTTTACTTATTTGAGAGCAAGAGAGCTAGAGAGGGATCAAGAACAGTTGGATTCAGGCCAGGGGGAAGAGGGAGAAGAAGCAGGCTTCACATTGAGAAGGGTGCCAAATGTAGGGCCTGATGCCCCAGGATCCACGGATCCTGACTTCAGTCAAAGGCAGATGCTTAACCAACTGTGCCACCCAGGGGCTTGCAAATTAATTTTATCTTTTACAAAGGTGCTGTTTCGGATGAACTGTGTGTATTAGGACAGGAATAAAACTGTACTGTTCAGAGTCAGGCAATGAGAGCTACCTTCCCCACTATGAGAATTTTGTAGCCAACTGCTTTTCTCCACCACCAAGAATAGCTACTTATCTCTTGGCCTGAGAAGGTGTAAGACCACTGCTGATATGGAAATAGTCCCCAATTTAGAATATTATAGAACAGGAGGGAGTATGTACTCTGCCTTCCATAAACACAAAGCACATCCAGGAATGCCTGTATGGTTCTTTTAGTTAAAGGGCCAACTCTTGATTTTGGCTCAGGTCCTGATGTCAGGGTTGTCAGATCGAGCCCCTGACATGTGTCATGCTCTGCACTGCATGTGGAGCCTGATTACAGGTCTCTCTCTCCCTCTGTACCTCCCCTTCCAAACTTGGGTACCAGGAGTTCCATGATATCTATGCCAGACTAAAGGAGGAGCGTGTAGGACAAAGGTGACCCAGACATCAATCATCATTGGCAACTAGTGACAAGAGACTAAATAAACTTGCTGCTGCTTCCAGAACCAAACAGAATACTCGCAGAAACCCTATTACAACTGCATTTCACATGACCATCTTAGCGATGCTTACTTCTCCTAGAATCTTCATACTAGAAATATGTTCTCATTCATCTACACTGATTCTTCAGTGATACAGAATTCCTACATGAAATGGGCATACACTCTACCTCCTCATGTCTTCTCTACTCTAAGTGAGTGACCTTCTTACTGACCCTCTTGATTTAGGCTGAGGTGATGATCTCAGTGTTGTGAGATTGAGCCCTGTGTCATGCTCTGCAAAGTGTGTGGAGCCTACCCAGATTCTCCCTCTCTCTCTCCCACCTCCCTCTCTTACAAAAAAATAGCATGCCCACTAGAGGTCGATTTGTAAAGATGCCCGATATTTTTTACTCTAGTTCATTTTTTACTCTTATAACTCTAGTTATAAAAGAATGTGTTGGCAGAAAACACTATTTTGGAGAGAATGTCTATTTATAAGATAACCCTGCAATAACTCAGGATTCTGCTAACAGAAGCAACCTGTAGCTCAGATGTTTTGTTTGGGGGAGGTACTTGAAGAACCTTCTCTATACATGCCACTAAGTAATTTTCCCCAAGCAACAAACTCTAGATATTCTGGTTAAGGGTACATCTCTAATTAAATCAACAAGAAGAGAGTATCTTTTCCTCCAGAAGAAAGACAGAAGTCAGCAAAAGAAGATACCCATGTCAAGGACTGAACTTCAACTCAGAAGGTAGGTTCAGAACCAAAACAACTTACCACTCTGATGCACATCCACCAGGGAGACGACAGGGGTCACACTCCTGTATTGTTGCACTTGAATCTACACTGAAGAGACAGAGGCAAGACACATTGGATGCTGCAAAGGAGGCCAAGTCCATTGAGCCTTGAAGCACCGCCTGTAAAAACAGGGAGAGTGTTTAGTTGAGGTCTCAGGACGCATAATCAGGAAGACACAATGTCACAAAAAACTGAAAGCATTCCCTTCCATTCCAGCAGAGAGCACAAGCTCAAAGAAGCCAAAAGCACAGGACCCTGAAATTTGTGAGACTTAGCACTGCTGCTGGCAGACCTTCAAATAATACATGCATGGTCAATAGGCTACCGGGAGTTCCATGATATCTAGGCAGACCCAAGCAGGAGGATGTGGGCCAGGAGATGGCCCAGAGGTCAATCACCATTTGAAACTAGCATCAAGAGTCTAAATAAAATTCCTGCTGCTCCCAGAACCAAAACAGAAAATCTGTATAAACCCTATTTCAACTGCATTTTGCATGACCATCCTAGGGTTGCTTACTTCTCCTTGAATCTTCTTTCGCCTTTGACACATTCTCATATATGTACCCCGTAACTCCAATGATATGGAACTCCCATAGGAGATGTGCATATACTCTACCTCCTCAGTGTCTTTTCTACTCTATATGAGGTGCTCTGTTATTCTTGCTTCCTTTCTTTTTTCACAACTCTATTTGGCTGAAATGAGCCCCTGGTCTTTCCTTTCTAAGACACGCTTCTCATGAACCTTGAAACTCAAAAAAAGAAATTAAAAAAACAAAACAAAACAAAACAACTAATCACCACCCAATATGAATATAACCTTTACCTTGGAGACTGTTGTTTCACTCCTAACCAGCAACTATGCTACTGACCCAAAGGTAAACTCTCCAACAACCAGCTTCTAGAGGATTCTGGGACAATTTGGGGTATAGTTCTGATAGGATTTTCTCAATCAGAAAACACTGCCAGCCTCCAAAGTGAGGTACCCAAACCTGATTGTGAACTAAATAGATTCAGAGCTTCACAGGACCCATTGTATCACACAGAAATGTATGGTGGTGGTGGCAGCAGGTGCCAGCAACATGGGTGATGGATTTCAGTTCAACATATTTGGGATGTTTTCTTAGATGCAAGAAGACGGTCACAAGCACACTTGGTTTCTAAGCATCTATTCTAACTAAGCCTGGCAGGCATAGTGACGGACCATTCCATAAAGATTTTGAAACTGTGCTAGAAATTTTCATGAGGGATTGCTAGAATGAACTTTCAGTAGTGTGTCCAGGCCAAAGCCAAGCACCATACTCCCATCAGACTTGACTGCAATACTTGTTGATTTGAGTGGATTCCTCTTCTCATGGTCCCCCACATATCCTGAGGTTCCTATACCTGCCATCAAGTAATATTCCCTACTCATCTGGCAAGGCTACTGGGCACTGTGTCATCGAGGTGTCAAGCTGCTATTGCCAAGGGGCTCCACAAAGTCAACCTTAATTCCTGAAAATTGTCTGGTCATTATATGAGTCTATACATGTCACTCTCAAATTGGACATTTCACTCAATCTCTTGGTAAAATAACCAATTTTTCCAGCACTGCCCTGTTACAAGAAAAAGGCACTTGTGCTGAACTTACGCCAATAATCCTAAGTACCTTGGAAGAAATTCTCCCTGAGTGTTTCTGAATGATGAACGATTCAGGGATGGGGAGAAGTTAAATGTCCCCATTTGATCACACAGACTTGTTTCATCACATTTCTGTAGATCATGGATATTTTCAGATACAGTTTCCCTAAACCTGGAAGAAGAACATTAAAGATCCAGCAATATTTCAAACAAGAGTCACAAAGGTAGACTCATGTTCCTCAACTCACCCAGTCCCCCCTTATTAATTCTTGTTCAGCTTGAATGCAGCTTTTCCATGAGTTCTGGAAATCTTTACACAGCTGAGTTTGAGAATTTTCATGATCGGACACTAAGACCCCACAAGATACATTACCATGTACAGTCACAGGCATGTAACGGCAAAGTGGGGATGAAAGACCTGCGGACACATGCTTAATGAGATATATTTTCATTGAACATAGAAGGCACAACATCACATGGAATCAGAGAGGCCACAAGACCTGCATCCTGGTCCCAGGGCATGGCATGTCCATGAGTTTCCATATCTCCAAGCCAAACACGCTCATGTCTTCTGAGCTAAGGGATCTACTTCTAGAAATTTCTCCCAAGGTGAAAACCAGAGGGGTTGTAAAGGATTTGCCACAGTATACATGGAGGCTTCCTGGATGATGGCAAAGCCCTGCAGCCCACCACCTTGCCCAAGTCCCACAAACCTGTTCAGTGCCCTCTTTGCATCCACGATGGTCAGGCAGGTCTAGCCCTTTCTACCCTGGTTGCACAGCACACCCTTTCCTGGCGTCCACCAGGCCGCTCAGCCTCTGTGTTTCATGTCCTCGACGGATCTCTTTGGAAGAAGGTAACCCGCATAGGGTTGGAAGGAGTATCCTTCCCACACTTTCTCCCCCCTTGCACCCATCTAAGGTCTGTGCAGGGGGAGCAGAGCTGCAGGGACATGCAGATGGGGTTCCTCTTCTGTGGTGCTTCCAAGAATCCCCTTGCACATTATAAGAATGTTTAATCTTCCAGTCCAAGAGCATGGAATGGTCTTCCATCCTTTTGTGTCTTCTTCAATTTCTTTCATGAGTGTTCTGTAGTTCCTCGAGTACAGATCCTTTACCTGTTCAGTTAGGTTTATTCCCAGGTATCTTATGGTTCTTGGTGCTGTAGCAAATGGAATTGATTCTCTAATTTCCCTTTCTGTATTTTCATTGTTAGTGTATAAGAAAGCCACTCATTTCTGTACACTGACTTTGTATCCTGCCATGTTACTGAATTGCTGTATGAGTTCTAGTAGTTTGGGGGAGGGTGGAGTCTTTTGAGTTTTCCATATAAAGAATAATGTCACCTGCAAAGAGAGAGAGTTTGACTTCTTCATTGACAATTTGGATACATTTTATTTCTCTTTGTTGTCTGATTGCTCTTGCTAGGACTTCTAATACTATGTTGAGCAAGAGTGGTGAGAGTGGGCATCCTTGTGTTCCTGGTCTCAACAGAAAGGCTGCAAGCTTTTTCCCATTGAGCAATATATTTGCTATGGGTCTTTCATAGATAGATTCTATGGAGTTCAAGAATGTTCCCTGTATCCCAATACTTTGAAGACTTTTAATCTGTAACGGATGCTTGATTTTGTCAAATGTTTTTTCTGCATCAATTGAGAGGACCATGTGGTTCTTCTCTTTTCTCTTATTGATTTGTTCTATTACATTGATTGATTTGCGAATGTTGAACCATCCTTGTAACCCAGGGATGAATCGCATCTGGTCATGTTGGATAATCTTTATAATGTGCGGTTGGATCGTGTTTGCTAGGATTTTTTTGAGATCTTAGCATCTATATTCGTCAGTGATATTGATCTGAAATTCTGCTTTTTGCAATCGACAGTAGAGCAAAAAGGTTGATATCCAGGATCTATAAAGAACTCCTCAAACTCAACACACACAAAACAGATAATCATATCAAAAAATGGGCAGAAGATATGAACAGACACTTCTCCAATGAAGACATACAAATGGGTACCAGACACATGAAATAATGTTCATCATCACTAGCCATCAGGGAGATTCAAATTAAAACCACATTGAGATACCACCTTACACCAGTTAGAATGGCCAAAATTATCAAGACAGGAAACAACATGTGTTGGAGAGGATGTGGAGGAAGGGGAACCCTCTTACACTTTTGGTGGGAATGCAAGTTGGTGCAGCCACTTTGGAGAACAGTGTGGAGTTTCCTCAAGACATTAAAAATAGAGATTCCCTATAATCCTATAATTGAAGTACTGGGTATTAAACCCAAAGATACAGATGTAGTGAAAAGAAGGGCCATCTGTACCCCAATGCTTACAGCAGAAATGGCTACGATCACCAAACTGTGGAAAGAACCAAGATGCCCTTCAATGGACGAATGGATAAGGAAAGTGTGGTCCATATACACTATGGACTATTATGCCTCCATCAGAAAGGATGAATACTCAACTTTTGTATCAACATGGACGGGACTGGAAGAGATTATGCTGAGTGAAATAAGTCAAGCAGAGAGAGTCAAGTATCATATAGTTTCACTTATTTGTGGAGCACAACAAAAAACATGGAGGACGTGGGGAGATGGAGAGGAGAAGGGAATTGAGGGAAATTGGAAGGGGAGACGAACCATGAGAGACTATGGACTCTGAAAAACAACCTGAGGGTTTTGAAGGGGCAGGGGGTGGGAGGTTGGGGAACCTGGTGGTGGGTAATAGGGAGGGCACGTATTGCATGGAGCACTGGGTGTGGAGCAAAAACAATGAATACTGTTATACTGAAAAGAAATATATATAAAAAAAGAATCCCCTTGCACAGGGCCTGAGCCTTAGCGCTTAGTGGGCTATTTTGGTCTCTACCCCCCCAGCCACGGGGCAGCATTCCACCTGCCAGTCTCCTCAGAAAGTACTCCTGTACCCTAGCTAGCTCTCCTCTGTCCAACGTCCAGGTGTTGACCTGGGCATTCGAAAGGAGACTGGATGAGGAGACATGCCCACAGCACCCAGGTGACTGAGTGTGCTCCACACCACCCCGTCTACTTCAGGGTTGTGGTGATGGCAGACTTCCCACTGTGTGCTTTTGGTCCTGAGACATGCCAACCCTCTAATGTGGCACAGAGCAAAGCCAGGCTTCAGCCCCCCAGTAATCTGGCTGGCTGATGCGGCTGCCTGAGCCTGCTTGCCTCCCTGCCTGGCTCTAGTCCTTTCCTATTAGCGTCTGCCTGGGCTCTGCGACTCTGGCTCTGCTCTGGTGCCCCAAGCCTTGTGTTCAGGCTGTCAACAGGCAGTTGAGGAGTCACAGACTCTGGCTGGCCGGCACTCTGCTCCCCTCAACCCAGCCAGTGTGGTGACCAACATGGGCCCAAGTGCCAGATAGGACTGTAGGCCGTACCTTCCTGCTCAACCTCAGGGGACACCTCTGAAGCAAGTCATGTCAGCCCCAAATACCTACTCCCCAAACCCCTCCTCACTGGGCCAAATAACCCCTAGGGACAGATGTATAGAGAAGCTAACACAATCTACACTCCATGCATTGCATTTCACTTAGCCTCTCATGGTAAGAAGAGGAGGAGGATTCAGCAGGTGGGTTAGAGGAGGATTCAGCACAACAGCACAAATAACACTTGAGTAGTGAGCAAATGTGTTTCTGCCAGGGTGGCAACATTTCCAGATACCCTGCAGTAGGCCTGGCTGTCAGCCTACATGTATTCCAGTAAGATCCCTGCTCTGACTTTGATGAGCAAGCCACAAACCAAGAGTACCTCTGCAGGTAAATGGGCCCAAATGTATCCTGGATCCTTTAATTTTGTTGTTTGGTTTTGCTCCAAAGTCCAGGGAGATTCCTCTGGGGCATGGGTGGGGCTCTCTGTTCAAGAGCACAGGAGGGAAATGAGCCATATGTTCCCCTCAACATCACTCCTCAGATAGGCCGGGTCAAGCTACTATCCGTGTGCTACCCTGTGACATCAGCAGAGCCAAAGCACATTCTGCTCCCTGAATGTGGAGAGAACAGGGATACAGTCCCTGAGCCATTTATTCTGAAGCCAGAACTCTAAGGGAACTATACATGTGGGCTGGTTGCAGCATAGAAACTGGAAGGCACCACGCTGCCTTGAAAGCCACCCAGGCTCCTGGAAGCCTCATACTGGGGGTTCATTGGCTGCTCTGCCTTCCAGATCGCACCTGCTCTGTCCTGACTCAGACCTAGGCTGGAACCCCTGTGGTCCTTACAAGGTCAGATGGCATAAAATGGGCCTAGAGTAGTTGGGATGGCCCTGGGAAGGGAACCCCCAGAGGCAGATCCCAGGATGATACTGAACGACATATCAGGGATTCACTGAGATGGGAACCCACAGCATATTGCTGTGGGAACAGGGAGCCCAGTGTCTGTGGAGATTGTCCACATCACTGCCTCAACAGCTTTGTCCCTGGCAAATAACTGGAGATGTCTGTGCACCAGATCTTCCGTAGAAATGGGCCTCACAGCACTTTGTCCCCCAGGATTTGGTGCGGAGAAACCACAACAGTGAGCAATAAGCACCTCAACTGTGCTTGGAACAGAAGCGGCATCCATAAAGACAAATCTCCCTAAGATTGCTTGGTAGGAAACATGTTTTGGAACCCCTGGCTCAGATGGTCATGTGGTTTTGAAGATCAGAGAAAAGCACCTGTCTTCAGGGAGACTCCCTCCAACATGGTGACTCAGAGCCACCCTGATCCAGTTATACAACCTCCTCTCCAGGCACATACCTGCCTGTCTGATAAATATCAGGTTGTGTACACACACTACCCTGCAAGCCCTGCCACAGGACGCCATGGACCCAGCAGTTTGTGGCTCCCAATTGGGCCCAACTGTCCTCCCCGTGTCACTAGGACAGTGGACCTGGGCCTCTGGGCTTATCTCGCTTCTCAGTGGTGATGACGGTGGCCTCTAGGGGCTCCCCCAGCCCTGCTTCATCTTGGTCATCAGGCTGAAGATGTACGCTGACTCTTGGGCCAGCTCGGTGGCCATGAATTGCCTCACCATGGCACCCATTTCCACAGTGGTGAATGTGCTGGAATTACTGTTGGCCAGGCAGTAGCGATATGATACCTTGTTGGTGGGACAGGAGGGCCACGCATCAGTCTCATCACCCTGCTCAGACCCCACATTCCCGCCACCCTGCCGCCATCAGTCTGCCGTATTTCCACCATGTCCTTCATCCTCCACCAGCATCTGAGAGGAATGGCACAGCCGCAGTGGCAGATGGAGCCTCTGAGTGCTGGGCCCCCATGACTCTCGTTCCCCTTCATCTATCCCACCACCAAGATATGGAAACAGTTTCATCTTTAGGGATTCAATACTTACATAAAACACCAGTACTCATCATATCAGCAACTTAAACCCTCTCCCAAAACCAAGTTTCAGAACCAGATGCCTTTTGTGATAAATTCTACCATTCAGGGAAGGATTCATACCAGTCCTTTGCCCACTTTTCCAAAAAACAGAAGAGAAAGATTCTAAACTCACTTGCTGAGGCTAACACTGCTCTAATACAAAAATAAACGAGGACACCCCAAGAAAAGAATCTTACAGTCCAATATCCCTGATGACAATAGATTCAAAAATATTCAACAAAATACTAGAAACCCAAGTTCACCAGCATGCTGACAGGATCATATATTATGATCAAGTGGGATCTTGCAAGAATGCAATGATGGTTTACAGGTGCACACCAATCAAAGTGATACAGCACATTAACAAAATAAAGAATAAAAATGATGTGATCATCTTGACATGCAGGGAAGCATTTGACAAACTTTAATATCCGTTTGCAATCAAAATTCTCAACAGAGTTCATAGACCAGAAACATACTTCAACACCAAAGAGGTCACATTTGGGCCACCTGGGTGGCTCAGTGGGTTAAAGCCTCTGCCTTAAGCTCAGGTCATTATCTCAGGGTCCTAGAATTGAGCCCCACATTGGGCTTTCTGCTCAGCAGAGAGCCTGCTTCGCCCCTCTCTGTCTCACTGCCTACTTGTGATCTCTCTCTCTCTCTCTCTCAAGTCAATAAATAAAATCTTTTTAAAAATGCCATATATGACAACCACACAGATTACGTCACATCCCATAGTGTAAAGTTTTAGTTGTTACTATTTCCTCTAATATCACCAAAGTTAGGAACACTACCAATCTTTCCTTGCCACTTTTGCTGGACACAATATTGAAAATCCAAGGCAGAACAATTATGCAAGAAGATAATCAGAGGCATCAAACCTGGCAAGCAAGAAGTAAAATGGCCGCTATTTGCAGATGATATAGAACATAAGGAAAACCTCAAAGAAGACAGTGAAAAATTGCTCAAAGTATGACTAAATTCAGGAAAGGGACAGGATACAATATCACTACCCTAAAATGCACTATGTTTCTATAAGCTAATAACGAATCAGCAGAAAATATATTAAGAAGATCATCCCACCTGAAGTTGCATCAAAAAGAATAAAATACCCAGGAATAAACTTCACGAAGAGGTAAAATCTTGTATAATGAAAACTATAGGATGGTAAGGAAAGAAACTGAAGGCAACACACATAAACCGGAAGACACCGCATATTCATGGGTGAGAAGAATTAATAGTGGTAAAATGTCCATACTTCCCTAAACCACCTACAGTTTCATTGCAATTCCTATAAAAATTCTAAGGACATTTTTCACAGAAAGAGAACAAAGAATCTAAAAATTTGTATGATGCCACAAAAAACTCTGAATACCAGAGCAATCTAGAGAAAGAAGAACCACACTAAAGGCATTGCACTTGTTCATTTCAGACTAATGACAAAGCTAGAGTAATTAAAACAATCTAGCATTATCATAACAACAGACACAAACATCACCAGAAGACAGGAGAGAGCCCAGAAGTAAACACACACATCTATGGTCCAGGACCTTATGACAAAAGAGCCAAGAATAAACAAGGGAGAAAAACAGTAGTCTCTTTCATCAGTGGTGCTGGGAACACTAGAGAGTCACATGTAAGAGAACAAAACTGCACCATTATCTTATACCATACACAAAAATTAACTCAAAATGGGTCAAACACTTGAAAATAAGTCCTGGAACTATAAAACTTATAGCAAAAAACACGGGGTTTGGAAATGTCCTTGACATAGGTCTTGGTAGTGGTTCTTTTAAGCTGATACCAAAGTAAAAACAAACAAAGAAACAAAGTATGGGCCTGCACCAAACTATAAAACGTCCAAAGAACAAAGGAAACCATCAACAAAATAAAACGTTACCTAAGGTAAAACATTTATAAATTATATATCCAGTAAGGGGTTAATATTCCAAATATAAAGAACTCATGCAACTCAACAGCAAGATAAAACAAAACACACAAAAGCACCAAAAACAACAAAAACTCCACAAGTAATCTAATGTAAGAGGACCAGATCCAAATAGACAGTCTCCTTTTCATCTAGGTTGCTTAACTTATTGGCATATAACTGTTGATAATAACTTCTGATGATTGTTTCTACTTCCTTTGTGTTACAAATAGACATTTTTCCTAAAGAAGACATACAGATGGTCTACAAGAACATGAAAAATGCTCAACATCATTAATCATCAGGGAAATGCAAATCAAACCAAAATGAGGCACCAATTCACACATGTCAGAAGGGCCATTATCAAAAACACAGGAAATAGCAAGTTTTGGTAAGGTGTGGAGTAGAGGAAAACTCTAGTGCACCATTACTGGGAGTATAAATGGGTGTGGTCACTATGGAAAACACTAGAGAAGTTCCTCAAAAAAATGAGAAACAGAACAACCAAAGGAGCCAGCAATTCCCTTTCTTAGTATTTATCTGAAGGAAATAAAAACACTAACTCGCAAAGGTATATGTTTTTTTCTTTTTTTTTTAATTTATTTGACAAACAGAGATCACAAGTAGGCAGAGAGACAGGCAGAGAGAGAGGAAGCAGGATCCCCACTGAGCAGAGAGTCCAATGCGGGGCTCGATCCCAGGACCCCGGGATCATGACCAAGGCTGAAGGCAGAGGCTCAACCCACTGAGCCACCCACGTGTCCCTCACAAAGGTATATTCACCCATGTGTACACTGCAGGATTATTTACAACAGTGAAAATAAAGAAACAACCTAAATGCCATCAGTGGATGAATGAATAAAGAAATTGTGGTCGATAAATACAGTGGAATCCTACTCAGCCATAATATAGCATGAAATTTTCCGATTTACAACATGGTGACCCTTTAAGGCATTATGCTAAGTACAACAGGCCAGACAGAAAGACAGATACTAGAAATCACTTACATATAAAACCTTAAAGCAAACAAAAAAACAAAAAACAAAAATATGAGCTCACATACAGAAGAGATGGGGGGGTGGCAGAATTTTGGGGTTGGAGGTGGGAGAAGTGTGTGAAGGGGTCAAAAGGAAAAAAAAAAAAAGAAAACAAGCCCAACAATAGCAACTTTTTTTTTCAATTAAGTATTCTGTACCCTCAACATGGCTCAAACTCATAACCCGGAGTTAAAGAGTAACATACTCCACCGACCCAGCCAGCCAGGGCCCTGGAATTGTAGCATCTTCTGGTACTCAATGTATGGAGAAAGGGGAAACTAATTTAATCTATGGTATTTTGAAGGCTAGGTATTTTTTGGTAAATGTAAAAATGAAAGAATACATTCTTTAGGGTCACACACTCAGAACTGTATCTAGTGCTAATAGTTATCATGACACTGAGCAAGTAACTTGCCTTTTTAATTTAATAATTTATTTGAGATACAGAGAAGGGGGGTACATAAGCAGGGGGAGGGACAGAGGTACAGGGAGAAGAAGACTCCCCACTAAGCAGGGAGCCTGATCTGGGGTTCGATTCCAGGAACCTGGGACTATATCCTGAGCCAAAGGCAGAAGCTTCAATGACTGAACCGTCCTGGTGCCCATACTTAACCTCTTTTCTGCCTGTTTCCCCACCTCTGAGTATATTATGAATATTTGATTTTAGAATAGCTTCTATTTTTAATTTAAGAATAGTTTTTAGAATTGAAAGAAATAGAGGTCACTTAGAATAATACCTATGAGTGTAAGCCCTCAAAAATGTATTAAAAAATCTTATTCCGGCAGTACCTGGGGGGCACAGTGAGTTAAGTGGCTGACTCTTGATTTTGGCTCAAATCAAGATCCCACCGTCTTGGGAGAGAGCCCTGCACCAGGCTCCACACTCAGGGGGAATGCTGCTGGAGGATTCCCTCTCTCCCTCTGACCCTCCCCTCTCTAGCATATGCTTGTGCATGCACTCGCTTTCTGTCTCTACAATAAATAAATATGTCTTAAAACATCTTATCCTGGACATTTGGTGGTTGCATAATCATTTTCATAATTGGGTAGTATCTCCTCATTTACAAAGCTCTTTTATACACATTCTCTTATTGGAGTCAGGATATGGTCCTGGAAGAAGTATTTATTGTGTTTATTTATAGAGGGAAAAAAAAAGATAACCAGACTCAGAGTAGAGCTGTGCTTTGTTCATGGCTGCAGAGCTAACAGATGATCTTCTGATTTTCAGTCCAATGGAGGAGAAAAAGAAAAAATCCAAACACTGTAACAAGAGCCAATGAAGGGCACTACAAACTGATAATGGAATCAATGGAGTAAGATGATGAAATATTTATGAATATTTACCCACGCAACAGTGGAGAAACTACATATGTAGAACATGTATGAACAAACCTAAGAGAATAAATCAGCACAAATACCATAGGGGACTTTAATACCTCACACTTCTCTCAATGATACACCATCCAAAAAGAAGATCACAAAGGAAACATCAGCCTCAGACAACACGATACTTAGATGGACTTGACAGATACACACAGAAACCTCCATCCAAAAGCAGCACATTGAATACATTCCTCTCCTAGAACATTCTCCACTATAGGTCATATGTGAGGCCACAAGACAAGTCAATAAACTCCAGAAGCCTAGAATTTTCCCAAATGATGACTGAAATAAAATCGACCATTTTTTCCAACCACAATGGCATAGAACTAGAAATCAATTACAAGAAGAAAACTGGAAATTCATAAACACAAAGACTAAACAACATGCTACTGAGCAACCAATTGGGTTCATGGGCAAAACAAAATAGGTACACAGAAATACTTTGAGGCAAATGAAAACATAATACAATCAAACAAATGTTATGGAATGTGGTAAAACGGGTTCTAAAATGGGGTACCCAATTAGTGGAGTGCTGTGACTCCTGATCTTGTGGTTTTGAGTTTCAACTGCATGTTGGGCATAGAGCTCACTTTATTTTTTTTAAGATGTCATTTATTTATTTTACACAGAGGGGGAGAGAGAGAGAGTCTGAGCAAAGTGGAAGGAGCAGCAGGCAGTAGAAGAGGGAAAAAGTGGTTCCCCATGCTGACCAGAGAGCTGATGCAGGGCTCAATTCCAGGACCCTAAATTCATGACTTGAGCCAAATGAAATATCTAACAGACTGAGCCACACAGGTACCCCTTAGAGCTAACTTTAAAAAAAAAAAAAAGTGGCTCTAAGAAGGAAGTTTATAGAGATACAGACCTAACTCAAGAAACAAGAAACATCTCAAATAAACAACCTAACTTGATACCTCAAGGAACAGAAAAAGAACAAAAAAAATCCAAAGTTAGTAGAAGAAAGGAAGGAACACATCAGAACTGAAATAAGTGAAATACAGACTAAAATGACAGCAGAAAGTTAAAAAAAACAACAACAAGAAGATCAACAGATCAACAAAAGTCTGGTTCTTTGAGAAGAACAAAGCCGACAGAGTCTCAGCCAGACTCAAGGTAACATAAAAGAAAGAGGACTTGTCATCAGAAATGAGAGATGTTCCCTGAAACCATTGATATGCAAAGACTCATAAAAAGTACTATGGACAATTACACCCCAACAGTCTGGATAATCCAAAAGCAAAGGATACATTCCCAGAAACATACAACCTACCAAGACTGAATCCTGAAGAAACAGAAATTCTTAACAGATCAATGACCAGTAGTGAGATTAAATAAGAAATCAAAAACTTCCAACAAGCAAAAGTCCAGGAACCCATGGTTTCACCAGTGAATTCTATGAATCATCCACAGAAAAAACAAACAAACAAACAAAACAAAACAAAAAAACAAAAAATGAATACCAATCCTCAAACTCTGCCAGAAAAAACAAGAAGAAGAAATGCACCCCACCTCATTTTATGAGGCCAGCATGGCCCTTATCGAAACCTCCCAAGGTGCCCCAAGAAAATGACAGAGTAGTATCTCTCATGAACAAAGACATAAAAATCCTCAACCAGGGGCGCCTGGTTGTATCAATAGGTTAAAGCCTCTGCTTTTGGCTCAGGTCCTGCTCCCAGGGTTTTGGGATCTAGCCACGCATCAGGCTCTCTGCTCAGCAGGGAGCCTGCTTCCCCCTTTCTCTCTGCCTGCCTCTCTGCCTACTTGTGATCTCTCTCTGTCAAATAAATAAAATCTTTTAAAAAATCCTCACCTAAATATCAGCAAATGGAATTCTACAATGCAGGAAGAGGTATGATCCAGTAAGATTTATTTCAGGGATGCAATGGGGGTTCAACACCCACAAATAAAACTAATGTGCCACATTCACAAAATGAATGAAAACATCACAGGAACATCTCAACAGATGCAGAAAAAGCATTTGATAGTGCTGCTACAAAATCACTGTCCCCCCACCTGTGATTCTGCTGCCTGGCTTGTCTCCACACCCTGTACCACTGACACTCCACTGTGCCATCCCCCCACTGCTACCCTGATGCACCCCACACACCCGCCGCTGTCTCTTCCACCGCCCATTCCTGACAGGCCGCTGCCACCAGTGCTGCCACTCTCCACCCTGCTACTCCACAGCAGTGCCCCTTTGTCCCACAAAGACTAAACCTCACCATAGCTGCCCTACTGCCCTGCCTGTTGCAACTGATGCCCTGCTGTGCCATCCCCAGCGCACCTACCACTCCCTTGTGCACCCCCATAGGACTCTGCCACCCTGCTGCATAACACTCCAGTGTTTCTTTTCTTTTCTTTTTTTAAGATTTTTATTTATTTGACAGACAGAGATCACAAGTAGGCAGAGAAGCAGGCAGAGAGAGAGGGGGAAGCAGGCTCCCCGCCGAGCAGTGAGCCCGACACGGGGCTCGATCCCAGGACTCTGGGATCATGACCTGAGCCAAAGGTAGAGGCTTTAACCCACGGAGCCACCCAGGCACCCCACTCCAGTGTTTCTATTGCCCTGGTGCCTGTGTTTACAACAGCACCTTCACTGCTACTGTGGTCGCCCTGCTGCTCCTGCCCATCTCCACTGCCCCGCCCTGCTCCCAAGCCATGCCTTGCCATTGCCCTGCAGCTGCTGCCTCACTGGTCCCTCCCAACCACATCCCAGCCAATCCCTCCCCACGGTGCCTCCCTGCTTTGCCTCCCCATCTGCTGCCATCCGACTGCTTCCTCAAGTCACTGTGGCCTCACTGCCTGCCACTGCCATTTCTTCACTGCATACTGTCCCCTTACTGCTGTGGCTATACAGAGACCCTGCCCAGCCCACACAGCTATTAACCTGATGCTCTTGCCCTGATGATCCCACCAAACACCCCCAAACTGCTACCGCCTGTCGTCCCCCCACCCCTGCTCCAGTGCTTACAGATTTCCTCCCCATTGACCTGCTGCTGCCGCCCCACACATCGCAGCTTTCTCCCAATGCTGCTACTGCCTGGGTGCTCCCTCCTCGTGGCCCTGCTGTCTGCAGCACACCCCTCATATTGTCCGCCTTACTACCGCTGCTGCAGCTAAACTTCTGCCCTGTGCCCCACGTAAATGCTGACCTTCACTGTCCAGCCCCATCAACATGCATTAAGGCCCTAACCTGCCCTTCATGACCTTCCTGTGCAGTTGCTGTGCTGCCTCCCAGCTTGTTCCGTCCCCCCTTCTCCACACTCCAGCACCTGCCAGCCACCCCTCATGAACCCGTGTAGCTGTGTTGTCCCACCCCACTCACCACCATGCTCATTACTGTACTGCTGCCCCACCGCATTGCTGCTACTATCCCTCTGTGCTCTCCCCGCACTTCTACCATGCTGGGTTCCCCACACTCCCACTACCAACCCATGCTGGGTTCCCCACACTCCCACTACCAATCCCCTGCCCCTTGCCGTCACTGCCCCCTTACCACCACCCTGCTTTTGATCTGCTGCTTCCCTGTGTCCCACTCTTGACCTATGAAGACTGCTGCTGGTCTTCATAGCCCATCACTATGCAGCCCTGCCCTGTTGACCTGCATGCCTGCCCCACCAGCCATGCTGCCCCCCTGCTGTTCCTGCCCACCCCTCCCTGCAACTATCACCTGGCTGCTACCCTTTCCCCCATTCTGGAGCCTTCCTGATTCCCTAAATCTGTTGCCTTGCTGCTGCTGCACCACGAGTCCTACTCCACCTTTCCCTCAACTGGTACCACCAGGCTGCCCCCACAACATGAGCCACTCCCACCGCGCTGGACCCCCCTCCACAGTGCCCCCACTTACAACCACCATTCCCTCTCCACTGCTACCCTAGGTCCCCACTGCTGCTGCTGCTATCAGTGGTCCCACCCTGTAGACATGCACCAAGCCCAGTAAATCCAGGCTCTTGCTTCGCTGCCTGACCCACTACACCATGACATTGACATCTCGCTTATACCCAGCTAGTCCTGCCCACCCCCAAGTGACACAATAGCCTAGCTACTCCCCTCCCTCTGCTCCAATGCCTACTGACTGCCAAGAGTGTGGCTGCCCAGCACGTCCACAACCTCCCACACTGCTACTAGCTTGTTCTCCCCCCCAAAATGCACCACTGCCACCCTGCTGTGCCCCCCACAGGCCCCCTTACTGCCACACCACCTCTGTCCTGTGCCCCCGGCCTCTGGCCTCTGCTGTGCTTTGCTTCCCCGCCTCTTTGGCATGCACTGTGAGCAGGTCCAGGAAGCCACCCAAGCTTTCACTGTGCTACTGCCTCAGGGCTGGTCCAACCCCCCTCTCCCCCACACTGCTGCCTATATTCCACCCCACTCTTCTAGATGCCACACGGCTGCCCAACTCGGGTGTCATGCAGCTTCCCCTTACCAGAGGAAGCTCCCTGTCCTATACCACTGCTGCCTGGTGACACCCTCACTCCCTCCCCTGATGGCCCCGCCCCCTGAGTGTTATACCCTCTCTTCCACCTTGTCCCACCCATGGAGCCTGGCAGCCTCACCCACCACACCATGACACTGACACCCTGCTGATGCCAGGCTGGTCCTTCCCCTCCACTCACCATGACCGCCTAACTGCTTCACCCTCCCCCTGCTCTGTTGTCTCCCCACTGCCATGTGCATTACTGCTTCGCATGGGCAGCCCCCAGCCTCCATCATGCTGCCATCACCTTGCTGCTCCCCCAAATGCACCCCTGTCCTCCTGTAGTGCCCTCCACATGACCATCACTGCTGCCCCTCCACTGTTGCTCTGTGTCCCCAGCCTCTGCTGTGCTTCAGTGCCGCACCCCCTTGATGAACACGATGGGCCCACCCACCACACCCTCCTAACTGCTTCTGCCCCAGGACCTTGACATGCACAACAGGCCCACCCACCATTCCCTCCTAACTGCACTGATGCCTGGGGCTTCTCCCACCTCCTCACCTGCTCTGCTGCCATGTAGATTCCACTCATCCCCCACAGGTGCTGCAGGCTGCCCCACTTGAGTGCCACGCAGCTCCCACCGCTCACTGTGCCATGACTGCCTGCTCCCTTCCCCGCCTCTGGTGACCCCTGCTCCCTCCCCCATGAACCCGTCCCCCTTCCTCAGTGTTATCTCCTAGCTGCCAACTCCTCAGGCCCAGGTAGCACCACCCACCATGCCTTGACATTGACGCCCCGCTGATGCCCGGCTGGTCCCGCCTACCAGCACACACCTCTATCCCCTTAGGGCTTCCCCTTCCCCTCGCTGGGTTGCCTCCCCGATGTCAGGTGCATTACCGAACTACTACCGCCCTGAATATCTACCCCCCTCCCCGCACTTGCACCACATTGCTACTGAAGGGGAGGGCCAAGTCAGCTAGATGAAGAGGGCCAATCAGTGGGGCATGCATAAATTTACTGAGGTGAGTTGCAATCCCATTGGCCACCTGTGTGTGGGCTGGGTTCAACCACCTCTATAAAAGCTGGTTTGTGAGGCTGTGGGGTGGGAAGGTAGCAGGAGGAGTTAGAGTAGCTGGTAGCAGGAGCCGTTAGAGTAGCCATTAGGGGATTCATTGGGAGCCGTTAGGATAGTGGTAGGAGTGGTAGTGTCGGGGTTGTGGAGAGTGACAGCACCCTTTTCATCTTTGGGAGCATCAGGAGCAGCATTGCTGGTAGCCTCATTGGCAGTGGCCTTGTCCCAGGGAGCGGCCTGTGGTAAAATGAGGGTGAGGCAGGGAGCCTCTAAGATGGACCCCAGGGCAAGGAGGCGGTGGCCCTCATCAAGACTCAGACACCTACCAGACAGTTTGATTTCTAAAACATGGGACTCAGGCACCTACCGGTCAGTTTGATTTCTCATGCATGGGGCTTGGGCACCACCTGGTCAGTTTGGTTTCTGATGCATGGCATGAAATAAAGCTTTGCTTGATTTTTGCTTTGTGTCAGTCTTGTTCCTTTAATCATGGACCCTAACAGCTACCACCACATGCGCCCCTGCCACCCTGCTGTGCTCCTCATACTGCCCCACTTACCTTAGCTTCCGCACCTCTGGAGCTGCCCTGAGCCAAAGGCCTCTGCTGTGCTTTGCTGCCCCGCCCCCTTGACGTGCATGATGGGCCCGCCCACCAACCCACCTAACCGTTGTTGCCCACCCACTTGATGTGCACAATGGGCCCGCCCACCACACCTGCCTAACTGCTGCTGCTCTGCCCCCTTGACGTGCACTGTGGACGTGCCCACCACACCTGCCTAACTGTTGTTGCCCTGCCCCCTTAACGTGAAATCTGGGCCTGCCCACCACGCCCTCCTAATTGCTGCTTCCCCGCCCCCTTGACATGCACTCTGGGCCCACTCACCACGCCCACCCCACTACTGCTACTGCTGAGCCCCTGCTTCCGGGCTGGTCCCACCCAACTTCCGGTTTTGCTGCCTAGATTCCGAATCCCCATCACAGTCACCGCAGGGCGGCCCCACTTGGGTGTCACACAGCTCCCCCACCATGGTCCCGCCAACACTCCCTGTGCCAATATCGCCTGGTTGTCCCCCCACCTGGCTCTGGTGACCCTGGACCCTCCCCACAGGTTCAGCCCACCTACCATAGGGTTATCACCTGGCTGCCACCAGCTCCTGCATGGGCAGTCCCACGAACCCACCTATCACCCCATGCCATCACTGCCCCATTGACCCACTGAGTTGACCTTGATTCCCGGTGCCATGCATAGCCCCCCACAGCTACTGCACACCAGGGACCTGCTATCCCACTGCACATGCCCCCAGTGCCACTGCAGCCCTACCCTAGCTACTCCCCACATTTTCTGGACATAATCAGTAGGAGACAGCCCTAAGAGAATTTCTGCAGAGGGGCTGGTGGCAAGTGTGTTCTGGAAGTGGGTTGGAGGTATAGGCACGGTGGTAAATACCAAGAAGGAAAATGTTAGCATAATTTTTTTAAATTTTTTATTTATTTTTTAATTTTTTTATAAACATATAATGTATTTTTATCTCCAGGGGCACAGGTCTGTGAATTGCCAGGTTTACACACTTCACAGCACTCACCATAGCACATACCATTTCCAATGTCCATAACCCCACTCCCCCTCTCCAAAACCCCTCCCCACAGCAAACCTCAGTTTGTTTTGTGAGATTAAGAGTCACTTATGGTTTGTCTCCCACCCAATCCCATCTGCTTTCATTTATGCTTCTCATACCCCCCTAATAACCCATGGTGCATCTCCACATCCTCAAATCAGGGATATCATATGATAGTTGTCTTTCTCTGATTGACTTATTTCACTAAGCATGATACCCTCTAGTTCCATCCACGTCATCACAAATGGCAAGATTTCATTTCTTTTTATGGCTGCATAGTATTCCATTGTGTATATATACCACAACTTCTGTATCCATTCATCTGTTGATGGACATCTAGGTTCTTTCCATAGTTTGGCTATTGTAGACATTGCTGTTATAAACATTCGGGTGCATGTACCCCTTCAGATCACTACGTTGTATCTTAAGGGTAAATACTCAATAATGCAATTGCTGGGTCATAGGGTAGTTCTATTTTCAACATTTTGAGGAACCTCCATGCTGTTTTCCAGAGTGGTTGCACCAGCTTACATTCCCACCAACAGTGGAGGAGGGTTCCCCTTTCTCCGCATCCTCGCCAGCATCTGTCCTTTCCTGACTTCTTCATTTTAGCCATTCTGACTGGTGTAAGGTGATATCTCATTGTGGTTTTGATTTGTATTTGATGTCGCATGATGTGGAGCACTTTTTCATGTGTCTGTTGGCCATCTGGATGTCTTCTTTGCAGAAATGTCTGTTCATGTCTTCTGCCCATTTCTTGATTGGATTATTTGTTCTTTGGGTGTTGAGTTTGCTAAGTTCTTTATAGATTTTGGACACTAGCCCTTTATCCAATATGCCGTTTGCAAATATCTTCTCCCATTCTGTCAGTTGTCTTTTGGTTTTGTTAGCTGTTTCCTTTGCTGTGCAAAAGCTTTTGATCTTGAAGAAATCCCAATAGTTCATTTTTGCCCTCTATTCCCTTGCCGTTGGTGATGTTCCTAGGAAGATGTTGTTGCTACTGAGGTAAAAGAGGTTGCTGCCTGTGTTCTCCTCAAGGATTTTGATGGATTCCTTTCTCACATTGAGATTCTTCATCCATTTGAAGTCTATTTTCATGTGTGGTGTAAGGAAACATTCCAATTTCATTTTCTGCATGTGGCTGTCCAATTTTCCCAAAACCATTTATTGAAGAGGCTGTCTTTTTTCTATTGGACATTCTTTCCTGCTTTGTCGATGATTAGTTGACCATAGAGTTGAGGGTCTATTTCTGGATTCTCTATTCTGTTCCATTGTTCTATGTGTCTGTTTTTGAGCCAGTACCATTCTGTCTTGATGATGAAAGCTTTGTAATAGAGCTTGAAGTCCCAAATTGTGGTGCAACCAACTTTGGCTATCTTTTTCAATATTCCTTTGGCTATTAGAGGTCTTTTCTGGTTCCATATAAATTTTAGGATTATTTGTTCCATTTCTTTTGAAAAAAAAAAAAGGATGGTATTTTGATAGGGATTGCATTAAATGTGTCGATTGCTTTAGGTAGCATAGACATTTTCACAATATTTATTCTAACAATCCAGGAGCATGGGACATTTTTCCACTTCTTCGTGTCTTCCTCAATTTCTTTCATGAGTACTTTATAGTATTCTGTGTAGAAATTTTTAGCCTCTTTGGTTAGGTTCATTCCTAGGTATATTATAGTTTTGGGTGCAACTGTAAATTGGATTGACTGCTTAATTTCTCTTTCTTCTGTCTTGTTTGTGTAGAGAAATGCAACTTATTTCTGTGCATTGATTTTATATCCTGACACTTTTCTGAATTCCTGTACAAGTTCTAGAAGTTTTGGAGTGGAGTCTTTTGGTTTTTCCACATATAGTATCATATGATCTGCGAAGAGTGATAGTTTGACTTCTTCTTTGCTGATCTGGATGCCTTTAATTTCCTTTTGTTGTCAGATTGTTGAAGCTAGGACTTCTAGTACTATGTTGAATAGCAGTGGTGATAATGGACATCCCTGCCGTGTTCCTGACCTTAGTGGAAAAGCTTTCAGTTTTTCTCCATTGAGAATGATATTTGCGGTGGGTTTTTCACAGATGGCTTTGATAATATTGAGGTATGTGCCCTCTATCCCTACACTTTGAAGAGTTTTGATCAGGAAGGGATGCTGTACATTGTCAAATGCTTTTTTAGCATCTATGGAGAGTATCATATGGTTTTTGTTCTTTCTTATATTAATGTGTTGCATCACATTGCTTGATTTGCGGATGTTGAACCAACCTTGAAGCCCTAGAATAAATCCCACTTGGTCATGGTGAATAATACATTTAATGTACTGTTGAATACTATTGGATAGTATTTTGATGAGAATTTTGGAATCTGTGTTCATCAAGGATACTGGTCTGTAGTTCTCTTTTTTGATGGGATCCTTGTCTGGTTTTGGGATCAAGGTGATGCTGGCCTCATTAAATGAGTTTGGAAGTTTTCCTTCCATTTCTATTTTTTGGAACAGTTTCGGGAGAATAGGAATTAATTCTTCTTTAAATGTTTGGTAGAATTCCCCTGGGAAGCCTTCTGGCCCTGGGCTTTTGTTTGTTTGGAGATTTTTGATGACCATTTCAATCTCCTTACTGATTATGGGTCTGTTCAGGTTTTCTATTTCTTCCTGGTTCAGTTGTGGTAGTGTATATGTCTCTAGGGATGAACCCATTTCTTCCAGATTGTCAAATTTGTTCGTGTATTGTTGCTCTTAGTATGTTGTTATAGTTGTCTGTATTTCTTTGGTGTTAGTTGTGATCTCTCCTCTTTCATTCATGATTTTCTTTTTTTGGGTCCTTTCTCTTTTCCTTTTGAGAAGTCTGGACAGGGGTTTATCAATCTTTCTAATTTTTTCAAAGAACCAGCTCCTAGTTTCATTGATTTGTTCTATTACTTTTTTGGTTTCTATTTCATTGATTTTTGCTCTGATCTTTATGATTTCTCTTCTCCTGCTGGGTTTAGGGTTTCTTTCTCCTTCTTTTTCCAGCTCCTTTAGGTGTATGGTTAAGTTGTGCACTTGAGACCTTTCTTGTTTCATGAGAAAGGCTTGTAGCGCTATATATTTTCCTCTCAGGACTGCCTTTGCTGTGTCCCACAGATTTTGAACGTTTGTGTTTTCATTATCATTTGTTTCCAAGATTTTTTTTAATTCTTCTTTAATTTCCTGGTTGACCCATTCATTCTTTAGAAGGATGCTGTTTAGTCTCTATGTATTGGGATTCTTTCCAAATTTCCTCTTGTGATTGAGTTCTAGGTTCAGAGCATTGTGGTCTGAAAATATGCAGGGAATTATCCCAATCTTTTGATACCAATAGAGACATGATTTATGACCCAGGATGTGATCTATTCTGGAGAATATTCCATGTGCACTAGAGAAGAATGTGTATTCTGTTGCTTTGGGATGAAATGTTCTGAATATATCTGCGATATCCATCTGGTCCAGTGTGTCATTTAAGGCCTTTATTTCCTTGTTGATCTTTTGCTTGGGTGATCTGTCCATTTCAGTGAGGGGAGTGTTAAAGTCCCCTACTATTATCATATTATTATTGATGTGTTTCTTTGATTTTGTTACTAATTGGTTTATATAGTTGGCTGCTCCCATGTTAGGGACATAGATATTTAAAATAGTTGGACAGACCCTTTGAGTATGATATTGTGTCCTTCCTCATCTCTTATTATGGTCTTTGGCTTAAAATCTAATTTATCTGATATAAGGATTGCCACCCCAACCTTCTTCTGATGCCCATTATCATGGTAAATTGTTTTCCACTCCCTCATTTAAATCTGGAGGAGTCCTCGGGTCTAAAATGAGTTTCTTGTAGGCAACATATAGATCGTTTTTTTTAATCTATTCTGATATCCTGTGTCTTTTGATTAGGGTGTTTAGTCCATTAACATTCAGGGTAACTATTGAGAGATATGAATTTAATACCACTGTATTGCCTGTAAGGTGACTGTTACTGTATATTGTCTCTGTTCCTTTCTGATCTACTGCTTTTTGGCTCTCTCTTAGTAGAGGACCCCTTTCAATATTTCCTGTAGAGCTGGTTTGGTGTTTGCAAATTCTTTCAGTTTTTGTTTGTCCTAGAAGCTTTTTATCTCTCTTTCTATTTTCAATGATAGCCTAGCTGGGTAGAGTATTCTTGGCTGCATGTTTTTCTCGTTTAGTGCTCTGGATATATCAAGCCAGCTCTTTCTGGCCTGCCAGGTCTCTGTGTATAATCTAATAGTTTTTCATTGTATGTTACAGACTTCTTTTCCCAGGCTGCTTTCAGGATTTTCTCTGTCGCTAAGACTTGTAAATTTTACTCTTAGGTGATGGGGTGTGGACCTATTCTTGTTGATTTTGAAGGGGGTTCTCTGTACCTCCTGGATTTTGATGCTTGTTCCCTTTGCTATATTAGGGAAATTGTCTCCAGTAATTCTCTCCAATACACCTCTGCTCCCCTCTCTCTTTCTTCTTCTTCTGGAATCCCAATTATTCTAATGTTGTTTCATTTTATGGTGTCACTTATCTCTCTAGTTCTCCCCTCATGGTCTAGTAGCTGTTTGTCCCTCTTTCACTCGGCTTCTTTATTCTCTGTCATTTGGTCTTCTATATCACTAATTCTTTCTTCTGGCTCATTTATCCTAGCAGTGATAGACTCCATTTTTTATTGCACCTCCTTAATAGCTTTTTTTTATTTCAAATTGGTTAGATTTTAGTTCTTTTATTTCTCCAGAAAGGGCTCTTATATCTCCAGAGAGGGTTTCTCTAATATCTTGCATGCCTTTTTTGAACCCAGTTAGAACCTTGAGAATCGTCATTCTGAACTCTTGATCTGACATATTACCAATGTCTGTATTGATTAGAACCCTAGCCTTCAGTACTGACTCTTGTTCTTTTTTTTGTGGTGAATTTTCCCGTCTTGTCATTTTGTCCATGTAATAGTATATGATGGAGCAAATAAAATACTAAAAGGTTGGCAAATACCCCAGGAAAATGCGCTTTAACCAAATCAGAAGAGACCCCAAATCTTGGGATGGAGACAGGGATAAAAAGAGGTTCAGAGAAAAAAAGAAAAAATTAAAAAAAGAAAACAAATAAAGAAAAAATATAAAAAAGCATATATATATATATATTTTATATTTATATATATAATATATATTAGATAAACTAGTTAAAAACGTTAAAAAGGAAAAGGGTAAAAGTTAAAAAATATATAGCAAAGAAGAAAAAAAATTGAAAAAAAAATTAAATTAACTGCAAAACTAAAGAATCATGGGGATAAAGCCATGAGTTCTGTGCTTTGCTTTCTCCTCCTCTGGAATTCTGCTGCTGTCCTTGGTATTGAACCTGCTCTCCTTGGTAGGTGAATTTGGTCCTGGCTGGATTTCTTGTTGGTCTTCTGGGGGAGGGGCCTGTTGTAGTGATTCTAAAGTGTCTTTGCCTGAGGCGGAATTGCACCACCCTTACCAGGGGCTGGTCTAAGTAATCTGCTCCGGTCCACTTTTGGGTGCTTTTGTTCCCTGAACACTTTCCATAGAGTTCTGGAGGATGGGAATGAAAATGGCGGCCTACCATTCTCCGGCCAGTAGGACCCAAGAGCCCGGGGCCCCACTCCTCAGTGTGGCCCCAGAGAACAGTGCCAAGCACTCCCATTTCTCCAGCCTCTGCTCACGCTCTGAGCTTAATCACCCTGCGACCAGTTCAAGGTAATCCCAAGCTGAAAGCTTACTCCTCAGCTCTGTCTCTGTAGTTGGATTCCCCATTCTAATACCTGCAAGCTCTGTGACACTCCGACACCCCCGATCCTTCTGTGACCCTGCAGGACCTGGGGCCACGCTGACCCCGCATGGGCTTCACCCCAGTTTAGCCTCTAGAGCAATGTCCCTAAGTGGAACAGACTTTTTAAAGTACTGATTTTGTGCTCCAATGCTCCGCCATTTGCCAGGAGTCGGCCCCTCCCTGGCAGTCTATCTTCCCATTACTTTGGATTCACTTCTCCGCCAGTCCTACCCTTCAGAAAGTGGTTGATTTTCTGTTTCTAGAATTGCTGTTCTTCTTCTCTTCGATCTCCCATTGGATTTGTAGGTGTTTGCAATGTTTAGATAAGCTATCAAGCTGATCTCCTGCTACCCAATGTAGTCTCAGCCTGCTACTTCTCCACCATCTTGACTCCTCCTCCAAATGTTAGCATAATTATGTTAAGTGTTAAAAGAGCCTAAAAAGCTAAATTTAAAGTACTTTCAATGTCTTCTTCTTTTCCATACCGTGACTTTATTCATCATATTGTGCACATGAAAATAATATAACCTCAAGTTAACTGGAGTGAAAATAAAAACTAATAAAGATAAATAAAAATCTTGTAATATCATGCACCCATTGACATACAGATATTACAGTAACAGTATGTATAATAAAATGTGTATATGTGTCTAGGTGCTCTTTCTCATCCAAGGCTGGTCAAAATCATGGAAAGGATGAGTTTTATTTCTCTTCAGAATTACTCACTGTTCTGGGCTTTAATGTATAGTGTACATACATATGAACAAGCTTTTCTCAAAAACTAAAAGAAAAAAAAAAGCTCCCAATAACCAGCACTAGACATCCACTGTAGAATTGCATGAACAGAAATGTCCTCATTAGCTTTGTTGTATGAGAGGCCTTGGGAGATACTCATTTGAGAAATAATTTTCAAGTGAAATACATCATAAACAAAAACTTCTCCCTTACCATATTGCTCACTGGGGAGCTTATCTCTCCATTTTACTTTCCTCTGGTCACCAAAATGTAACAGCACATGTTGCCCAGGGGTTATATTAAATTTATCCTTTGCCCTCTGTTAGCGGTAGAACTGAAACTTGGGGCTGAATCTGGGATCATACTTCTGTTACTTTTGGGATAAGATGTACATTAATATAAGTATATGAATAAATTCACCCTTGCTATGTTTTCCATAGCAAGCATTTTCACTGACATAATTTCATGGAATCTTCATCACAGTCCAGTTGAAAGCAAAGGTAAATGTTTATGGTATGTAAAACGTAAGCAAAGCTATATGCACAAAATAAGAATCTGTGAAATAAGACAAATGCAGCCCCTTAAATTTTAAGACCTGATGGGCTGTATTAACTTATCTACTAATGACTTGGATACTATCCTATCCAATAGATAGAAGGGCGGTCCAAATGGCCACAAGAAAGAAAATACTTCCAAGATAGCCTGTGAGATGGAGTGCATGGGTAGTGAAGTCAGTTAAGTGTCACACTTTGGCTCAGGTCCTGATCTCAGATTCTTGGGATCCAGCCCTTCACAGGGATCTGCGCTCAGCACAGAGCCTGTTTGTGTTTCGCTCGCCCTCTCCCTCTGACCACTGCATAAATAAATAAATATTTAAAATAAGACAGCAAGGGAGAAAATAAAACATAATCAGCTAAGAATCCATTGTTTTAGGCAAGATAACCCTCCTAAGGGAAACAGAGGGGGCCAATCAGTAGACTTCCTATCACTGACCAGGAAATTCCCACGTGGGCTGGCTAAAGGTTATATAGTTCTGGATGTTGAAACTGCAGTTAGATCAGTATTAAGTTTGGCTAACCAACTTAGAGCCTTAAGCCATATGAGGGCATTTTGAGCCTGTGGTTTTCCTTTTCAACAACCCCACCTTATCAGACTCTCCACTTAACTGAGAGATGGGCTCTAAATTGAAGGCATCAACAACCCTCTCAGGAACTGCTCTGAAATGTTCACAATACTTGTTGCTCCTCAGTATAGTATTCAGAGTTCTTGACCTTTCTGATTAACACTTGTGATGTCCACAGGTCACCACTGCAGTCTTACAATTTTTTAGCTGGTCATGCTCATGCTCTTCTTTTTTTATTTTTTGTTTTTGTTTTTGTTTTTCTGGTGTTCCAGTCTTAGAACGATCAATAGTATGAGGTTAGTGTCTCTCTGAATTTGCATTCAGAGCTTTTGAGAAAACATAAAGCACCACACAGATTATATTGATTATGATAAACAAGATAATTCCCAATATTTGGAGTGCAATTTGAGGCTATGTACTCCAAGACTCAAAGCAATTAAAAACAAATGAGTAAGAAAGACCCTGCTGAAGGAGTCACTCTTTTAAACCATGTGGTTTGCTCAGTAATCTCATGTTATTGTGCTTCAACTTCCCCCAGAACTGTTCATTGGGGTTTAGCTGTAAATATGGACAATCCTATCTTATTGCATAAGACCATTTTTGTTTATAGATTTTAAGACTATAAGACTTTTCTTATACTCAGCCAACTCAATGACTAATTTCTACACAATCTCTTTTATTAGGATGCTAGAGATGGATTCTACAGCTTACTGAAATTATCAAATCTGTGTTGTGATTTCACATCAGTAGCCTGGAAAAACCATGGTAGGAGTATTTGCACCATGGAAACAAACAAATGTTTCAAATTATGGCTTCTTCTTTTTGTTCTTGTTCTTAAGAGTCAGCAGATAAACATCTTTTAGCACACCACTCTTCATAATAGTGAATTCTATACAATTCCATTATTAAAATGGATAAAAGTATAAAATTTTGTTTTTAATGTCACATAAGTGGACTTCAGAATAAGATATGGATAGGTCAAAGAAATAAAATCCTTGAAAGAAAGTGATGAAAATAGAAGAATTATTATTTTCTACCAGAGGATTTTCTCATAAGTAGAGGAACAATTTTGATATATAAGGCATATGGAATGAACTGTTGTAGTAAATTTTGTATTGTATGTATGTATATAATTATTTATACATACAAAACAATTGGAAGCAACATACCATTAAGAGAAAAATTCTATCCCAGGAACACAAAAGATATTCCTGTTCCAAATATCTATAAATATATTCATACTCATCAATTGGTGAAATATGAAATTAACAAATTACTTTAATAGATGAAGATAATGCATTTGATTAAAAGTGTTATAATTAGATACAATGGATAATGGCATATGCAAGCCACATATAGAAAAATTCAGTAATTTCATTTACATAAGTAAGTGATAGTTACAAAATGTAATCATTACATACGACCAACAAAAATGATTGATATTATAAATATAAACATAAACCTGAAATATGCTGCAAATATTAACAAAATAACATATGGTGGGCAATTTTTATTTATTCCTTAAATTTTTCTCTATGTTTAAATTTTCTCTACAGTGAAGCATTAAGACTATACAGATTATGAAAATAATGAAATGGAAATATAGAGACCAGACCTCACTCACAACAGCAAGAAAAAACTAAAATATCCAAGATTAGTTTTATTTTTTTAAAGGTTTGTTTATTTTAGAGAGAAAGAGAGTGTGTGAGAGAGAGAGATCGAGAGAGAGAGACTGGGAGATTGGTCAGAGGCAGAGAATCTTCAAGAAGACTCCATGCTGAGCATAGAACCCAATTCTGGGCTGGATCCCAGGAATGAAAAGATCATGACCTGAGCTGAAACTCAACAACTGAGCCACCCATATGCCCCTCAAGATTAGCTTTAAATGAGAAGAAATTAAAATGAGATCAAACCTAAATGTATAAGAATAAAAAGGAAGAGTAGGAGAAAGAAGAAAAAGAAGAAAGACAAGAGCAGTGGAATAGTAGACAAGGAGTAATATGCATTTTACTAAAGCTGGCATGGGACAAAACTGGAAGGAAAGAAAGAACTTTATTAGTAGTATCTTTGTGGTATGACCAAATGTGTATTGTTTTTATTCTACATGCTTGAAAAAATATCTTCCTATTTTTATTTCTTTTTTAACTTTAATATTTAATATTCAAAGAAATATTTTGGGTCTTCAGGCAGGAATTCTCATCAACTGCAATGCAACCCCATATTTTTGCTATATGGTTGATCCCCCACCATATCTTAGGTCTTGGAGATGATCATTGTTTTCTCTAACATGAACCAATAATAATACACATTCCTTAATCACATTAGTTTCTTTTATTGTACTTACCACAATGATAAGTCCTTATTAACTTAGTTATGTACATTATAAATGTCTCTTGCTCTCTCACTTATCATTAACTCCAAAAGGGCAGTCAGCTTTTCTTTTTACTTCACCAATATATAATCAATTGCCTAACACATGACACATTAGGTAGGAACTCAATAAACACATTTAAGTGAATAAGTAATGTAAATGAGGAAAGTGAAATTGTAATAGATTTGGAAGTATAATGAAATCTATAAGTACAAAATAAAAATTGATTTGCTGGACAAATGGTTGAAATTTGTCATGACAAAATTGGCCATTAGCATCCAGATTTTTTTTAAATACTCCTTCATTACTATTTTACACTGAGATTTGCTACTCCCCAAACTGAAATATAGCCATATCTTCTGAGAAATTTTTAAATAATTTTTTTACATATTGTAAGCACTGGAACCAGCACAACCACTTGATGCCTCCAGGGCACACGATGTCAGAGACATTCATGCCTAGGTTTGTGCAAGCCTGAACCATGAACCTTCATGACTCTGCAAGTGAGTGATTCCTTAAATTTTGCACCCTAGGTGCTTAAGTATGTCTCATTCTGATATCTCTGTTAATTTATCTACTATTTATTATTTCTATAAACTTATCTTTGAAAGAGAAAAGAAGGCATTTCCAGGCTATTTCAGCTTCCCAACCACAGGTTCCTGAATGCCCTTCTTTTCATACAAAGAGTATTATCTGTGTTTGGACTTTGTTCTTCTCCTTTAAAATGATGTTGCCTATTCTTGATCTTCAGCCCTTTCAAGTAAATTTAGAATCAGTTTGCTGATATCCATAAATTAACTTCATGAGATTTTGACTGGGATTTTCTTGAATCTACAGACAAATTTGTGAAGAACTGCATCTTGGCTATATTGAATCTTTTTATGCATGAATAAGGAGTCTCTCCAATTCTTTTTTTCATCGATACTTTCCATCAGAGTTGTTCTTATATAGATAAAAGGGTATTCTCAAAATGTTTATGTTTCCCTTTCTCCTGCTAGTGGCATGAGGAAATTTTTCTTCACTATTAACTATGAGGACCTGGTAGAGCCCCTGGAGGTAAAACTCACAAATGTATAGAGGCTCCCTATGGCTCAGACTCCTTGGAGCTGGTTTTTGTTTTGTGGGGCTTTTCCCCATTAAGGTTCTTATCAGTCATATCCACACAAAACCGTCAAACAATTCACAAATTACATCTAGGTTTCCCAACCCCAAGACTGGCTTTTGTGGAAATTTCTGCTCTTCAAAGTTGCAATTCTCTGTATCTGCCTGTCTGCAAGGAGGAAAACACCTGCATCCGTTCCAGAAGTAAAATGTTACCTTTAACTTACTGTCCAAGTTAAACACATCCCATAGTTCTTTAGGAATATTGTAAATTTGTTTTAACAAAAGCCTAGGTGGTAAAAATATTCCTCACGTGCATTTAAATAAATATTGCTCTTAGTCTATGTAACAGATTGTTCCCAAGTTTGGTTTTCTCCCCTGCATGAATGTTTAGTTCCATATGTTTCCATCTTCCTATATCAAGGTTTCACCACTTGTGTGTCCATTCAGAGTTCAAGTAAAACATTTTAACATTAGTTATTATGAAATTATCAATTAATTGTCATGTTTAATGGAAATCAATAAGACAATACTGCTTGTACGTTTAAGAACACATTGGTAGATCAAATTAATAAGTAGTATATTATGGAGATACAAAGTGTAACAAAACTCATGGAAGCACAAGATTCATCTATGACTTCCAGTCTCTTCAAATGTATACATGGCCCTCTGCAAATAAAAAAAAACTCTCTCTTATTCTTTTCAAATGTAAAAAATGTATCATCATTTATCAACTTCACACTTAACATGTACTCCATATTTTCAGATCCTGGGGATTCAACAGCAAGTTAACAAATCAGATCCCAGACCTTTCTCTTTTGAGGTTTTGAAATTGTAATCCCCACCTAAGAAGATAGCAACTCCGCTGGTTATCATTCATCTGACTCCTCCTCATTCAGTTATTAGTAAAATATATCTCTTTAGGCACTCTGTGATCATCCTGCTGAATGGTCTACTATGCTTTCCCATCATTTTCTATCATAAAAGGGACTGGTTTGCTTCATATATTTTGGAAATTAAGATATTCATATTTTGTTTATTTTTCCATGTTTTTCTACCACAGTTTAATGAAAATCCCATACAGTGGACTTTTGCAGCACCTCCAGCAAAGTGACAAATATCTTCTGTATAGATTTGTCAATAACTGTTACTTGAATTAATTATCTAATTCATCAGTAAGAAGAAATCAGAGAGGGAGACAAACCATGAGAGACCCTGGAGTCCAGAAAACAAACTGAGGGTTACAGAAGGGAGTGGAATGGAAAGATGGGGTAATCAGGTAATGGGCACATGTTGTGATGAGCACTGAGTATTGCACGAAACTAATGAGTTGTTGAACACTACATCAAAAACCAGTGATGTACTCTATGGACAACCCATTAGTCTCCTCCAACTCTTATTCTTCTGAGGTTGTTTCTGCTATCCCATAGGCTCTTTATTCATTTTCTTAAAGAATGTGATTACTTTTATGTGTGAGTCGGAGATTGTCTAGCAGGAGGTAACTATGGGATTACTGAAAAGGTAAGGAGTAAGTTATGGCCCTTTTTCACTCCATTGATATTTTGTCCCATTTTCTTCTCCCACCCGTAGCATAGGGGATGGAATCAACTTTTCCCAAAGATCTTGCATATGCGGTAAAGTATCACATACCAAATTTAAAAATGAGAAATTTTTAAGGTCCACTCACAATGTCTGGTATATCTCTAGAGTAATTAATGGTTTTAAATTAATTCAAACTACTATTACCATAGCAAATTTACAATTTTTAATAAAAATTCAGGAGACTCATTTTGCATTTTATGGTGTTATTTGCAAGTTTATGAACGTTAGTGACATGTCATCCAAAAAAGAATAAATATGGGCTAATTGCAACTTTACATTGCCACCTTCAGTCCTTGAATTTTATATTTCTCCCAATGTCTTCTGTAGTTTTCTACTTTCTTCATGCTTCCATGGTCATGGCTAATACATGTCACATAGCTTTTGGGAATGGAGAGTCCAGAAAACTGCCCACATCATTGAATTAAGAGTATATTTGCAAAGACACTTAAATGTCACATAATTTTTCTCAGACAGGGTAAAGTTAAGGTCTTCCACAGTGTTTTTGCAGATTTAACTGCTCTTCACATTCCAATGTACCTAAATTTATTATTTTTACTTTTTTCCACTTTTAAAATATATTACATTTCTTTTCAGTGTACCAGAATTCATTATTTATGTACCACACCCAGTGTTCCATGCAACAAGTGCCCTCCATAGTACTCACCATCAGGATCACCCAACCTCCCACACCCGCCCCTTCAAAACCCTCAGATTGTTTTCAGAGTCCATAGTCTCTCATGGTTCGGCTCCCTCTCCAGTTTCCTGCAACTCCCTTATCTCCATCTCCCCATGACCTCTGTGTTATGTCTTATACTCAACAAATAAGTGAAACCATAATTGACTCTCTGATTGACTTATTTCACTCAGCATAATCTCTTCCAGCAGGATGTATGTTGATACAAAAGTTGGGTATTCATCTTTCTGATGGAGGTATAATACTCCATAGTGTATAGGGACCACATCTTCCTTATCCATTCCTATGTTGAAGGGAATCTTGCTTCTTTTAACAGTTTGGTGACTGTTGCCATTGCTGCTATGAACATTGTGGTACAGATGGCCCTTCTTTTTTTTAGATTTTATTTATTTATTTGACAGAGAGAGATCACAAGTAGGCAGAGAGGCAGGCAGAGAGAAAGGGGGAAGCAGGCTCCCTGCTGAGCAGAGAGCCCGATGTGGGGCTTGATCCCAGGACCCTGGGATCATGACATGAGCCAAAAGCAGAGGCTTTAACCCACTGAGACACCCAGGCTCCCTAGATGGCCCTTCTTTTACCTACATCTGTATCTTCGTTGTAAATATACAGTAGTGCAATTTCAGGGTCATAGGGAAGCTCTATTTTTAATTTCTTAAGGAATCTCCACACTGTTTCCCAAAATGGCTGCACAAATTTGCATTCCACCAACAATGTAAGAGGGTTCCCTTTTCTCCACATCCTCTCCAACAGAAGTTGTTTACTGTTTTGTTTATTTTGGCCATTCTAACTGCTGTAAGGTGGTATCTCAATGTGGTTTCGATTTGAATTTCCTGATGACTTGTGATGATGAATATTTTTTCATGTGTCTGTTAGCCACGTGTATGGCCTCATTAGAGAAATGTCTGTTCATGTCTTCTGCCCATTTTTTTTTTTGGCATGATTATCTGTTGTGTGTATGTTGAGTTTGAGAAGTTCTTTATAGATCCTGGATATCAGCCTTTTGTCTGTACTGTCATTTGTGAATATCTTCTCCCATTCCGTGGGTGCATCTTCATTTTGTTGGCTGCTTCCTTTGCTGTGCAAAAGCTTTTGATCTTGCTGAAGTCCTAAAAGTTCATTTTCCCTTTTGTTCCCTTTGTCCTTGATGACACATCTTGAATGAAGTTTCTGCAGCCAGTGTTGAAGAGGATACTGCCTATGTTCTCCTCTAGGATTATGATGGATTCTTGCCTCACATTGAGGTCTTTTATTCATTTTCAGTTTATCTTTGTGTATGGTATAAGAGAATGGTTGAGTTTTATTCTTCTACACATAGCTGTCCAATTTTCCCAGCTCCATCTATTGAAGAGACTCTCTTTTATACACTGTATGTTTTTACCTGTTTTGTTGAAGATTATTTGGCCATAGATTTGAGGGTTGCTATCTGGGCTCTCTACTCAGTTCCACTGGTCTCTGTGTCTGTTATTATGCCAGTACCATGCTGTCTTGGGAATCACAGCTTTGTAGTAAAACTTGAAATCAGGCAATGTTATGCCCCCAGTTTTTTTTTTCTTTTTCAACATTTCCTTAGCAATTCAGGGTCTCTTCTGATTCTATATAAATTTTAGGATGGATTGCTCCAGCTTCTTGAAAAATGCTGTGGAATTTTGATCAGAATGGTATTGAAAATATAGATTTCTCTAGGCAGTATAGACATTATAACAATGTTTATTTTTCCAATCCATGAGCATGGAATGGTCTTCCATCTTTTTGTGTCTTCCTTGATTTCTTTCTTGAGTGTTCTGTAGTTCCTTGAGTACAGATCCTTTACCTCTTTGGTTAGGTTTATTCCCAGATATCTTATGGTTCTTGGTGCTATATTAAATGGAATCGATTCTCTAATTTCCCTTTCTGTATTTTCATTGTTAGTGTATAAGAAAGCAACTGATTTCTCTACTTTCTTTGTATCCTGCCACATTACTGAATTGCTGTATGAGTTCTAATAGTTTGGGGGTGGAATCTTTTGGGTTTTCCATATGAAGTATCATGTCATCTGCAAAGAGAGAGAGAGTTTGACTTCTTCATTGTCAATTTGAATACCTTTTATTTCTCTTTGTTGTCTGATTGGTGTTGCTAGGACATCTAATACTATTTTGAACGAGAGTGTCAACTAACTTTAAATATGGCAAGGCACACAAGCCATTTCCTGTGCATATTTCATTTAGTTTTTTGTTCAAAACTTTCTTTATAAATATGTTTATATTTTGGGGTGTTAGTTTTGTGGTGCTAGCTTTGGATCTATTGGTGAATTATTTACATAATGGTTTTCTTATCTTTAAAATGAGTAGGTTGCACAAGATCACTATGATGTTCCAACCTCCTGAAGAGCTCTGGCTGCTAAAATGTGACTACCCTCATGCTTTCCCCTTGCTCAAGAAGCTGTGCTTGCTCCCAAGTACCTTCAGCTAAGAGATCAGAATCTTCTGTTAATATTTCTAGGCTCTCCACCTTCTAGGGTTTCTCTCCCTCATATTAATTCTCACTTCTCTGATACACAAACACACTGCACCTCACAGAGATTGTCTAGGATTTAAGCTCACCACTTCAGGAGCCAAAAATGCATGCATAGCAGTGATATTCACAATGCTACCAGTCCATGAACCATTTCTTACAGGCTGCAACTATATAAATGTAGGAAAAAGAATATTCAGAAGCTTTTATTGTGATTTGACATTGACATGACACCCAAGTTCATGATTAATGCACTGGTGTTTTGGAACAGTTTTAGTGTTTCTGAACTGGCACAGTGAGTAATATAGCAGGATCTGTGTACTTGCCACACTCATTAAGACCATATTATACTATAAGATTACTTTGTTTGACAACTGTAAATCACATTTGTATGAACATGTGAGCATATTTAAAGGTTTATTTATATTGGCAAGTCATTTGTAAGGTCATTTTCATTTTTAATAAAGATTTTATTTATTTATTTGACAGACAGAGATCACAAGTAGGCAGAGAGTCAGGCAGTGAGAGAGGAAGGGAAGGAGGCTCCCTGCTGAGCAGAGAGGCAGACGTAGGGCTCAATCCCATGACCCTGGGATCATGACCTGATCCGAGGGCTGAGGCTTTAACCCACTGAGCCACCCAGGCATCCCTGTCATTTTCATTTTTAATAAAGCCTTGAATATAATTTACAGTTCAACTTTATTAGTTAAGTCAGAAAATACAAATCTCTATTATTTTTGTTTAACCCTAACTTAATTATGATGATTCAAGTAAGCTTCACTGGACACTTTTGTCAGAATAAGATAAATCTTTTTAAAATAAAGGAAAGGTATTGAATTAAAAAGATGGAAGTAAACATAAAATATTTTCTATATGAACATTTATGCTTTGGGAGCTGATTGCAGTGGCATTATGAGCTAATACTAGAAGACTATGTAAATGTATCCACTGAGTTCTTAGCATGACACAATTTCAGAGGCATTAGCATGGAAAATTGTGGGCAAAAATCTCATGCAAGTACCACACTTAAGTGACACCAGGCATCAACTGCAGAAACAAACCAATGATAGCGAAGACCAAGTCATAAAGTTAGCAAAATGTTTTTAACTGCAGTTTAACAAATGCAGAGATATTCCTATCGCAGCAATACTTCAGGATCTGTGTGATTTGCACATCAATGGTTTTTAGCTTCAGTGCCAAAAAAAAAAAAACAAAAAACAAACAAAAAAAAAACAAAACCACGCCTGGACATGAAGCATATAAAAATATTCAATTTGGAGTTAAAGTTCTGTGTAAGAGTATGCTCTAGTGGTACAGCTGCAAAGGCAAGTAAGCATTCTGGAGTCACTAACTGGATTTAGGTGCTGGTGCCAGAATGTGGTTAATCTCCACAACTTTTTACTTCACTGAAATGTTTTTATTTTATTTTTTTTTTTAGGTAAGATGCACTAACTATTATATGTAGTGATACAGTACAAATTGTCATCCTAAAGAATGAAGGGTCAAATTGAGATTATTATTTTTATGTGGACATAATACAAAAGCTAATCAAAAATTGTTGTTTCATGCTAAAGTATAATTGCTATTAAGAAGAAAATTTTTGTTGAAATATTTGACTTGCAGAATAAAATCTCATCATTTATGCAATATAAGAATCTAGTTTGATCTCAACATTTTAAAGTTGTAAAGTAAGCATCCACTTTAGTTATTCGGTATTTCTGGTATTTATAATTATCTTAATACTTCCATGAAAGAAAGGAAGGATGAATCTGTGTGTGTGTGTGTGTGTGTGTGTGCGTGTGTGTGTATACACATATATAAAAGAATGAAAATTATTCAAAAAGAGGTGAAAATAAGCAAAAATGAAAAAAATAAATACAAGTCTAAGGAATAAAAATACAAAGAATGATACTTAGTGTTTTCCCTAAAAGTTGAAGCTTTGCAGCCCTCTATGATCAGTAAACTTGACAGGAGTAAGTTGTTTGTGATGGTCTTCTGAGGGAAAGGCCTGTTGCACTGATTCTCAAAGGTACTTCATCTAGTGCAAATGCACCTCCCCTATGCAGAGTCAGGCCTCCATGTAATCAACCCTAGATTCCAGGATGTGGTTCTGTTTTACTCCCTGAAGGCTTGCAGTATGAATAGGTTGGATCAATATGCCTGCACCCTACTCTCTACCTAGGAGCTGAAAATTTGCACCCCAACTCTTCAGTGAGCCCTCACAGAAAAGAGATCCATCAGTCTAATCTCACCAGTTTCTGTCAGAGCTCTGTGTTCACACTGCCAGTGACAAAGCATTTTTTTCTCAGGTGTGTGACTGAGTTCCAAATCCAAGTTCTGTAGATTCCTGTGGCACAGAGTTACCCTGTACTTCCCAGGTGTTGGAGGTCTTCCCATGCTTCTGTTTTGCTGAACTCCTCCCATGAATACTATCACCCAGCTGCGCTAACATTCGAAGCTTAGGGTCACACAGAGCAGAAAGCCAGTACCTAGCCTCGTGGTGTTCAGCCCGATTTCCACAACAGATATTTGAGGACTGAAGCATTCAGGCCCTCACTGTTCTTCTTGTGAACCCTGGGGTCTTGAGATCATACTGACACGTCCGGGATTCTGCCCCACTTTATCACTTGAACACCTTAATTCAGGGATGTTTCCCATGAGCTTATAGCATCAGACGTGCATGACAATCCAGGGAGTGAGAAGGCCCATGGTGGAGGGACTCTGGATTCCTAAAAGTCCACATGAAGTAGCTCAGTCTTTAATATGAAGATCCACCTCAAGAAAACTATGGTAACATGCTACCATAATTTGGGGAGTCATTTGGTAATTCAGCATAATGTAATATACTTACAACATGTATAAATAAACAAAGACACTTCAATAGTTATGACACTAGAACCTAGAAAAAAATGACAGGAGAAGCATGTGGCTTCCTTGTTCAGTAGGGCATATGGTACTTGACCTCATGGTCATGAGTTTGAGCCCCACATGAAACACAGAGTTGATGTAGGAAACAAAAGAAAAGAAGACTTACACATGACCAAAGTCAATTGGGCATGGACAATAGAGTTGGTCCGTGGTGGGTTCGATCCTCTCACCTGTTCATGGAGCCACTGGGCCCTGACCACTCAGGTGGTGCCAGTGCTTATCAGGCAACCAGTTTATCCCCCTAGGAGCTCAGTGTCTAGAGGGGAAGATGGACAAATGTGAACTGAAAAGGTGAATTTAAAGAGCATTTTCTGCATAAGAAAAGAGCAAGGGACTACAACTGGGTCCAGAACTCCACCAGGTGATGGGTCTGACAAGGCCCTGACATTGAGAATTCCTGTGGCAGGAAAAGGAGACAGTCTTGCACAAATCTGAGTATATTTAGCCTGGCATTGGGAACCATGGTGCAGAGGATTGGAAACAGAATATGATGTTCCCAGAGTGGGGGTTAGAAAGGAGACCAGGGTGATTGAAGGAAGCTGAAGAGGGGAACAGAGAAGAAGAGGAGGGCCACAGCCTGGAGCAGGTTGATGGTACCAGTATACTTCTCCTAGTGCTGTGTTACCACATTACCCCACCCTCAGTGGCTTAACCAACCAACAATGTCTCACAGTCTCAGAGGAGAATCTAAGTAGAGCAATCCAGCAGTGCTCAGCTAGGAGCCCCTGCCAGAGCACCTCAGTACTTTGGGGCTGTTGAAAACACCAAGGCAGGACCTGCTTCACTGAGAACTTGAGCACACTTAGGGGTTTTGGCAGGATTCAGTGCATCTCAAAAGGTCCGAATTCTTCTGTCTATTGTTGGCCCTCATGGCTAGATCACGTGCACATGTCTGGTCCATGTTTCAACATAGGGGCTTCTACTCCAGTGTGAGAATCTAAGAGAGAACACAGGTCACAAGCAACACGGGGATGTGCAATGAGCGTTTATAACTAAATCTCAGGTTGGACCTTTAGGACATTTTGCCATGTTCTGTGAAATCGGAGGAATCACTAAGTCCATACCAAACTCCAGGGCACAAGGTTACACAATAATGTGTAAATAGAATATGAGATTCCAGGGAACCATTGAGAGGAGAAGGTGAAGACCCCTGCAGGGTTAGTGCCTTGCCCAGAATTTCAGACTGGTAGGAAGGCTGAACCGGACATGAAATCAGCTCTTTTTGAGTGTCCTCAAAGTTTGGGCACTGGATGCACCTAGCCATTCACTGGAGGGCTCTCGAAAACGTTGTGTTGAAGACAGGGGCTACAGACAGGGAAATGGTTTCAGTGTGAGGGTGAGCATTGATATCATAGACAGCAGGCATTCCAGCAAGATCTTGTATGAGGAGGAGCCAAGGTCATGTAAACCCACTGAATGGACCCCTATGCACATGACACCCATTGGAAAGGAGGTAAAAGCTCTCAGCACAGGATATGCAGTATATAGTAGTAAGGGTGGATTTTGACCATCAAGCACCAAGTCTTCAATCCTTTCTTTCGGGTTCCCTTTGAAAATTAGAAAACCGAAGGTCTTGGGATACTATGGCCCACCCCTCTGTAGATGGTATGGTCACCTTCTGGGACTACAGAATGTGAGCACTGATGAACAGATGTGTGCCCACAGGAGCCACCAACACACACACACACACACACACACACACACCCATTAGGGACTATAGAGTTGTATTTGCCCAGTAGCAGACTCAGAGAAAGTGAAAAGAGGAGGAAAATGTGCTTGGAGGTATTTCCTTCAAATGACCGCACCAATCCAATATCATAGATATTACTCCATATATGCTTGTGGACATCTGCAGGAAGTCCATGCTAGAATCATCTGTATTGTACAGACAAGATGCAGACCACCCCTGACAGGGATAATGCCTTATCCAGGGTCACAAACAGGTAATAGGGGGAAATTGAATCTGAAGCCAGGTGGGGCCCTGGCTTCAAACAGCCCTTCTTGGGGGCCTGTGGGGAGAGGTGTATTGGTGTCCCTGTGTACACATATGGACTTGCTTGCAGAAAGGAGATGAGAAGATGGCAGCCATGAGCACTGTTTGTGTAGGTGATAATCCAGCGTGGACTTGGGTAGGTGATCTCAGCCAGTGAAGTCACTTCCTTGACCACAGACCCCAACAGAATTTGGAACCTCACAACCAGGCACCCACATTCTAGTGTCGTCCAGTACCAGAGTTACATGGCTGGAGACATCCGATAAGAAATTATGTTCTCTTGCTGCTTGCCTACCTCCAGGGGCTCTGGCTTCCAGAAACCCCAGGGGAATGGCATTTTCAAATGCTGCAGACATTGGCCCAAACCTCGTCCCCAATTCCTCAGGGCTTTTGGCAGAGTTTCCATAAGTTAATACAAAGGAACCTGAGCCAGGCCAAGCCACCCCTCTGAGCTATCCCAGGGCAGCCCCGTCCCCTCTTCTTGATTTTCTGGCTGTAGGAGCCTGATTAGGCAGAGGAACTGTAAACCCCGGATATAGGGGCGGGCCAGGCCAGATAGCCGTATCCAATCAGTGGGGTACGCATATATTAACTGTGGTGAGTTGAAATCTCATTGGCCACCTGTCTGTGGGCCGGTTTCAACCACCTCTATAAAGGTCAGTCTGTGAGGCTGGGTGGGAAGAGAAGTAGGAGGTGTTAGAATAGCCATTGGAGAAGTGGGAGGAGTTAGAATGGCAGTTAGAATAGCAGTTAGAATAGCCGTTAGAGTAGCTGTTAAAGTAGTCTTTGGGAGCCGTTAGAGTAGCCGTTAGGATAGCCTTTGGGAGCCATTAAGGTAGTCATAGGAGTGATAGCGTCCGGGTCATCGGGAGCATTGCCGCCCCAAGCAGCGGCCCCGCGGCTGGCGGCCTCACCACCCCCAGCTGCAGCCCCGCCGCCAGGGGCCTCGTTGCCCCAAGCCACAGCCCCACCGCCAGGGGCCTCGCCGCCCTGAGCCGCAGCCCCACCGCGACCAGCCTCGCCGCCTCCAGCAGCCTCGCTGCCCCCAGTTGCGGCCCCACTGCCAGCGTTGCTCCGAGCCGAGACCTTGCTGGAGTGGCCTGGTCCAGAGCGGCCTCGCCAGAGCGGTGTCATTCCGGGGAGTGGCCTCGTTGGCATGCGGCCCCATCCTTGAGCGGCCTCGTCTAGAGCGGCCTCTTCTTCGTCGGAAGCGGCCCCGTCCAGTGTGTGGCCTCATCTGGGGAGTGGCCTTGCTGGAGTGGCATCATGGGGAGCAGAGTCTGTGTCTGCAGAGTCTGTGACATCAGAGTCCTTGTCATCCTCGCCTCTTTGTCATCAGGAGTGGCATCCTTGTCATTGTCGCCTCTGCGTAAGAGATGACCCCGACCGGTGGGTTTGATTCTTGAGCGGCATCGCCCTGTGCACCGCCCAGAGCAGCAACGGCAGCGGCACCACCTCAAGCAGCACCGCCCAGAGCAGCAGTGGCAGCAGCACTGCCGCAAGTGATGCCACCCTGAGCCAGAGTATCAGCAGCAGCGCCACCACAAGCAGCCACACTGCCTCGGGCAGTGCCACCATCAGGAGCAGACTCTCAGGAGCCAACGGTGCAGCCACGCCGGGAATGGGTCTGTGGTACAGTGAGGGTGAGGCAGGGAGCCTCCAGGAGGGACCCCAGTGACTGGGAGGCGGTGGTCCCCAGCAAGACTCAGGCACCTACTGGTCAGTTTGGTTTCTAATGCAGTTTGGTTTCTGATGCAGTTTGGTTTCTAATGCAGTTTGGTTTCTGATGCAGTTTTGGTTTCTGATGCATGTCGCGAAATAAAACTTTGCTTGATTTTTGCTTTGGGTCAGTCTAGTTCCTTTGATCACGGACCCTAACACTGGCAAAGAGGGATATTTGGGGGTTTCTGCCACTGGGCTGGAGGAAAATGCAGGACAGTGGAAACCCTGATGATCCATTATGTTCACACCAATGTCATGGTGCGCAAGGTGAAAAGAAGATTGTGAGGTGCATCTTACCCTGGCAGTGGATTTGAAGAAGAATGTGATGTTCCCATTTCTCTCCTTTGTGGAGGAATGTACATACAGGGGAGTGGTGTGTCTCTAAGATAATTCCCTGGGTCCGAGGATGAGCAAAGGCAGCCAGACAAGGCTCTGCATCCTCTTGAATGGCTGCTGGGCCCTGTCTTTACTGAGTTCCACACAGGAGATGGGGCAAGAGCTGAATGGCAAGATCCTCTGTTCTACCAGCTTGAAAGACAAAAAGGTGTCCCACACTAAATTTCCCCAATCTGGAGAATGGAACGAGTGTTCATGCCCTAGAGGCAGAAAGGACACCTCCAAAATCAACCAGTCTAGAAAGTCCTCCATACACTTAATTGTGAAATTCATTATTCATAATTATAGACAGGATATCTTAAGGGCAGCTAGGTTGTAGGGATTCCTTACTTACAGAGGAAGAACCATCAGAATAATGTCAGACTTGTCCACAGAAGCCTGGCAAGCCAGAAAGGCCTGGAAAGGCATATTCCGGGCACTCAGTGTAAAGAACATGCAGCCAATAATACTTTACCCAGCAAGGCTGACATTCAGAATGGATGGAGAGATAAAGAGCTTTCAAGACAGGTAAGATTTAAAAGATTATAAGACAACCAAGCTAAGCTAGCACTATAGGAAATATTAAAGGGTTTTCCTTTTTTTTTTAAAGATGAAATTAGGAAGAGTGACATCGAATAGAAATTTACAGAGACAATCTAAAGAAACAAGGACCTCACAGGCAACAGGATGGCAATAAAAACTTAACCTTTAATAATTACTCTCAATGTAGTGCTCGCTTCGGCAGCACATATACTATAATAATTACTCTCAATGTGAATGGCCTAAAGGTTCCCATAAAACTGCACAGGGTACAGACTGGATAAAACAATAGGACCTGCCCATATGCTGCCTACAAGGGACATATTTGGTACTTAAAGATACATCCAGACTGCAAGTGAAGGGAAGGAGAGCTATCTTACATGCCAAGGGGCCTCAAAAGAAAGCTGGGGTTGTGATACTCATATAAGATAAATTAGAGCTTAAGACAACGTTGTAATCAGAGGTATAGAAGGATATCGAAGGATACTGTATCATTCTTAAAAGATCTATCCTCCAAGATGACCTAACAATTGTAAATATCTATGTCCCCGACATGGGAGCTACCAACTACATAATAAGGCAAGTCTTACACTTCTAACACACCACTCTCAGCAATAGACAGATCATCTAAGCAGAAAACCAACAGGCAAAAAGGAGCTTTAAGTGACACATTAGACCAAATTGACCTCGTAGATATATACAGAACAGCCTGCCCTCAAACAACAGAACACACTTTTTGAGCTCACGTGGGAATTTCTCCAGAATAAACCACAAACCAGGGCACAAGACAGGGCTCAACTGATACCTAAAGACTGAGATTATTCCCTGCATATTCTCAGACCACAAAGTTTTGATACTGGAGCTCACTGAAAACAAAATGTTTGGAAGAATTCAATCACTTGAAAACTAAGGACTGTTCTTCTCAAGAATGTCTGGATCAACCAGGAAATTTAAAAAAAAAAAAAAAAGAACTTAAACGAGTCATAGAAACCAATGAGAATGAAGACACATCAGTCTAAAACCTATGAGATATGGCAAAGGCAGTCCTTAGTCCTAAGTCCTAAGAGGGAAATAAGTAGCCATCCAATTCTACCTCAAAAATAATTGAAAAAGGGGAGTCAAGATGGCGTGGAAGTAGGAGGAGGCACCATTTCAACCTGTACCCTAAAGTGAGCTGATTACCTACCAAAGAACTCCGATCACCCATGAAATCAGCCTGAGATCAGAATTATACACGTTTGGATCTCTATAGGAGCAGAAGATGCCAGTGGCAGGTAAAGCAGACTGGGAGCGTCGGACTGGTATCGGAAGATAAACAAAAGGGGGAGGGATCCACCAGAGGTGACCTATCAGAAAGTAACAACCCAACACGAGAGTGCTCTGCGTCTGGGGACCAGCATTAACTTGGAGTCTGGTTGAAAGCACTCAAAAAACAAAGAGCAAAGGATCGCGGGGGGGGGGGTAATAGTGGGAACCTGGGCGGTTAGGGTCAGGGACCTAAGTCCCCGGACCCAGGACAGCCACCCCTGGCACGGAGCCAGAGAGAGTGCGGCGGAGAAATCAGGTCTCCGTCCCTGAGCGGCCAGTGCACCTGAACGCGAGCGCTCCTGAGAAAGAGTGGGGTCAGGCTCCCATGAGGGGCTGGGAGCCTGGCCAGAGGGCAATCCTGAAACGCGCGCATCCCACACCCTCCCTTGGGAAAGGTGCTCATAGGCGCTAGCCTGGAGCTCTGGCAGCCAGAAAAACCAGACATTCCCAGCCCGGGACAGTGGGAAAATCTCAGCGTGCGATCTCTGCTCAGAACCTCTCTGGCGGTCTGGAGCTGCCTAGACAGCCACCGCTGCCCTGGTTTTGGGTACAAGGAGGAGCTCCTGCATCCCCAGGGACAGTGACTCAGAACCGACTCTGCCAGCAGCTTTTGCAAAACAGTCTGAGGCTTCTCTCTGAGAGGGAGGTTGGGGTGCTGTTTGCTCTCCTCTAAACCTCCAAAAACCATCAAAAGCTGTCAAGGCAAGAGAAAGCAGATGAAAGAACATAAAAACCCCCAGAGAACAAAAGGCTGAAAAAAAACAGTTTCCTGAAAAAAAAAGAGCTCACCCCCTTGAGGGGAGCGGGAGGACCTAACTCAGGGAACATCATTGTCTGAAAACCCACGTGGCAGGCCCCTCCCCCAGAAAACCAACCAGGAAGGAAGAAAAAAAAAAGACTACAAGAGAACAATCACCACTACTTCATAAATACAACTTTTATTTTTAAATCTTTACCAATATTCTGGTTCTTTTTAAATTTTTAACCTATTTTTTATACTTTTTATAATTTTTTAACCTATTTACCATCACACTGAGATGTCCAGTACATCAAATTCTTTAATAACCTTCTAACCTGAACTTTTTGATACATATACCCGTGTTTTTCTTTTGTTTCTATTTTTTTAATTCTTTTTAATTTTAACTTAGTTTAGTCTAGTTTATTCTTTTTTAATTTTTATTTTCTACTATACATATAGAGTTAAACTTCAAGGTAATCCCCTTTCCCCAATCAATGCTACCCCTATAGGCAAACCAGTTTCTAATCCCCCTGTAACTTAGGAAAGTTGAGTCCCTTAACAAAAACATCAAGATACCTTCAGGAAGAATCAAAATAACCTTCCTCACCCACACTGAGAATCTATAACCATTCTCCCAATTTTTCCTTCTGTAAGTGTTTCTGTGAATTTGTGTTTGTCCTGATAATATATAAACCTTATACTTGGGGTTCTTTCTGATGAGGTTCTTCCCTTTTTTTTGCTTATATATACATATTTTTTTCTCTTGTCATATACTCTTATCACTCTTTTTGTCTGTCTGTTTTTGTTTGTATACTCCACAAATCTTACCTTGTGGCCCATTTGGGCTGAGCCTTCTCTTTTATCTTCCCTTTTTTTCTATCTCTCTCTCTCTTTTTTTTTCCCTTTTTTTTCCTTTTTTCCCCTCTTTCCTTTCCCCTTTTTTTTCTTTCTTCTTCTCTATTTCTTTTTCTTTTCTTTTTTCTCTCATTTGGGTGGGGAATCCTGATTGCACAGAAGCATTCCAGGGTGCACATTGACTGCACCACAATCGATAAGTCCAGCTGCATCTGTTTAGTCATCTCTTACCAAAATGACTAGGAGGAGGAATACCCAACAGAAGAAAAATACAGAGGATGGGCCTTCTGCAACAGAGCTAATGGTTATCGACATAGACAATATGTCAGAAAAGGAATTCAGACTAACAATTATCCAGGCAATAGCTAGGTTGGAGAAAGCCATGGATGACCAAACAGAATTGATTAGGGCAGAACTGAAAGCCACCAGGGATGATGTTCACAATGTTAGGGCAGAACTGAAAGCCACCAGGGATGATGTGCAAAATGCTCTCAATGAGTTCCAATCCAATCTAAATTCTCTAAAAGCTAGGGTAACTGAGACAGAAGATAGAATTAGTGATCTGGAGGACAAACAGATAGAGAGAAAGGATCAGGAGGAAGCCTGGAACAAACAGCTCAGAAGCCACAAAAACAGAATCAGGGAAATAAACGATGCCATGAAACGTTCCAACGTCAGAATTATTGGAATCCCTGAAGGGGAAGAAAAAGAAAGAAGTCTAGAAGATATAGTGGAAGAAGTTGTCTATGAAAATTTTCCCAATCTCACGAATGGAAACAATGTTCATGTACTAGAGGCAGAAAGATTTCCACCCAAGATTTTAGATTCTCGAAAGTCCTCACGGCACCTTATCGTTAAAATGGGGAATTATGTTTCAAGAGAGACCCTCTTAAAAGTAGCTAGGACAAAGAAGCTTCTTACATACAGAGGAAAGCCCATTAGAATAACGTCAGACCTTTCCACAGAGACCTGGAAAGCCAGGAAGGGCTGGCAAAATATATTCAGAGTACTAAATGAGAAGAACATGCAACCAAGAATACTCTATCCAGCAAGACTGACATTTAAAATGGAAGGAGAGATAAAGAGTTTCCAAGACCGGCAAGGCTTAAAAGACTATGCAACCACCAAACCGACACTGCAGGAAATATTAAGCGGGGTCCTATAAAAGAGAAAAAATCCTAAGAATATAATTGAACAGAAATATAGAAACAATCTATAGACAGAAAGACTTCAAAGGCAACACGATGTCAATAAAAACCTATCTCTCAATAATCACTCTCAATGTGAATGGCCTAAATGTGCCCATAAAACGACACAGGGTTGCAGATTGGATAAAACGACAGGACCCATCCATATGTTGTCTACAAGAGACCCATTTTGAACCTAAGGATACACCCAGACTGAAAGTGAAGGGATGGAGAAGCATCTTTCATGCCAATGGGCCTCAAAAGAAGGCCGGAGTAGCGATTCTCATATCAGATAAATTAGATTTTAAACTAAGGACTGTAGTCAGAGATACAGAAGGACACTACATAATTCTTAAAGGGACTATCCGCCAAGACGATCTAACAATTGTGAATATCTATGCCCCCAATATGGGAGCACCCAATTACATAAGAAAACTATTAATCAAGATAAAGAGTCATATTGATATGAATACATTAATAGTAGGAGATCTTAATACGCCTCTCTCAGAAATAGACAGATCATCGAGGCAGAAAATTAATAAAGAAATAAGAGCATTGAATGAAACATTGGACCAGATGGACCTCATCGACGTATATAGAACATTCCACCCTAAAACAACAGAATACTCATTCTTCTCAAGTGCACATGGAACCTTCTCCAGAATAGACCACATACTGGGTCACAAAGCAGGACTCAAGCGATACCAAAAGACTGACATTATTCCCTGCATATTCTCCGATCACAATGCTTTAAAACTGGAGCTCAAACACAAGGAAAAGTTCAGAAGGAACTCAAACACCTGGAAGCTAAAGACCACCTTGCTTAAGAATGCTTGGATCAACCAGGAGATCAAAGAAGAACTTAAACAATTCATGGAAACCAATGAGAATGAAGACACCTCGGTACAAAACCTATGGGATACAGCAAAGGCGGTTCTAAGGAGGAAATACATAGCCATCCAAGCCTCCCTCAAAAACATTGAAAAATCCAGAATACACCAGCTGTCTCTACACCTTAAAGAACTGGAGAATCAACAACAAATCAAACCAACTCCACATGCAAGAAGGGAAATAATCAAGATTAGAGCAGAGATCAATGAGGTAGAAACGAGAGATACAGTAGAACGTATCAATGAAACTAGAAGCTGGTTTTTTGAAAGAATCAATAAGATCGATAAACCATTGGCCACACTAATCCAAAAGAAAAGAGAGAAAACCCAAATTAATAAAATTATGAATGAAAAGGGAGAGATCACAACTAACACCAAGGAAATAGAAACAATCATCAGAAATTATTACCAACAGTTATATGCCAATAAGCTAAGCAACCTAGATGAAATGGATGCATTCCTGGAAAGCTACAAACTCCCAAAATTGAACCAGGAAGAAATTAACAACCTGAATAGACCGATATCTAGTAATGAGATTGAAGCAGTGATCAAAAACCTCCCAAAAAACAAGAGCCCAGGACCTGATGGATTCCCTGGGGAATTCTACCAAACTTTCAAAGAAGAAATAATACCAATTCTCCTGAAGCTGTTCCAAAAAATTGAAGCAGAAGGAAAACTTCCAGACTCTTTTTATGAAGCCAGCATTACCCTGATCCCCAAACCAGGCAAAGACCCTACCAAAAAAGAGAATTTCAGACCAATATCACTGATGAATATGGATGCAAAGATTCTCAACAAGATCCTAGCAAACAGGATCCAGCAGCACATTAAAAAGATTATCCACCATGACCAGGTGGGATTCATCCCTGGGTTGCAAGGTTGGTTCAACATTCGCAAATCAATCAGTGTGATAGAACACATCAATAAGAGAAGAGAGAAGAACCACATGGTCCTCTCAATTGATGCAGAAAAAGCATTTGACAAAATCCAGCATCCGTTCCTGATGAAAATGCTTCAAAGTATAGGGATAGAGGGAACATTCCTGAACTTCATAAAATCTATCTATGAAAGACCCACAGCAAATATCATCCTCAATGGGAAAAAGCTTGCAGCCTTCCCGTTGAGATCAGGAACACGACAAGGATGCCCACTCTCACCACTCTTGTTCAACATAGTATTAGAAGTTCTAGCAACGGCAATCAGACAACAAAGAGAAATAAAAGGTATCCAAATTGGCAAGGAAGAAGTCAAACTCTCTCTCTTCGCAGATGACATGATTCTTTATATGGAAAACCCCAAAGACTCCACCCCCAAACTACTAGAACTCATACAGCAATTCAGTAACGTGGCAGGATACAAAGTCAATGTACAGAAATCAGTGGCTTTTTTATACACCAACAATGAAAATACAGAAAGGGAAATTAGAGAATCGATTCCATTTACTATAGCACCAAGAACCATAAGATACCTGGGCATAAACCTAACCAAAGAAGTAAAGGACCTATACTCGAGGAACTACAGAACACTCATGAAAGAAATTGAAGAAGACACAAAAAGATGGAAGACTGTTCCATGCTCTTGGATTGGAAGAATAAACATTGTTAAAATGTCTATACTGCCTAGAGCAATCTATATTTTTAATGCCATTCCGATCAAAATTCCACCGATATTTTTCAAAGAGCTGGAGCAAATAATCCTAAAATTTGTATGGAGCCAGAAGAGACCACGAATTGCTAAGAAAATGTTGAAAAACAAAAACAAAACTGGCGGCATCACGTTACCCGATTTCAAGCTTTACTACAAAGCTGTGATCACCAAGACAGCGTGGTACTGGCATAAAAACAGACACATAGACCAGTGGAACAGAGTGGAGAGCCCAGATATGGACCCTCAACTCTATGGTCAAATAATCTTCGACAAAACAGGAAAAAATATTCAATGGAAAAAAGACAGTCTCTTCAATAAATGGTGCTGGGAAAACTGGACAGCGATATGTAGAAGAATGAAACTCGACCATTCTCTTACACCGTACACAAAGATAAACTCGAAATGGATAAAAGACCTCAACGTGAGACAGGAATCTATCAGAATCCTAGAGGAGAACATAGGCAGTAACCTCTTCGATATCAGCCACCGCAACTTTTTTCAAGATATGTCTCCAAAGGCCAAGGAAACAAAAGCAAAAATGAACTTTTGGGACTTCATCAAGATCAAAAGCTTCTGCACAGCAAAGGAAACAGTCAACAAAACAAAGAGGCAACCCACGGAATGGGAGAAGATATTTGCAAATGACAGTACAGACAAAAGGTTGATATCCAGGATCTATAAAGAACTTCTCAAACTCAACACACACAAAACAGATAATCATATCAAAAAATGGGCAGAAGATATGAACAGACACTTCTCCAACGAAGACATACAAATGGCTATCAGACACATGAAAAAATGTTCATCATCACTAGCCATCAGGGAGATTCTAATTAAAACCACATTGAGATACCACCTGACACCAGTTAGAATGGCCAAAATTAGCAAGACAGGAAACAACGTGTGTTGGAGAGGATGTGGAGAAAGAGGAACCCTCTTACACTGTTGGTGGGAATGCAAGTTAGTGCAGCCACTTTGGAGAACAGTGTGGAGATTCCTGAAGAAATTAAGAATAGAGCTTCCCTATGACCCTGCAATTGCACTGCTGGGTATTTACCCCAAAGATACAGATGTAGTGAAAAGAAGGGCCATTTGTACCCCAATGTTTATTGCAGCAATGGCTACAGTCGCCAAACTGTGGAAAGAACCAAGATGCCCTTCAACGGATGAATGGATAAGGAAGATGTGGTCCATATACACAATGGAGTATTATGCCTCCATCAGAAAGGATGAATACCCAACTTTTGTAGCAACATGGATGGGACTGGAAGAAATTATGCTGAGCGAAATAAGTCAAGCAGAGAGAGTCAAGTATCATATGGTCTCACTTATTTGTGGAGCATAACAAATAACATGGAGGACATGGGGAGATGGAGAGGAGAGGGAGTTGAGGGAAACTGGAAGGGGAGATGAACCATGAGAGACTATGGACTCTGAAAAACAACTAGAGGGTTATGAAGGGGTGGCGGGGGGGTGGGGGGGTTGGGAGGTTGAGGGACCAGGTGGTGGGCAATGGGGAGGGCACGTACTGCATGGAGCACTGGGTGTGATGCCAAAACAATGAACACTGGTATGCTGTAAATAAACAAATAAAAATAAATAAATCAAAAAAAAATAATAATAATTGAAAAAGCCAGAATCCACCAACTCCATTTACACTTTAAAGAACTGGAAAATCAACAACAAATTAAGCCAAACCCACTCAAAGTCAAGAAAGAATGGAGATTAAAGCAGAGATAAATGAATTAGGAACTGGAGATACAGTAGAACACATAACTAAACTAGAAGTTGGTTCTTTAAAAGAATCAAGAAGATTGATAAACTACTATTCCAAAAGAAGAGAGATTGGTCCCAAATTAATAAAATTATGAATGAAAGGGGAGAAATCATGACTAACACCAAGGAAATAGGAATAACCATCAGAAATTATGATAAATAATTATATGTCAATAAGTTAAGCAACCTAGAGGAAATAGAAAATTACTCAGCCTTAGAAAAGGATGGGATTTATGTTCTTTGGATCATGGATGGTCCCAGAGGGCGTACACTAAAGTGAAATAGGTAAGACATAAAGGACAAGCACTACCGGATTTCACTCCTGTCTAAATTCTGAAAAACAAAACAAATGAATAAATAAACAAACAAACAAAAAGCAGAATAAGAATGTCAATATAGACAAGAAAGATATGGTTCTCAGAAGGGAGGTGAGGGGGGCATGGAAGGAATAGGTGAAGACTTGTAGGAGACACAGTCTTCCCATTGTGGCTTGAGTAAGTCACAGGGATGAAATGCACAGCATAGGGAATGTGATCAATTGTATTGTAATGGTGTGTCTGGTGACAGATGGTAACTACACTTCTGGACATTACAATATAAGTTAAGAACTTGTCCAATCATTATAATGTTCACCTGACATTAACAAATTATTGTGTGTCAACTACACTACAAAAAATAATAATAAGTCATTAAGTATACAAATATAACAGGAATGGGTTTGTCTAACAGTGACAGAAACCCAAAGACAATCCAGATGGAATTAGCCTCACCCTACCAGTCTAGGTGTGAAAGGTAACTGGTCTCCTGGGGAGACACCAGTCCTCACTTCTGTGGTGATTTACTTCTAGTTCACTTCTTTTCAGATTTCTGTTTCAGCTTCTGTTGCCAGCCTTTTCCTGTGTTCCCCTTTGGTTGGTGGTCAGTCCCAGGCCACATGCTCTTCTTCTCTTCATGGTCCACACAGGGAATCCCATTTACGCCCATTTTCTGAAGGTACCTCTCTTCTCTTATTCATCTCTCCCCTGAGCTCTAGAGCCTGTGGATGGGCACAAGGATGAGACAGCTACAACTGGAAGCTCGTTCTTTCAACAAGTAATTTATGGGAACTTCCTATGTGCTGGTGGGGGAGAGGTATGGAATTCTCCTGAAAACATTATTTTTTTTAAAATTCAGGGATAAATTTAGGGATGCATCTGTTCCATATAATACCTAGAGCTCGTTCCATCAAATGACCTCTGTAACGCCCATCACCCAGTTTCCCCATGTCACAGCTACCTCCTCTCCAGCAACCCTCAAATTGTTCCTTAGTGTTTAGTCTCTTATGGTTTGCCTCCCTCCCAATATGCATCTTGTTTTATTTTTTCCCCTTCCCCTATGGTCATTGGTCTTGTTTCTCATATTACACTTATGATAGAAATCATATGGCATTTGGCTTTTTGTGACTGACTTATTACCTTAGCATTATACCCTCTAGTTCCATCCTCATCCTTACAAAAGACAAGATTTCAGTTTTTTGGTGGCTGAGTAATATTCCATTGTATCTATGAACCACATCTTCTTTATCCAGACTTTTAAAAGTTCTGCTTTAGCACCCAGCTGTTTATAGTACTTTGTGGCATCCTTCGGAAGAAGACTCCCTCCCCTCCACTGTATCCTCAGCTATACCACACCAAATTCAAGTCTCCATCCTCCTGCCATCAAAATGGTGGTCACGTTTCTACTTGTAGCCTTGCAACATTTATATGATCACACCTTTGATTGATTTCATGAGTGTTCAGAATGATTTAATAAGTATGTAGTTGTATTTGAGGGAGGAGAAAAATTTAATTCTTCCCAGCAGAATTCTCTCATTGGATGCGGACATGAAGACTGTGAACCTGGTGACAGGACGGATTTTGTTGTTCACCTTCTATGAGAGCTGAATGCCACTATGATACTGGCAAGCAGATCCTTACTGGTGACACAGATTCACCCCTTCCAGGCTCAGGTTCACTGTGGGAAGATGTCCTAAACTTAATGTCTACCATATTCTCCACTTATATTTAAGCTCTGATGGATGAGCTGAGAATAACAATTTCTGTATTGTCATGTTGTCTGACTTACGTACACCTGTGAACTTTCATGGGGTCTAATGGCCCATGTCTTCATTCATATTCATGTCAGCGTTTTCATTAATGGTGCCTCTGTGTGGCACATGTGCTTTGCAGTATTTATGACCATCACTGTAAATACAACCCAAATTTTAATTTTTCCTCTTGAAGCACAGTTTAGCTCTTTTCCTTTAAAACATGGTTTCCTGGTAATGATATCAGTCAGGGATGTAACTGAGAAATCCATCAGTAATTGGCCAGCTGACATGTCTTGTGGTTGGTCACCAGAATGATGCCAATCTGAGAAATCTGTGGTGATTGGCCAGGGCATAGTGGTGAGATCACATATGGTGATATCACATGAAGGCATTCTGGTGTCCCATGACAGTTATACAAACTTGGCAACAGCCCAGGCTTCAGTGAAGATAGAGATAGCAGTTCAGTCACAGCTTTTCCTCAACTTCTCTGCCCTGTTTCCTGCTCCTGCCCATGGCAAGCTCCCTGTCCACTCCTTCTGCCCTAGATCTCTCTCCAATACTCTACACGCTATCATCATATTAGCACTTATGTTTTTGCCCCTCTGTGGTCCAGAGAGTCCTCGTACCCATACACGGCAAAATCTAGACCCATTCCACACTATGAGGCTGGCCCAGGTCCTCTGTGAGACATTCTCATTTGGCATGTGGGAGTGGGACACTGGCTCTAAGAATACCATGGATTCTCTGCCAGATGGGTCCCATACCCTTGGGGTCATATGTGACTTCAGTAGAGGAAGTCTTGAGTGAGTCCACGTCCTGAGGGAACATTGAGCACACTACTATTCTGAAGCCCTCCAACCTGGCTCAGCACATGGCACATGTGTGTTTTGAACATCCAGCCAACACAGATATGTACAATGTGTGGAATATCTGGAGACATCAGGCAGAGAGGGAATTTTACAAAGCAAGTAGGTACTGGGAAAAGGAATCACCATGCCTCTATATGCAATGATAATCCTTGGAACATTGACCCTCAGTTCATGGACTGTCTGAAACAACTCAACAGTGGACAAAATAATTCCCCAGAAACATGGCTAACCCAGAGTGCACAGACCTTCAATTTTCAAACACAGCCTAACAAAGAGACCTTCAGACCTCAGGACACAGCACCTCCCAGGAACCCAAAGACTGGGAGGTTTCTGATTCCATTTGACACTGGGCAGATGAGTCACACAGACACTGGGTGGACAAGGAACCTCCATACCTCAAGCTGGCCAGCCCAGTGCAGCACGAGGCAAGGGATCCCAGAGAACAGTCTTGCCAAGTACCAAGAAACCATAGGTCCTGCATCCCAGCTGGTATCGGTAAAATAATTCAACTCAACAGAAGCATTACCACGGGTATTTGTACCCAGTGGACAAATACCCAGCTCTCCACAAGGCCAAGTAGGCACCTGACACCAGACTCACCGTGTGCCTATGGACCATAATACCAACAATTCAGATGTCTGCTAGGTCAAGCAGGCACCTTGAAGAGCCATCTCACCATGTTCACATGGACATGGAGACTAACAAGTCTGTTCTCTATTACACCAAGCAGGCACCAGGACAGCAGATTCACCTTGTGCTCTTGGACCTGAAGACTGACAAGTGAGCTGTCTGGTAAGTTAAGCAGGCACCTTGACAGTGGGATCACCAATATCTCTTGGATATTAAGCCCAAGAAAGGATCTCTGTGCTAGGCCAAGCAGATAACTGGACTTGAGACTCACCATGTGCCCTTAGACATGGAATCCAACAATTCAGCTCTTTGCTTGGCCAAGCAGGCACCATGACAGTGAGCTTACCATGTGCCCTTTGACCTGGAGACCAACAACTGAGTTGTCTTGTAGGTTAAGCAGGCATGTTGACAGTGGGCTAATCATGTGCCCTTGGGCCTGGAGACCAACAATACAGCTCTGTGATAAGCCAAACAGGCAACTTCAGAAGTGGCTCAACATGGACACATGGACCTGGAAACCACAAAATCAGATCCCTACTAGTCCAAACAGGCACGTGGACAGCTGGTTCACCATGTGCCCTTGGACCTGGAGACCAATAATGGAGCTCTTGGCTAAGCCAAGCAGACATCTAGACATGTGGCTTACCATGTGCCCTAGGACCTTGAGACCAACAACTCAGCTCTTTGCCTGGCCAAGAGGGTACCTTGACAAAGGACTTACCATGTGCTCTTGGACCTGGAGACCAATAACTGAGCTGTCTGATGGGTTAAGCAGGCACCTGGATAGTAGGCTAAACCTGTGCCCTTGGACATTGAGGCCAAGAAAGGAGATCTGAGGGGCGCCTGGGTGGCTCAGTGGATTAAGCCTCTGCCTTCGGCTCAGGTCATGATCTCAGGGTCCTGGGATCGAGCCCCACATCAGGCTCTCTGCTCCATGGGGAGCCTGCTTCCTCCTCTCTCTCTGCCTGCCTCTCTGCCTACTTGTGATCTCTCTCTGTCAAATAAATAAATAAAATCTTTAAAAAAGAAAAAAAAAAAGAAAGGAGATCTGAGACAGGACAAGCTGACACCTAGACAGGAGACTCACCATGTGCACCTTTACCTGGAGATCTGCAACTCAGCTCTTTGCTTGGCCAAGTGGCCACCTTGGCAACAGGCTTCCCATGTGTCCTTGGACTTGGAGAATGACAACTGCTTTGTGTAATGGGCTATACTGGCATGTTGACAGTCATTTTACTGGGTGCCCTTGGACCTGGGGATCAACAATGCCCCTCTGTGACAAGCCAAGGAGATAGCGTCAGAGCTGGCTCACCATGGGCCCATGGACATGGAAGCCACAATACCAAGTCTGTACTAGGCCAAGCAGACACCCAGACAGGAGGCTCAACATGTGCTCCTATGCCTCAAGAAAAACAACTCTCTTTGTAGCTTGGCCAAGGTCCCACGTTGAGGGCAGGCTCACCGTGTGCCCTTGGACCTCGAGACCAGAAACTGAACTGTCTGCTAGGTTAAACAGTATCCTTGTCAGTGGGATAAGGATGTCACCCTTGGACCTGTGGACCACCAATACACCTCTTTGACAAGCCAAGCAGGAAATTTCACGTTGACTCAACATGTGCCCATGGACCTGGAAACCAAAAAATGACGTCTCTGCTAGGCCAAGCAGGCACCTGGACAGCTGGCTCTCCATGTGCCCTTGGGCCTCGGGACCAACAACATAGCTCTCTTATTAGGTCAAGCAGCCACTTGGATAGCAGGCTTACCATGAGACTTTATACATGGCAAACAGTAAAGGAACCCTCAGCTAGGCCAAGCACATACCTTGAGAGTGGGATTATCATGCACCCTTGGACCTGAAACTAGCAACACAGCCAAGAGGGCACCTGGATAGCAGGCTTACCATGTGTTCTTTAATGACAATAAGAAACACACAGTTCTGCCCCAGGCCAAGCAGACAAATAGTGTGCTCACCATGTGCCCTTCGACCAGGAGACCAAAAATTGAGCTGTCTGATAGGCCAAGCAGACACCTGGGCAGCAGGATCACCATGTGACCTTGGACCTGGAGATGAAAACACCTGTCTGATATGCCACATAGGCACCTGGTAAGCAGGTGCACCATGGGCTCTTGGACCTCAAAACCTACAACTCAGCTCTGTGCTCAAGCAATTAAGAATGTTGATAACAGGCTACCCATGGGCACTTGGTCCAGTACACCAAAAAATCAGCTGTGTGCTAAGCCAAGCAGTCATGATGAATGTGGGTTCACCATATACACTTGGATCTGGAGACCAATAATTGAGCTGTCTGATAGGCCTACCAGGCACCTGGACAGCAATTTCAAGTGTGCCCAAGGACCTGGAGACTAAGAATTCAGCTCTGCACTAGGCCAAGAAGGCCACTAGACAGCAAGTTCAGCATGTTTCCTTGGAAACAGATTCTTCCATCTACCCAGAGTACAGCACACTCAAACATTGAGCTTTCTAGCTGTCATCAGATTATGCGACCTCCAAACTTGTTCATCATTGAACCAATTTGTCCAATGCAGCCATGGAGACCTGTGAGCATCCAAACTATGAGTCCTCTATCCCAGGACAGCACGGGACTAAGAAGCCACTGGGACACCAACTTGCCCCAAAAATCTATGGTAGCATGCTTTTCACCTCTGCAGAAAAGTCAGTATTCAAATCTCTTCTTACTTTGGATCTTCTTCAGCCTGAGTTCCTTTTGTCCTTCTATCTGTATAATATTCATTTTGAGGGGAGTTCTCCCCCTGAGAAGAAAACTACACCATGCCCTAGGGGAAGAAACAGTCCAGCGGTTTGTAGGACTTTTATTCAAACGTATGGAATGAAATGAAGAGGGACAATTGGAGGAAATTATGGAGGAGACCCTTACCATGAACACTGTCGAGTAATTGGCTGAGATCCTCCAGCTGAAGGAGAAGTGTTACACCCCCAAAGGAGAGGTGGAGGCCTTAAAACAAGAAGCCAAGCAGTGCACTGCGAGGCAGGCTCAGCTCCATGAGGTGGAGAGTTTCTTCTTTCAAATTAAGGTCTTCCTGGACATTTCTGCCTTACATGCAGTGCCCAGGTGTTAATGATTGTGCACCCACCCACTATAGCATAGAAGGGGAGATGGGAAATACGTGTTCATATCCCCAATTGATGGTATGGTATGAATTTGGAAAACAGGCAAATAATGCATTTAAAAAAATAAATTTAAAAAAATAAAAATAAACAAAATTTATTATTTCTAAATAACTGATTTACAAAAAGCAACCCCTAGGTGATTGCAAATGGCAGCCTGTCTTAGAGTTACTACTATCCCTTACTATCTATCACATTCTCCTGAGTTTGGGGTCTCCATGGCTCTGAGAATATGTTGGCTAAGCATTCAGAGTTGGCAGTGAGCATAACCTGCCTGTCCTAATCAACTTGTTCAGACATACTAGTCTCTAGAACCAAAGCAAAGGACCAAAGTTCAGTAGCATTCTCTTTGGAAGGAATAGAAAATCCATGTGTCTGTTCACAGGTATTTCTGCATAAATCATTGGCAGAGACCAATTTTTCAGATTTTTGCTAAATTTGAGGTTGGCCCCTGATGTTATGGCTTCAGACTGTGGCCAGGAAAACAGCTGTTGATCCAGGATAGATTCATCTGTGATGCAGTCCTTGGAAGAACAAATGTGATAAGACCATTCAAGAGGGTAGAGTGATTCCAGAGGCAGGGTATGATTCCCTGTGTCTGGGTGAGTAGATTTGGGGTCAGAACAGGAGGCAGAATGGTATGAGTGACCAGGCTGTTGGCTACATTCTGACTAAAAAAGTACTGCAGGAATTGGGGAGAAATGAGGGATTCACATTGGGTGCTTTAGGTGCATGGGTGTCTGCACAGAGTAAGGCTCAGTGGGAGAGACGTGGGAAGAGATGCACCTTGGAGACTGTAGGATCTGCTTGTGTAAGAAGAATGGGGCCACTTCCAGGGCTCAATACTGACCTTCTGATAAATTGGACACTAGGGGTCAGAATGGAGTTGGAAGGTGAGATTCCTGGATGACCCCTCCTGGGTTATGGTCCATCTTAGCTACAGGGATGTGGACTGGGAGTGTAGGTGTGGTGCAAATGCCAGTGATCTGGTGTCTACATTTGTCTCCAACTGAGATTGTAGGGGAAGTGCCTAGAGCTGTGTCTCCTGGGCTGAGCTCAGTAATGACAGTGTGCTCATAGTACCTGGTCATACACGGATGGGAACCATGAGAAAGTTTCCTCTGGGAGTCGAAATGAACTTTAAGGGAACTTACAAAGTGGGAGACTTGCAACCATAAGATGGATGGTGTCTGAGTTTATTTGAGGGTGCTGCTTCCAGGAGCCAATGTGGAGGCTGGTAGAGTCCAGGTCACTTAAGTGTAAGGGGGACATGGGTTGCTTATATGTTCCTAGCACTCGGGAACTCCTGTGATTAGCTGCTCTGACCATGCTCACTGTACCAATGGTTCCACAAACGTTAAGCCCCTGCACTGACTGGCACCCCAGAGTTGCTCTCTTCAGTCCCCATTCCTTCATATGGAAAATTAGGGCAAGTTTTGTAGGAGGTGATTGTGTGAGCAGGAGGCAGGATAAGGCACGTTTGGGGAGGGGATCTACAAGGGCAGGGACAGATGCAGTCTAGAGACAGAAGGGAAGAAGGTAAGGTAGACAAAGGTCCTTGTCCCAGCCTTTTCTCCCCAAAACAATATATCATACTTGGGAAGGTAGTGTGTGAGATGACTCTCTCATATCCAGCCTTTGCTGCCCCTTTGGGTTATAGGGCATCACAGGACAGCATCTGCCAAGTCACAGACCAGCACCAGACCCATCCTGCCTCCTTCACTGTTACTTGACACCCACAACATAAGGTTCTGAGGTTTCTAGGGGACATTTGGAACTCCCATGACCTGGGATGGGATTGCTTTACCTAGGGGTGTGCTGGTAGGGCACTACTACAGATAGGAAGGGAGGTAGAGACTTAGATTTATAGATTCACAGAGACCGCAGGTACTTCAGAAGAGTTCTCAAAAAATTAAACTTATAGCTACTGTATGACGTGGCAATTGCACTACTGGGTATTTACCCTAAAGATACAGATGTACTGAAAATAAGGGTCATATGTACCCCAGTGTTCACAGCAGTAATGGCCACAATATCCAAACTGTGCGAAGGGTCAAGGTGCCCTTCAATAGACGAATGGATAAGAAGATGTGGTCCATATATATAATGGAATATTACTGACCCATCAGAAAGGAGGAATACCCCACTTTTGAATCAACATGGAAGGGACTGGAGGAAATAAGGCTGATTATAAGGTGTCAAGCAGAGAAAGTCAATTATCATATGGTTTCACATAGTTGGGGAAAATAAGGAATAACATGGAGCACATTAGGAAAAGAAAGGGAAGGTGGGGGAATTGGAGGGAGAGATGGACCACAAGAGGATGTAAACTTGAAGAAACAGATGGTTTTAGAGGAAAAGGGGTTGGAGAGATTGATGAGACTGGTGTTGGTGATTAAGGAGGGCATGTACTGAATGGACGTATATATAACATATATAAGTTGTTATACTTAAACCATGAGTCCACGAACTCTGCTTCAAAATCTAATGATGTACTGTATGGTGACTAACATTACATAATCAAAAAATTAAAAAAAAATCACATGCTGAGTCACAAATCAGGTCTCAAGTAACACAAAAATTCTGAGATTTTCCCCTGCATTTTTCAGAAAGTAATGCTTTGAAACTGGAACCCAATCAGAAGAGGAATTTTGGAAGGAATTCACACATTTGGAAATCAAGAGCATCCTGCCAGGAAATGATTGCATCATTGAGGAAATTAAAGAACTTAAACAATTCATTGCAAGTAATGAAAATGAAAACACATTGGTTCAGAACCTATGGGATCCTGAAAAGTTGGTCTTTAGAGGGAATTACATAGCCATCCAAAAAATTAGGAAAATCCCAAGTGGACAATCTAATCTTACACCTGGAAAAAGAACAAAAAATCGAGCTGAATCCAAGCAGGAGAAGAAAAAGAATAAAGATCAGAGCAGAAATCAATGAAATAGAAAATAGTATAGTAGCAGAGCCCACCAACAAAACTGGAAGCTGGTCCTCAGAATGAATTAATCAGATCGATAAACCTCTGGCCAGAGGTAGCCAAAAGAAAAGATAAAGGACCTAAGTTAATAAAATCAGGAAGGAAAGGGGAGAGATCATGACTAATGCAAAAGAAACAGGGAATTGTTAGGACACATTATCAGCAATTATATACCAAAATAGGTTATCTGGAAGAAATAAATGCATTCCTGGAAACTTGTAATCTACCAAGTCTGAAACAGGAAGAAATAAACAATCTGAACAGAACAATACCCAGCACGGACACTGAATCAGGAATCAAAAACCTCCCCCAAAACACAAGAGTCAAGGGCCAGATACCTTTTCAGTGGAATTCTATCAAACATTTTAAGAATAAATCATGCCTGTTCTACTGAAGCTGTTTCCAAAGAATAGAAGTGGAAGGAAAGCTTCCAAAACATTTTCTGAGGCTGAGCATTACCTTGACCCACAAACAGACAAAGACCCCATGTAAAAGGAGAATTACAGATGAATAACCTTAGTAAGCACTAATAACAAATTATTCAACAAGATACAAGCCAATAGGATTTCATGGTACATTAAAAGGGTTGGTGGGAATGCAAGCTGGTGCAACCACTCTGGAAAACAGCATGGAGGTTCCTCAAAATGTTGAAAATAGAACTACCCTATGACCCAGCAATTGCACTACTGGGTATTTACCCTAAAGATACAAACATAGTGATCCGAAGGGGCACGTGTACCCGAATGTTTATAGCAGCAATGTCTACAATAGCCAGACTATGGAAAGAACCTAGATGTCCATCAACAGATGAATGGATCAAGAAGATGTGGTATATATACACAATGGAATACTATGCAGCCATCAAAAGAAATGAAATCTTGCCATTTGCGACGATGTGGATGGAACTAGAGCGTATCATGCTTAGTGAAATAAGTCAATCGGAGAAAGACAACTATCATATGATCTCCCTGATATGAGGACATGGAGAAGCAACATGGGGGGGTAGGAGATAGGAGAAGAATAAATGAAACAAGATGGGATTGGGAGGGAGACAAACCATAAATGACTCTTAATCTCACAAAACAAACTGGGGGTTGCTGCGGGGAGGTGGGATTGGGGGAGGGGGAGCGGGCTATGGACATTGGGGAGGGGAAGCGAACCATAAGAGACTATGGACTCTGAAAAACAACCTGAGGGTTTTGAAGGGTCAGGGGTGGGAGGTTGGGGCAACCTGAGGGTTTTGAAGGGTCAGGGGTGGGAGGTTGGGGGAACAGGTGGTGGGTAATGGAGAGGGCACGTTTTGCATGGAGCACTGGGTGTTGTGCAAAAAGAATGAATACTGTTACGCTGAAAAAATAAATAAAATGAGAAAAAAAAAAAAAATAAAAAAAAAAAAAAAAAAAAAAAAAAAAAAAAAAAAAAAAAAAAAAAAAAAAAAAAAAAAAAAAAAAGGGTTATTCACCACCACCCGGTAAGGGAGTTTCAACATCCACAAATCAATTGATGTGATTGGTTATACAAACAAAAGAAGGACAAGGACCATATCAATTTCTTATTTGATGCAGAAAAAGCAAAGCATTTGGCAAAATACAACTCTTTCTCATGATTAAAACTCCTCAAGATACAGGGATAGAGGGAACATATCTCACATTATAAAAGCCACCTATGAAGAGCCCATAGCAAATATCATTCTCAATGGGGAAAAACTGACAGCTCTTCCCTTCAGGTCAGGAATATGGCAGGGATGCCCACTCTCACGACCTTTGTTGAACACAACATTAGAAGCCCCAGCCTCAGCATTTGTACAACAATAGCAAGTAAAAGGGATTCAAGTTGTCATAGAAGAAGTCAAATCATCTCTCTTTGCGTATGACAATATGATTTATGTGGAAGAGCCAAAAGACTCCACTCCTAAATATCTTGAACTCATACAGCAATTCAGAAACATGTAGGATTCCAAAATGAAAACACAGAAATCTCTTGCTTTCCTATACACTAACAAAGTGAATGGAGAAAGAGAAATGAAGGTGTCAATTCCACCAAACACAGCACCCAAATCCATAAGATGCCTAGGAATAAACCCAACCAAAGAGGTAAGTAATTTTAACTGTATAAACTACAGAACACTAAGGAAGGACATTGAGGAAGATGCAAGAGATGGAAAAACATTCCTGGATTGGAAGAATCATCATTGTAAAAATTCAAATGCTGTCCAGAGGACTCTACACATTCAACGCAATCCTTATCACAATACCATCAAAACATTTCACCCTTAAAACAAACAATCATACAATTTCCATGTAGCCAGAAATGATCCTGAATAGCCAGAGGACTGTTGAACAAGAAAACCAAAGCTGGGCACATCACAGTGCCTGACTTCACGTGAGTATGCAAATCTGTGATCATCAAGGCAGCAGAGTAGTGACACAAAAACATACCCATCACTCAATAGAAAAAAAAAGAGAGACCACAGAAATTGACCCTCATGTCTATGGTCAACTAATCTTTGACAAAGCAGGAAGGAGTACTCAGTGGAAAGAAGACAGTGTCTTCAATAAGTGTTGCTGGGAAAATTGGACAGTCACACACAGAAGGATGACACTGGACCTTCTCTTACACTATATGCAAACATATATTCAAAATGGATGAAATACCTCAATGTGAGACAGGAATCCTTTGAAATCCTAGAGGAGAACCCAGGTTGCAATCTCTTCAACTTCAGCCACAGCAACTTCTTGCAACACACGTCTCTAAGGACAAGGGAAACAAAAAGAAAAATGAACTACTGTTTTTAAAGATAAAAAGCTTCTGCATAGTAAAGGGACCAATCAAAAGAACTTCTGATTGGGAGAGGATATTTGCAAATGACATATCCAATAAGGGATTAATATCCAAAATATAGAAAGAACTTATACAAGAGAGGCATAATATTCAAATACCTGAGTAAATATATCTGTTTACCTTCCGAATTAATCTTTAACTAAACTATTCAAACAACTACACAAAGTATCAGAACTCATTTCTAAATTTTATTGTAGGAACATACTGAGCAATTGATATTTCACCTTATTCATGTTGGTGGGCCTTTTCAAGTGAATACATACATAAAACACTAGGTGTTCTCCTTCATCTACAAAGATGTCCTGAAATCACGATTGCTGTTACGTTTTTATGGAGTTATCTAAAAAGTCAAGGGCAGGAATGAAAGAAAAGTATACACACTGGTTTGAAAAATATTCAAAGAAGTCTATTCAGAAAAATGACTTCATTTATAGGATGGTGGAAGGACCAATGTCAGCTCTCCAAACCAGAATGTTTGTAGCTATGCAAGATAATAAACAGTATGTGCCTTATAGCATTTTTATTTTTATTCATCATTTAAGGTTGAGATATTTCTCCAAATGCTTAAGATGATTTTAATTAGAATTAATAAAACACTATTTTAATAAAGTATTAGAATTAACAGTTGATACATTCAAGCACTTAAATAACAAAAATCCAAAGGAAAATCTTGTCAAAGTGGATTTAAGATAAATCTGTTACCTATATTTTATACTTTCACATAGATACATAATTAAATGTTAAAAAGTAAATAAATTACTTACATACTCATGTGTTAAAAAAACATAAACCTTAATTTCAAACAAAATATGATAGAATTCTTGAAAGAATTGGTGTTGTACCTTCCAATCACTTATGAATTTGTAGTAAATGTGCTGGAAGTGATATTTTAATCAATGGGTGATATCTACAAGCATCAATGTACTTCTTTACTCAATTTATAGTAAATCAAACTAAGGTCTACACTAAATGAAAGTATATTCATGTGAATGTGATCACTTTAAAGTAATAATAATTATTTCTCCAAAATATATAGTAAATAAGGAAAATAAAATGAACTTCCAAATATGAGATTCTGAACTAAGACATTTTCAGAAAAATAATTGAATTTGAAACAGACATATTATCACTGACTGATACAGCTAACAGGAGGTAAATGAAAAGTTCCTATATGTCAAATTAACTCCTAAGACTATGATCTTTATTTTAAAAAGTGGGTATTTGTTTTTGTGTCTTTTTTCCCCTTTTATTCTTAATCAAGACCTGTAGTGTTATAAATCTGCCTCACAAAATACATCCTAAGAACATTTCTTAAAAAAAAGGGTTAAGCCTCCACCAGTCATTTATAGTGTGCATTACTCCTTTTTTAAAATTTTATTTATTTTTATATTTTTTCAGTGTTCCAGAATTCATTGTTTATGCACCACACTCAGTGCTCCATGCAATACTTGCCCTCCATAATACCCACCACCAGGCTCACACAACCTCCCACTCCCTTCCCCTACAAAACCCTCATACTGTTTTTCAGAGTCCACAGTATCTCACGGTTCATCTCACCCTCCAATTTCCCCCAACTCCGTTCTCCTTTCCATCTCCCCATGTCCTCCATGTTATTCCTTATACTCCACAAAGAAGCGAGACCATAAGATAATTGAATCTCTCAGTTTGACTTATTTCACTCAGCATAATCTCCTCCAGTCCCGTCCATGTTGATACAAAAGTTGGGTATTCATCCCTTCTGATGGAGGCGTAACACTCCATAGTATATATGGACCACATTTTCCTTATGCATTCATCGATTGAAGGGAATCTTGTTTTTTTCCACAGTTTGGAGACTGTGGCCATCACTGCTATGAACGTTGGGGCACAGATGGCCCTTCATTCCACTACATCTCTATCTTTGGGGTAAATACCCAGTAGTGCAATTACAGGGTCATAGGGAAACTCTGTTTTTAATTTCTTAAGGAATCTCCACAGTGTTTGCCAAAGAAGCTAACACAACTTGCATTACCACCAACAGTGTAAATGGGTTCCCCTTTCTTCACATCCTCTGCAGCACACGTTGTTTATTTTCTTGTTAATTTGGGCCATTCGAACTGGTGTAAGGTGGTGTCTCAATGTGGTTTTGATTTGAATCTCCCTGATGCCTAGTGTTGATGAACATTTTCTCATGTGTCTATTAGACATTCGTATGTCTTCATTGGAGAAGTGTATGTTCATGTCTTCTGCCCATTTTCTGGCATGATTATCTGTTTTGTGTGTGTTGAGGTTGAGGAGCTCTTTATAGACCCTGAATATCAGCCCTTTGTCTATATTGTTATTTGTGAATATCTTCTCCCTTTCCATGGGCTGCCTCTTTGTTTTTTGATTGTTTCCTTTGCGTGCAGAGGCTTTTGATCTTGATGACGTCCCCAAAAATTATTTCTGCATTTGTTTCCTTTGCTTTGGAGACATATCTTGAAAGAAGTTGCTGTGACTGATGTCGAAGAGGTTACTGCCTATGTTCTTCTCTAGGATTCTGATGGATTCCTGTCTCACATTGAGGTCTTTTATCCATTTCAAGTTTGTCTTTGTGTATGGTCTAAGAGAATGGCTAAGTTTCATTTTTCTAAACATAGCTGTCCAATTGTCCCAGCACCATTTATTGAAGAAACTATTTTTCACTGTATATTTTTTCCTGCTTTGTCAAAGATTATTTGACCATAGAGTTGAGGGACAATATCTGGCCTCTCTACTCTGTTCCACTGGTCTATGTGTCTGTTTTTATGCCAGTACCATGCTGTCTTGGTGATCACAGCTTTGCAGTAAAATTTGCAATCAGGCAATAGGATGCCCCCAGGTTTGTTTTCCTTTTTCAACATTTCCTTATCAATTTGGGGTCTCTTCTGATTCCATACAAGGTTTATAATTGTTTGCTCCAGCTCTTTGAAAAATGCCAGTGGAATTTTGTTCAGAATGGCATTGAAATTATAGATTGCTCTAAGCAGTATAGAAATTTAACAATATTTATTTTTTTTGATCCATGTGCGTGGAATGGTCTTCATTGTTTTTGTGTCCACTTCAATTTCTTTCGTGAATGTTCTGTAGTTCCTCGAGTACAGATACTTTGCCTCTTTGGTTAGGCTCATTCCCAGGTTATCTTTTGATTCTTGGTGCTATATTAAATGGAAACAATTCTCTAATTTCCCTTTCTGTATTTTCATTCTTAGTGTGTAAGAGAGCAACTAATTTCTGTATATGGACTTTGTATCCTGCCACTTTACTGAATGGCTGAATGGGTTATAGTGGTTTGGGCATGGAGTCTTTTGGATTTTCCATAAAAAAATATCATGTCATCTGCCAAGAGAGAGTTTGACTTCTTCATGCCAATTTGAATACCTTTTATTTCTCTTTGTTGTCCGATTAATGTAGCTAGGACTTCTAATACTATATTGAACAAGAGTGGTGAGAGTGGGCATCCTTGTCGTGTTCTGGATCTCAAAAGGAAGGCTGTCAGCTTTTCCCCATTGTGGATGATATTTGCTGTGCATTTTTCATAGATAGATTTTATGAAATTGAGAAATGTTCGCTCTATCCCTACAGGTTGAAGTGTTTTAATCAGGAACGATGCTGGATTTTGTCAAATGTTTTTCTGCATCAATTGAGAGGACCATGTGGTTCTTCTCTCTTCTCTTATTGATTTGTCCCATCACATTGATTGATTTGGAATGTTGAACCACCATTGCAGCCCAGGAATGTATCCCACCTGGTCATGGTGGATAATCTTTTTAATGTGCTGTTGGATCCTATTAGCTATGATCTTGTTGAGAATCTTAGCATCCATATTCATCAGGGATATTGATATGAAATTCTCCCTTTTGGTGTGTTCTTTTCCTTGTTTGGGGATCAGGGTACTGCTGGCTTCATAAAACCAGTCTGGAAGTTTTCCTTCTGCTTCAATTTTTTGAAACAGCTTCAGGAGAGTAGGTATTATTTCTTCTTTCAATGTTCAGTAGAATTCTCCAGGGAGTCATTCAAGTACTGGGCTCTTGTTTTTTGGGAGGTTTTTCATCACTGCTTCAATCTTGTTTCTAGATATCGTTCTATTCAGGTTGTCAATTTCTTCCTGGTTCAGTTTTGGAAGTTTACAGATTTCCAGGAATGCATCCATTTCATCTAGGTTGCTTAACTTATTGGCATATAACATTGATAATAATTTGTAATGATTGTTTCTATTTCTTTGGTGTTAGTAGTGATCTTTCCCTTTTGACTCATAATTTTATTAATTTTGGCCTTCTCTCTTTTCTTTTAGATTAGTTTGGCCAATGGTTTATCGATCTTATTGGTTCGTTCAAAAAAACCCGCTTCTAGTTTCATTGATGTGTTATACTGTATCTCTAGTTTCTATGTCATTGATCTCTGCTCTAATCTTGATTATTTCCCATCTTGTGTGTGGATTTCGCTTAATTTGTTGTTGATTCTCTGTTATTAAGGTGTAGAGAGAGCTGGTATATACTGGATTTTTCAATTTTTTTAGGGAGTCTTGGATGGATATGTATTTTCCCCTTATAACTGTCTTTGCTGTATCCCATAAGTTTTGGATGGAAGTGTCTTCATTCTCATTGTTTTCCATGAATTGCTTAGGGCCTTTTTTTATTTCCTGGTTGATCCAAACATTCTTAAGCAAGGTGGTCTTTAGGTTCTAGGTGGTTGAATTCCTTCCAAACTTTTTTTGAGATTGAGCTCCAATTTCAAAGCATTGTGATCTGAGAATATGCAGGGAATAATCTCAATCTTTTGGGATAGGTTGAGCCCTGGTTTGTGTCCCAGTATGTGGTCTATTCTGGAGAAGGTTCCATGTGCACTTGACAAGAATGTATTCTGTTGTGATGGTGGAATATTCCGTATATATCTAAGAGGTCCATCTGGTCCAAAGTGCCATTCAATGCTCTTTTTTAAAAATAGTTTATTTATTTGACAGAGAGAAATCACAAGTAGGCAGAGAGGCAGGAAGAGAGAGAGGAGGAATCAGGCTCCCTGTGGAGCAGAGAGCCCAATGCGGGGCTCGATCCCAGGACCCAGGGATCATGACCTGAGCTGAAGGCAGAGGCTTTAACCCACTGAGCCACCCAGGCACACCAATTCTCTTGTTTCCTTATTGATTTTATGTTTGGATGATCTATTACTGAGAGTGGCATGTTAAGATCCCCTACTATTAATGTATTCCTATCAGTATGACTCTTTATCTTGATTAACACTTGTCTTATGTAGTTGACTGCTCCCATATTGGGGCCATAAATATTTACAATTGTTAGATCTTCTTGGTTGATAGACCATTTAACAAGGATTTAACAAGGATTTAGTGTCCTTCTGTATCTCTGACTACAGTCTTTAGTTTAAAATCTAATTTATCTGACATGAGAATCACTACACCAGCCTTACTTTGAGGCCCATTAGCATGAAAAATTCTTCTCCATACCTTCACTTTGTACTCTTAGGTTCAAAATGGGTCTCCTGTAGACAACGTATGGATGGATCCTGTCATTTTACCCAATCTGCAACCCTGTGACATTTTTATGGGTGCATTTAGGCCATTCACATTGAGAGTGATTATTGAGAGATACTTTTTTATTGACATCGTGTTACCTGTGAAGTCTTTGTTTCTATAGATTGTCTCCATAAATTTCTGTTCAATGATATTCTTGGATTTTCCCCCTCTTTTATAGAGCCCCTCTTAATATTTCTTGTAATGCCAGTGTGGTGGTCACATACTTTTATGAACCTTGCCAGTCATGGAAGCTCTTTTATCTCTCCATCCATTTTGAATGTCAGTCTTGCTGGATAACATATTCTGGGCTGCGTGTTCTTCTCATTTAGTACCCTGAATACATCTTGCCAGCCCTTTCTGGCTGGCCAGGATTCTGTGGACAGGTCTGACACTACTCTGATGAGCTTTCCTCTGTACGTAAGGAATATCTTCCACCTAGCTGCTTTCAAGAGCTCCTGTCTAAAATTATGATTCATCATTTTCACAATCAGCTGTCTGGAGGTCTTTCTAGATTCTATGATCTCTGGGGGAGTCTTTTCTGCCTCTATGACATGAATGCTGGTTCCATGTTCCAGGCTGGGGAAAATTTTCATGGAGAATTTGTTCAACTATATCCCTAGTCTTCTTTCTCCCCCCCCCCCAGGTATTCCAATAATTCTAACATTGGAATGTTTCATGGCGTCATTTATTTCCCTAATTTTGTTTTCATGGCATCTAAGCTGTTTGTTACAGGCTTCCTCCTAATCCTTTTTCTCTATCCGTTTGTCCTCTAGATCACTAATTCTATCTTCTGCCTCAATGACCCTAGCTGTTAGATAATTTGGATTAAATTGAAAATCATTGAGAGAATTGTTAACATCATCCCTGGTGGCTTTCACTTCTGCCTTAATCAATTCCATTTTGTCATCAATGGCTTTCTCCAACCTAGCCATTGCCTGAATAATTATTAGCCCGAATTCTCTTTCCCACATACTGTTTATGTCCATATTCAATAGCTTTGATGGAGAGGGCATATTCTGAATTTTTCCTCTGTTGAGAATTCCTCCTCCTAGTATTTTGGTGAGAATTAGCTGAAGGGATGTGTAACTGAATATATCAACCATGGTGCAGGTAATGTGCACTCTGGAACACTTCTGAGCTATAGGGTGTCTCCACCAAAAAGAAAGAAAAAGTGAAAGAGAGAGAGAGAGAGAGAGAGAGAGAGAGAGAGAGAGGAAAATAAAAGAAAAAAGAAGAAAAAAATAAAAGAGAAGACCTAGCCTGAATGGGCCCTGCAACCACTGCTCTTCATTCTGTCTCTGATATTTTACTTCCTCTGGGATTTTCATGTGCCTGGAATCCTAAAATATGGCCTTCTCTGTCTGGTTACAGAACACAAGAAAGATACATAATTTTTGCAATGTTTTATAAAAATAACATTTTACAACAAAGAAATGTTCCTGAAAGAACAATCATCATGAGAAGCCCCCAAATAAACTACTTTCATTATCTGGGGTAGTGTTCCCTTTCATAAGGACACATTGAATGGCAGAAACCGGGGAAATGTCTGGGTCCATGTAACTACTTTAAATTCTTTCATTTTCCTTCATAGGCCACATTTAAACTATTGTAGTGTGCTTTTTATAAAAAATATTAAAATCACAACTAAATCTTCTCATTTATTAATAACAAATCAGTAGTCTAGTAAATTGTTCTTTTGGCTTTAGCCAGGCTGTGTTTATGTAGTAAAATATGCCTTAAATATGAAGGAAAAAAAAGGGCATTCCTTCTCCAAGAAATAATCGCCCATAATGGATGGTGTCCCTAGTCCATGATTTTCCCTCTGGGGTGTGTGCGCGCGCACGCGCGTGTGTGTGTGTGTGTGTGTGTGTGTGTGTGTCTAACACTGCGGAGGCAGGGAGAGTTTTTGGCTAGGCTCTTGTTCTACATAATGTCCCCACAGTGGACAGGCACTGTTGCTGCTGTTCCCTTGACCATTCACAGTGAAAGCCCCCCAAAACTCATCTTTGAACAACTGATCCATTTGCAATTATTTCACTTTCATGGTTTATGTGAAAATTACATCTGTTTCTTTCTGTCTGATTCCTAGAAACTTCACCACTTGAATGCCTTTAGTTCAGGGATGTTCAACTTGTACTGATGGCGTTGGAGGTTCATGACAACTCAGGGAGTGAAAAGGCCCATGATGGAAGGACTCTGGGATCCTGACAGAACACATGAAGGAGCTCAGTCTCCAATCTGAAGATACACTCAGCACTGTCATGTGGGGAAATCTATGATAACATGTTACCATAATTTGAGGAGTTATTTGGTAATTCAGCATAACATAATATACCTACAACCTGTTGAAATCAGCAAGTCAACTTAGACAGTTATCAGCCTAGAACTTAGAGAAAATGAACGAAGAAGCACCTGGCTTCCTCAGTCAGTAGGGCATGAGATACTTGATCTCAGGTCACTTGTTTGAGTCCCACATGGAACACAGAGTTGATGTAGGAAACAAAAGAAAACAACAGGAGTTACACATGACCAGATCAATTGGGCTTGAACAATAGAGCTGGCCGGTGGTGGGCTGGATCCTCTCTCCTGTTCCTTCAGCCACTGAGCCCTGAGCACTCAGGTGGTACTGGTGCTTATCAGGCAACCAGTTTGTCCCTGGATGTGCTCTGGGTAGAGAGGGGCAGACGGACAAACATGAACTGAAAAATTGAATGAAAGGAGCATTTTCTCCATAAGGAAAGAGCAAGGGACTACAACTGGTTCCTGAGCTCTAACAGGTGAGGGGTCCAACAAGGCAATCTGAGATGATATTGAGATTTCCTGTGGCAGGAAATGAAGGAGACAGTCCTGCACAAATATGAAGGTATGTACCCTAACAGAGGGTCCCACGGTGCAGAGGATTGGAAACAGAACATGATGTTCCCAGAGTGGGGGTTAGAAAGGAGGCCATGGTGAGTGGAGGAAGCTGGGGAGCAGAGAGGAAAGGGAGGAGGACCACGGCCTGCGGAAGGTGGACAGTATCTGTACCCTGCTCCTAGTGCCGTGTGACCATATTACCCCACAACAAGACACACAGTCTCACAGGAGACTCTAAGTAGAGCAATCAAGCAGTGTACAGCTAGGGGGTTCTTCCAGACCCCCTCAGTTCTTTGGTGCTGTTTCCAACACCATGGCAAGACCTGCTTCACTGAGAACCTGAGCTCATTTAATGGTGTTGGCAGGAGTCATTCCATCTCAAAAGGCCTGAGTTCTTCTGTCTGTTATTGGCTTTCACTGCTAGGGCACATCCTCATGTGTGTGTCAGGGATAAACATAGGGGCTTGTACTCCAAAGTGAGGATCTGAGAGAGAACACGGGTCTAAGGCAGCATGGGGACGGGAATGAGATTTTAGAACTAAATCTCAGATGGAGCTTTTTTGTTATGTGGCCATGTTCTGTGGAATGGATGGAATCTCTAAGTACAAACCACATTCCAACAGACAGGGTTACAAAGATGTTTAAACCAGATATGTGTTTTCAGGGAACCACTGGGAGGAGAAGGTGAAGACCCTTGCAGGGTTAGTGCCTGGCACAGAATCACAGACGGTAAGAAAGCTGAAGCAGTCATAAAACCAGCTCTTTTTGAGTGTCCTCAAATTTGGAACCTGGATGCATCCATCAATTCATTGAGGGCTCTGGAAAACGTTGTGTGGAAGGCAGGGGCTAGAGATATGGAGAAGGTTTCAGGGTGAGGGTGAGCACTGATATCATAGACAGGAGATATTCCAGCAAGACCTTCTCTGAGGGTGAGCCCAGGTCATGGAAACACAGTGAGTAGACCCCTATCCACATGACACCCACTGGAAAGGAGGTAATAGCTCTCAGCACAGGATATTCAGTCTCTAGTGGTAAGGGTGGATTCTGATCATCAAGGCTAAGGCTCCGTCCCTTTTTTAGGGTTTGCTTTGAAAATTAGAAAGCCTAAATTCTTGGGAAACTATGGCCCACCACTCTGTAGATGGCGCTGTCACCTTCTGGGACTCCAGAATAGGAGCACTAATGAACAGATGTGTGTCCACAGGAAAGATTGTGCGCACGCGCGCGCACACACACACACACACACACACACACACACACCATTAGGCACTGTAGGGTGGGATCTAACGAGTAGCAGAGTAAGACAAAGTGAGAAGAGGAGGAAAATGTGCTTGGAGTTATGTCCAACATGTTATACCACTCCTACAATATCATAGGCATTATTCCACATACGCCTATAGACATCTGGAAGAAGTCCATGTTAGAATCATCTTTATTGTACAGATCAGATCCAGACCACCCCTGACAGGGATAATGGCTTATCCAGGGACACAAACAGGTAAGAGTGGAGAGTGTATCTGAAGCCAGGTGGGGCCCTGGTTGCACTCAGCCCTTCCTTGGGGGTTGGTGGAGAGAGGTGTCCCTATGTACAGATGTGGATTTGTATGCAGAAAGGAGATGAGCAGACAGCAGCCCCAAGCACTGGTTGTGTAGGTGATAATCCATGGTGGACTTGGCAATAAGTGATGTCACCTCCTTGACCACAGACCCCAACAGAATTTGGAACCCCTCAACCAGGCGCCCACATTCTAGTGTAGTCCAGTACCAGAGTTACATGCCAGGAGACATCTGATGCAAAAAGATATATCTTGCTGTTTGCCTACTTCCTGGGGATCTGTTTCCAAAAACCCCAGGAAATGGCTTTCTCAAATACTGCAAACATTTGCACAAACCTCGTTCCCAATGCCTCAGAGCATTTGGTAGGAGGTTTCATAAAGTGATTCGAGAGCAGGGTTCTGGGTAACAGAACCCTGGATAACAAACCTGGTTTGTTTTCTGCATGAAAACAAATGTAGGGTTAGGATTAGTGTTTCAGGGCCTGGCAGGTCTGATCTGCTGGCTCCTGGGCTAGCTTTTCCAATGGCTGATTGGAAGACAGGACTCAGGTTGTGTCAGTCTGAGCATTTCTGTCTGGGGTGGTGTACAAATGTGGGAAGGCATTGGGGGTCATACATGTTCCCCCTAATCCAGGGTATTGTGCAGTTCCATAGGGTACTGTTTCCTTCTGGAGAGCAGGGAGATTCCTGTTGTGTAGCTCTGGAGTCCCCAAACTGGGGGGCTTATGTTCCAAGATCTGGGGACAGAAGTCTGAAAACCCAAGCTAAGTTTATGGTTAGGGTCCAGGGCATGGATCACTGATCTGCAAATGCTGACAGGAGGTACCCAGATTCTGAAATTAGGGTGAAGGTCAGGCATTCGCACAGTCTAGAATTTGTTACCACTAAGGCCACAGTGTGTTGTATGCTGTATGTTGTATGTTGAGGTGGACTCCTGCGGACATGGAGGTTTCTCCTGCTCTGGGGATTTTGCACAGTTCCAAAGAGCAAGGTTTCATTCTTGGGGAGAGTTGGAGTCCTGCTGTGTGACTCTAGGGTCCTCCATATGGAGGGATTCAAGAATATGGCTCTGGGTATGGATGTCTGAAAATTCAAGCTAGGGTTAGGGTTAGGGCCTAGGGGCGTGGCAGGTCCAATCTGCTGACTCTGGCGCCAGCTACATGGGTGACTGACTGAAGGTCAGGCCTCAATCTGAGGGACCAAATGTATATTACTGTCCAGGGTCGGCTTCTGCAATGAGGTGGTGGGGCTTTGGGCTCGTGTAGCTTTCTCCAAATGTGTATGTGTCATGCAGCTCCATAGGGCACCTTTTAATTCTGGAGGGCAGGCAAAGTCCAGTGTTCCCTATCTGGAGGGCTTGTGAACTAGGTCTCTGAGGACAGAATTTTGAGTACCGAATCTAGGGTTAGGGTTTGGGCCTAGGGCATCGCAGGCCAAATCTGTGGACACTGAGGCGAGCTCCCTGATATCTCAGGTTAAGGGGAGTGTCAGGAGGTTGCTCAGGCTGGAGTTTGTGTCAGTGATAACTGCCTTATGTGGGGATGGCCTTATGGGACCATGGAGTTTTCTCCCCCTCTACGTCACTTGCGCAGATCCAAATAGCTTGTCCTTTTCTGGGGGATAGGTGGTGTCCTGTTTTATGGCTCAGGGGTCTCCTGTATTGACAGATTTGAGAGCAGGGCTCCGGGTATGGTTGCCTGAAAACTCACACTAGGGTGAGGATTAGGTCTTACTGTCATGGAAGTTCTTAAATCCTGGCTTTGGGGAGAGCTACCCATGGGGCTGTGTTGAAAATAGGGATCAGGCTAAGCATCACAATATGTGTGGCCAGGGCAGTTTGCAAAAGTGGGTGTGGCCTCAGGGTAGCTCCGGTTTCCTCCAACTCTGAGAGGTGTTTTGATTTTTTTTAAGATTTTATTTATTTGTTTGACAGACAGAGATCACAAGTAGGCAGAGAGGGAGGCAGAGAGAGAGGAGGAAGCAGGCTTCCTGCTGAGCAGAGAGCCCGATGTGGGGCTTAATCCCAGGACCCTGGGACCATGACCTGAGCCCAAGGCAGAGGCTTTAACCTACTGAGCTACCCAGGTGCCCCCAACTCTGAGAGGTTTACATAGCTCTAAAAACCAAGGTTTCCTTCTGGGGGTTAGGAGAAGTTCTGTTTTGTGGCTCAGGGGTCCCTCTTGTGGAGGTATTTGAGAGAAGGGTTCTGGTTATGGATGCCTAAAAACCCAATTTAGGGTTAGGATTAGGGCCTAGGGGCATGGCAGGTCCAGCCTGCTGGCTCTGGTGCTGGCTGTCCTGGCAGTTGATTGGAGGATAAGACTCAGGTTGTGTCAGACTGCACATTAGTGTCAAGGGTGGCATATGAAAGTGGGGTGGTATTGGGGGCCTTGCACATTTGCCCTAATCTAGGGGTTTTGTGCAGCTCCCTAGGGCACGCTTTCCTTCTGGAGTGCAGTGACCATCCTCTGGTGTGGCTCCAGAGACCCTTGTGTTTCTAGTCTCTGGGGACAGAGGTCAGAAAACCCAAGCTAGGTTTATGATGAGGGTCTAGGGAATGGATCACTGATCTCCAGATGCTGAGGCGAGGTCCCTGGATTCTGAAGTTAGGGAGAGTGTCACGCATTCTCTCAGACTAGAATTTGTGTCCATTAGGGCCTTCGTATGTGTGGGTGGCCTCCTCGGCCATGGAAGTTACCTCTGCATTGGGGTTTTGAGCAGCTCCAAATAGTATGGTCCTATTCTGGGGAACAAGAGGAATCCTGTTGTATGGCACAGGGGTCCAATATATGGAGGGATTTGAGAGCAGTTTTCTAAGTATGGATGTCAGAAAACCCAAACTAGGGTAAGGATTAGGGACTAGGGGCATATGATGTCCGATCTGCTGACTCTGGGCCGGCTAAGTGGGAGGTGACTAGAGGTCGTGGCTCAGGATGAGGGACAGAATGTGTATTAGTGTCCAGGATCAGGTTCCATAAGTGGGGGTGGCCTCATTCGCCATGCAACTATCTCCTAATCTCGGGGTTTTGTGCAGCTCCATAAAGCACGGTTTTCTTCCGGATGGCAGGCAGAGCCCTATGGTGTGGCTCTGGAGTCTCTATCCGGACGTCTTCTGGGCCAGGACTCTTGGGACAGAAGTCTAAAAACCAAAGCTAGGTTTAGGGTCAGGGTGTACGGAATGGCTGGCCCAATGTGAATATGCAGAGGCAAGCTCCCTGGGATGTGAATTTAGGATGAGTGTCAGGCGTTCGCTCAGGCTGGAGTTTGTGTCCATGAGTTCTGCCAAATATGAGGATAGCATCAAGTGGCCATGGAGGTTACTACAACCCTGGCGATTTTGCACAGCTCCAATTAGCAAGTTTTATTCTGAGGGATACTAGAATTCCTTTTTATGGCTCCGGCGTCCCCCATACGGAGGAATTTGAGGCAAGGCTGTAGGTATGAATTCTTGAAAACCCAACCTTGTGTTATGATTAGGGCCTAGGCATATGTCATGTCCAATCAGCTGACTCTGGGGTGAGCAACCTAGGGAGTTGAGTTATAAACGTAGATCAGGCTGAGGGTCACAATGTGGGTTTGTGTCCAGTGAGTCCTGTGAAAGTAGGGGTAGCCTGGACCATGCAGGTGTACCCTACTTTGATGATTTTACACAGCTCCAAACAGCAATAGTTACTTCTGTAGGGCAGGAGAGTTCTGTTTTCTGGCTCAGGGGTCTCCCACATGGAGAGATTTGAAACCAGGACACTGGGGACAGATGTCTGGATACACAAGCTAGGGTTAGAATTAGGGCCTATGGGCATATCAGGCTTGATCTGCTGTCGCTTGGGCAAGGTTAGTGGGTCCCAGATTGGAGGTCTGGGCCCAGCAGGAGTGACAGAATGTGTATTAGTGTCAAGGGCTGGCTTCCGTTCATGGGAGTGGTTTTGGGGACCATGCATATTTCTCCTCATCTGGGGGTTTTGTGCAACTCCCTAGGGCACAGTTTCATTCTGAAGGGGTGGTAGAGTCCTGTGGTGTGGCTCTGCAGCCCCAATGTGGAGGGCTTGTGTTCTAAGACTCTGGGGACGGACGTCTAAAACCCCAAGCTAGTTTTATGGTTAGGGTCTAGGGCATGGATCACCTATCTCCAGATGCTGAGGCAAGGTACCAGATTCTGAAGTTAGGGCGAGTGTCAGGCATTCGCTCAGACTACAATTTGTGTCCTAGGGTCACCGAATGTGTGGGGGACCTCCTGGTGCCATGGAGGTTTCTTCTGCTCTGGGGGTTTTGTGCAGTTCCACATACTGTGGTTTCATGCTCAGAGGCATGTGGAGTCCTGTTGTATGGCTCAGGGGTGCCCCATATGTAGGGATTTGAAAGCAGATCTCTGGGTATGGATACCTGAAAACTCAATCTAGGGTTATGGTTAGGGCCTAGGGGCATAAAAGATCTGATCTGATGACTCTGATGCCAGATACATATGTGGCTGACTGGAGGTAGGTACTCATTTTGAGGGACAGAGTGTGTATAAGTGTCAGGGCCGGCTTCTGTCAATGGGAGTGGCTTCCAGGTTTCTTGCAGCTTTCTCCTAATCTGGGGGTATTGTGCAGCTCCATAGGGCATGGTGTCCTTCTGGAAAGCAGGGAGAGTCCTATGGTGTGGCTACTGAGTCCCCAATCTAGAAGGCTTGTGGGCCAGAACTCTGGAGAAAGAAGTCTGAAAACCCCAGCTAAGGTTTGGGTTAGGGCCTAGGACATGGCAGGCCCGTTCTGTAGATGTTGATATCAGCTTCCCAGGATCTAAAGTTAGGGCGCATGTTAGACCCTCACTTAGACTAGAATTTGTGACAGCTGGGGCTGCCATATGTTGAGGTGGCCTCCTGAGGACAAGGAGGTTTCTCCTGCTCTGGGGTTTTGTGCAGTTCTATACAGCAAGGTTTCACTGGGGGACAGGTGGAGGCCTGTTGTACTGCTCAGGGTTCCCCCATGTAGAGGGAATTGAGAGCAGGGCTCTGGCCTGAAAACTCAATCTAGTGTTAGCATCAGGGCCTTGGGGCATGGCAGGTCTGAACTGCTGCTACTGGGGCAGTTGTCCCAGTGTCTGATTGAAGGATGTGACTCAGGTTATGTTGGACTGCACATTAGTGTCCAGGGTGGAATGCAAAAGTGGGGTGTCATTGGGCCCGTGTGTGTTTTCCTTAATCAAGGGGTTTTCTGCAGCTCCATAGGCCATGTATTCATTCTGGAGGGCAGGGAATGTCCTGTGGTGTGGTTCTGGTGTCCCCAATCTGGAGGGCTCATGTTCCAGGACTCTGGGGATGGAAGCCTGAAAACCCAGGCTAGGTTTATGCTTACAGTCTAGGACATGGATCCCTGATCTGCAGATGCTGAGTCTAGGTCTCCGGATTCTGAAGGTAGGGAGAGTCAGGCATTCGCTCAGACTAGAATTTGTGTTCTAGGTATGCTGAATGTGTCGGGGGGCTCCTGAGGCCATGGAGGTTTCTCTTGCGTGGGGGTGGGGATTTGTGCAGCTCCAAATGGTATGGTATCAATCTGTGGGACAGGTGGAGTTTGCCTGTATGGATCTAGGATCCCTGATATGGAGGATTTCGAGACAGTGCTCTGGGTATGGATGCCTGAAAACTCAACCTAGGGTTAAGCTTAGGGCCTTGGGGCATGCCAGGTCTGATCTGCTGACTCAGTCGCCAGCTACTTGGTGGCTGACTGGAGGTCGCTGACCAGGTTGAGGGACAGAATGTGTGTTAATGTCCAGAGTCAGCTTCCATAAATGGGGGTGGCTTTGGGTTTTTGTTCAGCTTTCTCCAATTCTGGGGCTTGCATTCTTCTCCATAGGGCATATTTTCCTTCTGAAGGGCAGAAAGAGTCCTGTGCTGTGGATCTGGTGTACCCTATCTGGAGGGCTTGTGGACCAGGACTTTGAAGATGGAAGTGTGAGAAATCAAGCTAGGGCTAGGGTTAGGGCCTAGCGCATGGCAGGCCCAAACTACAGACGTTGAGGCAAGCTCCCTGGGATCTGAAGTTAAGACGAGTGTCAGGCATTAGCTCCAACTAGAAGTTGTGGCAATGAAGGCCCCTGTATTTTGAGGCGGCTTCCTGAGGACATAGATATTTCTCCCACTCTGTGGTTTTATAGCAGTTCCAAATATCTTGGACTACTCTGGGGGGAAAAGTCGTGTCCTGTTTTATGGCTCTGGGGTCCCCCATATGTAGGGATTAGAGAGCAGTTTTCTGGACATGGATCCATTAAAATGCAACCTAGGTTTAGGATTACATCCTATTGGCATGGAAGGCCTTATATTCTGGCTCTGAGCTGAGGTACCAATGGGGATATGCTCAAATGGGGCTAAGGCCAAGGGTCAAAATGGGTGTTTGAGTCCAGGGCATCCTGCAAAATGCAACACAGATTTCTTCTAACTATGAGGGTTTTACATACCTCCAAAATGCAAGGTTTCCTTATGGAGGGTAGGAGTTCTGTTTTGTGGCTCAAGTGTCCCCCATGTGGAGGGATTTGAGGCCAGGGCTCTGGGTTTGGCTCTGGCTCTGAAAATCCAACCTAGGTTTAGGATTAGGGACTAGGGGCATGGCAGGTCCAATCTGCTGTTTCTGGGGCCAGCTATCCCAGTAGCTGATTGGAGGACGGGACTCATGTTGTTTCAGACTGCACATTAGTGTCCAAGGGGGCGTACAAAACTGGAGTGGCATTGGGAGCCATGCATTTTTTCCCTAATAAAGGGGTTTTGTTCAGCTTCATAGGGCACAATTTCCTTCTGAAGGGCAGGGAGAGTCCTGTGGTGTGGCTCTGGAGTCTCCTATCTGGGGGGCCTGTTTTCAAGGACTCTGGGGACAGAAGTCTAGAAACTGGAGCTAGGTTTATGGTTACAGGCTAGGGCATGAATTCCCGATCTGCAGATGCTGAGGCTAAGTCCCAGATTCTGAAGTTAGGGAGAGTGTCAGGCATTTGCTCAGACCAGAATTTGTGTCCTAGGGACGCCACATCTGTGGGAGATTCCTGGGGTCCCAGAGGTTTCTCCTGGGGTTTTGCACAGTTCCAAATAGTATGGTTTCATTCTGGGGGTTGGGTGGAGCCCTTTTGTATAATTCAAGAGTCCTTCATATGGAGGGATTCGAGAGCAAGCTTGGATATGGATGACTGAAAAATTCACCTAACGTTAGTGTTGTGGGGCATGGCAGGTCTAACTGATGGCTCTGGCTCCAGCTACGTGGGTAGTTGAGTGGAGGTCGGTGCTGAGGTTGAGTGACAGAATGTGTATAAGTGTCAGAGCCAGCTTCTGTAAAAAGGGGTGGCTTCAGGGCATCATGCAGTTTTTTTTCCTAATCTGGGTGTATTGTGCAGCTACAAAGGGCTTGGTTTCCTTCTGGAGGGCAGGAAGAGTCCTGTGGTGTGACTCCATAGTCCCCAGTCAGGAAGGCTTGTGGGCCAGAACTCGGGAGAGAGAAGCCTGAAAACACAAGCTAGGTTTTGGGATAGCAGGCCTGATCTGCAGGTCCTGGGGCTATCTTTACAGCATCTGAAGATAAGGCGAGTGTCAGGCATTCACTCAGATCAGACTAGAATTTGAGGCCACTATGACCACTGTGTGAGGAGGAGGCTTCCTGAGGACATGGATATTTCTCCCACTCTGGGGTTTTTGTGTCATTCCAAATAGTAAGGTTTCATACGGGTGGACAGTACAATCCTGTTGTATAACTCCAGCACCCCCTATGTGGATGGATTCAAGAGCAGGCTTCTGGGTATGGATGCCTGAAAACTCTAACTCGGTTTGGTTTAGGGCCTAGGGGAATGGCAGGCCTGATCTGCAGACACAGTCGCCAGCTTCTTGGTGGCTGACTGGAGGTCAGTGCTCTGGCTGACAGTAGAAGGTGTATTAGTGTTCAAGGCTGGCTTCCGCAAATGGGGTGGCTAAAAGGTTTTGAGCAACTTTCTCCTAATATGGGTGTTGCATGCAGCTCCATAGGGCACGTTTTCCTTCCGGAGGGCAGGAAGAGTCCTGTGTTGTGGATCCAGTGTTCCCTATATGGAGGATTTTGAGGATGGAAGTGAGAGAACCCAAGCTAGAGAGAGGGATAGGGCCTAGGGCATGGCAATCTAAGACACTGAGGCGATCTTCCCAGGATCAAGGTGAAGGCCAGTGTCAGGATGTCGCACAGGCTGCAGTTTGTGTCCATGAGTTCCACCAAACTCATAGGTGGCCTAAAGGTGGCATGGAGTTTCCTCCCACTCTGGGGATTTCGCAGTTCCAAATAGCTTGGTTTATTCTGGGCTGTCAGTGGTGTCCTGTTTTATGGCTCAGGGGTCCCCCATATTGAGATATTCGAGAGCAGCAGTCCGGTACTGATGCCTGAAAAACAACCTGAGGGTTAGGATTACATCCTCGTGGCATGGCAGGACTTATATCCTGGCTCTGTGCTGAGAGATACCCCATGGGGCTATCTTCAAAATGGGGCTCAGGCTAAGGTTCACAATGGGTGATTGTGTCCATGGCTGCCACAAAAGTGGGCCTGGCCTCAGCGACAAAGCAGATTTCTTCAATCTCTAAGGGTTTTCCATAGCTCTAGAAAGCAAGGTTTACTTCTTGGCGGGGGGCAGGAGGAGATTTGTTTTATGGATCAGGGGTCCCCTATGTGGAGGAATCTCAGAGAAGGGCTCTGTGGATGGATGCCTGAAAACCCAAAATAGGGTTAGGATTTCAGCCTAGGGGCATGTCAGGCCCAACAGCTGCCCCTGGGTCGAGCTACGTCGATGGCTGATTGGTCGTCGGGACTCAGGTTGTGCCAGACTGCACATTAGTCTGCAGGGTGGCATTCGTAAGTGGGGTGGCATCGGGGACCCTTCATGTATCCTCTAGGACAGGGGTTTTGTGCAGCTCAATAGGGCACGGTTTCAATCTGGAGGGCATGGATCATCCTGTGGTGTGGCTCCTGAGTGCCCAGTCTGGAGGGCTTGTGTTCCAGGATTCTGGAGTTTGAAAACCCAAGCGAGGTTTATGGTTCGGGTCGAGGGCATGGATCTATCATCTGCACATGCTGAAGCAAGGTCACTGGATTCTGAATTGAGGGAGAGTGTCAGGCATTTTCTCACACTAGAATTGGTGTCCTAGGGCCTCAGAATGTGTGGGTGTCCTGCTGGGCCATGGTGTTTTCTCTTCAGGAGCTTCACACAGCTCCCAATAGTGTGGTTTCAATTTGGAGGACAGGTGGAGTCCTGTTGTATGGCTCTAGGGTCCGCCAAATGGAGGGATTCCAGAGCAGGACTATGGTAATGGATGCCTGAAAACTCAACCTAGGGTTAGGCTTAGGCCATGGGGCATGGGGCATGGAAGGTCCGATCTGCTGACTCTGGTGCCGGCTATGTGGGGGGCTGACTGGAGGTCGGTGCTCAGGTTGAGGGACCGAATGTGTATTAGAGTCAGGGTCAGCTTCCACCTGTTTGTGTGGCTTAGGGGTATCATGCAGCTTTATCCTAATCTGGGAGTTGCATGCAGCTCCATAGGGCACATTTTCCATCTGGAGGGCAGGCAAAGTCTTGTGCTGTGGCTCTAGTGTTCCCTACCTGCAGGGACTGAGGACAACGACTGTGAAGATGGAAGTCTGAAAAGTCAATCTAGGGCTATGGTCAGGGCCTAGGACATGGTAGGGCTAATCTAGAGTCACTGAGGCATGTTCTCCAGGATCTGAGATTAAGGTGAGTATCATGAGGTCGCTCAGGCTGGAGCGTGTGTCCATGAGATCTGTAGAATCTGGGAGTGGCCTCATGGGGATATGGAGTTTTCTCCCACTCTGGGAAGTTTGCATAGTTAAAAAATACCTTATTCTATTCTGGGGAATAGGTCATTTCCTGTTTATGGCTCAGGGTTCCACAAAATGGTGGGATTTGAGAGCAGGCTCTTGGTATGGATGCCTGAAAACCCAACCTAGGGTTAGGATTAGGTCCTAACTGCATCGCAGGCCTTAGATCCTGGCTCTGGGCTGAGATACCCTTGGGGCTGGGTTGAAAATGTGGCTCAGGCTAAGGGTCACAAAGGGTGTTTGTGTCCCTGGTGGCCAGCATTAATGGGTGTGGCCTCAGGAGCAATGCAGATTTCGTCCAGCTCTGGGGGATTTCCATAACTCCAGAAAGCTTCTGGGTGGCAAGAGGAGTTCTGTTTTGTGGCTCAGGGGTCCAACATTTGGAGGATTTTGAGAGATGGGCTCTGTTTATGGATGCCTACAAACCCAAACTATTGTTTCGATTAGTGCCTTGGGGAATGCCAGTCTAATGTGCTAACTTTGTTGCCAGCTACGTGGGTCGCTGACTGGAGGTCGGGGCTGCCATACCCAACGCCCCAAACCTAAGCCGAGTTTGTGTTTTCAGATTTCTGTCCCCACAGCCCTGGCCCACACAAGCTCCAGGCTTAGGCCTCTGGAGCCACACTGCAGGACTGTGCCCGTCCTCTTGAAGGAAACTGTGCCCATTCCATGGGTCACAACCCTACAGATTAGGAGAGACCTACAAGGCCCCCAAGCCGATCCCAAGGCCCTGAAACTCGGTGCAAATAGTGAAGCTGATTGTATTCACCGAGGCACTGCAGATGGCCAAATGTAAAACCTCCAACATCTATATGGACAGCAGGTACGCCTTTGCTACTCTCCATACATAGGGTTTTTTATAAAGAAAGGGGCCTATTAACATCAGAAGGAAAAGGAATTAAAAATAGAGGAGAAATATTGGCTCTCCCCCAGGCTATTTTGGACCCAAAAGAGGTTGCTGTTATGCATTGCCCGGGACACCAAAAGGGGACTAATCTAATTTCCAAAAGAAACCAATTAACATATCAAGCCACAAAGCAAACAGCCTAAGAAACAGTGCAAGAACTGGTTACACTCCAGGCTCCAGCCCTACTAGAAAAACAGGGCTATGCAGAGGAAGATTAAAGTATTTACAAAAATGGGCTAAATGGGACTATGAACCAGACTGGGCTAAGACTAAAATAGGAAGGTTAATTTTTCCTCAAAGACTAGGCAAGAAGTTAGTAAACCAGATACATCAGGATACTCATTTAGGTACATGCAATCTCAATGAGATATAGGCAAGCAGTTCCAGGTTTCTAAATTATGGCATATGGTTCACGATGGAGTTGATAGATGTGCTCAATGCCAGTCAGTTAATACAGGAGGAACTAGAATGGGAAGAGGGAAAAGTGAAAGAGGTAAGGAACCAGGAATTTAAGAAATAATTCCTAGGTTTGGGCTGCCTCTCGCGATTGGATCAGACAATGGTCCTGCATTTGTGAGTTCAGTCTCACAGGCACTGGCTAATGCTGTGAACACTAATTGGAAACTACATCATGCCTACCAGCCGCAGAGTTCCAGGCAAGTAGAGAGAATGAACCAGACTCTTAAAGAGACCTTGACAAAACTAATTCTGGAGACTCATGGGGGATGGGTGGATCTCCTTCCTTTCACCCTCCTCAGGGCATGATGTACACCCTACTTAAACAAGGTGACCCCATTTGAAGTAATGTTCAGAAGACCTCCCACCCCTGCCCTTGGCTACAAGAGATTGCTATAGCAGAAATGACTGATCAGTCTGTATTCCAGTCACTGCAGGCATTACAGTCTGTCTTTAAAAAAAGCCACACAGGGATCCGGACTGTCCACAATGGGACAGAGATGGAGGTGGAGACACATCCTTACCAACCCAGGGACTTGGTTTGGATACACCGCCACCAAGTGGGAAACTTGGAGCCTCACTGGAAGGGACCATTTACTGTCATCCTGACCACCCCCACGGCAATGAAAGTAGAAGGCATCAGGGCCTGGATTCACGCAGGCTATGTCAAAAGAACCAAGGATGTGGTTGCCCCCAAAGATGGAAGCCACAGCCGATGGACGCCACTGACCGTGGACTAAAGGTAAGACTCAAAAGACTATGAGTTTATTGTTTCTCCTATTGTTACCTGTTTGTGTAAAGTATAGGTGGGAATTTAGATGGATGGAATTAGGAAAAATGGAAAAGGTTATACAAAGTGGTGAATGGTTAACTCATCAGACAACTGGGCACTAATGTTACATTTGGCCCCTGCATTAAAAACATCCTAATGCCGTTTTTACAAGAGAAAATTAGAGTGATAAAAATGTTTGTCCTGCATGCTCAATATAATCCCTTACATCAGGAGAACATAAAACTGGCTGAAAAGTCAAAGATTTGACTAATCTCCAAAGAAAAGGGGGGAATGTAAGGGCCTACTTAGCCAAAGGGAGCCATTTTGTTGTTTATGCAGTAAACTTAGATGGACGCTATGCAGTAAACTTAGATTGACATGGCCCCTCCCAGAGGAACTTACTTGCAAAGCCCAGATACAAGGGTCGGTCAGGGCAGGTGGAGACATCCAATCAGTAGAGCACACATACTGTCTCCCTAGCAACCAGGGAGAGTGGGCCACACCTTTTGGCTGCCAATTTTGACCAAGGTTATAGGCTAGTTAAATATCTACTACAGATTAGGAGAAATCTACAAAGCCCCCGAGGCCATCCCAATAGCGTAGACTGCCTTTGACAAAAAGGTGCATTCTGACACAACCTGAGCAACTACCTCCACGCAGACATGCAGACAGATGTCCCAAAGAGAGAAGATTGAACTGGACCATCCCCTAGGCCCTAATCTGAACCCTAGCTTTGGTTTCCAGGCATCTCTCCTCAGAGATCTGGTTTTGATTACCAGCATATGGGGGTGTCCTGAGGCACAAAACAGAACACCTCTCGTCTCCACATGGGAAGCTTGCCATTGGGAGATGTGTCAAACCCTCTGGGTAGGAGAAAGCTGCAGGGACCCTGAGGCACCGAGACAATTCAAGGTCTCCATGGACGCAAACCCACATTATGACCCATCCTCAGAAGAGTCCATTTCAACTCAGCCCCCTGGGTAGCTCGCACCAGACCCAGCAGATCAAACCTACCTTGTCCCTAGGAGCCAATGGGAATTGGAGGTGGGGTTTCCAGGCATCCATCCTAAGAGCTCTGCTCTCAAATCTTTCCGTATGGGGCATGTTTGAGGTATCCAACAGGACTTGCCTGCACTGCAGAGGAAAATTTGAGGTTTGGAGCAGCTCAAAACCCCACAGTTGGAAAACCTGCATGGCCCCATGAGTCTCCACCCCTTCATTAAGGAACCATCCTGGACACAAACTCCAGCCTGAGCCAATATCTGATACTCCCCCTGACTTCAGATGTAGGAGATCTTAATTCAGCCTCTGGAGAGTGGGCCTGCCTTGCCCTCGGTCTGAAACCTAACCCTAGCTTGTGTTTTCAGACTTCCATCCTCACAATCCTGGCCCACAAGCACTACAGATTGGGAATTCTGGAGTGAAAACACAGCACTCTGCCTGCCCACTGGAAGAAAAAAGTACCCTTCGAGGCTGCCCAGAAACCCCAAATGAGGATCAACCTGCACATTCCTCGACCGCACCCCAATTTCATAGTCTGCCCTGGGCACTAACGCTCTGTCTGACACAGCCTGAGCCCAGACCTCCCGACAGACTCTCAGAGAACTGACCAAATATCCTGCACATTGGACCCCCGTGGCCTTAGGCCTTCATCTCTTCCCAACCTGGGTTTCCAGGCATCTGAACCTAGACCTTATCTCCAATCCCTGCACCAGGGGAACCTGATGCACAACACAGAACTCCTCCTTCTGCATGGCAAGAAACCCTGCTGTTGAGATGGTGTCATACCTCAGAGTAGGAGAAACCTGCTTGGCCCATGGGGCCACGCCAATGCTTGAGACCCAACTTGGGCACAAATATGCATTGGGACCCTCAGCATCAACTCCCTTTACAAAAAGACCTCTCAGGGTTTGGACCAATAGCACGCATTTCAGGCTTGCCATGGCCCTAGGCCCATAACCTAACAAAAGTTTGGGTTTTCCAGTAGCCCGTACCCAGGGCTCTGCTATGGAATTCCTGTTCTATGGGACACCGGTAACAGAAAACAGGACTCCTCCCTTTCCACAGAATGACCCCAGACTCTTGGGAACCAGGCCAAATCCCCAGAGTGTGAGAAACTTCCATGGCCCATGAGGCCACCCCGACATTCCATGGCCTTTCTTGACACAAAATCCAGTGACAAAAGTCTTAGCTACTGCCTCACAATCGCCCTTATTTCATATCCCGAAGAGCTCCCCTCATGGTCTGCATATCGGACATGCCATACCCTTGGCCTCAAAACTAAGCCGAGTTTGTGTTTTCAGACTTCTGTCCTCACAGCCCTGGTCCACACAGCCTCCAGGCTGGGGCCTCTGGTACCACACCACAGGACTGCATCTCTCCTCTCTAAGGAAACTGTACTCATTCCATTGGCCACAACCTTCCAGATTAGGAGAAACCTAAAAGGGCCCCAAGGTAATCCCAATAATGTAGAACGCCCTGGACAAAAAGGCGCATTCTGACACAACCTGAGCAACTACCTCTACTCAGAAACCCGGACTCAAGTCCCCAGAGACAGAAATATGAACTGGACATGCCCCTAGGCCCTAATCTGAACCCTAGCTTTGGTTTCTAGGCATCTCTCCTCAGAGGCCTGGTTTGAATACCAGCATATGAGGGTTTTGTGAGGCACAGAACAGAACACCTCTCGTCTCCACATGGTAAGCTTGCTATTGCGAGCTGTGTCCAACCTTCTGGGTAGAAGAATCCTGCAGGGCCCCTGAGCTACCACCACATTCCAAGGTCTCCATGGATACAAATCCACATAATGACCGGTCATCATGAGAGTCCATTTCAACTCATCCCCCCTGACCCAGAGCCAGCTTATCGAACCTTCATTGTGCCAAGGAGCCAATGGAAATGCAAGGTGGGTTTTCCAGATACCCATCCTTGTAGCACTACTCTCGAATATTTCTATATGGGGCATCTTTGAACCATCCAAGAGGACTCGCCTGCCCCGCAGAGGAAAACCTTGCTGTTTGGAGTGGGTCACAACCCCCAGAGTGGGAAATCCTCCAGGGCCTCATGTGGCTCCCCCCTTCATTAATGGGCCATTTTGGACACAAACTCAAGCCTGAGTCAATGCCTGATACTCGCCCTTACTTCAGATGCAGGAGATCTCAATTCAGCCTCTGCAGAGTGAGGCTGCCATGCTCTCAGCCCTAAACCTACCCCTAGCTTGTGTTTTCATACTTATGTCCCCACACTCCTACCCCAGGCCCTTCAAATGGGGAAATTTGGAGTCACAACACAGCACATTGCCTGCCCACCAGAAGAAAAACTTTGCCCTATGGGGCAGCCCAGAAACCCTAATGAGGATCCACCTTTGTGGCCCTCGACCACACCCCACTTTAAAGGCTGCCCTGAGCACTAATGCTATGCCCAGCACAGCCTGATCCTGGACCTCCCTACTGATATCCAGACAGCTGGCTGCACACCCAGCACATCAGACCCTCCGTGGTCTTTGTCCATCGTCTTTCCCAACCAGGTTTTCAAGCATCTTAACCTAGACCTTATCTCAAATCCCTTCAAGGGGGGGGGGGGGGGACATGATGCACAACTCAGAACTCCTCCTTCCCCATGGCAGGAAACCTTTTCTTAGGATGGTGTCAAACGTTCAGAATAAGAGGATACTGCATGTCCCATGAGAGAGCACCCATGATTGAGGGCCGCCTTGGGCACAAACACGCATTGGAACACTCAATGTGAGCCCTGTTTTCAAATAAGGCCTCTCACTGGCTGGACCAAGAGCCCATATGGGGCTTGCCATGCCACTTTGCCCCAAATTTAACCAAAGTTCGGGTTTTCCAGTCCCCTGTACCCAGTGCTCTGTTGTGGAATCCCACTTTTTGAGGGACACCTGAGAGAGAAAAAAGGACTCATCCCATCCAACAGAATGAACCTAGACTCTTGGGACCCTGGCAAATTACCCAGAGGGTAAGAATAATCCATTGCCCATACGGCCACACCTACATTCCATAGCAATCCTTGACACAAAATCCAGAAACAAAAGCTGATCTACCGCTACATATTCACCCTCATTTCATATCCCAAGGAGCTCCCCTCACGGTCTCTAGACGGGGCCTGCCATACACTCTTCCCCACACCTAAGGCGAGTTTGTGTTTGCCAAATTCTGTCCCCAAAGCCCTGGCCCACATGCACTCTAGTATGGGGACTATGGAGACACACTGCACGACTGGGCCTGCCTTCCCGAAGGACACTCTACCCATCACAGTTGCCCAAACCCTCTAGATTAGGAGACACCTGCAAAGCCTCTGAGCCCAGCCCAATTTTGCTGGTCCCTGTGGTCCAAAATGCACAGTCTGACACACTCTCGGCACCAACATACAGGCAGACACCCAGGTCAATGGCCCTGAGTCAGAAGTTTGAATCTGGGATGACCCTAGGCCCTCATCAGAACCCTAGCTTAGGTTTTCAGGTATGTATCCACAAAGGCCTGTTCTGGAAGACCAATATAAGGTCCACCATGTGGTCTGTGAGCCACACAACAGAACATCTCCTGCTCCCAGAAAGAAAACTTGCTTTGGGAGCTGTGTCAAACTCTCAGTGTAGGAGAACCCTGCATGGCCCTTGACCACCAACACATTCTAAGGTCTCCTTGGACACGAACCAGCATTGCAACACGTCAGCCTGAGATCCCCTGTCACCAAGCCCCCTGGGCACTTCGCCCCAGAGCCAGCAGATCCAACCTGCCATGTTCTCCAGCTGGAAATCTAACGCTAGATGGTCTTCCCAGGCATCCATGCAGAGAGCTCTATTATCCAATCTTTCCATACAGGGGACCCTGGAGACGTATAACCATACTCTCCCTGTCCCACAGAAGGACACCTTGCTGTTTGAAGTAGCTCACAGGCCCCAGTGTGCAAAAACCTCCATGGCCTCATGAGGACACCCCTGCATTAGTTGTCCATCATGGACAAAAACTCCAGCTTGAGCGAACATCTGACAATCGCCCTTGCTCAAGTACTGGAGATCTTGAATTAGCTGCTGCACATTGGAACTGTCACGTGCTCGGCACTGAATTGAACCATAGCTTGTGTTTTCAGACTTCCGTCCTCACTCTCCTGGCCCACAAGCCCTCCAGATTGGCAACTCTGGAGCCACAACAGAGCCTTCTGCCTGCCCACCAGAAAGAAGAAGGGCCCTATTGGTCTGCCCAGAAACCCCACATGAGATTTAACCTCTCCAGCCCTTGATGACACCCCAATGTCCTAGGCCACCCTGTGCACTCATGCTCTGTCTGACACTGCATGAGCCCCAACCTCCTGTCTGCCATCCAGATAATGGGACCCATATCCTGCAAGTGGCCCGAGGCCGTCATCTCTACCCAACCTGGGTATTCAGACATCTGTCCCCAGACTTTACCTCAAATCCCTGCCTGTGGGGGAACCTGAAGCACAAAAGAGTACTCCTCCTTCCCCATGGCAGGAAACCTGGTTGTTGGGGTGGGTGTCCATCCATCAGAGTGGGCGTCAGCTGCATGGCCATGAGACCATGCCCACTCAAGAGGGCCATGCTGGGCACAACCAGGCATTGTGACCCTCAGTCTGAGCCCACTATCAAAGCAAGCCCCCACAGGAGCTAGACCAGGAGCCCGCATACCAGGCCTGCCGTGTCCGTAGGCCCAAATCCTAACCCTCATTTGGGTTTTCGAGGCACGCAGACCCAGAACCCGTCTCTGGAATCCCTATTTTGGTGGGACCCCTGATACAGAATCCACCAATCTTCCCTCCCCCCAGAAATACACAAAACACTTGGGAGCCGGGCATAATCCCCAGAAAGGAAAATCTCCCTAGGCCCCATGAGGCCACCCCTATATTCTGTGACCCTCCTAGACACACAATCCAGAGAGAAAAGTCTGCGCTATCACCTCCCAACCGCCCTAATTTCAAATCCCGAGTAGGTGCCCTCAATGTCTGCAGATCGGGACTGCCATCATTTCGCCCCTAACCCCAACGTGATGTTGTGTCTACAGAATGTAAGGGCCCACTTAACCAGAGGAAGTCATTTTGTGTTTATGCAGTAAACTTAGATTGACCCCCCCCCCGGAGGAACTTACTTTCAAAGCCTAGATACAAGGGCAGGTCAGGCCAGGTGACGACATCCAATTAGTGGGGGGCACATATATCTACTAGGGTAAATTGAAATTCAATTGGCCACTGGTGTGTTACCTAGCAGTTTCTTCTGTGTGTGGCAGACCTAGCATGACTGTGCAGTTTTCTCTGTGTATTGCAATCTCATTGGCCACCTGTGTATAGCCCGGCTAAACTGCCTTTATAAAAGTTAGTCTGTGAGGCTGAGAGGGGTCACCTTATTGCAAGAGACAGCCCTGACTGTTCAGTTTGGTTCCAGATGCTTGGCGTGAAATAAAGATTTGCTTGATCTTTGATTTTTATCAGTCTCACTCCTTTGATTATGGACCCTAACATGTCTATCTCTAAAGCCCTGGCCCACATGCCCTCCAGGATGGGACCTCTGGAGCCACACTGCAGCACTGGGCCTTCCCTCCCGATGGAAAATTTGCCTGTCACAGGTGCCCTAAACCCTCCAGATTAGGAGAAACCAGCAAAGGCCTGAGCCCACCGCAATTTTGAAGGCTGATCTGGACAAAAATGCGCCTTCTGACACAATGGAAGCACCTGCCTCCAGGCAGACACCCAGATCAATGGCCCTGAGTCAGAAGATTGAACCTGACATGCCCCTAAGAGCTCATCGGAACCCTAGCTTAGGCTTTCAGGCATTTGTCCCCAGAAGCCTGTTCTGCAATGGAAGGCCTCCTTAGCAAGAAGAAGTCATTTTGTGTTTATGTAGTGAACTTTGATTGACCCTGCTCCTCCCAGAGGAACTTACTTGCAAAGCCTAGATATGTGGGCGGGTCAGGCCAGTTGAAGACATCCAATCAATAGGGCACGTATATTATCTACTAGGGTAAAGGAAATTCAAACGGCCACCCGTGTGTAACCTAGCAGTTATCTCTGTTGTTGCAGACCTAGCATGACTGTGCAGTATTCTCTGTATTGCAATCTCATTGGCCCCCTGTGTATAGTCTGGCTAAACTATCACTATAAAACTTAGTCTGTGAGGCTGGGAGGGGTCAGCTCTATGCAAGATATGGTCCTGGCCCATCAGTTTGATTCTCGATGTTTGGTGCGAAATAAAGCTTTACTTAGCCTTTGCTTTCTATCAGTCTCATTTCTTTGATTACATACCCAACATTGGGCGCTCGTCCAGGATCAAACAACGAGAACTGAGCCAGCATCAGAATTTCTGGTAAAAGCCTCCGGAGGTAAGATCACAGGATCCTTTCTGTCTGTCTGGTTGCGGAGCTCCAGGGTATGGCCCACCAGGGAGAAGCTGGATGCAGCCATGCTCCCCAGGGCTGGAGTGGATGAGGGGGCGCCCTGCCTTCCACTGACAGATCGCCAGTGGGTTCGATTGCCCCTAGGCAGTTAGGGTGTTCGAGTCCCCCTAGGTGGTCACCGAGGGTTCGAGTCTCTCTAGGCAGCCAGAGGGTTCGATTCGCCCTAGAAAATCCCCAACAGTGGCAGGACAGCTGGGTCTGTGGTTGTCTTTGTCTTGACTTTTTGCTGTCGGGTGTGTTTTTTGCTGTGTTTGAAGAAAAGAGGCAAGCAGAGAGTGAAGGGACTCTGACTTTTAATGGCTATAACTTGAGCCAACTATTGTTAGTCTTACTCGAGACAGAGACTATAAGGAATATTCCCAAGCAGCTGCCGAAACTCCCTTTTTTCCGGGAAGTCCCTGTCTTCTCTGGCCCGATGTAGACTGTCTAGCCCCTCCCTCTTGCTGGTGGCAGAGCATGGCATCTGAAGTGGAGTGGGTCCAGGGGGAATGTGAAATCTGTTAGCAAAGAGATGACTAAACTGATGGTTAATTGTCTGTCTCAGGGTCTTAATGGTTAATTGTTAAAGTAGCTCTCAAAGTCTTTGGTAACCTGAAACTGTGAAGGGTTGCTTGAATGAAAAATGGAATTAAATTTGTTAGACATCTAGGTCTTAACCAAATGGGATAAAATGCTGGAGCACTGGTTGCTGAAACTGGGTTTGTGCTTTTGAAATCTGCTAGTGAACATGTGTTGTGCTTAACTGATTCATAAATTTGCCTTCTAAGAATTCTCTTGTAAAAATGACTTCCGCCTTAAAGAGAATTCATATGAGAAGACTTTTAGGACAAATACAGATCTTTGATATGTTAAAATCCTGGAACTGAAATGGGTAAGAATTTACAGAAGTAAAATCTGCATTCAGACTAAACCAGAATTAATAACCTGGGAGTAGATGAACTGTAAAATTGTAATGTTGTGACTCTTAATGTTTTGTCTTATTTTAACCATGACTGATTCTGTAATGTTTGCTCTTCCAGACTAGGGAAACTTTGTCTTAAGTTATCTGTAACATGCAGAGATATAAAAGTAGTCATTTGTAAACAAATCATAGTATTCAACTCTTTCTCTCTATCAGAACCCTCTGAAACCAAAATGTCTCAGCATGTATTCACTGTTCTTGCTGAGCTTATGTAAATAATTAGACAAAGTTTGTTAAAATTGGACTTGTTTTTCAAATGAATTAGTCCTTATTTGGCTCTCTCTGATTATGAGGCTTATTTTAGAAAGAAAATTATGTTTTAATAACACACCTTTATGGATGTTAAATTCTAGACTTGATTGTCTTTAAAAGTTTGTTTACGAAGCTAGAGGTAAACTTCAGGAAGTTGCACGATAGCTCATTTAGATGACCTTGCTTTTGCCAGTCAATCAGCCCCAGATATAGGGAGGAAAAAGGATTTGAAGGGAAGAATCTGATTAAGTTAGTGGGAATAGCAGAAAAGGTATTTAACCAACAGGGATGCACAGGAGGAAGGTTTTGGCATTACATGAGGCAGGTTGGGAATGGTAAATGGAAGGAATAGCTTAAGCACATAGAAGGCAGGTGGGAAGACTTAGATTCAGATCAGTGTGCTTACTGTACAGAAAAAGGACATTGGGCAAGGGAGTGCCCCAAAAGGAAGACGGCAATGCTGGCCACCAGAGACTGAAGGGGCCATGGTTCGGAGTCACTTCCCAAACCTCAGGTAAAAATTGAAGTGGAGGGGAAATCAACTAAAATCTATGAGGAAACTATCTGGAGAGGAAGTCTGGGTACAAGGGGCGAATTTCATTGAAAAACATAAATGGACAACTGTGCAGATGTTTGTGGCAGCAGTAGATGTATGCATTCTTTACTAGCCAGTCTCAGAACCAGAGGAGGCAAAAGAAGGGAGCCTTCTCCAAACCCTCCAGGTCAAGTTTCCCGAAGTCTGTGCAGAAGGGAAGCCCTCTGGCTTGGCCAAGGGACAACTTCCAGTGGTGGTAAAATTAAAAGCAATGGCCATGGCTGTTCGGATCTGGCAGTACTCCCTTCCCTGGGAAGCAAAAGAAGGGATCAGAGAACACATTAACCTCCTTGGAGGAGAAGGGAACCTAGTTCTTTGCAAGTCTCCATGGAACACACCTTTGCGGCCTGTCAAAGAGGCCGAGACTGGAGAGTACCGGCCCATTCAGGACTTGTGGGAAGTTAATACATGGGTTGAAGTGATCCACCCAACGGGGCCTAACCCCTATACCCTCCTCTCCCTCTTGGGCCCCAAAAGAACTGTTTATATCATCTTAGATGCCAAAGATGCATTTTTCTGCATATCTTTAGCAAGGGAGTCTCAGAACCCTTATTGCTTTTGAGTGATCTGACCCATGGGAAGGATTCCAAGGCCAGCTCACCTGGGAATCCCCCAAGGATTCAAGAATTCACCCAATATCTTCGATGAAGCCCCACACGAGGATTTGCATGAGTACAGAACCTCCAACCCGGAAGTCACTCTGTTATAGTATGTTGATGACTTGCTAGTAGCTGCTGAGGACGATGAGTCATGTTTTCAGGAGACAAAAGCTCTCTTACAGACTCTGCAGGCAAAAGGGTATCCAGTGTCAGCAAAGAAAGCACAGCTCTGTCAGAGCCACGGCACTTATCTAGGCTTTGATCTCTGCAAGGAAGCGCGTTCAGTGTCTGAGTCCAGGAAACAGATAATCACCCGATACCCCTGCCCCACCACGTTCAGACAATTGAGGGAGTTTCTTGGAATGGTGGGCTACTGTAAGTTGTGGATACCTCGGTTTACAGAGATTGCCCGACCTCCCTACGAACTGGCAAAAGGGGGGCTCACTAAGATAGAATTTACAACTGAGGCAAAAGGAGCATTTCAAGAATTACAAACAGCCTTACTGAGTGTCCCAGCATAGGCCATCCCAGATGTTACCAAGCCCTTCCACTTGTATGTGGATGAAAAAGCAGGGGTGGCCAAAGGAGTTTTGACTCAGACTCTGGGGCCTTGGCAAAGGTCAGTAGCTTATCTTAGCAAGAAACTAGATCCAGTAGTGGCTGGGTTCCCCCCTTGCTTCCACATAATTGCTGCCCCAGCTCTCCTGGTCAAGGATGTAAGTAAATTGACTTTGGGTCAAAATATCATCTTGACCACCACCCACGCTATTAAGGGCTTTCTCCGAACTCCACCCGACTGATGGATGACGGATGCCCGAGTGATGGGGCATCAGGCCCTCCTCCTCAACGAAGCAAGAGTGACCTTTGAGCCCCCAGGGGTGATAAATCCAGCTACGTTGCTGCCAGAGTAGCTGGCTGAGCATCCACATGGTTGCAGGAAGCTCCTAACCCAAGTCACAGGAGTAAGGCCGGACCTCAAAGACATTCTCCTTCTGGACGTGGAGATGACTTTGTTCACAGACAGGAGTAGCTACATGGTGGATGGAAAGAGGTATGCGGGGGCTGCAGTGGTTTCACCTGAGAAGGAACTCTGGACGGCAGCCCTCCCACATGGAACATCAGTGCAATAAGCGGAGCTGATTGTACTCACCAAGGCACTGCACATTTCCAAAGACTATCTATACGGACAGCAGGCATGCCTTTGCTACTGTCTATATACATGGGGATATTTATAAAGAAAGGGGCCTATTAACAGCAGAAGGAAAAGGAATTAAAAACAGAGGAGAAATATTGGCTCTCCTCCAGGTTATTTGGGACCCAAAAGAGGTGGCCGTTATACATTGCCCAGGACACCAAAAGGGGACTCATCTGATTAAGAAAGGAAACCAAGTAGCAGATCGAGCCGCAAAGCAAGCAGCCCAAGAAACAGTGCAAGAGCTGGTTACACTCCAGGCTCCAGCCCTACCAGAAATTCTGAACTATTCAGAATAAGATTTAAAGTATTTACAAAAATGGGTTAAATTGGACTATGAAGGGGACTGGGCTAAGACTGAAACAGGAATGTTAATTCTTCTTCGAAGATTAGGTAAGATGTTAGTAGACCAGATACTTCAGGGTACTCATTTGGGGACACGGAAACTCAAGGAACTTATAGGCAAGCAGTTCCAGGTTTCTAAATTAGGGCGTATGGTTAAGGATATAGTTGATAGATGTGCTCAATGCCAGGCAGTTAATATGGGAGGAACTAGAATAGAAAGAGTGAAAAGAGAAAGAGATAAGGAATCAGGAGTCTATTGGGAAATAGATTTTACAGAAATGAAACCCAGAAAATATGGTCACAAGTATACGTTAGTTTCTGTAGATACGTTTTCAGACTGGGTAGAGGCTTTTCCCGCCAAACATGAGACAGCAGGAGTGGTAGCCAAAAAGCTATTAGAAGAAATAATTCCTAGGTTTGGCCTGGCTCTTGCAATCGGGTCAGACAATGGCCCTGCATTTGTGAGTTCAGTCTCACAGGCATTGGCCAATGCCGTGAGCACTAATTGGAAACTACATTGTGCCCACCAGCCTCATAGTTCTGGGCTAGTAGAGAGAATGAACCGGACTCTTAAAGAGTCCTTGACAAAACTAATTCTGGAGACTGGCGGTGGATGGGTGGATCTCCTTCTTTCACCCTCCTCAGGGCGTGATGTACACCCTACTTAAACAAGGTGACCACATTTGAAATAATGTTCGAGAGACCCTCCCCCCTCTCTGCCCTCGGCTACAAGAGGTTGCTCTAGCAGAAATGACTGATCAGTCTGTACTTCAGTTACTGCAATCATTACAGTCTATCTTAAAAAGAACCCTCACAGGGATATGAACTGCCCACACTGACACAGAGGCAGAGGCGGAGCCACATCCCTACCAACCCGGGAACTTGGTTTGGATATGTCACCACCAAATGGGAAACTTGGAGCCTCGCTGGAAGGGACTGTTTACTCTCATGCTGACTACTTCCATGGCAATAAAAGTAGAAGGCATCAGGGCCTGGATTCATGCAGGTCATGTCAAATGAGCCAAGGAAAAAGACGTCCCCCAGAGCTGGAAGTCGCAGCCAATGGACCCCGCTGACCATGGACTAAAGCTAAGACTCAAAAGACTATGAGTTTATTGTTGCTCCTATTATTACCTGTTAGTGCATTATTGCTCTGATCGATACCTGTTTATGGAAAGTATAGTTGGGAAATTAGAGGAACAAAATTAGGAAAAATGGAAAAGGTATACAAAGTGGTAAATGGCTAACTCATCAGCTGACTGTTCTCTAGTGTCATTTGTACAAAAGAAAACTAGAGCGATAAAAATGTTAGACTTACATGCTCAATATAACCCCTTACAAGAGAACAACATAGAACTGGCAGAAAAGTCAAGGATTTAACTAATCTCCAAAGAAAAGGCGGGAATGTAAGGGCCTGGTTAGCCAGAAGGAGTCATTTTGTGTTTATGCATTGAACTTAGATTGACCCCGTCCCTCCCAGAGGAACTTTCATGCAAAGCCTAGACACAAGGGTGGTCAAGCCAGGTGAAGACATCCAATCAGTTGGGCACGCATATATCTACTAGGGTAAATTGAAATTAAATTGGACACCCGTTTGTTACCTAGCAGTTTTTTCTGTGTGTGGCAGACCTAGCATGACTGTGCAGTTTTCTCTGTGTGTTGCAATCTCATTGGTCACCTGTGTATAGCCTGGCTAAACTACCTTTATAAAAGTTATTCTGTGAGGCTGGGAGGTCTCGTCTCTTTGCAAGAGACAGCCTTGACCGGTCAATTTGATTCTTGATGCTTGATGCAAATAAAAGCTTTGCTTGACCTTCACTTTGTATCAGTCTTGCTCCTTTGATCATGGACCCTAACAGTGTTCTGTTTGGTGCCTCAGGAAACCCCATATGCTGGTATTTGAAACCAGGACTCTGAGGAGAGAAGCCAGGAAACCAAAGCAAGGGTTCAGATTAGGGCCTAGGATCCTGAACAGATCAATCTTCTTCCCTTTGTATCAGTCTTGATCCTTTGATTATGGACCCTAACAGGACTGCTCTCCCAAAGGAAACTGCCTGTCACAATTGCCCAAACGCTGCAGATTATGAGAAACCTGCAAGAACCCTGAGCCCACACCGATTTTGTAGGTTGCTCTGGGCCAAAATGCGCAGTTTGACACACCCTAGGCACCTACCTCCATGCAGACATCCAGGTCAAAAGCCCTGAGTAAGAAGATTGGACCTGACATAACCCTAGGACCTCATCAGAACCCTAGCTTAGGTTTATAGGCATCTGTCCCCAGAGGTCTGTTGTGGAATACCAACATATGGTCCAACATGTGGTCTCTGAGCCACACAGCAGAACCCCTCTTGTACCCAGAAAGAAAGCATCCTCTTAAGAGCTGTGTCAAAACCTCAGAATAGGAGAATCCTGCATGACTCTGAGCCACAACCACAATCTAAGGTCTCCCTGGACAGAAATCATCATAGTGAACCGTGTGCATGAGACCCTCTGTCAACTCAACCCCTGGGGCACGTCACCCCAGAGGCAGCAGATTCAACATACCATGTTCCATGGCTGCAGTGGTAAGTGGGGGTGGGCTTTCCAAGCATCCACGCGGAGAGATCTGCTATCCAATATTTCCATATGGGGGACCCTGGAGCCCTATAACCCCTGTACTGCCCAAAGACACCTTGATGTTTGGAGCAGCTCACAAGCCCCAGAGTGTGAAAGCCACCATGGCCTCTTGAGGCCACCCCTCCATTAATCGGCCATCATGCACACAAACTGCAGCATGAACAGACATCAGACACTTGCCCTTAATCAGGTGCTGGAGACTTTTAATCAGGCCCTGCATATTGAAATTGCCATGCTCTCGGCACTAAATTTAACCATAGCTTGTGTTTTGAGACTTCTGTCCTCACCCTTCTGGCCTGCAAGCCCTCCAGATTAGGAATTCTGGAGCCACAATGCAGGCTTCTGCCTTCCCACCAGAAAGAAGAAGGGTCCTATGTAGTGTAGGAGAATCCTACATGGCCAGTGAGCCACCATGAAATCCAAAGATCTCCCTGGACACCAACAAGCATTGTGACCAATCAGCCTGAGAACCCCTGTCAACTCATCCTCCTTGCATCTTCGAACCACAGCCAGCAGTTCGACCTGCAATGTTCCTCGGCTGAAATGTCAACAGGAGATGGCCTTTCCAGGCATCCATGTGGGAAGCTCTGCTATCCAAACTTTCCACATGGGGGACCCTGGAGCCATCCAACCGGAATCCCCCTGTCCCGCAGGACGCCTTGCAGTTTGGAGCAGCTAGAAAGCCCGAGCGTGGGAAAACCTCCAAGGCCTCTTGAGGCCACCCCTCCATTCGTCAGCCATCATGGACACAAACTCCAGCATGAGTGGACATCTGACACTCGCCCTCACTCAGAAGCTGGAGATCTTGACTTAGCCACTGGACATTGGAACTTCCATGCGCTCTTCTCTGAACTTAACAGTACCTTGTGTTTTAAGATTTCAGTCCTCACATGCCTGGCACACAAGCCCTCCAGATTGTTAAATCTGGAGCCACAATGCAGAAAGGAGAAGTGCTTTAAGGGTCTGCCCAGAAACCCCAGATGAGGTTCCATCTGCATGGCCCTCGATGGCACCCCACTATCAGAGGCCTCCCTATGCACTAGTGCTCTGTCTGACACAGCCTGAGCCCTGACCTCCTGTCTGCTACCCAGATAGCGGGCCCCATATCCTGCAGGTGGGACCTTATGTGGACCAAGGCCTTCATCTCTACCCAAGCTGGGTATTCAGGCAACTGTCCCCAGACCTGCTTATGGGGGAACCTGAAGCACAAAAGAGTACTCCCCCTTCACCAAGGCAGGAAACCTGTCTGTTGGGATGGGTGTCCAACCTCAGAGTGGACCAGCTGCATGGCCCATGAGACCACACCCACACATGAGGGCCGCCTTGGCACAAAGAGGCATTGTGACCTTCAGCCTGAGCCCGCTTTCAAACAAGACCGCTTGGGAGCAGGAACAGAAGCCCGCAGAGAGGGCCAGGTTGTCCCTAGACTGAAAACCTAACCCTCGGTCAGTTCTGAAGGAGCCCGGACCCAGAACCCGTCTCCAGAATCCCTGTTTGGGTGGGACCTCTGAGAGGGAAAACAGCACTCTTCGATTCCCAAGAAAGACACCAAACTCTTGAGAGTCAGGCAGAATCCCTAGAGAGGAAGAATCTAACATGGCCCCATGAGGCCACTCCTACATTCCATGTTTCTCTTTGACACAAAATCCAGAGACAAAAGCCTGAGTGACCGCCTCCCACTTGCCCTTCTTTCATATCCCGAGGAGCTCTCCTCACGGTCTATAGATAGGGCCTGCCATACCCTTGCCTCCAAACTTAAGCCTAGTTTGTGATTTCAGTCCTCTGTCCCCACAGCCCAGGCCCAACACCCTCCAAGGCTGCGGAGTCTGGAACCACACCATAGGACTGTGCTTGCCCTCCTCAAGGAAACTCTGCCCACTCCATTGGCCACAACCCTACAGATTAGGAGAAATCTCCAAGGCCGCTGAGGCTATTCTGATAATGTAGGCCGCCCTGGACAAGCAGGGGCATTCTGACTCAAGCTGAACAACTACCTCCACACAGATAGGCAGAGATGTCCTCAGAGACAGAAGATTGAAGCAGACAGGCCACTAGGCCCTAATCTGAACCCTAGCTTTGGTTTCCATGGGTTTCTCCTCAGAGGCCTGGTTTCGATTTCCATCATATGGGGCATTCCTAAGGCACCAAAGCGAACACCTCATTTTTCCACATGGGAAGCTTGCTCTTTGGAGTTGTGTCATACCCTTCAGCTAGGAGAATCCTTCTGGGCCCCAGAGCCACCACCGTATTCCAAGGTCTCCATGGACACAGACCCACATGATCACCCATCCTAAGAGTATCCATTTCCATATGGGGTGTCCTGGAGCTACCCACCAGGATTCAGCTGTCCCAGAGAAGGAAACCTTGTGGTTTGGAGCAGCACAACTGCCAGTGTTAGAAAACCTCTATGGCCTCATGAGCAACCCCCTTCATAAAGGGTCCATAATGGGCACACACTACAGCCTGAGCCAACGTCTGATACTCTCCCTGACTTCAGATGCAGGAGATCTTGATTCAGCCACTGCAGAGTTGGCCTGCCAAGTCCTCGGCCTGAAACCTAACCCTAGGTTGTGTTTCCAGCCTTCTGTCCTAACACTCCTGTCCCACAAGCCCTCTGAATTGGGAATACCGGAGTCAAAACACAACAATCTGCCTGCCCACAAGAAGAAAAACCTTGCCCTTTGGGCCTGCCCAGAAACCCCAAGTGAGGATCAACGTGCACAGCCCTCGACAGTACCCATATTTCATAGGCTGCCCTGGGCACTAATGCTCTGTGTAAAACAGCATGAGCCCAGACTCCCGACAGACACCCAGATAGCAGCCAGCACACCCGGCACATCAGACCTGCCATGGCCTTAGGCCTTAGTCATCTCTCCCAAACCTGGGTTTCCAGGCATCTGAACCTACACCGTATCTCCTATCCCTGCACAGGGGGGAACCTGATGCAAAAATCAGAACTCCTCCTTCTCTATGTCAGGAAACCTTGCTGTTGGCATGGTGTCAAAACTTCAGAGTAGGAGAAACCTGCATGACTCATGAGGCCACGCCCATGCTTGAGGGCCGCTTTGGGCACAAACATACATTGTGACCCTCAGCTTGAGCACCAATTCCAAATAAGGCCTCTCAGTTGTTGCACCAAGAGTCTGCATATCTGGCTTGCCATGCCCCAGGCCCAAAATCATAAATGGAGTTCAGGTTTTCCAGTCCCACATACCCAGGGCGCTTCCCAGGATTCCCTCTTTGGGAGGGACACCTGAGGCAGCAAAAGGGACTTCGCCCTTCCCACAGAATGACCGCACACTCTAGGGAGCCTGGCCAAATCCCCAGAGGGAGACTCGTCTATGGCCCATTAGGCCACCACTCCATTCCACGGCCATCCTTGACATAAAATCCAGAGACAACAGCTTGAGCAACCGCCTCACACTTGCCCTTCTTTCATATCCCGAGGAGCTCCACTCACAGTCTGTAGATCAGGCCTGCCACACCCTGGGCCCAAATCCTAAGCCAAGTTTGTGTTTTCAGACTTCTGTCCCCACAATCCTGGACCACACACCCTCCAGGGTGCGGTCTCTGTAGCCACAGTGCAGGATGGTGCCTGCCCTCTCCAAGGAAACTCTGCCCATTCCATTGGCCACAACCCTACAGATTAGGAGAAACGTTCAAGGTCCCCGAGGACTACCCAACTGTGTAGGCCGCCCTGAGCAAACAGGGGCATTCTTACACAAGCTGAGCAACTACCTCCACTCAGACATGCAGACAGATGTACCCAGAGACATAAGATTGAAGCGGACAGGCCCCTAGGCCCTAATCTCTACCCAAGCTTTGGTTTCCAGGCCTCTCTCCTCAGAGGCCTGGTTTCAAATACAAGCAAATGGGGATTTCCTAAGGCACCAAACAGAGAAACTCTTATCTCCACATGGGAAGCTTGCTCTTTGGAGCTGTGTCAAACCCTCTGGGTAGGAGAATCCTACAGGGGACCTGAGCCACCACCCCATTTCAGGGTCTCCATGGACACAATCCTACATTAGGATGCATCCTCAGGAGACTCCATTACAACTCAGCCCCCTGTTTACTGCGCCCCAGAGCCAGAAGAGTAAACCTGCCTTGTTGCTAGGAGCCAATGGGAATGTGAGGTGGGTTTTCCAGGCTTCCATCCTTAGATCCCTGGTCTCGAGAGTTTCCTATGTGGTGTCCTGGAGCCATCCAACAGGATTCATCTGTCCCACAGAAGGAAACCTTGTGGTTTGGAACAGCTCACAACCCCCAGTGTGGGAAAACCTCCAGGGCCTCATGAGGCTCCCACCTTCCTGAAGGGGCCATCATGGACACTAACTCCATCCTGAGCCAATGTCTGATACTAACCCTGACTTCAGATGCAGGAGATCTCGGTTCAGCCTCTTCAGTGTGCTCCTGCCGTGCCCTCGGCCTGAAACCTCACACTAGCTTGTGTTTTCAGAGTTCCGTCCTAACACTCCTGTCCCACAAGCCCTCCAGATTGGGATTTCCAGAGCCACAACACAGCAATCTGCCTGCCCACCAGAAGAGAAACGTTGCCTCATGGGGCTGCCCAGACCCCAAGTGAGGGTCAACATTCATGGCCCTCGAACGGACCCCAAATTCATAGGATGCCCTGGGCACAAAAGTTCTGTCTGACACAGCCTGAGCCCAGACCATCCGACAGTCACCCAGACAGATGGACGCATTCCCAGCACATTGGACTGGCCATGGTCTTAGGCCATCATCTCTTCCCAACCTGTGTTTCCAGGCATCTGAACCTAGACCTTCTCTCCAATCCCTGCACCCAGGAGTTGCACAAGGGAGAACCTGTTGCACAAAGCAGAATTTCTCCATCCACATGGCAGGAAACCTTGCTGTTGGCGTGGTGTCAAACCTTGGCAGGGGAGGCCTGCATGGCCCATGAGGCCACGTCCTTGCTTGAGGGAAGCCTTGGGTACAAACACGCATTGTGACCCTCAGCGTGAGTCTCGTGTTCAAATAAGGCCTCTCATTGGCTGGACCTAGAGCCCACATAGGCGCTTGCCATGCTCCTAGGCACCCAACCAGAACCAGAGTTTGGGTTTTCCAGGTGCCTGTACCCAGGGCTCTGCTCTGGAATCCCTCTTTTGGAGGGACACCTGAGGGAGAAAACAGGACTCCTCCCTTCCCACAGAATGACCACAAACTCTTGGGAGCTGGGCCAAATCCCCAGACAGGGAGACTCGTCCATGGCCCAAGAGGCCACCCGCCATTCAATGGCCATCCTTGACACAAAATCCAGAGACAAAAGTCTGAGAAACCGCCTCACACTCTCCCTTCGTTCATATCCCGAGGAACTCCCCTCACAGTCTATAGATCGGGCCTGCCATACCCTCAGCCCGAAACCTAAGCTGAGTTTGTGTTTTAAGACTTCTCTACCCACACCCCTGGCCCACACACCCTCGAGGTTCAGGCCCTGGAGCCACATCGCAGGACTGTGACTGCCCTCTCCAAGGAAACTCTGCCCATTCCATTGGCCACAACCCTAAATATTAGAGAAACCTCCAAGGTCTCCGAGGCCATCGCAATAGTGCAGGCTTCCCTGGACAAATAGGGGTGACCTGACACAAGCTGAGCAACTACCACCACTCAGACGAGTAGACGGATGTCCCCAGAGACAGAAGATTGAATCGGACAGGTCCCTAGGCTCTAATCTGAACCCTTGTTTTGGTTTCCAGGCATCTCTCCTCAGAGACCTGTTTCAAATACTAGCATATGGGAGTTTCCTGAGTCACCAATCAGAACACCTCTCGTCTCCACATGGGAAACTTGCTCTTTGGAGCTGTGTCAAACCCTCCAATTAGGAGAATGCTTCAGGGCCCCCAGCCACCACCACATTTGAAGGTCTCCATGAACACAAACCCACATTTTCACCCATCCTCAGGAGAGTTCATTTCAACACAGCCCCCTGGGTATCTCGCACCTGAGACAGCAGATGGAACCTGCCTTGTCGCTAGGAGAAAATGGGAATGATAGGTAGGGTGCCCAGGCCTCCATACTTAGAACCCTGTTCTCGAGGGTTTCTGTATGGAGTGTCCTGGAGCCATCCAGCATTTCTCAACTCTCCCGCAGAAGGAAACGTTGCAGATTGGAGCATCTCACAACCCCCAGCATGGGAAAGCCTCACTTGACCTCATGAGGCCCAGCCTTCATGATGGAGCCATCATGGATGCAAACTCCAGCCTGAGGCAACGTCTGATCCTCGCCCTGACTTCAGATGCAGGAGATATCGATTCAGCCTCTGTAGAGTGTGCCTGCCCTGCTCTCGGCCCCAAACCTAGCCCTAGCTTGTGTTCTCAGACTTCAGTCCTCACACTCGTGGCCCACAAGTCCTCCCGATTGGGAATAATGGAGCCACCACGCAGCACTGTGCCTGCCTACCAGAAGAAAAATGTTGCCCTATGGGGATGCCCAGAAACCCCAAATGAGGATCATCTTGCACAGTCCTCAAATGCACCCCAATTTCCTAATCTGCCCTGGGCACTAATGCACTGTTTGACACCGCATGAGCACAGACCTCCAGACAGACACCCATACAGCTGGCCACATACCCAGCATATTGGACCCGCCATGGCCTTAGACCCTCATCTCTTCGCAACCTGGGTCTTCAGTCATCTGAATGTAGAGATTATCCCCAGTACCTGCACAGGTGGGAACCTGATGCACATATCAAACTCCTCCTTCCCCATGGCAGGAAACCCTGATGCTGGCATGGTGTCAAGCCTTCAGGGTAGGAGAAACCTGCATGGCCCATGAAGACAAGCCCATGTTTGAGGGCCGCCTTGCCTCTAGACCCCAATCTTAACCAGAGGTGGGGTTTTCCATTCACCCTTACCCAGGGCTCTGCTCTGGAATCCCTCTTTTGGAGGGACACCTGAGATAGAAAACAGGACTCCTCCCTTCCCACAGAATGACCCCAAACTTTTGGGAGCCAGGCCAAATCCCCAGAGAGGAAGATTCGTCCATGGCCCATGTGGACACCCCTACATTCCATGGCCATCCTTGACACAAAATCCAGAGACAAAATCCTGAGAAACTGCCTCACACTCGCCTTTCATTCATATCCTGAGGAGCTCCTGTCTCAGTCTGTAGTTTGGGCCTGCCATACTCGGCCTGAAACCTAAGCCTACTTTGGGTTTTCAGACTTCTGTCCCCACAGCCCTGGCCCACACACCCTCCAGGCTGGGTCCCCTGGAGCTACACCACAGGACTGTGCCTGCCCTATCCAAGGAAATCTGCCCATTCCACTGGCCACAATCCTACAGATGAGGAGAAACGCCCAAGGTCCCCGAGGCCATCTCAATAGTGTATGCCACCGTGGGCAAACAGTGGTGGTCTGACATAATCTGAGCAACTACCTCCACTCAGGCAAGCAGATGGATGTCTCCACAGACAGAAGATTGACCTGGACAGGCCACTAGGCCCTAATTTGAACTCTTGCTTTTATTTCCAGGTATCTCTCCTCAGACGCCTGGTTTCTAATAGCAGCATATGGGGGTTTCCTGGAGGCAGTAAGCAGAACACCTCTTGTCTCCACATGGGAAACTTGCTCTTTGGATTTGTGTCAAACCCTCCAGTTAGGAGAAACCTTCAGGGCCCCCGAGCCACCGCCACATTCCATGGTCTCCATGGACAAAAACCCACATTTTCACCCATCCTCAGGAGAGTCCATTTCAACAAAGTCCCCTGGGTAGTTCCCCCAGAAACAGGAGATCTAATCTGCCTTGTTACTAGGAGACAATGGGAAAGCGGTGTGGGGTGCACAGGCATCCATCTTTACAACCCTGCTCTCGAAGCTTTCTGTATGGGGCGTCTTGGAACATCCTGCGGTTTGGAGCATCTCACAAATCCAAGCATGGGAAAACCTCCATGGCCTCTTGAGCCCCCCCCATTGTAAACAGTCCATCATGGACACAAACTCCAAACTGAGTCAACGTCTGACCCTCGCCCTGAATTCAGGTGCAAGAGTTTTCATTCAGCCCCTGCAGAGTGGGCCTGCCGTGTCCTAGCACCGAAACCTAACCCTAGCTTGAATTTTCAGACTTCTGTCCTCACACTCCTGGCCCACAAGCCCTCCAGATTGGGAATTCTGGAGCCACAACACAGCACTCTGCCTGCCCTCCAGATTCTCCAGAAGAAAAATGTTGCCTTATGGGGCTGTCCAGAAATCCCAAAGGAGGATAAACTTCCATGCCACTCCACTGCACCTCAATTATATAGGCTGCCCTGGGTACTAATGCAAGATTAACACAGCCTGAACCCGGACATCCCGACTGACACCCAGACAAACTTGCTCTTTGGAGGTGTGTCAAACCCTCCAGTTAGGAGAATCCTTCAGGGACCCGATCCACCGCCACATTCCAAGGTCTCCATGGACACAAACCCACATGATGACCCATCCTCAGGAGAGTCCATTTCAACTCAGCCCCCTGGGTCACTCCCGTAGAGCCAGCAGATCGAGCCTGCCTTATGGCTAGGAGACAATGGGAATGTGAAGTTGGGTGTCCAGACATCCATCCTTAGAAGTCTGCTCTCTAGTCTTTCAGTATGGGGCATCCTGGAGCCATCCAGGAGAACTCGACTGTCCCCCAGAAGGAAACCTTGCGGTTTGGAGCAGCTCGCAACCCCCAGCGTGGGAAAGCCTCAATGGCCTCATGAGGCCACCTCTTCATCAAGGGGCCATCATGGACACAAACTCCAGTCTGAGCCAATATCTGATCCTCGCCCTGACTTCAGATGCAAGAGATCTTGATTCAGCCTCTGCAGAGTGGGATTGGCATGCCTTCGGTCCCAAACCTAACCCTACCTTGTGTTTTCCATCCACACACTCCTGGCCCACAAGCCTTCCAGACTGGGAATTCCGGAGCCACAATGCAGCACTCTGTCTGCTCACCAGAAGAAAACTGTTGCCCTATGGGGCTGCCCAGAAACCTCAAATGAGGATCATTGTGCACGCCACTCGACTGCACCCCAGTTATATAGGCTGCCCTGGGCAATAATGCTGTCTGACACAGTCTGAGCCCAGACCTCCCGAGTGACACCCAGACAGCTGGACCCACATCCAGGTGTGGACCCACCATGGTCTTAGGCTGTCTTCTGTTCCCAATCTGGGTTTTCAGGTTTCAGAACCTAGACCTTATCTCCAATCACTGCACAGGGGTGAATGAGATGCACAAATCACAACTCCTCCTTCCCCATGGTAAGAAACCTTGCTGTTGGCATGGGGTCCAACCCTCAGGGTAGGAGAAACCTGCATGGCCCACGAGGCAACACCCGTTCTTGAGGGACGCCTTGGGCACAAACACGCATTGTGTCCCTTAGCCTCTGCAATGGGCTCAAGTAAGGCCTCTCAATGGCTGGACCAAGAATTCCACTCAGACACGCAGACCGATATCCCCAGAGACAGAAGATTAAACCAGACAGGCCCCTAGGCCCTAATCTGAACCCTAGCTTTGGTTTCCAGGTGTCTCTCCTCAGAGGCCTGGTTTCGAATACCAATATGGGGGTTTCCTGAGGGACCAAACAGGTCCCGTCTTGTCTCCACATGGGAAGCTTTCTCTTTGGAACTTTGTCAAACCATCCGGGTAGGAGAATCCTGCAGGTCCCCTGAGCCACCGCCACATTTCAAGGTTTCTATTGACACAAACCCACATTATGACCCATCCACAGGAGAGGCCATTTCAACTCAGCTCCCTGGGTAACTCACTCCAGAGCCAGCAGATCAAACCTGGTTTGTTGCCAGGAGCCAATGGTAATGCAAGGTGTGGTGTCCAGGCATCCATTTTTAAAATCCTGCTCTCGAGTCTTTCCATACGGGGCATCCTGGAGCCCTAAAAATGGACTCGACTGTCGCACAGAAGGAAACCCCACGGTTTGGAGCAGCTCACACCAAGCGTGGGAAAATCTCCATGGCCTCCTGAGACCTCCCCCCCCCTTCATGAAGGGGCCATCATGGACACAAACTCCAGCCTGAGACAAAGTCTGATACTTGCCCTGACTTCAGATGCAGGAGATCTCGATTCAGCCTCTGCAAAGTGGGCTTGCCTTGCCCTCGGCCCCAAAACTAATCCTAGCTTGTGTTTTTAGACTGCGTCCTCACACTCTTGGCCCACAAGTGCTCCAGATTGGGAATTCCGGAACCACAACGCAGCACTCTGTCTGCCCACCTGAAGAAAACGGTTGCCCTATGGGGCTGCCCAGAAACCCCACATGTGGAACAACCTGCGTGGCCCTCCACCACACCCCATTTTCAAAGGCTGCCTGGCCAATAATGCTCTGTCTGACACAGCTGAAGCCCAGACCTCCAGACCAACATCCTGACAGCTGGCCGCACAGCCAACACAAAGGACCGCCATGGCCTTAGGCCATCATCTCTTCCCAATCTGGGTTTTCAGGAATCTGAACCTAGACCTTATCTCCAGTCCCTACACAGGGGGGAACCTGATGCACAAATCAGAACTCCTCCTTCCCCAGGGCAAGAAACCTTGCTGTTGCCATGGTGTCAAGCCTTCAGGGTAGGAGAAACCTGCAGGGCCCATGAGGCCACTCCTACGCTTGAGGGCGCCTTGGGCACAAACATGCATTGTGTCCCTCAGCGTGAGCCACGTTTTCAAATAAGGCCTCTCAGTGGTTGGACCAAGAGCCCATGTATGGGGCTTGTCATGCCTAGGCCCCCAACCCTAAATTGAGGTATGGTTTCCTAGTCACCCATACCTGGGCTCTGCTCTGGAATCCCTCTTTTGGAGGGACACCTGAGGCAGAAAACAGGACTCCTGCCTTCCCACAGAATGACACCAAACTCTTGGGAGCTGGGCCAAATCCCCAGAGAGGGAGACTCGTCCATGGCCCATGACGCCACCCCTCCATTCCATGGTCATCCTTGACACAAAATCCAGAGACAAAAGCCTGAGCGACTGCCTCCCACATGCCCTTCTTTCATATCACGAGGAGCTCCCATCTCAGTCTGTAGATCGGGCCTGCCATATCCTTGGCCCCAAACCTAAGCCGAATTTGTGTTTTCAGACATACGTCCCCACAGCTTTGGCCCACACACCCTCCAGGCTGGGGCCCTTGAAGCCACACTGCAAGACTGTGTCAGCCCTCTCCAAGGAAACTCTGCCCATTCCATTGGCCACAACCCTACAGATTCGGAGAAATTTCCATGGCCCATGAGGCCACCCTAATTGTGTAGGCCGCCTGGACAAACAGGGGCATTCTGACACAAGCTGAGCAATGAACTCCACTCAGACATGCAGACCGATATCCTCAGAGACAGAAGATTGAACCGGAAAGATACCTAGGCCCTAATCTGAACCTAGCTTTGGTTTCCAGGTGTCTCTCCTCAGAGGCCTGGTTTTGTATACCAATATGGGGGTTTCCTGAAGGACCAAACAGAACACGTCTCATCTCCACATGGGAAGCTTGTCTTTGGAGTTTTGTGAAGCCCTCCCAATTGGAGAATCCTGCATGTCCCTTGAGCCAGCGACATATTCTAAGGTCTCCATAGACACAAACACACATTATGTCCCATCCTCTGAAGAGACCATTTCAATTCAGCCCCTTGGGTAACTCGCCCCAGAGCCAGCAGACCAAACCTGCATTGTCGCTAGGAGCCAATGAGAATATGAAGTGGGGTATCCGGGCATCCATCCTTAGAACCCTGCTCTCGAGTCTTTCCGTATGGCACATCCTGGAGCCATCCAAAAATGACTCGACTGTCCCACAGAAGAAAAACTTGCAGCTTGGAGCAGCTCGAATCAGCTGCTGCACAGTGGAAATGCCATGTGCTCGACACTGAACTGAAGCATAGCTTGTGTTTTCCGACTTCTGTCCTCACACTCCTGGCCAACAAACCCTCCAGATTGGGAATTCTGGAGCCACAACACAGCCTTCTACCTGCCCACCAGAATAAAGAATGCCCTATGGGTCTGCCAGGAAACCCCTTCAGGAGGATCCGCCTGAAGGCTCTCGATGGCACCCCAATATCAGAGGCCGCCCTGGTCACTAATGCTCTGCCTGACACAGCCTGAGACTCGACCTCCTGTCAGCATCCCAGATAGTGGATCCATATCCAGCAGTGGGACCTGCCAAGGCCTGAGGCTGTCATCTCTATGCAAACTGGGTATTCAGACATCTGTCCCCAGACCTTACCTCAAATCCCCGCCTTTGGGGGAACTTGAAGCACAAAAGAGTACTCCTCCTTTCCCATGGCAAGAAACATGGCTGTTTGGACGGATGTCCAACCCTCAGAGTGGGATCCAGCTGTATCGCCCATGAGACCACGCCCACCCATGAGGGCCGCCTTGGGCACAAACAGGCATTGTGACCCTCAGCCTGAGCCCACTTTCAAACAAGCCCCCTAGGGAGCTGGACCAGGAGCCCAGAGAGCAGGCCTGCCATGCCCCTAGGCCCACATCCTAACCCTTGGTAGGGTTCTCCAGGTGAAATTTCCCAGAATCTGACTCTGGAATCCCTGTTTGGGCGGGACCCCTGATACCGAAAACAGGACTCTTCCCTTCCCCTAGAAAGACACCAAACTCTTGGGAGCCGGGCAGAATCCCCAGAGAGGAAGAATCTCCCATGGCCCCATGAGGCCAGCCCTCCATTCTGTGGCAATCCGAGACAAACAATTCAGACAGAGAAGCGTAAGCTACTGCCTCCCAGCCGACCGATCTTCAAATCCCTGGGAGCAGCCCTCAGGGTGTGCAGATAGCTCCTGCCATCACCTCGCCCATAACCCTAACCTGAGTTTGTGTCTGCAAACTTCTGTCCCCAAAGCCATGGCACGTGCCCTCCAGGATGGGGTCTCTGGAGTCACACAGCAGGATTGGACTCACCCTCCCTAAGGAAACTCTGCCTGTCACAGTTGCCCAAACTGTCCAGATTAGGAGAAACCTGCCAGGCCCCTGAGCCCACCCCAATTTCATAGGCCGCTCTGGACAAAAATGCACAATCTGACACACCCTAGGCACCCACCTCCAGGCAGACAAGCAGGTCATTGACCCTGAGTCAGAAGATTGGACCTGACTTGGCCCTAGGCCCTCATCGGAACCCTAGCTTAGGTTTTCAGGCATCTATCCCCAGAAGCCTGTTCTGGACTACCTCCATATGGTCCAACATGTGGTCCCTGAGCCATACAACAGAACCCCTCCTGTCCCCAAAAGGAAACCTTGCTCTTGGGAGCTGGGTCCAACCCTCAGGGTAGGAGAATCCTGCATGGCCCCTGATCCACCGCCACATTCTAAGGTCTCTGTGGACAGCAAGTAGCATTGTGACTCGTCAGACTGAGAAACCCTGTCAACTCAGCCCCCTTGGATCTTCGTCCCACAGCCAGCAAATCGAACCAGCCCTGTTCCTCGGCTGCAATATTATCTTGAGGTGGGCTTTCCAGATATCCATGCAGAGGCTCTGCTATCCAAACATCCCATATGGGGGTCTCTGGAGCCATTCAAACGGACTCCCACTGTCCTGCAGGACACCTTGCTGTTTAGAGAAGCTCACAAGCCCAAGCGTGGGAAAACAGCAGAACAGGCCTGCCATGCCCCTAGGCAAACATCCTAACCCTCGGTGGGGTTCTCAAGGTGTCATTCCCCAGAATCCGTCTCTGGAATCCCTGTTTGGGCGGGATCCCTGAGACTGAAAACAGCACTGTGTCCTTCCCCCAGAAAGACAACAAACTATTGGGAGACGGGCAGAATCACCAGAGAGGAAGATTCTCCCATGGCCCCATGAAGCTACCCCTCTATTCTGTGGCCACCTTAGACACACAATTCAGACAGCAAAGCCTGTGCTACCACCTCCCAGCTGCACGAACCTCAAATTCAGAGAAGCTGACCTCAAGGTGTGCAGATACTGTTGCCACCACTTCGGCCTTAACCCTCACCAGACTTTGTGTCTGCAGACTTCGGTCCCCAAAGCCCTGGCCCTCATGCCCTCCAGGATGGGGTTTCAGGAGCCACACTGCAGGACTGGGCCTGCCCTCCCTAAGAAACTCTGCCTGTCACAGTTTCCCAAACCCCCCAGAATATGAGAAAACTGCAAGGCCCCTGAGCCCACCTCAATTTTGTAGGCCTCTCTGGACTAAAATGCACAGTCTGACACACCCAAGGCACCCACCTCCAGGGTGACATCCACGTCAATGGCCCTGAGTCAGAAGGTTGAACCTGAACTGACCCTGGGACCTCATCGGAACTCTGGCTTAGGTTTCAGGCATCTGGCCCCAGCAGCCTGTTCTGGAATACCACCATAAGGTTCAACGTGTGGTCCCTGAGGCACAATAGAAACCCCCTGTCCCCAGAAGGAAACCTTGCTGGTTCCAACCCTCAGGGTAGGAGAATCCTGCATGGCTCCTGAGCCACCACCAAATTCTAAGGTCCCCCTGGACAGCAAGCAGCATTGTGACCCATCAGCCTGAGAACCCCTGTCAACTCAACACTCTTAGAACATTGTCCCAGAGTCAGCAGATGGAACCTGCCCTGTTCATCGGCTGCAATGGTAACGTGAGTTGGGCATTCCAGGAATCCATGCGAAGAGCTCTGCAATCAAATCTTTCCATATGGGGGACCCTGGAGCCATTCTACCAGACTCCCACTGTCCCACAGACGGACACCTTGCTGTTTGGAACAGCTCACAAGCCCCAGAGAAGAGAAGAAAAAGCTACATGCATCTTGAGGCCACCCCTCCATTTGCCGGCCATCATGGACACAACTGCAGTGTTAGCAGACGTCTGACACTCGCCCTTACTCAGATGCTAGAGATTTTGAATCAGCCGCTTCCCAGTGGAAGTACCATGAGCTGGGCACTGAACTGAAGCTTAGCTTGTGTTTTCAGGCTTCTGTCCTCACACTCCTGGTCCGCAAGCCCACCAGATTCCCAATTCTGGAGCCAAAACGCAGCCTTCTGCCTGCCCACCAGAAAGAAGTGCCCTATGGGTCTTCCCAGAAACCCCACATGAGGATCCACCTGAATGGACCTCGAGTACACGACAATATCATAGACCATCCTGGGCACTAATGCTCTGTCTGACACAGACTAAGGCCAAACCTCCTGTCAGCCACACATATAGCGGGCCCCATATCCTGTAAGTGGGACCTACAGTGGCCCGAGGCCATAATCTCTACAAAACCTGGGTATTCAGGCATCTGTCCCCAGACCTTACCTCAAATCCCTGCCTGTGGTGAACCCGAAGTACAAAAGAGTTGTCCTTCTTCCCCGTGGCAAGAAACCTGGCTGCTGGGATAGGTGTCCAACCCTCAGAGTGGGAGTCAACTGTATGGCCCATGAGACCACGCCCACTAAGAAGGGACACCCTGGGCACAAACAGGCATTGTGATACTCAGCCTGAGCCTGCTTTCAAACAAGACCCCTCAGGAGCTGGACCAGGAGCTCGCAGAGCGGGCCTGCCCTGACCCTAGGCCTGCATCCTAACCCTTGGTGGGGTTCTCCAGGCTCCCTGACCCAGAGACCATCTCTGGAATACCTGTTTGTGCAGGACTCCTGAAACGGAAAACAGTACTCTTCCCTTCCCCCACAAAGACACCAAACTCTTGGGATCCGGGCAGAATCCCCAGAGAGGAATATTCTCCCACAGCCCCATGATACCACCCTTCCATTCCGGTGCCATCATAGACAGAAAATTCTGTTGCAATAGCTTGTGTTACCTCCTCCCAGCCATCCTAAATTCAAATCAGAAAAAGCTGCCCTCATGGTGTGAAGATATGGTCTGACATTACCTTGCTCCATACCTCACCTGAGTTTGTGTCTACAGACTTCTGTCCCCAAAGCCCTGGCCCACATGCCCTCCAGCATGGGGCCTCTGGAGCCACACCACAGGACTGGGCCTGTCCTCCCGAAGAAAACTCTGCCCATCACAGTTGCCCAAACACTCCAGATAAGGAGAAACCTCAAGGCCCCAGGGACCCCCCCCCCAATTTTGCAGGCCACTCTGAACAAAAATGTGCAGTCTGACATACCCTAAGCACCCACCTCTAGGCTGACACGCAGGTCAATGGCCCTGAGTCAGGAGATTGAACCTGACCTGGTCCTAGAACCTCATCTTAACCCAACTTAGGGATTCCAGCATCTGTCCCCAGAAGCCTGTTCTGGAATACTGTAAGGGTCTGGTTGGCCTGAGGGAGTCATTTTGTGTTTATGTAGTGAACTTAGATTGACCCAACCCCTCCCAGAGGAACTTATTTGTAAAGCCTAGATACAAGGGTGGGTCACGCCAGGTGAAGACATCCAATCAGTGGGGAGCACGTATCTCTACTAGGGTAAATTGAATTCCAATTGGCTACCTCTGTGTGACCTAGCAGGTTTTTTCTGTGTGTGGCAGACCTAGCCTGACTGTGCAGTTTTTTCAGTATATTGCAATCCCATTGGCCACCTGTGTGTGGGCCGGGCTCAACCACCTCTATAAAAGCTGGTCTGTGAGGCTGCAAGGGGAATATAGCAGGAGGAGTCAGAGTAGCCGGTAGGGGAGCCATTGGGGGCAGCCTCATCAGCCTCGCCACCCCAAGCAGAAGCAGCAGCAGTGCCACCACAAGTGGCTTCACTGCCCTGAGCACCAGCAGCAGCAGCAGCAGCGCCGCTGCGAGCGGCCTGACTGCCCCAGGCAGTGTCACCAATGGGAGCAGACTCTCAGGAGCCGGAGGTGCAACCTCGTCATCGGGAGTGACACTCCCTAGCGTCATGAGCATCACGGGGCAGTGGCCTCACCAGCCGGGCAGTGTTCTCGCCAGGGAACAATGCTGCCAGAGTGTCATCATCGGGAAGCGGGAGTAGTTGGGTAAGGGAAGTAATCGGTGTTGGTGTCCTGGTCATCGTCGCTTCTTTGTAAGAGACGGCCCCACTGGTTGATTTGATTTTCGATGCTTGGCATTGCTGGGAGCTTTGTTGGCTGCAGCCTCGTCCAGGGAGTGGCCTCACCAGGAGTGGTCTGTGGCACAGAGGGTGGGGCAGGGAGCCTCCAGGAGGGACCCCAGGCTAGGCAGGCAGTGGCCCCCAGCAAGGCTTGGGCACCTACCAGTCAGTTTGGTTTCTGGTGCATGACGGGAAATAAAGCTTTGCTAGATTTTCGCTTTGTGTCAGTCTCGTCCTTTGATCACGGACCCTAACAATACCACCATAAGGTTCAATATGTGGTCCCTGAGCCACACATCAAAATCCCCCTGTCTGAGTAGGAAAACTTGCTCCTCAGAGCTGGGTCCAACCCTCAGGTGAGGGGCATTCTTCATGGCCCCTGAGCCACCGCCACATTCTAAGATCTCCCTGGACAGAGAGCAGCATTGTGACCCATCAGCCTGAGAACCCCTGTCAACTCAGCTGCCTTGTAATGTCGCCCCAGAGGCACCGATTAAACATTCCCTGTTCGTCAGCTGCAGTGGTAACACGAGATGGGCTTTCCAGGCATCCATGTGGAGAGGTCTCCTATCCAATCTTTCCATATGGGGGAACCTGGAGCCATTCAACAGGACACACTCTGTACAGCAGAGGGACACCTCGCTGTTTGGAACAGCTCACAAGCCCAGTGTGGAAAAATCTCCATGGCCTCTTGAGGCCACCCCTCCATTCGTTGGCCATCATGTACACAATCTCCAGCATGAGTTGACATTTGAAACTCGCCCTTACTCAGATGATGGAGATCTCGAATTAGCCACTGCACAGTGGAACTGCCAAGTCCTCGGCACTGAACTGAATCATAGCTTGATTTTCCGACTTCCATCCTCACACTCCTGGCCTTCAAGCCCTCCAGACTGGGAATTCTAGAGCCACAACACAGCCTTCTGCCTGCCACCAGAAAGAAGAGTGCCCTATGTGCCTGCCCAGAAACCCCACATGAGGATCCAACTGCATGGCCCTCGACAGCATCCGAATATCATAGGCCACTCTGGGCACTAATGCTTTCTCTGACACAGCCTGAGCCCTGATCTCCTGTCAGTCACCCAGATCGTGGGCCCCGTATCTGGCAGATGGGACCTGGTGTTTCCCAAAGCCGTCATCTCTACCCAACCTGGGTATTCAGGCATCTGTCCCCAGATCTTACCTCAAATCCCTGCCTTTGGGCAACCTGAAGCACAAAAGTGTACTCCTCCTTCCCCATTGCAGAAAACCTGGCTGTTGGGATGGTGTAAAACCCACAGAGTGGGAGCACGCTGCTTGGCTTATGAGTACACACCCACTCAGGAGGGCCACCCCGGGCACAAACAGGCATCCTGACCCTCAGCCTGAGCCCACTTGCAAACAAGCACCCTCGGGAGCTGGACCAGGAGCCCACAGAGGGGGCCTGAAATGCCCATGGGCCCACTTCCTAATACTCGGTGGGGTTCTCCAGGCACCCGGACCCAGAACCCGTCTCTGGAACCCCTGCTTGGACGGGACCCCTGAGATTGAAAACAGCACTCTTCCTTTCCCCCAGAAAGACACCAAACTCTTGGGAGCCGGGCAGAATCACCAGAGTGGAAGAATCTCCCATGGCTCCATGATGTCACCCCTCCATTCCGTGGCCATCCAAGACACACAATTCAGACAGAAAGAACTGCGCTACCGCCTCCCAGCCGCCTGAACTTCAAATCCTGAGAAGCTGCCCTCAGGGTGTGCAGATAGGGCCTGCCATCTCCTTGCCCCTAAACCTCACTCAAGTTTGTGCCTGCCGACTTCAGTCCCCAAAGTGCAGGCCCACATTCCCTCCAGGATGGGGCCTCTGGAGCCACACCGCAGGACTGGGCCTGCTCTCCGGAAGGAAACTCTGCATGTCACAGTTGTCCAATCCCTCCAGATTAGGAGAAACCTTCCAGGCCCCTGAGCCCACCCCAATTTCTCAGGCTGCTCTGGAATAAAATGTACAGTCTGACACATCCTAGGCACCCACCTCCAGGCAGACACATATGTCAAAATCCCTGAGTCAGAAAGTTGAACCTGACCTTCCCCTAGGACCTCATCAGAACCCTATTTTGTTTTCTCAGGAATATGTCCTCAGAAGCCTGTTCTGGAATAACACCATAAGGTTCAACATGTGGTCCCTGAGGCACACAACAGAACACCCCCCCGTCCCCAGAAGGAAACCTTGCTCTTGGGAGCTGGGTCCGACCCTCAGGGTAGGATAATCCTGCATGGCACCTGAGCCACTGCCACATTCTAAGATCTCCCTGGACAGCAAGCAGCATTGTGACCCGTCAGCCTGAGAACCCCTGTCAACTCAGGCCCCTTGGAAATTTGCCCCAGAGCCAGCAGATGGAACCTGTGCTGTTCCTTGGCTGCAATAGGAATGCGAGGTGGGCTTTCCAGGCATCCATGCAGAGAGCTCTGCTATCCAGTCTTTCCATATTGGGGACTCTGGAGATATTCAACCGGACTTCTCCTGTCCCGCAGAAGGATGCCTTGCTGTTTGGATCCGTTCACAAGCCCCAGCGTGGGATAAACTCCATAGCCTCTTGAGGCCACCCCTTCATTCATTGGTCATCATGGACACCAGCTCCAGTGTGAGTGGACATCTGACACTCGCCTTTACTCAGGTGCTGGAGATCTCGAATCAGCCCTTCACAGTGGAACTGCCATGCCCTGGGCACTGAACTGAAGCGTAGCTTGCGTTTTCCTACTCTGTCCCCACATTGTTGGCCCACAAGCCCTCCAGATTGGGAATTCGGAGCCACAATGCAACCTTCTGCCTGCCCACCAGAAAGAAGTGCCCTACGGGTCTGCCCAGAAATCCCACATGAGGGTCCACCTGCACAGCCCTCGAGGGCACCCCAATATCATAGGCCGACCTGCGCACTCATGCTCTGACTGACCCAGCCTGAGCCCTGAACTCCTGTCAACCACCTAGATAGCGGGCAACGTATCCTGCAGGTGGGACCTGCCATGGCCCAAGACGGTCTCCTCTACCCAGCCTGGGTATTCAGGCATCTGTCCCCAGACCTTAGCTCAAATCCCTGCCCATGGGGGAACCTGAAGCACAAAAGAGTATTCCTCCTTCCCCATGGCAGGAAACCTGGCTGTTGGGATGGGTGTGCAACCCATAGAGTGGGAGCCAGCTGAGTGGCCCATGAGACAATGGCCACTCAGAAAGGCCACCCTGGGCACAAACAGGCATTGTGACCCTCAGCCTGAGCCCGTTTTCAAACAAGCACCCTCGGTAGCCGGACCAGTACCCTGTATATCAGGCCTGTCATGCAACCTAGGCCCAAATCCTAACCCTCGGTGGTGTTCTCCAGGTGCCTGGAGGCAGAACCCGTCTCTGGAATCCCTGCTTTGGTGGACCCCTGAGATGGAAAACACCACTCTTCCCTTCCCCCCAAAAGACACCAAACCCTCGGGAGCCGGGCAGAATCCCCAGAGAGGAAGAATATCCAATGGCCCCATGATGCCACCCTTCCATTCTGTGGCCATCTGAGACACAGAATCCAGACAGAGAAGATTGTGCTCCCGCCTCCCAGTCGCCCTAATTTCAAATCCCGAGGAGCTGCCCTCAGGGTCTGCAGATCAGTCCTGCCATCACCTCACCCCTAACCATAACCCAAGATTTTGTGTGCAGACATATCCCCCAAAGTGCTGGCCCACAAGCCCTCTAGGTTGGGGCCTCTCAAGCCACACCGCAGGACTGTGCCTGTCCTCCCGAAGGAAACTCTGCCCGTCATGGTTGCACAAACACTCCAAATTAGGAGACACCTGCAAGGCCCCTGAATCCACTCCAATTTCGTAGGCCGCTCTGGACAAAAATGCACAGTCTGACACATGCCAGACACCTACCTTCACGCAGACACCAAAGTCAATGGCCCTGAGACCGAGGATTGTACCTGATATGCCCCTAAGACTTTATCGGAACCCTAGCTTAAGTTAACAGGCATCTGTACCCAGAGGCCTCTTCTGGAATACCTTCATATGGTGCAACATGTGGTCCCTGAGCCACACAACAGAACAACTCCTGTCCCCAGAAGGCAACCTGGCTCTTGGGAGCTGCGTCCATCCCACAGGGGAGGAGAATCCTGCATGGAGCCCGAGACCTCCCCTCCCTGGACACAAACCAGCATTGTGACCCATGAGCATGAGACTCCCTGTCAACTCAGCCTCCTGGGCACTTCACCCCAAAGTCACCAGATCAACACTGCCTTGTTCCTGGGCTGCAATGGGAAGCTAAGCTGGGCTTTCTAGGCATCCATGCGGAAAGCTCTGCTACCAAATCTTTCCATATGGGGGACTCTGGAGTGATCCAACCGTACTCCTCCTGCCCTGCCGAAAGAAACCTTGCTGTTCAGAGCAGCTCATAAGCCCCAGTCTGTGACAACCTCCATGGTCTCATGAGGCCACCCCGCCATTCGTTGGCCATTATGGACACAAATTCCAAGTGAGTGACCATCTGGCACTCTACCTTACTTAGGGGCTGGAGATCTCAAATCAGACGCTGCACATGGGAACGGCCATGTGCTCAGCACTGAACTGAACCATCACTTGTGTGTTCAGACATCTCTCCTCACATTCCTGGCCTGCAAGCCCTCCAGATTGGGAATTCTGGAGCCACAACGCAGCCTTCTGCCTGCCCACCAGAAGAAAAAAGGGCCTTATGGGGGTGCCCAAAAACCACAAGAAAGGATCGACCTTCCCGGCCCTGGGCCAACCCCAAATTCTTAGGCCACCCTGTGCACTAATGTGTGGTCTGCCACAGCCAGAGCGCAGACTTCCAGTCTGACACCCAGACAGCTGGGCACATATCCAGTGGTTTGGACCTGACATGGCCCTAGGCCGTCATCTCTAACTAACCAGGGTTTTCAGGCATCTGTCCCCGTACTGTTCTCAAATGCCTGCACATGGGGGTACCTGATGCACAAAACAGAACTCCTTCTTCCTCATATCAGGAAACATTGCTGTTGGTGTGGGTGTCAATCTCAAAACCTCAGAGGAGAAACCTGCATAGCCCATGAGGCCAGACCAACACTTGAGGGTGGACCTGGGCATAAGCACGCATTGGGTCTCTCAGCCTGAGCTGCGTTTTCAAACAGGGCCTCTAGGTAACTGGACCAAGAGCATGCATATTGGGCTTGCCATGCCCCTTGGCTCCAATCTAACCAAAGACAAGTTTTCCAGTTCCTGTACCCAGAGCTCTGCCATGGAATTCCTCCTTTGGAGGGACTCTTGAGACAGAAAATAGGACTGCTCCCTTCACACATCATGATCCCACACTATTGAGAGCTGGGCCAAATCCCCAGAGAGGGAGAATCGACCATAGCCCCTGAGGCCACCCCTCTGTTCCATGACCATCCTTGACACAAAATTCAGAGACAAAAGCCTGAGCTACGGCCTCACACTCGCCCTTATTTCATATCCTGAGGAGCTCCCCTCAGGTTCTGCACATCGGGCCTGCCATACCCTCGGCCGGAAACCTAAGCCAAGTTTGTGTTTTCAGACTTCTGTTCCCACAGCCCTGACCCACACACCCTCCAGGTAGGGCCCTCTGGAACCACACCACAGGATGGTGCCTGCCCTTTCAAAGGAAACTGGGCCCTTTCCATTGGCCATCATCCTACAGGTGAGGAGAAACCTGAAAGGCCACAGTGGTCATCCCAATTCTGTAGACTGCCCTGGACAAAAAGGCACATTCTGACCCAATCTGAGAAACTGCCTCCACCCAGACACGTACAGATGTCTCCCCAGAGACAGAAGATTGAGCCAGACAAGCCCCCAGGCCCTAATCTGGTCCCTAGCTTAGGTTTCCAGGCATCACTCCTCAGAGGCCTGGTTTCGAATCCCTGTATATGGGGTTTTCCTGAGGCTCAGCACAGAACACCTCTGATCTCCAGATGGAAACATTGCTTTTTGGATCTCTGTCCAACACTCATGGGAAGAGAATCCTGCAGGTACACTGAGAAACGGCCACATTCCAGTCTCCATGGACACAAAGTCACATTATATCCCATCAGCATGGGAGTCCATTTCAACTCCGCCCCCTGGGCAGATCGCCTCAGAGCCAACAGATTGAATCTGCCTCATCCCTAGGAGCCAGTGGGAATGCGAGGTGGGCTTTCTTCACATCGATCCTTTGAGCTCTGCTCTCAAATCTTTCCATATAGGGAAGCCTTGAGCCATGCAACAGTACTCGCCTTTCCCACTGAAGGAAAACTTGCTGTCTGGAGCAAATCACAAGCCATAGAGTGGGAAAACCTCCACAGCCTCATGAGTCCACCCTTCCATTAAGGGGCCATGATGGACACAAATTCCAGCCAACGTCTGATACTCTCCCTTACATCACATGCTGCAGATCTCGTTTCAGCCTCTGCAGAGTGGACCTTCCATGCCCACGTCCCGAAGCCTAACCCTAGCATGTGTTTTCAGACTGTCATCTTCATACTCCTGGCCCACAGGCCCTCTAGATTGGCAATTCTTGAGCCACAACACCACATTCTGCATACACACCAGAAGAAAAAAAGGGCCTTATGGGCCTGCCCAAAAACCCCAAATGAGGTTCCACCTGCACAGCCCTCGGCCCCACCCCAATTTCATAGGACACCCTGTGCGCTAATGCACTGTCTGCCACAGCCTGAGCCCAGACCTCCCTTCAGACACCCAGACTGCTGGCCGCATATCTAGTGGTTTGGACCTGCCATGGACCTAGGCCATCATCTCTACCCAACCTGGGTTTTAAGGCATCTGTCCCAGATCTGATATCAAAAGCCTGCACATGGGGAAACCTAATGCACAAACAGAACTCCTTCCTTATGGCAGGAAATCTTGCTGTTGGTGTGGGTGTCGAAGTCAAACCCTAAGAGGAGGAGAAACCTACATGGCCGATGAGGCCAGGCCCATGCGTGAGGGCCGGTCTGGGCATAAGCACACATTGGGACCCTCAGCCTGAGCCCCGTTTTCTAACAGGGCCTTTGATAACTGGACCAAGAGCCTACATATCAGGATTGCCCTGCCCCTAGGCCCCAATCCTAACCAAAGCTGGTTTTTTTCAGTGCCCGAACCCAGAGCTCTGCTGTGGAGTCCTTCCTTTGGAGGGACTCTTGAGACAGAAAAGAGGACTCCTCCCTTCCCACACTGTAGGGGCCTGATTAGGCAGAGGAACTGTAAACCCCGGATATAGGGGCGGGCCAGGCCAGATAGCCGTATTCAGTCAGAGGGGTGTGCATATATTAACTGTGGTAGGTTGAAATCCGATTGGCCACCTGTGTGTGGGCGGGGCTCAGCCACCTCTATAAAAGATGGTCTGTGAGACTGGATAGGGTTTTTTTTTTTTTTTTTCTTTTTAGCAAGAGCCCTGCACCACCGCGAGCCGTAACATGAGCGGCGCCGCCCCGTGCACCGCCTCGTGCACCAGAGCAGCAGTTCCAGCGGCGCCGCCTTGAACTGTAACATGAGTGGCGCTGCCCCGTGCACCGCCCAGAGCAGAAGCGGTAGCGGCACCACCCGGTGCACCACGGCGAGCGGCAGCAGTAGCGGCGCCACAGCGAGCGGCATCGCCCCGTGCACCGCCCAGAGCAGCAGCGGCAGCAGTAGCGGCGCCACAGCGAGCGGCATCGCCCCGTGCACCGCCCAGAGCAGCAGCGGCAGCGACGCCACAGCGAGCGGCATCGCCCCGTGCACCGCCTCGTGCACCGGAGCAGCAGTTCCAGCGGCGCCGCCTTGAACTGTAACATGAGTGGCGCCGCTCCGTGCACCGCCCAGAGCAGAAGCGGTAGCGGCACCACCCGGTGCACCACCGCGAGCGGCAGCAGTAGCGGCGCCATAGCCAGCGGCATCGCCCGTGCACCAGAGCAGAAGCGGTAGCGGCACCACCCGGTGCACCACCGCGAGCGGCAGCAGTAGCGGTGCCATAGCGAGCGGCATCGCCCGTGCACCAGAGCAGAAGCGGCAGCAGCGCCAACTCCAGCGGCATCGCCCCATGCACCGCCAAGAGCGGCAGCAGTAGCGGTGCCACAGCGAGCGGCATTGCCCCGTGCACCGCCCAGAGCAGCAGCGGCAGCAGCACCACCGCGAGCAGCACCGCCCAGAGCAGCAGCGGCAGCGGCGCCACTGCGATGCCACGAGCGACGCCACCCTGAGCCAGAGTATCAGCAGCAGCACCGCTGCAAGCAGCCACGCCGCCTCGGGCAGCGCTGCCATCAGGAGCAGCCTCTCAGGGGCCAGCGGTGCAGCCATGCCGGGAGTGGGTCTGTGGTACAGTGAGGGTGAGGCAGGGAGCCTCCAGGGGGGACCCCAGCGACTGGGAGGTGGTGGTCCCCAGCAAGACTCGGGCACCTACCGGTCGGTTTGGTTTCTAATGTAGTTTGGTTTCTAATGCAGTTTGGTTTCTAATGTAGTTTGGTTTCTAATGCAGTTTGGTTTCTAATGCATGGCGCGAAATAAAGCTTTGCTTGATTTTCGCTTTGTGTCAGTCTCGTTCCTTTGATCACGGACCCTAACACACACCATGACCCCAAACTCTTGGGAGCTGGGACAAATACCCAGAGAGGGAGAACTGAACTTGGCCCCTGAGGCCACCCCTTCATTCCACCGCCATCCTTGACACAAGTTCCAGAGACAAAGTCTGAGATACACCCTCACACTTGCCCTTACTTAAGATCCCGAGGAGCTCCCCTCACAGTCTGTAGAACGGGCCTGCCATACACTCGGCCAGAAACCTAACTCAAGTTTGTGTTTTCAGACTTCTGTCCCCACAGCCCTGGCCCACACACCTTCTAGGCTGAGCCCTTTGGAACCACACCACAGGACGGTGCTGTCTTTTCAAAGGAAACTGGGCCCTTTCCATTGGTCACAACCCTACAGGTTAGGAGAAACCTGAAAGGCCCCATGACCATCCCAATTCCGTAGCCCCCCCTTGACAAACAGGGGTATTCTGACCTAAAGAGAGCAACTACCTCCACTCAGACATGCAGACAGATGTCTTCCAAGAGACAGAAGATTGAGCTGGACATGCCCCCAGGCCCTAATGTGAACCCTAGCTTAGGTGTCCAGGCATCTCACCTCAGAGGCCTGGTTTCGAATTCCAGCATATGGGGTTTCCTGAGGCACAGAAGAGAACACCTCCAATCTCCATATGGGAACATTGCTATTTGGATCTGTGTTTAACTTTCAGGGGAGGAGAAACCTGCAGGTCCCTGAGCCAGGGCCAGATTCCAAGGTCTCCATGGAAACAAAGCCACATTATGACACATCAGCATGTGATTTCATTTTAACTCAGCCCCCTGGGCAGCTCGCCCCAAAGTCAGCAGATAGAACTAACCTCATCCCTAGGAGCCAGGGGGAAAGTGAGGTGGGCTTTCCACGCATCCATCCTTCAAGCCCTGCTCTTGAATCTTTCTGTATGGAGAAGCCTTGAGCCATGCAACAGGATTCGCCTGTCCCACCAAAGGAAACCTTGCCTACAGGAGAACTGCTGTCAGCAGAACAAGCCCCAGAGTGGGAAAACTTCCATAGCCTCATGAGTCCACACCTCCATTAATGAGCCATCATGGACACAAACTCCAGCCTCAGCCAGCGTCTGATACTCACCCTTACCTCACATCCTGCAGATCTCAATTCAGTCTCTGCAGAGTGGGCCTTCTGTGCTCTTGTTCTGAAACCTAATCCTAACTTGTGTTTTCAGACTGGCATCCTCACACTCGTGGCCCACAAGCCCTCTAGACTGGAAATTCTTGAGCCACAACACCACATTTTTCCTGCACACCAGAAGAAAAGAGGGCTTTATGGGGCTGCCCAAAAACCCCAAATGAGGTTCCACCTGCACGGCCCTCGGCCTCACTCCAATATCATAGGCCGCCCTGTGCGCTAATGTGCTGTCTGCCACAGCCTGAGCCCAGATCTCCCTTCAAACACCCAGACGGCTGGCGGCATGTCCAATGGTTTGGACCTGCCATGACTCTAGGCCATCATCTCTACCCAACCTGGGTTTTCAGGCATCTGTCCCTGGACCTGATCTCAAAAGCCTGCACATGGGAGACCTGATGCACAAAACAGAACTCTTCCTTCCACATGGCAGGAAACCTTGCTGTTGCATGGGTGTCAAAGTCAAACCCTCAGAGGAGGAGAAACCTACAAGGCCCATTTGACCAGGATCATGCGTGAGGGCTGGCCTGGGCATAAGCACGCATTGGGACCCTCTGCCTGAGCCCCCTTTACAAACAGGGCCTCTCAGTATCTGGACCAAGAACCCAGATATCAGGCTTGCCATGACCCTAGGCACCAATTCTAGCCAAAGCTGGGGATTTCCAGTGTCCATATCTGGAGCACTGCTAAGGAATCCTTCCTTTGGAGGGACTCTTGAGACAGAAAACAGGACTCTTTCCTTCCCAAACCATGCCCCACTCTTTTTGGAGCGGGACCAAATCCCCAGAGAGGGAGAATTGGAACTGGCCCCTGAGGCCACCCCTTCATTCCATGGCCATTCTTGACACAAAATCCAGAGAAAAAAGTTTGAGATAAATCCTCACACTTGCCCTGATTGCCTATCCTGAGGATCTCCCATCAGGGTCTGCAGATCAGGCCTGCCATACCCTTGCCTGGAAACCCAAGCCAAGTTTGTGTTTTCAGACTTCTGTCCCCAAAGATCTGGCCCACACACCCTCCAGGTTGGGCCCTCTGGAACCACACTGCAGGATTGTGCCTGCCCTTTCGAAGGAAACTGGGCCCTTTCCATTGGCCATCACCCTACAGGTGAGGTGAAACCTGAAAGGCCACCATGGTCATCCCAATTCCGTAGACTGCCCTGGACAAAAAGGCACATTCTGACACAACCTGAGCAACTATCTCCACTCAGACATGCAGACAGATGTTTCCTCAGAGACAGAAGATTAAGCTGGACATGGCCCCGGCCCTAATCTGTACCTTAGCTTAGGTGTCCAGGCATTTCTCCTCAGAGTCGTGGTTTCCAAACCCAGCATATGGGGGTTTTCTGAGGCACATAACTGAGCACCTCCCATCTCCAGATGGGAACCTTGCTATTTGGAACTGTGTAAAACCCTCAACGTAGGAGAATCATGCAGGGCCCCTGAGCCACTGCCAGATTCCAAGGTCTTCATGGACACAAAGCCGCATTGTGTCCCATCAGCATGGGAGTCCACTTCAAATCAGCCCCCTGGGCAGCTCGCCGCTGAGACAGCAGATCGAACTTGCCTCACCCCTAGGATCCAGTGGGAATGCGAGGTGGGCTTTCTGTGCATCCATCCTTCGAGCCTTCCTCTCGAGTCTTTCCATATGGGGCAGCCTTGAGCCATCCAAAAGGACTTGCCTGTCCCACTGAAGGAAACTTTCTTCCAGAGAAACTCATAAGTCCCAGAGTAGGAAAACCTCCATAGCCTCATGAGTCCACCCCTCCATTAAGGAGCCATCATGGGCACAAAGTCCAGCCTCTGCCAACGTCTGATAATCGCCCTTACCGCACTTCCTGCTGATCTCAATTCAGCCTCTGCAGAGTAGGCCTTCCGTGCCCACGTCCTGAAACCTAACCCTAGCTTGTGTTTTCAGACTTCCATCCTCACACTCCTGGCCTACAAGCCCTCTAGATTGGAAATTCTTGAGCCACAACGCAGCACTCTGCCTGCATACCAGAAGAAAAAATGGCCTTATGGGGCTTCCCCAAAACCCCAAGTGAGGTTCCACCTGCACGGCCCTCAGACGCACCCCAATTTCATAGGCTTCCCTGTGCACTAATGTGCTGTCTGCCACAGCCTGAGCCCAGACCTCCCGTCAGACACCCAGACAGCTTACCACATGTCCAGCAGATCTGACCTGCCATGGCCCTAGGCTGTTATCTCTACCCAATCTGTGTTTTCAGGCATCTCTCTCCAGATCTGATCTTAAATGCCTGAACATAGGGGAACCTGATGCACAAAACAGAACTCCTCCTTCCCCATGGAAGGAAACCTTGCTGTTGGCATGGGTGGCAAAGTCATACCCTTAGAGGAGGAGAAAACTACATGGCCCATTTGGCCAGGCCCACATTTGAGGGCCGCCCTGGGCATGAGCACACACTGGGACTCTCAGCCTGAGCCCGGATTTCAAGCAGTGCCTCTTGGTAGCTGGACCAAGAGCCCACTTATCAGGTTTGACATGCCGCTAGGCCCCAATCCTAACCCAAGCTGGAGATTTTCAGTTCCCGTAGCCGGAGCTCTGCCATGTAATCCCTCCTTTGAAGGTATTCTTGAGACAGATAATAGGACTCCCCCCTTCCAACACCATGACCCCAAATTCTTGGGAACCTGGCCAAATTCCCAGATAGGGAGAATTGACCATGGCCCCTGAGGCCACCCCTCCGTTCCACGGCCATTCTTGACACAAAATCCAGAGACAAAATCCTGAGCTATAGCCTCAAACTCACCCTTATTTCCTATCCCGAGGAGCTTTCCTCAGTGTTTGTAGATCAGGCCTGCCATACCCTCTGCACGAATCCTAACCCAAGTTTGTGTTTTCAGGTTTTTCTCTGTAAGGGCCTACTTAATCAGAGGGAGCCATATTTTTTTGTATTTTTTTTCCATTTTATTTATTTTTTCAGCGTAACAGTATTCATTGTTTTTGCACAACACCCAGTGCTCCATGCAAAACGTGCCCTCCCCATTACCCACCACCTGTTCCCCCAACCTCCCACCCCTGACCCTTCAAAACCCTCAGGTTGTTTTTCAGAGTCCATAGTCTCTTATGGTTCGCCTCCGCTTCCAAATTTTTTTTTAATAAACAGATAATGTATTTTTATCCCCAGGGGTACAGGTCTGTGAATCGCCAGGTTTACACACTTCACAGCACTCACGATAGCACATAGCCTCCCCAATGTCCAAAGCCCCCTCCCCCTCTCCCAATCCCACCTCCCCCCAGCAACCCCCAGTTTGTTTTGTGAGATTAAGAGTCATTTATGGTTTGTCTCCCTCCCAATCCCATCTTGTTTCATTTATTCTTCTCCTATCCCCCTAACACCCCATGTTGCTTCTCCATGTCCTCATACCAGGGAGATCATATGATAGTTGTCTTTCTCTGATTGACTTATTTCACTAAGCATGATACGCTCTAGTTCCATCCACGTCATCACAAATAGCAAGATTTCATCTCTTTTGATGGCTGCATAGTATTCCATTGTGTATATATACCACCTCTTCTTGATCCATTCATCTGTTGATGGACATCTAGGTTCTTTCCATAGTTTGGCTATTGTAGACATTGCTGCTATAAACATTCGGGTACACGTGCCCCTTCGGATCACTATGTTTGTATCTTTAGGGTAAATACCCAATAGTGCAATTGCTGGGTCATAGGGTAGTTCTATTTTCAACATTTTGAGGAACCTCCATGCTGTTTTCCAGAGTGGTTGCACCAGCTTGCATTCCCACCAACAGTGGAGGAGGGTTCCCCTTTCTCCACATCCTCTCCAGCATCTGTCATTTCCTGACTTGTTAATTTTAGCCATTCTGACTGGTGTGAGGTGATATCTCATTGTGGTTTTGATTTGTATTTCCCTGATGCCGAGTGACGTGGAGCACTTTTTCATGTGTCTGTTGGCCATCTGGATGTCTTCTTTGCAGAAATGTCTGTTCATGTCCTCTGCCCATTTCTTGATTGGATTGTTTGTTCTTTGGGTGTTGAGTTTGCTAAGTTCCTTATAGATTTTGGATACTAGCCCTTTATCTGATATGTCGTTTGCAAATATCTTCTCCCATTCTGTCAGTTGTCTTTTGGTTTTGTTAACTGTTTCCTTTGCTGTGCAAAAGCTTTTGATCTTGATGAAATCCCAATAGTTCATTTTTGCCCTTGTTTCCCTTGCCTTTCCCGTTGTTCCTAGGAAGATGTTGCTACGGCTGAGGTCGAAGAGGTTGCTGCCTGCATTCTCCTCAAGGTTTTTGATGGATTCCTTTCTCACATTGAGGTCCTTCATCCATTTGGAGTCTATTTTCGTGTGTGGTGTAAGGAAGTGGTCCAATTTCATTTTTCTGCATGTGGCTGTCCAATTTTCCCAGCACCATTTATTGTAGAGGCTGTCTTTTTTCCATTGGACATTCTTTCCGGCTTTGTCGAAGATTAGTTGACCATAGAGTTGAGGGTCGATTTCTGGGCTCTCTATTCTGTTCCACTGATCTATGTGTCTGTTTTTGTGCCAGTACCATGCTGTCTTGATGATGACAGCTTTGTAATAGAGCTTGAAGTCCGGAATTGTGATGCCACCAACTTTGGCTTTCTTTTTCAATATTCCTTTGGCTATTTGAGGTCTTTTCTGGTTCCATATAAATTTGAGGATTATTTGTTCCATTTCTTTGAAAAAAATGGATGGTATTTTGATAGGGATTGCATTAAATGTGTAGATTGCTTTAGGTAGCATGGATATTTTCACAATATTTGTTCTTCCAATCCAGGAGCATGGAACATTTTTCCATTTCTTTGTGTCATCCTCAGTTTCTTTCATGAGTACTTTATAATTTTCTGTGTATAGATTCTTAGCCTCTTTGGTTAGGTTTATTCCTAGGTATCTTATAGTTTTGGGTACAATTGTAAATGGGATTGACTCCTTAATTTCTCTTTCTTCTGTCTTGTTGTTGGTGTACAGAAATGCAACTGATTTCTGTGCATTGATTTTATATCCTGACACTTTGCTGAATTCCTGTACAAGTTCTAGCAGTTTTAGAGTGGAGTCTCTTGGGGTTTCCACATATAGTATCATATCATCTGCAAAGAGTGATAGTTTGACTTCTTCTTTGCCAATTTGGATGCCTTTAATTTCTTTTTGTTCTCTTAATCCTGAGGCTAGGACTTCTAGTACTATGTTGAATAGCAGTGGTGATAATGGACATCCCTGCCGTGTTCCTGACCTTAGTGGAAAAGCTTTCAGTTTTTCTCCATTGAGAATGATATTTGCGGTGGGTTTTTCATAGATGGCTTTGATAATATTGAGGTATGTGCCCTCTATCCCTACACTTTGAAGAGTTTTGATCAGGAAGGGATGCTGTACTTTGTCAAATGCTTTTTTCAGCATCTATGGAGAGTACCATATGGTTCTTGTTCTTTCTTTTATGAATGTGTTGTATCACATTGATTGATTTGTGGATGTTGAACCAACCCTGCAGCCCTGGAATAAATCCCACTTGATCGTGGTGAATAATCCTTTTAATGTACTGTTGAATCCTATTGGCTAGTATTTTGGCGAGAATTTTTGCGTCTGTGTTCATCAAGGATATTGGTCTGTAGTTCTCTTTTTTGATGGGATCCTTGTCTGGTTTTGGGATCAAGGTGATGCTGGCCTCATAAAATGAGTTTGGAAGTTTTCCTTCCATTTCTATTTTTTGGAACAGTTTCAGGAGAATAGGAATTAGTTCTTCTTTAAATGTTTGGTAGAATTCCACTGGGAAGCCGTCTGGCCCTGGGCTTGTGTTTGTTTGGAGATTTTTGATGACTGTTTCAATCTCCTTACTGGTTATGGGCCTGTTCAGGTTTTCTATTTCTTCCTGGTTCAGTTGTGGTAGTTTATATGTCTCTAGGAATGCATCCATTTCTTCCAGATTGTCAAATTTGTTGGCGTAGAGTTGCTCATAGTATGTTCTTATAATTGTCTGTATTTCTTTGGTGTTCGTTGTGATCTCTCCTCTTTCATTCATGATTTTATTTATTTGGGTCCTTTCTCTTTTCTTTTTGATGAGTCTGGCCAGGGGTTTATCAATCTTATTGATTCTTTCAAAGAACCAGCTCTTAGTTTCATTGATTTTTTCTATTGTTTTTTTTTTTTGGTTTCTATTTCATTGATTTCTGCTCTGATCTTTATGATTTCTCTTCTCCTGCTGGGTTTAGGGTTTCTTTCTTGTTCTTTCTCCAGCTCCTTTACGTGTAGGGTTAGGTTGTGTACTTGAGACCTTTCTTGTTTCTTGAGAAAGGCTTGTACTACTATATATTTTCCTCTCAGGACTGCCTTTGCTGTGTCCCACAGATTTTGAACTGTTGTGTTTTCATTACCATTTGTTTCCATGAATTTTTTCAATTCTTCTTTAATTTCCTGGTTGACCCATTCATTCTTTAGAAGGATGCTGTTTAGTCTCCATGTATTTGGGTTCTTTCCAAATTTCCTCCTGTGATTGAGTTCTAGCTTCAGAGCATTGTGGTCTGAAAATATGCAGGGAATGATCCTAATCTTTTGATACCGGTTGAGACCTGATTTGTGACCCAGGATGTGATCTATTCTGGAGAAGGTTCCATGTGCACTAGAGAAGAATGTGTATTCTGTTCCTTTGGGATGAAATGTTCTGAATAGATCTGTGATGTCCATCTGGTCCAGTGTGTCATTTAAGGCCTTTATTTCCTTGTTGATCTTTTGCTTGGATGATCTGTCCATTTCAGTGAGGGGAGTGTTAAAGTCCCCTACTATTATTGTATTATTATTCATGTCTTTCTTTGATTTTGTTATTAATTGGTTGATATAGTTGGCTGCTCCCATGTTAGGGGCATAGATATTTAAAATTGTTAGATCTTCTTGTTGGACAGACCCTTTGTGTAGGATATAGTATCCTTCTTCATCTCTTATTATAGTCTTTGGCTTGAAATCTAATTGATCTGATATAAGGATTGCCACCCCAGCTTTCTTCTGATACCCATTAGCATGGTAAATTGTTTTCCACCCCCTCACTTTAAATCTGGAGGTGTGTTCGCGTCTAAAATGGGTTTCTTGTAGGCAACATACTGATGGGTTTTGTTTTTTTATCCATTCTGATACCCTGTGTCTTTTGATTGGGGCATTTAGCCCATTAACATTCAGGGTAACTATTGAGAGATATGAATTTAGTGCCATTATTAGCCTGTAAGGTGACTGTTCCTGTATATTGTCTCTGTACCTTTCTGATCTACTACTTTTAGGCTCTCTCTTTGCTTAGAGGATCCCTTTCAATATTTCCTGGAGAGCTGGTTTGGTGTTTGCAAATTCTTTCAGTTTTTGTTTGTCCTGGAAGCTTTTTATCTCTCCTTCTATTTTCAATGATAGCCTAGCTGGATAGAGTATTCTTGGCTGCATGTTTTTCTTGTTTAGTACTCTGAATATATCATGCCAGCTCTTCCTTGCTTGCCAGGTCTCTGTGGATAAGTCTGCTGCCAATCTAATATTTTTACCATTGTATGTTACAGACTTCTTTTCTCGGGCTGCTTTCAGGATTTTCTCTTTGTCACTAAGACTTGTCAATTTTACTATTAGGTGACGGGGTGTGGACCTATTCTTGTTGACTTTGAGGGGGGTTCTCTGCATCTCCTGGATTTTGATGCTTGTTCCCTTTGCCATATTAGGGAAATTCTCTCCAATGATTCTCTCCAATAGACCTTCTGCTCCCCTCTCTGTTTCTTCTTCTTCTGGAATCCCAATTATTCTAATGTTGTTTCGTCTTATGGTGTCACTTATCTCTCGAATTCTCCCCTCATGGTCCAGTAGCTGTTTGTCCCTCTTTTGCTCGGCTTCCTTATTCTCTGTCATTTGGTCTTCTATATCACTAATTCTTTCTTCTGCCTCATTTATCCTAGCAATGAGAGCCTCCATTTTTGATTGCACCTCATTAATAGCTTTTTTGATTTCAACTTGGTTAGATTTTAGTTCTTTAATTTCTCCATAAAGGGCTTTAATATCTCCAGAGAGGGTTTCTCTAATATCTTCCATGCCTTTTTCGAGCCCGGCTAGAATGTTCAGAATCGTCATTCTGAACTCTTGATCTGACATAGTACCAATGTCTGTGTTGATTAGGTCCCTAGCCTTCGGTACTGCCTCTTGTTCTTTTGTTTGTGGTGATTTTTTCCGCCTTGTCATTTTGTCCAGATAAGAGGATATGAAGGAGCAAATAAACTACTAAAAGGGTGGCAAAGACCCTGAAAAAATGCGCTGTAACCAAATCAGAAGAGACCCCAAATTGTGGGGGGGAGAAAGGGGATAAAAACAGCTTCTGAAAAAAAAAGAAAAAAAAAGGAAAGAAAGAAAAAAATTTAAAAAATAAAACAAATACAAAGCTGTGATCACCAAGACAGCGTGGTACTGGCATAAAAACAGACACATAGACCAGTGGAACAGAGTGGAGAGCCCAGATATGGACCCTCAACTCTATGGTCAAATAATCTTCGACAAAACAGGAAAAAATATTCAATGGAAAAAAGACAGTCTCTTTAATAAATGGTGCTGGGAAAACTGGACAGCGATATGTAGAAGAATGAAACTCGACCATTCTCTTACACCGTTCACAAAGATAAACTCGAAATGGATAAAAGACCTCAACGTGAGACAGGAATCTATCAGAATCCTAGAGGAGAACATAGGCAGTAACCTCTTCGATATCAGCCACAGCAATTTCTTTCAAGATAAGTCTCCAAAGGCCAAGGAAACAAAAGCAAAAATGAACTTTTGGGACTTCATCAAGATCAAAAGCTTCTGCACAGCAAAGGAAACAGTCAACAAAACAAAGAGGCAACCCACGGAATGGGAGAAGATATTTGTAAATGACAGTACAGACAAAAGGTTGATATCCAGGATCTACAAAGAACTTCTCAACTCAACACACACAAAACAGATAATCATATCAAAAAATGGGCAGAAGATATGAACAGACACTTCTCCAACGAAGACATACAAATGGCTATCAGACACATGAAAAAATGTTCATCATCACTAGCCATCAGGGAGATTCAAATTAAAACAACATTGAGATACCACCTAACACCAGTTAGAATGGCCAAAATTAGCAAGACAGGAAACAACGTGTGCTGGAGAGGATGTGGAGAAAGGGGAACCCTCTTACACTGTTGGTGGGAATGCAAGTTAGTGCAGCCACTTTGGAGAACAGTGTGGAGATTCCTGAAGAAATTAAGAATAGAGCTTCCCTATGACCCTGCAATTGCACTGCTGGGTATTTACCCCAAAGATACAGATGTAGTGAAAAGAAGGGCCATTGTACGGTCGCCAAACTGTGGAAAGAACCAAGATGCCCTTCAACGGATGAATGGATAAGGAAGATGTGGTCCATATACACAATGGAGTATTATGCCTTCATCAGAAAGGACGAATACCCAACTTTTGTAGCAACATGGACAGGACTGGAAGAAATTATGTTGAGCGAAATAAGTCAAGCAGAGAGAGTCAAGTATCATATGGTCTCACTTATTTGTGGAGCATAACAAATAACATGGAGGACATGGGGAGATGGAGAGGAGAGGGAGTTGAGGGAAACTGGAAGGGGAGATGAACCATGAGAGACTATGGACTCTGAAAAACAACCAGAGGGTTATGAAGGGGCGGCGGGAGGGGGTGGAGTGGGGTGGGAGGTTGAGGAACCAGGTGGTGGGTAATAGGGAGGGCACGTACTGCATGGAGCACTGGGTGTGATGCCAAAACAATGAACACTGTTATGCTGTAAATAAGCAAATAAAAATAAATAAATTAATTTAAAAAAAAAATAAAAAATAAAACAAATAAAAAAATATAAAAAAGAAAGAAAAAATATATATATTTAGATGAACTAGTCAAAAAACGTTAAAAAAGAAAAGGGTAAAAGTTTTAAAAAATTTAGCAGAAGAAGAAAAAAGAAAAAAGAAAAAGAAATTGAAAAAAAAAATTGAAGTAGCCGCAAGACTAAAGAATTATGGGAAGAAAGCCATGAGTTCCGTGCTTTGCTTTCTCCTCCTCTGGAATTGCTCTGCTGTCTTAGGAATTGAACCTACTTTCCTTGATAGATGAACTTCGTCCTGGCTGGATATTTTGTTGATCTTCTGGGGGAGGGGCCTGTTGTAGTGACTCTCAAGTGTCTTTGCCCGAGGCGGGATTGCACCGCCCTTACCGGCGGCCAGACTAAGTTATCGGCTCGGGTTCGCTTTTGGGAGCTTCTGTTCCCTGAACGCTTTCCGTAGAGTTCCGGAGGACGGGAATGAAAATGGCGGCCTCCCAGTCTCCGGCCCGGAGTAGCCGAGAGCCTGGGGCCCCACTCCTCAGTGCGCCCCCAGAGGACAGCACCCAATCACTCCCGTATCCCCAGCCTCTAGCCGCGCTCTGAGCTCACCCAGCCCGCGACCAGTTCAAGGTAACCCCGAGCTGAGAGTTCAGTCTTTGGCTCTGTCTCTGCAGCCGGCTTCTCCGTTCTAATACCTGCGAGCTCTCCAACACTCGGACACCCCCGATCCTTCTGTGACCCTGCGGGACCTGGGGCCACGCTGACCCCGCGTGGGCTTCACCCTGGTTTAGCCTCTGGAGCAATGTCCCTCAGTGGAACAGACTTTTAAAAGTCCTGATTTTGTGCTCTGTTCCTCCGCCGCTTGCCAGGAGCCGGCCCCTCCCCCCGTGGTCTATCTTCCCGTCGTTTTAGATTCACTTCTCCGCCAGTCCTACCTTTCAGAAAGTGGTTGATTTTCTGTTTCTAGAGTTGCTGTTCTTCTTCTCTTCACTCTCCCGTTGGATTTGTAGGTGTTTGCAATGTTTAGATAAGCTATCGAGCTGATCTCCTGCTACCTGATGTAGTCTCAGGCTGCTACTTCTCCGCCATCTTGACTCCTCCCTGGCCATTTTGTTTTTTATGCAGTAAACTTAGATTGACACTGCCCCTCCCAGAGGAACTTACTTGCAAAGTGTAGATACAAGGGCGGGTCAGTCCAGGTGAAGAAATCCAATCATTCCGGCGTGCATATATCTACTTTGGTAAACTAAAATTCAATTGGCCACCTGTGTGTTACCTAGCAGGGTTTGTGTGTGTGTGTGTGTGTGTGTGTGTGTGTGTCAGACCTAGTATGACTGTGCAGTTTTCTCTGTGTATTGCAATTTCATTGTCCACCTGTGTATAACCTGGCTAAACTACCTCTATAAAAGTAACTCTGTGAGACTGGAAGGGGTCACATCTTTGCCAGAGACAGCCCTGGCTGGTCAGTTTGATTCTTGATGCTTGGAGCAAAATAAAGCTTTGCTTGACCTTCGCTTTGTATCAGTCTCGCTCCTTTGATTATGGACTCTAACACTGGTGGCTCATAGATGATCAAACGATGAGTACTGAGCCAGCATAAGAATTTCTGGGAAAGCCTCCAGAGGTAAGATCTTGGGATCCTCACTGCCTGGTTGTGGAGCTCCAGGGTATGGCCAACCAGGGAGAAACTGGACGCAGACATGCTCCCAAGTGCTGGATTGGATATAGGGGACTCCCCCATCCCTCTTCTGGGACCTGCCGGGGGGTTGAGTCCCCCTTAGGTCAGGGACCTCTCAGGGGGTTAGAGTCCCCCTAGGTGGTCAAGGGGGCAAGAAAAACCCCACCAGCAGGTTGTTGCAGGAGACTAAGAAAATCTCCACCAGCCTCTGGGTCTGGTTGTCTTTGTCTTGTCTTTTCTTGCCTGTTGTGTTGCTCATCCCTAGGGAACCGAGAAAATCCGCATAGGCGAGCGTCTCTAGGGGAATGAGAAAACCCCCACCAGCATCAGTCTCTGGGTGAGGGCCGCTGGGTCTGCGGTTGTTTAGTCCTTTCTTTTTGTTGTCTTTTGTGTTGTTTGTTGTGTTTGAAGGAATGGGGGCAAGCAGAGAGTAGGGGGATTCTGACTTTTGTCTCTCTGTTCCTCATAATAGATGTGGGGCTTCTCCCTCACTCATTTCTTGTTTTAAGGGCTATGAATGGAGCCAAATGGGTTAGTCTAACTCAAAACAGAGACTTTAAGGAATATTGCCAAACAGCTGCTGAAACTCCCTTTGTTTCAGGGAATTCCTTGCCTTTGCTGGCCGACGTGGACTGCCTAGCTCCTCCCCCTTGCTGGTGGGAAAGCATGGCGTCTGAAGTAGAGATGGTTATTTGTATGACTCAAGGTTTTAATAGGTAATTGTTGAAGTGGCTTTTGAAGTCTTTGGTAACCTGAACCTGTGAAGGGTTGCTTGAATGACAAATGGAATTAAATTTGTTGGACATCAGGTCTTAACCAAATGGGATAAAATGCTAGAGCATTGGTTGCTGGAACTGGGTTTGTGCTTTTGAAATCTCCTGGTGAACATGTTTTGTGCTTAACTGATTCTTAAATTTGTCTTCTAAAAATTCTCTTGTAAAATGACTTCCGCCTTAAAGGAAATTCATATGGAAAGACTTTCAGGACAAATTCAGGTGTTTGATATGTTGAAATACTGAACTTAAATGGGTAAGAATTTACAGAAGTAAAAGCTGCATTCTGACTAAGCCAGAATTAGTAACATGGGCCTAGGTGAACTGAAAGATCGTAATGTTGTATCTCTTGATGTTTTGTCTTATTTTAAACCTTAATGGTTCTGTAATGTTTGCTCTTCCAAACTAGGGAAAGTTTTAAGTTATCTGTAACTTAAGAGAGATGTAACAGAGATAGAAAATTAGTCATTTGTAAACAAATCAAGGTATTCAGCTCTTTATCTCTATCTGAAACCAAAAGGTCTCAGCAAGTATTCTTCTTCCATGGCAATCAGTCATTTACATAACTTCAATAAGAATCTCTTCTCCTTGTAATAGGACACCCTTGGAAACACTGGTTATTTTACCAAGGCTTTGACTGGAATGTCATATTTGAAAAGACTCAGATATGACTAGACAGCTTAAAGGAACTAAGGTTGACTTTATAAAACCTGGAACTGTAAAGCCCTTTGGAACTGTTGGCCTGATACCTTGCTTACAGAGTTCCCAGCAGCTGGACTAGGTGTGTAAAGGATGCTACTTCCTGGCAGGTTTAGGTACCTCAGGATACTTTGGGGACCTCAGGAAGAGGAATTCGCCCAAATCTCTAGTTATTGCAGGCATGTCTGATGGCAAGTACGTAGCTTAGCTTCTGGTCTGGAGAGGGTACTATAAGTTCAACCAATAGATTTCTTATGAGAAGTTCCAGCAAAGCAGATTGTAAAAGGTTTATATGATCACTCACTGTTCTTGCTGAGCGTATGTAAATAATTAGGCCAAGTTTGTTAAAACTGGACTTGATTTTCAGATAAATTAGTCCTGATTTGACTATCTGGATATGAGGGTGATTTTAGAGAGAAAAATTATGTTTTAATAACACACCTTTATGGATGTTAAATTCTAGATTTCATTGTCTACCTAAGCTAGACAACTTGAGGTAAACTTCAGGGAAGTTGCACAATAGCTCGTTTAGATGATCTTTCTTTTGTCAGTCAGTCAGGCCCAAGTATAGGGAGGAAACTTCAGAAAATTGAAGGATTTGAAGGGAATAATCTGACTGAGTTAGTGGGAATATCAGAAAATATATTTAACATCAGGGATGCACAGGAGGAAGGTTTTGGCATTACATGAGGCAGGTAGGGGATGTGAAAAGGAAGGAAAAGCCTAAGCACAGAGAAGGCAGGCGGGAAGACTTAGTTTCAGAGCAGTGCACTTACTGACAGGAAAAAGGACATTGATCCAGGGAGTGCCCCAAAAGGAAGACAGTAATGCTGGCCACCAGAGAATGAAGGGGCCATAGTTTGCAGCCCCTCCCCAAACCTTGGGTAAAATTGAAATGAAGGGGAAATCAACTGATTTTTGGTGGACACGGGAGCCCAATGTTCATCATTGCGTATCTCAAAGATGCATTTTTCTGCATATCTATAACAGGGGAGTCTCATCCCCTCTTTGCTTTTGAGTGGTACAACCCACAGGAAGGGTTCCAAGGCCAGCTCACCTAGACTAGTCTTCCACAAGGGTTCAAGAGTTCACCCACTATCTTCGATGAGGCCCTACATGATTATTTGCATGAGTATAGAACCTCCAACCTGGGAGTCACTCTGATACAGTATGTTGATGACTTGCTAATAGCTGCTGAGGACTATGAGTCATGTTTGGGGGGATGAGAGCTCTCTTTCAGACACTGGAGGAAAAAGGGTATCGTGTGTCAGCAAAGAAAGTATAGCTCTGTCAGAGCCACACCATATATCTAGGGTTTGATCTCCACAAGGGAGTGCATTCACTGTCTGAGTCTAGGAAACAGGTGATCACCTGATACTCCCACCCCACCACGTCCCGACAAGTGAGGGAGTTTCTTGGGATGGTGGGCTACTGTAGGCTGTGGATACCGTGGTTTACAGTGATTGTCTGACCTCTCTATGAACTGACAAAAGGGGGGCTCACTATGATAGGGTGGGCAGCTGAGGCAGAAGGAGCATTTCCGGAATTACAAACAGCCTTACTGAGTGCCCCAGCACTGGCCATCCCAGATGTTACCAAGCCCTTCCACTTGTATATGGATGAAAAAACAGGGGTGGCCAAAGAGATTTGACTCAGACTCTGGGGCCCTGACAAAGATAGTAGCCTATCTTATCAAGAAACTACATCCAGTAGCGGCTGGGTTCCCCCTTTGCCTCAGCTTAATTGCTGTCACGGCCCTCCTGGTCAAGGATGCAAGTAAATTGACTTTGGGTCAAAATCTTATGTGGACCATCACCCACGCTATCGAGGACCTTCTCCAGACTCCACCCAACTGATGGATGATGAACACCTGAGTGACGGGGTATCAGGCCCTCCTCCTCAACGAACAAAGAGTGACCATGCAGCCCCCAGTGGTGCTAAATCCAGCTATGCTGCTGTCATAATAGCTGGTTGACCATCCACATGATTGCGGGCAGGTCCTAACCCAAGTCACAAGAGTAACGTTGGACCTCAGAGACATTGCTTTTCTCGATGTGGAGTTGACTCTGTTCACAGATGGGAGTAGCTACATGTTCGATGGAAAGAGGTATCTGGGGGCTGCGGTGGTTTCCCCTGATCAGGAACTCTGGATGGCAGCCCTGCCACATGGAACATCAGCCCAAAAAGTGGAGCTGCTTGCACTCACCAAGGCACGGCAGATGGCCAAGGTAAAACCGCCAATATCTACTATGGACTTCAGGTACACCTTTGCTACTCTCCATAGACATATGGCTATTTATAAAGAAAGGGGCCTTTTACCATTAGAGGGAAAAGGACTTAAAAACAGAGGAGAAATATTGGTTCACCTCCAGACTATTTGGGTGGCTGTCATGCATTTCCCAGGACACCAAAAGGGGACTGATCTGATTTCAAAAGGAAAACAATTAGCAGATCAAGCCGTAAAGCAAGCAGCCTGAAAAACAGTGCAAGAACTGGTTACACTCCTGTCTCCAGCCCTACCAGAAAAACTGAACTATTCAGAAGATTTAAAGTATTTACAAAAATGGCCTAAATTAGACCATGAGGGGGATTGGGCTAAGACTAAAACAGGAAAGTTAATTCTTCCTCAAAGACTATGTAAGAAGTTAGTAGACCGATACATCGGGGTACTCATTTGAGGATACAAAAACTCATGGAACTTATAGGCAAGCAGTTCCAGGTTTCTAAATTAGGGCACATGGTTCAAGATATAGTTTGTTTTTTTTTTTTAAGATTTTATTTATTTATTTGACAGAGAGAGAGATCACAAGTAGGCAGAGAGGCAGGCAGAGAGAGAGGAGGAAGCAGCCTCCCTGCAGAGCAGAGAGCCCGATGCGGGGCTTGATCCCAGGACCCTGAGATCATGACCTGAGCCGAAGGCAGCGGCTTAATCCACTGAGCCACCCAGGCGCCCCGGTTCAAGATATAGTTGACAGTTGTGCTCTATGCCAAGGAGTTTATGTTGGAGGAACTAGAATCAGAAGAGGGAAAAGAGAAAGAGTTAAGGAACCAGGAATTTATCGGGAAATAGATTTTACAGAAATGAAACCAGGAAAATATGGGCACAAGTATATGTTAGTTTTTGTAGATACCTTTTCAGGCGGGGTAGAGGCTTTTTCCACCAAACATGAGATGGCAGGAGTGGTAGCCAAAAAAGCTATTAGAGGAAATAATTCCTAGGTTTGGGCTGGCTCTCACAATCGAGTCAGACAATGGCCCTGCATTTGTGAGTTCAGTCTCATAGGCATTGGCCAAGGCTGTGGGCACTAATTGGACACTACATTTTGACTACTGGCCCCAGAGTTCCAGGCAAGTAGAGAGAATGAACTGTAATATTAAAGAGACCTTGACAGAGCTAATTCTGGAGACTGGTGGTGAATGGGTGGATCTCCTACCTATTGCCCTCCTCAGGGTGCGATGCACACCCTACTTAGACAAGGTGACCCCATTTGAAATAAGGTTTGGGAGACCCCTCCCCACCCCTCGCTCTGCCCTAGACTCTAAGAGGTTGCCCTAGCAGAAATGACTGATCAGTATGTACTCCAGTCACTGCAGGCATTACAGTCTATCTTAAAAAGAATTCAAACAGGGATCCAAACTGTCCACACTAAGATGGAGTCGGAGGTGGAACCACATCCTTACCAACCTGGGAACTTGGTTTGGGTACATCGCCATCAAGTGGGAAACTTGGAGTCTCACTGGCTGGGGCAGTTTACTGTCATCCTGACCATCCCCATGGCAATAAAAGTAGAAGGCATCAGGGCCTGGATTCACGTGGGTCACGTCAAACAAGCTGAGGGCAAGGACAAGGATGCCCCCCAGAGATGGAAGTCTGCTGACTGTGGACTAAAGCTAAGATTCAAAAGACTATGAGTTCATTGTTGCTACTATTGTTACATGTTTATGTAAAGTATAAGTGGGAAATTAGATGAACGGAATTAGGAAAAATGGAAAAGGTTATACAAAGCAGTAAATGGCTAACTCATCAGCCAACTGTGCACTAATGTCATTTGTATAAGAGAAAATTAGAGTGATTAAATGCCAGTCTTACATGCTCAATGTAACATAGAACTGGTTGAAAAGTCAAGGATTTGAGTAATCTCCAGAGATAAGGGGGGAATGTAAGGGCTACTTAATCAGAGGGAGCCATTTTGTTGTTTATGCAGTAAACTTAGATTGACCCTGCCCCTCCCAGAGGAACTTACTTGCAAGGCCCATATACAAGGGCTCCAGGGTCCCCCATATGGAAGGATAGGATATCAGAGCTCTCTGCATGGTTGCCTGGAAAGCCCACATCGCGTTATCATTGCAACCAAGGTACAGGGCATGTTCAATCTGTTGGCTCTGGGGCAAAGTTCCAAGGGGGCTGAGTTGACAGGGATTCTCAGGCTGACAGGTCACAATGCTGGTTGGTGCCCAGGGAGACCTGAGAATGGGGCAGTGGATTAGGGGCCATGCAGGATTCTCCTAAAATGAGGGTTGGACCCAGCTCCCAAGAGCAAGGTTTCCTTTTGGGGACAGGAGGGGTTCTGTGTGTGGCTCAGGGACCATATATTGGACCATATGTTGGTATTCTAGAATAGGCCGTGGGGGACAAATGCCTGAAAAGCTCAGCTAGGTTACCAATGAGGTTCTTGGGGCAAGTCAGGTTGAATCTTCTGTCACAGGGACATTGACTTGCGTGTCTGCCTGGATGTTGGTGCCTAAGGTGTGTCAGACTGTGCAATTTTGTCCAGAGCGGACTACGAAATTGGGGTGGGCTCAGGGGCTTTGCAGGTTTCTCCTAATCTGGAGGGTTTGGGCAAGTGTGATGGGCAGAGTTTCCTTTGGGAGGGCAGATGCAGTTCTGCGTTGTGGCTCTGGAGGCACCATCCTAGAGGGCATGTGGGCCAGGGCTTTGGGGACAGAAGTCTGCTGACACAAACTCGGGTGAGGGATAGGGGTGAGGTGATGGCAGGCCCGATCTACGGACCCTGAGAGCAGCTCCTCAGGATTTGAAATTCGGGCGGATGGGAGACAGTAGTGCAGGCTTTTCTATCTTGAGGGTGTGTCTAGGATGGCCACTGAATGTAGCGGTACCCTCATGGGGGCATGGGAGATTGTTTCACTTGCAGATTTTATCCAGCTTGCAACAATTTGGTGTCTTTCTGGGGGAAGGGAAGAGTGCTATTTTCCATCTCAATGGTCCCACCCATACAGGGATTCTAGAGATGGGTTCTGTGCCTGGGGGCCTGGAGAACCCCACCGAGGTTTAGGATTTGGAACTGAGGCATGGCAGGCCTTCTCTGGGGGCTCTTGGCCCAGTTCCCAAGGGGGCTTGTTTGAAATCAGGCTCAGGCTGAGGGTCACAATGCCTGTTTGTGCCCAGGGCAGCCCTCCTGAGTGGGCGTAGTCTCATAATCCATGCAGGTGGCTCCCACTCTGAGGGTTAGACAAACATCCCAACAGCCAGGTTTCCTGACATGAGGAAGAAGGAGTACTCTTTTGTGCTTCAGGTTCCACCAAAAGCAGTGATGTTTGCTAAGGTCTGGGGACAGATGCCTGAATACCCAGGTTGGGTAGAGATGACAGTCTTGGGCCACAGCAGGTGCCACCTGCTGGATATGAGGCCCTTTATCTGGGTGGCTGACAGGAGGTCGGGGCTCAGGCTGTATCAGACTAGCATTAGTGCACAGGGCACCCTATGATATTGAGGTGCCATTGAGGGCCCTGTAGGTGAGACCTCATGTGAGGATTCTGGGCAGACCAATAGGGCATTTCTTCTTTCTGGTGGGCAGGCAGAGGGTTGCCTAGTGACTCTAGAATTCCCAATCAGGAGGGCTTGCAGGCCAGTAGGGTGAGGACATTAGTCTGAAAACACAAGCTACAATTCAATTCAGTGCCGAGCGCATGGCAGTTCCAATGTGCAATGGCTGATTCGAGATCTCCAGCAACTGAGTAAGGGTGAGTGTCCGATCTCCACTCCGCATTGGAGTTTGTTTCCATGATGGCCAACGAATGGGAGGGTGGCCTCAATAGCCCATGGAGGTTTTCCCATGCAGGGATTTGTGAGCTGCTCCAAACAGCAATGTATCCTTCTGCGGGACATGGGGAGTCCTCTTGAATTTCTCCAGGGTCCCCTATATGGAAAGATTGCATAGCAGAGCTCTCCGCATGGACGCCTGGAAAGCTCAGTTCAGCTTACCATTGCAGCCCAGGAACAAGGCAGTGTCCATCTGGTGGCTGTGGGGTGAAGTGCCCAGGGTACTGAGTTGACAGGGAGTCTCAGGCAGATGGGTCACAATGCTGGTTTGTGTCCAGGGAGATCGTAGAATATGGCGGTGGCTCAGGGGCCATGCAGGATTCTCCTATCCTGAGGGTTGGACCCAGCTCCCAAGGGCAAGATTCTTCTGGGGACAGGAGGGGTTCTGTTAGTGTGCCTCAGGGACCACATGTTGGACCATATGTTGGAATTCCAAGACAGGCCTATGGGGGCTGATGCCTGAAAACCTAAGTTACAGTTCTGATGAGGTCCTAGGGGCTTGTCAGGTTCTATCTTCTGACTGAGGGCCATGGACCTGCATGTCTTCCTGGAGGTAGGTGCCTAGGTTGTGTCAGGCTGCACATATTTGTCTAGAGTGGCCTACGGAATTGGAATGGGCTCATGGGCCTTGCAGGTTTCTGCTAATCTGGAGGGTTTTGGCAATTGGGACAGGCAGAGTTGTCTACGGGAAGGTAGGCCCAGTCCTGCAGTGTGGCTCTGGAGGCCCCATCCTGGAGGGCATGTGGGCCAGGTCTTTGGGGACAGAATTCTGCAGAGACAAACTCATGTTAGGGTTAGGAGCGACGTGATGGCAAGTCCTATCTGCACACCCTGAGAGCAGCTCCTCAGGATTTGAAATTCAGGCAGATGGGAGGAAGTAGCAGAGGCTTTTCTATCTGGATGGTGTGTCTAGGATGGCCACTGAATGTTGCGGTGCCCTCATGGGGCCATGGGAGATTCTTCCACTCTGAGGATTTTGCCCAGATTGTGACAATTTGGTGTCTTTCTGGGGGAAGGGAAGAGTGCTGTTTTTGGTATCAGGGGTCCCACCCAAATAGGGATTCCAGAGACAGGCTCTGGGTCTGGGTGACTGGAGAAGCCCACGGAGGTTTAGGATGTGGGCCTAGGGGCATGACAGGCCCTCTCTGGGGGCTCCTTGTCCAGCTCACGATGGGGCTTGCTTGAAAGTGGTCTCAGGCTGAGGGTCACAATGCCTATTTTTGCCCAGGGCGGCCCTCGTCAGTGGGCATGGTCTCATGGGCCATGCAGCTGGCTCTCACTCTGAGGATTGGACACCCATCCCAACTGCCAGATTTCCTGCCATGGGGAAGGAGTACTCTTTTCTGCTTCAGGTTCCCCCACAGGCAGGGATTTGAGCTAAGGTCTTTGCACAGATGCCTGAATACCCAGGTTGGGTAGAGATTATGGCCTCGGGCCACAGCAGTTGCCACCTTTAGGATATGGGGCCCACTATCTGGGTGGCTGACAGGAGGTCGGGGCTCAGGCCGTGTCAGCCAGAGCATTAGTTCCCAGGATGGCCTATGATATTGGGGTGCCATCGAGGGCTGTGAAGGTGGATCCTCATGTGGGATTTCTGGGCAGACCCATAGGGAATTTCTTCTTTCTCATGGGCAAGCAGAGAGCTGCGTAGTGGCTCCAGAATTCCCTCTCTGGAGGACTTGCAGGTCAGGAGCGTGAGGACAGAAATCTGAGAACACAAGTTACGGTTCAGTTCAATGTCGAGCGCATGGCAATTCCAATGTGCAGCGGGTGATTCGAGATCTCCAGCACCTGAGTAAGGGCAAGTGTCAGATACCCGCTCATGCTGGAGTTTGTGTCCATGTTGGCCATCGATTGGATAGGTGACATCAAGAGGCCATGGAGGCTCTCACACGCTGGGGCTTGTGAGCTGCTCCAAACAGCAAGGTGTCCTTCTGCGGGACAGGGGGAGTCCAACTGAATGCCTCCAATGTTGCTTATATATAAAGATTTGGTAGCAGAGCTCTCCGCTTTGATGACTGGAAAGCCCACCTCACGTTACCATTGCAGCAGAGGAACAAGGCAATTTCGATCTGCTGGCTCTGGGGCGATGTTCCAAGGGGGCTGAGTTGAAGGGGTTCTCAGGCTGACGTGTTACAATGCTGCTTGCTGTCCAGGGAGACATTAGAATGTTCTGGGGGCTCAGGGGCTATGCAGGATTCTACTACCATGAGGGTTGGACCCAGCACGCAAGAGCAAGTTTTCCTTCTGGGGACAGGAGGGGTTCTGTTGTATGGCTCAGAGACCACATGTTGGAACATATATTGGTATTCCAGAACAGGCCTCGGGGGACAGATGCCTGAAAAGCCAAGTTAGCATTCCAATGAGCTCCTAAGGGCTTGTCGTGTTCTATCTTCTGACTTAGGGCCATTGACCTGTGTGTATGCCTGGAGGTAGGTGCCTAGGGTGTGTCTGACTGGGCGTTTTTGTCCAGAGTTACCCACAAAATTGGGGTGGGGTCAGGGGCCTTGCAGGTTTCTCCTAATCTGGAGGGTTTGGGCAACTGAGAGGGGTAGAGTTCCCATAGGGAGGGCAGGCCCCATCCTGCCGTGTTGCTCTGGAGGCCACATCCTGAAGGGTGTGTGAGCCAGGGCGACCCTCCTGAATGGACTTGGTCTCAGGGGCCATGCAGCTGGCTCCCACTCTGAGGGTTGGGCACACATCCCAGCAGCCAGGTTTCCTGCCATGGGGAAGGAGTACTCTTTTGTGCTTTAGGTTCCCCCATAGGCAGGGATTTGAGCTACAGACTGGGGACATATGTTTGAGTACCTACGTTGTTTAAATGACAGCCTCGGGTCATGGCAGGTACAACCTGCAGGATCTGCATCCCGCTATCTGGGTGGCTGACAGGAGGTCGGGACCCTGGCTGTGTCCAATAGAGCTTTAATGCACAGTGCAGCCTATGATATTGGGGTGCCATCGAGGACCGTGTAGGTGGATCCTCATGTATTGTTTCTTGGCAGACCCATAGGGCACCTGTTCTTTCGGTTGGCAGGCAGAAGTCTGCGTTTTGGTCCCCAAATTCCCAATCTGGAGGGCTTGAGTGCCAGGAGTGTGAGTACAGAAGTCTGAAAACATGTCCTACGGTTCAGTTCAGTGCTGAGCCCATGGCAGTTCCAATGTGCAGCAGCTGATTTGAGATCTCCAGCATCTGAGTATCAGATGTCTGCTCACTCTAGATTTTCTGTCCATGAGAGCCGAAGAATGGACGGGTGGCCTAAGAGGCCATGGATGGTTTCCCACACTGGAGCTTGTGAGCTGCTCCAAACAACAAGGTGTCCTTCTTTGGGAAGGCAAGGGTCCGGTTGAATGGCTCCATGGTCCCCCACATGGAAAAACTGGATAGCAGAGCTCTCTGCATGGATGCCTGGAGAGCCCATATCCCATTACCATTGAAGCCGGGAAACATGGCAAGTCGATACCATCAGTCTGAAACCTAAGTCGAGTTTGTGTTTTCAGACTTACGCCCACCAGCCCTGGCCCACAAACCCTCCAAGCTGGAACCTCTGGAACCACACCTCAGGACTTTGCCTGGCCTCTCCTAGGAAACTGTGCCCATTCCGTTGGCCACAACCCTACAGATTAGTAGAAACCTACAAGGACCCCGAGGCCATCCAAATCATGTGGGCTGCCCTGGACAAACAGGTGCATTCTGACAGAAGCTGTTCTACCAACTCCACTCAGACACGAGACCGATATTCCCAGAGACAGACGATTGAATTGGACAGTCCCTCGTCGCTAATCTGAACCCTAGCTTTGGTTTCCAGGCATCTCTCCTCAGAGGCCTGGTTGCCAATACCAGCATATGGGGCTTTCTTGAGTCACCAAACAGAACCCCTCTCATCTCCACATGGGAAGCTTGCCTTTCAGAGCTGCTTCAAACCCTCTGGGTCAGAGAATACTGCAGGCTCCTGAGCAACTGCCACATTCCAAGGTCTCCATGGACACAAACCCATATTATGACCCATCCTCAGGAGAGTCCATTTCAACACAGCTCACTGGGTAGCCCAGAGCCAGCAGATCGAACCTGAATTGTCACTTGGAGACAAAGGGAATGCGAGGTGGGATGCCCAGGCATCCATCCATAGAAACCTGCTCTCAAGTCTTTCCGTATGGGGCATCCTGGAGCCATCAAACAGGACTCGACTGTCCCGCAGAGGAAAACTTGCAGATTAAGCAGCTCACAATCCCCAGCGCTGGAAAACCTCAATGACCTCATGTCGCTCCCCCCCCCCTTAATGAAGGGTCATCATGGACACAAACTCTAGCCTAAGCTAACATCTGATACTCGCCCTGATGTCAGCATCTGCAGATTGTGCCAGCCATGACCTCTGCCTCAAACCTAACCCTAGCTTGTGTTTTCAGACTTCCGCCACAAACTCCTGGCCCACAAGCCCTCCAGATTGGGAATTCCAGAGCCACAATTCAGCACTCTGACTGCACACCAGAAGATAAACTTTGCCCTATGGGACTGCAAAGAAACCCCAAATCAGGATCAACGTGCATGCCACACGACTGCACCACAATGATATAGGCTGCCCTGGGCACTAATGTTCTGTATGACACAGCTTGAGCCTGGATCTCCCGACCGACACTCAGACAGCTGGCCCCACACACAGCACATAACACCCTCCATGGCCTTAGGCTGTCATCTCTACCCATCTGGCTTTTCAGACTACAGAACCTAGACCTTATCTCCAACCACTGCACAGGTGTGAACTTGATGCAGAAATCAGAACTCCTCCATCCCCATGGCAAGAAAAAATGGTGTTGGCATGGTGTGCAACCTTCAGGATAGGAGAAAGCAGCATGGCCAATAAGGCCACGCCCATGCTTGAGGGCCCTCTGGGGCAAAAACATGTGTTGTGACCCTCAGCGTCAGCCATGGGCTCAAGTATGCTTCTCAGTGGCTGGAACAAGAGCCGGAACACAGGGCATGACATGCCCCTAGGCCCACAATCCTAACCAGAGGTCGGGTTTTTCAGTGGCCCATACCCAGGGCTCTGTTCTGGAATCCCTCCTTTGGAGGGAGACTTGAGGCAGGAAACAGGACTCCTCCCTTCCCACAGAATGACCCCAAACTCTTGGGACCTGGGACAAATCCCCAAGTATGGAGACTCGTTCATGGCCCAGGAGGCCACCCCGCCATTCCACGGCCATCCTTGACACAAAATCCAGAGAAAAAAGCCTGAGCAACCACCTCACACGCCCCTTCGTTCATATCCCGAGGAACTCCCCACATGGTCCGTAGATGGGGCCTGCCTTACCCTGGGACCCAAGCCTAAGACGAGTTTGTGTTTTCAGACTTCTGTCCCCACTGCCCTGGTGCACACATGTTCTAGGATGGTGGCCTTGGAGCCACACCAGAGGACTATGCCTGCCCTCTCCAAGGAAACTCTGCCCATTCCATTGGTCACAACCCTACAGATGAGAAGAAACCTATAAGGTCCCTGAGGCCATCCCAATCTTGTAGGTCGCCCTGGACACACAGGGGCGATCTGACACAAGCTGAGCAACTACCTCCATTCTGACAATCTGATGGATGTCGCCAGAGATAGAAGATTGAACCGGACAGGCCCCTAGGCCCTAATCTGAATGCTTGTTTTTGTTTCCAGGCATCTCTCCTCAGAGGCCTGGTATCAAATAGCAGCATATGGGGGTTTCCTGAGGCAACAATCAGAACACCTCATGTCTCCACATGGGAAACTTGCTCTTTGGAGCTGTGTAAACCATCCAGTTAGGAGAATACTTCAGGGTCCCCGAGCCACCGTGACATTCCAAGGTCTCCATGGACACAAACCCACATTATGACCCATCCTCAGGAAATTCCATTTCAACTCAGCTCCCTCGGTAGCTCCCCCAGAGCCAGCAGATAGAACTTGCCTTGTCGCTAGTAGACAATTGCAAAATGACGTGTGGTGCCCAGGCTTTCATCCTTAGAAGCTTGCTCTCGAGTCTTTCTGTATGGGGCATCCTGGAGCCATCCAACAGGACTCGACTGTCCCACAGAAGGAATCCTTGCGGTTTGGAGCATCTCACAACTCCCAGCATGGGAAAACCTCCATGGCCTCATGAGGACCCCTCTTCATGAAGGAGTCACTATGGAAACAAGGTACAACCTGAGCCAACGTCTGTCCTCGCCCTGACTTCAGATGCAGGAGATCTCGATTCAGCCTCTGCAGAGTGGCCCTTCCATGCCCTCTCCCTGAAACATAAGCCTAGATTGTGTTCTCAGACTTCCATCCTCACACTCCTGGCCCACAAGCCCTCCAGATTGGGATTTCCGGAGCCACAATGCAGCACTCTGCAGAAGAAAAACGTTGCCCTATGGGGGCAGAAACCCCAAATGAGGATCAACCTGCATGCCACTCGACTGCACCCCAATTATATAGGCTTCCCTGAGCACTAATGCTCTGTCTGACACAGCCTGAGCCGAGACCTCCTGACCGACACCGAGACAGCTGCCAGCATATCCAGCACATCGCACCCACATGGCCTTAGGCCGTCATCTCTTCCTGTTAGGGTCAGTGATCAAATGAAGGAGACTGATTGAAAGCAAAAGTCAAGCAAAGCCTTATTTCGTGCCAAGCATCAGAATCCAAACTATCTGGTATGGGCCGTCTCTTATGAAGAGGCGATGACAATGATCCCAACAAGGCTGCTTCCATAGAGGCCACTCCCAACAAGGCCTCTCCCCAGACGAGTCTGCTTCGGATGAGACCACTCACCCACGAGGTCGCACGCCAATGAGGCCACTTACCGGAATGACGCTGCTCCAGCGAGGCCACTTCTGGCAGTGCAGCGGCTCAGGGCAGCGAGGTTGCTCGCGGCAGTGCCCTGGCTCCAGGCAGGGAGGCCGCTTGCAGCGGCACTGCACCAGATGACTATTACTCGGGTGACTACCCTAATGCCTCTCCCAATGGCTGGTCTAACAGCTATCCCAAAGACTATTCTAACTCCTCCTGCTACTCCCCCACCCCAGTTGCACAGACTAACCTTTATAGAGGTGGTTGATCCCGGCCCACACACAGGTGGCCAATGAGATTTCAACTCACCACAGTAAATATATGCGTGCCCAACTCTTTAGATGTCTCCATCTGGCCTGCCCGCCCCTACATCTGGGGTTTGCAATTAAGTTCCTCTGGCTAACCAGGGCCTCATACAGGCCCTCACATTCCCCCCTTTTCCTTGGAAATTAATAAAATCCTTGACTTTTCTGCCAGTTCTATGTTCTCCTGTTGTAAGGGGGTTATATTGATCATGTAAGAGTAACATTTTTATCTCTCTAATTTTCTTGGTACAAAGACATTAGGGCGTTTATAATACAGGATCCAAAAAGTAACAGTATTGCACAGATGGCTGATGATTTAGCCATTCAACTCTTTGTATAACCTTTTCCATTTTTCCTAACTCCGTTCATCTAATTTCCCACCTATACTTTACATAAACAGTTAACATTAGGAGAAACCATAAACTCACAGTTTTTTTAGTCTTAGCTTTTGTCCATGGTAAGCAGGGTCCGTCGGCTGCAGCTTCCATCTCTGGGGGGTGTCCTCATCCTCGGCTAGTTTGATGTGATCCACATGAATCTAGGCCCTAATGCCTTCTACTTTAACTGCCTTGGGGGTGGTCAGGATAACAGTAAATGGTCCCTCCCAGCGAGGCTCCAAGTTTCCCACTTGATAGCAACATATCCAAACCAAGTCCCTGGGCTGGTAAGGGTGTGGTTCCATCTCTGTTCCTTTCCCAGTGTGGGCAGTCTGGATCCCTGCATGGGCTTTTTTTAAGACAGACTGTAATTCCTGCAGTGACTGGAGTACAGACTGATCAGTCCTTTCTGCTAGGTCAACCTCTTGTAGCCGAGGACAGAGCGGGGTGTGGGGGGCGGGTCTCCCAGACATTATTTCAAATGGGGTCACCTTGCTTAAATAGGGTGTACATCGTGCTCTGAGGAGGGTGAAAGGAAGGAGAACAACCCATCCACCACCAGTCTCCGGAATTAACTTTGTCAAGTTCTCTTTAAGAGTCTGGTTCATTCTCTCTACTTGCCCAGAAATCTGGGGCCAGTAGACTCAATGTAGTTTCCAATTAGTGCCCACGGCCTTGGTCAATACCTGTGCGACTAAACTCACAAATGCAGGGCTATTGTCTGACCTGATGGCAAGAGGCAGCCCAAACCTAGGAATTATTTCCTCTAGTGGTTTTTGACTACCACTTCTGCCATCTTATGTTTGGTGAAAAAGCCTCTACCCAGCCTGAAAAGTTATCTACAAAAACTAATATATATTTGTTCCCATATTTCCTGGGGTTCATCTCTGTAAAATCTATTTATCAATAAATTCATGGTTCCTTACCGCTTTCTCTTTTCCCTCTTCCCATTTTAGTTCTTCCTACATTAACCACCTGGCACTGAGCACATCTATCAACTACATCCTGAACCATACACCCTAATTTAGAATCCTGGAACTGCTTCCCTATAAGCTCCTTGAGTTTGCGTATCCCCAAATGATTACCCTGATGTATCTGTTCTACTAACTTCTAACCAGGTCTTCAAGGAATAATTATATTTCCTGCTTTAGTCTTAGACCAGTCCCCCTTCACAGTCCAATTTAACCCCTTTCTGTGAATACTTTAAATCTTCTTCTGAATAGTTCAGTTTTACTGGTAGGGCTGGAGCTGGGAGTGTAACTAGTTCTTGCATTGTTTCTCGTGCTGCTTGCTTTGTGACTTGTTCTGCTAATTGCTTTCCTTTTGAAATCAGATCAGTCCCTGTTTGGTGTTCTGGGCAATGCATAATGGCCACCTCTTTTGGGTCCCAAATAGCCTGGAGGAGAGCCAATATTTCTCCTCTGTTTTTTTTTTTTCTCCTCTGTTTTTAATTCATTTTCCTTCTGCTATTAATAGGCCTCTTTCTTTATAAATAGCCCCATGTATATGGAGAGTAGCAAAGGCATACCTGCTGTCAGTAGAGATATCGGTGGTTTTACCTTTGTCCATCTGCAGTGCCTTAGTGAGGGCAATCAGTTCCACTTTGGGTGCTGAAGTTCCATGTGTTGGGGCTGCTGTCCATAGTTCCTGTTCAGGAGAAACCATCTCAGCCCCTGCATACCTCTTTCCATTGACCATATAGTTACTCCGATCTGTGAAAAGATTCATCTTGGCATTCGGGAGGGGAATGTCTTGGATATCCGGCCTTATCCCTGTGACTTGGGTCGGACCTCCCCACAGTCCTGTGGATGGTCAGGCAGCTCCTCTGGCAGGAGCTGGATTTAGCACACTTGGTTCGTTGAAGAAGAGGGCCTGATACCCCGTCCCTCTGGCGTTCATCATCCATTGGTCTGGTGGAGTCCGGAGAATGCCCTCGATAGCATGTGTGATGGTTTTGATGAGATTTTGACCCAAAGTCAATTTACTTGCATCCTTGACCAGGATGGCCGTGCCAGCAATTATGCAGAGGCAAAGGGGGAACCCAGCTGCAACTGGTTCTAGTTTCTTGCTAAAATAGGCTACTGGCCTTTGCCAAGGCCCCAGAGTCTGAGTCAAAACTCCTTTGGCCACCCCTGCTTTTTCATCCACATACAAGTGGAAGGGCTTGGTTACATCTGGGATGGCCAATGCTGGGATACTCAGTAAGGCTGTTTGTAATTCCCGAAATACTCCTTCAGCCTCAGCTGTCCACTCTATCATAGTGAGCCCCCCTTTGCCAGTTCGTAGAGAGGTCAGGCAATCTCTGCCACCCTCGGTATCCACAGCCTACAGTAGCCCACCGTCCCAAGAAACTCCCTCACTTGTCAGAACGTGGTGGGGCCGGGGTATTGGGTGATCACCTGTTTCCTGGACTCTGACAGTAAACACACTGGCTCATGGAGATCAAAGTCTAGATAAGTGGCATGGCTCTGACAGAGCTGTGCTTTCTTTGCTGACACCTGATACCCTTTTTCCTGCAGAGTCTGTAAGAGAGCTCTCATCCCCCACAAAAATGACTCATAGTCCTCAGTAGCTACTAGGAAGTCATCAACATACTGTAACAGAATGACTCCTGGGTTGGAGATTCTGTACTCATGCCAATCCTCGTGTAGAGCCTCGTCAAAAATGGTGGGTGAATTATTGAATCCTTGGGGAAGTCTTGTCCAGGTGAGCTGGCCTTGGAACCCTTCCTGTGGGTCAGACCACTCAGAAGCAAAAAGGGGTTGAGTTTCCCTTGCTAAAGATATGCAGAAAAATGCATCCTTGATATTTAAGATGATATACACAGTTCTTTTGAGGCCCAGGAGGGAGACTAGGGTTTAGGGGTTAGGCACTGTCAGGTGGATATCTCAAACCTGTTTATTATCTTCCCACAAATCCTGAACGGTTTGATACTCCCCAGTCTCGGCCTTTTTGACTGGCAGCAAAGGTGCGTTCCATGGAGATTTCCAAGGAAATAGGATCCCGTCTCCTTGGAGGCAGTTAATGTGTTTTCTGATCCCTTCCTTTGCTTCCCGTGGAAGGGGGTACTGCCAAACTCAAACAGCCATAGTCGTCACCTTTAATTCTACCACTACTGGAGGCTGTCCCTTGGCGAAGCCGAGGGGCTTCCCTTCTGCCCAAACCTCGGGAAACTCGACCTGTAGGATTTCGAGAAGTTTCCCCCACTTTGTCTCCTCTGGTTTTGAGACTGGCTCGTGAAGGAGGTGTTCATCTACTGCTGCCATAAGCACCTGTACAATGGGTTGTCTCAAGGTTACAGTCATGTCTCCTTCTAAAAACTGAATGCCAGCTCATGACTTGTGGAGGAGATCTCTTCCCATCAAGTTATATGGGGCATTAGCGAGGACCAAAAATCAATGTTTACCTACTCCTGAGGCCAATCTAAAGTCCTCTCTGTTGTCCATTTATGCCAATCTGTGCCATTTGCTCCTTGTGCCCAGATTTCCTCTCCAGATAGTTTTCCCATAGGTTTAAGTAATGATGAAAATTGGGCTCCCATGTCCACCAAAAAATCAACTGATTTCCCCTCCACTTCAATTTTTACCCGAGGTTCAAGGAGGGCCTCCGAACTATGTCCCTTTCAGTCTCTAGTGCCGAGCATTGCTGTCTTCCTTTTGGGGTACTCCCTGGCCCAATGTCCTTTTTCCTTACAGTAAGCACACTGATCTGAATCTAAGTCTTATTGCCTGCCTTCTCTGTGCTTAGGCTTTTCCCTCCTTTTACCATGCCCTATCTTTCTCCTTCCCGCCTCATGTAATGCCAAAACCTTAACCAGTTTTTTGTCTGTTTTTCATCCTCTTGTGCATCCCTGTTGTTAACCACCTTTTCTGCTATTCCCACTAACTCAGTCAGATTCTTCCCTTCAAATCCTTCGAATTTCTTAAGTTTACTCCTTATATCTTGGGCTGACTGACTGACAAACATAAGATTCATTGCCCTCTGATTTTCGGTGTCTCAGGGTCAATCGGGCTATACATTTTATAGGCTTCAGTTAGCCTTTCTAGGAAAGCTCCTAAAGGCTCATTCTTACCTTGACTCACCATACTAATTTTAGATAAATTTATGGGTCTCCCTGCAGCTGCACGGAGGCCTCCCAGTAGAGCCTGGCAGTAGAAACGTAAGCTCTCCTTACCTTCATCAGAGTTTGGATCCCAGTTGGGGGGTTACCTCGGGCAGTAGTCCTCCATTCGGCGGGGATTGAGATCCCTGCCAAGTCTCATGCTTATCACCTTATAGGTTTCTCGCATGATACAATCCCTCTCTTCCCCGTTAAAGAGAGCCATAAGGAGCTGTTGAATATCCACCCAGGTAGGTTGGTAGGTAAGAAAGACAGGCTCCAAGAGACTAATTAAATCCTGAGGGTTTATTTATTTCCAGAGAAATATTTGTGTTGGGTCTTCCAGTTATAGATATCAGAAGAGGAGAAAGGGATATGGCTTAAGTGGGGCCGCCCTCTCCAATCCGGTAGACCAACCTCATGAAGAGGCAGCATTGGCATGGACAATACCGCTGAGGTAAAGGGAGGCAGAGGGGGATAGAGGAAAGGGGAAAGACCAGGAAGGTCTCTCTGCTTGGTGGTCCCATAGGTGGACCCCTACCATGTGTGAGGTGGACTGGAAAAGGCATCTCGGGACCGAGAGTCAGATTTAGGGGACAGATAGTGGGGGGCGATTCCACATCCTCCCCAACTGATGGAGGTAGGACAGTCTTCCTCCCTGGTTCTCCCTCATCTGTCCATTCTGATTTTGGTGCTCTGAGCTGCCTTAGAGGGAGAGAGATGTTTTCATTAGCAGGGGGAATGTGGAACTTGAGCCATGATGGTCACTCTTCTACCAGATATTGCCAGGCCACAATGTACAGTATTTGGTCTTGATGTAGATCGAAGACCTCACTCAGGGTAAAATAGATCTGAGCCAAGGCAAACGTTCCTTCTGGTGGCCACCCTGTGGAGAAAGTGGGCCACTCTAATTGGCAGAGTGTTTTCAGTTTTCCTGGGTAAAACACAACCTTGTCATCTGACTGAGTGGCTTTAGTTTGAAAATCCTTGAAATGTTTGAGAACAGGACCTAGGTATGTCACAGGTCCCTTACTCCCCGCTTTTCCCATTTCTCCAAATACAACAAACAGCACAACAGAACAAAAAACAAGGCAAGGAAAACCACAGTCCCAGCGACCCCCATCCAGAGCCTGCTGCTGTTGGGGACTTTCTTGGTCCCCTGCAAACACAACAGACAACAAAAGAACCTGGCAAAGACAACTGTAAATCCATCAATTCTTACCCAGAACCTGCCCCCGGTGGGGGATTTCTTTATCCCCTGACCTCTTAGGAGGAATCGAACTCCCCGACCACCCAGGGGAACTTGAAACCCCCCACTGTCTAGGGGTCTCAAACCCCCCAACCGTCCAGGGTGACTCAAACCCCATGTCGATCTACCAGCAGAGGGATGGGGCGTCCCCACATCCACTCCAGCCCTGGGGAGCATGGCCACGACCAGCTTCTCCCCAGTGGGCTATACCCTTGAGCTTCCCAACCAGACAGACAGACAAGATCCCAATACCTCCAGAAGCTTTTCCCAGAAATCCCAATGCTGGCTCAGTTCTCGTCATTTGATCCTGGATGAGGCCCCACTGTTAAGGTCTGTAATCAATGGAACGAGACTGATGTAAAGCGAAAGTCAAGTAAAGCTTTATTTCATGCCAAGCATCAGAAACCAAACCAAACGGTAGTGGCCATGTCTTATGAAAAGGCGACAATGATGACCCTGACAAGGCCATTGCCAATGAGGCCACTCCCAATGAGGCCGCTCCCCAGACGAAGCTGCTCCAGACAAGGCCGCTCCAGATGAGGTCACTTGATGATGAGGCTGCATGCTGACGAGGCTGCTCCAGACATGGCTGCTCCAGACGAGGCCACTCAGGACCAGGCTGCTCCCCAGAGATGGCCGCTCCAGACGAGGCAACTCAGGATGAGGCCATGTGCCAATGAGGCTACTCCCCAGACGAGGCCGCTCCAGACAAGGCCGCTCTGGAAGAGGCCACTCGTTAACGAGGTCACATGCCAATGACGTCGCTCCCCAGAATGATGCCGCTCTGGCGAGGCTGTTCCAGCGAGGCCGCTCACAGCCAGGCTGCAGCTCCGGGTAGCAAGGTGGCTCATGGCGGGGCCACGGCTCGGGCAGTGAGGCCACTAGCGGTGGGGTCGCGGGTTGGAGTGGCGAGGCCGCTCATGGTGGCGCTGCTCCCAACGACTAATTCTCCGATGACTACCCTAACAGCTCTCACAATGACTACCTAACTGCTCTCCCAACACCTATTCTAACAGGTATCCCAAGAGTTATTCAAAGTCCTCCTACTACTCACCCACCCCAGCCTCATACACTAACTTTTAGAGAGGTGGTTGAGCCCAGCCCACACACAAGTGGCCAATGAGAATTCAACTCACCACAGTAAATAAATGCGAGCCTCAATGACTGGAAGCCTCCATCCGGCCTGGCACACCCCTATATCAGGGGTTTGCAAGTAAGTTCCTCTGGCTTACCAGGGCAACATACAGGACCTCATATTCCCAACCTGGGTTTTCAGCCTTCAGAACTTACACCTTATCTCCAATCACTGCACAGGGGTGAACATGATGCAGAAAACAGAACTCCTCCAGTCCCATGGCAAGAAACCTTGCTGTTGGCATGGTGTCCAACCTTCAGGGTAGGAGAAACCAGCATGGCCCATGAGGCCATGCCCATGCTTGAGGGCCGCCTTGGGCACAAACACACATTGTGGCCCTCAGCGTGAGCTTCGTGGCTCAGGTAAGGCCCCTCAGTGGCTGGACCAAGGGCACACATGTGGGGCTTGCCAGGCCCCTAGGTACCCAATGCTAACCAGAGGTCAGGTTTTACAGTCTCCCGTACCCAGGGCTCTGCTCTGGAATCCCTCTTTTGGAGGGAAACCTGAAGCAGAAAACAGGACTCCACTCTTCCCAGAGAATGATGCCAAACTCTTGGGATGTCGGCCAAATCCCTAGAGATGCAGACTCGTCCATGGCCCATGAGGTCACACCTACACTCAACGGTAAATCTTGACACAAAATCCAGAGACAAAAGCCTGAGCAACTGCCTCACACTCGCCCTTCCTTCATATCCCGAGGAGCTCCCCCTGTGGTCTGTAAATCAGGCCTGTCATTCCCTCGGCCCCAAACCTAAGCCGAGTTTGTGTTTTCAGAATTCTGTCCTCATAGCCCTGGCCCACACACCCTCCAGGCTGCGGACCCTGGAGCCACACTGCAGGACTTTGCCTGCCATCTCCAAGGAAACTCTGCTCATTCTATTGGCCAAAACCCTACAGATGAGTTGAAACCTCCAAGGTCCCCGAGGCCATCCCAATCATGTAGGCCACTATGGGAAAACAGGGGCCATCTGACACAAGCTGAGCAACTACCTCGATTCAGACAAGCAGACAGATGTCCCCAGAGACAGAATATTGAACTTGACAGGCACCCAGGCCCTAATCTGAACCCTTGCTTTGGTTTCCAGGCTTCTCTCTTCAGAGGCCTGGTATCAAATTGCAGCATATGGGGGTTTCCTGAGGCACCAATCAGAAAAACTCTCATCTGTGCATGGGAAACTTGCTCTTTGGAGCTGTGTCAAACCCTCTGGTTAGGAGAATACTTCAGGGCCCCCAAGGCACCGCAACATTCCAAGGTCTCCATAGACACAAACCCACATTATGACCCATCCTCAGGAGAGTCCATTTCAACTCAGCTCCCTGGGTAGATCCCCCAGAGCCAGCAGATAGAACCTGCCTTGTTGCTAGGAGACAATAGGAATGTGACATGGGGTGCCTAGGCATCCATCCTTAGAACCCTGCTCTCCAATCTTTCTGTACAGGGCATCCTTGAGCCATGCAACAGGACTCAACTGTCCCGGAGAAGGAATCCATGCAGTTTGGAGCATCTCACAACTCCCAGCATGGGAAAACCTCCATGGCCTCATAAGGCATCCCCCTTCATGAAGGGGCCATCATGGACACAAACTCCAACCTGAGCCCACATCTGACCCTTACCATGACTTCAGATGCAGGAGATCTCAATTCAACCTTTGCAGAGTGGGCCTGCTCTGCCCTCGCCCCGAAACCTATCCCTAGTTTGTGTTTTCAGACTTCCATCCTCACACTCCTGGCCCACAAGCCTTCCAGATTGGGAATTCCGGAGCCACATTGCAGCACTCTGCCTGCTCACCAGAAGAAAAACTTTGCCCTATGGGCATGCCCAGAAAACACAAATGAGGATCAACCTTGACTTGACTACACCCCAATTATCTAGGTTGCCCTGGGAACCAGTTCTCTGACACAGCCTGTGCCCGGACCTCCAGACAGTCATCCAGACTGCTCGCTGCACACACAGCACATTGGACCCGTCATGGCTTTAGGCCATCATCTCTTCCCATCCTGGGTTCTCAGTCTTCAGAACCTAGATCTAATCTCCAATCACTGCACAGGGGTGAACCTGATGCAGAAATCAGAACTCCTCCAGTCCCATGGCAAGAAATCTTGCTGTTGGCATGGTGTCCAACCTTCAGGTTAGGAGAAACCAGCATGGCCCATGAGGCCATGCCCATACTTGAGGGCCGCCATGGGCACAAACATGCATTGTGACCCTCAGCGTGAGCCCCGTGCTCAAGTAAGGCATCTCAGTGGCCGGACCAGGAGCACGCATATGGGGCTTCCCATGCCCCTAGGCCCTGAATCCTAACCACAGGTCGGGTTTTCCAGTCGCCAGTACCCAGAGATCTGTTCTGGAATCCCTCTTTTGGAGGGACACGTGAGGCAGAAACAGGTCTCCTCCCTTTCCACAGAATGACGCCAAACTCTTGGGATCCGGGCCAAATTCCCAGAGAGGGAGACTCGTCCATGGCCATGAGGCCACCCCTACATTCTGTGGCCATCCTTGACATAAAATTCAGAAACAAAAGCCTGAGCAACCGCCTCACACTCGTCCTTCATTCATATCTTGAGGAGCTCCCTTCACTGTCTCTAGATCGGGCCTGCCATACTCTCGGTCCCAAACCTAAGCCAAGTATGTGTTTTCAGACTTCTGTCCCCACAGCCCTGGTGCACACACGTTCCAGGCTGGGGCGCTTGGAGCCACACCAGAGGACTATGCCTGCCCTCTCCAAGGAAATTCTGCCCATTCCATTGTCCACAACCCTACAGACGAGGAGAAATCTCCATGGTCCCCGAGGCAATCCCAATTGTGTAGGCCACCCTGGACAAACAGGCACTATCTGACACAAGTTGAGCAATTACCTCCAGTCAGACAGGCATACGGATGTCCCCAGAGACAAAATATTGAATAGGACAGGCCCCTAGGCCCTAATCTGAACCCTTGCTTTTGTTTCTAGATGTCTCTCCTCAGAGGCTTGGTTTCAAATACCAGCATATGGGGGTTTCCTGAGGCACCAATCAGAGCACCTCTTGTCTTCCCCTGGGAAACTTGCTCTTTGGAGCTGTGTCAAAGACTCCGGTTAGGAGAATCCCTCAGGGCCTCAGAGGCACTGCCACATTCCAAGGTCTCCATGGACAGAAACCAACATTATAACCCACCCTCAGGAGCATCCATTTCTACTCTGCCCACCGAGTGACTCCCCCAGAGCCAGCAGATCGAATCTCCTTTGTCACTTTGAGACAATGGGAATGTGAGGTGGAGTAACCAGGATTCCATCCTTAGAATCCTGCTCTCGAGTCTCTCTACATGGGGCAACTTGCAACCATCCAACAGGACTCGACTGTCCCGCAGAATGAATCCTTGTGGATTGGAGCATCTCACAACTCCCAGAGTGGGAAAACCTCCATGGCCTCATGAACCCCCCCCTTCATGAATGGTCCATCATGGACACAAACTCCAAACCCAGTCAACGTCTGATCCTCACCCTGAATTCAGATGCAAGAGATTTTGATTCAGCCCCTGCAGAGTGGGCCTGCCATGCCCTCGCCCTGAAACCTAACCCTAGCTTGTGTTCTAAGATTTCCGTCCTCACACTCCTGGCCCACAAGCCCTCCAGATTGGGAATTCTGGAGGCACAACGCAGCACTCTGCCTGTCCATCAGAAGAAAAACATTGCCCTATGGAGCTGCCCAGAAACCACAAATGAGGATCAACCTCCACGCCACTCAACAGCACCCAATGATATAGGCTACCCTGAGCACTAATACTTTGTCTCTTACAGATTGAGCACGGACCTCCTGACCGACACCCAGTCAGCTGGCCACACACCCAGCACATCTGACCTGCCATGGCCTTAGAACTTCATCTCTCCACAACCTGGGTTTTCAGGCTTCATAACCTAGACTTTATCTCCAGTCACTGCACAGGTGTGAACCTGATGCGGAAATCAGAACACCTCCATCCCAATGGCAAGAGACCTTGCTGTTGGCATGGTGTCCAACCTTCAGGGTAGGAGAAATCAGCATGGCTTATGAGGCCACGTGCATGCTTGAGGGCAGCCTTGGGTACAAACACGCATTGTAACCCTCAGCGAGAGCCCTGAGCTCAGGTAAGGCCTCTCAGTGACTGGATCAAGAGCCCGCATATGGGGCTTGCCATGCCCCTAGGCCCCCAATCCTAACCACAGGTCGGGTTTCCCATTCGCCCCTACTCAGGGCTCTGGTCTGGATTCCGTCTTTTGGAGGGGCCCCTGAGGCAAAAACAGGACTCCTCCCTTCCCACAGAATGACTCCAGCTCTTAAGAGAGGGAGCCTCTTCCATGGCCCATGAGGCCACCCCTATATTCTGCAGCTATTCTTGACACAAAATCCAGAAACAAAAGCCTGAGCGACCGCCTCACACTCACCCATATTTCATATCCTGAGGAGATCCCCTCATGGTCTGTAGATCAGGCCTGCCTTATCCTTGGCCCCAAACTGAAGCCGAATTTTTGTTTTCAGACTTCTGTCCCCAAGCCCTTGCCCTCACACCCTCCAGGATACTCTCCCTGGAGCCACACTTCAGGACTGTGCCTGCCCTCACCACGGAAACTCTGCCCATTCCATTGGCCACAACCCTACGTATTAGGAGAAACCTCTGCCTCCCTCGAGGCCAGCCCAATCATGTAGTCGGCCCTGGACAAACAGGGGCATTCTGACACAAAGTGCACTGCTTCCTCCACTCAGACACACAGAGATCCCCAGAGACATAAGATTGAACTGTTCAGGATGCTAGGCCCTTATCTAAACCCTTGCTTTGGTGTCCAGACTTCTCTCCTCAGAGGCCTGGTTTCAAATACCAGCATATGGGGGTTTACTGAGGCACCAAACAGAACACTGTTAGGGTCCAACATCAAAGGAGTGAGACTGATACAAAGAGAAGGTCAAGCAAACCTTTTTTTCGCATCAATCATCAAGAATCAAACTGATTGGTCAAGGCTGTCTCTTGCCTTGGGAGGTGAGCCCTCCCAGCCTCACAGACTAATTTTTATACAGGTATGTTACCTGGGCTAAACACAGGTGGCCAATGTGAGTGCAGTACACAGAGAAAACTGCACAGTCATGTCAGGTAACATATATGAGGCCAATTGAACTAGAGTTCAGGCTAGTAGATATACATGTGTCCCACCTATGGGATGTCTCTACCTGGCCTGACCCACCCTTGTATCTGGGCTTTGCAAGTAAGTTCCGGGGGTGGGGGCAGGGTTAATCTAAATTTACTGCATAGGGTCAATCTAAGTTTACTGCATAGTGTCAATCTAAGTTTACTGCATAGACAACAAAATGGCTCCCTCTGATTATGTAGGTCCTTACATTCCCCACTTTTCTTTGGAGATTAGTCAAATCCTTTACTTTTCAGCCAGTTCTATGTTTTATCGAGCATTTATGTCTAACTTATATTAAACATGTAAGACTAACATTTTTATTGCTCTAGTTTTCTTTTGTACAAATGACACTAGTGCACAGTTGGCTGGTGAGTTAGCCATTTAGCACTTTGTATAACCTTTTCCATTTTTCCTAATTTCATTCACCTAATTTCCCAACTTTACTTTACATAAAGAGGTAAAAATAGGAACAAAAATACACTCATAACAATAGGAGCAACAATAAACTCATAGCCTTTGAGTCTTAGCTTTAGTCCATGGTCAGCAGGTTCCATTGGCTGTGGTTTCCATCTCTGGGAGGCGTCCTTGTCCTTGTTTCTATTGATGTGACCTGCATGAATCCAGGCCCTGATGCCTTCTACTTTTTTTTTTTAATTTGTTTATTTTCAGCGGAACAGTGTTCATTGTTTTTGCACCACACACAGTGCTCCATGCATAACATGCCATCCCTATTACCCACCACCTGGTTCCTCAACCTCCCACACCCTTGCCCCTTCAAAAGCCTCTAGATGTTCCTCAGAGTCCATAGTCTCTCATGGTTCATCTCCCCTTCCAGGTTCCCTCAACTCCCTCTCCTCTCCATCTCCCCATGTCCACCGTGTTCTTTGCTTTGCTCCACAAATAAGTGAGACCATATGATACTTGACTCTCTCTGCTTGACTTATTTCACTCAGCATAATCTCTTCCAGTCCCGTCCACGTTGCTACAAAAGTTGGGTATTCATCCTTTCTGATGGAGGCATAATACTCCATCGTGTATATGTACCACATCTTCCTTATCTATTCTTCCGTTGAAGGGCATCTTAGTTCTTTCCACAGTTTGGCGACTGTGGCCATTGCTGCAATAAACATTGGGGTAGAGATGGCTCTTCTTTTCACTACATCTGTATTTGTTGGGTAAATACCCAGCAGTGCAATTGCAGGGTCATAGGGAAACTCTATTCTTAATTTCTTCAGGAATCTCCACACTGTTCTCCAAAGTGGCTGCACTAACTTGCATTCCCACCAACAGTGTAAGAGGGTTCCCCTTTCTCGACATCCTCTCCAACACATGTTGTTTCCTGTCTTGCGAATTTTGGCCATTCTAACTGGTGTCAGGAGGTATCTCAATGTGGTTTTAATTAGAATCTCCCTGATGGCTAGTGATGATGAACATTTTTTCATGTGTCTGATAGCCATTTGTATGTCTTCGTTGGAGAAGTGTCTGTTCATATCTTCTGCCATTTTTTTTGATATGATTATCTGTTTTGTGTGTGTTGAGTTTGAGAAGTTCTTTATAGATCCTGGATATCAACCTTTTGTCTGTACTGTCATTTGCAAATGTCTTCTCCCATTCCGTGGGTTGCCTCTTTGTTTTGTTGAATGTTTCCTTTGCTGTGCAGAAACTTTTGATCTTGATGAAGTCCCAAAAGTTCATTTTCACTTTTGTTTCCTTTGCCTTTGGAAACATATCTTGAAAGAAGTTGCTGTGGCTGATATCAAAAAGGTTACTGCCTATGTTCTCCTCTAGGATTCTGATGGATTCCTGTCTCATGTTGAGGTCTTTTATCCATTTCGAGTTTATCTTTGTGTATGGTGTAAGAGAATGGTCGAGTTTCATTCTTCTACATATCGCTGTCCAGTTTTCCCAGCACCATTTATTGAAGAGACTGTCTTTTTTCCATTGAATATTTTTTCCTGTTTTGTCGAAGATTATTTCACCATAGAGTTGAGGGTCCATATATGGGCTCTCCACTCTGTTCCACTGGTCTATGTGTCTGTTTTATGCCATTACCACGCTGTCTTGGTGATCAGAGCTTTGTAGTAAAGCTTGAAATCGGGTAACGTGATGTTGCCAGTTTTGTTTTTGTTTTTCAATATTTCCTTAGCAATTCCTTCTTATTCCATACAAATTTTATGATTATTTGCTCCAGCTCTTTGAAAAATACCGGTGGAATTTTGATTGGAATGGCGTTAAAAGTATACATTGCTCTAGGCAGTATAGGCATTTTAGCAATGTTTATTCTTCCAATCCAAGAGCATGGAACAGTCTTCCATCTTTTTGTGTCTTCAATTTCTTTCATGAGTGTTCTGTAGTTCCTCGAGTACAGGTCCTTTACCTCTTTGGTTAGGTTTATTCCCAGGTATCTTATGGTTCTTGGTGCTATAGTAAATTGAATCGATTCTCTAATTTCCCTTTCTGTATTTTTATTGTTAGTGTATAAGAAAGCCACTGATTTCTGTACATTGACTTTGTATCCTGCCACATTACTGAATTGCTGTATGAGTTCTAGTAGTTTGGGGGTGGAGTCTTGATGCCTTCTACTTTTATTGCAGTGTGGGTGGTCAGGATGACAGTAAATGATCACATCTCTCAAGGCTCCCAGTTTAACACTTGCTGGTGACGTATCAAAACTAAGTCCCCAGTTTGGTAAGGATGTGGTTCCACCTCCGTCTCCATCTTAGTGTGGGTCGTTTGGATACCTGTGTGATTTCTTTTTAAGAAAGACTGTAATGCTGTCTGAAATGTCTGATCAGTCATTTCTGCTAGGACAATCTCTTGTAGTCGAGGGCAGGGTGGGGTGGTTTCCTGGATATTATCTCAAATGGGGTCACCTTGTTTAAGTAGGGTGTCCATCGTGCCCTGAAGAGGGTGAAAGGAAGGAGATCCACCCATCCACAACCAGTCTCCAGAATTAGCTTTTGTCAATGTCTCTTTAAGAGTCCCGTTCATTTTCTCTAATTGCCAGAAACTCTGGGGCCGGTAGGCACAATGTAGATTCCGAATAGTGACCACGGCCTTAGTCAATGCCTGTGAGACTGAACTCACAAATGCAGGGCTGTTGACCTGATCATGAGAAGCAGCCCAAACCTAGGAATTATTTCTTCAAATAGCTTTTTGGCTACCACTCATGCTGTCTCATGTTTGATGGAAAAGTCTCTACCCAGCCTTAAAAGGTATCTACAAAAACTACCATATACTTGTTCCCATATTTCCCGGGGTTCATCTCTGTAAAATCTATTTTGCAATGAATACCTGGTTCCATACCTCTTTCTCTTTGCCCTCTTCCCATTCTAGTTCCTCCCACATTAACTGCATGGCATAGAGAACATCTATCAACTATATCCTGAACCATGCCCCCTAATTTAGAAACCTGGAACTTCTTTCCTATAATTTCTTTGAGTTTTCCTGTCCCCAAATGAGTACCCTGATGTATCTGGTCTACTAACTTCTTACTTAATCTCCGAGGAAGAATTCACTTTCCTGTTTTAGTCTTAAACCCATCCCCCTAATAGTCCAGTTTAGCTCATTTTTGTAAATATTTATTTATTTTTTTCCATTTTATTTATTTTTTCAGCGTAACAGTATTCATTCTTTTTCACAACACCCAGTGCTGCATGCAAAACGTGCCCTAGCCATTACCCACCACCTGTTCCCCCAACCTCCCACCCCTGACCCTTCAAAACCCTCAGGTTGCCCCAAGCTCCCACCCCTGACCCTTCAAAACCCTCAGGTTGTTTTTCAGAGTCCATAGTCTCTTATGGTTCGCCTACCCTCCCCAATGTCCATTGCCCGCTCCCCCTCTCCCAATCCCACCTCCCCCCAGCAACCCCCAGTTTGTTTTGTGAGATTAAGAGTCATTTATGGTTTGTCTCCCTCCCAATCCCATCTTGTTTCATTTATTCTTCTCCTATCCCCGTAACCCCCCATGTTGCTTCTCCATGTCCTCATATCAGGGAAATCATATGATAGTTGTCTTTCTCCGATTGACTTATTTCACTAAGCATGATACGCTCTAGTTCCATCCACGTCGTCGCAAATGGCAAGATTTCATTTCTTTTGATGGCTGCATAATATTGCATTGTGTATATATACCACATCTTCTTTATCCATTCATCTGTTGATGGACATCTAGGTTCTTTCCATAGTTTGGCTATTGTAGACATTGCTGCTATAAACATTCGGGTACACGTGCCCCTTCGGATCACTATGTTTGTATCTTTAGGGTAAATACCCAGTAGTGCAATTGCTGGGTCATAGGGTAGTTCTATTTTCAACATTCTGAGGAACCTCCCTGCTGTTTTCCAGAGTGGTTGCACCAGTTTGCATTCCCACCAACAGTGGAGGAGGGTTCCCCTTTCTCCACATCCTCTCCAGCATCTGTCTCATTTTTGTAAATATTTAAATCTTCCTCTGAATAGTCCAGTTTTTCTGGTAGGGCTGGAGCTGGGAGTGTAACCAGCTCTTGCACTGTTTCTTGGGCTGCTGGTTTTGTGACTCGATCTGCTAATTGGTTTCCTTTTGAAATCAGTTCAGTCCCCTTTTAGTGTCCTGGGCAATGCATAATGTCTACCACTTTTGGGTGCAAAATAACCTGGAGGAAGGCCAATACTTCTCCTCTGTTTTTAATTCCTTTTCCTTCTGCTGTTAATAGGCCCCTTTCTTTATAAATATCCCCATGTATATGGAGAGTAGCAAAGGCATACCTGTTGTCCGTATAGATGTTGGTGGCTTTACCTTGGGCCATCTGGAGTGCTTTGGTGAGTGCCATCAGCTCCGCTTTTTGTGCTAATGTTCTGTGTGGCACAGTTGCCATCCAGAGTTCCAGCTCAGGGGAAACCACCGCAATCCCCACATACCTCTTTTTATCCACCATGTAGCTACTTCCGTCTGTGAAGAGAGTCATCTCCGCATCCAGAAAGGGAATGTCTCTGAGGTCCGGCCTTACTCCTGTGACTTGGGTTAGGACCTGCCCGCAATTGTGTGGATCCTCAGCCAGCTCCTCTGGCAGCAACATAGTTGGATTTAGCACCACTGTGGGCTGGAAGGTCACTCTTGGTTCATTGAGGAGGAGGGCCTGATACCCCGTCGCTCAGGCGTTCGTCATACATCGGTCAGGTGGTGTCTGGAGAAGGCCCTCGATAGCGTGGATGATGGTCAAGATGAGATTTTGACCCAAAGTCAATTTACTTGCATCCTTGACCAGGAGGGCCCAGGCAGCAATTATGTGGAGGTAAGGGGGGAACCCAGCTGCTACTTGATGTAGTTTCTTGCTAAGATAAGCTACTAGCCTTTGCTAAGGTCCCAGAGTCCAAGTCAAAACTGCTTTGGCCACCCCTGCTTTTTCATCCACATACAAGTGGAAGGGTTTGGTACCATCTGTGATGGTCAATGCTGGGGCACTCAGTAAGGCTGTTTGTAATTCCAGAAATGCTCCTTCAGCCTCAGCTGTCCACACTATCATAGTGAGCCACCCTTTTGCCAGGTCATAGAGAGGTCGGGAAATCCCCACAAACTGCGGTATCCACAGCCTACAGTACCCCACCGTTCCAAGAATCTCCCTCACTTGTCGGGATGTGGTTGGGCGTGGGTATTGTGTGATCACCTGTTTCCTGGTCTCAGACAGTGAGCACACTCCCTCGTGGAGATCAAAGTCTAGATAAGTGGCATGGCTCTGACAGAGCTGTGCTTTCCTGGATGACACCCAATACCCTTTTTCCTGCAGTGTCTGTAAGAGAGCTCTTTTCCCCTGAAAGCATGACTCATAGTCCTCAGCAGCTCTCAGCAAGTAATCAACATAGTGCAACAGAGTGACTCCCGGATTGCAGGTTCTGTACTCATGCAAATCATCATGTAGGGCCTCATCGAAAATAGGGGGTGAATTCTTGAATCCTAGGGGTGGTCTTGTCCAGGTGAGCTGGCCTTGGAGTCCTTCCTGTGGGTTGGACCACTGAAAATAAAAAGGGGCTGAGATTCCTTTGCTAAAGATATGCAGAAAAATGCATCCTTGAGATCTAAGACAGCATACACAGTTCTTCTGGGGCCCAGGAGGGAGATTAGGGTTAGGGGTTAGACACCTTTGGGTGGATATCTTCAACCCGTTTATTAATTTCCCACAAGTCCTGAATGGGCCGGTGCTCCCCTGTCACATCCTTTTTGATGGGCAACAAAGGTGTGTTCCATGGAGATTTGCATGGAACTATATTGGGGTCTCCTCGGAGGTGGTTAACGTGTTTTCTGATCCCTTCCTTTGCTTTCCAAGGGAGGTAGTACTGCTGGATGCGAAAAGCCATAGTTGTTACTTTTAATTGTACCACCACTGGAGGCTGTGCCTTGGCCAAGCCAGGGGGCTTCCCTTCTGCCCAGACTTCAGGAAACTCGATCTGTCGTATTTGCAGAAGGCTCCCCCCTTTGTTTCCTCTGGTTTTGAGACTGGCTGGTAAAGGATGTATTCATCTACTGCTTCCATAAGCACGTGCACAGTGGGATATCCCATGGTACAGTCATGTCTCCTTCTGAGAACTGAATGCCAGCCCATAACTTGTGGAGGAGATCTCTTCCCATCAAGTTATTTGGGGCATTACAGAGGACCAAAAATTGGTGTTTAACAACTCCTGAGGCCAAATTTAAAGTCCTCTCTGTTGTCCACTTATGTCTCTCTGTACCATTTGCTCCTTATACCCAGATTTCCTCTCCAGATAGTTTTCACATAGGTTTAAGTAATGATGAAAATTGGGCTCCTGTGTCCACCAAAAATTGAATTGATTTCCCCTCCACATTAATTTTTACCCAAGGTTCAGGGAGTGGCTCTGATCCACGGCCCATTCATTCTCTGATGGCCAGCATTGCCGTCTTCCTTTTGTGGCACTCTTTAGCCCAATGTCCTTTTCCCTTACAGTAAGTGCACTGATCTAAATCTAAGTCTTCCAGCTTGCCTCCCCTGTTCTTAAGTTTTTCCTTCCATTTACCATCCCCTACCTGCCTTTCTCTTTTCCATTGACCTCTTTCCCCCATCTCCTTTGCATTTCATATAATGCCAAATTCTTAACCAGTTTTTTCTTTTGTCTTTTTCATCCTCTTGTGCATCCCTGTTGTTAAACACCTTTTCTGCTATTTCCACTAACTCAGTCAGATTCTTCCCTTCAAATCCTTCAATTTTCTTATGTTTTTTTATATTTGGGGATGACTGACTGGCAAAGCAAGATCGTCTAAATGAGCTATCATGCAATTTCCCTGAAGTTTACCTCAAGTTGTCTAGCTCAGGTAAACAAACATTTAAATACAATCAAATCCAGAATTTAACATCCATAATGGTGTGTTATTAAAACATAATTTTTCTCTCAAAAATAAACCTTGTATCCAGATTCAGACAAATCAGGACTAATTTATTTGAAAAACATGTCCAGTTTCAACAAACTTGGCCTAATTGTTTACATAAGCTCAGCAAGAACAGTGAGTGATCATATAAATCTTTTAGAATCTGCTTTGCTGGAACTTCTCATAAGGAATCTCGAGTTGAACTTAGAGTTGCCTCTCCAGGCCAGAAGCCAAGCTATGTACTTGCCATCAGACATGACTGTAATACCTGCCGATTTGGGCGAATTCTTCTTCCTGAGGTCCCCAAAGTATCCTGAGGTTCCTGCACCTGCCAGGAAGTAACATCCTTTACACACCTGGTCCAACTGCTAGGAACTCTGTAAGCAAGGTACCAGGCCAACTGTTCCAGAGTCCTTTACAGTTTCGGGGTTTATAAAGTCAACCTCAGTTCCTTTAAGCTGTCTTGTCATATGTGAGTCTTTTCAAATATGACATTCCAGTCAAAGCCGTGGTAAAATAAGCAGTGTTTCCAATCGTGTCCTGTTACAAGAACAGATTCTTATTGAACTCATGGAAATAACTGATTGCCATGGAAGAAAGAATACTTGATGAGACCTTTTGGTTTCAGAGGGCTCAGATAGAAAGAATCGAATACCTTGATTTGTGTGTGAATGACTAATTTTACATCACTGTAAGTTACAGATAACTTAAGAAAAAGTTTCCCTATCTGGAAGAGAAAAGATTACAGAACCATTGATGTTTAAAATAAGACAAAACATCAAGAGATACAACATTACAATCTTTCAGTTCACCTAGTCCCATGTTACTAATTCTGGTTTAGTCCAAATGCAGCTTTTACTTCTGTAAATTCTTACCCATTTCAGTTCCAGGATTTCAACATATCAAAGACCTGTATTTATCCTGAAATTCTTCCCATGTTAATTCCCTTTAAGGCGGAAGTCATTTTACAAGATCATTCTTAGAAGGTAAATTTACAAATTAGTTAAGCACAAAACACTTTCACCAACAGATTTCAAAAGCACAAACCCAGTTCCAGCAACCAACGCTCTGGCATTTTATCCCATTTGGTTAAGACTTAGATGTCCAACAAATTTAATTCAATTTGTCATTCAAGCAACCCTTCACAGTTTCGGTTACCAAAGTGTTTGAGAGCTACTTTAACAATTACCCATTAAAACCCTGAGACAGACAATTAACCATCAATTTAGTCATCTCTTTGCTAACAGATTTCATGTTCCACCTGGGCCCACTCCACTTCAGAAGCCATGCTCTCCTGCCAGCAAGGGGGAGGGGCTAGGCAGTCCACATCGGGCCAGAGAAGACAGGAATTCCCTGAAACAAAGGGGCTTTTGGCAGCTGCTTTGGGAATATTCCTTAAAGTCTCTGTCTCGAGTTGGACTAACCCCAGTTGGCTCTAGTCATGAACCCTTTAACACACGAAATGAGTGAGGGAGAAGCCCCAAATCTATTATGAGGAACAGAGATGAAAGTCAGAGTCCCCTTACTCTCTGCTTGCCCCATTCCTTTAATCACAGCAAACAACACAACAGACAACAGAAAGACAAGACAAAGACAACTGCAGGCCCAGTGTTCCCTCCACTGGTGAGGATTTTCCAGGGGTATTCGAAACCCCTGATTGCCTTGTGGGAACATGAACCTTCTGGTGACTGCTCAGGGGGACTCTAACCCCCAAAACGGCAGGAGACTCAAACCCCCCCAGTGATAGCTCAGAGGGACTCTAACCCCCTGATACTCTGGGGGACTCGAAACCCCTGCTGACCACTCAGCGAGACTCTAAGCCCCTGAAATGGCGGTTGACTTGAACACCCTCACCGCCCAGAGGTACTCTAACAACCTGGAGATTTACCAGTGGAGGGAAGGAGCATCCCCGCATCCACTCCAGCCTTGGGGAGCATGGCTGCAAAAAGCTTCTCCACAGTGGTCCATACCCTGGAGCTCCATGACCAGACACAGAGGATCCCATGATCTTACCTCTGGGGGCTATTCCCAGAAATTCTTTTGCTGGCTTAGATCTCCTTGTTTGATCCCGGATGAGTCCCCAGTGTTAGGGTCCCTAATCAAAGGAGCAAGACTGATACAAAGCGAAGGTCAAGCAAAACTTTATTTCGGGCCAAGCATCGAGAATCAAACTTACCTGGTCAAGGCCATCTCTTGCAATGAAGTGACCCCTCCCAGCCTCACAGACTAAGTTTTATAGAGGTAGTTCAGCTGGGCTATACACAGGTGGCCAATGAGATTGAAATACACAGAGAAAACTGCATAGTCATCTTAGATCACACATGGGCAGCCAATTGAATTCCAATTCACCCTAGTAGATATATTCGTGCCCCACTGATTGGATGTCTCTATTTGGCCTGACCTCCCTTGTATCTAGGCTTTGCTACCTGGGGCTTGAACCTATGGAGATAATATGTACAGCCCAGTGAATGGCTGTCTTTATCTGGCATGACCCGCCTTGTATCTGGGCTTTTTAAGTAAGTTCCTCTGGGAGGGTCAGGGTCAACCTAAGTTTACTGCAGAGGGTCTACCTAAGTTTACTGAATATCCAAAAAAATGTCTCCCTCTGACTAAGTAGGACCTTACACTCTGCAGACACAAACTGGTTAGGGTTAGGGGCGAGGTGACGGCAGACTCGACCTGTAGACCCTGAGAGCAGCTCCACAAGATGTGAAATTAGGGCAACTGGGAGGAGGGAGCACAGGCTTTTCTGTCTGGATTGTGTCTCTCGGATGGCCATGGAATGGAGGGGTGGCCTCATGGAGCCATGGGAGATTCTTATTCTGTGGGGATTCTGCCAAGCTCCCAAGAGTTTGGTGTCTTTCTGGCGGAAGGGAAGAGTGCTGTTTTCCGTCCAAGGGGTCCCGCAAAAACAAGGATTCCAGAGATGAGTCTTGGGTCAGGGCACCTGGAGAACCCTACCGAGGGTCAGGTTTTGGGCCTAGGGCCATGGCATGTCTGACATGTGGACTCCTGGACCAGCAATCATGGGTGTTTGTTTGATAGCAGGCTCAGGTTGAGGGTCACAATGCATGTTTGTGCCCAGGGTGGCCCTCATGGGTAGGTGTGGTTTCATGGGCCATGCAGCTGACTCCAACTCTGAGGGTTTGACTCCCATCCACACATCAAGGCTTCCAGCCATGGGGAAGGAGGAGTATTCTTTTGTGCTTCAGTTTCCCCCATAAGCCGGGATTAGAGCTAAGGTCTGGGGACAGATGCCTGAATGCCCAGGTTTTGTAGAGATGATGGCTTTGGGCTATGAGGGTCCCAACTGCAGGATATGGGGCCCGCTACCTGGGTGACTGATGGGAGGTTGGGGCACAGGCTGTGTCAGACAGAGCATTAGTGCACAGGGCAGCCTCTGATAGTGTGGTGTCATCGAGGGCCGCACAGGTGGATCCTCACGTGGGGTTTCACAACAGACCCATGGGGCAGTTCTTCTTTCTGGTGAGCAGGCAGAAGGCTGCATTGTGGCTCCAGATTTCCCAATCTGGAGGGCTTGCGGGCCGGGAATGTGAGGATGGAAGTCTGAAAACACAAGTTACGGTTCAGTTCAATGCTGAGTGCATGGCAGTTCCACTGTGCAGTGGCTGATTCGAGATCTCCAGCACCTGATTAAGGCCAAGTGTCAGATATTCGCTTGTGCTGGAGTTCGTGTCCATGATGGATGTCTAATGCAGGGGTGTGCCCCTGAGACCTTGGAAGTTTTCCCACACTGGGGCTTGTGACCTGCTCCAAACAGCACGGTTTCCTTCTGCAGGACAGATGGAGTCTGGTTGGATGACTCCAGTGTCCCCCATATGGAAAGGTTTGATAGCAGAGATCTCCTCATGGATGCCTGGAAATCCCAACTCAGGTTACCACTGCATCCCAGGAACATGGCAGTTTCGACCTGGTGCTGCTGGGGTGAAGGTCCCAGAGGGCTGAGTTGACAGGGAGTCCCATGCTGATGGGTCATGATCTTAGACGGTATACACAGTTCTTCTGGGGCCCAGGAGGGAGAGGAGTTTATGGGTGTTAGACACCGTGGGGTGGATATCTTCAACCCATTTATTAACTTCCTGCAAGTCCTGATCATGTCAGTCCTCCCCAGTCTCGGCCTTTTGACAGGCAGCAAAGGTGTGTTCCATGGAGATTTCCAAGGAACTAGGATCCTGTCGACCCAGAGGCAGTTAGTGTGTTTTCTGATCCCTTCCTTTGCTTCCTGAGGAGGGAGTACTGCTGGACGTGTACAGCCGTAGCCATCACTTTTAATTGTATCTCCACGGGATGCTGTCCCTTGGCCAAGCCCGGGGGGGGGGGGGGGGGCTTCCCTTCTGCCCAGACTTTGGGAAACTCGATCTGTAGGTTTTGATGAAGACTCACCCCCTTTCTCACCTCTGGTTTTGAGACTGGCTCCTAAAGAAGGTATTCATCTACTACTGCCATACTGCTGCAGAGTGGGTAGTCCCAAAGTTACAGTCATGTCTCCTTCTGAGAACTGAATGTCAGCCCGTAACTTGTGGAGGAGTTCTCTTCCCATCGAGTTATTTGGGGCATTACAGAGTATATGTGCTGCCGAAGCGAGCACTATTTGGGGCATTACAGAGGACCAAAAATTGGTGTTTAACTACTCCTGAGGCCAAATTTAAAGTAATCTCTGTTGTCCATTTATGTGTCTCTGTACCATTTGCTCCTTATACCCAGACTTCCTCTCCAGATAGTTTTCACATAGGTTTAAGTAACGATGAAAATTGGGCTCCCATGTCCACCAAAAAATCAATTGATTTCCCTTCCAGTTTAATTTTTATCTGAGGCTTAGGGTGTGGCTCCGAACTACAGCCCCTTCAGTCTCCGGTGGCGAGCATTGTTGTCTTCCTTTTGGGGCACACCCTTGCCCAATGTCCTTTTCCCTTACAATGAGTGCACTGATCTAAATCTAAGTCTTCCAGCCTGCCTCCTCTGTACTTAGGTTTTCCTTACAATTACCATCCCTTACTTGCCTTTCCCTTTTCCATTGACCTCTTTCCCCCGTCTCCTTCCTGCCTCATGTAATGCCAAAAAAAACCTTAAACAGTTTTTTTGTCTGTTTCTATCCTCTTGTGCATCCCTGTTGTTAAACACCTTTCCTTTTTTTTTTAGATTTTATTTATTTATTTGACAAAGGGAGAGATAACAAACAAGCAGAGAGGCAGGCATTGAGAGAGGGGGAAGCAGGCTCCAAGCTGAGCAGAGAGCCCGATGTGGGACTTGATCCCAGGACCCTGAGATCATAACCTGAGCCGAAGGCAGAGGCTTTAACCTACTGAGCCATCCAGGCACCCTGACAATCAGATTTTAAAGATATAATTTCTCGTTTGCATTGCTAAGGGGTTAACATCTGTGGAGTTAACACTTTGGTAGCAGGTAAGTTTTCTCTTTCTGATCAACCTAATAACTTTAGCATACATCAGTGATTTTTCCCTGAATTGGTTTTTATGTTGGGGTTACAAAATTTGATTATCTTTAAATATTTTTTTTAATTTATTTATTTGTCAGAGAGAGAGAGAGAGAGAGAGAGAGAGAGGGAGCGAGCACAGGCAGACAGAGAGGCAGGCAGAGGGATAAGCAGGCTCCCTGCCAAGGAAGGAGCCAGATGCGGGCTTGTTCCCAGTACGCTGGGATCATGACCTGAGCCGAAGGCAGCTGCTTAACCAACTGAGCCACCCAGGCGTCCCACAAAATTTGATTTTCTAATTCAATCATTCCTTCTACACTTATTACTGGCTTTCTTCTGTAGAGAAGAGATTTCCTTTCTTTATCCCACTCTGCCCGCTTTTCCTCATTTCTTCCTCTTCCTCTATGTGCCACTCTATATTTGTTAATTTTTAAATTTCTTTTCAGCATAATAGAATTCGCTATTTTTGCACCACACCCAGTGCTCCATGGAATACGTGCCCGGCATAATACCCACCACCTGGTTCCCCCTACCTTCCATCCCCTGCCCTTCAAAACCCTCAGGTTGTTTTCCAGAGTTCATAGTCTCTCATGGTTTACCTCCCCTTCCAATTTCCCTCAACTCGCCTCTCCTCTCCATCTCCCCATGTCCTCCATGTTATTTGTTATGCTCCACAAATGATACTTGACTCTCTCTGCTTGACTTATTTCACTCAGCATAATCTCTTCCAGTCCCGTCCATGTTGCTGCAAAAGTTGGGTATTCATCCTTTCTGATGGAGGCATAAAACTCCATAGTGTACATGGACCACATCTTTCTTATCCATTCCTCCATAAAAGGGCATCTTGGTTCATTCCACAGTTTGGCAACTGTGGTCATTGCTGCTATAAACATTGGGGTATGGATGGCCCTTCTTTTCACTAAATCTATATCTTTAGGGTAAATACACAGTAGTGCAATTGCAGGGTCATAGGGAAACTCTATTCTTAATTTCTTGAGGAATCTCCACACTGTTCCCCAAAGTGGCTACACCAACTTGCATTCCCACCAAGAGTGTAAGAGGGTTCCCGTTTCTCCACATCTTCTCCAACACACGTTGTTTCCTGTCTTGCAAATCTTGGCCAGTCTAACTGGTGAAAGGTGATATCTCAATGTGGTTTTAATTTGAATCTCCCTAATGGCTAGTGATGATGAACATTTTTTCATGTGTCTGATAGCCATTTGTATGTCTTCATTGGAGAAGTTTCTGTTCATATCTTTTGCCCATTTTTGATATGATTATCTCTTTTGTGTGTGTTGAGCTTGAGAAGTTCTTTATAGATCTTCAATATCAAACTTTGGTCTGTACTGTCATTTGCATTTATCTTCCCCCATTCCATGGGTTGCCTCTTTCTTTTGTGTACTGTTTTCTTTGCTATGCAGAAGATTTTGATGTTGATGAAGTCCCAGAAGTTCATTTTCACTTTTGTTTCATTTGCCTTTGGTGACATATCTTGAAAGAAGTTGCTGTGGCTGATATCGAAGAGGTTACTACCAATCTTCTCCTCTAGTATCTGTTGGATTCCTGTCTCACGTTGAGGTCTTTTATCCATTTCGAGTTTATCTTTGTGTACGGTGTAAGAGAATGGTCGAGTTTCATTCTTCTACATATAGCTGTCCAACTTTACCAGCACCATTTATTGAAGACACTGTCTTTTTTTCCACTGTATATTTTTTTCTGCATTGTCGAAGATTATATGACCATAGAGTTAAGGGTCCTTATCTGAACTCTCCACTCTGTTCCACTGGTCTATGTGTCTGTTTTCATGCCAGTACCATTCTGTCATGGTGATCACAGCTTTGTTGTAAATCTTGAAATCGGGTAACGTGATGCCACCAGTTTTGTTTTTCTTTTTCAAAATTTCCTTAGGGATTTGGTGTCTCTTCTGATTCCATACAAATTTTAGGATTATTTGCTACAGCTCTTTGAAAAATACAGATGGAATTCTGATTGGAATGGCATTAAAGGTAAAGATTGCTCTAGGCAGTATAGACATTTTAACAATGATTATTCTTTCGGTCCAAGATCATGGAATCGTCTTCCATCTTTTTGTGTCTTCTTCAATTTCTTTCATGAGTGTTCTGTAGTTCCTCGAGTACAGATCCTTTACCTCTTTGCTTAGGTTTTTTCCCAAGTATCTTATGGTTCTTGGTGCTATAGTAAATGGAATTGATTCTCTAATTTCCCTTTCTTTATTTTCATTGTTAATGTATAAGAAAACCACTGATTTCTGTACATTGACTTTGTATCCTGCCACATTACTAAATTGCTGTATGAGTTCTAGTAGTTTGGCGGGTGGAGTCTTTGGGGTTTTCCATATAAAGAATCATGTCATCTGTGAAGAGAGAGAGTTTGACTTCTTCATTGCCAATTTGGATACCTTTTATTTCTCTTTGTTGTCTGATTGCTAGGACTTCTTATAATATGTTGAACGAGTGTCGTGAGAGTGGGTGTCGTTGTAGTGTTCCTGATCTCATTGGGAAGGCTGTGATCTTTTTCCCATTGAGGATGATATTTGCTGTGGGTCTTTCATAGATAGATTTTATGGAGTTCAGGAATGTTCCCTGTATCCCTATACTTTGAAGCATTTTAATCAGGAACGGATGCTGGATTTTGTCAAATGCTTTTTCTGCATCAATGGGGAGGACCATGTGGTGCTTCTCTCTTCTCTTATTGATTTGTTCTATCACATTGATAGATTGGCAAATGTTGAACCATCCTTGTAAGCCAGGGATCAATCCCACCTGATCATGGTGGATAATCTTTTTAATGTGCTGTTGGATCCTCTTGGTCGGATCTTGTTGAGAATCTTAGCATTCATATTCATCAGTGATACTGGTCTGTAATTCTCATTTTTGGTGAGGTCTTTGCCTGGTTTGGGGATCAGGGTAATGCTGGCTTGATACAAAGAGTCTGGAAGTTTTCCTTCTGCTACAATTTTTTGATACAGCTTCAGAAGAATAGGTGTTATTTCTTCTTTGAAAGTTTGGTAGAATTCCCCAGGGCATCCGTCAGGTCCTGGGCTCTTGTTTTTTGGGAGGTTTTTGATCACTGCATCAATCTCCTTACTAGATATTGGTCTATTCAGGTTGTCAATATCCTCCTTGTTCAATTTTGGTTGTTTATAGTTTTCCAGGAATGCATCCATTTCTTCTAGGTTGATTAACTTATTGGCATATGACTGTTGATAATAACTTCTGATGTTTGTTTATTCTTCCTTGGTATTAGCTGTGATCTCTCCCTTTTCATTCATATTTTTTTTTAATTTGAACTTTCTCTCTTTTCTTTTGGATTAGTGTGGCCAATGATTTATCAATCTTTTTGATTCTTTCAAAAAACCATCTTCTAGTTTCATTGATATATTCTACTGTATCTCTAGTTTCAATCTCATTGATCTATGCTCTAATCTTGATTATTTCCCTTCTTATGTGTGGAGGTGGTTTGATTTGTTGTTGATTCTCCAGTTCTTTAAGGTGTAGAGATAGCTGTTGTATTCTAGATTTTTCAATTTTTTTGAGGGAGGCTTGGATGGCTATGTATTTCCCCCTTAGGACAGCCTTTGCTGTATCCCAAAAGTTTTGGACCAAAGTATCTTCATTGTCATTGCTTTCCATGAATCGTTTAAGTTCTTCTTTGATCTCCTGGTTGATCAAAGCATTCTTAAGCAAGGTGGTCATTAGCTTCCAGGTGTTTGAGTTCCTTCCAAATTTTCCTTGGGATTGAGCTCCAATTTCAAAGCACTGGGATCATATTCTCAGTCTTTTGGTATCAGTTGAGTCCTTATTTGTGACCCAGTATGTCGTCTATTCTGGAGAAGGTTCCATGTGCACTTGAGAAGAATGAGTATTCTGTTGTTTTAGGGTGGAATGTTCTGTATATATCTATGAGGCCTTTCTGTTCCAATGTGTCTTTCATTTCTCCTGTTTCTTTATTGATTTTCTGCTTGGATGATCTGTGTATTACTGAGAGAGGCGTGTTAAGATCTCCTACTATTAATGTACTCATATCAATATGACTCTTTATCTTGATTAATAGTTTTATGTAATTGGCTGCTCCCATATTGGGATCATAGATATTTACAATTGTTAGATCATCTTGATGGATAGTCCCTTTTAGAATTATGTAGTGTCCTTTTTTATCTCTGACTACAGTCTTTTGTTTAAAATCTAATTTATCTGATATGAGAATCGCTACATGGGCCTTCTTTTGAGACCAATTGGCATGAAAGATGCTTCTCAATCTCTTCACTTTCAGGTTGGGTGTATCCTTAGGTTCAAAATGGGTCTCTTGTAGACAACATATGGATGGGTCCTGTCATTTTATCTGCAACCCTGTGTCATTTTATGGGTGCTTTAAGCCATTCACTTTGAGAGTGATTATTGATATATATATTTTATTGACATCGTGTTACCTTTCAAGTCTTTCTTTCTGTAGATTGTCTCTATATTTCTGTTCAATGATATTCTTAGGATTTTTCCTCTTTTATAGAACCCCCCTTAATATTTCCAGCAGTGTCGGCTTGGTTGTTTCATAGTCTTTTATGGCTTGCCAGTCTTGGGAACTTTTTATCTCTCCATCTATTTTGAAGGTCAGTCTTGCTTGATAAAGTATTCTTGGCTGCATGTTCTTCTTATTTTGTGCCATGAATATATTTTGCTGGCTGTTTCCAGCTTACCAAGTTTCTGTAGACAGGTCTGATGTTAGTCTGATGGGCTTTCCTCTGTACATAAGAAGCTTCTTTTTCCTAGCTACCTTTAAGAGGGCCTGCCTACAATTATAATTCTTCACTGTTACTATTAGTTGTCTTGAGGATTTTCAAGAATCTGTAATCTTGGTGGGAGATCCTTCTGACTCTAGTACATGAAAGCTGGTTCCATTTGTGAGAATCGGAAAATTTTCATGGAGAACTTGTTCCACTATATCTTCTAGATTTCTTTATTTCTCCTTCTCTTCAGGGATTCCAATAATTCTGATGTTGGAACGTATCATGGTATCATTTATTTAACTGATTCTGTTTTCGTGGTTTCTTAGCTGTTTTTTCCAGGCTTCCTCTTGATTCTTTCTCTCTATCCGTTTGTCCTCCAGACCACTAATTCTATCTTCTGTCTCAGTTACCCTAGCATTTAGAGAATTTAGATTAGATTGGAACTCATTGAGAGCAATGTGAACATCATCTCTGGTGGCTTTCAGTTCTGCCCTAACATTGTGTACATCTCCCTGATGGCTTTCACTTCAACCGTAATCAATTCCATTTGGTCATCCATGGCTTTCTCCAACCTAGCTATTTCCTGGATAATTGTTAGCCTGAATTCCCTTTCCAACATATTTTCTATCTCAATAGCTATTAGCTCTGTTGCAAATGGCCCATCCTCTGAATTATTCTTCTGTTGGGCATTCCTCCTCCTAGTCATTTTGGTGAGAGATGGCTGAATGGATGTAGCTGGATTTTCAACCATGGTGCAGTCAAGGTGCACCCTGGAATGCTTCTGAGCAATCTGGAGTCCCCATCTAAATGAAAGAAAAAAAGAAAAGAAAAAGGAAAAAAGAAGAGAGAGAGAGAGAGAGGAAACAAAAGAAAGATAATAGAGAAGGCTCAGCCCAAATGGGCCCCAAGGTAAAATTTATGACTTAAACAAACAAAATCCGACCAAAAAAAGACTGGTAAAGTATATGACAAGAGAAAAAAAATCTATCTATCTATCTATCTATCTATATATATATGCAAAAACCAAAAACAGAACAAAACAAAACAAAACAAAAAAAAAACTCATTAAAAAGAACTCCAAGTATAAGATTTATACACTATCAGGACAAACACAAATACACAGAAACACTGGTGGAAGAAAAAGGTGGGAGATTGGTTATAAATTCTCAGTGTGGGTGAGGAAGGTCATTTTGATTCTTCCTGGATGTATCTCGATATCTTTGTTAAATGACTCAACATTCCTAAGATAAAGGGGGATTAAAAATTGGTTTACCTATAGGGGTAGCATTGATTGGGGAAATGGGATTGCCTTGACATTTAACTCTATGTGAATGTTAAAAAAATATAAATAAAAAAGAATGAAGTAAACTAAACTAAATGAACATTTAAAAAAATAAAAAATAGAAAAGCAAAAGAAAAACACGGGTATATGTATCAAAATGTTTAGGTTAAAATGTTATAATGGAATTTGATGTACTGGATAGCTCACTGTGATGGTAAATAGGTTAAGAAATTATCTATATAAAAATGAATGAGAATAGTGGGAGCAAATTAAAAATAAAAGTTGTATCTATGAAGTAGTGGTGGTTATTCTCTTGTCTATTTTTTTCCCTGGTTGGCTTTCTGGGGGAGGGGCCTGCCACGTGGGTTTTCAGGCAATGTTCCCTGATTTAAGTCCTCCCGCCCCCCTCAAGGTGGTAGGCTGTGAAGAAACCGGTTTTTCAGGCTTTTGATCTCTGTAGGGTTTTTGTTTGATTGTTCATTTTTTTTCCCTCTCACCTTCACAGCTTTTGATGGTTTTTGGAGGTTTAGAGGAAAGCAAACTGCACCCAGAACTCTGTCTCAGAGAGATGCCTCAGTCTGTTCCCCTCTGGGTGCTGCAGAGCACATAAGTTCCTCCTTGGCCACTGGCAGAGCACGTTTAAATTCACGGTCCCTGGAGACACAGGAACTCCAGCTTGTACCCAAAAGCATGACAGCAGTGGCTTTCTGGGCAGCTCCAACCCGCCAGAGAGGTTCCAAGCAGTGATTGCACACTGAAATTTTCCCGCTGGCCCGGGCTGGGGGTGCCTGGTCTTTCCGGGTCCGAGAGCACCAGGCTGGAAACTGCGTGCACCTCTCTCAAGGGAGGGAGCTGGGTGCAAATCAGACTTTGATATCACGGCATGGCATTTGTGTCTGGAATGCAAAAAGTCTGTGTTACTGCCAGCTGGCGAGGAGCCCAGCACTCACGGGAGCCACACACTATGTGCTCTCAGGCGCGCTGGTGGCTCAGGGACCAAGACCTGGTTTCTCCGCCTCACTCTCTCTGACTCAGTGCCAGGGGTGGCTGTCCTGGATCCGGGGACTTGAGCACCTGTCCCTAGCCACCCCAATTCCCACAATTTCCCCCAGCAATCCTTTGCTCTTTTTGAGTGCTTTTAACCAGACTCCAAGTTAATGCTGGTCCTCAAATGCAGGGCACACTCTTATTGGGATGTTACTTTCCAATGGGTCGCCACTGGTGGCTCCCTCACCCTTTTGTGTATCTTCCGATATCCGTCCAACGTTCCTCTTTACCTATTTACCTGCCCTCTCTTTACCTGCCCCCTGGCGACTTCTGTCCCCGTAGAGATCCAGACGTTTATAATTCTGATCTCAGGCTGATTTCATGGGTGATTGGAGAACTTTGGTAGGTAATCAGCTCACTTTAGGGTACAGGTTGAAACAGTGCCTCCTCCTACTTCCCCAACATCTTGTCTCCCCCTGTTAAATACCTTTCCTGCTATTCCCACTAATTCAGTCAGATTCTGCCCTTCAAATCCTTCGATTTTCTGAAGTTCTCTCCTTATATCATGGGCTGATTGACTGGCAAAAGCAAGATTCACTGCCCTCTGATTTTGAGGTGCCTTGGGGTTGATCAGGCTATACATTTTATAGGCTTCAAAAAGCCTTTCTAGGAAAGCTCCTGGAGACTCATTCTTACCTTGAGTCACTGTACAAATTTTAGATAAATTTATGGGTCTCCTTGCAGCTGCATGGAGACCTCCTAGTAGGGCCTGGCGGTAGAAGACCTCCTGGCCTTCTTCCTGGCGGAAGAAGACCTCCTTACTTTCATCAGAGATTGGTCCCCAGTCAGGGGTGTTCCCTTGGACAGTAGTCCTCCATCTGCCAGGGATCAAGGTCACTGCCATGTCACTCACTTATCACCTTATGTGTTTCTCGAATTATGTGATTCCTCTCTTCTGCATTAAGAAGAGCCATAAGGAGCTGCTGAATATCCACATAGGTGGGCTGGTGGGTAAGAAAGACAGTCTCCAAGAGATTAATTAAATCCTGAAGGTGGACAGAAAAGGATTTGTGTTGGGCCTTCCATTTATAGATGTCAGAAGAGGAGAAATGGATATAGGTTAAGTGGGGGCGCCCTCTCCCATCTGGTGGAACAAGCTCATGGAGAGGCAGCATCAGTGTGGTAAAGGGAGGCAGAGGGTAGGGGAAAGGGGAAGGATCAGGGCGGTCTTTATGCTTGGTGGTCCCATAGGTGGACCCCGACTGCATATGAGGTGGACTAGTAAGGGCGTCCCGGGACCGAGAGTCAGGTTTGGGGGACAGATAAGGGGGGGGATTCTACAAACTCCACATCTGACAGAGGTAGTACAGTCTTCTTCCCTGGTTCCCCCTCATCTTTCCTTTCTTATTTTGGTCATCTTACCTGCCTTAGAGGGAGTGAGATGGTTTTGTTAGCAAGGGGAAGGTGAGACTTGAGCCACGATGGTGGCTCTTCTATCAGATTCCACCAGGCCACGATATACGGTATTTAGTTCCATGGAGATTGAAGACCTCACTCTTGGTAGCGTAGATCTGAACCAAGGCAAACGTTCGTTTTGGCGGCCACCCAGTGGAAAAAGTGTGCCACTCTAATTGCCACAGTGTTTTTAGTTTTCCTGGGTAAACCTTGTCACCTGGCTGTGTGGTTTTACCTTGATCCTTAAATGCTGGATAACAAGATTTGGGGTTGTCACAGGTCCCTTACTCCCCGTTTGCCCCATTTCTCCAAACACAGTAAATAACACAACAGACAACAAAAGATGAGACAAAGACAACTGCAGGCCCAGTTATCCTCATCCGGAGCCTGCTGCTGGTGGGGACTTTCTTGGTTCCTTTTAAACACAACAAACAGCACGACAGACAGCAAAAGGATGAAACAAAGAAAACCACAGGCCCAGTAGTCCTTAACCTGAAACAGGTAGGGACTGTCTTGATCTTTTGATTGCCTAGGGGTACTCAAATCCCCCCAACGGCTCAGGAGGACTCGAACCCCCCGACTACTCAGGGGGAATCAAACCCCCCATCGATTTACCAGTGAAGGGATGGGGCATCCCCACATCCACTCCAGCACTGGGGAGCACGGCTGCGTCCAGCTTCTCCCCAGGGGGCTATACCCTGGAGCTCCACAACCAGATAGACAGGAACCCAAGAGTTTACATCCAGAGGCTTTCCCAGAAATTCTAATCCTTGCTCAGTTCTCGTTATTTGTTCCTGGATGAGCCCCAAATGTTAGGGTCCGTAATCAAAGGAGGGAGACTGATACAAAGCGAAGGTCAAGCAAAGCTTTATATCGTGCCAAGCGTGGAGAATCAAACTGACCAGTCAGGACCATCTCTTGCAAAGAGGCGACCCCTCCCAGACTCACAGACTAACTTTTATAGAGGTAGTTTAGCCGAGTTATACACCGGTGGCCAATGAGATTGCAACACACAGAAGAAACTGCACAGTCATGTTAGGTCACACACAGGCGGCCAACTGAATTAAAATACACCCTAGTAGATATATGCGTGCCCCACTGATTAGATGTCTCTACCTAGCCTGACCTGCAATTGTATCTGGGCTTTGCAAGTAATTTCCACTGGGAGGGGCAGGGTCAATTTAAGCTTACTACATAGGGTCAATCTATGTTTACTGCATGAATAAAATGGCTCCCTCTGATTAAGTAGGTCTTTACACCATCGAGGGCTGGGCAGGTTGATCCTCATGTGGGGTTTCTGGGTAGAACGATAGGGCACTTCTTCCTTCTGGCGGGTAAGCAAAAGGCTGTGTTGTGGCTCCAGAATTCCCAAGCTGGCGGGTTTGTGGGCCAGGAGTGTGAGGGCAGATTCTAAAAACACAAGCGATGGTTCAGTTCAGTGCCCAGCGCATGGCAGTTCCATTATGCAGCGGGTGATTCGAGATCTCCAGCTCCTGATTAAGGGCGATTGTCAGATTTCCTCTCACGCTAGAGTTTATGTCCATGATGGCCAACGAATGGAGGGGTGGTCTCAAGAGGCCATGGAAGCTTTCCCACACTGGGGTTTGTAAGCTGCTCAAAACAGCAAGGTGTACTTCTATGGGAAAGGGAAAGACCAGTTGAATGTCTCCAGGGTCCCCCGTATGGAAAGATTGGATAGCAGAGTTCTCCGCATGGATGCTTGGAAAGCCCACCTTGCGTTACTATTGCAGCCGAGGAACTGGGCAGGTTCGATCTGCTGGCTCAGGTGCGAAGTTATTAGGGAGCTGAGTTGACAGGTTTTCTCAGGCTGATGGGTCACAATGCTGATTTGTGTCCAGGGAGATCTTAGAATGTGGCGGTGGCTCAGGGCCCATGCATGATTCTCCTAACATGAGTGTTGGACCCAGCTACAAAGAGCAAGTTTTCCCCCTGGGGACAGGAGGGGTTCTGTTGTGTGGCTCAGGTACCACATGTTGGACCATATGTTGGTAGTCCAGAACAGACCTCTGGGGACAGATGCCTGAAAAATTAATTTACGGTTCTGATGAGGTCCTTGGGTCATGTCAGGTTCAATCTTCTGACTAAGCGACATTGACCTGCCTGGAGGAAGATGTGTCACACTGTACAGTTTTGTCCAGAGGTTTCCCGTGTGTGACTTAACATTACTGTGTGGTTTTTTCTGTTATTGCAATCTCGTTGGCCACCTGTGTATAGCTCGGCTAAACTACTTCTATAAAAGTTAGGCTTTTGTGTAAGGCTGTCCACACACAGCCCCATAGAGTAGTTTATCCTTCTGGTGGGGAGGCAGAGTTCTGGATTGTGCCTCCAGAATTCCCAATCTGGAGGACTTGTGGGCCAGGAGTGTGAGAATGGAAGTCTGAAAAGACAAGCCAGGGTTAGGTTTAGGTCCTAGGATATGGGTCCCCAGAGGCCTGGTCTTGAATCCAACATACAATGGGTCCCTGAGGGACACAAGATAACACCTTCTGTCCCCAAAAGGGAACCTTGCTATTTGGAGCTGTATAAAAGCCTCAGGGTAGGAGAATCCTGCATAGCCCCTGAGCCACCACAAAATTCCAAAGTCTCCCTAGACACAAACCCACATTGTGACCCATCAGCATGAGACTCCATTTCAACTCATCACACTGGGTAGCACACCAAAGGGTCAGCAGATCGAACCTGCTTATTTCTAGGTGACGATGGGAATGTTAAGTGGGGTTTCCAGGCACTCATATGTTGAGCCCTGCTCTCCAATGTTTCCGTATGGGAGTCGCTTCAGCCATCAAACAGGACTCCCCATATCCCACAGAAGGAAATCCTGCTGTTTCCAGCAGCTCACAATCCCCAGATGGGAAAACCTCCATGACTTCATGAGGTCGCACCTCCATTAGGTGGCCGTCATGGACACAAAGTCCAGCCTGAGTGAACATCTGAAACTTGCCCTTACTTCAGATGCTGAAGATCTCCATTCAGCCTCTGCAGATTGGGCTTGTCTTGCCCTAGCCCCTAAACAACACCAGAGCTTGTGTTTTCAGACTTCCATCCTTACACTCCTGGCACACAAGCCCTCCAGATTGGGAATTCTGGAGTCACAACACAGCTTTCTTTCTGTCCACCAGAAGGAGAAAGATCCCTATGGGGCTGCCCAAAAGCCCCAAATGAGGATGAACCTGCATAGCCCTTGACAGCACCCCAATTTCATAGGCCATCCTGTGCACTAATGTTGTCTGACACAGACTGAACATAGACTCCTGTCAGCCGTCCAGGGAGCTAGCCACATATCTAGCCATGGCCCTGGGCTGGCATCTCTACCCAACCTTGGTTTTCTGGCATCTGTAACCAGACCTTATCTCAAATTCCTGGATATGCAGGAACCCAATGCACAAAACAAAATTCTTCCTTCTTCATGGCAGGAAACCTTGCTGTTTGGAAGGGTGTCAAACCCTCGGAGTTGGCGAAACCTGCAGGGCCTATGAGACCACTCCCACTCTTGAGGGCCACCCTCGTCACAAACACGCATTTTGACTCTCAGCCTTAGCCCTTTTAAAATAAGGCCCCTTGGTAGCTGGACCAGGATCACGCATATCAGGTTTGCCATGCCCCTAGGCACAAATCCTAACCCAAGGTGGGGTTTTGCAGGTGCCCATACCCAGAGCCCTGCTCTGGAATTCATCTTTCTGGGGGACCCCTGAGACAGAAAACATGACTTCACCCTTCCCCCAGTATCACAGCAAACTATTGGGACCTGGGAAAAACCCCTAGAGAGGGAGAATCTTCCATGGCCCCATGAGACTCCCATACATTCTGCGGCCAACTTAAGCTCACAATCCATAGACAAAAGCCTGAGCTACCGCCTCACAGTAACACTAATTTCAGATCCCGATGAGCTCCTCTCAGGGTCTGCAGATCAGGCATGCCAAACCCTTGGCCCTAAATCTAACCTGAGTTTGTGTTTTTAGATTTCTGTCCTCAGAACCCTGTCCCACACACCCTCCAGAGTCCAGCCTCCAAAGCCACACTGAAAGACTGTGCTTGCCCTCCCAACGGAAACTCTGACCTTTAAAGTTGCCAAACACTCCAGATTAGGATAAACCTGCAAGGCCCCCAGGGCCACCCCAATTTAATAGGCCACCCTGGACAAAAATGCATAATCTGAAACACTCTGAGCAATGACCTCCAGTCAGACACCCATGTAGATGGCTCCAGACACAAGATAGAACCTGGTATGCCCCTATGCCATAATCTGAACCCTAGCTGAGGTTTACAGGCATCTGTCCCCAGACCTTATCTCAAATCCCTGCATATGGGGGAACCTGATGCACAAAACAGAACTCCTCCTTCCCCATGGCAGGCACCTTGCTGTTGGGATGGGTGTCAAACCCTTCGAGTTGGTGAAACCTAGAGGGCCCATGAGGCCACGCCCACAATGAGGGCCGTCTTGGGCACAAAGACGCATCCTGACCCTCAGCCTGAGCCCCATTTTCAAATAAGTCCCCCCGGTAGCTGAACCAAGAGCCCACGTATTGGGCTTGCCATGCCCATAGGCCCAAATATGAACCCAAGGAAGGGTAATCCAGGCACCTGTTCACAGATATGTCATCTGGAATCCATCTTTTTGGAGGACCCCTGGGAGAAAAATAGGACTCCTCCCTTCCCCCACAGTGACATGAAACTATTGGAAGCCACGCAAAATCCCTAAAAAGAGAGAAACTTCCATGCCCAATAAGGCCACCCCTACATTCCATGGCCACCCTAGACACAAAATCCAGAGATAAAAGTCTGAGCCACCACCTCCAAATCACCCTAATTTCAGATCCTGAGGAGCTCCCTCCTGGTGTGTGGATCAGGAATGCCATACCCTCAGTCCTAATCCTAACACGATTTTGTCTTTTCAGACTTCTGTCCCCAGAGTCCTGACCTGCACACCCTCCAGGCTGGAGCATCTGGAGCCATACCGTAGGATTGTGCCTTCACTCCCTAAGGAAACTGTGCCCTTTAAAGTTGCCAAAACCCTCCAGATTAGGAGAAATCTGCAAGGCCCCAAACCACCCAGTTTTGTAGGTAGCCCTGGATAAAAATAAGCAGTCTGACACACACTATGGATGGATCTGCACTCAGACACCCAGGTATATGGCCCCCAAGACTAAGATTGAACCTGACATGCCCCTAGGCCCTAATCTGAACACTAGCTGTGGTTTTCAGGCATCTGTCCCCAGAGCCCTAGTCTCGAATACCAACATGTGTGTGTGTTTGGGGGGGGTCCCTGAGACCCAAAACAGTAAACCTCCAGTCCCAGAAGAAAACCTTGCTCTTTGGAGTGGTGTCGAACCCTCAGGTTAGGAGAATCCTGATTGTCCACGAGCCACTGCCAAAACCAAGGTCTCCCTGGACACAAACTCGCATTGTGATCCATCATTATGAGACTCCATTTCCACTCAGCCCCCTGTGTAGCTCACACGAGAGCCAGCAGATCGAACCTCCCATATCTATAGGTTCCAATGGTAACCCTAGGTGGGGTTTCCAGGCATTCATACGTAGAGCCCTGCTCTAGATTCTTCTATATTGGGACCTATGAGCCATTAAGCAGATGCCTCCCATCCTGCAGAAGGAAACCTTGATTTTTGGAGCTGCGCACAACCCCCAGATTGGGAAAACCTCCATGGCATCATGACACCACGGTTGCATTAGGCAGCTATAAAGGACACACACTTGAGCCTGAGTGAACATCTGACCCTTGCCCTTACTTCAGATTATGGGATTCTTACCTCAGCCTCTGCATTTTGGAGTTGCCCTGCCCTAGGCCCTAAAAATTACACGAGCTTTTGTTTTTAGACTTCTGTCCTCAAACTAACTACAAAAATAATACTTAAAATGAATACACTGTATGTGATCATTATTCCTACATGGAATCTAACCATGACTGCTAATACGAAAAAATCAGTGTTTTATTTCAACAACAAGAACACTAATGACAAACATTCATAAGACCCAACCACTACCAAAATTATCAGCAACACATTTATCGACCTACCTGCACCATCAAACATCTCAGCATCATGACATTTTGGCTCCCTTCTCAGAATTTGCCTAATCCTTCAAATCCTTACAGGTTTATTCTTAGCTATACACTACACATCAGACACAACCACAGCCTTCTCATCAGTTACACACATCTGTCGAGATGCCAATTATGGATGAATTATCCGATATATACATGCCAACAGAGGCTCCATATTCTTCATCTGCCTATTCCTATGTGTAGGATGAGGCCTACACTACGGATCTTATATATTCCCTGAAACATGAAACATCAGCATTATCCTACTATTTGCAGTTATAGAAACAGCATTCATAGATTACATTTTACCATGAGGACAAATGACCTTTTGAGGCGCAACCATAATTACCGACTTACTATCAGCCATCCCATACATTGGAATCAATCTTGTAGAGTGAATCTAAGGAGTTTTCTCAGCAGACAAAGCCACCTTAACACAATTCTTTGCCTTCCACTTTATCCTACCATTCATCATCTCTGCACTAGCAGCAATTCATCTACTATTTCTTCACAAAACAGGATCCAACAATCCTTCTGGAATCCCATCTGATTCAGACAAAATTCCATTACACACATACTACACATTTAAAGACAGCCTAGGTGCCCTATTCCTAATTCTAGTACTCATAATACTAGTACTATTCTCACCCGACCTACTGGGGACCCTGATAACTACATCCCTGCCCACCCACTTAACACACCACCCCATATCAAAACTGAATGATATTTCCTATTTGCATACATAAATCTATGATCCATTCCTAATAAACCAGGAGGAGTACTAGCACTAGTCTTCTCCATTCTAGTCCTAGCCATTATCCCTCTATTACATACTTCAACACAATGAGGTATGATATTCTGCCCACTAAGCCAGTGCCTATTTTGATTACTAGTAGCGGATCTCCTTACCTTAACATGAATTGGTGATCAACCAGTAGAACACTCCTTCATCACCATTGGTCAATTAGCCTTAATCCTTTACTCCACAGTCCTCCTAATTCTAAACAACTATCAGCATTATCGAGAAGAACTTGTTAAAATGAAGAGTCTTCGTAGTATATTAATTACTTTGGTCTTGTAAACCAAAAATGGAGAAATCCATCTCCCTAAGACTCAAGGAAGAAGTAATAGCCCCACCATCAGCACCCAAAGCTGATATTCTAACTAAACTACTCCCTGATTTCCTCATCCCATTATTTCAATTCATATATTTAAAAACCTACTGTGCTTCCCCAGTATGTATTTTCCCCCACCCCTATGTATATTGTGCATTAATGGTTTGCCCATGCATATAAGCATGTACATACTATGATTGATTTGACATACATGTACCTCACCTAGACCACGAGCTTGATACCAGGCCTCAAGAAACCATCAATCCTTGTATGATGTGTAACTCTTCTTGCTCCAGGCCCATCGAATGTGGGGGTTTCTACAGTAAAACTATACTGGCATCTTGTTCTTACTTCAGGGCCATGATAGTCCTCAATCCAATCCTACTAACCCTTCAAATGGGACATCTCAATGGACTAATGACTAATCAGCCTATGATCACACATAACTGTGGTGTGATGCATTTGGTACTTTTTAATCTTTTGAGGGGGTGGGGGCTGGTATCACTCAGCTATGGATGTAAAAGAGTCGCATTCAAATAACTAGTAACTGGGCTTAATCATCATCCTTTATCTGCATTGCACAACCATAAGGTGCAGTTCAGTCAATAGTTACAGGACATACACATGTACACACGTACACACGTATGCATATTCAACAGATAAATACTAGCTAAACCAAACCCCCTTTATCCTCCCCATAACTTCAAAAGTATATAAACACTTAAAATTGTCCTGCCAAACCCCAAAAACAGAACTAAGCACATGCAACATATATAAGAAGCTATTTATACTGATACTCTGTATATTAATCTCTATCGCTAATTTGCCCAGAATACTCTATTCAAGAAAGATATCTACAGATGTACTAGCCCATCTCTAATAACCCCCTAGCAACTTACATTTAATACTAATAATTAAATTAACATGCCTAAATACATTAACTAAATAAATCAAGGCACTGAAAATGCCTAGAAGAGTCATAAGACTCCATAAATCTAAATATTTGGTCCTAGCCTTCCAATTGATTATTAACAGAATTACACATGCAAGCCTCTACATCCCAGTGAAAATGCCCTCTAAATCTCTAAACTGATTAAAAGGAGCGGGTATCAAGCACACGAAATAAGTAGCTCATAACACTTTGCTCAACCACACCCCCACGGGATACAGCAGTGACAAAAATTAAGCCATGAACGAAAGTTTGACTAAGTCATGCTAACATTAAGAGTTGGTAAATTTCATGCCAGCCACTGTGATCATACGATTAACCCAAATTAATAGGCACACAGCGTAAAGCATGTTAAGTACTACATCACACTAAAGTTAAAATTTAACCAGGCCGTAAAAAGCTACTATTAACATAAAATATACCATGAAAGTGACTTTATTATTTTTGACCACATGATAGCTGAGACCCAAACTGGGATTAGATACCCCACTATGCTCAGTCTTAAACATAAATAATTTGTACAACAAAATTATCTGCCTGAGAACTACTAGCAACTGCTTAAAACCCAAAGGACTTGGCAGTGCTTGACATCCCTCTAGAGGAGCCTGTTCTATAATCGATAAACCCCGATAAACCTTACCACTTCTAGCTAACTCAATGTATATACTGCCATCTTCAGCAAATCCTCAAAAGGAAGAAAAGTATGCATAATAATTATACATAAAAAAGTTAGGTCAAGGTGTAACCCATGAAGTGGGAAGAAATGGGCTGAATTTTCTAATCAAGAATATGTTCACAAATTTTTTTATGAAACCTAATAACTAAAGGTGGATTTAGTAGTAAATTAAGAATAGATAGCTTAATTGAATAGGGCCATGAAGCATGCACACACCACCCATCACCCTCCTCAAGCAATTCACCCAAAAACTACATAATACAGACTAAACTAACTCAAGAGGAGATAAGTCATAAGAAGGTAAGCATACTGGAAAATGTTCTTGGATAAATCAAAGTGTAGTTAATTAAAGCATCTGGCTTACACCCAGAAGATTTCATACACCATTGACCACATTGAACCAAACTAACCCAACCAACCACTAACTCACCTAATGCAATAAGCTTCTAGTCAAAACATTCAATTACATCATTATAGTATAGGAGGTAGAAATTTTACTTGGAGCTATAAAGTACTGTAAGGGAATGATGAAAGAATGTGTAAACTGATAAACAGCAAAGATCACCCCTTATACCATTTGCATAACGAGCTAGCTAGAATAATTTAGCGATAATTTAATAATAATAATTTAGCTAACTTCCCCCAAACCAGACGAGATGCCTATGAACAAACCACAGGATTAAACTCACCTATGTTGCAAAAGTGTGAGAAGATTTATATGTAGAGGTGAAAAGCCTAATGAACCTGGTGATAGCTGGTTGCCCAGGATAGAATCCCAGTTCAACTTTAAATTCACCCAACAAATCCCAAAATTATAATGTAAATTTAAAATATAACCAAAAAGATACAGCTTTTTAGAATAAGGATACCATCTTACTTAGAGAGTAAAGTTAAATAAAACCATAGTAGGCTAAGAGCAGGCACCAATTAAGAAAGCATTCAAGCTCAACAACCAAACCTCTTAATTCCAAAAATCTTAAACTAACTCCTAACATACTACTGGGCTAATCTATTTAATAATAACACTTTATTATTAATGCTACTATGAGTAACAAGAAACATTTCTCCTTGCATAAGCTTATAACAGTCAACAAATACCCACTGATAGTTAACATGATAAAAATAAACTACTAATAAAACACTTAGCAAACCAATTGTTAGCCCAACACAGGTATGCAACAAGGAAAGAGTAAAAGAAGTAAAAGGAACTCATCAAACACAACCCCCACCTGTTTACCAAAAACATCACCTCCAGCATGCCCAGTATTGGAGGCACTGCATGCCCAGTGGCACTAGTTAAACTGCCATGGTATCTTGACCATGCAAAGGTAGCATAATCATTTGTTCTCTAAATAAGGACTTGTAGGAATGGCCACACGAGGGTTTAACTGTCTCTTACTTCCAATCAGTGAAATTGACCTTCTTGTGAAGAGGCGAGAATAAACTAATAAGATGAGAAGACCCTACGGAGCTTCAATTAACTAGTCCATAATAAGCATATTTAATCACCAATTAGGTATAATTCAATCTTATTAATGGATTAACAATTTAGGTTGGGGTGACCTCAGGGAATAAAATAACCTCTGAGTGGTACAAATATAGACAAACCAGTTGAAATATAGTATCATTTATTGATCCAAGAAATTTGATCAACGGAACAAGTTACCCTAGGTATAACAGCACAATCCTATTTGAGAGTCCATATCAACAATAGGGTTTACGACCTCGATGTTGGATCAGGACATCCCAATGGTGCAGCAGCTACTAAAGTTTCGTTTGTTCAACAATTAAAGACCTAAGTGAGTTCTTCTGAGTTCTGACTGGAGCAATCCAGGTCAGTTTCTATCTATTACAACAACTTCTCCCAGTATGAAAGGACAAGAGAAGTAAGGTCTATTCTATCAGAATGTCTTAGGACTAATAGAGGATATAATCTTATCTAAATAGTCCACCTTCATTTCATAGCCCTAGAGATAGGGCTTGTTAGGGTGGCAGAGCCCAGTAATTGCATAAAACTTAAACTTTTATTCTCAGAGGTTCAAATCTTCTTCCTAACATTATGTTTATAATTAATATCATTTCACTAATTGTACTTATCCTACTTATTGTAGCCTTTCTAATATTAGTGGAACGAAAAATCCTAGGTTATATACAACTCTGTAAAGGCCCAAACATTGTAGGATCCTATGGCCTCTTGCATCCAAATGCAGATGGCATAAAACTATTCACTAAAGAACGTTTATGACCCCTACCAACATCTATCACTATATTTGTAGTAGCCCTAATCCTTAGCTGTTTGCTCTATTTTACGGTCCAGATGAGCCTCAAACTCAAAATATGCCCTAATTGGGACCCTTCGAGCTGTAGCCCAAACAATTTCCTATGAAGTCACACTAGCCATTATCCTCCTATCAGTACTATTAATAAATGGCTCTTTTACCCTATCCACACTTATTACTACACAAGAAGTACTACACAAGAACACCTATGACTAATCCTCCCCACATGACCCCTAGCTGTAATATGATTTATCTCAACCCTAGAAGAAACCAACTGCCCCCCATTTGATTTAACAGAAGGAGAATCAGAATTAGTTTCCAGAATCAATGTCAAATAGGCAGCCATACAATTAACCCATTTTTCCTAGCTGAATATGCCAACATCATTATAATGAATATCCTTACAATTATCCTGTTTTTTTTGGTGCATTCCACACCCCATACTTACTGTAACAATACTCCATCAAAGTGTTTATAAAAACACTTCTACTAACAACTTCCTTCATATGAATTCGAGCATCCTATTCATGATTCCGTTATGATCAACTCATACATTTATTATGAAAAAACTTTCTCCCCCTGACACTAGCCCTATGCATATGACATTTAGACTTACCCATTATAACAGCAAGTATTCCTCCCCAAACATAAGAAATATGTCTGACAAAAGAGTTATTTTGATTATAGAGGTTCGAGCCCTCTTATTTCTAGAATTATAGTAATTGAACCTAATCCTAAGAACTCAAAAATCTTCGTGCTACCAAACTCACATAAAATTCTACAGTAAGGTCAGCTAAATAAGCTATCGGGCCCATACCCTGAAAATGTTGGTTTATCCCCTTCCTGTACTAATTAAACCTCCCATCCTTACTATCATTATATCAACTGTCATTTCAGGAAACATTATGGTACTAATAAGCTCTCACTGACTGACAATCTGAATTGGATTTGAAATAAATATACTAGCTATTATCCCCATTGTAATAAAAAAATCAATCCATGAACCATAGAAGTGTCAACACAATATTTCCTTACCCAATCCACTGCATCTATACTCTTAATATTAGGAAGTATTATTAACCTACTATTGACAGGACAATGAACAATACTAAATACCCCTAACCTAATCACATCAAAGATAATAACATTAGCTCTGATCAATAAAATTAGGACTATCACCCTTCCACTTCTGAGTACCTGAAGTAAGCCAAGGAATCACACTATCATCAGGAATAATTCTACTAACCTGACAAAAAATCGCCCTCTTATCCATTCTATACCAAATCTCTCCATTTATAAATCAAAACTTATTTGTAGCCATAGCTGTTATATCAATTTTAGCGGGAGGCTGAAGAGGTCTTAACCAAACACAACTACGAAAAATCCTAGCATACTCATCAATAGCCCACACAGGATGAATGAGTGCAGTAACAACATATAACCCTATCCTAATAATATTAAACCTCATCATCTACATTACAATAACACTTGGAACATTCATACTGTTCAAACTCAATTCATCTACAACCACACTATCACTATGTCATATATGAAACAAACTCCCACTAATTACCTCACTAATCCTAACAATCGTACTATCACTAAGAGGCCTACCTCCCCTCTCAGGATTCATCCCTAAGTGAATAATCATCCACGAACTCACAAAAAGCAATATAATTGTTATATCAACATTTATAGCAATTACAGCCCTACTAAACCTATACTTCTATATTTGGTTAAAACACGCAACAGCACAAACTATATTCCCCTCTGTAAAGACCATAAAAATAAAATGGCAATTCGAAAACACAAAAATCGAAAATCTTTTATCCCCACTAATTGTAACTTTGACCATATTACTTCTATTAATCCCAATAATACTAACACTGTTCTAGAAGTTTAAATTAAAAACTCCAAGGGCATTCAAAGTCCTAAGTAAGTGCAGTTCACTTAACTCCTGAATCTTGCCTTAAGGAATGCAAGAGTATATCTCACATCTACTGAACACAAATCACTTTAATTAAGCTAAGCCCTTTCTAGATTGGTGGGCTCTCATCCCATGAAACTTTGGCTAGCAGTTAAATACCCTAGTCAAGGGGGGAATCAAGATGGCGGAGAAGTAGGAGGAGGCACCGTTTCAACCTGTACCCTAAAGTGAGCTGATTACCTACCAAAGAACTCTGACCACCCATGAAATCAGCCTGAGATCAGAATTATACACGTCTGGATCTCTACAGGAGCAGAAGAAGCCAGTGGCAGGTAAAGCAGAGTGGGAACATCGGACTGATGTCAGAAGATAAACAAAAGGGGGAGGGAGCCACCAGAGGTGACTGATTGGAAAGTAGTACACCAATACGAGAGTGCCCTGCACCTGGGGACCAGCATTAACTTGGAGTCTGGTTGAAAGCACTCAAAAAAACAAAGAGCAAAGGATTGCGGGGGGGGGGGGATAGTGGGAAACTGGTCGGTTAGGGACAGGGACCTAAGTCCCAGGACCCAGGACAGCTTCCCCTGGTGCTGAGCCAGAGAGAGTGTGGCAGAGAAATCAGGTCTCTGTCCCTGAGCCGCCAGTGTGCCTGAACCGCCAGCATGCCTGAGAACAAGTGTGGTCTGGCTCCCGTGAGGGGCTGGGTGCCTGGCCAGAGGGCAATCCTGAAAGGTGCTCATCCCACAACCTCCCTTGGGAGAGGTGCTCGTAGGTGTTAGCCTGGAGCTCTGTCATCTGGAAAAACCAGACATTCCCAGCCCAGGACAGCGGGAAAATCTCAGTGTGCGATCTCTGCTTGGAACCTCTCTGGCGGTCTGGAGCTGCCTAGACAGCCACCGCTGCCCTGGTATTGGGTAAAACAAGGAGCTCCTGCATCCACAGGGACCATGACCCAGAACCGACTCTGCCAGCAGCTCTGCAGAGCATTCTGAGGCTTCTCTCTGAGACGGAGGTTGGGGTGCAGTTTGCTCTCCTCTAAAACTCCAAAAACCATCAAAAGCTGTCAAGGCGAGAGAAAACAGATGAAAGAACATAAAACTCCCCAGAGAACAAAAACCTGAAAAAAACAGTTTCCTCAGAGCCCACCCCCTTGAGGGGAGTGGGAGGACCTAACTCAGGGAACATCATTGTATGAAAACACACGAGGCAGGCCCTTCCCCCAGAAAACCAACCAGGAAGGAAGAAAAAAAAAAAGACTACAAGAGAACAACCACCACTACTTCATAAATACAACTTTCATTTTTACTCTTTACCAATATTCTGGTTCTTTTTTTTTAATACATACAGATAATTTTTCACCTATTTACCACCACACTGAGATGTCCAGTACATCAAATTCCTTAATAACCTTCTAACCTGAACTTTTTGATACATATACCCGTGTTTTTCTTTTGCTTTTCTATTTTTTAATTCTTTTTTAATTTTAACTTAGTTTAGTCTAGTTTATTCTTTTGTAATTTTTATTTTCTACTATACATATAGAGTTAAACTTCAAGGTAATCCCCTTTCCCCAATCAATGCTACCCCTATAGGCAAACCAGTTTCTAATCCCCCTGTAACTTAGGAAAGTTGAGTCCCTTAACAAAAACATCCAGATACATCCAGGAAGAATCAAAATAACCTTCCTCGCCCACACTGAGAATTTATACCCACTTTCCCAATTTTTCCTTCTGCCAGTGTTTCTGTGAATTTGTGTTTGTCCTGATAATATATAAATCTTATACTTGGGGTTCTTTCTGATGAGGTTCTTCCCTTTTTCTGCTTATATATATATATATTTTTCTCCTGTCATATACATTTTTCAGTCTTTTTGTTTGTCTGTTTTTGTTTGTATACTTCATAAATCTTACCTTGGGGCAAATTGGGCTGAGCCTTCTCTTTTATCTTCCTTTTTTTCCCTCTCTATCTCTCTCTCTCTCTTTCCTTTTTTCTTTTCCATTTTTTCTTTCTTCTTCTCTATTTCTTTTTCTTTTCTTTTCTCTCTCAATTGGGTGGGGAACCCTGATTGCACAGAAGCGTTCCATGGTGCACCTTGACTGCACCACAATCGATACATCCAGCTGCATCTGTTCAGTCATCTCTTACCAAAATGACTAGGAGGAGGAATACCCAACAGAAGAAAAATACAGAGGACGGGCCTTCTGCAACAGAGCTAATGGCTATCGACATAGACAATATGTCAGAAAAGGAATTCAGACAAACAATTATCCAGGCAATAGCTAAGCTAGAGAAAGCCATGGAGGACCAAACAGAATTGATTGGGGCAGAACTGAAAGCCACCAGGTATGATGTTCACAATGTTAGGGCAGAACTGAAAGCCACCAGGGATGATGTTCAAAATGCTCTCAATGAGTTTCAATCTAATCTAAATTCTCTGAAAGCTAGGGTAACTGAGACAGAAGATAGAATTAGTGATCTGGAGGACAAACAGATAGAGAGAAAGGATCAGGAGGAAGCCTGGAACAAACAGCTCAGAAGCCACAAAAACAGAATCAGGGAAATAAATGATGCCATGAAATGTTCCAACATCAGAATTATTGGAATCCCTGAAGGGGAGGAAAAAGAAAGAAGTCTAGAAGATATAGTGGAAGAAGTTGTCTATGAAAATTTTCCCAATCTCACGAATGGAAACAACGTTCATGTACTAGAGGCAGAGAGATTTTCTCCCAAGATTTTAGATTCTCAAAAGTCTTCACGACACCTTATAGTTAGAATGAGAAATTATGTTTCAAGACAGACCCTCTTAAAAGCAAGTAGGACAAAGAAGCTCCTTACATACCGAGGAAAGCCCATCAGAATAACGTCAGACCTTTCCACAGAGACCTGGCAAGCCAGGAAAGGCTAGCAAAATATATTCAGAGTACTAAATGAGAAGAACATGTAGCCAAGAATACTCTATCCAGTAAGACTGACATTCAAAATGGATTGAGAGATAAAGAGTTTCCAAGACTGTCAAGGCTTAAAAGACTATGTAACCACCAAGCCGACACTGCAGGAAATATTAAGGGGGGGTCCTATAAAAGGGAAAAAAATCCTAAGAATATCATTGAACCAAAATATAGAAACAATCTACAGACAGAAAGGCTTCAAAGGTAACACGATGTCAATAAAAATCTATCTCTCATTAATCACTCTCAATGTGAATGGCATAAATGCGCCCATAAAATGACACAGGGTTGCATATTGGATAAAACGACAGGACCCATCCATATGTTGTCTACAAGAGACCTATTTTGAACTTAAGGATACACTCAGCCTGATAGTGAAGGGATAGAGAAGCATCGTTCATGCCAATGGGCCTCACAAGAAGGCTGGTGTAGTGATTCTCATATCAGATAAATTAGATTTTAAACTAAAGACTGTAGTCAGAGATACAGAAAGACACTACATAATTCTTAAAGGGACTATTCGCCAAGATGATCTAACAATTGTGAATATCTATGCTCCCAATATGGGAGCACCCAATTACATAAGAAAACTATTAATCAAGATAAAGAGTCTTATTGATATGAATACAATAATAGTAGGAGATCTTAATACGCCTCTCTCAGAAATAGACAGATCATTGAAGCAGAAAATTAATAAAGAAATAAGAGCATTGAATGAAACATTGGACCAGATAGACCTCATAGACATATACAGAACATTCCACCTTAAAACAACAGAATACTCATTCTTCTCAAGTGCATATGGAAGTTTCTCCAGAATAGACCATCTACTGGGTCACAAAGCAGGACTCAACCAATACCAAAAGATTTCATTTGACATATTCCCTGCATATTCTCAGATCACAATGCTTTGAAACTGGAACTCAATCACAAGGAAAAGTTCAGAAGGAACTCAAACACCTGGAAGCTAAAGACCACCTTGCTTAAGAATGCTTGGATCAACCAGGAGATCAAAGATGAACTTAAACAATTCATGGAAACCAATGAGAATGAAGACACTTCGGTCCAAAACCTATGGGATACAGCAAAGGCTGTCCTATGGGGGAAATGCAGAGCCATCCAAGCCTCCCTCAAAAAAATTGAAAAAATCCAGAATACACCAGCTGTCTCTACACCTTAAAGAACTGGAGAATCAACAACAAATCAATCCAACTCTACACACAAGAAAGGAATTAATCAAGATTAGAGCAGTGATCAATGAGGTAGAAACCAGAGATACAGTAGAACGTATCAATGAAACTAGAAGCTGGTTTATTGAAAGAGTCAATAAGATCGATAAACCATTGGCCACACTAATCGAAAAGAAAAGAGAGAAAGCCCAAATTAATAAAATCATGAATGAAAAGGGAGAGATCACAGCTAACACCAAGGAAATTGAAACAATCATCAGAAATTATTACCAACAGTTATATGCCAATAAGCTAAGAAACCTAGATTAAATGGATGCATTCCTGGAAAACTATAAACTCCAAAAATGGAAAAAGGAAGAAATCGACAGCCTGAATAGACCAATATCTGCTAATGAGAATGAAACAGTGATCAAAAACCTCCCAAAAAACAAGAGCCCAGGTCCTGACGGATTCCCTGGGTAATTCTACCAAACTTTCAAAGAAGAAATAAAACAATTGTCCTGAAGCTGTTCCCAAAAATTGAAGCAGAAGGAAAACTTCCAGACTCTTTTTATGAAGCCAGCATTACCCTGATCCCCAAACCAGGCAATGACCCTACCAAAAAGGAGAATTTCAGACAAATATCACTGATGAATATGGTTGCTAAGATTCTCAACAAAATCCCAGCAAACAGAATCCAGCAGCACATTAAAAAGATTATCCACCATGACCAGGTGGTATTCATCGCTGGGTTACAAGGCTGGTTCAACATTTGCAAATCAATCAATGTAATAGAACAAATCAATAAGAGAAAAGAGAAGAACCACATGGTCCTCTCAATTGATGCACAAAAAGCATTTGACAAAATCCAGCATCCGTTCCTTATTAAATGCTTCAAATATAGGGATAGAGGGAACATTCCTGAACTTCATAAAATCTATCTATGAAAGACCCACAGCAAATATCATCCTCAATGGGAAAAAGCTTGCAGCCTTCCTGTTGAGATCAGGATCACGACAAGGATGCCCACTCTCACCACTCTTGTTCAACACAGTATTAGAAGTCCAAGCAATGGCAATCAGACAACAAAGAGAAATAAAAGGTATCCAAATTGGCAATGAAGAAGTTAAACTCTCTCTCTTCGCAGATGACATGATTCTTTACATGGAAAACCCCAAAGACTCCACGCCCAAATTACTAGAACTCCTACAGCAAATCAGTAACGTGGCAGGATACAAAGTCAATGTACAGAAATCAGTGGCTTTCTTATACACTAACAATGAAAATACAGAAAGGGAAATTAGAGAATTGATTCCATTTACTCTGGCACCAAGAACCATAAGATACCTTGGAATAAGCCTAACCAAAGTGGTAAAGGACCTGTACTCAAGGAACTACAGAACACTCATGAAAGAAATTGAAGAAGACACAAAAAGATGGAAGACCATTCCATGCTCTGGGATAGGAAGAATAAACATTGTTAAAATGTCTATAGTGCCTAGAGCAATCTATACTTTAATGCCATTCTGATAAAAATTCCAATGGTATTTTTCAAAGAGCTTGAGCAAATAATCCTGAAATTTGTATAGAATCAGAAGAGACCCCAAATTGCTAAGGAAATGTTGAAAAACAAAAACAAAACTGGCGGCATCACATTACCCGATTTCAAGCTTTACTACAAAGCTGTGATCACCAAGACAGCGTGGTACTGGCATAAAAACAGACACATAGACCAGTGGAATAGAGTGGAGAGCCCAGATATGGACCCTCAACTCTATGGTCAAATAATCTTTGACAAACAGGAAAAAATATACAATGGAAAAAAGACAGTCTCTTCAAGAAATGGTGCTGGGAAAACTGGACAGCGATATGTAGAAGAATGAAACTTGACCATTCTCTTACACCGTACACAAAGATAAACTCAAAATGGATAAAAGACCTCAACGTGAGACAGGAATCCATCAGAATCCTAGAGGAGAACATAGGCAGTAACTTCTTCGATATCAGCCACATCAACTTCTTTCAAGATATGTCTCCAAAGGCCAAGGAAACAAAAGCAAAAATGAACTTTTGGGACTTCATCAAGATCAAAAGCTTCTTCACAGCAAAGGAAACAGTCAACAAAACAAAGAGGCAACCCACGGAATGGGAGAAGATATTTGCAAATGACAGTACAGACAAAAGGTTGATATCCAGGATCTATAAAGAACTTCTCAAACTCAACACACACAGAACAGATAATCATATCAAAAACTGGGCAGAAGATATGAACAGACACTTCTCCAATGAAGACATACAAATGGCTGTCAGACACATGAAAAAATGCTCATCATCACTAGCCATCAGGGAGATTCAAATTAAAACCACATTGAGATACCACCTTACACCAGTTAGAATGGCCAAAATTAGCAAGACCGGAAACAACATGTGTTGGAAAGGATGTGGAGAAAGGGGAACCCTTACACTGTTGGTGGGAATGCAAGTTGGTGCAGCCACTTTGGAGAACAGTGTGGAGATTCCTGAAGAAATTAAGAATAGAGCTTCCCTATGACCCTGCAATTGCACTGCTGGGTATTTACCCCAAAGATACAGATGTAGTGAAAAGAAGAGCCATCTTTACCCCAATGTTTATTGCAGCAATGGCCACGGTCGCCAAACTGTGGAAAGAACCAAGATGCCCTTCAACAGATCAATGGATAAGGAAGATGTGGTACATATACACAATGGAGTATTATGCCTCCATCAGAAAGGATGAATACCCAATTTTTGTAGCAACATGGATGGGACTGGAAGAAATTATGCTGAGCGAAATAAGTCAAGCAGAGAGAGTCAAGTATCATATGGTTTCACTTATTTGTGGAGCATATCAATGACACGGTGGACAGGGGGAGATGGAGAGGAGAAGGGAGTTGAGGGAACCTGGAAGGGGAGATGAACCATGAGAGACTATGGACTCTGAAAAACAACCAGAGGGTTTTGAAGGGGCGGGGGTGGTGGTGGGAGGTTGAGGAACCAGGTGGTAGGTAATAGGGAGGGCACGTACTGCATGGAGCACTGGGTGTGGTGCAAAAACAATGAACACTGTTATGCTGAAAATAAACAAATAAAAAAATAGAACTTCTCAAACTCAACACCCAAAAAAAAACAGATAATCATGTCTAAAAATGGGCAGAAGATATGAACAGACACTTCTCCAATGAAGACATAGAAATAATTAACAGACAGATGAAAAAATCATCATCATCATTAGCCATCAGGGAGATTCAAATCAAAACCACATTGAGATACCACCTTACACCTGTTAGAATGGCCAAAATTAACAAGACAGTAAACAACATGTGTTGGAGAGGATGTAGAGAAAAGGGAACTCTTTTCCACTGATGGTGAGAATAAAGTTGGTGCAGCCACTTTGGAAAACAGTGTGGAGATTCCTTATGAAATTAAAAATAGAGCTTCCTTATGACCCTGCAATTGCACTACTGGGTATTTACCCCAAAGATACAGAGGTAGTGAAAAGAAGGGCCATCTGTTCCCCAGTGTTCAGAGATGCAATGGCTGCAGTCACCAAACTGTGGGAAGAGCCAAGATGCCCTTCAGACAGACAAATGGATAAAGATGTGGTCCATATATACAATGGAATATTATGCCCCCATCAGAAAGGATGAATTCCCAACTTATGTATCAACATGATGGAAATGGAGGAGATTATGTTGGTGAAATAACTCAAGCAGAGAGAGTCAATTATCGTACGGTTTCACTTGTGGAGCATAAGGAATAACATGGAGGACACTGGGAGAAGGAGAGGAGAAGGAAGACATGAGAAATCAGAAGGGGAGCCTAACCATTATAGACTGTGGACTCTGAGAAACAAATTGAGTGTTTTGGAGGGGAGGGGTCGGATATGGGTGAGCCTGGTTTTGGGTGTTAAGGAAGGCATGTATTGCATGGATCACTGGGTGTGATGCATAAATAATAAATCTTGGAACACTGAAAAAATAAAATATAGCTAAGAAACTAAAAATTATAATGTGGACAAAAATGAAATTCTGGGACTTCATCAAGATCAAAAGCTTCTGCATAGCAAAGAAAACAGTCAACAAAACAAAGAGGCAACCCCCAGAATGGGAGAAGATATTGACAAATGACAGTACAAAGGGCTGATAATCAATATCTATAAAGAACTCCTCAAACTCAACACACACGAAACAAATAATCCTATCAAAAAATGGGCAGAAGATATGAACAGACACTTCTCCAATGAGGACATACAAATGGCTATCAGACACATGAAAAAATGTTCATCATCACTAGCCATCAGGGAGATTCAAATTAAAACCACATTGAGATACCACCTGACACCAGTGAGAATGGCCAAAATTAGCAAGACAGGAAACAACGTGTGTTGGAGAGGATGTGGAGAAAGGGGAACCCTCTTCCACTGTTGGTGGGAATGCAAGTTGGTCAGCCACTTTGGAGAACAGTGATTCATCAAGAAGTTAAAAATAGAGCTTCCCTATGACCCTGCAATTGCACTGCTGGGTATTTACCCCAAAGATACAGATGTAGTGAAAAGAAGAGCCATCTGTACCCCAATGTTTATTGCAGCAATGGCCATGGTCGCCAATCTGTGGAAAGAACCAAGATGCCCTTTAACGGATGAATGGATAAGGAAGATGTGGTCCATAAAGACGATGGAGTATTATGCCTCCATCAGAAAGGATGAATACCCAACTTTTGTAGCAACGTGGACGAGACTGGAAGAGATTATGCTGAGTGAAATAAGTCAAGCAGAGAAAGTCAAGTATCATATGGTTTCACTTATTTGTGGATCATATCAAAGACACGGTGGACAGGGTGAGATGGAGAGGAGAAGGGAGTTGAGGGAACCTGGAAGGGGAGATGAACCATGAGAAACTATGGACTCTGAAAAACAACCTGAGAGTTTTGAAGGGGCAGGGCGTGGGAGTTTGGGGAAGCAGGTGGTGGGTAATAGAGAGGGCATGTACTGCATGGAGCACTGGGTGTGGTGCAAAAACGAGTACTGTTACGCTGAAAATAAATAAATTAATTAAATAAATTTATAATAAGCAATGAACACTGTTATGCTGAAACTAGACAAATAAAAATAAATAAATAAATAAATAGATAAATAAATAAATAAATACCCTAGTCAACTTGCTTCAAACTACTTCTCTTGCTGCGAAGAAAAAAAAAAAAAAGTTGGGAGAAGCCCAGGCAGGGTCGAAGCTGCTTCTTTGAATTTGCAATTCAACATGATATTTCACCACAGAGCGTGGCAAAAAGAGGACTAAAACCCCCATTCTTTAATTTACAGTCTAATGCCTTTATCAGCCATTTTACCTATGTTCATAAAGTGATAATTATTCTCCATAAATCATAAGGACCCTTTACCTTTTATTTGGTGCATGAGCTGGAATTGTAGGCACTGCTCTTAGCCTATTAATCCGTGCTGAATTAGGCCAACCAAGTGCACTACCAGGAGATAACCAAATCTACAACGTAATTGTAACCTCCTATGCATTTGCAATAATTTTATAGTATATAACTATAACTTTATAGCAATGCCAATTATGATTGGAGGTTTCAGAAACTGATTAGTACCCTTAATATTTGGCACGCCTGACATAGCATTTCCACAAATAAATAATATAAGCTTTTGACTTCTGCCCCCCTCCTTTCTTCTCCTTCCAGGTTCATCCATTGTAGAAGCAGGAGCAGGAACAGGATGAATTGTGTACCCTCCTCTAGCAGGAAATTTACCACATGCAGGAGCATCCATAGATGTAATAATCTTCTCCCTACATCTGGCAAATGTCTCATCCCTCCTAGGAACCATTAACTTTATTATTATCATTATCAACATAAACCTCTCTGCAATATCACAATATCAAACTCCTTTATTCGTATGATCTGTCCTGATCACAACTGTACTTCTACTCTTATGATTACCAGTTCTAGCAGCTGGTATTACCATACTATTCACAGACCGAAATCTAAATACTACCTTCTTTGACCCAGATGGAAGAGGAGACCCTATTCTGTATCAACACTTATTCTGATTTTCTGGACATCCCAAAGTATATATTCTAATTCTACCAGGATTTTGAATTATCTCACATGTTGTAACCTATTACTCAGGAAAAAAAAAAAAAAAAAAAAAAAAGAACCATTCAGCTACATAGGAATAGCCTGAGCAATGATATCTATCAGTTTCTTAGGATTTATTGTATGAGCCCACCACAGGTTTATCATAGGAATGGAGATTGGCACATGAGCATACTTCACCTCAGCTACTATAAACATTGCAATTCCAATGGGAGTAAAAGTATTTAGCTGACTGGTCACGCTACATGGAGGGAATAGTAAATGATTGCCAGCTATAGTATGAGCACTAGGGTTTATTTTTCTATTCACCGTGGGTGGTTTAACAGGTATTGTATTATCAAACTCATCATTAGATATTGTTCTTCATGACACATACTACATGGTAGCACATTTCCATTATGTCCTTTCAATGGGGGCAGTGTTTGTAATCATAGGAGAGTTTGTCCATTGATTCCCGCTGTTCACAGGTTACACACTAAATGATATTTGAGCAAAAATCCACTTTTCAATTATATTTGTGGAAGTAAATGGACCATTCTTTCCTTAACATTTCCTAGGCCTATCAGGAATACCTCAATGATACTCCGATTATCCAGATTCTTATACAACATGAAACATGGTGTCTTCCATGGATTCATTTATCTCATTAATGGCAGTAATATTAATAATCTTCATAATCTGAGAAACCTTCACATCCCAACAAGAGGTGATAATAGGAGAACTTACTTCAACAAACACTGAATGATTACATGGATGCCCTCCTCCATATCACACATTCAAAGAGCCAACATAAGTATTACCAAAATAAGAAAGGAAGGAATTGAACCCCATAGAATTGGTTTTAAGCCAATATCAACCACTATGTCTTTTTCGATAAACAGATATTAGTAAAAATTACACGACTTTGTCAAAGTCAAATTATAGGTGGAAGTCCTTATATCTATGGTGTACCCTTTCCAACTAGGCCTTCAAGATGCAAACTCCCCTATTATAGAAGAACTATTACACTTCCATGACCATACATTAATAATCATATTCTTAATCAGCTCTCTTGTTCTCTACATCATTTCATTAATACTAACTACTAAACTAACACATACCTGCACTATAGATGCTCAAGAACTTGATATGAACGATCTTGCCTGCTATCATTTTAATTTTAATTGCTTTACCTTCACAACGAATCCTCTATATAATAGATGAGATCAATAATCCTTCCTTGACCACAAAAACTATGGGTCACCAATGATACTGAAGTTATGAGTACACAGATTATGAAGACCTAAACTTTGACCCCTATATAACCCCAACTCAAGAGCTAAAACCTGGAGAACTATGACAATTAGAAGTTGACAATCAAGTAGTCCTACCAATAGAAATAACAATCTGCACACTAAATTTGGAGCCACAACGCAGCACTCTGCCTGCCCAGCAAAAGAAAAAACTGCCCTATGGGATTGCTCAAATACCCCAAATGAGGATCAACCTGCATGGCCCTCATGACACCCCAATATCATAAGCCTCCCTGTATACTACTGCTCTGTCTGACACAGACTGAGCCAAGACCTCCCATCAGCAACCCAGATATCTGGCCACATATCCAGCAGAACGGACTTGCCATGGCCCTAGGCCATCATCTCTACCCAATCTTGGTTTTCAGGCAGCTGTCCTTAGACCTTATCTCAGATGCCTGTGCATATGGAGGAACCTAATGCAGAAAACAGAACTCCTCCTTCCCCGTGGCAGGAAACCTTGCTGTTGAGAAGGGTGTAAAACCCTCAGAACAGAGGAAACCTGGATGACCCATGAGGCCATGCCCACTCTTGAGGGCAGCCTTGGCACAAACACACACTGTGACCTTCAGCCTGAGCCCCCATTTCAAATAAGTCCCTCAGTAGCCAGAACATGTGCCCACATGTCAGACTTGCCCTTCTCCTTGGCCCAAATCCTAAGCCAAGTTGGAGTTTTCCAGGCGCCCATATCCAGAACACTTTTTTGGAATCCCTCTTCTTAGGGGACCACTGAGACAGAAAAAAGTGAGAATAACATCCCCCAGAATGACACCAAACTATTGGGAGCTGGGAGTTGTCTAGCCGCAGAGCCAGGAGATCCAACCTGTCATGTTCCTAGGCGCCAATGGAAGTTTGATGTGGGGTTTCCAGGCATCCAAAAATAGAGTTCTGCTCTCAAATCATTCCATAAGGGGACACTTGAGCCATCAAACAGGACTCCACCTGTTCCGCAGGAGGAAACCTTGCTGTTTGCAGCAACAAACAACCCCCAGATTGAGAAAACCTCCATGGCCTCATGAGACCACTGATCCATTCAGCAGCCATTCATGGACACAAACTCCAGCCTGAGCAAAGTCCAGCTCTCGCCCTTACTTCAGATGCTGGAGATCTCGCCTCAGCCTCTACAGATTGGGACTGCTGAGCCATCTACCCTAAAAGTAACCTTAGTTTTTGTTTTCAGACTTCGGTCCTCACACTCCTGGCCCACAAGCCATCCAGATTGGGAATTCGGGAGCCACAATGCAGCACTCTGCTTGCCCACCAGAAGGAAAAAGTGCCCTATGGGGTTCCACAAAAAACCCAAATGATGATAGGCCACCCTGTGCACTAGTGTTCTTACTTCCATAGCCTGAGTAACAACCTCCTCTCAGCCACCCAGGTAGCTGGCCGCCTACCCACCATAACGGACCTGCCATGACCCTAGGCTTTCATGACCCTAGGCCCAAATCCTAACCCAATTGTGGGTTTCCAGACACTCATATACAGAGACCAGCTCTCAAATCCCTCCTTATGGGTACCGCTGAAACATATATCAGGATTGCTTCTTTCCCTCACAATGACTCCATGCAATTTGGAGTTGTGCAAAACCCCAAAGGAGTGAGGATCTTCCATGGCCCCATGAAGCCACCCCTACATTCCACAGCCATCCTAGACACCAAAGCAAGAGGCAAAAGTCTGAGCTTCCACTTCACACTCACCCTAATGTAACATCCATAGGAGCTCGCCGCAGGCTCAGCAGATCAGGTCTGCCATACCCTTGGCACTAACCCTAACCTCAGCTGGTGCTTTCATACTTCTGCCCCCAGATTCCTGCCCCATAAACCCTCCAGACTAGGTATGCCATAGCCATACCACAGAACTGTGCCTGGACTCCCCAGGGAAGCTGGGCCTTATAGAACTTCAAGAAACCTCAAGTTTAGGAGAAACCTGCAAGCCCCTAATGCCACCCCAATTTTGTAGGACACTGTGGACAAAAATGCCAAGTCTGACACAGCCAGAGCAATAACCTCCTGTCAGACACCCACGCAGATGGCCCCAGAGACAGAACATTGAAGCTAATATGCCCCTAAGTTCTAATCTGAACCCTTGCTTAGGTTTTCTGACATCTGTCCCCAGAGGCCTGGTCTCGAATACCAACATTTGGGGGTTCCCTGAGCCACAGAACACAATACCTCCAATTCCCAGAAGGAAACATTGCTGTTTGGAGCTCTATCAAAACCTCAAGGTAGTAGAATCCTGCATTGTCCCTGAGACCACAGCCACATTCGAAGTTTGCCCTGGACACAAACCTGCATTGTGACCCTCAGCATCAGACTCCTTTTCAACTCAGTCCCCTGGGGAGCTCACCCCAGAGCCAGCAGACAGGACCTTCCATGTCCTTCGGCACCAATGGGAACCCTAGATGGGATTTTCAGGCATCCATACATAGACTCTGCTCTCGAATCTTTCCACACGGGGGTACCCTGAGCCATCAAACAGTATTCACCCTGTGCTGAAGAAGGCAACCGTGCTATTTGGAGCTGTGCCCAAACCCCATATTGGGAAAAACTCCATGTCTTCATGAGGCCGCTCTTACATCAGGCGGCCTTCATGGACACAAACTCCAGCCTGAGCAGCCGTCTGACACTCACCCTTATTTCAAATGCCTGTGATCTCGCCTCAGCCTCTGCAGATCAATACTGCTGTGTCCTAGGCCCTAACCCTAACCCTAGCTTGTGTTTTCAGTCTTCCGTCTCCAGAGACCTGGTGCACAAGCCCTCCACACTGGGAATTCTGGAGCCCCAACACAGCATGCTGCCTGCTTTCAGAAGGCAAAAAGTGGCCTACGGAATGGCACAGAAAACCCAAATTAGGATCAGCCCGCACGGCCCTCAATGGCACTGCAATTTCACCGGCCGCCCTGTGCACAAATGTTCTGTCTGCCACAGCCTGAGCCCCGACCTCCTGTCAGCCACCCAGGTAGCTGGCCATCTATCCACCATATCAGACCTTCCATGCCCCTAGGCCATCATCTCTACCGAACATGGGTTCATAGGCATATCCACAGAGGCCAGTCTAAAATCACTCCATAGGGAGGAACATGATCCAGGAAATAAAGTTCTCCTGTCCCCAGCAGGAAACCTTACTATTGGGATGTGTATAAAACTCTCAGAGTATGAGAAACCTGCATGGCCCATCAGGGCCCACCCATGGTTGAGGGCCACCCTGGGCACAAACTTGCATTGTGACCCTCAGCCTGAGCCACATTTTCAACTAAGCCCCCTTGGTAGCTCGAACTAGAGCCAGCCTCTGAGGCCTTCATGATCCTAGGCCCAAGTCCTAACCCAAGTTTGGATTTCCAGACACCCCCACACAGAGCCCTGCTCTTGAAGACCTCCTAATGTGGACGCCTGAATCAGAAAACAAGATTCCGCCTTTCTCCCACAATGACAATGCTATTTGGAGCTGTGCAAAGCCCTCAAAGAAGGAGAATCTCCATGGCTCCATGAGGGCACCCCTACATTACTCAGCCATGCTAGACACAAAAACCAGAGGCAAAAGCCCAAGTTTCCATCTCACACTCGCCCTAATTTCAGATCCCAAGGGGCTCACCTCAGGGTCTGCAGATCCAGTCTCCCATACCCTCAGCTCTAATCCTAACCAGAGTTTGTGTTTTCAGACTTCTGTCCCCAGAGTCCTAACCCAAAAACCCTCCAGCCTGGATATTCCATAGCCAACTCACAGGACTCTGCCTACCCTCCATAAGGAAGCTGGGCCATTTAGAGCTTCAAGAAACCTCAAAAATACGAGAAACCTGCAAGGTCCCTGAGGCCACCCCAATTTCATAGGACGCTCTGCACAAAAATGCATATCTGACACATCCTGAGCAACTATCTCCAGTTAGACACCCAGATAGATGGCCCCAGAGAGAGAAGATTGAGCCTGACAGACCCTAGGCTCTAATCTGTACCCTCTCTTAGGTTGTCTGGCATGTGTCCCCAGAGGCCTTCTCTCGAATACAACCAACGGTTGAGGCATCCTGAGACACAGAAAACACTTCCTGTCTCCAGAAGGAAAACTTGCTATTTGGAGCTGTGTCAAAACCCCAGGGTGGTAGAATCCTGAATGGCCCCTGAGGCCAATGCCACATTCGAAGTTCGTCCTGGACACAAGCCACAATGTGACCCTCAACATGAGACACCTTTTCAACATAGCCCCCTGGGTAGCACGCCCCAGAGCCAGCAGATAGGACCGGCCATATCTCTCATCTCCAATGGGAACCCTAGGTGGGTTTTTCAGGCATCCATATGTAGAGCCTGCTCTTGAATCTTTCCATATGGAGGAGCGTTGAGCCATCAAACAGCACTCCCCCTGTGAGGAAGGAAACCTTGCTGTTTAGAGCTGTCCAATCCCAAGACTGGGAAAATTCCATGGTCTCATGAGGCCACTGGTACTTTAGGCAGCCCACATGGAAAAAACCCCAGCCTGAGCAGACATCTGACACTCAGCCTTATATTAGATGCCAGTGATTTCACATCAACCTCCCCAGGATGGGCCTGCCATACCCCAGAGTCCTGCTTCACATGCCCTCCAGACTGGGAATTCTGGAGCCCCAACACAGCACTCTGCCTGCCTTTCAGAAGACAAAAGTGGCCTATTGGACTGCACAAAATCCACAAATGAGGATCAACCTGCACGGCCCTTGAGGGCTCCTCAAATTCATAGGCCACCCTGTGCACTTATGTAATGTCTGCCACAGCCTGAGCCCAGACCTCCCATCAGACACCCAGAAAGCTGGCCGCATATCCAGCAGGTAGGGCCTGCCATGGCCCTAGGCCATCATCTCTACCCATTATGGGTTTATAGGCATCTATCCCCAGAGGCCTGGTATCAAATACCTACATTTGGGAAACCTGATCCACAAAACAGAAGTCCTGCTGCACCGCAGCAAGAAACCTTGCTATTGACATGGGTTAAAACCTTCAGAGTATGGGAAACCTTCATGGCTCCTGAGGCCCCACCCACTGTTGAGGGTTGCTCTGGGCACAAACCAGCATTGTGATCCCCAGCCTGAGCCACGTTTTCAACTAAGCCCCTTCTGTTAGTTGACTTAGAGCCAGCATATGAGGCCTGCCATGACCCTAGGCCCAAAGACTAATCCAAGGTTGGGTTTCCAGGAACCCACACACAGAGTCCTGCTCTTGAATCCCTCCTTAGGGGCACCCCTGAATCAGAAAACAGGATTGCTCCTTTCCCCCACAATAACACCATGCTATTTTGAGTTAAGCAAAACCCCAAAGAGGTAGAATCTTCCATGGACCCATGAGGCCACTCCTACATTCTGTGGCCATCCTAGGCACAAAAACCAGAGGCAAAAGCCTGAACTTACACTTCACACTCGCCCTAATTTCAGATCCTATGGGGCTCTCCTCAGTGTCTGCAGATCGAGCCTGCCATATCCTCGGCCCTAATCCTAACCCTAGTTGTCATTTTCAGACTTCTGTCACCAGAGTCCTGCCCCACAAACCCTCCAGCCTGGATGTTTCATAGTCACACCACAAGACTGTGCCTGCACTCCAGAAGGAAGCTGGGCACTTTAGAGCTTCATGAAACCTCACGAATAGAAGAAACATGCAAGGCGGCTGAGGCCACCCTAAATTTGAAGGACACACTGGACAAAAATGCGCAGTCTGAAACACCATGAGTAACAACCTCCCATCAGACACTGAGGTAGATGGCCCCAGAGAGAGAAGATTGAACCTGACATGCTCCTAGGTTCTCATCTGTACCCTAGTTTAGGTTTTCAGTTATCTGTCCCCAGAGGTCTGGACACAAATACCAACATTTGGGGGATCCTGAGCCACAGAACCCAACAACTCCTGGCCCCATCAGAAACCTTGCTATTTGAGGCTAGTTCAAATCCTCAGGGTAGTAGAATCCTGCATGGGCCCTGAGGCCTCCACCACATTCGAAGGTCACCCTGGACACAAACCAGCATTGTGACCCTCAGCATGAGAATCTTTTCCAACACAGGCCCCTGGGTCACTCGTCCCAGAGCCAGGAGGTAGGACCTGCCATATCCTTCGGCTGCAATGGGAACCCTAGATGGGGTTTTCAGACATCTGTACATATACTCTGCTCACTAATCTTTCCATACGGGGGCCCTGAGCCATCAAACAGAACTCCCACTGTCCTGCAGAAGGAAACATGGTGTTTAGAACTGTCCCCACCTCCAAGATTGGAAAAAAATTCTATGTCCTAATGAAGCCACCCCTACATCATGCAGCCCTCTTGGAAACAAACTCCAACCTGAGGAGATGTCTGACACTCCCCCTTATTTCAGATGCCTGGGATCTCGCCTCAGCTTCTACAGATCGGGACTGCTGTGCCCTAGGCCCTAATCTAACCCTAGCTTGTGTTTCCAGTCTTCAGCCCCCAGAGTCCAGGGGCACAAGTCCTCCACGATGGGAATTCTGGAGCCCCAACACAGCACTCTGCCTGCATTTCAGAAGGCAAAGGTGGCATATGGGACTGCACAGAAAACTCAAATGAGGATCAACCTGCACTGCCCTCAAGGGCACCGAAATTTCATAGGCTGCCCTGTGTACTAATGTTCTGTCTGCCACAGCCTGAGCCCCGATGTCCTGTCAGCCACCCAGATAGCTGGCCACATATTCAGAAGATGGGACTTTCCATGGCCCAAGGCCATCATTTCTACCCAACTTGGGTTTTCAGACATCTGTCCCCAGAACTTAGCTCAAATCCCTGCCTATGGGGGAACCTGATGCACAAAAGAGTACTACTACTCCTTCCTAATGGCAGGAAACCTTTCTGTTGAAATAGGTGACCAACCCTCTGTGTGGGAGCCCCCTGCATGGCCCATGAGACCACGCTCCCTCATGAGGGCCATGCTGGGCCCAAACACACATTGTAAACCTCAGCCTGAGCCCATTTTCAAACAAGCCAACTCAGTAGCTGGACCAGGATCCCAAATACTAGGTCATGGTGCCAAACCCCAAGGACCATTTCCTAACCCTCGGTGGGGTTTTCCTGGGTTGGACCCGAGCCTGTCTCTGGAATCCCTGTTTTGGGGGGAAACCTGAGATGGAAAACAGGACTCTTAACTTCTCCCAGAACAACACCAAACTGTTGGGAGCTGGGCATAATACCCAGATAGGGAGAATCTTCAGTGGCCCCATGAGGCAACCCCAACATTCCGCAGCCATCCTAGACACACAGTCCACAGACAAAAGCCTGAGCTACCGCCTCTCATTCGGCCTAATTTCCGATCCCATGGAGCTCGCATCAGGGGCTACAGATCGGGCCTGACATCACCTCAGCCCTAACCCTAAGCCGACTTTGTGTTTGCAGACTTCTGTCCCCAAAACCCAGTCCCACATGTCCTCCATGATGGGGCCTCCAGAGCCACACTGCAGGACTGTGCCAGTCCTCCCAAAGGAAACTCTGCCCATCCCCATTGTCCAAAGCCTACCAATTAGGAGAAACCTGCAAGGCCTCTGAGCCGACCCCAATTTCATAGGCCACTCTGGACAAAAGTGCACACTCTGACAAAACCTGAGCACCTACCTCCAGGCAGACACCCAGGTAAAAGGCCCCAGAGTCAGAAGATCGAACCTGACATACCCCTAGGATCTATCGGAAAACTAGCTTAGGTTTGCAGGCATCTGTCCCCAAGGCCTGTTATCAAATACCAACATATGGTCTAACATGTGATCCCTGAACCACAAAACAGCACAACTCTTATCCCCAGAAGGAAACCTTCCTCTTGGGAGCTGTGTCAAACCCTCGGGGTAGGAGAATCCTGCATGGCCCCTGAGCTACTACCATATTCTAACATATCCCAGGACACAAACCAGCATTATGACCCATCAGCATGAGACTTCATGTGAACTCAGTCCCCTTGGTACTTAGCCCCAGAGCCACCAGATCGAACCTGCCATGTTCCTTGGTTGCAGTGGTAACGTGAGGAGGGCTTTGCAGTCATAAATGCAGAGAACTCTGCTATCAAAACTTCCCACATGGGGACACTGGAGCCATAAAAAAACAACTCCCCCTGCCCCGCAGAAGGAAACTTTGCTGTTTGGAGCAGCTCACAAGGCCCAGCGTGGGAAAACCTCCGTGGCCTCTTGAGGCCAACCCTCCATAAATCTGCCGTCATGGACACAAACTCCAGCGTGAGCGAACAGCTGGCACTCGCCCTTACTCAGGTGCTGGAGATCTCGAATTGGCCATTGCATGTTAGGGCCGATTTAATGTTAAAACCTGTTTAACTATTAGGGCTCTCTTAGCCAGAGAGACTCAATGCTTGGCACAGAATAAGGCTTTGCAAAACATTAACTTTGTCTCAGTCTTCTTCCTTTGATAACAGACCCCATCACTGCACATTGGAAATGTCATGACCTCTGCCCTGAACCTAACCCTAGCTTCTGTTTCAGACTTCTGCCCTCACACTCCTGGCCCGCAAGCCCTCTAGACTGGGAATTCTAAGGCCACAACGCAGACTTTTGCCTGCCCACCAGAAAGAAGTAGTATCCTATGGTTCTGCCCAGAAACCCCACATGAGGATCCACTGGCATGGCACTCGACGGCACCCCCATATCATATGCCGCCCTGTGCACTAATGCTCTGTCTGAAAGTGCCTGAGCCCAGACTTCCTGTCAGCCACCCAGATAGCGGGCCCCATATCCCGCAAGTGGGACCTGCCGTGGTCCGAGGCCGTCATCTCTACCCAACCTGGGTATTCAGGCATCTGTCCACAGACCTTAGCTCAAATCCCTGCTATGAGGGAACCTGAAGCATAAAAGAGTACTCCTCCTTCCCCATGGCAGGAAACCTTGATGTTGGGATGAGTGTCCAACCCTCAGAGTGGGAGCCAGTGACATGGCCCCTGAGACCACGCCCACTCATGAGGGCCACCCAGGGCACAAACAGGCATTGTGACCCTTAGCCTGAGGACTTTTGCAAACAAGCTCCCTCGGGAGCTGGACCAGGAATCCTATACTGGGCCTGCCATGCACCTAGGCCTAAATCCTATCCTTCCAGGGAGTTTTCCAAGCATCCAGACCCAGAGCCTGTCTCTGGAATCCCTGTTTTGGGGGAACCATTAGGTGGAAAACAGGACTCTTCCCTTACCACAGAATGACACCAAACTATTGGGAGCCGGACAAATACCCATAGAGGGAGAATCTTCCATGGCCCCATGAGGGGCCTACATTCCCCAGCCAACCTAGACTACACAATCCGGAGACAAAAGCCTGAGCAACCACCTCCCACTCGCCCTTATTTCAGATCCCGAGGAGCTTCCCTCAGAGTCTCCAGATCGGGCCTGCCATCACCTCGCTTCTAACCCTAACCTGAGTTTGTTTGTAGACTTCTGTCCCCAAAGCCCTGGCCCACACGACTTCCACCAAGGGGCCGTGCAGCCACATCGCACGACTGTGCCTGCCCTCCTGAAGGAAACTCTGCCTGTCACAGTTGTTCAAACCCTCCATATTAGGAGAAACCTGCAAGGCCCCTGAGTCCACCCCAATTTCCTAGGCCCTCTGGACAAAAATGCGCACTGTGACATAACCTGAGCACCCATCTCCAGGCAGACTTCCGGGTAATTGGGTCTAGAGTCAGAAGATTTACACTGACATGCCCCAGGACCTCATTGGAATCATAGCTTAGGTTTTCAGACATCTGTCTCCAGAGGCCTGTTCTCAAATACCAATATATGCTCCAATATGTGGTCCCAGAGCCACACAAAAGAACCCCTCTTGTCCCCAGAAAGAAACTTTGCTCTTGGAAGCTGTGTCAAACCTTCGTGTAGGAGAATCCTACATGGCTGGTGAGCCACCATCCACATACCAAGGTCTCCCTGGACACAAACAAGCATTGTGACCCATCAGCATGAGACTCCATGTCAACTCAGCCCCCTTGGTACTTAGCCCCAGAGCCGTAAGACTGAACCTGTCATGTTCTTAGGCTGCAATCCTAATGTGAGGTGGGCTTTCCAGCATCCATGCCTAGATCTCTGCTCTCCAATATTTCCATATGGGGGACCCTGGAGAAATCAAACAGGACTCAGCCTGTCCCATAGAAGGAAACCTTGCTGTTTGGAGCAGCTCAAAAGCCCTAGCGTGGGAAAACCTCCATGGCCTCATGAGGACACTCCTCCATTAGTTGGCCATCATGGACACAAACTCCAGCATGAACGAACCTCTGCAACTTGCAATTACTCATGTGCTGGATTTCTCGAACCAGCCCGCTGCACATTGGAACTGCCATGCCTTTGGCCCTGAACCTAACCCTAGCTTGTGTTTTCAGCCTTCCATCCTCACACTCCTGGCCCAGAAGACCTCGAGATTGGGAATTTGAGAGCCACAAGACTGGATTCCACGTGCCCATCAGAAAGAAGTGTCTTATGAGGCTGCCCAGATACCACACAGGAGGATGAATCAGCATGGCCCTCGACCGCACCCCAACTTCATAGGCTGCCCTAATCACTAATCCTCAGTCTGACAAAGCCTGAGCACCTACTTCTGTCAGCCACCCACATAGCTGGCCGCATATCCAGTAGGTGGGACGTGCCATGACCAGAGGACGTCACTTCTACCCGACCTGGGTATTTAGGAATCTGTCCCCAGGACTTATCTCAAAACCTGCCTATGGGGGAACGTGATGCACAAAACAGTACTCCTCCTTCACCATGGCAGGAAAACGTGCTGTTGGGATGGATGTCAAACTTGCAGAGTAGGAGAATCCTGAATGGCCCCTAAGTCACAGCCACATTCTAGGGTCTCCATGGACACAAACCTGCATTATGACCCATCAGCATGAGAGTCCATTTCAACTCAATCCCCTGGGGACCTCGCCCCAGAGCTAGCTGCTCGAATATGACTTGTCCCTAGGAGCCAATGAGAATGTCAAGTGGGGTTTCCAGGCAACAATCCTTAGAGCCATGCTTTGGAATTTTTCCATATGAGGCAGCCTTGAGCCATCCAACAGGACTCGCCTGTCCTGAAGAAGGAAACCTTGCTGTTTGGAGCAGCTCACAACCCCCAGAGTGGGAAAAACTTCACGGCCTCATGAGGCCACCCTTCCATTCAGAGGCCATCATGGTCGCAAACTCCAGACTGATCCAACGTCTGATACTCTCCCTTACTTCAGATCCTGGATATCTTGATTCAGCCTCTGTAGAGTCGGCCTGCCCAACCCTCGACCCAAAATGTAACCCTAGCTTGTGTTTTCCGTCTTCAGTCCTCACACTCGTGGCCCACATGCCCTCCAGATTGGGAATTCTCGAGCCACAATGCAGCACTCTGCCTGTGCACAAGAAGAAAAAAGTGCCCTATGGGGCTGCCAAGAAACCACAAATGGGGATCAACCTGCATGGCCCTCAACCACACTCCAAATTCCTAGGCTTCCCTGTGCACTTTTCTCTCTGACACAGCCTGAGCCCAGACCTCCAGTCAAACACCCAGACAGCCTGCCGCATATGAAGGAGGTCGGTTCCGCCATGGCCAATGGCCATCATATCTTCCCAACCTGAGTTTTCATGCATCTGTCCCTAGACCTTATCTCAAATCCCTGTACATGGGGAAACCTGATGCACGAACCAGAATTACTCCGCCCCATGGAAAGAACCCTTGCTGTTGGGCGTCAAAGTCAACCGCTCAAAGTAGGAGAAAACTGCAATGGCCCATGAGGCCACACCCATGCCTGAGGGCCAGTTTAGGCACAAACACGCATTGTGACCCTCAGCCTGAGACCTGTTTTCAAATGAGATCTCTCGGTAGTGGAACACGAGCCCGTATATCGGGTTTGCCATGCCCCGAGGCCCCAATCCTATCCAAAGGTGAGGTTTACCAAGTCATCTGTAACTTGGGCTCTGCTCTGGAATCCCTCATTTGGAGGGACCACTGAGACAGAAAACAGGACCTCGCCCTTCCCACAGAATGACCTCAAACTCTTGGGAGCCAGGCCAAATCCCCAGAAAGGGAGAATCATCCAAGGCCCATGAGGCCACACCTCAATTCCATGGCCATACTTAACACAAAATCCAGAGACAAAAGCCTGAGCTACTGCTTGCCCCTATGTCTTGTCCTGAGGAGCTCCCCTCACGGTCAGTAGATTGGGCTTGCCATACCCTCAAACCAAAACCTACCCAGAGTTTGTGTTTTCAGAATTCTGCCCCACAGCCTTGCCCCACACACCCTCCAGGTTGGGGCCTCCTGGAGGCACACCGCAGGACTATGCCGGCCCTCTCGAAGGAAACTGTGCCCATTCCATTTGACACAACTCTACAGATTGGAGAATGATACAAGGCCCCCGAGGTCATCCCAATTGTGTGGTCATCCCGGGACCAATAGGTGCTTTCTGACAAACCCTGAGCCACTCCCTCTACTCAGACTCCCAGACAGATGTCCCCAGAGACAGAGGATTGAACCAGACAGGGGCCTAGGCCCTAATCTGGACCCTAGCTTAGGTTTGCAGGCATCTCTCCTCAGAGGACTGTTCTAAAATACCAGCATATGGGTGTTTCCTGAGGAACAAAATACAACACCTCTCTTTTTCAGAGGGGAACTTTGCTATTTTGAACTGTGTCAAACCCTCTGGGTAGGAGAAACCTGCAGGGACCCTGAGCCACCACCACATTCCAGGGTCTCCATGGAAACAAATCCGCAATTTGACCCATCCTCAGAGAGTCCATTTGAACTCAGCCCCCTGGGGAGCTCGGTCAGAGCCAGCAGATCAAATATGATTTGTCTCTAGGAGCCAATGGGAATGCGAGGTGTGGTTTCCAAGCATCTATCCTCAGAACCGTAGTCGCGAATCTTTCCGTATGGGGCATCCTTGAGCCATCCAACAGGACTCGCCTGTCTGGCAGATGGAAACCTTGCTGTTTAGAGTACCCCACAACCCCCAGAGTGGGAAATCGTCCATGGCCTCATGAGGCCATCCCATCATTCAAGGCCCATTATAGTCGCAAACTCCAGCCTGAGTGAATGTATGATACTCTGTCCCCAGAGACAGAAGATGGAACCGGACTTACCCCTAGGTGCTAATCTGAACCCTAGCTTTTGTTTCCAGGTATCACTCCTCAGAGGCCTATTTTCGAATACAAGCATATGGGTGTTCCTGAGGCAAAAAACAGAACACCTCTCACCTCAACATGGGAAGCTTGCTATTTGGAGCTGTGTAAAACTTTCTGGGTAGGAGAATCCTGCAGGATCCCTGAGCCACCGCCACATTCTAGGGTCTCCCTGGACACAAACCAGCATTGTGAACCATCAGCATGAGAATCCCTATAAACTCACCCTCTTGGCACTTCGCCCCAGAGCCAGGAGATCGAAACCGTCTTGTTCCTCAGCTGCAATGGTAATGCAAGGTGGGCTTTCCAAGAATCCATGCCAAAGCTCTGCTATCCAATATTTCCATATGGGGGACCCTGGGCCATCTAAGTGGACACCCCCTTTAGTGCAGAAGGACACCTTGCTGTTTGGAGCAGATCACAAGCCCCAGCTTGGGAAAACAACCATGGCCTCATGAGGCCACCCTTCCATTCGTCGGTCATCATAGACACAAACTCCAGTGTGAGTGGACATCTGACACTTGCACTTACTCAGGTGCTGGAGATCTCGAATCAGCCGCTGCACATTGGAACTGCCACACGTTCGGTACTGAACTGAACCATAGTTTGTGTTGTCAGACTTCCATCCTCACACTCCTGGTCCGCAAGGCCTCCTGACTGTTCATTCTGGAGCCATGACGCAGCCTTCTGCCTGCCCACCAGAAAGAAGTTCCCTATGGGTCTGCCCAGATATCCCACATGAGAATCCACCTGCATGGTCCTCGAAGGCACCCCAATATCATGGGCCACGTTGTGCACTAATGCTCTGTCTGACACAGCCTGAGCCCCGACCTTCAGTCAGCCACCCAGATAGCAGGCCCCATATCCTGCAGGTGGGACCTGCCATGATCCGAGACAATCATCTCTACCCAACCTGGGTATTCAGGCATCTGTCACCAGACCTTAGGTCAAATCCCTGCCTATGGGAGTAACTGAAGCACAAAAGTGTACTCCTCCTTCCCCATGGCAGGAAACCTGGCTGTTGTAATGGGTGTCAAAACCTCAGAGTGGAGCCAGCTGCATGGCCCATGAGACCATGCCCACTCAGAAGGGTTGCCCTGAGCACAAACAGGCATTGTCACCCTCAGCCTCAGCCTGCTTTCAAACAAGCCCCCTCGGGAGCTGGACCAGTAGCCCCCATATGGGAACTGCCATGCCCCTAGGCCGAAATCCTAAGCCTCGGTGGGATTATCCAGGCACCGGGACCCAGAACCCATCTCTGGAATCCCTGTTTGGGTGGGACCCTTGAGACAGAAAACAACACCCGTCACTTCCCACAGAAAGACACCTAACTCTTGGGAGCCGGGCAGAATCCCCAGAGAGGAAGACACTCCCATGGCCCCATGAGGCCACCCCTACATTCCATTGCCCTCCTAGACACATCACTGAGACAGAAAATCCTGCACTACTGCCTCCCAGCCACCCGAATTTCAAATCCCTAGGAGCTGTCCTCAGGGTCTGCAGATCGGGCTTGCCATCACCTTGCCCCTAACCCTAACTAAAAGGGCCAACTTAATCAGAGGGAGCCATTTTGTTGTTTATGCTGTAACTTAGATTGACCTTATGCAGTAAATTTAGATTGATCTTATGCAGTAAACTTAGACTGTCCCTCCCTCTCCCAGAGGAACTTACTTGCAACGCCCATATACAAGGGTGGATCAGGCCAGGTAGAGATAGCCAATCATTGGGGCGTGCATACTGTCTCCCTAGCTTCCAGTCCCAGGTAACAAAGCCCAGATACAAGGGTGGGTCAGGCCATTGGAGACATCTAATCAGTGGGGCACGCATATATCTACTAGGGTGAATTGTAATTCAATTGGCCACCCGTGTGTGACCTAACAAGACTTTGCAGTTTTCTCTGTGGATTGTAATCTCATTGGCCACCTGTGTGTAGCAGGCTCAACCACATGGCCTTTACCCTATAAAAGTTAGTCTGTGAGGTAGGGAGGGGTCGCATCTTTGCAAGAGATGGCCCTGACCAGTCAGTTTGATTCTCAATGCTTGGCACAAAAGAAAGCTTTGCTTGACCTTCACTTTGTATCAGACTCGCTCCTTTGATTACGGACCCTAACATTGGGGGCTCATTCAGGATTAAACGACAAGAACTGAGCCTGGATCAGAATTTCTGGGAAAAGCCTCCAGAGGTAAGAACATGGGATCCTGTCTGTCTGGTTGTGGAGCTCCAGTGTATGGACCACCGTGGAGAAGCTGGATGCCGCCATGCTCCCCAGGGCTGGAGTGGGTGTGGGGATGCCTCTTCCCTCCACTGGGGCATCGCCAGGGGGTTCAAGTGCCCCTGGGAAGTCAGGGGATCATCAGGTAGTTTGTGTCCCCCTCGGTGTTCAGGGGATTGCCTTGGGGTTTGAGTCACCCAGGGCGGTCTGGGGCTTGCCAGTAGGTTTGAGTCCCCCTAGGCAGACTCTGGTGGTTCCAGTCCCCCTAGGTGGTCTCTGGGGGTTTGAGTCCCCTTAAGCCGTCACCAGGGGGATCGAGTCCCCCACTGTTTCAGGGCTTTAGAGTCCCCCTAAGCTGTCACCAGGGCATTCGTGGTACCCCAAGGCAGCCAGTGGGTTCAAGCCGTCATAACCGGTCAGTTGGTTTGAGTCCCCCTAGAAAATCCCCACCTGGGCCTGCAGTTGTCTTTGTCTTGTCTTTTTGTGTTGTTTAGTGTGATTGAAGGAATGGGGCAAGCAGAGAGTAAGGGGACTCTGACTTTCGTCTCTCTGTTCCTCATAATAGATGGGGGCTTCTCCCTCACTCATTTCGTGTGTTAAGGGCTATGACTGGAGCCAACTGAGGTTAGTCTAACTGGAGACAGAGACTTTAAGGAATATTACCAAGCAACTGACTAAACTCCCTTTGTTTCAGGGACTTCCTGTCTTCTGTGGCCCGATGTGGACTGCCTAGCCCCTCCCCCTTTCTGGCAGGAAAGCATGGTGTCTGAAGTGTAGTGGGCCCAGGTGGAATGTGAAATCTGTTAACAAAGAGATGACTAAACTGATGGTTAATTGTCTGTCTCAGTGTTTTAATGGGTAATTGTTAAAGTAGCTCTCAAACTCTTTGGTAACCTGAAACTGTGAAGGGTTGCTTGGATGACAAATTGAATTAAATTTGTTGGACATTTAGATCTTAGCTAAATGGGATAAAATGCTAGAGCATTGGTTGCTGGAACTGGGTTTGTGCTTTTGAAATCTGTTGGTAAACGTGTTTTGTGCTTAATTCATTCATAAATTTGCCTTCTAAGAATTCTCTTGTAAAATGACTTCCGCCTTAAAGGGAATTCATATTGGAAGACTTTCAAGACAAAGACAGATCTTTGATATGTTAAAATACTGGAACTGAAATGGGTAAGAATTTCCAGAATAAAAGCTGCATTCAGATTAAACCAGAATTAGAAACATGGGATTAGATGAACTGAAAGATTGACCTTTTGTCTTATTTTAAACATTACTGGTTCTATAATGTTTGCTCTTCCAGACTAGGGAAACTTTTTCTTAAGTTATCTGTAACTTACAGAGATGTAAAAGTAAATGTTTGTTTACCTAAGCTAGACAACTTGAGGTAAATTTCAGAGAAGTTGCATGACAGCTCGTTTATACATTCTTGCTTTTGCCAGTCAGTCAGCCCCAGATACAGGGAGGAAACTTCAGAAAATGGAAGGATTTGAAGGGAAAAATCTGACTGAGTTAGTGGGAATAGCAGAAAAGGTGTTTAACACTAGGGATTCACAGAAGGAAGGTTTTGGCATTACATGAGCCAGGTAGGGGATGGTAACTGGGAGGAAAAGCCTAAGCACAGAGAAGGCAGGCAGGAAGACTTAGATTCAGATCAGTGTGCTTACTGTAAGGAAAAAGGATATTGGGCCAGGGAGTGCCCCAAAAGGAAGAGGGCAATGCTGGCCACCAGAGACTGAAAGGTCCATAGTTCGGAGCCCCTCCCCAAACCTTGGGTAAAATTGAAGTGTGGGGGAAATCAATTGATTTTTTTGTGGACACAGGAGCAGAATTTTCTTCATTGCTTATCTCAAAGATGCATTTTTCAGCATATCTTTAGCAAGGGAGTCTCAGCCCCTCTTTGCTTTTTAATGGTCTGACCCACAGGAAGGGTTCCAAGGCCAGCTCACCTGGACAAGACTTCCCCAAGGATTCTAGAATTCACCCACTATCTTTGACGAGGCCCAACATGAGGATTTGCGTGAGTACAGAACCTCCAACCCGGGAGTCACTCTGTTAAACTATGTTGATGACTTGCTGATATCCGCTGAGGACTATGAGTCATGCTTGTGGGGGACAAGAACTCTCTTAAAGACTCTGCAGGAAAAGGGTATAAGGTGTCAGGAAAAAAAGCAGAGCTCTGTCAGAGCCACACCACTTATCTAGGCTTTGATCTCCATGAGGAAGTGTGTTCACTGTCTGAGTCCAGGAATCATGTGATTACCTGATACTCCCGCCCCTCCACGTCCCAGGAAGTGAGGGAGTTTCCTGGGATGGTGGGCTACTGAAGGCTGTGGATACCACGGTTTACGGAGATTGCCCGACCTCTCTCTGAACCAGCAAAAGGGGGGCACACTATGATAGAGTGGACAGCTGAGGCTGAAAGAGAATTTCAGGAATTACAAACAGCCTTACTGAGTTCCCCAGCATTGGCCATCCCAGATGTTACCAAGCCCTTCCACTTGAATGTGGATGAAAAAGCAGGCATGGCAAAAGGAGTTTTGACTCAGGCTCTCGGGCTTTGGCAAAGGCCAGTAGCCTATCTTAGCAAGAAACTAGATCCAGTAGTGGCTGGGTTCCCTCCGTGTCTCCGCATAATTGCTGCCATGGCCCTCCTGATCAAGGATGCAAGTAAACTGACTTTGGGTCAAAATCTCATCTTGACCACCAACCACACTATCAAGGACCTTCTCAGGACCCCACCCAACTGATGGATGACGAACTCCCAAGTGACAGTATCAGGCCCTCCTCCTCAATGAACCATGAGTGACCTTCCGGCCCCTGGTGGTGCTAAATGCAGCCACGCTGCTGCTGGAGGAGCTGGCTGACCACCCACACGATTGCGGGGAGGTCCTAAACCAAGTAACAGGAGTAAGGCTGGACCTCAGAGACATTCCCCTTCTGGATGCAGAAATAACTCTGTTCACAGACAGGAGTAGCTACATGGTTGATGGAAAGAGGTATGCAGGGGCTGCGGTAGTTTCCCCTGAGCAGGAACTCTGGATGGCCGCCCTGCCACATGGAACATCACTGCAAAATGTGGAGCTGATTGCACTTACCAAGGAACACCAGATGGCCAAAGGTAAAACCACCAACATCTATATGGACAGAAGGTATGCCTTTACTACTCTCCATATACATGGGGCTATTTATAAAGAAAGGGACCTATTAACAGCAGAAGGAAAAGGAATTAAAAACAGAGGAGAAATATTGGCTCTCCTTCAGGCTATTTGGGACCCAAAGAGGTGGCAGTTATGCACTGCTCAGGACACAAAAAGGAGACTGATCTGATTTTGAAAGGAAACCAATTAGCAGATGAAGCAAGCAGTCTGAGAAACAGTGCAAGGGCTGGTTACCTCCCAGCTCCGAACTACTCCGAAGATTTAAAGTATTTACAAAAATGGGCTAAATTAGACCATGAAGGGGATTGGATTAAGACTAAAGCCAGAAAGTTAGTTCTTCCTCAGATACTAGGTAAGAAGTTAGTAGACCAGATACATCAGGATACTCATTTGGGGACACGGAAACTCAAAGAACTTATAGGCAAGCAGTTCCATGTTTCTAAATTAGCCATATGGTTCAGGATGTAGTTTATAGATGTGCTCAAAAGCCAGGCAGTTAATGTGGGAGGAACTAGAATGGGAAGAGGTAAAAGATAAAGAGGTAAGGAACCAGGCATTTATTGGAAATAGATTTTACAGAGATGAAACCCAGAAAATATGGGCACAAGTATATGTTAGTTTTTGTAGATACCTTTTCAGGCTTGGTGAGGCTTTTTCTGCCAAACATGAGATGGCAGGAGTGGAAGCAAAAAAGCTACTAGAGGTTTGGTTTACCTCTTGGGATCAGGTCAGACAACAGTCCTGCATTTGTGAGTTCAGTCTCACAGGCATTGGCCAAGGCCATGGCCACTAACTGGAAACACATTGTGCCTAACGGCTCCAGAGTTCTGGGCAAGTAGAGAAAATGAACTGGACTCTTAAAGAGACCTTGACAAAGCTAATTCTGGCAGTGGATGGGTGGATCTCCTTCTTTTCGCCATCCTCAGGGTGCGATGTACATGCTACTTAAACAAGATGACCCCATTAAAATAATGTCCAGGAGACTGCCCCTGTGCTCTGCCCTAGGCTACAAGAGGTTTCTCTAACAGAAATGACTGATCAGTCTATACTCAAGTCACAGCAGGCATTACAGTCTGTCTTAAAAAGAACCCACACAGGGATCCGAACTGCCCGCACTAAGATGGAGACGGAGGTGGAACCACATCCTTACCAACCCAGGGACTTGATTTGGATATATCGCCTCCAAGTAAGAAACTTGGAGCCTCACTGGAAGTGGCCGTATACTGTCATCCTGACAACCCCACAGCAATAAAAGTAGAAGAAGGCATCAGGGTCTGGATTCACGCCAGTCATATCAAACGAGCTGAGGACAAGGATGTCCCCCAGAGGTGGAAGCCACAGCCAATGGACCCCACTGACCATGGACTAAAGCTAAGGCTTAAAATAATATGAGTGTATTGTTGCTCCTATTGTTACCTGTTTATGTAAAGTATAGGTGGGAAATTAGGTGAATGAAATTAGGAAAAATGGAAAAGGTTATACAAAGTGGTGAATGGCTAACTCATCAGCTGTCTGTGTGTTAATTTTACTTTTGGGCCCCTGCATTATAAATGCCCTAATGTCATTTTTATAAGAGAAAACTGGAGTGATAAAAATGTTAGTCTTACATGCTCAATATAACATAGAACTGGCTGAAAAGTCAAGGATTTGACTAATCTCCAAAGAAAAGTGGGGAATGTGAGGGCCTATTTAATCAGAAGGAGCCATTTTGTTGTTTATGCAGTAAATTTAGATTGGCCCTATGTAGTAAACTAAGATTGACCCTATGCAGTAAATTTAGATTTACCCTGCCCCTCCCAGAGAACTTGCTTACAAAGCCCAGATACAGGGGTGGGTTAGGGGTGGAGACATCCAGTCAGTGGGGCACATATATATCTACTAGGATGAATTGTAATTCAATTAGCCACTCATGTTTGACCTAACATGACTGTGCAGTTTTCTCTCTGTTTTGCAAAATTATTGGCCCAATGTGCATAGCCCGGCTATAATACCTCTATAAAAGTTAGTCTGTGAGGCTGGGAGGGGTCGCCTCTTTGCAAGTGACAGCCCTGACCAGTCAGTTTGATTCTTGATGCTTGGTGCGAAATAAAGCTTTGCTTGACATTCACTGTGTATCAGTCTCACTCCGTTGATCACAGACAGCCAATCAGTGGGGCATGCATATGGTCTCCCTAGCTAAGAGTCACAGGTAGCAAAGCACAGACACAAGGGTGAATCAGGCCAGGTGGAGACATGCAATTAGTGGGGCACACATATATCTACTAGGGTGAATTATAATTCAATTGGCCGCCCGTGTGTGACCTAATATGACTGTGCAATCTCCTTGGCCACCTGTGTGTAGCCAGGCTCAACACATGGCCATTACACTATAAAAGTTAATCCGTGAGGCTGGGAGGGGTTGCCTTTTTGCAAGATATGGCCCTAACTGGTCAGTTTGATTCTGGTTGCTTGGCGTGAAATGAAACTTTGCTAGACCTTCCTTTGTATCAGTCTTGCTCCTTTGATTACAGACCCTAAAATAACCTGAGTTTGTATTTGCAGATTTATGTCCCTAAAGCCCTGGCCCACATGCCCTCCAGGATCGGGCCTCAAGAGCCACACCACAGCAACTGGGCCTGCCCTCCAAAAGGAAACTCTGCCCATCACAGTTGCCCAAATGCTCCAGATTAGGAGAAACCTGCAAAACCCCTGATCACACCCCAATTTCATAGACCATTCTGGAAAAAATGTGCAGTCCGACACACCCTAGTCACCTACCTTCAAACAGCCACGCAGGTCAATGGCCCTGAGTCAAAAGACTGAACCAGAAATGCCCCTAGGACTTCATCAGAGCCCTAGATTAGGTTTTTAGATATCTGTCCACAGAGGCCTGTTTTGGAATACCAACATATGGTCAAACATGTTCTTCCTGAGACACGCAATAGAAGGAAACCTTGCTCTTGGGAGATGGTCCAACCCTCATGGTAAGAGAATACTACATGACCTCTGAGCAACCACAACATTCTAAGGTCTCCCTAGAGAACAAACAGCATTGTTACCCGACAGGCTGAGAACCACTGAAACTCATCCCCCTTGAAACTTCGCCCCAGAACCAACAGAAAGATCCTGCCCTGTTCCTCGGCTGCAAAGGTAACCTGAGATGGGCTGTCCAGGCATCCATGTGGAGAGCTCTGTTATCCAATCTTTCCATATGGGGGAACCGGGAGTCCTCTAAACAGAATTGCCTGTCCCACAGAAGGAATATTGCTGTTTGGAGCAGCTCACAAGTCCCAGGGTGGGAAAACCTTCATGGCCTCTTAAGTCCACCCCTCCATTCTTCAGCCATCATGGACACAAACTCCAGCGGAGCAGACATCAGACACTAGCCCGTACTCAGGTGCTGGATAACTCAGATCAGCCGCTGCACATTAGAACTGTTATGCGCTCTGCTCTGAACTGAACCGTTGCTTATGTTTTCAGACTTCTGTTCTCACACTCCTGGCCTGCAAGCCCTCCATAGTGGGAATTCTGTAGCTACAATGCAGTCTTCCACCTGCCCACGAGAAAGAAGATGTGCCCTATGGGTCTGCCCAGAAACCCCACATGAGGATCCACCTGCACGGTCCTTGATAGCAACCCCAGATCAGAGGCTGCCCTGTGAACTAATGCTCTGACACAGCCTGAGACCCAACCTCCTCCCAGCCACCCATATAGCGGGCCCCATATCCTGGATGTGGGACCTGCCATGGCCCAAAACTGTCACCTCTACCCAATCTGGGTATTCAGGCAGCTGTCCCCATACCTTAGCTCAAATCACTGCCTATGGGGGACATGAAGTATTGAAGAGTACTCCTCTGGAAGGACACTATATCATACTCAAAGGGTCTTTCCAACAAGAAGATCTAAAATTTTAAATATCTATGCCCCTAACGTGGGAGCAGCCAACTATATCAATCAATTAATAACAAAATTAAAAAGAAAAACATCAATAATAATGCAATAATAGTAGGGGAATTTAACACTCCCCTCACTGAAATGGACAGATCATCCAAGCAAAACATCAACAAGGAAATAAAGGCCTTAAATGACACACTGGACCAGATGGACATCACAGATATATTCAGAACATTTCATCCCAAAGAAACAGAATACACATTCTTCTCTAGTGCCCATGGAACTTTCTCCAGAATAGATCACATCCTGGGTCACAAATCAGGTCTCAACCAGTATCAAAAGATGAGGATCATGCCCTGCATATTTTCAGACCACAATGCTCTGAAGCTAGAACTCAATCACAAGAGGAAAGCTGGAAAGAACCCAAATACATGGAGACTAAACAGCATCCTTCTAAAGAATGAATGGGTCAACCAGGAATTTAAAGAAGAATTGAAAAAATTCATGGAAACAAATGATAATGAAAACACAACGGTTCAAAATCTGTGGGACACAGCAAAGGCAGGCCTGAGAGGAAAATATATAGCAGTACAAGACTTTCTCAAGAAACAAGAAAGGTCTCAAGTACACAACCTAACCCTACACTTAAAAGAGCTGGAGAAAGAACAAGAAAGAAACCCTAAACCCAGCAGGAGAAGAGAAATCATAAAGATCAGAGCAGAAATCAATGAAATAGAAAACAAAAAACAATAGAATAAATCAATGAAACTAGGAGATGGTTCTTTGAAAGAATCAATAATACTGATAAACCCCTGGCCAGACTTATCAAAAAGAAAAGAGTAAGGACCCAAATAAATAAAATCATGAATGAAAGAGGAGAGATCACAAGGAACACCAAAGAAATACAGACAATTATAAGAACATACTATGAGCAACTCTACGCCAACAAATTGGACAATCTGGAAGAAATGGATGCATTCCTAGAGACATATAAACTACCACAACTCAATCAGAAAGAAATAGAAAACCTGAACAGGCCCATAACCAGTAAGGAGATTGAAACAGTCATTAAAAATCTCCAAACATTGGGGGAACAGGTGGTGGGTAATGGGGAGGGCACGTTTTGCATGGAGCACTGGGTGTTGTGCAAAAAGAATGAATACTGTTACGCTGAAAAAAATAAATAAAATGGAAAAAAAAATCTCCAAACAAACAAAAGCCCAGGAACAGATGGCTTCCCAGGGGAATTCTATGAAACATTTAAAGAAGAATGAATTCCTATACTCTTGAAACTGTTCCAAAAAATAGAAATGGAAGGAAAACTTCCAAACTCATTTTATGAGGCCAGCATCACCTTGAGCCCAAAACCAGAGAAGGATCCCACCAAAAAAGAGAACTACAGACCAATATCCTTGATGAACACAGATGCAAAAATTCTCGCCAAAATACTAGCCAATAGGATTCAACAGCACATTAAAAGGTTTATTCACGATCAAGTTGGACTTATTCCAGGGCTGCAGGGTTGGTTCAACATCTGCAAATCAATCAATGTGATAGAACACATTAATAAAAGAAAGAACAAGAACCATATGATACTCTCCATAGATGCTAAAAAAGCATTTGACAAAGTACAGCGTCCCTTCCTGATCAAAACTCTTCAAAGTGTAGGGATAGAGGGCACATACCTCAATATTACCAAAGCCATCTATGAAAAACCCACTGCAAATATCATTCTCAATGGAGAAAAACTGAAAGCTTTTCCATTAAGGTCAGGAACATGGTAGGGATGTCCATTATCACCACTGCTATTCAACATAGTACTAGAAGTCCTAGCCTCAGCAATCAGACAACAAAAAGAAATTAAAGGCATCCAAATCAGCAAAGAAGAAGTCAAACTATCACTCTTCGCAGATGATATGATACAATATGTGGAAAACCGAAAAGACTCCACTCCAAAACTCCTAGAATTTGTACAGGAATTCAGTAAAGTGTCAGTATATAAAATCAATGCACAGAAATCAGTTGGATTTCTGTACACCAACGACAAGACAGAAGAAAGAGAAATTAAGGAGTCAACCCCATTTACAATTGCACCCAAATCTATAAGATACCTAGGAATAAACCTAACCAAAAAGGCTAAGAATCTATATGCAGAAAACTATAAAGTACTCATGAAAGAAATTGAGGAAGACACAAAGAAATGGAAAAATCTTCCATGCTCCTGGATTGAAAGAATAAATATTGTGAAAATGTCAATGCTACCTAAAGCAACCTATACATTTAATACAATCCCTATCAAAATCCCATCCATTTTTTCAAAGAAATGGAACAAATAATCCTAAAATTTATATGGAACCAGAAAAGAACTCGAATAGCCAAAGGAATATTGAAAAAGAAAGCCAACATTGGTGGCATCACAATTCCAGACTTCAAGCTCTATTACAAAGCTGTCATCATCAAGACAGCATAGTACTGGCACAAAAACAGACACATAGATTAATGGAACAGAATAAAGAGCCCAGAAATAGACCCTCAATTCTGTGGTCAACTAATCTTTGACAAAGCAGGAAAGAATGTCCAATGGAAAAAAGACAGCCTCTTCAATAAATGGTGCTGGGAAAATTGGACAGCCACATGCAGAAAAATGAAACTGGACCACTTCCTTACACCACACATGAAAATAGACTCCAAATGGATGAAGGAACTCAATGTGAGAAAGGAATCCATCAAAATCCTTGAGGAGAACGCAGGCAGCAACCTCTTCGACCTCAGCCGCAGCAACATCTTCCTAGGAACATTGGCAAAGGCAAGGGAAGCAAGGGCAAAAATGAACTACTGGGATTTCATCAAGATCAAAAACTTTTGCGCAGCAAAGGAAACAGTTAACAAAACCAAAAGACAACTGACAGAATGGGAGAAGATATTTGCAAACGACATATCAGATAAAGGGCTAGTATCCAAAATTTATAAGGAACTTAGCAAACTCAATATGAACAGACATTTCTGCAAAGAAGACATCCAGATGGCCAACAGACACATGAAAAAGTGCTCCACATCACTCGGCATCAGGGAAATACAAATCAAAACCACAATGAGATATCACCTCACACCAGTCAGAATGGCTAAAATTAACAAGTCAGGAAATGACAGATGCTGGCGAGGATGTGGAGAAAGGGGAACCCTCCTCCTCTGTTGGTGGGAATGCAAGCTGGTGCAACCACTCTGGAAAACAGCATGGAGGTTCCTCAAAATGTTGAAAATAGAAATACCCTATGACCCAGCAACTGCACTACTGGGTATTTACCCTAAAGATACAAACATAGTGATCCGAAGGGGCACATGTACCTGAATGTTTATAGCAGCAATGTCTACAATAGCCAAACTATGGAAAGAACCTAGATGTCCATCAACGGATGAATGAGTAAAGAAGGTGTGGTATATATACACAATGGAATACTATGCAGCCATCAAAAGAAATGAAATCTTGCATTTGTGACGACGTGGATGGAACTAGAGGGTATCATGCTTAGTGAAATAAGTCAATCGGAGAAAGACAACTATCATATGATCTCCCTGATATGAGGACGTGGAGATGCAACATGGGGAGTTAGGGGGATAGGAGAAGAATAAATGAAACAAGATGGGATTGGGAGGGAGACAAACCATAAATGACTCTTAATCTCACAAAACAAACTGGGGGTTGCTGGGGGGAGGTGGGGTTGGGAGAGGGAGAGGGAGTTATGGACATTGGGGAGGCTATGTGCTATCATGAGTGCTGTGAAGTGTGTAAACCTGGCGATTCACAGACCTGTACCCCTGGGGATAAAAATACATTATAAGTTTATTTTTTTAAAAAAAGGATGAATACCCAACTTTTGTAGCAACATGGTCGGGACTGGAGGTGTTTGTGCTGAGTGTAATAAGTCAAGCAGAAAGAGTCAAGTATCATATGGTTTCACTTATTTGTGGAGCATAACAAATGACATGGAGGACATTGCGAGATGGAGAGGAGAAGGAATTTGGGGGAAATTGGAAGGGGAGGCGAACCATGAGAGACTATGGACTCTGAGAAACAACCTGGGGTTGCTCCTCCTTTCCCATCGAAGGAAACCTGGCTGTGTGATAGGAGTACAACCCTCAGAGTAGGAGCCAGCTTCATGACGCATGAGAACACGCCCATTCAGGAGGACCGCCCTGGGCACAAACAGGCATTGTGTCCCTCAGCCTGAACCCTCTTTGAAACCAGCCCCCATGGGAGCTTGACCAGGTACCCACAGGGCAGTCTTGCCGTGCCCCTAGGCCCAATTCCTAACACTCGGTGGGGTACTCCAGGCACCGGGGTCCAAAACCCATCTCTGGAATCCCTGTTTGGGCAGGACCCCTGAGACGGAAAACAGAACTCTGCCCTTCCCCAGAAAGACACCAAACTCTTGGGAGCCAGGCAGAATCCCCAGAGAGGAAGGATCTCCCATGGCCGCATGAGGAGACCCCTACATTACGTGGCCCTCCTAGCCACACAGTTCAGATAAAAAAGCCTGTGCTACCGCCTCCCAGATGCCCCAATTTCAAATCCCGAGGAGCTGCCCTCAGGGTGTGCAGACAGGGTCTGCCATCACCTCGCCCCTAACCCTAACCCGAGTTTGTGTCTGTAGACTTTTGTCCCCAAAGATCTGGCCCACATACCCTCCAGCTTGGGGCCTCTGGAGCCACACCACAAGACTGGGCCTGCCCTCCCGAAGGAAACTCCGCCCGTCCCAGTTGCCCAAACCCTCCAGATTAGGAGAAACCTGCAAGGCCCCTCAGCCCACCCCAATTTCGCAGGCTGCTCTGGACAAAAATGCGCAGTATGACACAACCTAGGCACCTAGCTCCAGGCAGACACGGAGCTCAATGGCCCTGAGTCAGAAGATTGAACCTGATATGGCGCTAGAAACTCATTCGAACCCTAGCTTAGGATTTCAGACATGTGTCCCTAGAGGCCGGTGCTGTAATACCTACATATGTTCCACCATGTAGTCCCTGAGCAACAAAACAGAACACCTCCTGTCCCCAGAAGGCATCCTGGTTCTTTAGAGGTGTGTCTAACCCTCGGGGAAAGAGAATCCTCCATGGCCCCTGAGCCACCACCACATTCTAAGGCCTGGACACAAACCAGCACTATGACTCATCAGCATGAGACTCCCTATCAAATCAGTCCCCTGGGCACTTCGCCCCACAGCCACCAGATCTAACCTGCCTTATTCCTGGGCTGGAATGGTAACTGGAGGTGTTCTATACAGGAATCCATGTGGAGATCTCTGCTACCAAATCTTTCCATATGGGGGAACCTGGAGCCATCAAACCAGACTCCCCCCGTCCCACAGATGGAAACCTTGCTGTGCGGAGCAGCTCACAAGCCTCAGCCTGGGAAAACCTCCATGGCCTCATGAGGCCACCCCTCTATTCGTTGGCCATGATGGACACAAACTCCAGTGTGACAGACCATCTGACACTCACCCTGACTCAGGTGCTGGAAATCTCAAATCAGACACTGCCCGTTGGAACTGCAATGTGCTCAGCAATGAAGTGAACTGTCGCTTGTGTGTTCAGACTTCCGTCCTTACACTCCTGGCCCGAAAGTCCTCCAGATTGGGAATTCTGGAGCCACAACTCAGCCTTTTGCCTGCCAGCTAGGAAGAAGAAGTGCCCTATGTGTCTGCCCAGAAACCCCACATGAGGATCCACCTGCACAGCCCTCGATGGCCCGCCAAGATCATAGGCCACCCTGGGCACTAATTCTCTGTCTGACACAACCTGAGCCCAGACTACCCGTCAGCTACCCAGATAGAAGCCCCATATCCTGCAGATGGGACCTGCCATGGCCTGAGGCTGTCATCTCTACCCAACCTGGTTATTCAGGCCTCTGTCCCCGGGCCTTATCTCCAATCCCGGCCTATGGGGGAACCTCAAGCACAAAAAAGTACTCCTTTTTTCCCATGGCAGATAACCTTGCTGTGATGATGGAGTTCAAACACTCAGTATGGGTACCATCTGCCTGGCCTATGAGACCACGCCCACCGAAGAGGGCCTCCCTGGCCACAATCAGGCATTGTGACCCCCAGCCTGAGCCTGCTTCCAATCAAGCCCTCTCCATAGCTGGACCAGGAAGCCCTCATATCAGGCCTGCCATGCCCCTAGGCCCAAATCCTAACTCTCAGTCATGTTCTCCAGGCACCAGGATCCAGAACCCATCTCTGGAATCCCTATTTTGGCGGAATCCCTGAGATGGAAAACAGCACTCTTCCCTTCCCCCAGAAAGACACCAAACCCTAGGGAGCCAGGAAGAATCCCCACAGAGGAAGAATCTCCTATGGACCCATGAGGCCTCCCCTACATTACGTGGACATCCTAGACACATGATTCAAACAGAATAACCTGTGCTCCAGCCTCCCAGTTGCCATAATTTCAAATCCCGAGGAGCTTCCCTCAGGGACTGCAGATCAGGCCGGTCATCACCTCTCCACTAACCCTAACCTGGTTTGTGTTTGCAGACTTTTGTCCCCAAAGCACTGGCCCACATGCCCTCCAGGATGAGGCCTCTGGAGCCACACCCCAGGGCTGTGCCTGTCATCCCAAAGGAAACTCTGCCGTCACAGTTGCACAAAACCTCTAGATTAGGAGACACCTGCCAGGGCCCCTGAGCTCACCCTATTTTCATAGGCCACTCTGGACAAAAATTCACAGACTGACACACCCTAGGCACCTACCTCCAGACAGACGCCCAGGTCAATGGCCCTGAGTCAGAAGATTGAACCTGACATGGCCCTAGGACTTCACTGGAAACCTAGCTAAGGTTTTTGGGCATCTGTCCCCAGAGGCCTGTTCTGAAATACCTACATACGGTCCAACATGTCATCCCTGAGCCACAAAACAGAACAGCTCCTGTCTCCAGAAGGCAACCTAGCTCTTGGGAGCTGAGTCCAATGCTCAGGGGAGGACAATCCTGCATGGCGCCTGAGCCCCTCCACATTCTGAGGTCTCCCTGGACACAAACAAGCATTGTGACCCATTAGCATAAGATTCCCAGTCAACTCAGTGTGAGGGCCTACTTAATCAGAGGGATCCTTTTTTTAATTTATGCAGTAACTTTCGATTGACCCTATGCAGTAAACTTAAATTGACTCTGCCCCTCCCAGAGGAAATTACTTGTAAAACCCAGATACTAGGGTGGGTCAGGCTAGGTAGAGACAACCAATCGGTGGGACATTCATATATCTACTAGGGTGAATTGTAATTCACTTGGCCGCCTGTGTGTAATCTATCATGATTGTGCAGTTTTCACTGTGTATTTTAATATCATTGGCCACCCCTGTGTAGCCAGGTTCAACCACATGGCCTTTACTCTATAAAAGTTAGTCTGTGAGGCAGGGAGGGGTAGACACTTTGCAAGAGATGGCCCAGACCAGTCAGTTGGATTCTCGATGCTTAGCATGAAAGAAGGCTTTGTTCTACCTTTGCTTTGTATCAGTCTCGATCCTTTAATCACAGATCCTAACAGTATTCTAAACCAGGCCTCTGAGGAGAGATGCCTGTAAAGGAAAGCTAGGGTTCAGATTAGGGTCTAGGGGCCAGTATGGTTCAATATTCTGTCTCTGCAAACATCTGTCTGCGTGTCTGAGTGGAGTAACTTGCTCAACTTGTGTCAGAATACCAATGTTTGTCCAGGGCGGCCTACACTATTGGAATGGCCTCGGGGGCATTGGAGGTTTCTACTAACCTGTAGCGTTGTGGCCACTAGAATGCACACATTTTCATTGGAGAGGGCAGGCAGAGTTCTGTGGTGTAGATCCAGAGGCCCCAGCCTGGAGGCTGTGCGGGCCATGGTTGTGGGGACAGAAGTCTGAAAACACAAACTTGGTTTAGGTTTGGGGCCCAGGGTATGGCAGGCCTAACCCACAGACCGTGAGGAGAACTCCTTGGGATCTGAAAGAAGGGTGAGTGTGAGGCGGTCGCTCAGGCTTTTGTCTCTGGATTTTAAGTCAAGAATGGCCATGAAATGTAGGGGTGGCCCCATGAGTCATGGACAAGCCTCCAGCTCTGGGGATTAGGCCCGGATCCCAAGAGTTTGGGTCATTCTGTGGGAAGAGAGGAGTCCTGTTTTCTGCCTCAGGTGTCCCTCCAAAATAGGGATTCATGAGGAGAGCCCTGGGTACAGGCGACTGGAAAAACCAAAGGTTAGGATTTGGGGCCTAGGGGCCTGGAAAGCCCCATAAATGGGCTATTGGTCCAGCCACTGAGAGGGCTAACTTGATCATGGGGCTCACATTGAGGGTCACAATGCGTGTTTGTGACCAAGGTGGCCCTCAAGCATGGGCATGGCCTCATGGGCCAAGCAGATTTCTCCTACCCTGAAGTTTTGACACCATGCCAATAGCAAGGTTTCTTGCCAGGCTGAAGGAGGAGTTCTGATTTGTGCATAAGGTTCTCCCCGGTGCAGGGATTGGAGAGAAAGTCTCAGCTCAGATGCCTGAAAACCGAGGTTGGGAAGGGATGACGGCCACAGGCCATGACGGGTGCGATGTGCTGGGTGTGCGGCCAGCTCTCTGGGTGTCTGTCGGGAGGTCTGGGCTTAAGCGGTGTCAAACAGAGAATAAGTGCCCCAGGCAGTCTATGAAATTGGGGTGCGCTCAAGGGCGGTGCAGGTTGATCCTCAATTGGGTTTTATGGGCAGCACCAGAGGGCAACATTTTTCTTCTCGTGGGCAGGCAGAGTGCTGCCTTGTGGCTCCAGAGTTCCTAATCAGTAGGTCCTGTTGGACAGGAGTGTGAATTTGGAAGTCTGAAAACACAATCTAGGGTTAGGTTTGGGGCCGAGAGCAAGGCAGGCCCACTCTGCAGAGGCTGAATCACCATCTCTTGCATCTGAAGTCAGGCTGAGTATCAGATGTTGGCTCAGGGTGGAGTTTGTGTCCTTGATGGCGCCTTCATAAAGGGGTGGCCTCAGGAGGCCATGGAGGTTTTCCCATGCTGCAGGTTTTGAGCTGCTCCAAACTGCAAGGTTTCCTTCTGCAGGACAGTCTAGTCCTGGTGGATGGCTCCAGGATGCCCCATACAGAAAGACTCGAGAGCAGGGTTCTAAGGATGGATGCACGGAAACCCCACCTCGCATTCCCATTGGCTCATAAAGACAAGTCAGTTTCCACCTGTCTCAGGGGCGAGCTATCCAGGAGGATGAGTTGAAATGGACTCTCCTGAGGATGGGTCATAAAGTGGGTTTGTGCACATGGAGACCTTGGATTGAGGCAGTGGCTCAGGGGCCCTGCAGGATTCTCCTACCCAGAGGGTTGAATACAGCTCCATAGAGCAAGCTTCCCATGTGGAGATGAGAGGTGCTCTGTTTGGTGCCTCAGAAAACTCCCATATGCTGGGATTAGAATGCAGGCCTCAGCGTAGAGACGCCTGGAAACCAAAGCATGGACTCCAATTAGGGCCTAGAGACCTGAGGTAGTTGCTCATTTGGCGTCAGATTGCCCCTGTTTGTCCAGGGCAGCCTATACTATTGGGATGGCCTCGGGGATCTGGAGGTTGCTCCTAATCCATAGGATTGTGGCTAGTGGAATGGGAAGCATTTCCTTGGAGAGGGCAGGCACAGTCCTGCAGTGTGTCTCCATGGACCCCAGCCTGGAGGGTGTGTGGGCCAGGCCTGTGGGGCTGGAAATCTGAAAACACAAACTCGGCTTAGGTTTGGGCCTGAGGGTATGGAAGGCCCGATCCACAGACCGGGAGGGAAGCTCCTGGGGATCTGAAAGAAGGGCGAGTGTTAGGCAGTCTCTCAGGCTTGTCTCTCTGGATTCTGCGTCAAGGATGGCCGGGAAATGTAGGGGTGGCCTCATGGGCCATGGAACAGTCTCAAGCTCTGAAGATATGGCCTTGCTCCCAAGGGTTTGGGGTCATTCTGTGGGAAGAGAGGTGTCCTGTTTTTTGCCTCAGTTTTCCTCCAAAATAGGGATTCCAGAGCAGAGCCCTGGGTACGGGCAACTGGAAAACCCGACCTCTGGTTAGAAAGGGGGGCCTTAGGGGCCTGGCAAGCACCATATGTGGACACTTGTTCCAGACACTGAGAGGCGTTACTTGACCACAGAGCTAAGGTTGAGGGTCACAATGCCTGTTGTGCCCAAAGTGACCCTCAAACATGGGCGTGGCCTCAAGGGCCATGCAGATTTCTCCTACCCTGAAGGTTTGACACCATGCCATAAGCGTGGTTTCTTGCCAGGTGGAAGGAGGAGTTCTGATTTGTGCATCAGGTTCCTCCCTGTCCAGGAATTGGAGAGAAGGTCTCAGTTCAGATGCCTGAAAACTCAGGTTGGGAAGAGATGACCGCCTCAGGCTATGTCTGGTGCAATATGGTGGGTGTGCGGCCAGCTGCCTGGGTGTCTGTTGGCAGGTCTGGGCTCAGGCTGTGTCAGACAGAGCATTCATGCCCCGGGCAGCCTATGCAATTTTGGTGCGCTCTAGGGCTGTGCAGGTTGATCCTCATTTGCGGTTTCTGGGCAGAACCAGAGGGCAACGTTCTTCTTCTCGTGAGCAGGCAGAGTACTGCCTTGTGGCTCCGGAGTTCCCAATCTGGAGGGATTTTTGGCTAGGAGTGTGAGGACGGAAGTCTGATAACACAAGCTAGGGTCAGGTTTGGGGCCGAGGGCATGGCAGGCCCACTCTGCAGAGGCTGAATCCAGATCTCCTGCATTGTAATTCAGGCTGAGTATCAGGCATTGACTCACACTGGAATTTGTGTCCTTGATGGTCCCTTCATAAAGGGGCAGCCTCAGGACGCCATGGAGGTTTCCCACGCTGGGGGTTGTGAGCTGCTCCAAACTGCAAGGTTTCCTTCTGCGGGACAGTCGAGTCTTGGTGCATGGTTCCAGGATGCCCCATACGGAAAGACTCGAGAGCAGGGTTCTAAGGATGGATGCCAGGACACCCCACCTCACAATCCCATTGGCTCCTAGCTACAAGTCATGTTCATTCTGTTGGCTCCAGGGCGAACTACCCAGGTGGCTGAGATGAATTGGACTCTCCTGTGGATGGGTCATAATGTGTGTTTGTGTCCATGGAGACCTTGGAATGTGGTGGTGGGTCAGGGGCCCTGCAGGATTCTCCTACTCGGAGGGTTGAACACAGCTCCATAGAGCAAGCTTCCATGTGGGGACAAGAGGTGTTCTGTTTGGTGCCTCAAAAACCCCATATGCTGGTATTCGAACCAGGCCTCAGAGGAGAGTTGCCTGGTATCCAAAGCTAGGGTTCAGATTCAGGGCTAGTTCCTGGCCGGATCAATCTTCTGTCTCTGGAGACATCTGTCTGCGTGTGTGAATGGAGGTAGTGGCTCAGCTTTTGTCAGAATGTCCTGTTTGACCAGGGTGGCCTAGATAATTTGGATGGCCCTGGGACTTTGGAGCTTTCTCCTAATCTGGAGGGTTGTGGCCAATGGAATGGGCAGAGTTTCATTAGAGAAGGCAGGCAGAGTCCTGCAGTGTGGCTCTAGGGACCCCAGAAGGGAGGGTGTGTGGGCCAGGGATGTGGGGACAGAAGTCTGAAAACACAAACTCAGCTTTGGTTTGGGGCCATGGGTATAGCAGGCCCGATCTACAGACAGTGAGGGGAGCTCCTCGGGATCTGAAAGCAGGGCAAGTGTGAGGCGGTCACTCAGGCTTTTGTCTCAGGATTTTGTGTCTAGCATAGCCGTGAAATGTAGGGGTGGCCTCACGAGCCATGGACGATTCTCCCACTCTGGGGATTTGGCCTCTCGCCCACGAGCTTAGGGTCATTCTTGGGAAGGGATGATTCCTGTTTTCTGCCTCGGGTGTCCCTCAAATAGAGGGATTCCAGAGAAGAGCTGTGGGTACTGGCAACTGGAAAACCCGACCACTGGTAAAGATTGGGAGCCTAGGGGCCTTACAAGCCCAATATGCGGACACATGGTCCAGCCACTGTGAGGCCTTACTTGTCCATGGGGCTCATGTTGAGGGCCACAATGACTGTTTGTGCCCAAGGCACCCTCAAGCAGGGGTGTGGCCTCATGGGCCATGCAGGTTTCTCCTACCCTGAAGGTTTGACACCATGCCAAAATTAAGAGTTCTTGCCAAGCTGAAGGAGGAGTTCTGATTTGTGCATCTTGTTTCCTCCTGTGGAGTGTTTGGAGAGAAGGTCTTTGTTCAGATGCCTGAAAACCCAGGGTGGGAATGAGGACGGCCTCAGGTCATGGCGGGTGCAATGTGCTGCATGGGGGACAATATGTCTGGGTGTCTGCCGGGTGGTCTGTGCTCAGGTTGTGTCAGACAGAGCATTCGTGCCCCGGGCAGCCTATGCAATTGGGGTGTGCTCTAGGGCCCTGCAGATCCTCATTTGGGGATTCTGGGCAGCCCCAGAGGGCAACATTTTTCTTCTCATGGGCAGGCAGAGTGGTGCGTTGTGGCTCCAGAGTTCCCAATCTGGAGGGCTTGTGGGCCAGAAGTGTGAGGACGGAAGTTTGAAAATACAAGCTAGGGTTAGGTTTTGGGCCGAGGGCAAGGCAGGCCTTCTCTGCAGAGGCCAAATTGAGATCTCCTGCATCTTAAGTCAGGCCAAGTATCAGAGGTTGGCTCATTCTGGAATTTGTGTCCTTGATGGCCCCTTCATGAAGGGGAGGCCTCAGGAAGTCATGGAGGTTTTCCCACGCTGGGGGTTGTGATCTGCTCCAATCTGCAAGGTTTCCTTCTGCGAGACAGTAGAGTCCTGGTGAATGGCTCCAGGATGCCCCATAGGGAAAGACTCCTGAGCAGGGTTCTAAGGATGGATGCATGGAAACCCCAACTCTCATTCCCATTGGCTCCGAGCAACAAGTCAGTTTTGATCTGCTTGCTCTGGGGCGAGCTTCCCAGGGGGCTGAGTTGAAATGGACTCTCCTGAGGATGGGTCATAATGTGGCTTTGTGTCCATGGAAACCTTAGAATATGGTGGTGGCTCAGGGGCCCTGCAGGATTCTCCTACCCGGAGGGTTGGACACAGCTCCAAAGAGCAAGCTTCCCATGTGGAGGTGAGAGGTGTTCTGTTTGGTGCCTCAGGATACCCCCATATGCTGGAATTCGAAACCAGGCCTCAGAAGAGAGACTCCTGGAAACCAAAGCTAGGGTTCAGATTCGGGCCTAGGGACCTGTCTGGTTCAATATCCTGTCTCGGGGGACATCGGTCTGCATGTCTGAGTGGAGGTAGTGGCTCTGCTTGTGTCACAATGCCCCTGCTTGTCCAGGGCATCAAAGATGATTTGGATGGCTCGGGGCCTTGGAGCTTTCTCCTAATCTGGAGAGTTGTTGCCAATGGAATGGGCACAGTTTCATTGGAGAGGGAAGGCACAGTCCTGTGGTATGGCTCCAGGGGCCCCATCCTGGAGGATGTATGGGCTAGGGCTGTGGGGACAGAAGTCTGAAAACACAAACTCAGCTTTGGTTTGGGGCCGAGGGCATGGTAGGCCCAATCCACAGACCATGAGGGGAGCTCCTTGGGATCTGTAAGCAGAGTGAGTGTGAGGCGGTCGCTCAGGCTTTTGTCTCAGGATTTTGTGTCAAGAATGGCCGTGAAATGTATGGGTGGACTCATGGGCCATGGACGAGTCTCCTGCTCTGGGGATTTGGCCTCGCTCCCACGAGCTTGGGGTCATTATTTGGGAAGGGAGGAGTCCTGTTTTCTGCCTCAGGTGTCCCTCCAAAAGAGGGATTCCAGAGAAGAGCCCTGGGCATGGGCAACTGGAAAACCCGACAAATGGTTAGGATTGGGGACCTAGGGGCTTGGCAAGCCCCATATGCGGACACTTGGTCCAGCCACTGAGAGGCCTTACTTGACAACAGGGCTCACGTTGAGTGTCCAAATGCGTGTTTGTGCCCCAGGCGGTCCTCAAGCATGGGCATGGCCTCATGGGCCATGCTGGTTTCTCCTACCCTGAAGTTTTGACATCATGCCAACAGCAAGATTTCCTGCCATGGGGAAGGAGAAGTTCTGATTTGTACTTCAGGTTTCCCCCATACAGCGATTGGAGATAATATCTAGTTTCCGATGCCTGGAAAACCAGGCTGGGAAGAGATGACGGCCTAAGGCCATGGCGGCTCTAATGGGTCCTGTGTGCCGCCAGCTGTCTGAGTGTCTGTTGGGAGGTCTGGGCTCAGGCTGTGTCAGACAGAGCATTAGTGCACAGGGCGGCCAAGGGTATTGGGTTGACTTTGAGGGCTGTGCAGGTTGATTCTCACGTGGGGTTTCTGGGCAGACCCATAGGGCACTCCTTCTTTCTGGTGGGCAGGCAGAAGGCTGTGTTGTGGCTCCATAATTCCCAATCTGGAGGGCTTGCAGGCCAGGATTGTGAGGACGGAAGTCTGAAACACAAGGTACAGTTCTGATCAGTGCAGAGCGCATGGGAGTTCCAGTGTGCAGTGTCTGATTCCAGATCTCCATCCCCTGAGTAAGGGCGAGTGTCAGATGGTCCCTTATGCTGGAGTTTGTGTCCCTGATGGGCGACTAATGCAGGGTGGCCTCATGAAGCCATGAAGGTTTACAGGAGCTGCACCTTATGAGCTGCTCTAAACAGCAAGGTTTCCTTCTTCAGGACAGGGTAGTTCAGTTTGATGACTCCAGAGTCTCCCATACGGAAATATTTGAAAGCAGAGCTCTCCACATGGATCCCTGCAAAGCCCACCTTAGGTTACCATAGCAGCACAGGATCATGGAAGTTTCGATCTGTTGGCTCTGGGGCAAAGTGTCCATGATGCTGAGGTGACAGACAGTCTCATGCTGATGGGTCACCATGTTGGTTTGTGTCCATGGAGACCTTATAATGTGGCGGGGGCTCAGGGACCATGCAGGATTCTCCTACCATGAGTTTTGGCACAGCTCTCAAGAGCCAGTTTTCTTTCTGTGGACAGGAGGTGTTCTGTTTTGTGGCTTGGGGACCTAATGTTGGATCTTATGTTGGTATTCCAGAACAGGCCTATGGGGACAGATGCATGGATACCTAAGCTGGGTTCCAATGAGGTCCTAGGGGCATGTCAGGTTCAATCTTCTGACTCAGGGCCATTGACCTGGGTGTCTCACTGGAGGTAGGAACTTAGGATGTGTCAGTCTGTGCATTTTGGTCCAGAGCAGCCTATGAAATAGGGGTGGGCTCAGGGGCCTTGAATGTGTATCCTAATCTGGAGGGATTGGGCAACTTTGAAGGGCAGACTTTCATTCAGAGGACAGGCACAGTCCTGCGGTGTGGCTCCAGAGCCCCCAACCTGGATGTCATGTGGTCCAGGGCTTGGGAACAAAACTCTGGTAACAAACTCGGGTTAAATTTAGGGGCGAGGTGATGACATGATCAAACTACAGAACGTGAGGGCAACTCCTCAGAATTTGAAATTAGGGCTACTGGGAGGCCATAGCCCAGGCTTATATTTCTGGATTGTGTGTCTCCGATGACCAAGGAATGCAGGGATGGCCTCATGGGGCCATGGGAGATTCTTCCTCTGTGGGGATGCTGCCCGGCTACCAAGAGTTTGGTGTCCTTCTGGAGGAAAGGAAGAGTGCCGTTATCCTTCTCAGAGGTCCCCTGCCAAAACAGGGAATCAGAGACGTGCTCTAGGTCTGGGGGCCTGGAGAACCCGACCGATTTAAGGATTTGGGCTTAGGGGCATGGCAGGCCCAAAATGCGGGCTCCTGACCCAGCTACTGAGGCATTCTCACACAGAGGGTCACAATGCCTGTTTGCGCCCAGGGCGGCCCTCATGGGTCTGCATGGTCTCATGGGCCATACAGCTGGCTCCCACTCTGAGGGTTTGACCACCATCCCCACAGCAAGATTTCCTGCCATGGGTAGGGGGAGTACACTTTTGTGCTTGGTTCCCCCATAGGCAGGGATTTGAGCTAAGATCTGGGGACAGATGCCTGAATACCCAGATTGGGTAAAGATGACAGCCTAGGGACACAGCAGGTCCCACATGCAGGACATGGGGACAGGTATCTGTGTGTCTGACAGGAAGTCGTGGCTCAGGCTGTGTAAGAAAGAGCAATACTGCACAGGGTTGTCTGTGATATTGGGGTGCCATTGACAGCTGTGCAGCTTGATCCTCTTGTGGGGTTACTGTGCAGATCCATAGGGCACTTCTTCTTCCTGGTGGGCAGGCAGAAGTCTGTCTTATGTCTCCAGAATTCCAAATCTGGAGTGCTTGTGGGCCAGGAGTGTGAGGACGGAAGTCTGAAAACACACACTATGTTTCAATTTAGTGCAGATTGCTTGGCAGTTCCAATGTGCATCATCTGATTCCAGATCTCCAGCACCTGAGTAAGGCAGAGTGCCAGATGTTCGCTCACCCTGGAGTGTGTGTCCATGACGCTGAGGAATGGAGGGGTGGACTGATGAGTCCGTGGAAGATTTCCCACTGTGGGGCTTGTGAGCTGCTCCTAACAGCAAAGTTTCTTTCTGAGGGACAGGGAAGTCTGGTTTGATGGCTCTGGCATCCCACTTATGGAAAGATTAGATAGCAGAGCTCTCCGCATGGATGCCTGGAAAGCCCAACTCAGGTTACCAATGCAGCCCAGGAACATGGCAGTTTCAATGTGGTGGCTCTGGGACGAAATGCCAAGGGGGCTTAGTTGACAGGTGTTCTCAGGCTGATGGGTCACAATGCTGGTTGGTGTCCAGGGAGAACTTAGAATGTGGCAGTGGCTCAGGGGCCATTCAGGATTCTCCCATACTGAGGGTTGCCATAGCTCCCATGATCCAGGTTTCCTTCTGGGGACAGGAGGTGTTCTGTTTTGTGGCTCAGGCCACATATTGCTCCCTATGTTGGTATTCCAGGAGAGGCCTCTGGAGATTGATGCCTGAAAACCTATGCTATGGTTTCGATGAAGTCCTGGGGGTATATCAGGTTCAATCTTCTAACTCAGGTCCATTTACTTTTGTGTCTTCTCTAGGTAGGTGAACAGGGTGATTCAGATTGTGCATTTTTCTCCAGAGCGACCTGCGTAGTTGGGGTGGGCTAAGGGGCCTTGCAGGTTTCTCCTAATCTGGAGGTTTTTGGCAACTGTGACGGGCAGAGTTTTCTTCAGGAGGGCAGGCCATTCCTGCGGTTTGGCTCCTGAGAGCCCATCCTGGAGGGCATGTGGACCAGGGATTTGGAGACCGAAATCTGCAAACACAAACTTGGCTTAGGGTTAGGGGCGAGGCGATGGCAGGGGCGACCTGCATACGCTGAGGGCAGCACCTCTTGATTTGAAATTAAGGCGGCTGCTAGGCGGTAGCGCAGGCTTTTCTGTCTGTATTGTGTCCAGGATTGCCACCAAATGGAGGGGTGGACTAATGGGGCTATGGGAGATTCTTCATCTCTGAGGATTCTGCCCTGCTCCCAAGAGTTTTGTGTTTTTCTGGGGGAAGGGAAGAGTGCTGTTTTCTGTCTCAGGGAACCACCAACCAGGGATTTTAGAGACGGGTTCTGGATCCGGGGACGTGGATAACACAATTGAGGTTTAGGATTTGGGCTTAGGTCATGGCAGGCCCAGTATGTGGTTTCTGGTCAAGCTCCTGAGGGGGCTTGTTTGAAAGTGGGCTCAGGCTGAGGGTTTGTCACAATGCCTGTTTGTGCCCAGAAGGGATCTCTTGGGTGGGCGTGGTCCATGCAGTTGACTCCCACTCTGAGGGTTGGACACCCATCCCAACAGCAAGATTTCCTGTCATGGGGAAGGAGGAGTACTCTTCTTTTGTGCTTCAGGTTCCCCCATAGGCAGTGATTTGAGCTATGGTCTGGGGACAGTTGCATGAATACCCACGTGTGTTAGAGATGACAGCCTCTTGCCATGTCAGATCACACCTGCAAGATATAGGCCCGCTATCTGGTTGCCTGACAGGAGATCGGGACTCAGGCTCTGTCATACAGAGCATTAGTGCACAGGGCAGCCTAAGATATTGAGGTGCCGTCGAGGGCCGTGTAGGTGGATCCTCATGTGGAGATTCCGGGAAGTCCCATGGTGGCATTTCTTATTTCTGCTGGGCAGGCCCATGCTGTGTTGTGGCTCCAGAATTACCAATATGGAGGGCTTGTGATCCAGGAGTGTGAAGACAAAAGTCTGAAAACATGGGCTAAGGTTCAGTTCAGTGGAAGCACATGGCAGTTCCAATGTGCAGCAGTTGATTCGAGATCTCCAGCCCCTAAGTAAGGGCGAGTTTCAGATCATCACTCACTCTGTAGTGTGTTTCTATGATGGCTGATGAATGGAAGCGTGGCCTGATGAGGACATGTAGGTTTTCTAACTCTGGGGCTTATGAACTGTTCCAAACAGCAAGGTTTCCTTCTGCGGGACAGGGGGAGTCCAGTTAGATGGCTCCAGGGTCCCCCATATGGAAAGATTGGATAGCAGAGCTCTTCGCATGGATGCTGGGAAAGCCCTCTTCGGTTACCATTGCAACCGAGGAACATGGCAGGTTCGATCTCCTGGCTCTGGGGCAACGTGCCACTGGGACTGAGTTGACAGGGTGTCTCATGCTGATGGGTCATAATGCTCGTCTGTGTCAGGGAGACCTTAGAATGTGGCAGTGGCTCAGGGGCCATGCAGGATTCTACTACCCTGAGGGTTTGACCCAGCTCCTGAGAGCAACGTTTCCTTCTGGGGACAGACAGTGTTCTGTTGTGTGGCTCAGGGACCGCATGTTGGACCATATGTTCATATACCAGAACAGGCCTCTGGGGAAAGTGCCTGCAAGCCTTAGCTAGATTTCCAATGAGGACCTAGGGGCATGTCAAGTTCAATCATCTGACTCAGGGCCATTGACCTGGATGTCTGCCTGGAGGTAGGTGTTCAGGGTTTGTCAGACTGCACATTTTCACCAGAGCCGACTACGAAATTGGGTTGGGCTCAGGGGACTTGCAGGTTTCTCCTAATCTGCAGGGTTTTGGCAACTGTGACGGGCAGAGTTTTCTTTGGGAGGGCAGGCCCACTCTTGTGGTGTGGCTCCAGATGTCCAATCCTTGAAGGCATTGGGCCAGGGTTTGGCGACAGAAGTCTGCAAACACAAGCTCAGATTAGGGTTAGGGTGAGGTGATGGCAGGCACGATCAGCAGATGCTGAGGGCAGCTCCACAGGATTTGAAATTATGACAGTAGGGAGGCAGTAGCACAGGCTTTTATGTCTGGATTTTGTGTCTAGGATGGCCACGGAATGGAGGGGTGTCCCCTTGGGCCTGTGTGAGATTCTTCCTCTCTTGGGAATCTGCCTGGCTCTCAAGAGTTTGGTATCTTTCTGGGGGAAGGGAAGAGTGCTGTTTTCCGTCAAAGGGATCCCGCCAAAACAGGGATTACAGAGACGGGATCTGGATATGGGTGCCTGGGTAATCCCATCAAGGGTTAGGATTTGAGCCTGGGGCATGGCAGTCCTGCTGTGCGGGATCCTGGTCCAGCTCCCAAGCTGGCTTTTTTGAAAGTGGGCTGAGGCTGAGGGTCACAATGCCTGCTTGTGCCCAGTGTGGCCCTCATGAGTGTGCATGGTCTCATGGGCCCTGAAGCTGGCTCCCACTCTGAGGGCTGAACACCCACTGCAACAGCCAGGTTTCCTGCCATGTGGAAGAATGAGTATTCTTGTGCTTCAGTTTCCCCCATAGGCAGGGATTTGAGTTATGATCTGGGGACAGTTGCCTGAATACCCAGGTTCGTTAGAGATGATGACCTCGGGCCACGACAGGTCCCACCTGCTGGATATGTGGCCTGCTATCTGGGTGGCTGACAGGAGGTCGCCACTCAGGCTCTGTCAGACAGAGCATTATTGCATAGGGCGGCCATGCATGTTGATCCTCATGTGGGGATTCTGGACAGGCCCAAGGGGCACTTCCTCTTATGGGTGTGCAGGCAGAAGGCTGAGTTTCATCTCCAAAATTCCCAGTCTGAAGGGCTTACGGATCAGGAGTGTGAGGACGGAAGTCTGAAACCATGAATTTTGGTTCAGTTCAGTGCCCAGCGCATGGCAATTCCAATGTGCAATGGATGATTCAAGATCTCCAGCCCAGAGTAAGGGCGAGTTTCAGATCATTGCTCACACTGGAGTTTGTGTTCATGATAGCCGATGAATGGAGGGGTGGCCCCATGAGGCTGTTGAGGATATCCCACCCTGGGGCTTGTGAGCTGCTCCAAAAATCAAGGTGCCTTTCTGTGGTCCAATGGGTTTCCGATTAGATGCCTCCAGGGTCCTCCATATGGAAAGATTTGATAGCAGTGCTCTTTGCATGGATGCCTGGAATGCCCACCTCGGGTTACCACTGCAACCAAGGAACATGGCAGGTTTGATCTGCTGGCTCTGGGACGATGTACAACGGGAGCTGAGTTGACAGGTTGTCTCATGCTGACAGGTCACAATGCTGGTCTGTGTCCATGGACACCTTAGTGTTGTGTGGCGGTGGCTAAGTGGTCATGCAGGAATCTCCTAAACTGAGGGTTTGACACAGCGCCCAATAGCAACATTTCTTCTGGGGAAAGGAGGGTTTCTGTTGGGTGGCTCAGGGACCACATGTCGGAACTTATATTGGTATTCCAGAACAGTCATCTGGGGACAGATGCCTAAAAACCTAATCTAGGTTTCTGTTGAGGTCCTAGGGTCATGTCAGGTTCAATCTTCTGGCTCACTACCGTTGACCTGGGTGTCCGTCTGCAGGTAGATGCTTAAGGTGAGTCAGACTGCACATTGTTCTCCAGTGCATCCTACGAAATTGGGGTGGGCTCAGGGGACTTGCAGGTTTCTCCTATCTGGAGGTTTTGGGCAACTGTGATGGGCAGAGTTTCCTTTGGGAGGGCAGGGCCAGTCCTGCAGTGTGGCTCTGGAGGACCCACCCTGGAGGGTATGTGGGCTAGGGCTTTGGAGACGGAAGTCTGCAAACACAAACTCAGATTAGGGCGAGTTATGGGCGAGGTGATGGCAGGCGTGATCTGCAGACACTGAAGGCAGTTCCTCGGGATTTGAAATTAGGGCAGTTGGGAGGTGGTAGCCCAGGCTTTCATGTCTGGATTGTGTGTCTAGGATGGCCACAGAAGGGAGGGGTCAACTCATAGGGCCGTGGGAGATTCTTACTCTCTGGGGATTCTATCCAGCCCCCAAGATTTTGGTATATTTCTGGGGGAAGTTAAGAATGCATCTCAGGGAACCTGCGAAAGCAGGGAGTTCAGAGAAGGGTTCTGGGTCAGGGTGCCTGGTTAACCACATCGAGGATTAGGATTTGGGCTGAGGGGCATGGCAGGCCCGATATGTGGGCTCCTGGTCCAGCTCCCAAGGGGGCTTGTTTGAAAGCAGGCTCAGCCTGAGGGTCACAATGCCTATTTGTGCCCAGGGTGGCCCTCATGAGTGGGCATGGTCTCATGGGCTTTGCTGCTGGCTCCCACTCTAAGGGTTGGATACCCATCCCAACAGCCAGGTTTACTGCCATATGGAAGGAGGAGTACTCTTTCCTTCTTCTGATTCCCCAACAGGCAGGGATTTGAACTTTGGTATGGGGACAGGTTCCTGAATTAACAAGTTGGGTAAAGATGACGGCCTCGGGCCATGGCAGGACCAACCTGTAGGATATGGGGCCCGCTATCTGGGTGGCTGACAGGAGGTCTGGGCTCAGGCTGTGTCAGACAGAGCATTTGTGCACAGGGCAGCCTATGATATTGGAGTGTCATTGAGGACCATGCAGGTTGATCCTCATGTGGGGATTCTGGGCAGGCCCATGGGGCACTTCTTCTTTCTGGTGGGAAAGAAGAAAGATGCATTGTGGCTCCATAATTCCCAATATGGAGCGTTTGCGCTCCAGGAGTGTGAGTATAGGAGTCAGAAAACATGAGATACAGTTCAGTTCAGTGCTGAGCACATGGCAGTTCCAATGTACAGTGGCTGTATCGAGATCCCCAGTCCCTGAGTAAGGGCTAGGGTCAGATGTCCGCTCACGCTGGAGTTTGTGTCTGTTAGGGTCCGTGATCAACGGAACGAGACTGACACAAAGCGAAAATCAAGCAAAGTTTTATTTCGCGCCATGCATCAGAAACCAAACTGCATCAGAAACCAAACTGCATCAGAAACCAAACTGCATTAGAAACCAAACTGCATCAGAAACCAAACTACATTAGAAACCAAACTGCATTAGAAACCAAACTGCATCAGAAACCAAACTGCATCAGAAACCAAACTGCATTAGAAACCAAACTGCATCAGAAACCAAACTACATTAGAAACCAAACTGCATTAGAAACCAAACTGCATCAGAAACCAAACTGCATCAGAAACCAAACTGACCAGTAGGTGCCTGAGTTTTGCTGGGGACCACCGCCTCCCAGTTGCTGGGGTCCCTCCTGGAGGCTCCCTGCCTCACCCTCACAGTACCACAGACCCAACCCCGGCGTAGCTGCACCATTGGCTCCTGAGATTCTGCTCCTGATGGTGGCACTGCCCGAGGCGGTGTGGTTGCTTGTGGCGGCGCTGCTGCTGATACTCTGGCTCTGGGTGGCATCGCTCACGGCAGCGCCGCTGCCGCTGCTGCTCTGGGCGGTGCTGCTTGCGGTGGTGCCACTGCCTGCTGCTGCTCTGGGCGGTGCCACTCGCATGGCGCCGCTGCTGCTGCTGCTCTGGTGCACGGGGTGGTGCCACTCGTGGTGGTGCCGCTGCCCCTGCTGCTCTCGGCGGTGCACGGGATGATGCCGCTCGAGGTGGTGCCACTGCTGCTGCTGCTCTGGGTGGTGCTGCTCACAGTGGCGCCGCCGCCATTGCTGATCTGGGCGGTGCACGGGGCGATGCCACTCGAGAATCAAACCGACCGGTCGGGGCCATCTCTTATGCAGAGACGACGACGACAAGGATGCCACTCCCGATGACAAAGAGGCGAGGATGAGGAGGACGATGAGGATGACAACCCTGCTGACACAGACTCTGCTCCCCATGATGCCACTCCAGCAAGGCCACTCCCCGGATGAAGCCACACACTGGACGAGGCCGCTTCCGACGATGAAGAGGCCGCTCTAGGTGAGGCCGCTCAAGGACGGGGCCGCATGCCAACGAGGCCACTCCCCGGAATGACGCTGCTCTGGCGAGGCCGCTCTGGACCAGGCCACTCCAGCAAGGTCGCAGCTTGGAGCAGTGAGGCCGCTGGCAGCGGGGCCATAGCTGGGGGCAGCGAGGCTGCTGGAGGTGGTGAGGCTGATCGCGGTGGGGCTGCGGCTCAGGGCGGCGAGGCCCCTGGTGGTGAGGCTGTGGCTTGGGGCAGTGAGGCCCCTGGTGGCGGGGCTGTGGCTTGGGGCAGCGAGGCCCCTGGTGGCGGGGCTGCAGCTGGAGGCGGTGAGGCCGCCGGCTGCAGGGCTGCGACTTGGGGCGGCGCTGCTCCCGATGACCCCAACGCTATCACTCCTATGACTACCCTAATGGCTCCCAAAGGCTACCCTAACGGCTACTCTAATGGCTCCCAAAGGCTACTTTAACAGCTACTCTAATGGCTATTCTAACTGCTATTCTAACTGCCATTCTAACTCCTCCTACTTCTCCAACAGCTATTCTAACACCTCCTACTTCTCCCCCCACCCAACCTCACAGACTGACCTTTATAGAGGTGGTTGAGCCCAGCCCACAGACAGGTGGCCAATGAGATTTCAACTCACCACAGTAAATATATGCGTACCCCACTGACTGGATATGGCTATCTGGCCTGGCCCGCCCCTATATCCGGGGTTTAGAGTTCCTCTGCCTAATCAGGTCCCTACAGTGTCCATGATGGCCAATGAATGGAGGGGTGGACTGATGAGGTCATGGAGGTTTTCACCCTCTGGGGCTTGTGAGCCGCTCCAAATAGCAAAGTTTCCTTATGTGTTCACTGGGAGTCCAGTTAGTTGGGTCCAGGATCCCTCATATGGAAAGATTGGATAGGAGAGCTCTCCGCATGGATGCCTGGAAAGTCAACCTCGGGTTACTACTGCAACCGAGGAACATGGCTCTTTCGATCTGCTGGCTCTGGTGTGAAGTGCCAAGGGGGCTGAATTGACAGGGCGTCTCATTGCTTGTCTGTGTCCTGGGAGACATTAAGTTGTGGCGGTTGCTCAGTGGCCATGCAGTATTGTCCCAACCTGAGGGTTTGACACAGCACCAAAGAGCAAATTTCCTTCTGGGGACACGAGAGGTTCTGTTGTGTGGCTCAGGGACCACGTGTTGGACCATATTTTGGTATTCCAGAACTGGCCTCTGGGGAAAAATGCCTGAAAACCTAAGAAGGGTTCTGATGAGGTCCTAGCAGCATGTCAGGTTCAATCTTCTGACTCAGGGCCATTGACCTGTGTGTCTGTCTGGAGGTAGGTGCTGAGAGTGAATCATACTGCCATTTTCTCTAGAGTGGCCTACGAATTTGGGGTAGGCTCAGGGGATGTGTAGGTTTCTCCTAATCTGGAGGCTTTCGGAAACTGTGACTGACAGAGTTTTCTTCAGGGCCAGTCCTGCTGTGTGTCTCCAGAGGCTACATCCTGGACGGTGTGTGAGCCAGGGGATTAGAGACAGAATTCTGCAAACACACACTCAGATTTGGGTTATGGGTGAGGTGATGGCAGGCTTTATCTGCAGATGCTGAGGACAGCGCCTCGGGATTTGAAATTTGGGCAGCTGGGAGGCGGTAGAGAAGGCTTTTATGTCTGGATTGTGTATCACGTATGGCCACAGAATGTAGGGGTGGCCTCATGGGATCTTGGGAAAATATTCCTCTCTGGGGATTCTGCCCAGCTCCCAAGATTTTGGTGTCTCTCTGGGGGAAGGGAAGAGTGCTGTTTTCTGTCTCAGGGGTCCTGCCAAAACAGGGGTTCCAGAGACGGGTTCTGGGTCCGGGCACCTGGATAACCCCATTGATGGTTAGGATTTGGGCATAGGGGCCTGGCATGCCCGGTATTCAAGCTCCTTGTCCAGCTCCCGTGGGGCCTTGCTTGAAAGCGGGCTCAGGCTGAGGGTCACAATGCCTGATTCGGCCCAGGGCGGCCCCCCTTGAGAGGGTATGGTCTCATGGGCCATACAGCTGGCTCCCACTCTGAGGGTGGGACACCCATCCCAACAGCCAGGTTTCCTGTCATGGGGACGGAGGAGTACTCTTTTGTGCCTCACGTTCCCCTATAGGCAGGGATTTGAGCTAAGGTCTGGGGACAGATGCCTAAGTACCCAGGTTGTTTAGAGATGACTGCCTTGGTCCACGGCGTGTACCACATGCAAGGTATGGGGCCAGCTATCTGGGTGGCTGACAGGAGGTCAGGGCTAAGGCTGTGTCAGACAGAGCATTAGTGCACAGGGTGGCCAAGTATATTGGGGTGCCATCAAGGGCCATGCAGGTTGATCCTCACAAGCGGTTTCTGGGCAGACCCATAGGGCACTTCTTCTTTCTAGTGGGCAGGCAGAAGGCTGCGTTGTGTCTCCAGAATTCCTAATGTGGAGGGCTTGCAGGCCAGGAGTGTGAAGATGGAAATCTGAGGACACAAGCGATGGTTCAGTTCAGTGCTGAGCGCATGGCAGTTCCAATGTGCAGCATCTGTCTCGAGATCTCCATCACCTGATTCAGGGCGAGTGTCAATGGTCGCTCATGCTGGAGTTGTTGTCCATGATGGCCGACGAATTGCGGGGTGGCCTCTTGAGGCCATGGAGGTTTTCCCAGGCTGGAGCTTGTGAGCTGCTCCAAACAGCAAGGTTTCCTTCTGTGGGACAGGGGGAGTCTGGTTAGATGGCTCCAGGATCCCACAAATGGAAAGATTTGGTAGCAGAGCTGTCCGCATGGATGCCTGGAAAGCCCAACTCAGCTTACCATTGCAGCCCAGTAACAAGGTAGTTTCTTTCTTTTTTTTTTAAGATTATATTTATTTATTTGACAGAGAGAGAGATCACAAGTAGGCAGAGAGGCAGGCAGAGAGAGAGGAGGAAGCAGGCTCCCCGTGGAGCAGAGAGCCCAATGCGGGGCTCGATCCCAGGACCCTGAGATCATGACCTGAGCCGAAGGCAGCGGCTTAATCCACTGAGCCACCCAGGTGCCCAACAAGGTAGTTTCGATCTGGTGGCTCTGGGGAGACGTTCCCAGGGAGTTGAGTTGACAGGGAATATCATGCTGATGGGTCCCAATGGTGGTTTGTGTCCAGGGAGACCTTAGAATGTGGCGAGGGCTCAGGCACCATGCAGGATTCTCCTCCCCTGAGGGTTGGATGCAGCTCCCAAGAGCCAGGTTGCCTTCTGGGGGCAGGAGGTGTTCTGTTTTGTGGCTCAGGGACCACATGTTGGACCGTATGTTGGTATTATTATGCCCGAGTTGTCACGTCTGAGTGACCACCAAGGAGCCAAGCACTGATGCAATCATCACACGAGGGTTTATTTGACAAGCTTAAGCTTGAGCCCAAGTATACCCAACACAGCAGAGTAGGGACTTGGACCCTGAGGTGACATGTTTACGCTTGAGTCCAAGTATACCCGACACAGTGGAGTAGGTACTTGGACCCTGAACCAGATTACAGTCAGAGTTTTAAAGTAGAGTAGGGGTGGACATGGCAGTGGGTGAGGACAAAGGGGATTATGGATGATGTAAGACTCTAAGGAATTTTGGAAGCAGGTCTTCAGGACCTTGAGGGGCTGGCTCTTGTCTGGGGAAAAGGTTATTCATTATGAATAATAAAAATCTTCTTGTGAGAACCTTTAGTTGCATATCAGTGGGTCATATGCTTGGGAATGATCGCTGACACTATCTTGGAGGTTTAGAGATAATGTTTCACATTTCTCCTATGGAGTGTCCTTGTTAGTGAGATTTAGGTTAGGAGAAATTTAACTTTATTTAAGGCTTGAGGAACTGAGTTATTTGCCTCTGGAAATTGTGCTATTTTAAGATGACTTCTTTGTTGTAAATCTCTAGGACATTTGTAAACCAAGGGAGACTCCTGCCTTGCAGGATTGTGATCTTTGCAAGTTAATTATTTGCTTTTCCCCCAGGGCAGCCTGGGGTGGCCAGGAATGTCACACATACTACTGAGGGTAGGGGAGCGGGTGGAGAGGGGGTGCAAGGTACCAGCTTTTGCTTTGCCAAGATGGCTGTATTTATGCTAAAGCTAAACCTGAGGTGGGATGTCCTTAATTTTCTCAGCCTCCACACTTCCTCCTGAACAATTTAGATCCCTAAATCCTTAAGGTTGTTGAAGGTGGAAGGTCTCATCTTCTGTAACTTCTTCCTGCTGAATAGTGGCATAGAGTTGTCCCTACCTACTCAGATCAGCATTGATCAGTTGGGGAATGTATAGGGGAGTTATGAAAGACAGAGACATCTGAGTCCAGGTGTTTAAATCAATCATTAAAGGAGAGAGGGACTGTTTAAAGTGCTAACATGAGTAGGTCAGAACCCAAGAAATATTTTGTGATAATCTGGAACATCAAGATGGCTGCACCCACATCAGGGCTAGACTCGACATGGGTACAGTCTTGTTTTTCTTGGCCTCCACAGTATGCCAGAACAGACCTCTGGGGATAGATGCCCTCAAACCTAAGCTAGGGTTGTGATGAGGTCCTAGGGGATTGTCAGGTTCAATCTTCTGACTCTTCGTCATTGACTTGCATGTCTGCCTGGATGTGGGTGCCTAGAGTGTGTCAGACTGCACATATTTGTCCAGAGCGACCTACGATATTGGGGGTTCTCTGGAGCCTTGCAGGTGTCTCCAAATCTGAAGCGTTAGGGAAACTATGACTAGCAGAGTTTCCATCCACGGGGGGGCAGGCACAATCCTGGGGTGTGGTCCAGATGTCCCATCCTGGAGGGCATGTGGGCCATGGCTTTGGGAACAGAAGTCTGCAAACACAAACTTGAGGTAGTATTAGGGGCGAGGTCATGGCAGGCCAGATCTGAAGACCCTGAGGGCAGCTCTTCGGGATTTGAAATTCGGGCGACTAGGAGGCAGGAGCACAGCATTCTTTATTGTGTTTCTAGGATGGCCACGGAATGGAGGGGTGGCCTCAGAGTTCCATGTGAGATTCTTCCTCTCTGGGGATTCTGCCTGGCTCCCAAGATTTTGGTGTCTTTCTGGGGGAAGGAAAGAGTGCTATTTTCCATCTCATGCATCCTGCAAAAAAGGGAATCTAGAGAAGGGTTCTGGGTCTGGGTGCCTGAATAACCCACCTGAGGGTTAAGATTTTGGCCTAAGGGTATGGCAGGCCCAGCATGCAGTCTCCTTGTCCAGCTCCCGAGGGGGCTTCTTTGAAAGAGGGCTCAGGCTGAGGGTCACAATGCCTATTTATTCTCAGGGCAGCCCTCATGAGTGGGCGTGAGCTACTGGGCCGTGCATCTGGCTCACAATTTGAGGGTTGGACACCCATCCCCACAACAATATTTCTCTAAGGGCCTAGTTAATCAGAGGGAGCCATTTTTTTGTTTATGTGGTAAACTTAGATTGGTCCTACACAGTAAATTTAGATTCACCCTGCCCCTCCCAGATGAACTTACTTGCAAAACCCAGATACAAGGGCAGGTAAGGCATGGTAGAGACAGCCAATCAGTGGGGCGTGCATACTGTCTCCCTAGCTCCAGCCCCAGTGTGCAAAGCCCAGATACAAGGGCGGGTTAGGTCAGGTAGAGACATCCAATAAGAGGGGGACCCATATATCTACTAGGGTGAATTGTAATTCAATTGGCTGCCCTTGTGTGCTAACATGACTATGCAGTTTTCTCTGTGTATTGCAAACCCATTGGCCACCCATGTATAGCATGGCTAAATTACCTCTATAAAAGTTCATCTGTGAGGTTGGGAGGGGTCGCCTCTTTGTAAGAGATGGCCCTGAATGGTCGGTTTGATTCTTGATAGTGGGTGTGAAATAAAGTTTTGCTTTACCTTCGCTTTGTATCAGTCTTGCTCCTTTGATCACGGACCCTGACATTGGGGGCTCATCCGGGATTAAACAATGAGACTGTGCCAGCATCAGAATTTCTGGGGAAAGTCTCCAGAGTTAAGATCACAGGATCCTGTCTATCTGGTTGTGGAGCTCCAGGGTATGGCCCACCTGGGAGAAGCTGGACACAGCCATGCTCCCCAGAACTGGTGTGAATGCGGGGATGCTCCTTTCCTCCACTGGGGAAATGCCGGGGGTTCGAGTCTCCCTGGGCAGTCAGGGGATCAACAGGGAGTTCAAATCCCCCTACATGGTCAGGGGATCGCCAGGGGGTTCAAGTACCGCTGGGCAGTCAGTGGCCTGCCAGGGTCTTAGAGTCCCTCTAGGAGGTCTCCGAGGGTTTGAGTCCCCCTCGGAGATCACCAGCGGGTTCAAATCCCCCACCGTTTTGGGGGGTTAGAGTCCCCCTGAGCGTTCACCATGGGGTTCTTGGATCCCCTTGGCAGCCAGTGGGTTCAAGTCCCCCTAGGCAGTCACGGGGTTCCAGTCCCCCTAGAAAATCTCCACTGACAGCAGGACCACTGTGCCTGTGGTTGTCTTTGTCATTTCTTTTGGTTGTCTATTGTGTTGTTTGCTGTGATTGTAGGAATAGGGAAGCAGAGAGTAAGGGGACTCTCACTTTCACCTCTCTGTTCCTCATAATTGATGTGGGGCTTCTCCCTCACACATTTCATGTGTTAAGGGCTATGACTGGAGCCAAATGAGGTTAGTCTAACTCGAGACAGAGACTTTAAGGAATATTCCCATGCAACTTCCAAAACTCATTTTGTTTTGGGGAACTCCTGTCTTCTCTGGCTTGATGTGGACTGCCTCGCCCCTCCCCATTTCTGGGGGGAACGCATGGTGTCTGAAGTGGAGTGGGCCCAGGTGGAATGTGAAATCTGTTAACAAAGAGATGACTAAACCGGTGGTTAATTGTCTGTCTCAGGGTTTTAATGGGTAATTGTTAAAGTAGCTCTCAAACTCTGGTAACCTGAAACTGTGAAGGGTTGCTTGAATGACAAATGGGATTAAATTTGTTGGACATCTAGGTCTTAACGAAATGGGATAAAATGCTAGAGTGTTGGTTGCTGGAACTGGGCTTGTGATTTTGAAATCTGCTGGTTAACATGTTTCATGCTTTACTGATTCATAAATTTGCCTTCTAAGAATTCTCTTGTAAAATGACTTCTGCCTTAAAGGAAATTCATATGGAAAGACTTTCAGGACAAATACAGGTCTTTGATATGCTGAAATCCTGGAACTGAAATGGGTAAGAATTTACAGAAGTAAAAGCTGCATTCAGACTAACCCAGAATTAGTAACATGGGAATAGGTGAACTGAAAGTTGAAATGTTGTATCTCTTGGTATTTTGTCTTATTTTAAACATTAATGGTTCTGTAATGTTTGCTCTTCCAGACTAGGGAAACTTTTTCTTAAGTTATATGTAAATTACAGAGATGTAATAGTAGTCGTTTATAAACAAATCAAGGTATTCAACTTTCTCTCTATCTGAACTCTCTCAAAAATCCAAAAGCTCTCAGCAAGCATTTTTTCTTCCATGGCAATCAGTCATTTGCATAAGTTCAATAAGAATCTGTTTTCCTTGTAACAGGAAACCATTGGAAACGCTGATTATTTTACCAAGGCTTTGACTGGAATGTCATATTTGAAAATAATCAGATATGACTAGACAGCTTAAAGGAACTAAGATTGACTTTATAAAACCTGTAAACGTAAAGCCCTTTGGAACTGTTGGTCTGATACCTTGCTTACAGAGTTCCCAGCAGCCTCACCAGGTGAGTAAAGGATGTTACTTCCTGGCAGGTGCAGGAACACAGGATACTTTGGGGACCTCAGGAAGAGCAATTTGCCCAAATTGACAGGTATTTCAGTTATGTCTGATGGCAAGTACATAGCTTGGCTTCTGTCCTGGAGAGACTAGGATAAGTTCAACCTAGAGATTCCTTATGAGAAGTTCCAACAAAGTAGATTCTAAAAGATTTATATAATAACTCACTGTTCTTGCTGTGCTTATGTAAATAACTCAGCCAGGTTTGTTAAATCTGGACTTGTTTTTCAAATGAATTAGTCCTGATTTGGCTGTCTCTGGAAACGAGGGTTATTTTAGAGAGAAAAATTATGTTTTAATAACACACCTTTACGGATGTTAAATTCTAGATTTAATTGTCTTTAATGTTTGTTTACCTAAGCTAGACAACTTGAGGTAAACTTCAGGGAAGTTGCACAATCTCCTTTAGATGATCTTGCTTTTGCCAGTCAGTTAGCCCCAGATATAGGGAGGAAACTTCAGAAAATTGAAGGGAATTTGAAGGGAAGAATCTGACTAAGTCAGTGGAAATAGCAGAAAAGATGTTTAAAAACAAGGATGCACAGGAGGAAGATTTTGGCATTACATGAGTCAGGTAGGAGATGGTAAATGGAAGGAAAAGCCTAGGCACAGAGAAGGCAGGTGGGAAGACTTAGATTCAGATCAGTGTGCTTACTGTAGGGAGAAAGGACATTGGGCTAGGAAGTGTCCCAAAGGAAGACAGTCATGCTGGCCACCAGAGACTGAAAGGGCAGTGGTTCGGATCCCCTCCCCAAAACTCCGGTAAAAATTGAAGTGGAGGGGAATCAACTGAAACCTATGTGAAAACTATCTTGAGAAGAATTCTGATTACAATGGATGAATGGTATAGAAAGACATGAATAGACAACTGTGCAGATATTTGTGGCAGCAGAAGATGAATGCCTTCTTTATGAGCCAGTCTCAGAACCAGAGGAGACAACAGAAGGAAGTCTTCTCCAAACCCTACAGGTCGAGCTTCCAGAAGTCTGTGCAGAAGTGAAGCCCCTTGGCTTGGCCATGGGACAGCCTCCAGTGGTGGTATAATTAAAAGCAACGGCCATGACTGTTCGTGTCTGGCAGTACTCCCTTCCCTGGGAGGCAAAGGAAGGGATCAGAGAACACATTAACCACCTCTCAGGAGATGGGATCCTAGTTCCTTGCAAGTCTTCATGGAACACACTTTTGCTGCCCGTCAAAAAGGCCAAGACTGGGGAGTACCAACCTGTTCAGAACATGAGGGAAGTTAATAAATGGGTTGAAGATATCCACCCAATGGGGCCTAACTCCTATACCCTCCTCTCCCTCCTGGGCCTCAAAAGAACTGTTTATACCGTCTTAGATTGCAAAGATGCATTTTTTCTGCATATCTTTAGCAAGGGAGTCTCAGCCCCTCTTTGCTTTTGAGGGTCTGACCCACGGGAAGGATTCCAAGTCCAACTCACCTGGACAATACTTCCCCAAGGGTTCAAGAATTCACCCACAATCTTTGATGAGGCCCTACACAAGGATTTACATGAGTACAGAACCTCCAACCTGGGACTCACTCTGTTACAGTATGTTGATGACATGCTAATAGCTGCTGAGGACTATGAGTCATGTTTGTGGGGATGAGAGCTCTCCTACAGACTCTGCAGGAAAGAGGGTATTGGGTGTCAGCAAAGAAAGAACAGCTCTGTTAGAGCCACGGAGGTTATCTAGGCTTTGATTTCCTGAGGGAGTGCATTCACTCTCTGAGTCCAGGAAATAGGTGATCACCCAATACCCCCGCCCCACCACATCCTGACAAGTAAGGGAGTTTCTTGGGATGGTGGGCTACTTTAGGCTGTGAATATCTCAGTTTGTGGAGATTGCCCGACCTCTCTATGAACTGGCAAATGGGGGGCTCACTATGATAGAGTGGACAACTGAGACAGAAGGAGCATTTTGGGAATTACAAAGAGCCTTACTGAGTGCCCCAGCATTGGCCATCCCAGATGTTACCAAGCCCTTCCATTTGTATGTGGATGAAAAAGCAGGAGTGTCCAAAGGAATTTTGACTTAAACTCTGGGGCCTTGGCAAAGGCCAGTGGCCTATCTTAGCAAGAAACTAGATCCAGTAGCGGCAGGGTTCCCCCCCCTTGCCTCCGTGTAATTGTTGCCATGGCCCTCCTGGTCAAGGATGCAAGTAAATTGAATTTGGGTCAAAATCTCATCTTGACCACCACCGACGCTATGGAGGGCCTTTTCTGGACTCCACCAGACCAATGGATGACAAACTCCCTAGTGAAGGGGTATCAGGCCTTCCTCCTCAATGATCCATGAGTGACCATCCAGTCCCATTGGTGCTAAATCCAGCCACACTGCTGCCAGAGGAGCTGGCTGACCACCCACATGAGAGCAGGGAGTTCCTATCCCAAGTCACAGGAGTAAGGCCGGACCTTAGAGACATTACCATTCTGCATGTGGAGATAACTCTGTACACAGAGGGGAGTAGCTACATGGTCGATGGAAAGAGGTATGCTGGGACTGCAGTGGTTTCCCTTGAGCAGGAACTCTGGATGGCAGCCCTGCCACAGGGAACATTGGCGCAAAAAGCCGAGCTGATTGCACTTACCAAGGCACTGCAGATAGTCAATGTAAAACTGCCAATATCTCCTATGCACAGCAGGTACACCTTTGCCACTCTCCATAGACATGGGGCTATTTATAAAGAAAGCGGTCTATTAACCGCAGAAGGAAAAGAAATTAAAAACAGAGGAGAAATATTGGCTCTCTTCCAGGCTATTTAGGACCCAAAAGAGATGGCTCTTATGCATGATACCAAAAGGGAACTGATCTGATTTCAAAAGGAAACCAATTAGCAGATCAAGCCGAAAAGCAAGCAGCCCGAAAAACAGTGCAAGAGCTGGTTACACTCCTGACTCCAGCCCTACCACAAAAACCTTACTATTCAGAAGAACATTTAAAATATTTACAGAAATGGGCTAAATTAGACCATGAAGGGGATTAGTCTAAGACTAAAACAGGAAAGTTAATTCTTCCTCGGAGACTAGGTCAGGAGTTCGTAGACCAGATACATCAATGTAATCATTTGGAGACACAAAAACTCAAGGAACTTATAGGAAAGAAGTTTCAGGTTTCTATATTAGGGCGTATGGTTCAGGATGTAGTTGATAGATGTGCTCAATGCCAGGCGGTTATTGTGAGAGGAACTAGAATGGGAAGAGGGAAAAGAGAAAGAGGTAAAGAACCAGGAATTTTTTAGGAAATAGATTTTACTGAGATGAAACCTGGAAAATATGGGCACAAGTATACGTTAGTTTCTGTAGATACCTTTCCAGGCTTGGTAGAGGTTTTTTCTGCCAAATGTGAGACGGCAGGTATGGTTGCCAAAAAGGTATTAGAAGAAATAATTCCTAGGTTTGGGCTGCCTCTTGCGATCAGGTCAGACAACAGCCCTACATTTGTGAGTTCAGTCTCACAGGCATTGTCAAAGGCTGTGGGCACTAAGTGGAAACTACATTGTGCCTATTGGCCCCAGAGTTCTGGGCAAGTAGAGAGAATGAATCAGACTCTTAAAGAGAATTTTACAAAGCTAATTCTGGAGATTGGCAGTGGATGGGTGGATCTCCTTCCTTTCACCCTCCTCAGGGCACGATGTACACCCTACTTAAACAAGGTGAACCCATTTGAAATAATGTTCGGGAGACCCCCCTGCTCTTCCCTCAGGTACAAGGGGTGCCCTAGCAGAAATGACTGATTAGTCTGTACTCCAGTCACTGCAGGCATTACAGTCTGTCTTAAAAAGAACCCACGCAGGGATCCAAACTGCCCACACTGAGACAGAAGCGAAGGTGGAGCTCCATCCTTTCCAACCAGGGTACTTGGTTTGGATATGCTGCCACCAAGTGGCAAACTTGGAGCCCCGCTGGGAAGGGACTGTTTACTGTTATCCTGACCACCCCCATGGCAATAAAATAGAAGGCATCAGGGCCTGGATTCACGTGAGTTATGTCAAACGAGCCAAGGACGAGGACGCCCCCCCAAGGGATGGAAGCTGCAAGCGATGGACTCCGCTGATGAGGGACTAAAGCTAAGACTCAAAAGACTATGAGTGTATTCTAGCTCCTATTGTTACCTGTTTATGTAAAGTGTAGCTGGGAAATTAGATGAACGAATTTAGGAAAAATGGAAAAGGTTATACAAAGCGGTAAATGGCTAACTTGTCTGTGCACTAATATCACTTGTATGAGAAAATTAGAGCAATAAAATGTTAGTCTTACATGTTCAATATAACATAGAACTGGCAGAAAAGTCAAGGATTTGACTAATCTCCAAAGAAAATCGGGGAATGTAAGGGCCTACTTAATCAGAGAGAGCCATTTTATTGTTTATACAGTAAACTTAGATTGACCCTATGCAGTAAACTTAGATTGACCCTATGCAGTAAATTTAGATTGACCTATGCAGTAAACTTAGATGGACACTGCCCCTCCCTTGGGAGCCAGGCAGAGTACCCACAGAGGAAGTATCTCCCATGGCCCCATGAGGCCACCCAACATTCTGTGACCATCTGAGACACAGAATCCAGACAGAAAAGCCTGCACTCCCTCCTCCCAGTCGCCCTAATTTCAAATCCTGAGGAGCGACCTTCAGGGTCTGCAGATAGGGCCTCCCATCACCTAGCCCTTAACCCTAACCTGAGTTTGTGTTTGCATAATTTTGTCCCCAAATCCTGGCCCACAAAGCCTCCAGGATGGGGCCTCTGGAGCCACACCCTAGGACTGTGCTGCCCTCCCGAAGGAAACTTGCCCTTCACATTTGCATAAACCCTCCAGATTAGGAGACACCTGCAAGGATCCTGAGCCCACCCAAATGTCGTAGTCTGCTCTGGACAAAATTGCGCAGTCTGACACACCTCAGGCACCTACCTTCAGGGAGACTCCCAGGTCAATGGCGCTGAGTCAAAAGATTGAATCTGACATGCCCCTAGGACCTCATCGCAACCCTAGCTTAGGTTTGTAGGCATTTGTCAACAGAGGTCTGTTCTGGCATACCAACATATGGTCCAACATGTGGTCCCTGAGCCACAACACTGAGCACTTCCATTCCCCAGAAGTCAACCTGGCCCTTGGGAGCTGCGTCCAACCCTCAGGGGAGGAGAATCCTGCATGGCGCCTGAGCTACCACAACATTCTAAGGTCTCCCTGGACACAAGCCAGAATTGTGACCCATCAGAATGAGATTCCCTGTCAACTCAGCCCCCTGGGCACTTAGCCCCAGAGCCACCAGATCAACACTGCCTTCTTGCTGGGCTGCAATGGTAACCTGAAGTGGACTTTCCAGGCATCCATGCAGAGAGCTCTGCTCCCAAATCTTTCAATATGGGGGACCCTGGAGCCATCAAAACTGTTTCCCCTGTCCCTCTTAGTCCAGGGCTTCCTGTGAAAGTAGCGTGGCCTCAGGGTCCCTGCAGGTTTCTCCTATTCTTGAGCTTTCTTGAAGCTCTAAAATGCCCAGCTAGCTTCTGAATTGCTGGCACAGTCCTGTGCTGTGCCTGAGGAATACCAAGCCCAGCGGATTGTGGGTCAGGACTCTGGGGATGGAAGACTGAAAACAACAACAAGGGTTAGGATTAGGGCAAGTATGGCAGGCCCGAACAGCAGACACTGAGGCGGGCTCCTCAGGATCTGAAATTAGGGCTAGTGTGATGTGTTAGCTCAGGCTTTTGCCTCTGCTTTTTGTGTTCAAGATTGGGGGGGCATGGCCTCATCGGACCATGGAACTTTCTCCCTCTTTGGGGGTTTTGTACAGCTCCAAATGGCACGGTGTCATTGTGGGAGAAAGAGGAATGCTCTTTTCTGATTCGTGGTCCACATAAGGAGGGATTCGGAGTGGCAATCTAGGTTGGGGTGCCTGGAAAACCTTCCTTTGGTTAGGATTTGGGCTTAGGGTCACAGCAGACCTCAGATGCTGGCTGTAGGTCAAGCTCCCATGAGGGCTTAGTTGAAAACGTGGCTCTGGCTGAGTGTCCCAAAGCTGTTTTGAGCCCAGGGCACCATTAAAAAGTGGGCAGGACCTCATGGTCCAGCAGGTTTCTCCTACTCTGAGGTTTCTATCCACATCCCCATAGCACGTTTTCCTACTGCGGGGCAGGAGGACTTATATATTGTGGATCATGTTCCCCCATATGAGGACTGGAGACCAGGCCTCTGGGAACAGATACCTGGAAACTCGGGTTCGGTAGATATGAGGGCCCAGGGGCATGGCAGGTCCTATCTGGTGGATAGGAGGTCAGCTACTTCGGTAGCTAACAGGAGTTCAGGGCTCAGGCTGGGGCAGACAAAGCATTAGTGCACAGAGCGGCCTATGAAATTGCAGTGCCCTCATGGGCCATGAAGGTTGACCCTCATTTGGGGTTTTTGGTCAGCCCTATAGGGCCCTTTTTCATTCTGGTGGGCAGGCAGTGTGCTGCATTTTGGCTCTAGATTTACCAGTCTGGAAGGGCTCGTGGGCCAGGAGTGTGAAGACTGAAGTCTGAATACACAAGCTAGGGTTAGTTTTGGCTCAATCAGCAGGGGGTGAATGGAGATCTCCAGCATCTAAGGTAAGGGCGAGTGTCAGACATTCCCTCAGGCAGGAGATTGTGTCTATGATGGCCGCCTAAAAGAGTGGTGGCCTCAGAAGGCCATGGAAGTTTTCCCACCCTGGGGGTTGTGAGCTGCTCTAAACAGCAAGGTCTCCTGTGGGACAGGGTAGTACTATTTGCTGGCTCAAGTGTCCCTTATACAGAAAGATACCAGAGCATGGCTCTCAGTATGACTGCCTGGAAACCCCAACTCCCATTCTCATTGGTGCCTAGGAACAAGGCAGGTGGATCTGCTCGCCCTGGGCGAGCTACCCAGGGGGCTGAGTTGAAATGGAGTCACATGCTGAAGGATCACAATGCAGGTTTGTGTCCAGGGTGACCTTGGAAGGTAGCAGTGGCCCAGGGGTCATTCAGGATTCTCCTAGCCTGAGGGTTTTACACAGCTCCAAATAGCAAGGTTTCCCTCTCGGGAATGGAGGTGTTGTGTTCATTGGCTCAGGTGTAGGTGTCTGGTTAGCCAGAGGAACTTACTTGTAAGCCCTGGATATAGGGGCGGGCCAGGCCAGATAGTCATATCCAATCAGTGGGGTGCACATATATTAACTGTGGTGAGTTGAAATCTCATTGGCTACCTGTGTGTGGGCTGGGCTCAACCACCTCTATAAAGGTTAATCTGCGAGACTGTGTTGGGGGAGAAGTATGAGGAGTTAGAAGAGCTGTGGGAGAAGTAGGAGGAGTTAGAATAGTCATTGGAGAAGTAGAAGGAGTTAGAATAGCCGTTAGAGTAGCTGTTAAAGTAGCCTTTGGGAGCCGTTAGAGTATCTGTTAGGGTAGCCTTTGGGAGCCATTAGGGTAGTCATAGGAGTGATAGCGTCGGGGCCATCAGGAGCAGCACTGCCCAAGCCACGGCACCGCCATGAGCAGCCTTGCCGCCCCAAGCATTAGTGCCACCACGACCGGCCTCGCCGCCCCGAGCTAAAACTGTCCTTGCCGCCCTGAGCCATGGCGTCATTCCAGGGAGTGGCCTTGTCAGCGTGTGGCCTCATCCAGAGTGGTCTTGTCTGGGGAGCGGCCTCATCGACTAGCGGCCTCGTCCGGAGCGGCCTCGTCTGGGAAATGGCCTTGTTGGAGTGGTGTCATGGGGAGCAGAGTCTGTCGTCAGGATTGTCGTCCTTGTCGTCCTTGCCTCTTTGTCATCAGGATCAATATCCTCTCGTCGTTGCCTCTTTGTGAGAAATGGCCCCGGCCGGTTGGTTTGATTTTCGATGCTTGGCGTGAAATAAAGCTTTGCTTGACTTTTGCTTTGTGTCAGTCTCATTCATTTGATCACGGACCCTAACACTGGGGGCTCGTCCGGGATCAAACAACGAGAACTGAGCCAGCATCGGAATTTATGGGAAAAGGCTCCAGAGGTGTTAGGATCTTGTCTGTCTGTCTGGTTGGAGCTCCAGAGTATGGCCCACGGGGGAGAAGCTGGACGCATCCATGCTCCCCAGGGCTGGAGTGGATGCGGGGATGCCCCATTCTTCTGCTGGTAGATCTACAAGGGGTTCAAGTCTCCCTGGGCGTTTGGGGGTTTCACGTCTCCCTAGATGGTCAGGGGGTTTGAGTCCCCCTGGATGGTCAGGGGGTTTGAGTCCCTCTGGACATCACCAGGGGGTTCAAGTCCCCCTGGACGGTCACCAGGGAATTCGAGTCCCCCTAGATGGTCAGGGGGTTCGAGTCTCCCTAGGCGGTCATCAGGGGTTCGAGTCCCCCAAGGTGGTCATCGGGGGTTCGAGTCCCCTGAGGTGGTCAGGGGGTTTGAGTCCCCATAGGAAATCCCCACTGATGGCAGGACCACTGGGTCTGCAGTTGTCTTTGTCTTGTCTTTTTGTTGTCTGCTGTGTTGTTTGATATGTGTGAAGGAATGGGGAAAGCAAAGAGTAAGGGGCCTCTGACTTTCATCACTCCGTTCCTCATAATAGATGTGGAGCTTCTCCCTCACTCATTTCGTGTGTTAAGGGCTAGAAACTTTAAGGAATATTCCCAAGCAGCTGCCGAAACTCCCTTTGTTTCGGGGAATTCATTGTCTTCTCTGGCCCAAAGTGGACTACCTAGCCGCTCCCCTTGCTGGCGGGAAAGCATGGCATCTGAAGTGGAATGGGCCCACATGGAACATGAAATCTGTTAGCAAAGAGATGACTGAACTGATGGTTAATTGTCTGTCTCAGGGTTTTAGTGGGTAATTGTTAAAGTAGCTTTCAGAGTCTTTGGTAACCTGAAGCTTTGGAGTTTTGCTTGGATGACAAATGGGATGAAGTGCTAGGGTGCTGGTTGCTGAAACTGGGTTTGTGCTTTTGAAATCTGTTGGTAAACATGTTTTGTGCTTAATGGCTGTTGTAAACATGTTTTGTGCTTAACGGCTGTTGTAACAGTACACAATTGGCTAAAATGTGAATGGTTTTCTCTTTGCCCACCTAGAATTGTAAATGAGATCTCTTTGACTCATAAGGCTTTTCCCTGATATGCTAAGTTACTAAGGAAGTACTGCTAAATCAATGATAAAGCTTGGGTTACATTTGGGTAAATGCTGTAACTACTCCAGAGGTTCTATACTTTTCCTAAAGCTTTAATGTTTTGATAAGGGTCATCATTTGATATTTAACCATATCTATTCTGAGTTTTTTGTCATTTGTAATTGTTTTAATTCTCTTGTAAGATGAATTCCCCCTTAAAGGAAATTTATATGGGAGACTTTCAAAACAAATACGGGTCTTTGATATGTTGAAATCCTTGAACTGAATTTCCAGAAGTAAAAGTTGCACTCAGACTAAACCATCAGACTAAACGAGAAGTAGTACAATGACTCAGGGTAAGAATGAGTCTCCAGGAGCTTTCCTAGAAAGGCTTATTGAAGACTGATCGACCCTGAGGCACCCGAAAATCAGGGGGCAGTGAATCTTGCTTTTGCCCGTCAGTCAGCCCCGAATATAAGGAGGAAACTTCAGCAAATTGAAGGATTTGAAGGGAAGAATCTGATTGAGTTACTGGGAATAGCAGAAAAGGTGTTTAACAACAGGGATGCACAGAAGGACGGTTTTGGCATTACATGAGCCAGGTAGGGGATGGTAACTGGGAGGAAAAGCCTAAGCACAGAGAAGTCCGGCAGGAAGACTTAGATTCAGATCCGTGTGCTTACTGTAAGGAAAAAGGACATTGGGCCAGGGAGTGCCCCAAAAGGAAGACGGCAATGCTGGCCACCAGAGTAAAAATTGAAGTGGAGGGGAAATAAACTGATTTTTTTGGTGGACACGGGAGCCCAGTTTTCATCATTACTTAAACCTATGGGAAAACTATCTGGGAAGGAAGTTTGGGTACAAGGAGCAAACGGCACAGAGAGACATAAATGGACAACATAAAGGACTTTAAATTTGGCCTCAGGAGCAGTTAAACATCGAATGTTGGTCCTTCCTAATGCCCCATATAACTTGATGGGAAGAGATCTCCTCCACAAGTTATGAGCTGGCATTCAGTTCTCGGAAGGAGACATGACTGTAACCTTGAGACAACCCACAGTACAGGTGCTTATGGAAGCAGTAGATGAATACCTTCTTTACGAGCCAGTCTCAAAACCAGAGGAGACAAAGTGGGGAAGCCTTCTCCAAATCCTACAGGTCCAGTTTCCCGAGGTCTGGGCAGAAGGGAAGACCCCTGGCTTGGCTAGGGGATAACCTCCAGTGGTGACACAATTAAAGGCAATGGCTATGGATATTCGCGTTTTGCAGTACCCCCTTCCCCGGCAAGCAAAGGAAGGGATCAGAAAACACATTAACCACTTCCGAGGAGAGAGGATCCTAGTTCCTTGCAAATATCCATGGAACACACCTTTGCTGCCCATTAAAAAGACTGAGACTGGGGAGTACTGACCCGTTCAGGACTTGTGGGAACTTAATAAACGAGTTGAAGATATCCACCCAACGGTGCCTAACCCCTATACACTACTCTACCTCCTGGGCTCCAAAAGAACTGGGTATACCATCTTAGATCTCAAGGATGCATTTTTCTGCATATCTTTAGCAAGGGAATCTCAACCCCTTCTTGATTTTGAGTAGTCTGGAAGTTTTCTTTTTGCTTCAATTTTTTGAAACAGCTTCAGGAGAACTGGTGTTATTTCTTCCTTGAAAGTATGGTAGAATTCCCCAGGGAATACATCAGGTCCTGGACTCTTGTTTTTTGGGAGGTTTTTGATTACTGCTTCAATCTCATTACTAGATATCAGTCTATTCAGATTGTCAATTTCTTCCTGGTTCAATTTTGGGAGTTTCTAGTTTTCCAGGCATGCATCCATTTCATCTAGGTTGCTTAGCTTATTTGCATTTAAATGTTGGTAAGAATTTCTGATGATTGTTTCTATTTCCTTGGTGTTAGTTGTGATCTCTCCCTTTTCATTCATAATTTTATTAATTTGGGCTTTCTCTCTTTTCTTTTGGATTAGTGTGGCCAATGGTATATCGATCTTATTGACTCTTTCAAAAAACCAGCTTCTAGTTTCATTGATACGTTCTACTGTATCTCTCCTTTCTACCTCATTGATCTCTGCTCTAATATTGATTATTTCCCTTCTTGCATGTGGAGTTGGTTTGATTTGTTGTTGATTCTCCAGTTCTTTAAGGTGTAGAGACAGCTGGTGTATTCTGGATTTTTCAATGTTTTTGAGGGAGGCTTGGATAGCTATGTATTTCCCCCTTAGAACCGCCTTTGCTGTATCCCATAGGTTTTGGACCAAAGTGTCTTCATTCTCATTGGTTTCCATGAATTGTTTAAGTTCATCTTTGATCTCCTGGTTGATCCAAGCATTCTTAAGCAAGGTGGTCTTTAGCTTCCAGGTGTTTGAGTTCCTTCTGAACTTTTCCTTGTGATTGAGTTCCAGTTTCAAAGCATTGTGATCTGAGAATATGCAGGGAATAATGTCAGTCTTTTGGTATCGGTTGAGTCCTGCTTTGTGACCCAGTATGTGGTCTATTCTGGAGAAGGTTCCATATGCACTTGAGAAGAATGAGTATTCTGCTGTATTAAGGTGGAATGTTCTGTTTACGTCGATGAGGTCCATCTGGTCTAATGTTTCATTCAATGCTCTTATTTCTTTATTAATTTTCTGCTTCGATGATCTGTCTATTTCTGAGAGAGGCATATTAAGATCTCCTACTATTATTGTATTCATATCAATATGACTCTTTATCTTGATTAATAGTTTTCTTATGTAATTGGGTGCTCCCATATTGGGGGCATAGATATTCACAATTGTTAGATCGTCTTGGCGGATAGTTCGCAAATCTATCAGTGTGATAGAACACATCAATAAGAGAAGAGAGAAGAACCACATGGTCCTCTCAATTGATGCAGAAAAAGCATTTGACAAAATCCAGCATCCTTTCCTGATGAAAACGCTTCAGAGTATAGGGATAGAGGGAATATTCCTAAACTTAATAAAATCTATCTATGAAAGACCCACAGCAAATATCATCTTCAATGGGAAAAAGCTTGCAGCCTTCCCGTTGAGATCAGGAACACGACAAGGATGCCCACTTTCACCACTCTTGTTCAACATAGTATTAGAAGTTCTAGCAACGGCAATCAGACAACAAAGAGAAATAAAAGGTATCCAAATTGGCAAGGAAGAAGTCAAACTCTCTCTCTTCACAGATGACATGATTCTTTATATGGAAAACCCCAAAGACTCCACCCCCAAACTACTAGAACTCATACAGCAAATCAGTAACGTGGCAGGATACAAAGTCAATGTACAGAAATCAGTGGCTTTCTTATACACCAACAATGAAAATACAGAAAGGGAAATTAGAGAATCGATTCCATTTACTATAACACCAAGAACCATAAGATACCTGGGCATAAACCTAACCAAAGAAGTAAAGGACCTGTACTCGAGGAACTACAGAACACTCATGAAAGAAATTGAAGAAGACACAAAAAGATGGAAGACTGTTCCATGCTCTTGGATTGGAAGAATAAACATTGTTAAAATGTCTATACTGCCTAGAGCAATCTATACTTTTAATGCCATTCCGATCAAAATTCCACCGATATTTTTCAAAGAGCTGGAGCAAATAATCCTAAAATTTGTATGGAGCCAGAAGAGACCCCGAATTGCTAAGGAAATGTTGAAAAACAAAAACAAAACTGGCGGCATCATGTTACCCGATTTCAAGCTTTACTACAAAGCTGTGATCACCAAGACAGTGTGGTACTGGCATAAAAACAGACACATAGACCAGTGGAACAGAGTGGAGAGCCCAGATATGGACCCTCAACTCTATGGTCAAATAATCTTCGACAAAACAGGAAAAAATATTCAATGGAAAAAAGACAGTCTGTTCAATAAATGGTGTTGGGAAAACTGGACAGCGATATGTAGAAGAATGAAACTCGACCATTCTCTTACACCGTACACAAAGATAAACTCGAAATGGATAAAAGACCTCAACGTGAGACAGGAATCTATCAGAATCCTAGAGGAGAACATAGGCAGTAAACTTTTCGATATCAGCCACAGCAACTTCTTTCAAGATATGTCTCCAAAGGCCAAGGAAACAAAAGAAAAAATGAACTTTTGGGACTTCATCAAGATCAAAAGCTTCTGCACAGCAAAGGAAACAGTCAAAAAAACAAAGAGGCAACCCACGGAATGGGAGAAGATATTTGCAAATGCAGTGCAGACAAAAGGTTGATATCCAGGATCTATAAAGAACTTCTCAAACTCAACAGACACAAAACAGATAATCATATCAAAAAATGGGCAGAAGATATGAACAGACACTTCTCCAATGAAGATATACAAATGGCTATCAGACACATGAAAAAATGTTCATCATCACTAGACATCAGGGAGATTCAAATTAAAACCACATTGAGATACCACCTGACACCAGTTAGAATGGCCAAAATTAGCAAGACAGGAAACAACGTGTGTTGGAGAGGATGTGGAGAAAGGGGAACCCTCTTCCACTGTTGGTGGGAATGCAAGTTAGTGCAGCCACTTTGGAGAACAGTGTGGAGATTCCTGAAGAAATTAAAAATAGAGCTTCCCTATGACCCTGCAATTGCACTGCTGGGTATTTACCCCAAAGATACAGATGTAGTGAAAATAAGGGCCATCTGTACCCCAATGTTTATTGCAGCAATGGCTACGGTCGCCAAACTGTGGAAAGAACCAAGATGCCCTTCAACGGATGAATGGATAAGGAAGATGTGGTACATATACACAATGGAGTATTATGCCTCCATCAGAAAAGATGAATACCCAACTTTTGTAGCAACTTGGATGGGACTGGAAGAAATTATGCTGAGCGAAATAAGTCAAGCAGAGAGAGTCAAGTATCATATGGTCTCACTTATTTGTGGAGCATAACAAATAACATGGAGGACATGGGGAGATGGAGAGGAGAGGGAGTTGAGGGAAACTGGAAGGGGAGATGAACCATGAGAGACTATGGACTCTGAAAAACAACCAGAGGGTTATGAAGGGGCGGCAGGGGGGTGGGGGGGGTGGGAGGTTGAGGAACCAGGTGGTGGGTAATAGGGAGGGCACGTACTGCATGGAGCACTGGGTGTGATGCCAAAACAATGAACACTGTTATGCTGTAAATAAACAAATAAAAAAAAGAAATATGTCATCTGCAAACATAGAAGAGTTTGTATTCTTCCTTGCCAAGTTGAATACACTTTATCTCTTTTTGTTGTCTGATTACTGTTGCTTGGATTTCCAGTACTATGTTGAACAACAGTGGTGAGAGTGGATATCCTTGCCCTGTTCCATATCTCAAAGGGAAGGCTGTCAGCTTTTCCCCATTGAGAATGATATTTGTTGTGGGTTTTTCATAGATTTTATGAATTTGAGGAATGTTCCCTCTATCCCCATACTTTGAAGAGTTTTAATCAGGAACAAATGCTGTATTTTGTCAAATGCTTTCTCTTTATCAATTAAAAGAATCATGTGGTTCTTCTCTCTTCTCTTATTGATTGTTCTATAAAATTGATTGATTTGTGAATGTCGAACCACCCTTGCATCACAGGGATAGATTCCACCTGGTCATGGTATATAATCATTTTAATGTACTGTTGGATCCTATTTGCTAGGATCTTGTTGAGAATCTTGGAATCCATATTCATCAGGAATATTGATATTAAATTCTACTTTTTGATGGGGTCTTTGCTAATGTTGGGGATCAGATTAATTCTGGCTTTGTAGAAAGAGTCTAGAATTTTTCCTTCAGTTTCTACTTTTTGAAAATGATTTGGGGAATTGGTATTATTTCTTCTTTGAGTGTTTGGTAAAATACTCCAGGCAATCCATCAGGTCCTGGGCACTTCTTTTTGTTTTTGTTTTTGTTTTTGTGTTTGTTTTTTTGGGGGGTGCTTTTTGATCACTGCTTCAATCTCATTATTAGATACTGATATATTCCGGTTGTCAATTTCTTCCTGTTTCAGTCTTGGAAGTTTATAGTTTTCCAGGAATGCATCCACTTCTTCTAGGTTCCTTAACTTACTGGCATAAAGCTATTGATAATAATTTCTGATGATTGCTTCTATTTCCTTGGTGTTAGTCATTATCTCTCCCATTTCATTCATCATTTTATGAATTTGGGTCCTTTCTCTTTTCTTTTGGATTAGTTTGGTCAGTGGTTTACCGATCATATTAAATCTTTCAAAAAAGCAGCGTCTAAATTTGTTGATATATTCTACTGTATCTCTAGTTTCTAACTCACAGATTTATGCCTAATCTTCATAATTTCCCTCTTTGTGCATATGGTTGGCATAATTTTTGCTGTTTTTCCAGTTCTTTAATATGTAAAGGGAGCTGATGTATTCTGGATTTTTCAAATTTTTCAGTGAGCCTGGGATGGTTATGTATTTCCCCCTTAGTACCAACTTTGCCATATCCCATAGGTTTTGGACTGATGTGTCTTCATTCTGTTTGGTTTCCATAAACTGTTTAAGTTCTTCAGTGATTCCCTTGTTGATCCAAACATTCATGAGCAAGGTAGTCTTTAGCTTTCAAGTGTTTGAATTCCTTCCAAACATTTTCTTGTGGTTGAGTTCCAGTTTTAAAGCATTGTGGTCTGAGAATATGCAGGGAATAATATCGATCTTTTTGTATCAGTTGAACCCTGATTTGTGACATAGAATGTGGTATATTGTGGAGAAATTTCCATGTGTTGCTCTCAAAGAATGAGCATTCTCTTATTTTAGGGTAGAATGTTCTCTATATATCTGGGAGGTCCATCTAGGTCAAATGTGTCATTCAAACTCTTGTTTCTTTATTAATTTTCTGCTTGGGTGATCCATGTATTACTGAGAGTAGGATGTTAAGATCCCCTACTATTAATATGTTCATGTCAATATGTTTTTTTTTAATTAATAGTTGGCTTATGTAGTTGGCTGCTCCTATATTGGGGACATAAATATTTACAACTGTAGGAACTTCTTGGTGAACAGACCCTTTAAGAATATTATAGTGTGCTTCTGTATCTCCTACTACAGTCTTTAGCTTGAAATCTAATTGATCTGATATGAGAATCCCTATCCCAGCTTTATTTTTAGGACTGTTGGCATGAAAGATGCTTCTCCATCCCCTCACTTTCATTCTGGATGTATCTTTAGGTTCCAAATGTGTCTCTTGTAGACAGCATATGGATGTTTCCTGTCATTTTCTTTAGGTTCCAAATGTGTCTCTTGTATATAGCATATTGATGTTTCCTGTCATTTTATCCACTCTGCAACCCCATTCTGTTTTATGGGAGCATTTAGGACATTTACATTGAGAGTGGATATTGAAAGATAAATTTTATTGACATCATTTTGCTTCTGAAGTCTTATTTCTATAGATTGTCTCTGTAAATATCTGTTCTATGTCACTCTTGGGTTATTTCTTATTTTATAGACCTCCCCCCCCCCTTAATATTTCTTGTAGTGACAGCTTGGTGGTTACAACCTCTTTTAAAAATTGCTGGTCTTGAAAGCTCTACTTCTATCCAATCTGAATGTCAACCTTGCTGGATAAAGTATTTTTGGGTGCATGTTCTTCTCATTGAGTACTCTGAATATGTCTTGCAAGCCCTTTCTGGCTTGCCAGGTTTCTGTGGATGGATCTGACATTACTCTACCGGACCTTCCTTTGTACATAATGAATCTCTTCCTCCTAGCTGTCCTTAGGATCTAGGGTCTGAAATTATGATTCATGAATTTCACAATCAAGTGTCTGGAGGCCTTTCTAGATTCATTGATCTTGAGGGGTAACCTTTCTCCCTCTAGGACATGAACCCTTGTTGCATTCCCCAGATTGGGGAAATTTTCATTCAGAATTTGTTAAACTGTATCTTCTAGTCTTCTCTCTTTCTCCACTCACTCAGGAATCCCAATAATTCTGACATTGGAACATTTCATGGTGAAATGTATTTCCTTAATTCTGTTTTCATGGTTTCTAAGCTACTTGTTACAGGCCTCCTGATCCTTATTCTCTATTAGTTTGTCTTATAGATCACCAATGCAATCTTCTGCCTCAGTTACTCTAGCTGTTATAGTATATAGATTAGATTCGATCTCATTGATAGCACATTTAACTTTTGCCAGATCAGCCCTCACTTCTGCCCTTTGAGTTTCTATGTTGTCACTAAGAGTTTCTCCAACATAGGCATTGTCTGGGTAATTGTTACCCTGAATTCCTTTTCTGACATATTGTTTATGTCCATATCCAATAGCTCTGTGGGAATGGACACAGTCTCTGAGTTTTCCCCTGTTGGATTTTCCTCCTCCTAGTCATATTGGTGACAAGTGTTTGAGGGGATGTATAGCTGAATATATCAATGATGCCCCATGCGCTTTACACTCTGGAATGTTCCAAAGCAATCAGAAGTCACTACTAAAATGGAAGAAAAAAAAGAGAAAGAGAGAGAAAATAAAAGAATACCCAATGTAAATGATCCCTAGAAGTAAGATTTATGAGGTGCATATAGAAAAACAAACAGACAAAATAATGACAGAAGTAAATGATGAGGAAAAAAGAACCTAGACAAAATAAATCCAAAGAATAAGATTGATATAAAACCAGAAGAAAAACAAATACACAGAAACACTGAAAGAAGAATAAAATGGGAAGGTGGTTATATCTTTGATGTGGGTGAAGAAGGTTATTCCAGTTCTACCTAGGTGTATCTTGTTAACTTTCTTAAAGGACTCAACTTTCCAGAGATACAGGGAATTTGAAACATATATATATATATATATACATATATATATATATGCATATGTGTATATATATATATACACATATATATATGTATGTCCATGTATATATATGTATACATATGTATACATATATGTATATGTATGTATATACATACATATATATACATATATATGTATATATATATAGTGGGAAAAAAGGATTACCTTGACTCTTATATCTATATGCATATAAAAAAATAAAAAGGAACACAGGTAAATGTATTTAAAAAGTTCAAGTTAAAAAGTTGTTATGGAATATGTTGTATTAAAATTGTAGTCCTAATGTTAAGTAGGTTAGAAATATTAAAAGAAAAATAATCATGAGAACAAATATAAAAATGGGAAAATGAAAAAAACTTGCATCTATGATATATTCCGGTTTTGGGGAAATAGTGGAAACTTAATATATTGTTTTCCCCTGACGTTGGGATTTTTTTCTAAGAGTTTTATAAATCTCTGTTTTGGTTGTACTCTTGTTCTTTAGGTTCTTCTGGGTGAGGAGCCTTCTGTGTTGTTTGTTTTTTGACATCTTTTTGCAGCATTTCAGAGGGTCAGAGCAAAAAAAGAATCTATCTGCACCCGACCAGCTCCTCAAAGAGAAGCCTCAGTCTGTTCCTTTCTGGGTGGTCCAGAACACACAGACTCACCCTCTGCAAACTCTGTTGAACAGCAGAACTTCCCACTGGTGGTGTGCATCACTTGCCACCATTCCAGTGGCCCCCTGAGGGTCCCACTTGTCTCTAAACACCTATGCCACTAAAACCATGAGCTATATTGGTCTGGAGAGCCGGTTTCTGGTGACTGCCTTTCCCGGACTGCTGTCAGGAGTCAAGGCCCACATAAGGTTCATTCAGACCTCACAAATAGGCTGGTCATGGAAAGCTGGGGGTGAGGTATCCCAACTGGATATCACACCAGGGTCTGTCAGGCATGGGTTATGAGGGCTCAGATCCAATGGCCAGTCATTGAATTCTTCAGTTCTAGAGACTGCCAGCCAGCACCCACACCTGGCTTTCTCTGACACAGGCAGGTTTGCACCAGCAGAGCAGTAGTGCAAACAGCAGTAACCCAGGGTCCCAGGGACCACGGACTGACTATAGGCCCCCCCCAGGTTCTCTCTGACATGTGTGCTCACCAGCTCTGACCATCCTGGAAATATGGGGTTAGGCCCGAGCCCCTGACCACCCAATTCCACCAACTGCCCCTTAAGATCTTTTGATCTTTTTGAGGGCTTTTAACCAGACTCCAAGTTTATGTGCATCCCCAATCACAGGGCACTTTTGTATTGGAGTATTGATTTCCAATGCATCACTTCTGGTTCTCTCCCACTTCTGTGTATCTGCCAATATTAGTCTGAGCATTCCCATCAGCTTTACCCCTCCACTGATTTCTTCTGTCCCCATAGAGATCCAGATGTATATAATATTACATTTCAGATGGATTCCCTGGGGAATTCTACCAAAATTTCAAAGAAGAAATAGTACCTATTATCTTGAAGCTGTTTCAAAAAATTGAAGGAGAAGGACAACTTCCACTCTTTTTATGAAGCCAGCATTACCTGATCCCCATATCAGGCAAAGTCCCCCCAAAAAAGGAGAATTTCAGACCCATATCCCTGATGAATATGGATGCTAAGATTCTCAACAAGATCCTAGCTAATAGGATCCAGCAGTACATTAAATAGATTATCCACCATGACGAGATGGGATTTATCCTTGGGTTGGAAGGTGGTTCAACATTTGCAAATAAATCAATGTGATAGAACACATCAATAAGAGAGAGATGAATCATATGGTCCTCTCAAATGATGCAGGAAAAGCATTTGGCAATATCCAGCATCCATTCCTGATTAAAACCCTTCAAAGTATAGGGATAGAGGGAACATTCCTCAACTTCTTCAAATCTATCTATGAAAAACCCACAGTGAATATCATCTTCAATGGAGAAAAGCTAACAGCATTCCCTTTGAGATCAGGAACATGAGAGGATGCCCACTTTCACCACTGTATTTCAACATAGTACTAGAAGTCCTAGCAACAACAATCAGACAACAAAGAGAAATAAAATGTATTCAAATTGGCAATGAAGAAGTCAAACTCTCTCCTTGCAGATGACATGATACTTTATATAGAAAAGCCAAGGACTCCAACCCCCAAATACTAGAACTCATTTAGCAATTCAGTAATATGCCAAGATACAAAATCAAGGTACAGAGATCCACTATGCTTTCTTATATACTAATATAAGCTGCTTTTTTATATACAAATAATGAAAATATAGAAAGGGAAATTAGAGAATCATTTCCATTTACTATAGCCCCAAGAACCATAAGATACCTGGGAATAAATATAACCAAAGAAATAAAGGATCTGTACTCAATGAACTAAAAAAACACTCATGAAAGAAATTGAAGAAGGCTCAAAAAAAGAAAAAAAATATTCTAGACTCATGGATCAGAAGAATCAACATTGTTAAAATGTCTATACTCATGAAAGAAATTGAAGAAGACACAAAAAGATGGAAGACAATTCCATGCTCTTGGATCGGAAGAACAAACATTGTTAAAATGTCTATACTGCCTAGAGCAATCTATACTTTTAATGCCATTCTGATCAAAATTCCACCGATATTTTTCAAAGAGCTGGAGCAAATAATCCTAAAATTTGTATGGAATCAGAAGAGACCCCGAATTGCTAAGCAAATGTTGAAAAACAAAAACAAAATTGGCGGCATCACGTTACCTGATTTCAAGCTTTACTACAAATCTGTGATCACCAAGACAGCGTGGTACTGGCATAAAAACAGACACATACACCAGTGGAACAGAGTAGAGAGCCCAGATACGGACCCTCAACTCTATGGTCAAATAATCTTTGACAAAGCAAGAAAAAAATAAACAATTGAAAAAAGACAGTCTCTTTGATCAATGGTGCTGGGAAAACTGAACAGCTACATGTAGAAGAATGAAACTCGACCATTCTCTTACATTTTACACAAAGATAAACTCAAAATGGATAAAAGACCTCAACATGAGACAGGAATCCATCAGAATCCTAGAAGAGAACATAGGCAGTAACCTCTTCGATATCAGCCACAGCAATTTCTTTCAAGATATGTCTCCAAAGGAAAAGGAAACAAAAGCGAAAATGAACTTTTGGGACCTCATCAAGATCAAAAGCTTCTGCACAGCAAAAGAAACAGTCAACAAAACAAAGAGGCAACCCACGGAATGGGAGAAGGTATTTGCAAAATGTCTATACTGTCTAGAGCAATCTATAGTTTCAATGTCATTCTGATCAAAATTCTACCAGCCTTTTTCAAAGAGCTGGAGCAAATAATCCTAAAATTTGTATGGAATCAGAAGAGACCCCCAATTGCAAAGGAAATGTCGAAAAAGATAAACAAGATGGGGGGAATCACGTTGCCTGATTTCAAGCTTTACTACAAAGCTGTGATCACCAAGTCAGCATGAGACTGGCACAAAAACAGACACATAGACCAGTGGAACAGTGTAGAGAGCCCAGATATGGACCCTCAACTCTATGGTCAACTAATCTTTGACAAATCAGGAGAAAAACATACAGTGGAAAAGAGAGTCTCTTCAATCAATGGTGCTGAGAAAATTGACAGCTATATGTAGAAGAATGAAACTTGACCATTCTCTTACACCATACACAAAGATAAACTCGGAATGGATAAAAGACCTCAATGTGAGACATGAAACCTAGAGGCAGTACCTCAATGTGAGACATGAAACCTAGAGGCAGTAGTCTCTCTGACATCAGCCATAACAACTTCTTTTGAGATATGTCTCCAAAGGCAAAGAATGCAGTGAAAATGAACTTTTGGGCCTTAATCAAGATCAAAATCTGAACAGCAAAGGAAACCGTCAACAAAACCAAGAGGCAATCCACGGAATGAGAGAAGATACTCGAGATTGACACTACAGAAAAAGGGCTGATATCCAATTATCTCCAAAGAACTCCTCAAAGCCAACACAAAAAGCAGATAATCATGTCAAAAATGGGTAGAAGACATGGACAGACACTTCTCCATTGAAGACATATAAATGGCTAACAGACACATGGAAAAATGTTCATCATCACCAGCCATCAGGGAGATTCAGATCAAAACCACATTGAGGAACCATTTTACAGCAGTTAGAATGGCCAAAATAAACAAGACAGTGAACAAAAAGCATGTGGAGAAAGGGGAGCCCTCTTCCACTGTTGGTGGGAATGCAAGTTGATGCAGCCACTTTGGAAAACAACGTGGAGATTCCTTATGAAATTAAAGATAGAGCTACCTTATGACCCTGCAATTGCCCTACTGGGTATTTAACACAAAGATACAGATGTTGTAGATGAAGGGCCACCTGGATCTCCATGTTCATAGCAGCAATGGCCTCAGTCGTCAAACTATGGAAAGAGCCAAGATTCCCTTCAACAGAGGAGTGGATAAGGAAGATATGGTCCATGTACTTAATGGAATATTATGCCTCTGTCAGAAAGGATGAATACCCAACTTTTGTATCAACAGGGTCGGGACTGGAAGAGATTATGCTGAGTGAAATAAGTCAAGCAGTGAGAGCCAAGTATCATATGGTTTCATTTATTTGTGGAGCATCAGGAATAACATGGAGGACATGGGGAGATGGAGAGGAGAAGGAAGTTGGGGGAAATGGGAGACAGAGAGGAACCACGAGAGACTGTGGACTCTGAAAAATAACCTGAGGGTTTTAGAGGAGTGGGACATGATAGGTTGGGTGAGTCTGGCGGTTTGTATTATGGAGGGCATGTATCTCATGTAACACTGGGTGTGGTGCATAAACAATGAATACTGGAACGCTGAACAGAAATAAAAATATAAATAAAAATTTTAAAAATATTCAATAAGACATTTGTAAAGCTGCCATCTTCTTCATTAATTAAATGTCATCACTCATCAGAGAAAAAAAATGAAATATTTTGAATTGATATTCAATTTAGTTAACATATATTATATTATTAGTTTCAGGGGTTGAATTTTGTGACTCATAATTTGCATATAACACCTAGTACTCTTTATATCAAATGCTCTCCGTAATGCACATTGACTTCCTTCTAGCATATCTCTGTATGTTCCCTATAGTGAAGGGTTTCTTAAGATTTTCTTAATCTTTGTTTTCATCCTATTTTATTTATCCTTTCTTCCCCCTACATTCATTTGTTTTGTTTACTAAAGTGCACATATGAGTGAAATCATACGATATTTGTCTTTCTCTGACTGATTATTTCTTTTAGCATAATACCCTCTAGTTCCAATCACATTGTTATAAATGGCAATATTTCATTCTTTTTCATTCTATTGATATCTGAAAAATGTGTGTGGGGGGTGTGTGGGTATTTATATGAATATGAATTGATAAAGAAGTTGTGTATTTATATGGGTATTTATGTACCATATGTATTATATGGGTATTTATATGAATATGAATTGATAAAGAAGTTGTGATATATATCACAGAAGTGATATATGTGATTCTGTGATATATATCACAACTACTTTATCAACTCATCCCTAAAGGGTTATCTGGATTCTTTCCATGGATTACCTAGTGTGGACTTTACTGGTCTAAACATGGGGGTGCAGGTGGCCCTTTGAATGAGTATTTATTCAAAAAAATACCTATTAGTGTAGTTGTTGGGTCATAGTGTAGTTCTATTTTAATTTTTTGAGGAAACTCCATAATATTTTCCACGGTGGCTTCTCCAGTTGACATTCTCACAAACATTATAATATAACTCCCCTTCCACTGCATCCACATCAACATTTTTTTCTGAGTTGTTAATTTTAACCATTCTGAATATTATGAAGTGGTATCTCCTTGTGACATTGATTTGCATATTTCCAATACAGAGTGATGTTGAGTATTTTCTCATGTGTCTGTTAGTCATATGTTTGTCTTCTTTGGAGATTTCTTTTGTCCATTTCTTGACTGGATTTTTTGGTTTTAGGGTGTTGAATTTGGTAAATTATCTATAGATTTTGGATATTAGCCTTTATCTATTGTTTGCGAATGTTTGTGAATATCTGCTATTTCTATTGGTTGCCTTTTAGAGTTGTTGATTCTTACTTGTGATATAAAATTTTATTTTTTATTCTGAAGAAGTCCTAGTAGTTCATAGTGGCTTTTGTTTCCCTTGCTTGTGGTGACATGTCTAATGAAAAGTTTCTGTGGTAGAGGATAAAGAAGTTGCTGCCTGTGTTCTCCTCTAGGATTTTAATGAAGTACTGTCTCACATTTAGGCCTTTCATCCACTTTGAATTTATTACTGAGTATGGTGTAAGAATGTAGTCCACTTTCATTCTTCTCTATGTTGCTGTCCAATTTTCCCAGCACCCATTTTAGTTTTTCCCTGTTTTTTTTCAGAGATTAGGTGACCATAGAGTTGACAGTTCATTTCTGTGTTCTCTGTTCTGTTCCATGGATCCATGTGTCTGTCTCTCTGTTAATACCATAGTGTCTGGATGACTGCAACATTGCAATACAGCTTAAATTCTTGAATTCTGATGCTTTCAACTTTGAGTTTCTTTTTTAACATTACTTTGGCTCTTTGGTGTCTTTTGTGGTTCCAAACAAATTTTAGAATTGTTTGTTTCACCTCTGTGAAAAATGATGGTGGTATTTTGATAGGGATTGATTTTAATATGTTTATTGTTTTGGGTAGCATAGACATTTTAGCAATGTTTATTTTTCTAATCCATGAGCATAGAATGTTTTCCCATTTCTTTGTGCCTTCCTCAATTTCTTTATTAAATGATCTATACGTTTCAGAGTGCAGATCTTTTACCTCTTTGGTTAGCTTTATTCCTAAGTATCTTATGGCTTTTGGTGCAATTTGAAATGGGATCATTTCCATGATTTTTCATTCTGTGGCTTCACTGATAGTGTAAATAAATGCAAAAGATTTCTGTGTGTTGATTGCATATCCTGCAACTTTGCTTTCAGGTTTTCTACACAGAGTATCATATTGTCTGTGAAGAATGAGAGTTTGGCTTTATGGCTGATTTGAATGCCTTTTATTTATTTTTGTTTTCTGATTGGTGAAGCGAGGACTTCTAATAATATGTTGAACAAAAATGGGAAGAGTGGACATTCATGCTGTTTTCCTGACCATTGAAGATGATATTCACTGTGTGTTTTTTGCATATGGCCTTTATGACATTGAGGTGTGTTCCACCCATCCCTAAATAGTGGAAGATTTTGGTCAAGAAAAGATGCCGTATTCTTTTCAAAACATTTTTCTGCATCTATTGATAAGATCTTATGATTCTTATCCTTTCTTTATTAATGTGGTGTATCAAGTTGATTGATTTGTGCATGTTGAACCATCCCTGTAGCCCAAGAATAAAGCCTACTTGGTCATGGTAGATAATTGTTTTATGTACTATTGGAACCTATTGGCTAGAATTTTAGTGAGAATCCGTGTTCATCAGGTATTTTGGTCTGTGATTCTCTTTTCTTTGTGGGCTCTTTGTCTGCTATGGGATTGGGGTGATGCTGGCCTCATAGAATGTGCTTGAAAGATTTCCTCCATTTCTATTTTTAAAACAGTTTCAGAAGACTAAGTATTAATTCTTTTTAAAAATATTTTTATTTTTAAATTTTTAATTTAAAATTATTTATTTTTTTCAGTGGTCCAAGATTCATTGTTTATGCATTACACCCATTGCTCCAGCAATACGTGCCCTCCTTAGTACCTACCATCAGGCTCACCCAACCCCCACCTCCCTCCCCTCCAAAACCCTCAGTTGGTTTCTCAGAGTCCACAGTCTCTCATGGTTCATCTCCCCCTCAGATTTCCCCTGAATTCCTTCTCATCCCCATCTCCCAATGTCCTCTGTGTTATTCCTGATGCTCCACAAATAAATTAAACCATATGATACTTGACTCTCACTGCTTGACTTATTTCACTCAGCATAATATCTTCCAGTCCCGACCCTGTTGATATAAAAGTTGGGTATTCATCCTTTCTGATGGAGGCATAATATTCCATTAAGTACATGGACCATATCTTCCTTATCCACTCCTCTGTTGAAGGGCATCTTGGCTCTTTCCATAGTTTGACGACTGTGGCCATTGCTGTTATGAACACGGGGATGCAGGTAACCCTTCATCTACTAAATCTCTATCTTTGGGTTGAATACCCAGTAGGGCAATTGCAGGGTCATATGGTAGCTCTATTTTTAAAATATTTTTAAAATTTACTTATTTATTTAAATTTCTTTTCAGTGTAACAGTATTCATTGATTTTGCACCACACCCAGTGCTCGATGCAACACGTGCCTTCCATATTACCCAACACCTGGTCCCAACCTCCCACTCACCGCCCCTTCAAGACCCTTGAAGGTTGTTTTTCAGAGTCCATAGTCTCTCTTGGTTCATTTCCCCTTCCAATATCCATCAACTCCCTTCTCCTCTCCATCTCCCCATGTCTTCCATGTTATTTGTTATGCTCCACAAATAAGTGATACCATATGATACTTGACTCTCTCTGCTTGACTTATTTTGCTCAGCATAATCTCTTCCAGTCCCATCCATGTTGCCACAAAAGTTGGGTATTCATCCTTCCTGATGGAGGCATAATACTCCATCATGTATATGGACCACATCTTTCTTATCCATTCTTCTTTTGAAGGGCATCTTGGTTCTTTCCACAGTTTGGCGACTGTGACCATTGCTGCTATAAACATTGGGGTACAGATGGCTCTTCTTTTCACAACATCTGTATCTTTGGGGTAAATACCCAGTAGTGCAATTGCAGGGTCATAGGGAAGCTCTATTTGTAATTTCTTGAGGAATATCCACACTGTTCTAGAAAGTGGCTTCACCAACTTGCATTCCCCCCAAGAGTGTAAGAGGGTTCCCCTTTCTCCACATCCTCTCCAGCACACGTTGTTTCCTGTCTTGGTAATTTTGGCCATTCTAACTGGTGTAAGGTGATATCTCAATGTGGTTTTAATTTGAATCTCCCTGGTTGCTAGTGATGATTATCATTTTTTCATGTGTCTGATAGCCATTTGTATGTCTTCATTTGAGAAGTGTCTGTTCATATCATCTGCACATTTTTTGATATGATTATCTGTTTTGTGTGTGCTGAGTTTGAGGAGTTCTTTATAGATCCTGGATATCAACTGCAATCAGACAACAAAGATAAATAAAAGGTATCCAAATTGACAATGAAGAAGTAAACCTCTCTCTCTCTTCGCAGAAGACATGATTCTTTATATTGAAAACCCCAAAGACTCCACCCCCAAACTACTAGAACTCATACAGGAATTCAGTAACGTGGCAGGATAGAACGTCAATGTACAGAAATCAGTTGATTTCTTATACACTAACAATGAAAATACAGAAAGGGAAATTAGAGAATTGATTCTATTTACTATAGCACCAAGAAACATAAGATACCTGGGAATAAACCTAATCAAAGAGGTAAGGGATCTGTACTCGAGGAACGACAGAACACTCATGAAAGAAGTTGAAGAAGACACGAAAAGATGGAAGACCATTCTATGCTCTTGGATCGGAAGAATAAACATTGTTAAAATATCAATACTGCCTAGAGCAATCTATACTTTTAATGCCATTCCAATGAAAATTCCACTGGTATTTTTCAAAGAGCTGGAGCAAATAATCCTAAAATTTGTATGGAATCAGAAGAGATCCCGAATTGCTAAGGAAATGTTGAAAGACAAAAACAAAACTGGTGGCATCACGTTAACCGATTTCAAGCTTTACTACAAAGCTGTGATCGCCAAGACAGTGTGGTACTGGCATAAAAACAGACACATAGACCAGTGGAACAGAGGGGAGAGCCCAGATATGGACCCTCACCTCGATGGTCAAATAGCCTTCAACAAAGCTGGAAAAAATATACAGTCGAAAAAAGACAGTCTCTTCAATCAATGGTGCTGGGAAAACTGGAAAGCTATATGTAGAAGAATGAAACTCAACCATTCTCTTACACTGTACAAAAAGATAAACTCAAAATGGACAAAAGACCTCAACATGAGACAGGAATCCGTTAGAATCCTAGAGGAGAACATAGGCAGTAACCTCTTCGATATCAGCCACAGCAACTTCTTTCAAGATATGTCTCTAAAGGCAAAGGAAACAAAAGCTAAAATGAACTTTTGGGACTTCATCAAGATCAAAAGCTTCTGCACAGCAAAGGAAACATTCAACAAAACAAAGAGGCAATCCATGGAATGGGAGATGATATTTGAAAATGACAGTACAGACAAAAGTTTGATATCTATTTTTAATTTCTTAAGGAATCTCCCCATTATTTTCCAAAGTGCCTTCCCCAACTTGCATTCCTACCAACAGTGGAAGAGGGTTTCCCTTTCTCCACATCCTTTCCAACACTTTTAGTTTACTGTCTTGTTAATTTTGGCCATTCTAACTCGTGTGAGGTGGTATCTCAATGTGGTTTTGATGGGAATATCTCTGATGCCTAATGAGGATTAACATTTTTTTCATATATCTTTCAGCAATCTGTCTGTTACTACAAAGCTATGGTCACCAACACAGCACAGTACTGCACAAAATCAGACACATAGACCAGTGGAACAGAGTAGAGAGCCCACATATGGACCCACAACTCTATAGTCAAATAATCTTTGAAAAAGTAGGAACAAATATACAGTTGGAAAAAGTGTCTTCCATGGTGCTGGGAAAATTGGACAGCTCTACATAGAATAATGAAGCTTGACCATTTCCTTATACCATACAAAAATATAAACTTGAAATGGATACAAGACTTCAATGTTAGGCAGGAATCTATCAAAATCCTAGAGGAGAACATAAGCTGTAACTTCTTCATCATCTGCCACAGCAACTTCTTTCAAGTCACGTCTCCAAAAGAAAGGAAACAAAAGCAAAAATGAACTTTTGCAACTTCATCAAGATCAAAAGCTTCTGCATAGTAAAGCAAACAGTTAACAAAGAAGCAACCCACAGAATGGAAGAAGATATTCACAAATGACAGTACAGACAAAGGGCTTATATCCAAGATCTATAAAGAACTCGTCAAACTCAACACTCAAAAAACAAATAATCAAGTCAAAAAATGGGCAGAAGACATGGGCAGACACTTCTGCAAAGAAGACATACAAATGGCTAATTCTGTTTTTAAATGTCAGAATTCCTCTGGGAAGCCATCCAGTCTTGGATTCCTGTTTGTTGAAAGATTTTTGATTACTGATTCAGTTTCTTTCTCGGTTATATGTCTGTTCAGATTTTGTATATCTTTCCGTTTCAGTTTTGGTCATTGATATGTTTCTAGGAATTTATCCATTTATTCCAAATTGCCTAATTTGCTGACACAAAATTGCTCATAATATTTTTATTATGTGCAGTTAGTCAACGTATAGCACTTCATAATTTTCTGATGTAGTGTTCAATGTTTCATTAGTTGTGTGTAATACCCAGCGCTCATCACATTACATCCCCTCCTTAATACCCATCACCTGGTTATCCCATAATCCCCACACCCTCCTTTCTGTAACTCTCAGTTTGTTTAATGGAGTTCAGAGTCTATCATGGCTTATCCCCTTCTCTAGTGTCTTCCTTTTCAGTTTTCCCTCCCTTCCTATATGGTTCTCTGTTTAATTCCTTATATTCCACATGTGTGAGAAACCATATGATCATTGTATTTCTCTGATTGTCTTATTTCACTTACCATAATCCCCTCCAGTTCCATCCATGTCAATGCAAATGGTAGCTATTCATCCTTTCTGATGGCTACGTAGTAGTCCACTGTATATATGAACAACATATTCTTTATTCAGTCATCCACTGAAGCACATTTTGGCTCCTTCCAGTTGGCTATTTTGGATATTGCTACTATGACCATTGCGGTGTATATTTCCCTTCTTTTCACTACATCTATATCATTGTGTTCTTATAATTGTTTGTATTTCTTCAGTGTTTGTTTTATTCTACCCTCTTTCATTCCTGATTTTATTTGGGTCCTTTATGTTCCTTTTGGTGATTCTGGCTAGTGATTTATCTATCTTGTTAATTCTTTCCAAGAACCAGCTCTTAGTTTCATTGGTGTATTCTACTTGAAAAAAATACTGTATCATTTGCATATCAATGCATAAATGTATTGATTTATGCTCTAATCTTTATTATTATAATATATATATATAATATTGCTACTGTAATTATTATTATTGTTATTATTATAGTTTGGATTAGTGTGCATGGATGCCTGCATGGCTTAGTTGGTTAAGTGGAAAGCTGTTGATTTCATCTCAGGTCATAATCTCAGGATCCTGGGATCAAGCAGCATGTCGAGCTCCATGCTCAGTTGAGAGTCTGCTTGAGATTCCCTCCATCTCCCTCTGCCCCTCCTCTTGTGCTCCCCCTCTGTCTAAAATCAATCAATCTTAAAAAAATAAAGATAAGCATACATATATTACTTAGAATTATTACTATTATTATTTTTTTAGGTTTATACCTAGTAGCACAATTTGTGGATGGTGGTATTTCTATTTTCAATTTTTTGAGGAACCTCCATAGTATTTTCCAGAGTGGCTGCACCAGATTGCATTGCTGCCAACAGTGCAAGAAGGATCCCATTACTCTACATGTTCCTGAAGACGCATTGTTTCTTGTGTTGTCAATTTTAGCCATTCTGACAGTTGTGAGATGCTATCTCATTGTAGTTTTTATTTGTAGTTCCCTGAAGATCAGTGATGTTAAACATCTTTACAAGTGTCTGTTGGCTATCTGTATGTCTTTTGGGGGATACTGTTTATCATATCTTCTGACCATTAGATATTCAAGTTTGGGGTATTAAGTTTGATATCTTCTTTGTATTTTTTGCATACTAACCCTTTATCAGATGTGTCATTTACAAATATCTTCTCTCAATCTAAAGATTGACTTTTAGATTTGTTGATTATTTCCTTCATTTTGCACGGGCTTTTTTAGTTTGATGAAGCCCCAATATCTTATTTTTACTTTTGTTTCCCTTATGTCAAGAGACATATCAAGAAAGAAGTTATGGGGCACCCGAGTGACTCAGTCATTAAGTGTCTGCCTCTAGCTCAGGTCATAGGCTCAGGATCCTGGGATTTAGTGCGACATCAGGGTGCCTGCTCCATAGGGAAACTGTTTCTCCCTCTCCCACTTACCCTGCTTGTGTTTCCTATTTCTCTCTCTCTCTGTCAAATAAATAAATAAAATCTTAAAGAAAGAAAGAAAGAAAGAAAGAAAGAAAGAAAGAAAGAAAGAAAGAAGAAAAGAAAAGAAAGAAGAAAGAAAGAAAGGAAGAAAAATAATTTGCTATGGCCAGTGTCACATAAGTTACTGTATGTGTTCTACTCTAGGATATTTATGGTTTCAGGCCTCATATTTAGGTCTTTCATCCAAGTTAAATATATATATATATATATATATTTTTTTTTTTTTATTTGAGAGAGAGAGAGAGAGGATGAGTGGAAGAAGGGGCAGAGGGAGAGAGAGAAGCAGAGTCGGTACTGAACAAGAAGCTAGATGCCATGAGGGACTTGATCCCAGGACACTGACATCATGACCTGAGCCAAAAGGGAGACACTTAACCAACTAAACCACCCAGGCAACCCTGAGTTGAATATATCTTTGCACATTAAGAAAGTGGTCTAGTTTCTTTCTTTTGCAGGTAGATGTCCAGTTTTCACAACACCATTTGTTGAAGAAACTTTCTGTACTATTTGACATTCTTCCCTGCTTTGTTAAAGAGTAATTGATTATATGTTTTTTTTTAATTTATTTTCAGCATAACAGAATTCATTGTTTTTGCACCACACCCAGTGCTCCATGCAATGCATGCCCTCCATATAACCACCATCTGGCTCCCCCAACCTCCCACCTTGTGTTCATTTCTGGATCCTTTCTGTTCCATTGGTCACTGTGGCTACTTTTCTGACAGTGCCATACTGTCTTGATCACTACAACTATCTAATAGAACATGAACTCTGGAATTGCTTTGCTTCTAATTTCCAAATTTTCTTTGGTTATTGAGGACTTTTGTGATTCCATACAAATTTTAGGATTCTTTTTTTGTAGTACTATGAAAAATGTGGTCAGTATTTTTTTAAGATTTTCCTTATTTTTGTTTTAAGATTTTCCTTATTTTTGTATTTATGTATATATTTATCTGAGAGAAGAGAGGGGGAGAAAGAAAGACTGTGAGCACGGTAGTGGGCAGAGGAGAAGAGGGAGAGGGAAAAACAAATTCCCTGCTCAGCATGGAGTCTGACTAAATCCCAGGAATGTGGGATTTTGACCTGAGCCAAAACCTGACACTTAACCAACTGAGCCACCCAGGTACCCCATTGTTAGTATTTTGATAGAGGTGCATTCTGATATTTATATTACTTTTGGTAATATCAACTTTTAACACTATGTGTTCTTCCAATCCATGAGCATGGAATGTCTTTCCAATTCTCTATATTCTGTACAGTTTCTTTCATCAATGTTTTATAATATTCAGAATATAGATCCCACTCTTTTGATTAGGTTTATTTGTAGGTATCTTAATATTTTTGGTGGAATTATAAATTGAATTGATTATTTAATTTCTCTTTCTGCTGCTTCATTTTTCATGTATAAAAATGCTGTTGATTTCTGTATGTTGATTTTGTATCCTGAATATTTACTGGATTTTTGTGTCAGTTCTAGAAGTTTCTTTATAGATTCTTTCAGGTTTTTTTTTTTTTTTCTAGAGAGAATCATGCCCTCTGCAAATAGTGAAAGTTTCATTTCTTCCTTGCTGATTTGGATGCCTTTTATTTATTTTGCTAGGACTTCCACCACTATGTTAAATAACAGTGGTGAGAGTGGACATCTTGTCTATTTCCTGATCATAGAAGAGAAGCTTTCAGTTTTTCCCCTTGGAGGATGTATTACCTGTGGGTTTTTCACATATAAGTCCTTTATTTTGTTCAGGTGTGTTGCCTCTAAACATAATTTTTTTTTTGCAGTTTTGTTAATTGTGAATGTTTGCTGTATTTTGTCAAATGATTTTTCTGTATCTATGAAATGAACATATTCACCTCATTCTTTCTTTTTATTGATGTTGCATGAATCATACTGATTGATTTACAGGTATTGAACTGCCCTTGTATCCCAAGAATAACTTTCAATTTATTGTGTGAATTATTACTTTTATTTTCTAATGTATTGCTGGGTAGAGTTTGGTAGTATTTTACTGGGAATTTTTGTACCCATGTTCATGAGTGATATTGACCCATAGTTCCCATTTTGAGTGGATTATTTATCCAGGTTGTTATCATGTAAAATTTGGCCTCATAAAAAACTTTGGAAGTTTCCTTTCTTTTTTGGGTGGTGGTGGGTGGGACATATTTGGAGTATAGATGCTTTTTTTAGGTGTTTGATAGAATTCACCTGTGATGTTATTGGGTCCTGGGTATTTGTTCATTGGGAGTTTTTTGATTACTGAGTCTATTTCTTTGTGGGGTATTGATCTGTTCCAGTGTTCTATTTCTTCCAGTTTCGGTTTTTGTAGTTTATATGTTTATAGAAATTTAGCCTTATGATCTAGGTTGTCATTGTATTCTAAGTCTTTTTATTTCTGTATTGTTGGTTGTTATTTCTCTGGTCTCATTTATAATTTTATTTGTTGGTGTCCTTTCTATTTTTTTTTAATAATTCTAGCCAGAATGTTATTGGTTTCATTTTTTTTTTCAAATAACCATCTCCTCATTTCATTGATTTGTTTGAACTTTGATTTTTTCTTTAGTTTTTGTGTCATTGATTTCTACTCTAATAATTATTATTTCATTCCTTCTGCTAGCTTTAGACTTCATTTCTTGTTGTTTTCCTAGCACCTTTAGGTGTATGGTGAGTTCACTTCAGATGTGTTCCTGTTTCTTTAAGTAGGCCCATATTGCCATATAATTCCCTCTTAGGCCTACTTTTGCTGAATCACAAAGATTTTAGACAATTCTGTCTTCATTTTCATTTGTTTCCATGTACTTTTTAAATTTGTTCTTTGATTTCCTGGTTAATCAATTCCTTGTTTAGTAGCATGTTGTTTAATTTCCATTTATTTGTGGTGTTTCCAAAATTTTTCTTGTAGTCGACTGCTGGATTCATAGTGTTGTGGTCAGACTAAATACATACTATGATTCTGATGTAGAAAAATGTTACGGTTCAAAGTCAATGGCTAAGAAAGACTTTTTGAGACATCTTTGCCTCAAAAAGGTGATTTTATTAAAGCACGGGGAAAGGACCCATGGGGAGAAAAAGCTACAATGAGGTCATGAGGAGTGGCCCATTATATACTGTCAAGTTGAGAGGGAGTTAGGGATAGCGTAAGTCTCTAAGGAATTTTGGAAGCAAGGTTTCCAGGACCTTGAGAGGGCCAGCTATTGTTGGGAAAATGTGACTTATTACTGTCTACTAAAGCCATAATCATGAGACTCTTTCAGTTGTATATCAGTGGGCAATATGCTTGGGGGATGATTGCCAACATGTATCTTCGTGGGATAAGAGATAAAGGAAATTTCGAAGGGGATTTTTATACACTAAACTATACATACAGAATCCTGGTGGGGAACAGGGGGGATTGGGGTAGGATTGTCTTTTGAACTTAACAAAATAACACTGAGGCAATTGAGTCCCTAAAAGAATGTCACTCTGACTGTTGCAAGGACATGTCAATGGGCTGTAGGAAGTAAGGAAATTTAATATTTTTTTCTTCTGCCTTTGTTTCCCACATTATTTCAGTCTTTTTGTTCTTATTGAGGCCTGATGTGGGACCTAATATGTGATCGCTTCTGGAGAATGTACCATGTGTACTGGAAAAGAAATTGTACTCTGTTGTTTGAGAATTGTTTGAATATGTCTGTTCAGTCCATATGGTCCAATGTGTGTCATTTAAAGCCATTGTTTTCTTCTTGATTTTATTTTTAGATCATCTGCTCATTGAACAAAATGGGGTTTTAAAGTCCCTACTATTATTGTGTTATTATCAAATAGTTCCATTACATTTTCTTTTAATTGTTTGTATATTTCGGTGTTCTCATGCTGGTTGCATAAATATTTACAATTATTAGATCTTGCTGGATTGTTCTATTTATTACTATATAGTGCCTTTTTAAAAAATCTTGTTACACTTTTTGTTTAAAGAATGTAAAAAGATCAGGGGGCCTGGGTGGCTTAGTGGGTTAAAGCCTCTGCGTTCGGATTGGGTCATGATTCCAGGGTCCTGGGATTGAGCCCCACATCAGGCTCTCTGCTCAGCAGGGAGCCTGCTTCCTCCACTCTGGGATCTAGCCCCGCATCCAGCTCTCTGCTCAGCAGGGAGTCTGCTTCCTCCTCTCTCTCTCTCTGCCTGCCTCTCTGCCTACTTGTGATGTCTGTCAAATGAATAAATAAAATCTTTAAAAAAAAGAATGTAAAAAGATCATATTTTCGTATGATAGTAACATTTCTCATCTGGCTTTCTTTTGATATCCTTTTGTATGATAAATATTTCTGTATCCACTCACTTTCAATCAACAGGTGTCTTTAGGTATAAAGTGTGTTTTATGGCTGGATGTTTTATATATATGTGTGTATATATATATATATATATATATATATATATATATAATCTTGTTTTTTTATCTTACTTCTTTTGACAAGAACACTTTATCCATTTACATTCAAAGTAATTTTTATATCTTTGTATTTTTGCCTTTGTATAACTCATTTTTTCATTTTTTCTAGAGATCCGTTCTTCTTAAAAATTTTTAATTAACATACGATGTATATTTGTATCAGGGGTTCAGGTCTGTGTTTCATCAGTCTTACACAATTCACAGAACTCACCATAGCACATACAATCCCCAATATCTATCATCTAGCTACACCATCACTCTTGCCCCCCTCCCCACCAGAAACCCTCAGTTTGTCTCCTGAGATCTCTCATATTTTTTTTTCCTTCTCTGGTTTCATCTTGTTTCATTTTTCTCTCCCTTCCTCTATGATCTTTTCTTCTTTCTCAAATTCCTCATGTCAGTGAGATCATATGATTGTCTTTCTCTGATTGACTTATTTCACTTAGTATAATACCCTCTAGTTTCATCCACATCATTGCAAATAGCAATATTCAAGATTTTCCATGGCTGCATACTATTCCATTGTAGATACACACCACATCTTTATTTCCATTCATCTGCTGATGGACATTCCATAGTTTGGTTATAGCAGACATTTATTCTATAAACATTCGGGTGCATGTGCCCTTCAGATCATTACATTTCTTTCTTTAGGGTAAATACCCAGTAGTGCAACTGCTGGGTGGTAGGGTAGCTCTATTTTCAACTTTTTGAGAAACCTCCACACTGTTTTCCAGAGTGGCTGTACCACCTAGCATTCCCTACAACAGTGTAGGAGCATTCCCCTTTCTGCACTTCCTCACCAACACCTGCTGTTTCCTGAACTGGTTAATTTTAGCTATTCTGACTGGTGTGAGGTGGTTTCTCACTGTGGATTTGATTTGAATTTCCCTGATACCAAGTGATATTGAGCACTTTTTCATGCGTCTCTTGACCATTTGGATGTCTTCTTTGCAGAAACGTCTTTTCATATCTGCTGTTCATTTCTTGATTGGATTCTTTGTTTTTTGGGTGTTGAGTTTGATAGGTTCCTTATAGATTTTGGATATGAGCACATTAGCTGATATGTCATTTGCAGATATCTTCTCCTATCCTGTCCGTTGTCTTTTGTTTTTGTTGAATGTCTCCTTTGCTGTACAAAAGTTTTCATCTTGATGAAGTCCCAATAGTTCATTTTGCTCTTTCTTCCCTTCCCTTTGGTGATGTTTCTAGGAAGAATTTGCTGTGGCAGAGGGCAAAGAGATTGCTGCCTGTGCTCTCCTCAAGGATTTTGATAGATTCCTGTCTCACATTGAGGTCTTTCACCCATTTTGAACATATTTTTGTGTGTGGTTTAAGGAACTGGTCCAGTTACATTCTTCTTCATGTGGCTGTTCAATTTTCCCAACACCATTTGTTGAAGAGACTGTCTTCTTTACCACTGGACATTCTTTCTTCCTTTCTCAAAGATTAGTTGACTATAGACTTGAAGGTCCATTTCTGGACTCTCAATTTTGTTCCATTGATCTATGTGTCTGTGTTTGTTTGTTTGTTTTGTTTTGTTAGTACCATACTATACTGATGCTCACAGATTTGTAATATTACTTGAAGCCTGGAATTGTGATGCTGCCAGCTTTGGTTTACTTTTTCAGCATTCCTCTGGCTATTCAGAGTTTTTTTTGTTGTTGTTGTTCCATATAAATTTTAGGATTATTTCTACCATTTCTGTGAAAAAAGTTAATGGTATTTTGATATGGATCGCATTAAATTTGCATATTGCTCTACATAACATGGACATTTTAACAATATTTGTTCTTCCAATCCATGAACATAGATTTTTTTCTCCATTTCTTGGTGTCTTTATCAATTTCTTTCATGAGTACTCTATAGTTTTCTCAGTAAGATTTCTTTACGTCTGTGGTTAGATTTATTCCTAGGTATCTCATGGTTGGGGTGAAATTTTAAATGGGATAAACCCCTTAATCAATTTTTTCAGTCGTGTTAATGGTGTATAGAAATGCAACTGATTTCTTTGCATCAATTTCATAGCCTGACACTTTACTGAATTCCTGTGTGAGTTCTAGCACTTTTAGAGTGGAATCTTTTGGTTTTTCTGCACAAAGTGTCATATCATCTGCAAAAAGCGAGAGTTTGACTTCTTCTTTGCCAATCCAGATTCTTTTTATTTATTTTTGCTGTCTGATTGCTGAGGCTAGAACTTCTAGTACTATGTTGACTAGCAGTGGTGATAATGGACAGTCCTGTCATGTGCCTGAGGCTTGGGGAAAAACTCTCAGTTTTCCTCATTGATAATGATATTTGCTGTGGGTTTTTCAAAGAAGGTTTTGATGATGTTGAGGAATGCACTCTCTATCCCTACACTATGAAGAGTATTGGTCAATAATGGATGCTGTACTTTGCCAAATGCTTTCGCAACATCTGTTGAGAGTATTATATGTTTCTTGTTCTTTATTTTATTAATGTATTGTATCATATTGATTAATTTGTGGATGTCGAACCAACCCTGCAACTCAGGAATGAATCCCACTTGGTCATGATGATAATTTTTTGAATGTATATTGGATCCCACTGGCTAGGATTTTGGTGAGAATTTTTGCATCTGTTATCAGGGATATTGCTCTATATTTCTCCGTTTTGAATGGGGTCTTTGGTTTTGGGATCAAGCTCATGCTGGCCTTATAAAATGAGTTTGGAAGTTTTCCTTCCATTTCTTTTTTGGAACAATTTCAGGAGTATAGATATTAATTATTCTTTTAATGTTTTGTATAATTCTCCTCTTATTTATGGGAGATTTTTCTTTTATTTTATTTTCTTTTTTTTAATTTCTTTTCAGAATAACAGTATTCATTGCTTTTTGCACCACACCCAGTACTCCATGCAATACATGCCCTCCCTATTACCCACCACCTGATTCCCCAACTTCCAACCCGCGCCCCTTAAAAACCCACAGGTTGTTTTTCAGAGTCCATAGTCTCTCATGGTTCATCTCCCCTTCCAATTTCCCTCAAATTCCTTCTCCTCTCCATCTCCGCATATCCTCCATGTTCTTTGTTATGCTCCACAAATAAGTGAAACCATATGATACTTGACTCTCTCAGCTTGACTTATTTCACTCAGCATAATCTCTTCCAGTCCCATCCATGTGGCTACAAAAGTTGGGTATTCATCATTTCTGATGGAGGCATAATACTCCATCGTGTATATGGACCACAACTTCCTTATCCATTCATCCGTTGAAGGGCATCTTTGTTTTTTCCACAGTTTGACAACTGTGACCATTGCTGCTATAAACATTGGGGTACAGGTGGCTCTTCTTTTCACTACATCTGTATCTTTGGGGTAAATACCCAGCAGTGCAATTGCAGGGTCATAGGGAATCTCTATTCTTAATTTCTTCAGGAATCTCCATACTGTTCTCCAAAGTGGCTGCACTAACTTGCATTCCCACCAACAGTGTAAGAGGGTTCCCCTTTCTCCACATCCTCTCCAACACACGTTGTTTCCTGTCTTGCTAATTTTGGCCATTCTAACTGGTGTCAGGTGGTATCTCAATGTGGCTTTAATTTGAATCTCCCTGATGGCTAGTGATGATGATCATTTTTTCATGTGTCTGATAGCCATTTGTATGTCTTCGTTGGAGAAGTGTCTGTTCCTATCTTCTGCCCATTTTTTGATATGATTATCTGTTCTGTGTGAGTTGAGTTTGAGAAGTTCTTTATAGATCCTGGATAAAAACCTTTTCTCTGTACTGTCATTTGCAAATATCTTCTCCCATTCCGTGGGTTGCCTTTTTGTTTTGTTGACTGTTTCCTTCGCTGTGCAGAAGCTTTTGATCTTGATGAAGTCCCAAAAGTTCATTTTCGCTTTTGTTTCCTTTGCCTTTGGAGACATATCTTGAAAGAAGTTGATGTGGCTGATATCGAAGAGGTTACTGCCTATGTTCTCCTCTAGGATTCTGATGGATTCCTGTCTCACCTTGAGTTCTTTTATCCATTTCGAGTTTATCTTTGTGTACGGTGTAAGAGAATGGTCGAGTTTCATTCTTCTACATATCGCTGTCCAGTTTTCCCAGCACCATTTATTGAAGAGACTGTCTTTTTTCCATTGAATATTTTTTCCTGTTTTGTCGAAGATTATTTGACCATAGAGTTGAGGGTCCATATCTGGGCTCTCCACTCTGTTTCACTGGTCTATGTGTCTGTTTTTATGCCAGCACCATGCTGTCTTGGTGATCACAGCTTTGTAGTAAAGTTTGAGATCAGGTAACGTGATGCCGCCAGTTTTGTTTTTGTTTTTCAACATTTCCTTAGCAATTCGGGGTCTCTTCTGATTCCATGCAAATTTTAGGATTATTTGCTCCAGGTCTGTGAAAAATATCGGTGGAATTTTGATCGGAATGCCATTAAAAGTATAGATTGCTGGGGCCCCTAGGTGGTTCAGTGGGTTAAATCCTCTGCCTTAAGCTCAGATCATGATCGCCGGGTCCTGGGATTGAGCCCCACATCGGGCCCTCTGCTCAGCAGGGAGCCTGCTTCCTCCTCTCTCTCTCTGTCTGCCTCTCTGCATACTTGAAATCTCTGTCAAATAAATAAATAAAATATTTTAAAAAAGTATAGATTGCTCTAGGCAGTATAGACATTTTAACAATGTTTATTCTTCCAATCCAAGAGCATGGAACAGTCTTCCATCTTTTTGTGTCTTCTTCAATTTCTTTCATGAGTGTTCTGTAGTTCCTCGAGTACAGGTCCTTTACCTCTTTGGTTAGGTTTATTCCCAGGTATCTTATGGTTCTTGGTGCTATAGTAAATGGAATCGATTCTAATTTCCCTTTCAGTATTTTCATTGTTAGTGTATAAGAAAGCCACTGATTTCTGTACATTGACTTTGTATCCTGCCACGTTACTGAATTGCTGTATGAGTTCTAGTAGTTTGGGGGTGGAGTCTTTGGGGTTTTCCATATAAAGAATCATGTCATCTGCGAAGAGAGAGAGTTTGATTCTTCCTTGCCAATTTGGATACATTTTATTTCTCTTTGTTGTCTGATTACCATTGCTAGAACTTCTAATACTATGTTGAACAAGAGTGGTGAGAGTGGGCATCCTTGTCGTGTTCCCGATCTCAACGGGAAGGCTGCAAGCTTTTTCCCATTGAGGATGATATTTGCTGTGGGTCTTTCATAGGTAGATTTTATGAAGTTCAAGACTGGTCCCTCCATCCCTATACTTTGAAGCGTTTTCATCAGGAACGGATGCTGGATTTTGTCAAATGCTTTTTCTGCATCAATTGAGAGGACCATGTGGCTCTTCTCTCTTCTCTTATTGATTTGTTCTATCACATTGATTGATTTGCGAATGTTGAACCAACCTTGCAACCCAGGGATGAATCCCACCTGGTCATGGTGGATAATCTTTTTAATGTGCTGCTGGATCCTGTTTGCTAGGATCTTGTTGAGAATCCTTGCATCCATATTCATCAGTGATCCTGGTCTGCAATTCTCCTTTTTGGTAGGGTCTTTGCCTAGTTTGGGGATCAGGATAATGCTGGCTTCATAAAAAGAGTCTGGAAGTTTTTCTTCTGCTTCAATTTTTTTTTTTTTTATGCTAACATTTTTTTTCCATTTTATTTATTTTTTCAGCGTAACAGTATTCATTCTTTTTGCACAACACCCAGTGCTCCATGCAAAACGTGCCCTCCCCATTACCCACCACCTGTTCCCCCAACCTCCAGACTATGGAAAGAACCTAGATGTCCATCAACAGATGAATGGATAAAGAAGATGTGGTATATATACACAATGGAATACTATGCAGCCATCAAAAGAAATGAAATCATGCCATTTGCGACGACGTGGATGGAACTAGAGCGTATCATCCTTAGTGAAATAAGTCAATCGGAGAAAGACAACTATCATATGATCTCCCTGATATGAGGACATGGAGAAGCAACATGGGGGGGTAGGGGGATAGGAGAAGAATAAATGAAACAAGATGGGATTGGGAGGGAGACAAACCATAAATGACTCTTAATCTCACAAAACAAACTGGGGGTTGCTGGGGGGAGGTGGGATTGGGAGAGGGGGAGCGGGCTATGGACATTGGGGAGGGGAGGCGAACCATAAGAGACTATGGACTCTGAAAAACAACCTGAGGGTTTTGAAGGGTCAGGGGTGCTTCAATTTTTTGAAATAGCTTAAGGAGAATTGGTGTTATTTCTTCTTTGAAAGTTTGGTAGAATTCCCCAGGGAATCCGTCAGGTCCTGGGCTCTTGTTTTTGGGGAGGTTTTTGATGACTGTTTCAATCTCGTTACTAGATACCAGTCTATTCAGGTTGTCAATTTCTTCCTCGTTCAATTTTGGGAGTTTGTAGTATTCCGGGAATGCAATCATTTCATCTAGGTTGCTTAGCTTTTTGGCATATAACTGTTGGTAATAATTTCTGATGATTGTTTCTATTTCCTTGGTGTTCGTTGTGATCTCTCCCTTTTCATTCATAATTTTATTAATTTGGGCTTTCTCTCTTTTCTTTTGGATTAGTGTGGCCAATGGTTTATCGATCTAATTGATTCTTTCAAAAAACCACCTTCTAGTTTCATTGATACGTTCTACTGTATCTCTCGTTTCTACCTCATTGATCTCTGCTCTAATCTTGATTATTTCCCTTCTTGCATGTGGAGTTGGTTTGATTTGTTGTTGATTCTCCAGTTCTTTAAGGTGTAGAGACAGCTGGTGCATCCTGGATTTTTCAATTTTTTGGAGGGAGGCTTGGATGGCTATGTATTTCCCCCTTAGAACCGCCTTTGCAGTTTTGGACCAAAGTGTCTTCATTCTCATTGGTTTCCATGAATTGTTTAAGTTCATCTTTGATCTCCTGGTTGATCCAGGCATTCTTAAGCAAGGTGATCTTTAGCTTCCAGGGGTTTGAGTTCCTTCTGAACTTTTCCTTGTGACTGAGTTCCAATTTCATGCATTGTTATCTGAGAATATGCAGGGAATAATGTCAGTCTTTTGGTATCATTTGAGCCCTGCTTTGTGACCCAGTATGTGGTCTATTCTGGAGAAGTTTCCATGTGCACTTGAGAAGAATGAGTATTCTGTTGTTTTAGGGTGGAATGTTCTGTATGTCTATGAAGTCCATCTGGTCCAATTTTTCATTCAATGCTCTTATTTCTTTATTAATTTTCTGCTTTGATGATCTGTCTATTTCTGAGAGAGGTTTATTAAGATCTCCTACTATTATTGTATTCATATCAATATGACTCCTTATCTTGATTAATAGTTTTCTTATGTAATTGGGTGCTCCCATATTGGGGGCATAGATATTCACAATTGTTAGATCATCTTGGCGGATAGTCCCTTTAAGAATCATGTAGTGTCCTTCTGTATCTCTGACTACAGTCTTTAGTTTATAATCTAATTTATCTGATATGAGAATCGTTACCCCGGCCTTCTTTTGAGGCCCTTTGGCATGAAAGATGCTTCTCCATCCCTTCACTTTCAGTCTGGATGTATCCTTAGGTTCAAAATGGGTCTGTTATAGACAACATATGGATGGGTCCTGTCGTTTTATCCAATCTGCAACCCTGTGTCGTTTTATGGGCGCATTTAGGCCATTCACATTGAGAGTGATTACTGAGAGATAGGTTTTTATTGACATCGTGTTGCCTTTGAAGACTTTCTGTCTGTAGATTGTTTCTATATTTCTGTTCAATGATATTCTTAGGATTTTTTCTCTTTTATAGGACCCCCCATAATATTCCCTGCAGTGTCAGCTTGGTGGTTGCATAGTCTTTTAAGCCTTGCCAGTTTTGGAAACTCTTTATCTCTCCATCCATTTTAAATGTCTGTCTTGCTGGATAGAGTATTCCCCGTTGCATGTTCTTCTCATTTAGTTCTCTGAATATATTTTGCCAGCCCTTCCTGGCTTGCCAGGTCTCTGTGGAAAGGTCTGACGTTATTCTAATTTACTTTCCTCTGTATGTAAGGAGATTCTTTGTACTAGCTGCTTTTAAGAGGGTCAGTCGTGAAATATAATTCCTCATTCTAACTGTAAGGTGTCGTGAGGACTTTCGAGAATCTAAAATCTTGGGAGGAAATCGCTCTGCCTCTAGTACATGAACGTTGTTTCCATTCTTGAGATTGGGAAAATTTTCATAGACAACTTCTTCCACTATATCTTCTAGACTTCTTTCTTTTTCCTCCCCTTCAGGGATTCCAATAATTCTGACGTTGGAACATTTCATGGCATCATTTATTTCCCTGATTCTGTTTTCGTGGCTTCTGAGCTGTTTGTTCCAGGCTTCCTCCTGATCCTTTCTCTCTATCTGTTTGTCCTCCAGATCAGAAATTCTATCTTCTGTCTCAGTTCCCCTAGCTTTTTGAGAATTTAGAGTAGATTGGAACTCATTGAGAGCATTTTGAACATCATCCCTGGTGGCTTTCAGTTCTGCCCAGCATTGTGAACATCATCCCTGGTGGCTTTCAGTTCTGCCCTAATAAATTCTGTTTGGTCATCCATGGCTTTCTCCAACCTAGCTATTGCCTGGATAATTGTTAGTCTGAATTACTTTTCTGACATATTGTCTATGTCGATAGCCATTAGCTCTGTTGCAGAAGGCCCATCCTCTGTATTTTTCTTCTTTTGGGTATTCCTCGTCCTAGTCATTTTGGTAAGAGATGACTGAACAGATGCAGCTGGACTTATCGATTGTGGTGCATTCAATGTGCACCCTGGAATGCTTCTTTGCAGCCAGGATTTCCTACACAAATGAGAGAATAAAGAAAAGGAAAATAAATAGAGAAGAAGAAAGAAAAAAAAAGGGAAAAGAAAAAAAGGAAAAAAGAAAAAAAGAGAGAGAGAGATAGGGAAAAAGGGGAAGATAAAACAAGGCTCAGCCCAAATGGGCCACAAGGTAAGTTTTGTGAAGTATACAAACAAAAACAGACAAACAAAAAGACTGATAAAAGTATATGACAAGAGAAATATATATATATATATATATATATATATATATATATATAAGCAAAAAAAAAGGGAAGAACCTCATCAGAAAGAACCCCAAGTATAAGATTTATATATTATCAGGACAAACACAAATTCACAGAAACACTGACAGAAGGAAAAATTGGGAGAGTGGTTATAAATTCTCAGTGTGGGTGAGAAAGGTTATTTTGATTCTTCCTGAATGTATCTTGATGTTTTTATTAAGGGACTCAACTTTCCTAAGTTACAGGGGGAATAGAAACTGGTTTGCCTTTTGGGATAGCATTGATTGGGGAAAGGGGATTACCTTGAAGTTTAACTCTATATGCATAGTAGAAAATAAAAATTGAAAAAGAGTAAACTAGACTAAACTAAGTTAAAATTAAAAAAGAATTAAAAAAATAGAAAAGCAAAAGAAAAACAAGGGCGTATTTATCAAATGTTCAGGTTAGAAGGTTATTAAAGAATTTGATGTACTGGACATCTCAATGTGGTGGTAAATAGGTTAAAAAATTATCTGTATGTATAAAAAAAGAACCAGAATATTGGTAAAGAGTTAAAAATAAAAGTTGTATTTATGAAGTAGTGGTAGTTGTTCTCTTGCAGTCTCTCTTTTTTTTTTTTCCTTCCTTCCTGGTTGGTTTTCTGGGGGTGGGGCCTGCCACATGGGCTTTCAGACAATGATGTTCCCTGAGTTAGGTCCTCCTGCTCCCCTCCAGGGGGTGGGCTCTGAGGAAACTGTTTTTTTCAGGCTTTTGTTCTCTGGGGGTTTTTATGTTCTTTCATCTGCTTTCTCTCGCCTTGACAGCCTTTGATGGTTTTTGGAGGTTTAGAGGAGAACAAACTGCACCCTGACCTCCCTCTCCGAGAGAAGCCTCAGAATGTTTTGCAAGAGCTGCTGGCAGAGTGGGTTCTGAGTCACTGTCCCTGGGGATGCAGGATCTCCTCGTAGTACCCAAAACCAGGGCAGTGGTGGCTGTCTGGGCAGCTCCAGACTGCCAGAGAGGTTCTGAGCAGAGATCACACACTGGGATTTTCCCACTGTCCAGGGCTGGGAATGTCTGGTTTTTCTGGATGCCAGAGCTCCAGGCTAGTGCCTATGAGCACCTATCCCAAGGGAGGGTGTGGGATGTGGGAGTTTCAGGATTGCCGTCTGGCCAGGCTCCCAGCCCCTCAAGGGAGCCAGACCCCACTCCTTCTCAGGCGAGCTGGTGGGTCAGGTGCACTGGCGGCTCAGGGAAGGAGACCTGATTTCTCCGCTGCACTCTCTCTGGCTCTGCACAAGAGGAGGCTGTCCTCGGTCTGGGAACTTAGATCCCTGACCCTAACTGCCCAGGTTCCCACTATTACCCCCCCGCAATCCTTTGCTCTTTGTTTTTTGAGTGCTTTCAACCAGACTCCAAGTTAATGCTGGTCCCCAGATGCAGGGCACTCTCGTATTGGGGTATTACTTTCCAATTGGTCACCTCTGGTGGCTCCCTCCCCCTTTCCTTTATCTTCCGATATCAGTCTGATTCTCCCAGTCTGCTTTACCTGCCACTTTCATCTTCTGCTCCTGTAGAGATCCCGACGTGTATAATTCTGATCTCAGGCTGATTCCATGGGTGGTCGGAGTTCTTTGGTAGGTAATCAGCTCACTTTAGGGTACAGGTTGAAACAGTGCCTCCTCCTACTTCCCCGCCCTCTTGACTCTCAATTATTATTTTTAATTATTAATTTAATTATTAATGATTATTTTAAACATCTTAATATTTTTTACTTTTTCAGTGTCTCAAGATTCATTTTTTATGCACCACACCCAATGCACCATGCAATACATGCCCTCCTTAAAACCCACCACCAGGCTTACACATACCTGAGGCCTCTCCCCTCCAACACCTGCAGTTTGTTTCTCAGAGTCCACAGTCTCTCATGCTTCCTGTCCCCCACCAATTTACCCCAATTCACTTTTCCTTTCCTTCTCCTAATGTCCTCCATGTTATTCCTTATACTACACAAGTAAGTGAAAACATATTATAATTGATTTCCTCTGCCTGACTCATTTCACTCAGCATATTCTCCTCCTGTCCTGTCCATTTTGACACAAAATTTGGGTATTCGTCCTTTCTGAAGGAAGTGTAATATTCCATGGTATATACACACCATATTTTCTTTTTTTAAAGATTTTTTAAAGATGTTATTTGTTTGAGATAGTGAGAGAGTGAGAGAGCAAGCATGGCCAGGGGACATAGTGAGAGGGAGAAGCAGGCTTCCTGCTGAGCTTGCTTTTGGGGAGTCTGCTTCCCTTCCTCTCTCTCTGCTTGCCTCTCTGCCTACTTGTGATCTCTTGTCTGTCAAATAAATTAAAAAAAAAAGATTATGTTGTATTTAACCTATAGTTGTAATATTAAGTAGGTTAAAAAATTAAAAGAACAGGAATCATGAGAAAAAAAAAACATATCTATGAAATATACAGGATTTAGGGCAATACCCAGTGTTTAATATATTTTTTCCCCTGATGTTGGGGTTTACCATTATAACGGGGACCCTGTGGTTATTATCCTCTTGCTTTTTGTTTGTCTTTTGAGGGAGGAGTCTGCTGAGCTTGACTCCTGTCAATCTTGCTTGGGTTGAGTAGCCCTTCCATCTATCAAAGGGCTGCGCTCTGTGAAAACCTGTTTTTCAGGCTTTTGCTCTCTGTAGATTTTTGTTCTTTGGCAGGTTTTTAATGGATTTTCAGAGGGTCAGGGCAAAGAATCTCCACCCAGACCTCTGCCTCAGAGAGAAGCCTCAGTCTCCTTCCTCTGGGTGGTCCAGAATACACAGACTCCCCCCTCTGCAAACTCTGCTGCACACCACAACCTCCCATAAGCACTGTGTGACACTAGCTACCATCACAATGACCACCAGAGGGCCCTGTTTGTCTCTTCACCCCTGCACCACTAAAATGGCAAGCAATATTGGTCCAGGGAACCCAATTTTGTTGGCTGCCATTGCCACAACTGCTTTCTGGGGTCCAGGCCCATGCCAGGTGTGCTCAGACCCCACAGTGGGTCATGGAATGCTGCTGGTAGAGGGATCCTGACCTGAGATCCTGCCAAGTTCTCTCAGGAACATACTGGGAGTGCTCTGAGCCCACAGTGGGTCACAGAAGTCTGCAGACCCAGAGACTGCAGGCCTGCACCCAGACAAGCCTCCCTCAGGAGCAGGGAACACCCAGCCTGAGCAGAGATGCAAACAGTGGAAAGCCACAGACTCAAGGTCCACTGGTTGAGTGCCCCGCCATACTCACTCTGACCTGAGTAGATGCCAGTGGTATCCTTCCTGGGAATGTGGGTTTAAGCTTGTACCTGGGGCGACTTGATTCCACCAGTTGCCCCTTATGATCTTTTGCTCTATTTCAGTGTTTTTAACCAGACTCCAAGTTAATGCTGGTCCCCAATCAGAGGGCACTTTTGTATTGGGGTATTGCTTCCCAATGTGTCACTTCTGGTGGCTCCCTCCCCCTTCTATGTATCCCTTGATATCTGAGCATTCCCACTCCACTGTACCTTTCCACTGATGTCTTCCATCCCTGTAGAGATCCAGAAGTGTAGACTCTTACATCTCAGGCTGATTTCATGGGTATTCAGTGTTCTGGTAGATATTTAGCTCGCTTTAGGGGGACAGTTGAAACAAGGTCTCCTATTTCTCCACCACATTGCCCCTCCCTCCTACAGTTTGCAGGTGGAAATTTTAAATGGTGCAACCATTATGGAAACAGCTTGTTAGTCCTTCAAAAATGACACCTATAATTACCATATGATTAACTATTTATATCCCTAGGAATGTAACACAAATAATTAAAAACAGGGACTTTAATGTTACTTTATGCCATGTTCATTGCAGTATTATTTACAGTAGCCAAAGTTGGAAACAGCACACATGTTCATCATCACATGAATGGGTAAATGAAGTATGATACAATTGAATGCTGTTAATTTGTTAAAAAAATGAATGAAATTTTGATATATGATCCAATATAAATGAACCTTGAAAACATGACAAGTAAAATAAGCTTGACACAAAAAGTGAAAATGATGTGCGATTAATTGATATTAAGTAGCTGGGATAATCAAATTTTATGGAAACAGAAAATAGGTTAAAGTCAATGGGAATTGGAAAGTGGGATCAGTGTGAAGTTACTATTTAATAGTTATAGATTTTATATTATGGATGATAAAAATGTTTTAGAAACAATGGTGATGTTTGCACAGCAGTGGAAAACAGCATGACATATTACACACATAATAGTGATTAAAAGGGCAAATTGTATGTTTATACATATATATGTATATATATATATATGTATTTTATGTATATGTATGATATATATATATGTATGTTACAAATCTTATATAGTTATATATTAATATATATGCCATATATATCTACAACAAAACGCTTTTTTTTTTCTGTATGATGACTGCGTGAAGGACGAAGTACTTAACTCCAGGCAATCATTTTAAAAACTTTTTTTAAGTTTTACCTTTCTTTCCCCTGTATTCTGTTATCTTAGTATATGTCATATTTGTATATATATATGGAGAGAGATACACATTTGGTTATACATTTAGAGAGAGAGAACTAGGTCAGTTCTACTAATAAATTCTTTTTTTTAAAAGGTTCAGTCAAAAAGAAGCATGGTGAGTTGGTTTACTGGTAAATCAGAGAAGCTCACATTTCCATTTAGAGGATAAGGTCACAGTTCAAGTTGTGCCTGAATAAACGTGGATCAAAAACAGAAGACTGCAGGAATTGTACATGCTTGGAAAGTTCCCAGAGAGCTAATCTTATCCATGTTAAAATGGAGAGACTTGTGTGAGAACTTAAGTAAAGACTATTGAACTCTGTTTTATATATGTACACTGCTCTAGCCACATCTTTGAGGAGTAGCTGCGTTTTGTCAGTTTTGGAGATCTAGGGCAGAAACACTGTACCATTCTGTTCATTAAGTTCTTTCTAAGGATGAGATATAACAAATGTTCTTAAACCCAAGCATGCATCAGAATCATATGGTGGGTACATATTGCTGGCACACATCCCAGAATTTCTGATTCAACAATTCTGACTTGGGCTCAAGTATTGGCATTTCTAACAAGGTCCTATGTTAGAAGTGCTGATGTTTCTGTTCCAAGAGTACCATCATCAAAATTTACTTGATTTAGAAAAATAGTAAGAAACATTAAACATTAGAATTTAAATTTTATGTATAATTACTTGATGGATTAAAATAATACAAAATATTGATGCACAAGAAGTAGATCAAATCCAGAAAGAAAACACGCAGTTTCCTAGGCTACACAGAACCTGATGTTATTTAATCTTTGCTATTACAATTGGAGAATAAGAGGTAATATATTTAGAGTGGACCAAGATTTGATCCTAAGGTAAGTAGAACTTTTCTTCTTTGATGAAAAAATCACAATATCAATGAAAAAAATTGAATATTGTAAAATGTGAAATCATTATGAAAACACCAGGATACTTTTAAAAACTGAAATTTCACACTCTTGGTCACTTTGGACCAGGACAAAAGCACATACTTCCTTTTAAGTACAATCACTGTAAAATACAGGTATTGACTTTTATTCCTAGTTCTATCCCAAGGACATTGTCTAGCTGAATGACTCTGGGCCCTTGAGCAGACAGGGCAGTGGGATGTGAAAAGATAATGCAACTCTGGGGAAGTCAGAGAGTGAACACAACAAATAGTGTCCTATTGTAGAGATTGTGCAGATTGGGTTCTTGGTTCAACCATACACACGGTGTCTTGGAGTTCTAGGAGGTTCCAGACACAGTAGAAGTTTAGGTGTCTTCTCTGGAGATAGCTTTCGAAATAGAAAGAAATTTTCCTTCCCCCCCCCCATTTTGTTTGTATGTTTGTTTGTTGTTTGCTAATTGAAGTATGGTTAACATACACTGTTGAATTTGTTTTAGGTGTACAGCATATTTATTTGACAATTCTATACATTACTCAATGAATAAATGCAGTCAGCTTACAGTATTAAAATATTGACTATATTCTCTGAACTTTTCATCTTTGTGACTAATTTATTGTACAACTAGAAGTTTTACCTCTTTTTTAAAAAAGATTATTTATTTATTTATTTGACAGACAGAGATCACAAGTAGGCAGAGAGGCAGGCAGAGAGAGAGGGAGAATCAGACTTCCCACCGAGCAGAGAGCCCGACATAGGGTTCAATCCCAGGACCCGAGGATCATGACCTGAGCCAAAGGCAGAGGCTTTAACCCACTGAGCCACCCAGGCTCCCCAGTTTTGCCTCTTTTTTAAAGATTTTATTTATTTTTTTGACAGACAGATATCACAAGTAGGCAGAGAGTGGGGGGATGGAGAAGGCTACTTGCTGAGCAGAGAGCCTGATGCGGGGCTTGATCCCAGGACCACAGGATCATGACCTGAGCCAAAGGTAGAGGCTTTAACCCACTGAGCCACTCAGGTGCCCCTAGAAGTTTTACTTCTTAATTCCCTTTAATTAGCCCTTGCCCCTACCCATATTTGGACTCTTTGCATATTTTGACTATTGTAGATAATGCTGCTATGCATCAGGTGTATGTATTCCCTCAAAAAACATTGTTTTTTTTAATCCTTTCTCTATATACCTAGTAGGGCAATTGCTGGGTCCTAGGGTAGATCCATTTTTAAATTTTGAGGACGCTCCCTGCTCCCTACTGTTTTGCATAGTGACTGCACTAGCTTACATTCCCATCAAGAGTGTAAGAGGCATCCTCTTTCTCTGCATACTCACCATTTGTTATTTCCTGTGTTGTTAGTTTTTGTTCGTTTGTTTGTTTCTTTTTTTTAAATTAACTTATAATATTTGCTTCAGGTGAATAGGCCTGGGTTGTTAATTTTAACCCTTATGACTTGTGTGAGGTGGTATCTCATCGTGGTTTTAATTTGTATTTCCATGATTGTCAGTGACATTGAGCATATTTTCATGTCTCTGTTAGTCATCTGTATGCCTTCGTTGGAAAAATGATCATGGCTTCTGCCCATTTTTTAACTGGATTATTCATTTTTGGTCTTTTTATTTGAGATTAGTTCTTGCTTCCTGAGGTAAGTTTATATTGCTATATACTTCCATCTTATGCCTAGTTTTCTTACATCCGAAAAGTTTTGGACCATTATGTTTTCATTTTTGTTTGTTTACTTTTTTTTATTTCTCTTTTGACTTCCTGGCTGATCTATTCATCTTGTTGAATTCCATGTGTTTGTGTTATTTCTTAATTTTTGTGGTTGAATAAGTTTCATAGCTTTGTGGTCAGAAATGATGCATGTTATGATCTCATTATTTTTACACTTGTTGAGGCTTGCTCTGTGACCTAATATGTGATCTATAATGGAGAATATCCCTTGTGCACTCAAAAAGAATGTGTATTCTGCTGCTTCAGGATGAAATGTTCTGAATTTATCTGTTAAGTCCATCTTGTCCAATGTGTCCTTCGATCCACTGTGTCCTTGTTGACTTTATCCTGGATTATCCATCCATTGAGGTAAGTGGGGTGTTCAAGTACCCACAATTATTTTATTTTTATCAATGAGTTCATTCAAGTTTATTATTAAGTGATTATATATTTGGGTGCTTCCATGTTGGTGGTATAAATATTTACCATTGCTAGATTTTATTGTTGGATAGTCTCCTTTAGTATGATATAGTGCCCTTAATTTCTTGTTATAGTCTGGTTTAAAATCTACTTTGTCTTTTACAAGTATGGCCATTCCAGCTTTCTTTTATATGCCTGTTGAATAATAAATGTTTCTCTACCCTCTCACTTTCAATCTGTAGATTTCTCAAGGTCTAAAATGAATTTCCTTCATTCAGCATATAGATGGGTCTTGTTTTCTTAATCTGTTCTGACATCTTATGTTTTGTGAATTGAATATTAATCCATTTACATTCATAGTAGTTATTGATAGATGTGTGTTTATTTTATTATTTTTTGTGTTTATTTTATTACTTGTTTTGTCAGTGTTTCTGGAGATTTTCTCTGTTTCTATTTTTTTTTTAATGTTTGTCACTTTTGATGTTCTTTCCTTCACACTTAAATGGTTCCATTTGATATTTTTTGTGGGGCCAGTCTAATGGTCATGAATACCTTTTTTTTTTTTTTTTTTTTTGTCTGAGAAACTCTTTACCTCACTTATATTCTCTGTGACAGTATTGATGGATAGAGTATTCTTGGCTGCATTTTTTCTTCCCTTTCAGCATATTGAATATCTCATGCTACTCCCTTCTTTCTTGCCAAATTTCTGTGAAGAGATTTGTAGTTAACCTTATGGTCTTTCCTTGTAAAAGAATTTGTCTTACGGTTTATTGTGCTTTTGCAAATTTAACTGCAACGTGTTTGTATGTGTGTTAGCCTACTTTTGTTAATTTTGTTTGGAGATCTCTGTGGCTCCTGAATTTAGATTTCTGTTTATTTCCCTGGATTGGGGAACTTTTCTGCTATTATTTTCTCCCATGAACCTTCTGTCCACTTTTTTCTCTCTTCTTCTGTGACTTCTATGATACAAAACTTACTATGTTTGATGGAGACACTGACTTCCTTAAGTCTGTCCTCATGATCCACAACTCTTTCTCTCTCCTTTCTTTCACCTTCATGGTTTTCCACTATTCTATCTTTATCACTTATTCATTCCTGTTTCTTCCATCCTTCTGTTCATTATACTCTGTCTGTTTCTAATCTCAGTTATTTTATTATTTCCTTTCTGTTTTTTAAAAACTCTTTTGTCTCTACAATATGGGCCTCTCATGTCCTCCATTCTTTTTCCAATCCCAGCTAGAATCTTATGATGGTTGTTTTAAATTCTCCATCAGGCATATTATATGTACTTATTTCACTTAGAACACTGACTATGGACATAATTTTTTGCTTCATTTCAGATATTTCTTCTATCCTGACATTTTCTCTAAGTCTTTTTTTGTTTGTTTGTTTGTCTGTTTGCTTTTTTTTTTTCTGTGTTAATAAAGCCTACTGTGTTTCTTGTGCCTGAGAGTACTGGCTTCATGAAGAAGAGTCATATAATGTCTAGGTACTGGTATATCATGGGGTGTCTCTAGTGCATGCTGACTGACTCTGCTGTTGTGCTTTGGCGACTATTTCCTTCAGGAAGTCCTCTGAAGAGGTGCTTCCTTGCCTGCTGTGGGCAGTGTTTAGACTTGATGCAGAGTATGGTGAATTTTAACTAGGACCAACTTTTCCTCTGGTCTGCTTATTAAAGGAGACCTGATGCTTCTTCCACTGTAACTGCAGCCTTGAAGAACTGTTTGTTCAGGAGACATTGTGTGGGCAGGATTCCTACTGGTCTTCTGAGGAAGGAAACTGCCATGCTGGGATTGAGGCATATTTTACAGAGAAGGGAAATTGTGGCAGATCACAGGGTATAAGCAGGTTAGGCAGGTAATATCAGCACTGTGGTGTTTATCAAAGGTAACTTTTATGTTTATGCTGAGCAGTGGGGAGAAAAATGTCACCAGCCAACACCTTTGTCTCCAGAGACAGATCTCCATGCCTGTTGTTCTCAGGGAAATACTCCCAGTAGAGTGAGTATTTTACACTTTGTGTGTCCCAGGCATTTTTCAAATAATCATTTTCATGCAGTCTGCTTCTGGGTTTGTCCATCTTCTCTCCAAGAGCATTGCAGTGCCCTCTGGATTCTATCCCAGCAAAGCCTAATGAGTTTTAAAACTCCAGGCTTTAGAAACATGGCATGGGGAGGGGCCTGCACTATTCTTCTGGGGAGGGGTCTCACCTCACTGGAACTCATGGAGGTTTCACTGAGAAGGGCAATCACGCTAGAGTGCAAGGGTGTGAGGTTTGGAGAAATCAGGCTAGACAGTCAGTGTTAGGGGACAGAGTGCCCTTGGAAGAAGGTTTTATGCCTATTCTGAATAGTGGGAAAGGAAAATGCTGCCCAGTGGCTCTTTTATCACTGTAGAGGGGTCTCTGTGAATGCACCTCTTACTGAAGTGTTCCAAGAGAAGCAAGCCCCCACCAACCCACCCTGTGCCCAGGTGATCCTGAAATTAAACCATCTTCCCTTAGCCTGTTTACTTGTCTTCTCTCCAGGAGTAGGGCAATAAATATCTCGAGGCTCCATCCCAGCTCGGCCTACTGACAGAAAAACTCCAGTCCTTAAGCCCTGCTTGTTGAAAAAAAAAGTCAGCAAACAAACAAAAACCTCAAAAAAAAAATCATCCTTTCTTTTTTTCCCCCTCACCCAATAGCGTTGGCAAGGTCATATTCTCCTTGTGCATTTCCTTATGTATTATCTTTCTCTACAACCAGGTCTCCCTACCTTATGAAGCACCCAGGATCCATTTCTCCACAAAACCACATCTCTACACTTCTGCCTTCTCCATAGTGACCTCTTCTCTCCCTCTAGTCGTGTAATATATTTTTTTCTTCCTCAGGTTGATTTCTTGGATATTCAGAATGATTTGATAGTTATCTTGTTGCATTTGAGGAATGAGAGGAGTATAGGGTCTTCCTACTCTGCCACCATCTTCGTTCCTAAGTAAGCAATATTGATAAGGAAGAAAAAGCTGTTAGTATCACCCTCCTGGATTTCATAGTATACTACATGGCTATAATAAACAAAACACTACTTTACTGGCATACAAGTAGACACATAGATCAGTACAAAAGAACAAAAAATCCAATAAAATTCCACATTTATATTGTCAATTTTATGACAAAGGAAGCAAGAATATACAATGTGTAAGTGTCCTTTCATTAAATGCTATTCAGAAAACAAAACATGTGCTTGGAAAAGAATGAAATTTGACAACTTCCATATCATACACAAAAGAAACTCATAGTGGGTCAAAGACTTAAATGTAAGATCTAAACAATAAAACTCTTAGAAGAAAAAAAATGGGCAGTAAAATCTTTGACATGAGCTTTAGCAATATTTACTTAATATTTTTTTTCCCACAGGCAAGAAAAACAAAAGCAAAAATAAATTGCTAAACTACCTCAAACTAAATGCTTTTGCAGTACAAAATAAACCATAAACAAAATGAAATTTAACTGACTGAATGCAAATAAATATTTGCAAATGATAAATCTGATAAGGGGTTAATATCCAAAATATATAACAAAGTCATATAATTCAATATAAAAAATTCAAATAACCTAATTAACAAATGAGCAGAATACCTGACTAGACTTAAAAAAAAAAAGATTTGAAGACCAAAAGTCACAGAAGAAGATGCTAAACATCACTAATCAGTGGTGGATTACATATGTATCACATTCACAATTAGATATCATCTCATACCTGTCACAGTGTTTATTATCAGAAAGACAGTAAATGTTCGTAAAGATGTGGAAAGGTAACACTGTGAACTCTTGGAGGGAAAATAAATAGGTGCAGCCAATTTTGAAAAAACAAAGTTTTTTTAATGAAATAATCATATTTTGTAGGAATTCAAGTAGTAGGAATTTATCAGAAAAAAATGAAAACACAACTTTAAAAAGGCATGCACTCTCCTATGTTAATCAGAGCATTATTTACATAGCTAAGATAAGATATGGAAGTAACATAAATATTCAAAGATAGATAATGGAAAAAAACTGATATATGTACATCTATATATACTATATAGTATAAATATACCTCTTTTAAAAAAGATTTTATTTATTTATTTGACAGTCAGAGATCACAATTATGCAGAGAGACAGGCAGAGAGAGGAGGAAGCAGGCTCCCTGCAGAGTAGAATATGTGGGGTTCAATCACAGAACCCTGGGATCATGACCTGAGCAGAAGGCAGAGGCTTTAACCCACTGAGCCACCCAGGCTCTATATATACTATGTATTATAAAATATATATTCAAACACACACACACACACACACACACACACACACACACACACACACGAAATATCATTTAGCCATATAGGAGAATAAAATCTTGCCTTTTGACAGAACATGAGTGTGCTTAAATGGTACTATACAGGGTGAAATAAATCAGATGAAGAAAACCAAATACTATGTGATTTCACTTACATGTAGACTCTAAAAATCCAAACAAACTAACAAACACAACACAACACAATGCATCAAAACAAAAACCAGAAACCTTATAGATACTGAGAGCAAACTGATGGTCGTTATAAGGGATGTGGTTGGAAGAATAGATAAAATAGATAAATGGGATTAAATGGTAAAATCTTCCTGTTACAAAATAGATGAGATGTGTGTGCGTAATGTACAGCACAGGGAATATCATCAATAGTACCTTATCAACTTTGGTGATACATAATAACTAAACTCATTTAACTGACAATTTCATAAAATATATAAATATTGAATTGCTGTGTTGTACACCTGAAACTAATAAAATATATTATGTCAATTATTTTTCAATAAAAAATGAAATTCTTGCTGAACAAATGAGAATTATTATATTAATAATTTGCACTCTCCTGAGCGTACATATATGATTTCGGAGATATATATTTCACTCTTATTCTCTTTGATGATCTCTAATTATCATGTCTAAAATTAATAATGTCAAAGAGATTATTATTCAGTGGTTTGAAATCATGTAATATAATATGGCTAATACTTGTTACAGTGTTGTCCTTTGGGGATACCTTAATGTAGGGCAGCTCAGAACTACTAATACTCATCCAACAAGTCACACTGTGTCCCAGAGAATGAATATCTCCAAGGCAGTGTTGGCAGATCATGGTATGGAGCTCTGTGAATCATGATATGTGCGCTCAAAAGTCTGTCAAGAACCTCTTTGTTGGTGAATCTTCTATTACTTGTTATCCAGCTGCATAAAACGTGTCTCACACACATAAAATATATAATTTCCAGCTCACGTGTATTATAAGCTCCCTTCATAACGATGAACTGTCAGAATTTTTATTTTCACTCTCTAACTGGTTTGTGTATTTCTTTTTAAAGGTAAACTTCAGGAAGATCATGGTAAGTCAACCTGGGTAACTATCAAGGTGACTACCCTGTTTTTAATATATTGACCACAATTTAAAGGTCAGGCATTTTTTTTGAAGGACAGATTTAAGAGAAAAAAATTCTGAGAAGACATAAGGAAATAAATATCAATTTGGTTTTTTTTTTTTAATTATGCATGTCCTTCCCTTTGTCTTAATTGGGTTTTCCAAGTGTCTGGCAGCTCTGTTGGATCACTATATCAATAGTTATTCCTTAAGATTTGCAAGTATTGCTTTGATTCTACAGAGAGGAAAAGTTGGTTAATACCTGGGCAATGTACTAAATGAAGATCTGAATTAAATCCCACAGAATTACTGAAAAGGTTCATGGTGCTACATTTTGGTGCAGAGCACAGTCTAGTCCACCATCAAATTTCTACTAAAGTTAGCTATTCTCATTTTTTCTTTGTTAGTTTGCATGTAAGGCATACTTGTTATCCCATTGCCTTAAGAATTGAGAAAAGGAAGAGTTTGTAAAATGCACTTGGAGAACCTTTTTTTTTTCTCTTCTACATTTTTGAAAAGTCCTTATGTATGAAGAATTCTTTCTCACTTAATCTGACCCCCTCGGTTTTTAAAATATTTTATTGTGTGCTGCATAACAGTTTACAAGGTAAGAATTGGTATTTGAATTGCCATCAGATTATGGCCATTGTCAAGTGTCCAGGGAAAAATTATGTCTTTCAATGCCCAGAATTTCTTCTTGGAATGAGCAATGAAGCCTGACTGGCTGTTTCAGACTGTTGCTGACTCTGGATGCCTCCACCTTCTGAAGGCTCAGTGATGCCCTCCTACTCTCTTGCAGCTCTGACCCCATGTGTAATCTGGATAAACTTTCTTTGGGGACTATCCTGTGATGAGTTCCAAATAATTGTAGGATGAATATGCATGGACTGATTTAGTTCATGAGTAAAGGAGAATGTAGATGAGAAATTATGGGCATATTTCATGATACTCTGGAATCCCTTAGAAATCATCCATTTGAAATGATGTACACAATGCATGCTTCTTTGTTTCTCTTCTCTGTCTCTTATTTTGACCTACGTGGCTAATATTTTACTAATTACAAGTTTGAAAAATTTGAGTAAAGTCTGTTTCTCTAGAAATTCTTCCATACATAATTTTTTAAATTCTTTATTATATATTTTATTTTTACATAGAACTCTTAATTACACAGAAAGGTGAGTAGTTTTGCCTATATTTTAGGGGTAAATTGTCATGGGGTAAAATATCATAAAAATCATAAAAACATAAACCATAAAAATCATAAAATATCATAAAAATAAAATCATATGTGATCTAATAAATTTATATTAGCAACTGATTTCCATTTCATAAACTGTCAATTCCTTTAAATTATCTCTCTATATATGATTAGTTATCAGCTGAAATTACGTGTTTTTTGTGACATTATAAATATAGGTTGTATAAACAATTCACAATTTTAAATAGTCACACTGTGAAATTAAAAAAATTAAAAATCCTTTAAGTGGTGCCTGGGTGGTCCAGTTGGTTAAGCATCTGTCTTAAGGTCAGGTCATGATCCTTGGCTAATGGGCTTGAGGCCCATGTCAGGCTCCCTTCTCAACAGGGAGTCTGCTTCTTCCTCTCCCTCTGGCCCTCCCCATTTCTCCTGTGTTTGCTCTTTCTCTCACACCTCTCTATCTCAAATAAATAAATAAACAAAATCTTTAAAATATAAGTAAAAATAAAAATAAAATATTTCCTTTCTTTCTTAGATGTTTTAATTTTTAAAGGCCAAATAACCAGATATTATTTTATGATCTATCTGCTACTACTTCTACTATAAAATCAATAGGTGACTTTGATTTTCACCTACATTGTCTAATTCCTAAATTTATTATTAAATGCATTTATTTATTTAATAAATCATACAATAAATTATAATGAATTATTATATTAAATTAAAATTAATGTTAATTTATTTATATTTTTAAAGAGTTTATTTAATTATGTGACAGTTGTGAATCACAAGTAGGCAGAGAGGCAGGCAGAGAGAGAGAGGGGAAAGCAGCTCCCAACTGAGCAGAAAGCCCAATGCAGGGCTTGATCCCAGGATCCCAGGACCATGATCCAAGCTGAAGGGGGAGACTTTAACCCACTGAGCCACCCAGATGCGCCAATGTTAACTTATATTTTATATTCTAACCAAACATATTAAAACCAATATTTGACTCTTTTAAACCTTTAAACTTTTTAAACTCTTTAAACCTTTTCTATATGGTGTGTTAAATTGTTAAAATATAATAGATATATGCTTTAATATACTGTATCCATATTTTTTAGTTTTGAATTTATTAACTCTTGACCTTGTTACTTAGGAGAATATTTTTATAGTAAATTGATCTCTATGCATTTGCACTTGATTTTTCTTATTCCTCAAATATTTTATTTCTGTGGTCATTTCCTGGTTAGCACTGTTTTCTTTGTGGGAAACTGGTGAACCCTCACTATTTCAGAGAGGGATCTGAGTACTCTATGGGATGCTGCAGCGATGTATACCTTATTATTTTTTGCATGGTGTTATGTACATGGAACTTATCAGGGGTATATGTCCCTTACTGAGATAGTCAGTAGCATGATCACTGCAGAGTTAAGCGTGGCCAATCCACAAATGCTTGCTGGGTGGAAAAAAATAACTTATTCATGAATTTTTTCTTTGTTTGTTTTGCACCTTATTTTTCTAGATTATGTAGGAAAAGAGAACATGAGCTATTTTCTTTACTGATCTAGATTTTAAAGATCACATTATACTTAATTCTCACAAAATCACATCATAATCCATACCTTAATTTATCTTCATCTTATATTCTTCTGAACCTCGTGTGTTTGGCCATACTCCTCTGAGCCAAAAAAGGCATGCTGAAGAATCTGGGTCTGGAGCTGACTGTAAATGGACTTGCCTGAGACTTTGGGTGAGGCTCTATGGGACCTCAGGAGAATCATGGGAAGGGAGGAGTTTCTAAGAGAGTTACCAAGTACTCACCCCACATGAAGGGATGAAAATATATTGGGAGTTGGGAGGGAGGACCTTGAGGAATATACCAAATCCTCTCCAAAAGAAAGAGTAAGCATTATAGCATTCAAACACACAGATAACACTCATGTCAGACAAGTTTTTTTTTTTTCTCCTTCCTTCACCCACTCACACTCTGTCACCTTTAGCTCTTTTCCCTTGAGGAACTAGAAGCAGGTAGGAGGTGAAGGAATGAGGGCCAAAGGGCATTTCATAGCCTGGACAATTTAATAGTTAAAACCTGTTATGGAAAAAAATGATTCAAGGAAGTTTATTTGAAAGATTAATAGATTAAAGAGGTTGTTTCTTCCATAAACTTAATGACTTCCAGGTTTTTCCATAAACCAGATACAAAGACACATATAACTGTGTGTCATGTAGTCTCACTTGCTCAAATGTTTAATAAATAGCTAATTTGAAAATGTATTTATTTAAACTAATTTGTTACTATCCATGAAATATACTATATTGTCTACTCAACAAATTTCTCAAGAAAGCCCTCGTGAGGATATTTGCTGACTCTTATCTGAAAGACTCAAAACAGTGAGTTATTATGATGTGATTGACAGTAAGAAAAACAAGTGAATTCTATTTATTCTAAGTCTGAAAACATGTAAAATTTGCTCTGGAGGAAAAATCTGCAATAATTTCAGATTATGTGGGAGGTTTTCAATACTGTAGGATTAAACAACCTATGGTTTAGAACATCTTAAAATTGTAGATTAGGAAACTACCTCTCTATCTCTAAAACCCCAAAAGATATGTCTTAAGGTTTTAATGGTTGTTTAAATAAAGGATCTATTGCTTGAGGTGAATATGCTAAAGAAACCACCTCATTTAGGCTCCTGTTTGACTCAGATGGTTAAGCATCTGCCTTCAGCTCAGGTCATGATTTCAAGGTCCTGGAATCTAGCCCTGCATAGGGCTCCCTGTTCAGTGGGTGGCCTGATTCTCCCTCTCCTGCTCCCCCTTCTTGTGCTCTCTCACACTCTCTCTGTCAAATAAATAAAATCTTAAAATATATAAAAAATAAAGCACCTCATTAACACAAGGTAAGCTAAAGCAAATCCTTCTGAAAAAATCCATAGAAAACTTAGGAAACATTTTTTTTGTTTGTTTTCAGTTTCTCCTTATCAACTTCACTGTATTATGAATGATCTTGCGATAAAATAAGAATCTGAAGGTCGTTTCAGACTACCCCCAATTCTGCGAAGAATGGGAAGAATTTGTAGGTCCTTGGCACCTATTTCCTTGACTTTCACACCTCATCCAAAAGGTTTCCTTTTAAATATCCTGTTTTACATATATATATATATATATATATATATATATATATATATGTATATATATGTGTGTGTGTGTGTGTGTGTGTGTGTGTATACATACACATTTACACATTTACAGGTCAAACTGCATTCTTTTAGATTGACTTATTTTATTTAAATTATTATTTTTCAAAGAATAAGTGTCTCTCTGTGTTTCAGATATATAGACTGGATCATCAACTTTCTGGTCTCAGGGTCTCTGTTGTCAAAGAAGACCCAGTTCCAGGACAGGTTTTCCATGAATAGGAATAACATGACACATTCTAACATACTGTTCTTTTGTTTATTTCTTTATATAGAGACTATAGAAAAAGAGAAAGGTAAGTGATACTGATTTTTGTTTTATTTGATTTTGTTGATATTGAAGGAGTGTTTGAACTGTGCCTTTGACGTTCTTTTAATACTATAAAGGAGTCAAAATCCAACACCCCACTTATGACATAAAAAATGTTTAGAAATAACTAAAATATATTTCTGCTACTTTTTGAAAAAGTAAGTATAAGTATTCATGAAACAGGGAACATCTTAATCATAAATGAAGAAGAACTGGATGCTTCAGCTAATGCTGTTGAGGGCTGGAACTCAGGTCTCACATCTGCTGCATGCAGTGAGGGCAATCATTCTTTGTGCATATGATAACTGGCTGCCTATTCCATAGTCAGTGCTTAAGAAACAATGAGGAAAGAAAGAAAGAAAGGAAGGAAGGAAGGAAGGAAGGAAGGAAGGAAGGACGAAAGAAAGAAAGGACAAGACTGTTTTTCAGTTTGGAAGTTGCTATCTCAGGAGAGATAATCCATATTTACATGTTAAATGGAAACCAATATTCTCATAAATGTTATGGAGAAGAGTTCATGAGGCTATGAACACATACAATAGTGAGATTGCACTTATTTCTGGGTTGTGGATTGATGAAAAAACAGCAACAGAGATGAGACTAGTGGTAATGAAGAAGACAGGTGGGTAAAAGAGAGGAATAACATGTGGAAAGCAGGAAACACATGAGGCACTAAAGTCTAGGGGGGGAGGTGAGTCTGATTCTACAAGGGGAGACATAATATCTAGTTGACTCTGGTTCAGAAAATTCCCATCAGGGCTGTAGTGTAGGCAACAGCTAGGAAATACAGTATTTCTTTGCCATTCTAAGAATTTTGAATGTGATCCAGGGAAACAGAATGTTGAATATTATCCAAGAAATTAAAGGAATTATAAAAATATTTTTTTTAAAAAAGGGTAGAATGATAACATTTTCATTTCAACAATGTTATTTTGTTGAAGGTAGATAACAAATCATTTGGTTAGTGGTTTAAAAAAGAGAGAGACAGAGAGAAAGAAACGTTAGGTAGAATCTACTCTGAGCTATAAACTTAACTAATAAACCCATCTAAGAAGTTTATTTATGCTTGTTTATTATTTCATGGTTAATCTTCAATGCTATTAATTGTACATATTATTTAGTTATTTAATAAGTCTACTGGTCTCTTAAATTTGGAAGAAAATTCCTGTGTAAAATCAGTAGTTTAAAGAAAGAGAGAAATCTTGTGTAGAATCTGAAGTTTCTTTTTTTTTTCCATTTTATTTTTTCAGCGTAACAGTATTCATTCTTTTTGCACAACACCCAGTGCTCCATGCGAAACGTGCCCTCCCCATTACCCACCACCTGTTCCCCCAACCTCCCACCCCTGACCCTTCAAAACCCTCAGGTTGTTTTTCAGAGTCCATAGTCTCTTATGGTTCGCCTCTTTTGATTCTGTGATTCTCGGCGTGGAGACATACATGATAGCATTTGCATTACTGTCCCCACTTTATCTGACTTTGGAATCATATTCAGATTTAGATTTTCTGTGTGACAAAGCTTCTCATATAAGGAAGGCTGTTGATCAAAAGTAAAAGTACTCTGGGTGGGTGTATATAACATAAACCCATGCTGACTGAAATCAGATAAACTTCAGATTAATCCAAATCTGAAAACCAGTGCACACAAATTTATTACATTTCCAATATTTCTTCTCATTTTCCCAGAAATGAATTAATACGTCTTGGAGTAAAGAACAAAACAAATCATTTTACAATAAATGTCAACAAATAAATTTTCTCTTATTAAAACAAAAACAAAAATGAAAAAAATAGAACTCACACATGAAAGAAGGAAAGCATTTATCTATGGTTTAAGAAAGGCTAGGTTAGTCATATGGGACATGTCCTGACAGCAAAATGTATTTATCACCATTATCATCATCATCAACAACCTATATTTATTTATCAAATGAGTTTTACATCAAACAAACTGTACTTTACAATAATAATACATAGGTAAGTACAAAGCATGTATTATTTCCCTAATGTGACTAACATTGAAATAAGAATAACAACAATTAAAGAAACATGATATAAATAACTAGAAGAAAATATGACTAAGAAAATATGGCTGAGAATGTAGACATAAGGTAGATCGTAATCAACCTGTCACTTAGAATTTAGTATCAGTCCTATGAGAGGTGAAAGGAACTGAGGAATTTTGAGTGAGGAGGGATTTAACTTAATAAGATTATAAAATAGGTATTTTTAAAAGACTGCATTAGAGAATCCATTGACATGTGCAAGAGTGGGAATTGGGAGATCAGTAAAGGGGCTTCCACAGTAATTGAGAAAGATTCAGGAGGGTGATGAAGATGGTGGAAACTTAAGATTGAGCTACGAGGGCGCCTGGGTGGCTCAGTGGGTTAAGCCACTGCCTTCGGCTCAGGTCATGATCTCGGGGTCCTGGGATCGAGTCCCGCATTGGGCTTTCTGCTCAGCAGGGAGCCTGCTTCCCTCTCTCTCTCTGCCTGCCTCTCTATCTACTTGTGATCTCTCTCTGTCAAATAAATAAATAAAATCTTAAAAAAACAAAGATGGAGCTACAATCAAGAAGTCCCAATGAAGAACTCAAGGTGGAGGTTGAAGTGGAAGGTAATGGAAAAGGAAACACAAGCAAACCATCCCTCTTCTCTGACCTATATAATTGGATACATTTATTTTGTTCATTGAGATGATGATAAAATTCAATACTCTAATATCAGTAATTCCTAAACTCTTTTACCATTAGTGATCTCTTCAACTACCTAGAATTTTGATGATTAGTACCAGGCCCTCAATGACCTTTGGCAAAAAATATATATATATTTAAACCTTTTGTTTTTAATTTATTTTGTTTTTAATTTATTGTTTTGTTTTTGGTCTTTAAGTGACAAATTGTATTTTTACTTTATATGGTTTTGGACTCAGTCATTTTTTTTCTGTGTGTCATTTATCTTTCATTTTCTTTCTTTCTTTCTTTCTTTCTTTCTTTCTTTCTTTCTTTCTTTCTTTCTTTCTTTCAGATTACCTCAGAGACGAGATTTATTAATGATCAATAGTTTTGTTTTTTTACTTTTATCAGAATAAGGGAAAAAATTAATAATTCAATGCACAGAAAATAATTATCTTATTAAATGTTATTTACAAAAAGAAAACCATCCAGTCACTTGATTATGCTATAGTGGAATATTTTCATGGAATATATTCAAATTAATCTTGAAATGAATAATTTAAATGATGAAAACCAAGTATTAGATTATCCCTTTTGTTATTGTAGTGTAAAGATATTCTGTATATTTAGATGAGAATATGGCAAGGTATTTTATTTTTTTAATTTTTTAATGTAAGTTCAATTAGCTAACATGTAGTACATCATTAGTTTTTAATTTAATCTTCAGTGATTCATTGCTTATATGATAGGGTATATTTAATATATATAAAGGATGCTTATAAGATAGGATATATTTTAAAGGAGTTATAACTAGGTAATGGAAGCCTGATGTGATTTTTTTTTCTCTTTCATTTTTTAAATATATTGACATATATTATTTTTGTAAAAATGATTATACTTAGACAAAGAAAATAATTTTGGTCAAATTAGCATCAATGTCTCTGTTAACATTTTTTGTTCTCTTAACACACCTTGATTTTAGAATGGTATGTCAATTGGCTGCATGTCTTTGCTTCTGTGGGTAAAGAGATTTTGTCATACTCATCACAATGAAACTATAGCTTGGTCTGCAGAAGACCCTCAATAAAAATGCACTGGATAAGTAGGAAATCCTGGCAATTAAATTATGAATGTCATGAATAAAATATAATAAATGTTGCTTGCGGACATGTCAGATAAGTTAAATATCAGTTGCTGAATGCTAAATTATATATATATATATATATATATATATATATGTATATATATATATATACATTATACATATACATATACATATACATATACATATATATACATTAGCTCATTTATCTGTTATGTTATAGATAAGAGCGTCATCCTAATTTAAGGTATTTTCTTGATACTACAGAGATCACACCTGGTAGGTATAAGTTGGTTATAGTTTGCGAAAATTCTGTTCATATTTTGAACCATCTTTAGCTGATTGCCAGGAGACTCTAGTTTTTTTTTTTTTTTTTTTTATTTATTTTTTCAGTGTAACAGTATTCATTCTTTTGGCACAACACCCAGTGCTCCATGCAAAACGTGCCCTCGCCATTACCCACCACCTGTTCCCCCAACCTCCCACCCCTGACCCTTCAAAACCCTCAGGTTCCCCAACCTCCCACCCCTGACCCTTCAAAACCCTCAGGTTGTTTTTCAGAGTACATAGTCTCTTATGGTTTGCCTCCCCTCTCCAATGTCCATAGCCCGCTCCCCCTCTCCCAATCCCACCTCCCCCCAGCAACCCCCAGTTTGTTTTGTGAGATTAAGAGTCATTTATGGTTTGTCTCCCTCCCAATCCCATCTTGTTTCATTTACTCTTCTCCTATCCCCCTACACCCCCATGTTGCTTCTCCATGTCCTCATATCAGGGAGATCATATGATAGTTGTCTTTCTCCGATTGACTTATTTCACTAAGCATGATACGCTCTAGTTCCATCCACGTCGTCGCAAATGGCATGATTTCATTTCTTTTGATGGCTGCATAGTATTCCATTGTGTATATATACCAACTCTTCTCTATCCATTCATCTGTTGATGGACATCTAGGTTCTTTCCATAGTCTGGCTATTGTAGACATTGCTGCTATAAACATTCGGGTACACGTGCCCCTTCGGATCACTATGTTTGTATCTTTAGGGTAAATACCCAGTAGTGCAATTGCTGGGTCATAGGGTAGTTCTATTTTCAACATTTTGAGGAACCTCCATGCTGTTTTCCAGAGTGGTTGCACCAGCTTGCATTCCCACCAACAGTGGAGGAGGGTTCCCCTTTCTCCACATCCTCGCCAGCATCTGTCATTTCCTGACTTGTTAATTTTAGCCATTCTGACTGGTGTGAGGTGATATCTCATTGTGGTTTTGATTTGTATTTCCCTGATGCCGAGTGACGTGGAGCACTTTTTCATGTGTCTGTCGGCCATCTGGATGTCTTCTTTGCAGAAATGTCTGTTCATGTCCTCTGCCCATTTCTTGATTGGATTGTTTGTTCTTTGGGTGTTGAGTTTGCTAAGTTCCTTATAGATTTTGGATACTAGCCCTTTATCTGATATGTCGTTTGCAAATATCTTCTCCCATTCTGTCAGTTGTCTTTTGGTTTTGTTAACTGTTTCCTTTGCTGTGCAAAAGCTTTTGATCTTGATGAAATCCCAATAGTTCATTTGTGCCCTTGCTTCCCTTGCCTTTCCCGTTGTTCCTAGGAAGATGTTGCTACGGCTGAGGTCGAAGAGGTTGCTGCCTGCATTCTCCTCAAGGATTTTGATGGATTCCTTTCTCACATTGAGGTCCTTCATCCATTTGGAGTCTATTTTCGTGTGTGGTGTAAGGAAGTGGTCCAATTTCATTTTTCTGCATGTGGCTGTCCAATTTTCCCAGCACCATTTATTGAAGAGGCTGTCATTTTTCCATTGGACATTCTTTCCTGCTTTGTCGAAGATGAGTTGACCATAGAGTTGAGGGTCGATTTCTGGGCTCTCTATTCTGTTCCACTGGTCTATGTGTCTGTTTTTGTGCCAGTACCATGCTGTCTTGATGATGACAGCTTTGTAATAGAGCTTGAAGCCCGGAATTGTGATGCCACCAACTTTGGCTTTGTTCTTCAATATTCCTTTGGCTATTCGAGGTCTTTTCTGGTTCCATATACATTTTAGGATTATTTGTTCCATTTCTTTGAAAAAAATGGATGGTATTTTGATAGGGATTGCATTAAATGTGTAGATTGCTTTAGGTAGCATAGACATTTTCACAATATTTATTCTTCCAATCCAGGAGCATGGAACATTTTTCCATTTTTTTGTGTCTTCCTCAATTTCTTTCATGAGTACTTTATAATTTTCTGTGTATAGATTCTTAGTCTCTTTGGTTTGGTTTATTCCTAGGTGTCTTATAGTTTTGGGTACAATTGTAAATGGGATTGACTCCTTAATTTCTCTTTCTTCAGTCTTGTTGTTGGTGTACAGAAATGCAACTGATTTCTGTGCATTGATTTAATATCCTGACACTTTACTGAATTCCTGTACAAGTTCTAGCAGTTTTGGAGTGGAGTCTTTTGGGTTTTCCACATATAGTATCATATCATCTGCGAAGAGTGATAGTTTGACTTCTTCTTTACCAATTTGGATTCCTTTAATTTCTTTTTGTTGTCTGATTGCTGAGGCTAGGACTTCTAGTACTATGTTGAATAGCAGTGGTGATAATGGACATCCCTGCCGTGTTCCTGACCTTAACGGAAAAGCTTTCAGTTTTCTCCATTGAGAATGATATTTGCGGTGGGTTTTTCATAGATGGCTTTGATAATATTGAGGTATGTGCCCTCTATCCCCACACTTTGAAGAGTTTTGATCAGGAAGGGATGCTGTACTTTGTCAAATGCTTTTTCAGCATCTATGGAGAGTATCATATGGTTCTTGTTCTTTCTTTTATTAATGTGTTCTATCACATTGATTGATTTGCGGATGTTGAACCAACCCTGCAGCCCTGGAATAAATCCCACTTGATCGTGGTGAATAATCCTTTTAATGTACTGTTGAATCCTATTGGCTAGTATTATGGCGAGAATTTTTGCATCTGTGTTCATCAAGGATATTGGTCTGTAGTTCTCTTTTTTGGTGGGATCCTTGTCTGGTTTTGGGATCAAGATGATGCTGGCCTCATAAAATGAGTTTGGAAGTTTTCCTTCCATTTCTATTTTTTGGAACAGTTTCAAGAGAATAGGAATGAGTTCTTCTTTAAATGTTTGGTAGAATTCCCCTGGGAAGCCGTTCTGGCCCTGGGCTTTTGTTTGTTTGGAGATTTTTGATGACTGTTTCAATCTCCTTACTGGTTATGGGCCTGTTCAGGTTTTCTATTTCTTCCTGGTTCAGTTGTGGTAGTTTATATGTCTCTAGGAATGCATCCATTTCTTCCAGATTGTCCAATTTGTTGGCATAGAGTTGCTCATAGTATGTTCTTATAATTGTCTGTATTTCTTTGGTGTTAGTTGTGATCTCTCCTCTTTCATTCATGATTTTATTTATTTGGGTCCTTTCTCTTTTCTTTTTGATGAGTCTGGCCAGGGGTTTATCAATCTTACTGATTCTTTCAAAGAACCAGCTCCTAGTTTCATTGAATTTTTTCTATTGTTTTTTTGGTTTCTATTTCATTGATTTCTGCCCTGATCTTTATGATTTCTCTTCTCCTGCTGGATTTAGGGTTTCTGTCTTGTTCTTTCTCCAGCTCCTTTACGTGTAGGGTTAGGTTGTGTACTTGAGACCTTTCTTGTTTCTTGAGAAAGTCTTGTACTGCTATATATTTTCCTCTCAGGACTGCCTTTGCTGTGTCCCACAGATTTTGAACTGTTGTGTTTTCATTATCATTGGTTTCCATGAATTTTTTTCAATTCTTCTTTAATTTCCTGGCTGACCCATTCATTCTTTAGAATAATGGTGTTTAGTTTCCATGTAGTTGGGTTCTTTCCAGCTTTCCTCTTGTGATTGAGTTCTAGCTTCAGAGCATTGTGGTCTGAAAATATGCAGGAAATAATCCTAATCTTTTGATACTGGTTGAGACCTGATTTGTGACCCAGGATGTGATCTATTCTGGAGAAGGTTCCATGTGCACTAGAGAAGAATGTGTATTCTGTTGCTTTGGGATGAAATGTTCTGAATGTATCTGTGATGTCCTTCTGGTCCAGTGTGTCATTTAAGGCCTTTATTTCCTTGTTGATCTTTTGCTTGGATGGTCTGTCCATTTCAGTGAGGGGGGTGTTAAAGTCTCCTACTATTATTGTATTATTATTGATGTGTTTCTTTGATTTTGTTATTAATTGGTTGATATAGTTGGCTGCTCCCACGTTAGGGGCATAGATATTTAAAATTGTTAGATCTTCTTGTTGGACAGACCCTTTGAGTAGGATATAGTGTCCTTCCTCATCTCTTATTATAGTCTTTGGCTTAAAATCTAATTGATCTGATATAAGGATTGCCACCCCAGCTTTCTTCTGATGCCCATTAGCATGGTAAATTGTTTTCCACCCCCTCACTTTAAATCTGGAGGTGTCTTCGCGTCTAAAATGAGTTTCTTGTAGGCAACATACTGATGGGTTTTGTTTTTTTATCCATTCTGATACCCTGTGTCTTTTGATTGGGACATTTAGCCCATTAACATCCAGGGTAACTATTGAGAGATATGAATTTAGTGCCATTATTAGCCTGTAAGGTGACTGTTCCTGTTTATTGTCTCTGTACCTTTCTGATCTACTACTTTTAGGCTCTCTCTTTGCTTAGAGGACCCCTTTCAATATTTCCTGTAGAGCTGGTTTGGTGTTTGCAAATTCTTTCAGTTTTTGTTTGTCCTGGAAGCTTTTGATCTCTCCTTCTATTTTCAATGATAGCCTAGCTGGATAGAGTATTCTTGGCTGCATGTTTTTCTCGTTGAGTGCTCTGAATATATCATGCCAGCTCTTTCTGGCCTGCCAGGTCTCTGTGGATAAGTCTGCCGCCAATCTAATATTTTTACCATTGTATGTTACAGACTTCTTTTCTCGGGCTACTTTCAGGATTTTCTCTTTGTCACTAAGACTTGTCAATTTTACTATTAGGTGACGGGGTGTGGACCTATTCTTGTTGACTTTGAGGGGGATTCTCTGCATCTCCTGGATTTTGATGCTTGTTCCCTTTGCCATATTAGGGAAATTCTCTCCAATGATTCTCTCCAATAGACCTTCTGCTCCCCTCTCTGTTTCTTCTTCTTCTGGAATCCCAATTATTCTAATGTTGTTTCGTCTTATGGTGTCACTTATCTCTCAAATTCTCCCCTCATGGTCCAGTAGCTGTTTGTCCCTCTTTTGCTTGGCTTCCTTATTCTCTGTCATTTGGTCTTCTATATCACTAATTCTTTCTTCTGCCTCATTTATCCTAGCAGTGAGAGCCTCCATTTTTGATTGCACCTCATTAATAGCTTTTTTGATTTCAACTTGGTTAGATTTTAGTTCTTTAATTTCTCCAGAAAGGGCTTTAATATCTCCAGAGAGGGTTTCTCTAATATCTTCCATGCCTTTTTCGAGCCCGGCTAGAATGTTCAGAATCGTCATTCTGAACTCTTGATCTGACATATTACCCATGTCTGTGTTGATTAGGTCCCTAGCCTTCGGTACTGTCTCTTGTTCTTTTGTTTGTGGTGATTTTTTCCACCTTGTCATTTTGTCCAGATAAGAGAATATGAAGGAGCAAATAAACTACTAAAAGGGTGGCAAAGACCCCGGAAAAATGCGCTGTAACCAAATCAGAAGAGACCCCAAATTGTGGGGGGGAGAAAGGGGATAAAAACAGCTTCTGAAGAAAAAAGAAAAAAAAAAAAGAAAGAAAAAAATTTAAAAAATAAAACAAATAAAAAATATAAAAAAGAAAGAAAAAATATATATATTTAGATGAACTAGTCAAAAAACGTTAAAAAAGAAAAGGGTAAAAGTTTAAAAAAAATTTAGCAGAAGAAGAAAAAAGAAAAAAGAAATAAAAATTGAAAAAAGAAAAAAAAATTGAAGTAGCCGCAAGACTAAAGAATCATGGGGAGAAAGCCATGAGTTCCGTGCTTTGCTTTCTCCTCCTCTGGAATTGCTCTGCTTTCTTAGGAATTGAATCTTCTTTCTCCTTGATAGATGAACTTCGTCCTGGCTGGATATTTTGTTGATCTTCTGGGGGAGGGGCCTCTTGTAGTGACTCTCAAGTGTCTTTGCCCGAGGCGGGATTGCACCGCCCTTACCGGCGGCCGGACTAAGTAATCGGCTCGGGTTCGCTTTTGGGAGCTTCTGTTCCCTGAACGCTTTCCGTAGAGTTCCGGAGGACGGGAATGAAAATGGCGGCCTCCCAGTCTCTGGCCCGGAGGAGCCAAGAGCCTGGGGCCCCACTCCTCAGTGCGCCCCCAGAGGACAGCACCCAATCACTCCCGTATCCCCAGCCTCTAGCTGCGCTCCGAGCTCACCCAGCCCGCGATCACCGCGATCAGTTCAAGGTAACCCCGAGCTGAGAGTTTAGCAGGAGACTCTAGTTTAAAAGAGTATTATCTATTGACATAATTGCCATTTCTTCAATTGGATGGCAATTTCTGCTTCATAAATATGTGTATTACTTAAACATCTAAGCCATAATTTGAATATAAAATTCTTCCTCAGTTTACATGACTGTGATTCCTATTGTGGTATCTATATTCTTGTGCTAACAAACCTAGGAAAGATTAAATGACAAATCATGAGTACATTTTACAATTCAGTAGGTTAAAATTATACACAATTATTTTTACAGTTTTCTTAAAATAGTGTTTTGTTGTCTGCATTATAAGATAAAATCACCATTTTGATGAACGTTAATGCATGATGTACATGCATATTGATGGTAGGCTGCATTCAAAATAAATTAATTTTGTTTTCCAGTAAATGCAAAACTTTTGCAAAGGAAAGAAGAGTTCTGTTGATAACTGGATGCTAAATTCTCTTAACTAACATATCAATCACAAGTACATATTTAACACTATATTGAACACATATTAAACATTATATACTCAGTAATGTATCTGGCAAAGCTCATCTCCATAAAAATCTAATTTATTTTCATTTTTTATTTAATATAGTTTTACTTACAGTTTTACATCACAATATGAGGACCAAACTAGCATTAGCTAATATCTCTTACAACATCACATCAAACAATTATCATTTCCTTTTTTGTGGTGAGGACATTTAAAATCTAGTCCCTTGACAACTTGGAGGTACTTCCTTATAACATTAATAAAATATATTTGCCTTATATTTTTAATAAAATATAATTTTTATATTCGATTTTGTAAGTTCAACTTGTATAACATGTTGATTTGGTACATTTATGTATTGCAAAACAATTACTATCATAGCATCAGCTAACACCTTCATAATGTTGAATAATTGTAATTCATTCATTGAGTCACAATGTTACAGAATTTTATACTTGTTAGTAAATATCCACACACTACAATAATATGGCATTTTATCAGGAAAGGAACCTGAAGTTTACATGTGAATCCATGTAGCTTCCCTACCAACACTATGCTCAAAAACTTGTGCAAAGGAAGAGAATAAAATAAATAGACAATAATGAGAGGAAATAGAAACAAAGAGATAAAGAGCAGAAAATGACTATGGATAAAAACCAAAGGAGGGTCACGGACCTGTGCACCATTAGTGAGAGTGGTGGCTCATAGTCACTGTGAGGTAAAAGTGGAGAAAATTACAATACAAGTTGTGGGTGGGTATATGTCATTGTCCTTCTGAGATGTGTGCCTATATGTGGGTATTTGTGTGTAGGTTTATATATTTTATGTAATCTACACCCATAGATTCAACAGGTACAGACATCTATACAGCAAATCACAAATAAAAAGGTAAAATTCAAAATATGACGAAATTCTTTCTTAATATTTTAGTCATATTGGGACAGATTTGCATTTCCAAAACAATATTTATAGCAGCATTAAGTACATTTAGTTTTTAATACTTCTGGCACAGAGAAAAAGAAATTATATCCAAACCTCACTGGCGTTTCGGTGCTGGATTCTTAAATTTATGCTTTTTGGTAAGGGCAGTCTGAATGTGCTTAATGCAGACACCTGGGAGAGTCTATTTGTCTTTCAAATGTCTCTCTCAAATTTTCATAAAAATTTGCACTATGATCATTTGAATTACGTTCATGCAAAACCAACCAAAAGTTTTTAAACCATTATTTTCCAAATATGTAACTTAACTCAAACAATTTTTAACCAAATTATTTATATGTGTAAACATTAGAAAGTCTACTTAACAACTCTTAATCAACTCCTCACAAGGAGTTTTCTTTTCAGGAAAAATTCATGAAGAACTTGGTAAGTAATATTTCTCTAGGAGGATAAAAATGTTAATATATTTCAAAGCAAACTCTCACTACATCTTATTCTTTCAGAAAGGATAAAACTCCTGGGAAAAGAAGGTGAGTTATGACAAGGGCAACCTCTAGCCTTGACTCATACATCTGTCTTTTGACTGCACATCACATTCCTGTTTTACTTACTGATAAATCTTGGTTTCAAAACTATAATTTTCTTTTCCTTTATTTTTTTTTAATTCTAGGGTTGGCTTTTGCTCGAGGATTTGCAGGTAACTAGATGCTTAAGTACTTGTACATGGATTCTTATTTTAAGCCAGAGCACTGTGCTAGCACTAGGGAGACTAACACACTCACAAACTCCTACCTAACGCAAATGCACTTTTTTTTTTTTGCCAAAACTTCCATTTTATTATGCTCATTGTTGAGTAGTTTACAGCTATAGGTCATTATATATCACAAATTGTGCTGTTATCTGAGATTCATTGATGGAGGGAACCAGAATATTATAATCCAAAATTAGACCATCAACATGCTTTTCAGAACCAAAAATGGTTTTGAATGAGGGATGGTTATAGAGTTAGCTGACAGGGAATGGGGCAAATGTAGGCAGCCACTCATCTATGGTAGGTTGGAGAAATTTGTCTAAAGATTTGGTGGCACAATGACACTAATTGACTATGGACCACAATCAGAGGACATTCATTTGATTTGTCAAGTTGAAAACCACTTTCTCCTTCAAGATATCTTTTGACTTACAACAACTTTCACATTTGTTGCCTTTATTTAATACTAGGAAAAATAGAAATTTCTGTTACATCTTACAGCTTTGTATTAATTAGTTACAATGAAGCATCTTCATTTGATTCTCACAAATACACAAAGTCAGGTACTAATACACTGTTTTATAAAGAAATATATAATGAGGTTTCATAGGAGATTTCTCCAGATTATATAACTAATTGACATAATATTCACATTCATTAGACAGCTTTACAAGCACATTTGCCTGTTGAAAAAAAATACAGTACACATATAAATATTCCTTTGAAAAAAATGTCTATGAGCCGATGAGTTGCAGTCACTTTAACAGAAAAAATCCTATATTTGCAGTGTTAACATATAAGAGTTTTTAATGATTTTTATATTGCATTATTACTAGCGGAATTTTCTTTGTGGTTATAATAACACAAATAAAACAGTTTTATCTAAAACTATTAATTTGTAGGATAAATACATATAGCACATATTAAGAGAATACTGTGTAATTAGGTAGATATCCAGATAATTTTTACCTCAGTCTTGTGTGTTAATATGTTTTTAACACTTTTCAAATTATTTTGGATTCATGTATCTGTGAAAACTTGTGCCTGTAGATAGGCAATTGTAGAAAAATTAATTTAGCAAATGTAGTCAAATTTCATTAGATAATAAGAAGTTTATTAGAGCACAGTTTAAATTGTCAAGACATTCAGATTTAAAGTAAATATATATAAATATTTTTCATTAATTCAAAACTGAATTAAATAGATATGGACTTGAATCCTAACATTGAGGGATTTTACTAATCATAGTTGGACAAATTTCTTTAAATCTTTGTTCTCTCAGTTATAAAATAAAAGCATTTCTACATTTTATTATTTTGTTATGAAAATTAAATATTTATGAATGTGCTTCAAATAACACTAGGTACATAAGTGTTCCATGTAATACTGCATTTGCAAAAAAAAAATATTGCGACTAGAAAAAATCTGTTTAGATATTCATTTTTTTCCATTCTGGGCAAATGTTCATTGTCAAGTTCTCAAATGTATGAGTTAGTAAATAGAAGTGATAAAAAAGCATGACTTGATGGAAAAGAACAACTTCATTTGAGGAAAGTTAGAGAAAAATCCTAGATAGGGAAAGGGTCCTTGTACATTGTACTAATTATTGTGGATTATTATTGATCATGGACAAGACTGACAACAGGTTCTTCCATAGAAAATATTACCTTGGATCCAGAAACATCTCACCCATATCTCGAAGTTGCTGAAGACAAGAAAAGTGTGAAAACAAAAAAAAAAAAAAAAAAAAAAAATTGCAAGAAATACCTGTAAGCTGTCAGCAATTTGATAACTTAGTCTGTGTATTAGGTAAGCAAATATTTTCCAAAGGTAGACACTACTGGGAGGTGAGTGTAGAAAGGAAAATGAAGTGGACTCTAGGCATTTGTAAAATTCTGTCTGCAGACGAGGAGAAATCACAGTGTCCCCAGAGACTGGCTTCTGGACATTGTGCTTAAAAAAATGCAATGACTACCAAGCTCTTGCAAGCCCACGGATAACACTCCATTTTGAGGAACGTCCTGAGATTATTGGAATCTTCCTGGACTATGAGGCTGGGAGGGTGTCTTTTTATAATGTGAACAACCTGTCTCACATCTACACCTATAGAAACTGCTTCACAGAGGACTTGAGACCATACTTTTATCCTGGCCCACTCTACAATGGTCAAAATGAACACCCTCTGATCATCCTGTAATATAGTATATAAACAAACCATAAAGAAGATGTTCTTCTGAAGAAGAAATGTCTGCTGAATCTTAGGAGATATATATCTGTATCTATAGATATAGATATAGATATTTAGAATGCTATATTTCTTCCTTAAATAAATCTAAATTTCAATACTATAAATTATACCTTTTTAATCACTTCTTTCACAAATATGTATTTTTGTCTATGGACAAGAATAATTTGATTTGAATTGCATGCTGCAGAATTTACTTAATGGAAATGCAAGACCACAGAACATAAATAAAATACCCAAATGATGTGTCTACTTATGCAAATGGTGAAGGAAAATTAATTCAATTCAAGAGAATATGAAGTGCAATAAGAGTGAGCATGGTAAAAATGCAAGCTGGTAGAACCACTTTGGAAAACAGTATGGAGATTCCTCAAACAGTTAAAAAAATAGAGCTACCCTACATCCCAACAATTGCATTACTATTTATTTACCCCAAAGGAACAGATGTAGTGAAAAGAAGAGGCATATGTAACCCAGTGCTCATAGCAGCAATGTCACAATAGACAAACTGTGGAAAGAGCCAAAATGCCCTTCAGAAGATGAATGGATAAAGAAGATGAGGTACATATATCCAATGGACTATTACCAAGCCATCAGAAATGATGAATACCCACCATCTGCATCGACATGAATGGAACAGGAGGGGAATGTGCTAAGTGAAGTCAAACAGAGAAAGACAATGATAATATAGTGTCCCACATATGGAATATAAGGAATAAAACAGAGGACCATAAAGGAAGGGAGGGAAAACTGAGTAGGAAGAAATCAGAGAGGGAGACAAACCACGAGTGACTCTGGATCCCGGGAAACAAACTGAGGGTTACAAAAGGGAGGGTAGTGGGGGGTTGTGTAATTGGGTGATGGGTATTAAAGAGGGGATGTGATGTGACAAGAATTAGGTGTTATACACAACTAATGAATTATTGAACCCTACATTAAAAACTAATGATGTACTGTACAGTGGTTGACTTAACATTACTAAATAAATAAATAAATAAATAAATAAATAAAAGCAGGCCTTTGTGGGGAAAGTAGAAGACCTATGGGACACAGATGACGTTGGGACAGAATGGTTCTAAATTAGTTTCCAGAGAATTAATTAGCTGAAACAACATTACTGGTATGCTGAAATAGATTTTCTTTGTGCCATTAATGGACCATTTGGGTATATTATAATAAAATATTTAATATATAAGTAAAGAAATGTTAAAATTAAATCCTTGCCTAAAATAATAATAATAATACTAATAATAATTGGACTATTTCAAATGAATATGAAGTCCATTATCATAGGCAATTTTAAATGAGGTGGCCTATATCTGGTAATATGAATCTACCTGATCATGAACTTCGAATATTTAATAATGTCAAGAGAGTTCATTGAGGTTTCAGGAAAGATCTGTATGTGTTCTCAGTGATGGTCCCAGAAAATTAGGAGATAGTATGGTTGCTTGCCCTTCAAATCATATGAGAAAACAATTAAGAGATTAATTAGTCTCTCTCATGAAATCTAAAGAACATGGTGGACCTTTGTTTGCCTTCTTCTGGAGATGTTTGAAATGAGAAGGACTAGCAACTACTCTGTAGTGCAATAAAGGGGCACTTCATTGCATGACCTGTGCACTTAAAACTTTTCTGGGTGAAGAGCTCATGTTTCCAGAAGGCTAGAATATGGCCCATAAGAGCTGCTCTGGGATGCTGCAAAAAATAATACATATTAGTGAAAATTAGATTATGTACCATAAGATACCAGGTGTTTGAGAAAGAAATCGTAACAAGACAAAATACAGGCAAATTTTACTCTCCTCAAGTTAACAGGAAAAATAAAATCCTCAGCTATTTCAAATCCTTTGAGGAACTAATGAGGGAAAAGTGAATATGAAATAACGTCTAAACATAGCTCATTACAATGATCAAGTAAAACTCTTTCTCCTTTACAAAAAAAAAATAAAAATGAATAGCAATAATGATAAATATATTTAGCTCGTTACAACAATAATTAGGTAAAACTGTTCTCATTCCTTTTACCTCTAATACTTCTTCACCAAGACTTTCCACAGTTCCCTACAGTGTGTGTTTTCCCTTATTGTAGTGAAAATGTACCTGACTCATTCAATTACAGGTATTGCAATGCTAGCCTTTAGTTAAAGTGTATAGATAAATGCTAAGAAGTAGAGACGTCTAGCATATTGATGTGTCTTTCCACTAACATTAAACTGTTGTAGATTGTAAATTGTAGAATGTAAATTGTAGAATGTGACTTAGAAAATATGGAAAATTATGGCAAGGGGGAAAATTATGACAAAAATAACTTGCTTAAATTACTTATTCCAGTTACACAAGACACAATACAATCTCATTTTGATGAAATGCCTGAAACTCTACTTTAATTAAAATGAAGAAAATCAAGAGGAATTAAGATGGCAGAAGAGTAGTGGAACCATAAGCTTGCCTCATCTCTCAAACACAGCTAGATAAATATCAAATCATTCTAAGCAGATATGAAATTGACCTGAGGACTGAGAGAACAAACTACATATGTGGAGGGAGAAAAAAAAAATGCCACCTCATGATAAGTAGGAGCTGTGGAGAGTTGATTTGAGGGAGGTAAGAATTGTGGGTGCTACAGAAGGGAGGGAGCCCTGATGACAGAGATTGGAGTGAGAGAGAAAGACAGAGAGAGAGTGAAAGCAGCAGGCAGGGAATTACACAAGAAAAACTCTTGCCCCAAAACATTGATTGGGAAAAGAAGAGAGACTGACTACTGCAAGTTATTATAAGCAGCTGAGTACAAAGTCTAAAGTTTCAAAAGTCTGTTACATCATCAGGATCATTCTCACATACTTAGTAGTACTTCTATGGAGAAGAAGTATGGAGGACAAGGATTGGGCAACTTGGTCTGAGAATCAGCTGTGTCACACAGGGAGAAACAATTTTCCTGCTTAGAGTGCATTTGGGAATGATGGCATGGCCTCTCCAGGAACCGAATAACTGCTGGGTATAACATGATGCCCTTTTCATTAGCATAGGAAGAGAGATACCAGCTGAGTGCAACAAAGCTTGGCGCCAGTTTTTTGCTGTGCCTCTCAATAAACTCCAAAGCACTTTAAAGTCATGTGACAACACTTCAGGGACAAATCCAAAAATGGCAAAAATAAAGTGAGATCATATATCAAAAGATCAATATGGATCCACTTCACAGGGTTTATAAATTTGGAGTTTCGAAACCCAGCCACGTGCCTGAGATAAATCACAGGATTAATGTGTAGCTTGGAAAGTAGACAGTTTAGACATAAACTGAAGGCAAGGATTTGATGGAAGCTAGGAAGAAAATATGGGTGAGTGTTTGCTCATCTGTGATGGCTAACTGAAGAGTGATGTGAATTTCCTGCTCCAGAGATGAGAGAGCAGAGTAATACTATTTTCTGCTGAATATCAGAACTAATCACTTTCATGAGGAACACAGTACCCACCAATGGATACTGAAACAATATACACCAATGCCCACCTCCTGTACTCTGCAGGTGCATCCCTGCTAGGGCATGTTTGCTGGAGAATCAGTGTGTTGGTCCCCTACTCCAGAAGACCAGCACAAACCCCTCAGACACACTAAGTCTACTGATCATAGAAGGCTACATAGCTTCTGCTTTATGGGAAATAAGTTCTAGATTCCTCCTCCTCCTCTTATTCCTCCTCCTCCTCCTTCTGCTTCTAATATTTCTTCTTCTTCTTCTTCTTCTTCTTCCTCTTCTTCTTCTTCTTCTTCTTCTTCTTCTCCTCCTCCTCCGCCTTCTTCTTCCTCTTCTTCTCCGTTCTTCTTTTCTTTCTTTCTTTTATTAATTCTAGCTTATTTTAACAAGAAGACCAAAACATATCCAGTTAACATTTGACAGAGTGTAAGACAAGGTCCAAACAGCCCCAACTGTAGGGAATGAGACATTACAGAGGACTCAACTAATGGTAGGAATAGACAAAACACAACAGCAGAGTTTATATAGGATGCACCCTCCTTTTTAAAAATTTTTCTTAATGTAGCTATTACTCTGAGAAGCATGAATACAGCAGCTTTCATAACAATCACACCCAAAAAACATTGACCTAGACAAAACGAGAAGATAGAGGAATTCTTCCCAAAAGGAAGAACAGTAAGAAGTAAGAGCCTGGGATTTTATCAATACAAATATAAGTAGGATGTCTGAAAAAAATGTACACAAGAATTATAAGGATATGAGCTAGTTTGAAAAATGCTTAGGAGACAATAAAGAATTGCCTATTGTAGAGAAAAAAGAACTAAAATCCAGTCAGGCCAAAAACAAAAATGCTGAAACTAAGATGTAAACCTGAATGGTTGCCATGAAAATGAGGATGGATGAAAGAGAGGAATGAATCAGTGATATAGAAGGTAAAATATAGAAAATAATGAAGCTGAAAAGAAGAGGGAAGGAAAAGTAATGGATCATGACTGTAGACTTAGTGGAGTCAGTGACTCCTTAAGAATAATAACATTCATATCAGAAATCCCAGAAGAGGAGAAAAAGGGTAAGAAGGTTTATTTGAGCAAATTATATGAAAACTTCCCTAATCTGGGGAAGGAACACACATTAAAATACAAGAAGCACAGATTACTCCCATTAAACTTAACAAATGCCAGTCATCACCAAGACATATCACAGTCAAATTCACAAAATACACAGATAAGAAAATAATCTTGAAAGCATAGGGCATCTGCGTGGCTCAGTTGGTTAAGCTTCTGCCTCCAGCTCAGATTGTGATCCTTGGGTCCTGGGATCAAGCCCCACGTGAGGGCTGTGCAAGAAGCCTGCTTCTCCCTCTGCTGTTCCCCTACTTGTGCTCACTCACTCTCTCTGTCAAATAAATAAATAAAATCTTAAAAAAAGTTTTAAAAGCATCAAGGTGTGGGGGAAAAATAAAAAAGTCCTTAACATGTAAGGGAAGACAGAACAGGTTCACAACAGATTTGTCCACAGAAACTTCATCGACCAGAAATTGGCATGATATATTTGATATGTCACATGGGGAAACATCCACCTGTCATTCAGAATAGGACAAATAGAATTTCCCTAGACAAAAACAAAACAAGAGCAAACAAAATAAAAGTAAAAAAAAAAAAAAAAAAAAACCACAACTAAAGTAATCTGTGACCACTAATGCAGCCCTGCAAGAAATAACAAGGGGACTCTGAATTGGGGTTGGGGGGAGATCAAAAGCAACAAAAACTATAAAGGAAATGAGAACACCACAAGAGACACCAACTTTACAGGTCATAAAATGGCACTAAATGCATGTATTTCAATAATTGCTCTAGATGTAAATGGACTAAATACTCCAATCATAGACATAAGTTATCAGAGTGGATAAAAAAGGACCCATCTATATACCACCTGCAAAAAACAAACAAAGAAAAATCAAACACCACTACCACAACAACAACTACAACCACCACAACAACAAAGACTCATTTTAGACCTAAAGACACCTGCGGATTGAAAGTGAGTGGTTGGGGAGCTATCTATCATGACAAAAGACATTAAAAAAAAAGAAAGAAAGAAAGCTGGAGTAGCCATCCTTATATCAGACAAACTAGATTTTTAAACCAAAGACTGTAATAAGAGATAAAGAAGGCCATATATTGTAAATACTATTCAAACCGATCTAACACGTAAATATTTTGGGGAGCACCCAACCATATAAATCAATTGATAACCAACAAAAAAACTCATTGACAATGATGCAATGAGTAGGGACTCTAGAGAAGGGATGAAAACAGAGGAATAGGGGACCCTATTTCAACCAGGTCCCTGAATTTAGCTGGAAATCTACCAATCCATTCTAAACACCAACAAAATTAGCCTGAGATCTAGGAATATATATATATATATATATATATATATATATATATATATATATATATATCTGTATCTCTACAAACAGAAAATCTATCACAGTCTCAAGGTATGAAGGGCTGAGCCATGATTCTGAGAGCAAATATAGGAAGATAAAGAGAAGCAGGAGGGAGCCACCATAAGCTACTGTAAGGAAGGTGATAAAGCACTGGAGTACAAAAACATACTGCACAGAGGAACAAGCACAGACTTGCAGAGCACCAGAGGTGGGGAAAGGACTTTAGTGCAGCCCCCACATAGGATCCAGGTGCTGCAGGTTCATGCACATGAACCAGGGATAGATTACAGTTTTAGAAGCACAAATTGCAGAGACATGCCCAATCCTCAGATCAAACTCTGGGAGAATTGTTGTGGGGTGCACCACTGAGGTAATTGCTATTTTTAGCAATGCAGACTAAAACAGAGAACATGTGTCTTGAGGGCTTAGTGAAGAGCAGACTGTTATTTCTCTCCTTTGGTACCAAGATTTGGGTGTGATCACTGCTGCTATGACTATTGGAAGAGATGGCGAAATCCACCACAGAAAGCCACCAAAGAAAAAAAAATTAAAAACCAGGATTTCACTGAGACCACTTGCCCCCACATAGGGAGCACTACAACTCTGCCCAAGCAGAGTTGCCTGAGTAACAGCAGAGGGTGCCCCTCCCCCAGAAGACAGACTAGAAGAACCAGAGGACCACAACCCTAGGGTCACCAAATGGGTGTATCTTGCTTAGATCATGCTTAACACTTTGGACTCTACACATTCCATCAATCACACCTCAACAGAATGAATAACAAAAGGATCTCCAGACAAAGAAAAAATTCAGAGACTATGGCCTCTGCCACCAACATAATGGATGTGGTCATAAACAAGATGTCAGAGACAGACTTCAGAGTAGCAATTATGAAGGTGATATCTAGGTGTGAGGAAAATATTAGAGACAATATAGTATCTCTAAGGTCAGGAATGAGATCTAATCAGGCCGAAGTTAAAAATGCTATAAATGAGATGCAACCTAAACTGGATAAATGAGTTCCAGGGTAAATGAAACAAGAGAACAAATTAATGAGATAGAAGGTAAGATAATAGAAAAGAAGGAAGCTAAGGAGAGCTGGGAAAAACAGATTAAGACCCAAGGGATCAGACTGAGAAAGAATAATGCCCTGAAACGTTCCAATGTCAGAATTGTTGGGATCCTGAGGGGATGGAGAAAGAGAGAGGACTAGCAGGTATAATTGAGAAAATCATTGCTGAGAACTTCCTTAATCTGGGGAAGGAAATAAGAATTCCTGTCTAGGAGGCAGAGAAGACTCATCCCAAGATCAATGTGAACAGATCAATGCCCTGACATAAAATAGTACAATTGAATATCTTAGATACAAGGAAAAAATCCTGAAAGCATCTTGGGGAAAGAGATTTCTTACATATCATGGGTGAAACATCAGAATAACAAAAGACCTATCCACAGAATCCTGACAATTCAAAAAGGGTGGGAAAGACATATACAGGGTACTAAATAAGAAGAAAATGCATCCAAGGATACTTTATCCAGCAAGATTGTCATTCAGAATGGATGGGGAGATTAGGAACTTCCAAGACTGGCAAAAACTGAAATAATATGTGAGCACCAATGTGGTCCTGCAGGAAATATTAAGGGGGGGGGATTCTATAAGAGAAAAAGGACCCTAAGAGTGATATAGAACAGAAATTTACAGAGATGATCTATAGAAACAGGGACTTCACAGGCAGCATGATGGCCCTAAAATCATATCTTTTGATAGTCACTGTCAACATGAATGGCCTAAATGCTCCCATGAAATGGCACAGGATTGCAGACTGAATGAAAAGACATGACACATCCAAATGCTGTCTACAAGAGACTCATTTCAAACCTAAAGACACATAGAGACTGAAAGTGAGGAGATAGAAAAACATTTTTAATGCCAAGGGAGCTCAAAGGAAACCTGGGATAGCAATTCTCATATTAGAGAAGTGAGATTTTTGCTGAAGACTCTAGTAAGTGGTATAGAGGGACACTGTATCATTCTTAAGGAGTCAATCCAACAGGAAAAATCTAACAATTCTAAATATCTATGCCCCCAACAAGGGAGCAGCCCACCATATAAACTAATGGTTAACCAAAATAAAGAATCCTATTGATAATAATACTTTAATAGTTGGAGACCTAAACACTCCACTCATAGCAATAGAGAGATCATCTAAGCAGAAGACCAATAAGAATAAAAAAGAGATTTGAATGACACATTGGACCAGATGGATTTCATTGATATATAAATAGCATTATACTGAAAAACAACAGAATACTCATTCTTCTCAAATGCATATGGAACATTCTCCAGAGTAGACCACGTACTAGGTCTTAAGTCAGGTTTCAACTGATAACAAAAGACTGAACTTATTCCCTGCATATTTTCAGACCACAATGCTTTGAAACTGGAACTCAGTTATAAGGAAAAAAATGGAAAGACTTCAAGCACTTGAAATGTAAAGACCATCCTGCTAACAAATGTTTGGGTCAACCAGAAAGTTAAAGAAGAACTTAAACAATTCATGGAAACCAATGAGAATGAGAACACATTGGTCCCAAACCTATGGGATACTGCAAACCTGGTTGTAAGGGGGAAATACATAGCCATTCAAGCCCCTTTCAAAGGACTAGAAAAATCCCAAATGCACAAACTAACTTTACACCTAAAGCAACTGGAGAAAGAACTGCAAATAAAACCGAAATCAATTAGGAGAGAGAAATAATAAAGATTAGAGCCGAAATCAATGAAGTCAAAACCAGGAAAATAGTAGAATAGATCAATGAAACTAGAAGATAGTTCTTTGAAAGAATTAATAGGATTAATAAAACTCTGTCAGACTTGTCCAAAAGAAAAGAGAAAGGAACCAAATTAATAAAATTATGAATGAAAGGGTGATAAATCACAACTAACACCAAGAAAATAGAAAAAAAATAGAAATTATTATTAGCAACTACATGCCAATAAATTAACCAATGTGAAGGAAATGGATGGTTTCCTGGAAACCTATAAAGTAGCAAGACTGAAACAGGAAGAAATTTTCAATCTAAAGAGACCAATTACCTGGAATGAAATTGAAGCAATAATCAAAAACCTCCTCCAAAAAATATGAGTCTACGGCCAGAGGAATTCCCAGGGGAATTCTACCAAACATTTAAAGAAGAAATACTACATATGCAGCTAAAAGTGTTTCAAAAAAAGATGCATAAATAAAACTTTCAAATTTATTCTATGAGACCAGCATTACCTTGGTCCCAAAACCAGGCAAGGATCCCACACAAAGGAGAATTACATGCCAAAATCCCTGATGATTATGGATGTCAAAATTCTCAACAGTATACTTGCCAATAGGGACCAACATTACATTAAAAGGATTATCAATTATGACCAGATGGGATTTATTCCTGGGACACAAAGGTGCTTCAACATTTGAAAATTTTTCAATGTGATAGAACATATTAATAAAAGACAAGACCCATATGATCTTCTCAATTGATGCAGAAAAAAACACTGACAAAATACAGCATCCGTTCCTTATTAAAACTTTTCAGAATATAGGGATAGATGGAACATTCCTCAACTACATTAAAACCATTTATGAAAAGCCCACAGTGAATATCATTCTCAATGGGGAAAAGCTGAGTGCTTTCCCCTTGAGATCAGGATCACAGCAAGAATAGCCAAACTTGAGGCACCTGGGTGGCTCAGTGGGTTAAAGCCTCTACCTTCAGCTCAGGTCATGATCTCAGGGTCCTGGTATCAAGCCCCCCATCAGGCTCTCTGCTCAGCGGGGAGCCTGCTTCCCTTCCTCTCTCTCTGCCTCCCTCTCTGCCTACTTGTGATCTCTGTCAACTAAATAAATAAAATCTTTAAAAAATAGCCAATCTTAGCACTGTTTTTTAAAAAGACTTTATTTATTTATTTGTCAGAGAAAGAACACAAGCAGGCAGAGGAATAGAGAAAGGTAGGCTCCCCGCTGAACAAGGAGACAAATGTGGGACTCAGTCCCAGGACACTGGGATCATGATCTGAAGCTGTAGGCAGCCACTTAACCAAATGTTCATAGCAGCATTGTCCACAATAGCCAAACTGTGGGAAGAGTGGAGATGCCCTTCAACAGACAAATGGGTAAAGAAGATATGGTCCATATATACAATGGAATATTACTCAGGCATCAGAAATGATGAATACAAAACTTATGCACCAACATGGATGGGACTGGAGATTATGCTGAGTGAAATATGTCAAGCAGAGAAAGACAAGGATCATATGGTTTCACTCATATGTGGAATAAGTAATGACATGGAAAACATTAGGGGGAAGAAGGGAAAAATGAAGGGGGAAATCTCAGGGGACACATAACACACAGGGATCATTAAAACATATGCCATCCTTAATATCCATCACCGGGCTAAGTCATACTCCCCACCCCCAAAACCCTGATTGTTTCCAAGAGTCCATAGTCCTCATTATTTGCCTCTACCTAAGATTGTGTATAACATAAAAAATAAAATCATGAAACACTACATAAAAAATAGAAGGACTTCTATTTAAAGTAAGGACTTTAACACACTCCCATACATCTTTGGACAGATCATCTAAGCAGGAAGTCAGGAAATAGAGCATTGAATGACACACTGAACAAGATGAATTTAACAGATATATTAGAAAATTTCCTTTTAAAGCAGTGAAACACACGTTCTTTTCAAGGTCATATGGAACATTCTCAAGAACAGACCACATACTGGGTCACAAATCAGCTTTCAATAAGTACCAAAAGACTGAGATCATTCCGTGCATATTTTCAGACCACAATACTATGAAACTTAAAGTCAACGACAAGAGAAAAAAATAGAAAGATAATAAGCATATGGTGGTTAACTATATCCTACAAAGGAATGAATGAATTAACCATAAAATTAAATAAGAAATAAAAAATACATGGTAGCAAATGAAAACAAAACATGGCAGAACAGAATCTTTGAGATCCTGTAATAGCAGTCCTTAAAGGGAATATATTGCATTACAGGCTTACTTCAAGAAGCAAGAAGGGTCCCAAATACACAACCTAACCTTACATCTAAAGGGGCTAGAAAAGGGACAACAAATAAAACCTATAGCCAGCATAAGAAGGGAAATAACAAATATTTGGACAGAAATAAATGGCAGAAACAAACAAATAAAAACATTAGAAACATATCAATGAAACTAAGAGCTATTGCTTTGAAATAATTGATAAAATTTATGTAGGTCTTAGCCTAAAAGTAAAGAGAAAGGACCCAAATAAATAAAATCATAAATGAAATATGTGAGATCACAACTAAAACCACAAAAATATAAACAGTATGTGTCATTAATTTTCCACGTAGTGTTCTAAGATTCATTGTTTATATATAGCACCCATTACTCCATGCAATAATGCAAAAAATCTTATCAACATACAAGCAAATCAAATCCAACAGAACTTTAAAAGAATTATTAATCCCAATTAAGTGGACTTTGTTCCTGGGATGCAGGAGTGTTTCAATACTCACAAATCAGTCAACACGATACATAACGTAGTTGAAAGAAAGAATAAAAAACATATGATCTTCTCAACAGATGCAGAAAAATAATTTCAAAAAATATAGTACACAATCTTAATAAAGTAAAACCCTCAACAATGTAATTCTAGATGTAACATACTCAACACCATAAAGGCCATGTACAAAAGACCCAGAGGTAATAACATCCTCATTGGGGAAAAGCTTAGATCTTTTCCTCTGAGGTCATGAACAAAACAGGAATGTCCACACAGACCATAATTATTTAGCATAGTACTAGAAGTCTTAGCCTCAGCAATGAAACAACACAAAGAGATTAAAGGTGTCATAGTTGGTGAGGATGAAGTCAAATTTTCACTATTTGCAGACATGATATTCTATGTAGAAACTTGAAAGACTCCAAATTTTGCTAAATCTAATATATACATTAAGCAATGTCACAAGATATAAAATCAATGCACAGAAATGTGTTATATTTATATACACCAAAAATGAAGCAGCAGAAAAAGAAATCAATGAATAAATGCTATTTAAAATTACACCAAAAACCATAAGATACTTGGGGAAAAAGCCTAACCAAAGAAGGAAAATATTTGTACTCTGAAAACTACAGAACACTTAAAAAAATTGAAGAGGATACGAAGAAATGGAGAAACATACTCATGGATTGGAGGAACAAATATTGGTAAAACGTCTACACTACTTAAAGCAATCTACACATTTAATAAAATCTCTACCAAAATATCACCAGCAAATACACAGAGTTAGAGCAAGCATTACTAAAATTGTATGGAAACAGAAAGGCCCCACAAACCAAAACAATCTTGAAAAAAAATGCCTGGGTGGCTCAGTGGGTTAAACACATGCCTTTGGGTCAGGTCATGATCCCAGAGTTCTGGGATTAAGAACTGGACTCCCTGTTCCCTGGATTAAGCACTGGGCTCCCAGCTCAGTGAGGGATAGATAGATAGATAGATAGATAGATAGATAGATAGATAGATAGAGATAGAGATATCTATCTATCTATAGATATCTATATCTATCTATAGATATCTATATCTCTCTATAGATAGATACCCTAAGATAGATATCTATCTATAGAGAGATATAGATATATAGATAGAAAGATATAGATATCTATAGATAGATAGATATAGATATAGATATATTGGCTATTAGAAATAATTAAATCTTTTCATTCCAAAGGACACAGATACAACTAGAAAGGTATTATGCTAAGTGAAATAAGTCAGTCAGGGAAAGACAAATACCATATGATTTCAGTCATATGTGGAAATTAAAGAAACAAAGCAGATGAAAATATAAGAAGGAGGAAAAAAGAAAGAAAGGAAACAACCATAAGAGACAACTTTAGAGAACACACTGAAGGTTGATGGAGTTGAAATGGGTGCAGGAGTGTTTAATAGGTGATGGATATTTCTGAGGCTACTTGTTATGATGAGCACTGAGTATTATATGTTAATGATGAAACACTAAATACTACTCCTGAAATGATTTTATATGATAATTATGTTGGTTATCAATATTCACTATGGTTATCACTATATGTTAACTAACTAGAGTTTAAATTCTCTGAAAAACAACCTGAGGGCTTTGAAGGGGTGGGGGTGGGAGGTTGGGGGAACCAGGTGGTGGGTAGTAGGGAGGGCATATATTGCATGGAGCACTGGGTGTTGTGCAAAAACAATGAATACTGTTTTGCTGAAAAAAAAAAAAAATAAATTTTAAAAATAAATAAATAAAGTTACGCTACTAGCGATAAATTCTTTTATAATGAAAAAAGAAAAAAAAATAATAAATTTGTAGAGACTCCCTAGTTAGAAGGCGAAAATACAGAATTTCAGTCTCATAGGAATTGTGATAAAAACATTTCTATCGGGGTCTGTAGAGATTCAGAAGGGACTGAAAAGGGAAATGCATAAACATTTAGACTTCCAGATATGACTAATATCTACATTTCTTTTCTTAAAATAGTTAGAGGAAATGCTGTAGAGCAGAGCTCTGCTTCCTGGAAGAAGTTTTAGTAGGCACCAAACAAATTTATTTTGACCAAACCATTAATATAGATTGACAAAATGGCATACTAGTTATTGAAAAATACATTTACCCTAAAATAAATGTGGCCTGTATTTGCCTGAGCGTGGGGGGAAAGTGAACATTAGAGAAGCTAGCTTACAATAAGGGATGAGAATAAAGATGTGGATTTTGTTGAGTAGAAGTCCTGATGTCCTCAGGGTTAAGTCTTAGGCTTGACCAATGGCTTTGATTTTTTTAAGTATTTTATTTCTTTGACAGAGAGAGAAAGATCCCAAGTAGGGAGAGAGGCAGACAGAGAGAGAGGGGGAAACAGGCTCCCCGCCAAGCAGGGCTCAATCCCAGGACCCTAAGATCATGACCTGAGCCAAAGACAGAGGCTGAACCCACTGAGCCACCCAGGTGTCCCAATGGCTTTGATTTTATAGCAAAATGAGAACACTGAAAAGTATCTCTGTATATTGTTGTGGGTTCCTAATCTATGAACCATCTGAAGGTCCTTGGCAATACTGGCAACAGTAGTGTTATCAGAGCAATTTATGAGTTGCTATCTCTGGTATAAATTCCCTGGATTATTTTATTTTGTTTTATTTTGCAAAAATATGCTGGAAGCCACTTTTCATGCTCTTGTTACAAAGAAATAACACAGAAGTTTCACAGGATCTGAAAGCCCCAAAGAAATTCAGTGGTTGAGCATCAGTCACTGAGGCTGACTCCTGTCACTGAACTCTGGGTTGTTATTTTCCCAAGGAATGTGCCTGTATCCATTTCTGTGAGAGTTAAAGGACTTTCCAGATACTGAGGGAAGATGAAGCTGCTGGGCAAATGGGTAGATGAGGAAAGCTTACGGGTTGGAGCACATATACATGTTGGGTTTCAGAATATAGTCTGAGAAAGATACCATAATATTAAGAAAGGGGGGAGGGATATTGGGAGGAAAGTTATAAACATCTGTCAAGAACTGAGATTCCTCTAAATGAGGAATGAGGTGAAAGGTAAGTGTCAGGTAGTTATCATGTTGACAGACCTGGGAGAAGGGGCTACCACCCCTCTAAAAGTTCTGGTTGGCTGATCCTGTCAGTCTGCCCAACAAGTCTGATAAAGGACAGTAAATACATCCCTTCCCAATGGAAAGGAGCTTACACAGGTCTGTCAGTCTCTAACTGGAGTCCCTATGTCCTTCCATGGCCCCATTCCACTTTCATTCCCATAAAGGGAGCTATACTGATGGCGAACATAAACATTTTGAGACCTCAGGGCATTGGAACATAGGCAGCTTTATATCTGGTTTTCTTGACTAAACGTTAAATGCAGCTCTTTGGAGTATAACACAAATTATGGTGCACACTAAGTTGGGCTTACTCAGCATGACTCCTGTTAATGACTTTTTTTTTTTTCTCATTTTATTTATTTTTTCAGCGTAACAGTATTCATTCTTTTTGCACAACACCCAGTGCTCCATGCAAAACGTGCCCTCCCCATTACCCACCACCTGTTCCCCCAACCTCCCACCCCTGACCCTTCAAAACCCTCAGGTTGCCCCAACCTCCCACCCCTGACCCTTCAAAACCCTCAGGTTGTTTTTCAGAGTCCATAGTCTCTTATGGTTCGCTTCCCCTCCCCAATGTCCATAGCCCGCTCCCCCTCCCCCCATCAACAGATGAATGACTTTTTTTGATGATATATAACATTCGCTACAGGACTGATGCTTCCTGGAGCTCAATGAAGGTGAAGTGCTGGCTTTCATTCCTTCTGCCAGAGAAAGACCTACAGACACACAGAGGCCAAGGGGAAAAAGCAAAGCAGCAGGTGAAATAAAACACATTTCAATAAAATATCATCAGGGAAGTAGTATTCATATGGAAAATTATTAATTAACTCTTACTTCATATCAAACATAACTGTCAACTTTAGGTGAAACTCAGTCCCCTATATAAGCAAAGAATATACAGTTTTTAGAAAGTATGGCCATTCCAGAAAGGAATTAAACAAGAAAAAATATGCATTAAACAAGAAAATTATGCAGCCAAGAATACTATATCCAGCCAGGATGTCATTGAATATAGAAGAAAAATAAAGCTTCCAGGACAAAAATTGAAATAATTTACAAACTCCAAACCAGCCCTACTGGAAATATTTAAAAATTTCCTCTAAGCAAAGAGAGAACATACAAGTAACATAAACCAAAAGGGAACAGAGGTAATATACAGTAACCATCACCTTACAGGCAATACAATATCACTAAATCCATATTTTTCAGTAGTTACCCTGAATGTAAATGGGCTAAATATCCCAATCAAAAGACACAGGGTATCATAATGGATTAAAAACAAACAAACAACAACAACAAAAAAGCCAAGACCCAACAATATGTTGTCTGCAAGAAACACATTTTAGACCCAAAGACACCCCCGTATTCAAAATGAGGGAGTGGAAAAAAATTTACTGTGCTAACGGACATCAAAAGAAAGATGGGGCAGCAATCCTTATATCAGACAAATTAGATTTTATTTTTTAATTTTTTTTAAGATTTTATTTATTTTGACAGACAGAGATTACAAGTAGGCAGAGAGGGAGGAGAGAGAGAGGAGGAAGCAGGCTCCCTGCTGAGCAGAGAGCCCCATGTGGGGCTCAATCCCAGGACCCTGGGATCATGACCTGAGCCAAAGGCAGAGGCTTTAACCCACTGAGCCACCCAGGCGCCCCACAAATTAGATTTTAAACCAAAGACTATAATAAGATGAGGAAGGACACTATATAATACTTTAAGGGTCTGTCAAACAAGAAAATCTAACAATTTTAAGTATCTATGCCCCTAACATGGGAACAGTCAATTATATAAACCAATTAATTTTTTTAAATGACAACAACACAATCATAGTAGGGGAGTTTAACATCTCCCTCACTGAAATAGACAGATAATCTAAGCAAAAGATCAACAAGGAAATAAAGGCTTTAAATGACACACAGGAGATGGGGGCAAGATGGGAGAGAAGTAGGAGACCTGGTTTCAGCAGTCACCTTAACTGAGCTAAATATTTACCAGAACACCAGAACACACAAAAAATCAGCCTGAGATATAAGATTATATACTTTTGGATCTCTACAGAGGCAGAAGACATCAGTGGAGAAGTAACACGGACTGGGAACACTCAGACTGATATTACAGGATAAACCGAATGGGGAGGGAGCCACCAGAAATGATCTGTTGGAAAGGAAAACCCCAATACTAAACTGCCCTGTGGTTCAGGACCAGCATTAACTTGGAGTATAGTTAAAAGCACTCAAAAAGACAAAAAAGAACTTAAGGGGCAACTGGTGGAATCAGGGGATCATGGGTACAGGCTTAAACCCAGGGATCCAGGGCGGTCACCGCCAGCAACCACCCATGCCAGAGAGAATGCAGCAGAACATCTGTGGTCCCTGAGATCATGGCTTTCTGCTGCCTGCACCACCACTCAGCTGGGCATACTCCTGGCCATGCCTGAGAGAGTGTGGTGTATGCAATAGTCAGGAGTCTCTAGGCCCAGCCAAGAGTCTGGATGCTCCCAGTATGTGTCTGAGAGAACTTGATATGATCTCTGGTTGGGTTAGCCTTCTGCGACCTGCAGGACAGCAAAGTCTGAGCACAACCTGCATGGGCCTGGACCCCAGAGAGCAGTCCTGGCAAAGGCAGTCACTGGAAGTTGACGCCCTGGAAAATATTGCTTCTGGATTTAGTGGAATAGAGGTGCAGAGACAAGGAGACACCTTGAGCAACCAGTGAGGCAGTGGCTGGGGGTGTGTACCACCTGTGGGAAGTTGCACTGCTCAGCAGAGTTTGCAGAGGGGGAGTCTCTGTGTCCTGGACCACAGAGGGGAGCAGACTGAGCCTTATCTCTTGGGAAGAGGTCTGGGTGGTTTGCTTTCCACTAAACCTCTGAAAACCAGAAAAAAGCTGGCAAAGAACAAAAACCTCCAGAGAACAAAAGACTGAAAAACCCAGTTTCCACAGAGCCCAGCCCCTTGATAGGGGCTAGGTCAATGCAACTCAAGCAAGACTGACTAAGAAACAACCCGCCAGGCCCCACCCCCAGAAGGTGAACCAAAAAACAAAAACAAAAACAAAAAACAAGAGGACAACCACCACAGGGTCCACATAAAACTCTAAAACCCCAACATCTGGGGAAAGCAATATATTAAGCTCATGGCATTGCCCTAAAACCAGTATATTTAATAAATGCGACTATTTTTTTAAAGATTTTTTTTATTTATTTATTTGACAGAGAGAGATCACAAGTAGGCAGAGAGGTAGGCAGAGAGAGAGGAGGAAGCAGGCTCCCTGCGGAGCAGAGAGCCCGATGCGGGGCTCGATCCCAGGACCCTGAGATCATGACCTGAGCCGAAGGCAGCAGCTTAATCCACTGAGCCACCCAGGCACCCCTAAATGCGACTATTTTTTTTAATTTGTTCTCACCATTCTTGTTCTTTGATTTTTTTTAATTTAACATACTTAACATTACAACTAGAGGTTTAATGCAACATATTCCATAATATCCTTTTAACTTGAACTTGTTGTATACATATACATCATTTTTTCTTGTTCTTTTCTTTTTTCTTTTTTTTCAAATATACAGATAGATATAATCTTCAAGGTAATCCCCCTTTTTTAATTTAATTTTTTATTTGTTTATTTACAGCATAACAGTGTTCATTGTTTTGGCATCACACCCAGTGCTCCATGCAGTACGTGCCCTCCCTATTACCCACCACTTGGTTCCTCAACCTCCAACCCCCCCGCCCCTTCAAAACCCTCTGGTTGTTTTTTGGAGTCCATAGTCTCTCATTGTTCATCTCCCCTTCCAGTTTCCCTCAAGGTAATCCCCTTTCCCCATTCAATACTACCCCTATGTATAAATCAGTTTTAATCTCCCTTTACCTCTGGAAAGTTGAGTACTTTAACAAATATATTCAGAAACAACCAGGAAGAACCAAAAGAAACTTCCTCACACACATCTAGGATTTATAACCACCCTCCCATCTCTTTCTTCTTTCAGTGCTTCGGTGTATGTGTTTTTGTTCTGGTATTATATAAATCTTATTCTAGGGGTTCATTTTGGCTGGGCTCTTTTTTTTTTCCTTCTTTTATTTTGTCAATCTTTTTGTTTGTTCTTTTTTGTTTACATACTTTATAATACTTACTCTTGGGGCTCATTGTGGCTGGGTTTTCACTTTTTCTTTCTCTCTTTCTTTATTTTTGATGATGACTTTCAATTGCTTCAAAGCACACCTGTGTGCAACTTTCCTGGATTGTGGTTGATATATTCAGCTATACATGCCCTCAGCCACTTCTCACCAAAATGACTAGGAGGAGGAACACCCAAAAAGGAAAACTTCAGGGACTGTGATCTCTCCATCAGAACTTTTGGATATGGACATAAACACTATGTCAGGGAGGGAATTCAGGGTAACAATTATCCAGGCAATGGCTAGGTTGCATAAAACCATTAGTGACAACACAGAATCTCTGAGGGCATAAATGAGAGCTGCCCTGGCAGAAGTTAAAAATGCTATAAATGAGATCCAATCTAATCTAACTCCTCTAACAGCTAGGGTAACCATAACAGAAGATAGAGTTATTGATCTAGAGGACAAGCTGATAGCATAAAAGGATCAGGAGGAGGCTTGTAACAAATAACATAGAAGCCATGAAAATAGAACTAGGGAAACATGACACCATGAAACATCCCAATGTCAGAATTATTGAGATCCCTGAGGGAGTGGAGAATAGAGAAGGATAGAAGAAGGAATTGAACAAATTCTGGATGAAAATTTCCCCAATCTGAGGAATGGAATAAGCTTTACAGTAATGAAGCTGAAATAATACCCACCAAGATTAATGAATCTAGAAAGACATCAAGACACATGATAGTGAGACTCAAGAATCATAATTTTAGACAAGAGTTTCTGAGGGCAGCTGGAGAAAGAGATTCCTTTAATACAGAAGAAGGTCCATCAAAATAACATCAGACATATCCACAAAAGCCAGACAGGTCTGGCAAGATGTATTCAGGACAATAAATGTGAAGAACACACAGCCCTGAATACTTTATCAAGCAAGGTTGACTTTCAAAATGGATGGAGCGATAAAGAGCTTCCAAGACCCACAAGGATTAAAAGAGTATGTGACCATGAAGATGGCACTACAAGAAATATTATGAGGCACTCTTTAAAAGAAGGAAGAACCCAAGAGTGACAAGGAATATAAATTTACAGAGACAATCTATAGAAACAAGAACTTCACAGGCAACATGATGTCCATAAAAATGTATCTCTCAATAATCACTCTCAATGTGAATAGCCTAATGATCCAATAAAACAGCACAGGGTTGCAGATTGGATAAAATGACAGGACCCATTCATATTCTGTCTACAAGAGACACATTTGGAACCTAAATATAAATCCAGAGTGAAAGTGAAGGGATGGAGAAGCACCTTTCATGCCAGTGGGCCTCAAAAGAAAGCTGGGGTAGCTATTCCCATATCAGATAAATTAGATTGCAAGCTAAAGACATTACTCAGAGATACAGGACACTGTATCACTTTTAAAGAATCTATCCACCAACAAGATCTAACAATTGTAAATATTTATCCCCCCACTATGAGAGCAGCGAACTACATAAGACAACAGTTAATTTAAAAAATGTCATATTCATATTAATGCATTAATAGTAGGGGATCTTAACAAACCACTCTCAGTAAAAGACAGATCATCAAAGCAGAAAATCAATCAATAAATAAGAGCTTTGAATAACACATTGGACCAGATGGACCTCATAGATATATACAGAACATTCCACCATAAAACAATAGAATACTCATTTTTCTAGAGTGAAAATGGAACTTTCTCCAGAATAGACCATATACTGGGTCACATATCAGGGCTCAATCGATACCAAAACATTGAGATTATTCCCTGCCTATTCTCAGACCACAACGTTTTGAAAGAGGAATTCAACCACAAGAAAATCTGGAAGGAATTCAAACACTGGAAGCTAAAGACCACCTTGCTTAGGAATGTTTGGATCAGGGACGCCTGCATGACTCAGTTGGTTAAGCGGCTGCTTTCGGCTCAGGTCATGATCCCGGCATCCTGGGATCGAGTCCCACATTGGGCTCCTTGCTCTGTGGGGAGCCTGCTTCTCCCTCTGCCACTCTGTCTGCTCTCGCACTCTCTCTCTCTGTCTCTCTGACAAATAAATAAATAAAATCTTAAAAAAAAAGAATGTTTGGATCAACCAGGAAATCAAAGAAGAATGCAAACAATTCATGGAAACAAATGAGAATGAAGAAATTTTGGCCCAAATCCTATGGGATACAGCAAAGGTGATCCTAAGGGGGAAATACATACCGTCCAAGCTCTTCTCAAAAAAATTGAAAAATACAGAATAAAGCAGCTCTCTTTGCATCTTGCATAACTGGAATATCAACACCAAATTAAGCCCCCCCCACACACACAAGAAAGGAAATAATCAATACCAGAGCAGAGATCTATGAGATAGAAACTAAAGATACAATAGAAAACATCAAAGAAACTAGAAGCAGGTTCTTTGAAAGAATCAATAAAAAAGAAAAAAAAAACTGGATAAACTAATCCAAAAGAAAAAGGAGAGGACTGAAATCAATAAAACTTTGAATGAAAGGGGAGATATCAAGACTAACAACAAAGAAATGGAAACATTCATCAGAAAATATAAACAGCTATATGCCAGTAAGTTAAGCAGCCTAGATGAAATGGAGGCATTCCTGGAAACCTATAGACTTCCAAGACTGAATCAGGATGAAATTGACAACTTCAGGTTGTCTAGACAATTAACTAGTAACGAGATTGAAGCAGTGATCAAAAGCCTCCCAAAAGCAAGAGCCCAGGATCTGACGGTTTCACTGGGGAAATCTAACAAACATTCAAAGAAGAAATAATACATATTCTCCTGAGGCTGCTTTCAAAAATATAAACAGAAGGAAAAGTCCCAGACACCTTTTATGAAGTCAGCATTAGCCTGATCTCCAAACCAGAGAAAGACCCCATCTAAAAGGAAATATTCCGACCAATATCTGTGATGAATATGGATGCCAGGATTCTCAACAAGATCCTATCTGATAGGAACCAACAGTACATTAGAAAGTTTATCCATCATGACAGGGTGGGATTTATCTGTGGGATACAACGGTGGTTCAAACAGTATGAGAGAACATATCAATAAAAGAAGAGAGAAGAAATGCATGATCTTCTCAATTGATTCAGGAAAATCATTTGACAAATTGCAGCATATGTTCCTGATTAAAATGCTTCAAAGTATAGGGATAGAGGGAACATCCCTCAATTTCATAAAATCTATCTATGAAAAACCCACAGCAAATATCATCCTCAATGAGGAAAAGCTGACAGCCTTCCCTTTGAGGTCAGGAAAACAACAAGGATGCCCACTCTCACCACGCTTGTTCAACATGGTGTTAGAAGTCCTAGCAACAGCAATCAGAAAACAAATAGAAATAAAAGGTATTCAAATTGGCAATGAAGATGTGAAATTCTTTCTCTTCACAGATGACATGATACTTCATATGGAAAACCCAAAAGACGCCACCCCCAAACTACTAGAATTCATAAAGCAATTCAGTAAGGTGGCAGGATACAAAATCAATGACAGAAATCAGTTGCTTTATTATAGACTACCAATGAAACTATAGAAAGGGAAATTAGAGAATTGATTCCATTTACTATAGCACCAAAAACCATAAGAGACCTTCGAATAAACCTAACGACAGAACTAAAGGACCTGTACTGATGAAACTACAGAACACTCACAGAAGAAATTGAGGAAGACACAAAAAGATGGAAAAGCATTCCATGCTCATGGATTAGAAAAATAAATATTCTTAAAATGTCTATACTTCCTAGAGCAATCTATACTTTCAAAACCATTCCAATCAAAATTTCACTGGCATTTCTCAAATTGCTGGGACAAACAATCCTAAAATTTGTGTGGAACTAGAAGACACCCAGATTTTTTAAGAAAATGTTGAAAAAGAAAAACAAAACTGAAGGCATCATGTTTCCTGATTTCAAGCTTCACTACACAACTGCGATCATGAAGACAGCACAGTCCAGTCAGAAAAACAGACACATAGAGCAGTGGAACAGAGTAGAGAGCTCAGATATGCACCTGCAACTCTTTGGTCAAATAATCTTCAATTAAACAGCAAGAAATACACAGTGGAAAAAAAGTGTCTTCAGTAAATTGTGCTGGAAAATTGGACAACTGTGTATAGAAGAATGAAGTTTCACCATTACCTTACACCATGCACAAATATAACCTCAAAATGGATAAAATTCCTCAACATGAAGCAGGTATCTATCAATGTCCTAAAGGACAGAATAGGCAGTCACCTCTTCGACATCCAGCCATGGCAACTTCTTTCAAGACAAGTTTCCAAAGGCGAAGGAAACAAAAGACTTTTGGGCTTTCTTCAAGATCAAAAGTTTCTGCACAGCAAAGGAAACAGTCAACAAAACAAAGGAGCAGCAAACAGAATGGGTGTGATATTTGCAAAGGCAGCACAGACAAAGGACTGAAATCTAAGATCTATAAAAAACTGAAACTCAGAGGGAGTCAAGATGGCGTGGAAGTAGGAGGAGGCACCATTTCAACCTGTACCCTAAAGTGAGATGATTACCTACCAAAGAACTCCGACCACCCATGAAATCAGCCTGAGATGGAATTATACACGTCTGGATCTCTACAGGAGCAGAAGACGCCAGTGGCAGGTAAAGCAGACTGGGAACGTCCGAAGATAAACAAAAGGGGGAGGGAGCCACCAGAGGTGACCTATCGGAAAGTAACACCCCAACACGAGAGTGCTCTGCGTCTGGGGACCAGCATTAACTTGGAGTCTGGTTGAAAGCACTCAAAAAACAAAGAGCAAAGGATCGCGGGGGGTGTAATAGTGGGAACCTGGGTGGTTAGGGTCAGGGACCTAAGTCCCCGGACCCAGGACAGCCTCCCCTGGCGTGGAGCCAGAGAGAGTGCGGCGGAGAAATCAGGTCTCCGTCCCTGAGCGGCCACTGCACCTGAACGCCAGCGTGCCCGAGAACGAGTGGGGTCTGGCTCCCGTGAGGGGCTGGGAGCCTGGCCAGAAGGCAATCCTGAAACGTGCGCGTCCCACACCCTCCATTGGGAAAGGTGCTCATAGGCGCTAGCCTGGAGCTCTGGCAGCCAGAAAAACCAGACATTCCCAGCCCAGGACAGCGGGAAAATCTCAGTGCGTGATCTCTGCTCGGAACCTCTCTGGCGGTCTGGAGCTGCCTAGACAGCCACCGCTGCCCTGGTTTTGGGGACAACGAGGAGCTCCTGCATCCCCAGGGACAGTGACTCAGAACCGACTCTGCCAGCAGCTTTTGCAAAACAGTCTGAGGCTTCTCTCTGAAAGGGAGGTTGGGGTGCTGTTTGCTCTCCTCTAAACCTCCAAAAACCATCAAAAGCTGTCAAGGCGAGAGAAAGCAGATGAAAGAACATAAAAACCCCCAGAGAACAAAAGGCTGAAAAAAAACAGTTTCCTGAAAAAAAAAAAAAGAGCTCAGCCCCTTGAGGGGAGCGGGAGGACCTAACTCAGGGAACATCATTGTCTGAAAACCCACGTGGCAGGCCCCTCCCCCAGAAAACCAACCAGGAAGGAAAAAAAAAAAAAAAGACTACAAGAGAACAATCACCACTACTTCATAAATACAACTTTTATTTTTAACTCTTTACCAATATTCTGGTTCTTTTTAAATTTTTTAACCTATTTTTTATACTTTTTATAACTTTTTAACCTATTTACCATCACACTGAGATGTCCAGTACATCAAATTCTTTAATAACCTTCTAACCTGAACTTTTTGATGCATATACCCGTGTTTTTCTTTTGTTTTTCTATTTTTTTAATTCTTTTTAATTTTAACTTAGTTTAGTCTAGTTTATTCTTTTTTAATTTTTATTTTCTACTATACATATAGAGTTAAACTTCAAGGTAATCCCCATTCCCCAATCAATGCTACCCTATAAGCAAACCAGTTTCTAATCCCCCTGTAACTTAGGAAAGTTGAGTCCCTTAACAAAAACATCAAGATACCTTCAGGAAGAATCAAAATAACCTTCCTCACCCACACTGAGAATCTATAACCATTCTCCCATTTTTTCCTTCTGTCAGTGTTTCTGTGAATTTGTGTTTGTCCTAATAATATATAAACCTTATACTTGGGGTTCTTTCTGATGAGGTTCTTCCCCTTTTTTTTGCTTATATATACATATTTTTTTCTCTTGTCATATACTTTTATCACTCTTTTTGTCTGTCTGTTTTTGTTTGTATACTCCACAAATCTTACCTTGTGACCCATTTGGGCTGAGCCTTCTCTTTTATCTTCCCTTTTTTTCCTATCTCTCTCTTTCTCTCTTTTTTCCCTTTTTTTCCCTCTTTTCTTTCCCCTGTTTTTTCTTTCTTCTTCTCTATTTCTTTTTCTTTTCTTTTTTCTCTCATTTGGGTGGGGAATCCTGATTGCACAGAAGCGTTCCAGGGTGAACATTGACTGCACCACAATCGATAAGTCCAGCTGCATCTGTTTAGTCATCTCTTACCAAAATGACTAGGACGAGGAATACCCAACAGAAGAAAAATACAGAGGATGGGCCTTCTGCAACTGAGCTAATGCCTATCGACATAGACAATATGTCAGAAAAGGAATTCAGACTAACAATTATCCAGGCAATAGCTAGGTTGGAGAAAGCCATGGATGACCAAACAGAATTTATTAGGGCAGAACTGAAAGCCACCAGGGATGATGTTCACAATATTAGGGCAGAACTGAAAGCCACCAGGGATGATGTTCAAAATGCTCTCAATGAGTTCCAATCCAATCTAAATTCTCTAAAAGCTAGGGTAACTGAGACAGAAGATAGAATTAGTGATCTGGAGGACAAACAGATAGAGAGAAAGGATCAGGAGGAAGTCTGGAACAAACAGCTCAGAAGCCATGAAAACAGAATCAGGGAAATAAACGATGCCATGAAACGTTCCAACGTCAGAATTATTGGAATCCCTGAAGGGGAAGAAAAAGAAAGAAGTCTAGAAGATAGAGTGGAAGAAGTTGTCTATGAAAATTTTCCCAATCTCACGAATGGAAACAACGTTCATGTACTAGAGGCAGAAAGATTTCCTCCCAAGATTTTAGATTCTCGAAAGTCCTCATGGCACCTTATCGTTAAAATGGGGAAGTATGTTTCAAGAGAGACCCTCTTAAAAGCAGCTAGGACAAAGAAGCTTCTTACATACAGAGGAAAGCCCATTAGAATAACGTCAGACCTTTCCACAGAGACCTGGCAAGCCAGGAAGGGCTGGCAAAATATATTCAGAGTACTAAATGAGAAGAACATGCAACCAAGAATACTCTATCCAGCAAGACTGACATTTAAAATGGAAGGAGAAATAAAGAGTTTCCAAGACCGGCAAGGCTTAAAAGACTATGCAACCACCAAACCGACACTGCAGGAAATATTAAGGGGGGGGTCCTATAAAAGAGAAAAAATCCTAAGAATATCATTGAACAGAAATATAGAAACAATCTATAGACAGAAAGACTTCAAAGGCAACACGATGTCAATAAAAACCTATCTCTCAATAATCACTCTCAATGTGAATGGCCTAAATGCGCCCATAAAACGACACAGGGTTGCAGATTGGATAAAACGACAGGACCCATCCATATGTTGTCTACAAGAGACCCATTTTGAACCTAAGGATACACCCAGACTGAAAGTGAAGGGATGGAGAAGCATCTTTCATGCCAATGGGCCTCAAAAGAAGGCTGGAGTAGCGATTTTCATATCAGATAAATTAGATTTTAAACTAAAGACTGTAGTCAGAGATACAGAAGGACACTACATAATTCTTAAAGGGACTATCCGACAAGACGATGTAACAATTGTGAATATCTATGCCCCCAATATGGGAGCACCCAATTACATAAGAAAACTATTAATCAAGATAAAGAGTCATATTGATATGAATACAATAATAGTAGGAGATCTTAATACGCCTCTCTCAGAAATAGACAGATCATCGAGGCAGAAAATTAATAAAGAAATAAGAGCATTGAATGAAACATTGGACCAGATGGACCTCATCGACGTATATGGAACATTCCACCCTAAAACAACAGAATACTCATTCTTCTCAAGTGCACATGGAACCTTCTCCAGAATAGACCACATACTGGGTCACAAAGCAGGACTCAACCCATACCAAAAGACTGACATTATTCCCTGCATATTCTCCGATCACAATGCTTTGAAACTGGAGCTCAATCACAAGGAAAATTTCAGAAGGAACTCAAACACCTGGAAGCTAAAGACCACCTTGCTTAAGAATGCTTGGATCAACCAGGAGATCAAAGACGAACTTAAACAATTCATGGAAACCAATGAGAATGAAGACACCTCGGTCCAAAACCTATGGGATACAGCAAAGGCGGTTCTAAGGAGGAAATACATAGCCATCCAAGCCTCCCTCAAAAACATTGAAAAATCCAGAATACACCAGCTGTCTCTACACCTTAAAGAACTGGAGAATCAACAACAAATCAAACCAACTCCACATGCAAGAAGGGAAATAATCAAGATTAGAGCAGAGATCAATGAGGTAGAAACGAGAGATACAGTAGAACGTATCAATGAAACTAGAAGCTGGTTTTTTGAAAGAATCAATAAGATCGATAAACCATTGGCCACACTAATCCAAAAGAAAAGAGAGAAAGCCCAAATTAATAAAATTATGAATGAAAAGGGAGAGATCACAACTAACACCAAGGAAATAGAAACAATCATCAGAATTTATTACCAACAGTTATATGCCAATAAGCTAAGCAACCTAGATGAAATGGATGCATTCCTGGAAAGCTACAAACTCCCAAAATTGAACCAGGAAGAAATTGACAACCTGAATAGACCGATATCTAGCAATGAGATTGAAGCAGTGATCAAAAATCTCCCAAAAAACAAGAGCCCAGGACCTGATGGATTCCCTGGGGAATTCTACCAAACTTTCAAAGAAGAAATAACACCAATTCTCCTGAAGCTGTTCCAAAAAATTGAAGCAGAAAGAAAACTTCCAGACTCTTTTTATGAAGCCAGCATTACCCTGATCCCCAAACCAGGCAAAGACCCTACCAAAAAGGAGAATTTCAGACCAATATCACTGATGAATATGGATGCAAAGATTCTCAACAGGATCCTAGCAAACAGGATCCAGCAGCACATTAAAAAGATTATCCACCATGACCAGGTGGGATTCATCCCTGGGTTGCAAGGTTGGTTCAACATTCGCAAATCAATCAGTGTGATAGAACACATCAATAAGAGAAGAGAGAAGAACCACATGGTCCTCTCAATTGATGCAGAAAAAGCATTTGACAAAATCCAGCATCCGTTCCTGATGAAAACGCTTCAAAGTATAGGGATAGAGGGAACATTCCTGAACTTCATAAAATCTATCTATGAAAGACCCACAGCAAATATCATCCTCAATGGGAAAAAGCTTGCAGCCTTCCCGTTGAGATCAGGAACACGACAAGGATGCCCACTCTCACCACTCTTGTTCAACATAGTATTAGAAGTTCTAGCAACGGCAATCAGACAACAAAGAGAAATAAAAGGTATCCAAATTGGCAAGGAAGAAGTCAAACTCTCTCTCTTCGCAGATGACATGATTCTTTATATGGAAAACCCCAAAGACTCCACCCCCAAACTACTAGAACTCATACAGCAATTCAGTAACGTGGCAGGATACGAAGTCAATGTACAGAAATCAGTGGCTTTTTTATACACCAACAATGAAAATACAGAAAGGGAAATTAGAGAATCGATTCCATTTACTATAGCACCAAGAACCATAAGATACCTGGGCATAAACCTAACCAAAGAAGTAAAGGACCTATACTCGAGGAACTACAGAACACTCATGAAAGAAATTGAAGAAGACACAAAAAGATGGAAGACTGTTCCATGCTCTTGGATTGGAAGAATAAACATTGTTAAAATGTCTATACTTCCTAGAGCAATCTATACTTTTAATGCCATTCCGATCAAAATTCCACCGATATTTTTCAAAGAGCTGGAGCAAATAATTCTAAAATTTGTATGGAGTCAGAAGAGACCCCGAATTGCTAAGGAAATGTTGAAAAACAAAAACAAAACTGGCGGCATCACGTTACCCGATTTCAAGCTTTACTACAAAGCTGTGATCACCAAGACAGCGTGGTACTGGCATAAAAACAGACACATAGACCAGTGGAACAGAGTGGAGAGCCCAGATATGGACCCTCAACTCTATGGTCAAATAATCTTCGACAAAACAGGAAAAAATATTCAATGGAAAAAAGACAGTCTCTTCAATAAATGGTGCTGGGAAAACTGGACAGCGATATGTAGAATAATGAAACTCGACCATTCTCTTACACCGTACACAAAGATAAACTCGAAATGGATAAAAGACCTCAACGTGAGACAGGAATCTATCAGAATCCTAGAGGAGAACATAGGCAGTAACCTCTTCGATATCACCAACAGCAAATTTTTTCAAGATATGTCTCCAAAGGCCAAGGAAACAAAAGCAAAAATGAACTTTTGGGACTTCCTCAAGATCAAAAGCTTCTGCACAGCAAAAAAACAGTCAACAAAACAAAGAGGCAACCCAGGGAATGGGAGAAGATATTTGCAAATGACAGTACAGACAAAAGGTTGATATCCAGGATCTATAAAGAACTTCTCAAACTCAACACACACAAAACAGATAATCATATCAAAAAATGGGCAGAAGATATGAACAGACACTTCTCCAACGAAGACATACAAATGGCTATCAGACACATGAAAAAATGTTCATCATCACTAGCCATCAGGGAGATTCAAATTAAAACCACATTGAGATACCACCTGACACCAGGTAGAATGGCCAAAATTAGCAAGACAGGAAACAACGTGTGTTGGAGAGGATGTGGAGAAAGGGGAACCCTCTTACACTGTTGGTGGGAATGCAAGTTAGTGCAGCCACTTTGGAGAACAGTGTGGAGATTCCTGAAGAAATTAAAAATAGAGCTTCCCTATGACCCTGCAATTGCACTGCTGGGTATTTACCCCAAAGATACAGATGTAGTGAAAAGAAGGGCCATTTGTACCCCAATGTTTATTGCAGCAATGGCTACGGTCGCCAAACTGTGGAAAGAACCAAGATGCCCCTCAACGGATGAATGGATAAGGAAGATGTGGTCCATATACACAATGGAGTATTATGCCTCCATCAGAAAGGACGAATACCCAACTTTTGTAGCAACATGGACGGGACTGGAAGAAATTATGCTGAGCGAAATAAGTCAAGCAGAGAGAGTCAAGTATCATATGGTCTCACTTATTTGTGGAGCATAACAAAGAACATGGAGGACATGGGGAGATGGAGAGGAGAGGGAGTTGAGGGAAACTGGAAGGGGAGATGAACCATGAGAGACTATGGACTCTGAAAAACAACTAGAGGGTTATGAAGGGGCGGTGGGGGAGTGGGGGGGTTGGGAGGTTGAGGGACCAGGTGGTGGGTAATGAGGAGGGCACGTACTGCATGGAGCACTGGGTGTGATGCCAAAACAATGAACACTGTTATGCTGTAAATAAACAAATAAAAATAAAAAAAAACAAAAAACTGAAACTCAACACTCAAAAAAGACATAATCACATCAAAAATGGGCAGAAGACATGAACAGATACTTCTCCAATGAAGACATACAAATGGCTAACAGAAACATGAAAAAACCTTCATCATCATTAGCCATCAGGGAGATTCAAATCAAAATCACTTCTAGATACCACCTCACAGCAGTCAGAATGGCCACAATTAACAAGACACTAAACAACAAGTGTTGGATAGGATGTGGAGAAATGGGAGTCCTCTTATATTGGTGGAATGCAAGTTGGTGCAACCACTTTGGAAAACAGTGTGGAGATTCCTGAAGAAATTAAAAATAGACCTTCCCTATGACACTACAATTGCATTACTGGGTATTTCCTCCGAAGATACATATGTAGTGAAATGAAGGGCCATTTATACCCCAATTTTCATAGCACCAATGGCCGCAGTCGCCAAACTGTGGAAATAACCAAGATGCCTTTCCACAGACGAATGGATAAGGAAGATGTGGTCCATATATACAATGTAGTATTATGCCTCCATCCAAAAGGATTAATACCCAACTTTTTATCAACATGGGTGGTACATAAACAATGAATTCTGGTACACTGAAAATAAATTTTAAAAAATAAATTTAAAAAATCTGGAAGGAACAAAACTGAAGTGGTTATTAAAACTTTCTGAACATTTCTCACATGTGTAATCAAAATCATTTATAATACTACAGAAAATCTTCTAGATTTAATAGTTTAAAATGATGAGATTCAATAAATATTCATACTAAAAACAAAAACAAAACAAAACAAAACAAAACCCCAAAAAAAGCAAAAAACAATACATATACCAGACAAAGCGGACCTTAAAACAAGGACTGTAACAAGAGACAAATAAAAATATTATGTAATAATAAATGGAACAACTCAACAAGAGTACACAATAATTGTAAATAAACTTTATTTTTTAAAGATTTTATTTATTTTACAGACAGAGATCACAAATAGACAGAGAGGCAGATAGAGAGAGGAAGGGAAGCAGACTCCCTGCTGAGCAGAGATCCCAATGGGGGCTCTATCCCAGGACCCTGGGGCTCAATCCCAGGACCCTGGGATCATGACCTGAGCTGAAGGCAGAGGCTTTAACCCGCTGAGCCACCCAGACGCCCCTCTAAATATTCTTGCACTCAGCATTGGAGTACCTAAATACATAACAACTATTAACAGACATAAAGGAAGACACTGACAGTAATGCAACAATAATAAGTGACTTTATCACCCACTTACATCACTGGATAGATTATCCAAAAAGAAGAGCAACAAGGAAACAGTGTCTTATTGACACATTGGTGACACATCTAAACATTTAGAGTGCAGATGGCCCTAAAATCTGTATTCAGAACATTCCACCCAAAACACCAGAATACACATTCTTTTCAAATGTGCATGAAATATTCTTATAAATAGATTGTATTTGAAGCCAAAAAACAAGTCTTATCCAATTCTAAGGACCCTAATTACACCATGCAACCACAACAATATGAAACTGGAAATCAATTTTTAAAAAATCATGAAAGAACACAAATGCATGAAGACTAAGTAACATGCTCTTGGATAATGACTGGGTCAACCAAAAATTAAAAGAGGAAATAAAAAAATTAATGAGAAAAATGAAAATTAAAATGCAACTGTCCATTTTTTTTTAATTTTTAAAATTTTTTTCAGTATTCCAGAATTCATTGTTTATGCACCACACCTAGTGCTCCATGCAATATGTGCCTTCTGGAATACCCACTACCAGGCTCAACCAAGCCTCCCCCTTCCAAAAACCACAGTTTGTTTCTCAGAGACCACAGCCTCTCATGGTTCATCTCCTCATGCAATTTCCCTCAACTACCTTCTCCTCTCCATCTCCCCATGTCCTCCGTGTTATTCCTTATGCTCCACAAGTAAGTGAAACCATATGGTAATTGACTCGTTCTGCTTGACTTATTTCACTTAGCATAATCTCTTCCAGTCTTTCCATTTAGGTACAAAAGTTGGGTATTCATCCTTTCTGACTGAGGTTTAATACTCGATAGTATACATGGACCATATCTTCTTTATCCATTCATCCACTGAAGAGCATCTTGGTTCTTTCCACAGTTTGCTGACTGTGGCCACTGCGGCTATGAACACTGGGGTACAGATGGACCTTCTCACTACATCTCTATCTTTGGGGTAAATACCAAATAGTGCAATTGTAGGGTCCCAGGGAAGGTCTATTTTTAATTTCTTCAGGAATCTCCACACTGTTTTCCAAAGTGGCTGCTCCAACTTGCATTCCCACCAACAGTGTAAGAGGGTTCCCCTTTCTTCACAACCTTTGCAACACTTGTTTACTGTCTTGTTAATTATGGCCATTCTAACTGGTGTAAGGTGGTATCTCAATGTGGCTTTGATTTGAATCTACCTGATGGCTAGTGATGATGAACATTTTTTATGTGTCTGTTAGCCATTTGTTTGTCTTCTTTGGAGAAGTGACTGTTCATATATTCTGCCCATTTTTTTTTTTGAATGGGCATGTCTTCTGCCCATTTTTATTTGAATCTCCCCGATGTCAAATGATCATCAATGTGGCTTTGCTTTGAATCTCTGTGATGGCAAATGATTATGAACATTTTTTCATGTGTCCCTCAGCCATTTGTATGTCTTCTTTGGAGAAGTGACTGTTAGTGTCCTCAGCCCATTTTTTTTGACATGATTATATTTTTTTTGAGTGTTGAGTTTGAGTCCTTTATAGACCTTGGATACAAGCCCTTTGTCTGTATGTTCATTTGTGAAAATCTTCACTCATTCCTTGGGTTGCCTCTTGTTTTGTTGACTGTTTCCTTTGATGTGCAAAAGCTTTTCATTTTGAAGAAATCCAAATAGTTCATTTTCGCTTTTGATTCCTTTGCCTTTGGAGACCTATCTTGAAAGAATTTGCTGTGGCCAATGTTGAAGAGATTATTACCTATGTTCTTCTCTAGGATTCTGATGGATTCGTGGCTCACTTTGAGGTCTTTTATCCATACTGCATTTATCTTTGTGTATGGTTCAAGACAGTGGGAGTTCCATTCTTCTACACATCGTGGTCCAGTTTGCCCAGCATCATTTTTTGAAGAGACTGTCTTTTCCCCACTGTATATTTTGTCCTGCTTTCTCATGGATTAGTTTACAATAGTCTGTCCATACCTGGGCTGTGTACTCTGTTCCTCTGGTCTTCGTGTCTGTTTTTGTGCCATTATCATGCTCTCTTGGTGAATACTGCTTTGTAGTAAATCTTAAAATCAGGCAACATGATGCCCCAAGTTTTGTTTTCCTTTTTCAACATTTCCTTAGAAATTCGGGGTCTCTTCTGGTTCCATGCAATTTTAGAATTGTTTGTTTCAGCTCTTTGAAAAATGCCAGTGGAATTTTGGTCGGAATGGCCTTGAAACTATAGACTGCTCCATGCAGTACAGACATATTAACAATATTTATTCTCCCAATCCATGAGCACGGAATGGTCTTCCATCTTTCTGTGTCTTCTTCAATTTCTTTCATGAGTGTTCTGTAGTTCCTCAAGTACAGGTCCTTTACCTCTTTGGTTTGGTTTATTCTGAGGTATCTTATGGTTCATGGTGCTATAGTAAATGGAATAGATTCTCTAATTTCCCTTTCTGTATTTTCATTATTAGTGTATAAGAAAGCAACTGATTTCTGTACATTGACTTTGCATCCTGCCACATTACTGAATTGCTGTATGAGTTCTAGTAGTTTGGGAGTGGAGACTTTTCGGTTTTCCAATAAAGTATCATGTCATCAGCAAAGAGAGAGAGTTTGACTTCTTCATTGCCAATTTGGATCATTTTATTTCTTTTTGTTGCCTAGTTGCTGTTCCTAGTTCTTCTAGTACTATGTTGAACAAGAGTGGCAAGAATGGGCATCCTTGTCATGTTCTTGATCTCAAAGGGAAGACTGTCAGCTTTTCCCCATTGAGGATGATATTCACTGTGGGTTTTTCAGAGACAGATTTTTTGAAGTTAAGGAATATTCCCTTTATCCCTATACCTTGAATTATTTTAATCAGGAATTGATGCTGTATCTCATCAAGTGCATTTTCTGCATCAGTTGAGAGGACCATGTGGTTTTTCTCTCTTCTCCTGTTGATTTGTTCTGTCACATTGATTGTTTTGTGAATGTTGAGCCACACCTGAATTCCATGGATAAATCCCACCTGGTTATGGTGGATGATCATTTTTAATGTACTCTTGATCCTATTAGCTAGGAACTTATTGAGAATCTTTGCATCCATATCCATCAGGGATAATTGGTCTGAAATTCTCCTTTTTGGTGAGGTCTTTACCTGGTTGGGGATCAGGGTAATACTGGCTTCATAAAAAAAGTTAGGAAGTTTTCCATCTGCTTCAATATTTTGAAACAGCTTCAGGAAAATAAGTATTATTTCTTCTTTGAATATTTGGTAGAATTCCCCAGGGAATCTGTCAGGTCCTGAGGTCTGTTTTTTGGGAAGTTTTTGATCACTATTTCAATCTTGTTTCTAGATATTGGTCTATACAGGTTATCAATTCCTTCTTTAAAGATTTTATTTATTTATTTGTCAGAGAGGGAGAGACAGAGAGAGAAAGATCACAAGTAGGCAGAAAGATAGGCAGAGGTAGAGGGAGAATCAGGCTCCCTGCCGAGCAAGGAGCCCAATATGGGACTTGATCCCAGGACGCTAGGATCATGACCTGAGACAAAGTCAGCCGCTTAACAAACTGAGCCACCCAGGCGTCCCTCAATTCCTTCTTGATTCAGTTTTGTGAGTTTATAGATTTCCAGGAATGTATCCATTTCATCGAGGCTGCTTACTTTTTTGGCATATAACTCTTGACAATAATATCTGATGATTGTTTCTATTTTCTTTGTGCTAGTCGTGATCTCTCCCTTTTCATTCATATTTTTATTAATTTTGATCCTCTCCCTTTTCTTTTGGATTAGTTTGGCCAATGATTTTTCAGTCTTATTGATTCTTTCAAAAAACCAGCTTCTAGTTTTGTCAATGTGTTCTACTGTATCTCTAGATTCTATCGCATTGATCTCTACTCTAATCTTGATTATTTCCTTCCGTGTGTGGCATGGCTTAATTTGGTGTTGACTGTCTAGTTCTTTAAGGTGCAAAGAGAACTGATATACTCCGGGTTTTTCAATTATTTTGAGGGAGGCTGGAATGACTATGTACTTTCCCCACAGGACTGCCTTTGCTTTATCCCATAGGTTTTAGACCAAACTGTCTTCATTTTCATTTGTTTCCATGAATTGTTTTTATTCATCTTTGATTTCCTGGTTGATCCAAACATTCTTAAGGAAGGTGGTCTTTAGCTTCCAGGTGTTTGAATTCCTTCCAAACTTTCTTGTTGTTGAGTTCCAGCTTCAAAACATTGTGATCTGATGATATGCAAGGAATAATCTTAGTCTTTTGATATCAGTTGAGCCTTTATTTGTGACCCAGTATGTAGTCTATTTTAGAGCAAGTGCCATGTGCACCCGAGAGGAATGCGTATTCTGTTGTTTAATGGTGGAATGTTCTGTATATATCTATGAGGTCCATATGGTCCAATGCGTCATTCAAAGCTCTTGTTTATTGCTATTCTGCTTGGACGCTCTGTCTACTACTGAGAGTGGCATGTTAACATCCCCTACTATTAATATATTCATGTAAATATGACTCCTTATCTTGATTAACAGTTTTCTTACGTAGTTGGCTGCTCCCATATTGGAGGCATAAATATTTACAATTGCTAGATCTTCTTGGTGGATAAACACTTTAAGAATGACATAGTGTCCTTCTTTATCCCTGAGTACAGTCTTTAGTTTAACATGTAATTGATCTGATATAGGAATCTCTACCCCAACTTACTTTTGAGGCCCATTGGCATTAAAGATGCTTCTCTATCCCTTCACTTTAAGTCTGGGTGTATCCTTAGGTTCAAAATGTGTCTCTTGTAGAAAACATATGGATGCATCCTGTCATTTTATCCAATCTGCATCCCTGTGTCATTTTATGGGAATATTTAGGCTGTTCACCTTGAGAATGCTTATTGAGAGATACATTTTTGGTTACATCATGTTGCCTGTGAAGTCTTGTTTCTATAAATTGTCTCCATAAATTTCTTTCCTGTGACATTCTTGGGTTCTTTCTTCTTTTATAGAACATCCCTTAATATTTATTGAAGTGCCGGCTTGGTGTCACATACTCTTTTAATCCTTGCCAGTCTTGAATGCTCTTTGTTTCTCTATCCATTTTGAATGTCACTCTTACTGGATAAAGTATTCTTGGCTGCATGTTCTTTTCATTTAGTGTTCTGAATTCTTCTTGCCAGCCCTTTCTAGCTTGCTAGGTTTCTGTGGACAGGTCTGATGTTATTCTGATGGACCTTCCTCTGTATGTAAGGAATCTCTTCCTCATAGCTGCTCTCAAGAGCTCCTGTCTAAAATTATGAATCCTCAATTTCACAATCATGTGCCTTGATGTCTTTGTAGATTCTATGATCTTGGGAGCAGACCTTTTTGTCTCTAGGATACAAACACTGTTTCCATTCCCCAGACTGGGAAATTTTCATGGGAATTTGTTCAATGGTATCTTCTATTTTTGTTTGTTTGTTTGTTTGGTTTTTGTTTTTGTTTTTCCCTACCTCTTAGGGATTCAAATAATTCTGATGGTGGAATGTTTCATGGAGTCCTTTATTTCCCAAGTTGTGTTCTCATGGCTTCTATGTTGTTTGTTCCAGACCTCCTCCTGATCATTTTTCTCTGTATGTTTGTCCTCTATATTACTAATTCTATCTTCTGCCTCAGTTTCCCTAGTGGTTAGAGAATTAAGATTAGACTGGAACTTATTGAGAGCATTATTAACATCTACTCTGGTGGGTTTCACTTCTGCCTCAATTGATTCCATGTTGTCATTAATTGTTTTCTCCAACCTAGCCATTGTCTGGATAATTGTTAGCCTGAATTCCCTTTCCAACATACTGTTTGTGTCCATATCTAATAACTCTGATGGAAAGGGCACAATCTCTGAAATTTTCCTCTTTTGGGTATTCCTCCTCCTAGTCATTTTGGTGAATGATGGCTGAGGGGATGTGTAGCTGAATGTATCAACTGTGATCCAGGCAAAGTGCACCCTGCAATGTTTCTGAGCAATTGGAAGAATTGCTCAGAAAAGGAAGAAGAAAAAAAAAAGGGAAGAGAAAGAGAGAGACAGAAAGAAAAGGGAGAAAGAGAGAGAGAAAGAGAAGCCAGAGTGGCCCCAAAGTTTAGATTTATAACATATACAAACAAAAACAGACAAACAAAAAGCCTGACTAAAATAAATGACACATATTGCATAGAACACTGGGTGTGGTACATAAACAATAAATTCTGGTACACTGAAAAGAAATTAAGATTAAAAAAATAAAAAAAAGTAAATGACAAGGAAAAAAGAAACCAGCCTAAATGAACCCCAAGTATAAGATTTATATAATACCAGAACAAAAACAAATACACAGAAACACTGCAGAACAAGAAGTTGGGAGAGTGGTTACAAATCCTCAGTGTGGGGGGGGGGCAAGGATGGTTATTTTGATTGTTCCTGGGTGTATCTTGAAATCTTTGTTAAAGGACTCAACTTTCCCAAGATAAAGGGGGATTAAAACTGGTTTATATATAGGGATATTATTGATTTGGGGAAGAGGATTACCTTGAAGTTTATCTCTATATGAATATTAAAAAATAGAAAAGTGAAAGAATAACACAGGTATATGTATCAAAAAAGATCAAGTGAAAACTGCCCAAGAGATCCCAACCAGAGACAGTGAGACTTTCATACCTGCCCAGGCTGGGACTGTTCAAACTCGATCAGATCCTAGAGACCACCTGCTAGTGCCCTCATGGATCTCTCTCAGGAGATTGTGTGGAGTGGAGTTCAGACCCCAGTGTGCAACATGCATGCAGAGTGCAAAAGGCTGTGGTTCTAGAGAGTGCCAGCTGTTATTCACACAGAGGCTCTCATGCGCTCTGCCATGACACTTGCTCCCCAGTGGCTCTGGGGAGCCATGGCCTGGAGGTTTTGCCTCACTCTCTTGCACTGGTGGTTGCAGGCTGCGGCAATCCTAGGTCCATGGGCATAAGCCTGTGCACATTGTCATCTGATTCCACCAGTTGTCCCTTAAGATCTTTTGCTTTTTTGAGTGCTTTTAACCAGACTCCAAGTTAATGCTGGTCCTCAATCCCAGGAAACTCTTGTATTGTGGTATTTCTTTCAAATGGGTCACTTTTGGTGGCTCCCTCCCCTTCTGTTTATCTTCTGATATTCGTCCAATCATCCCCCCTCCAATTTACCAGTACTGGGTCTTCTGCCCCCATAAAGATCCAGAGTGTATAGTCCTACATCTCAGGCTGATTTCATGGGTGTTCAGAATGTTCTGGTAGATAATTGGCTCACTTTAGGGGACTGGTTGAAACAGCATCCCCTACTTCTCTGTCATCGTGCCCCTCCCTCCTCTGTCCAAAGTTTTTGAAAGCGAAAGCTTTTGTAAGAGGGAATATAATGGCAATAGAGTCTTACCTAAAACACCAAGAAAAAACTCAAATAAACAATTACCTTTCAAATAAAGGAGTTAGAAATAGAAGTACAAAGTTCCAAACAAGCACATAGAGGATATAACAAAGATTAGAGTAGAAAATAGAGAAATAGAGAATAAAAAAAAATAAGTTAAAATAAAATAACACAGATCAATGGATTCAGGAACTGACTCTCTGAAAAAATAAACAAAATGGATGTATGTTGAGTCAAATTCATTAAGAAAGAAAGATGAGAGAGACTGAAAGGACTCAGAGAAATCTGTTGGGCCTATATCAAAATAAAAACTTCTGTACCACAAAGAAAACCATCAACAAAACAAAAAGGCAACCTACTAAATGGGAGAAGATATTTTCAAAGAAATATCTGATAAGGAGTTAATATCCAAAATACATAAAAAAATTTATATAACCCAACACCCCAAAAACTCCAATGAAAAATGGGAAGAGGTCCTGAATAGACATTTTTACAAAAAGGACATACAAATGGCAAACAGATACATGAAAAGATGCTCAGCATGTCTAACTATCAGGAAAATGACAGTCAAAATCACAATGAGATATCACATTACACTTGTAACAATGGCTAAAATAAAACACACACACACACACACACACACACTAACAAGGATTGGTGAAATGTGGAGAAAAGGGAACTCTTTTACTATCAATATGAATACAAATTGGTACAGTCACTGAGGGAAGACAACTGAGTTTTCTTTATAAACTAAAAATAAAATTGTCATGTGATCCCATAACTCCATTAATGGATAGTTACACAAATGAAATAAAAACACAAATTCAGGGGTGCCTGGGTGGCTCAGTGGGTTAAGGCCTCTGCCTTCAGCTCAGGTCATGATCCCAGGGTCCTGAGATTGAGCCCCGCATTGGGCTCTCTGCTTGGTGGGGAGCCTGCTTCCTCCTCCTCTCTCTCTCTCTGCCTGCCTCTCTCCCTACTTGTGATCTCTATCTGTCAAATAAATAAAATCTAAAAAAAAACCCACAAATTCACAAAAAGGTATGTTCACCCCTATGTTTGTTGCAACATTATTACAATAGCTAAGGTATGGAAGCAACCCAGGGGTTGATCAATAAATGTTTGGCCAAAGATGTCACACACACACAGGAACGTTACTCAGCCATAAAGAAAAATAAATAAGATCTTGACATCTGCAATAACATGGATGGACCTAGAAGGTATAAAGTTAAATGAAGTGAATTAGTTCAGAGAATGACAAATACCATATAATTCTACATCTTTGTGGAATTTAAGAAACAAAGCAAACAAAAACAAAGAAAAAAGAGACAAAAAATTAACCAGACTCTTCAATATATAGAAAAAAAAAGTTGGATTGTTGGAGGGGAGGTGGGTAGGTTGATAGGTTAACTAGATAAACGGGATTAAGAGTTTACATATTTAGATCAATATAAGTAATGTGTAGAATTGATGAATCATTATAATGTATACCTTCAATTAATAGAACACTGTATGTATTTTATGCAAATAAAAAAGGGAGAGAGAGAGAGAAAGATTTGGAATTTTAAAAAATCATGAAACTAGAGTTTCAAGGTAAGTTTACTTCATGTATATTTTATTTATTTGTTTTTATTTATTTTACTTTTTAAATATTATTTTTTCAATGTTCAAGATTCCTTGTTTATACACCACACCCAGTCCTCCATGCAATATGTGCTCTCCTTAATACCCACGACCAGTCTCACCTAACCCCCCACATCCCTCCCTTCCAAAACTCTCAGTTTGTTTCTCAGAGTCCACAGTCTCTCATGCTTTGTCTGACTCCCCAATTTTTCCCAATTAACTTTTCCTTTCCTTCTCCTAATTGTCCTTCATGTTATTCCTTGTGCTACACAAGTAAGTGATTTCCAAAGTGTGAAAAGAGCCAAGACGCCATTCAACAGACAAATGGATAAAGAAAACATTGTCCATGTATACAGTGGAATATTATGACTCCATAAGAAAGGATGAATACCCAATTTTTTTTTTACTTTTAATAACTTTTTAAAAATTTTTATTTATTTTTTTTATTTTCAACGTAAAAGTATTCATTGTTTTTGCACCACAACCAGTGTTCCATGCAGTATGTGCCCTCCTTATTACCCACCACTTGGTTCTCCAACCGCCCACCCCCTGCCCATCACCCTCAGGTTGTTTTTAAGAGTCCATAGTCTCTCGTGGTTCATCTCCCCTTCCAATTTCCCTGAACTCCCTTCTCCTCTTCATCCCCCAATGTCCTCCATGTTCTTTGTTATGCTCCACAAATAAGTGAAACCATATGATACTTGACTCTCTCAGCTTGACTTATTTCACTCAGCATAATCTCTTCCAGTCCTGTCCATGTTGTCACAGAAGGTGGGTATTCATCCTTTCTGAAGGAGGCATAATACTCCATCGTGTATATGGACCACATCTTCCTTATCCATTCATCCATTGAAGGGCATCTTGGTTCTTTCCAAAGTTTTCCAAACCATGGCCATTGCTGCTATAAACATTGGTTACAGATGGCTCTTCTTTTCACTACATCTGTATCTTTGGGCTAAAGGCCCAGAAGTGCAATTGCAGGGTCATAGGGAAGCTCTATTTTTAATTTCTTGAGGAATCTCCACACTGTTCTCCAAAGTGGCTGCACCAATTTGCATTCCTACCAACAGTGTAAAAGGGTTCCCCTTTCTCCACATCCTCTCCAACATATTTTCTTTCGTGTCTTGCAAATTTTGGCCATTCTAACTGGTGTCGGGTGATATCTCAATGTGCTTTTAATTGGAATCACTCTGATGGCTACTGATGATGAGCATTTTTTCATGTGTCTGATAGGCATTTGTATGTCTTCATTGGATAAGTGTCTGTTCATGTCTTCTGACCATTTTTTTATATGATTATCTGTTTTGTGTGTGTTGAGTTTGAGAAGTTCTTTATAGATCCTGGATATCAACCTTTTGTCTGTACTGTCATTTGCAAATATCTTCTCCCATTCCGTGGGTTGCCTTTTTGTTTTGTTGACTGTTTCCTTTGCTGTGCAGAAGCTTTTGATCTTGATGAAGTCCTAAAAGTTCATTTTTGCTTTTGTTTCCTTGGCCTTTGGAGACATATCTTGAAAGAAGTTGCTGTGGCTGATATTGAAGAGGTTACTGCCTATGTTCTCCTCTAGGATTCTGATGTATTCCTACTCATGTTGAAGTCTTTTGTTCATTTGGAGTTTATCTTTGTGTACGGTGTAAGAGAATGGTCGAGTTTCATTCTTCTACATATCGCTGTCCAGTTTTCCCAGCACCATTTATTGAAGAGACTGTCTTTATTCCATTGTATTTTTTTTTTCCTGTTTTGTCGAAGATTATTTGACCATGGAGTTGAGGGTCCATATCTGGGCTCTCTACTCTGTTCCACTGGTCTATGTGTCTGTTTTTATGCCAGTACCACGAAGTCTTGGTGATCACAGCTTTGTAGTACAGCTTGAAATCATGTAACGTGGTGCCACTAGTTTGTGTTTTTCAACATTTCCTTAGGAATTTGGGACTCTTCTGATTCCAAACAAATTTTATGATTATTTTCTCCAGCTCTTTGAACAATACCAGTGAAATTTTGATTGGAATGGCTTTAAAAGTATAGATTGCTCTAGGCAGTATAGACATTTTAACAATGTTTATTCTTTCAATCCAAGAGCATAGATAGGTCTTCCATCTTTTTGTGTCTCCTTCAATTTCTTTCATGAGTATTCTGTAGTTCCTCAAGTACAAATCATTTACATCTTTGGTTAGGTTTATTCCCAGGGATCTTATGGTTCTTGGTACTATAGTAAATGGAATTGATTCTCTAATTTCCCTTTCTGTATTTCCTTGTTAGTGTATAGAAAGCCACTGATTTCTGTACATTGACTTTGCATCCTGCCACATTACTAAATTGCTGTATGAGTTCTAGTAGTTTGGGGGTGGAGTCTTTGGGGTTTTCCAAATAAGGAATCATGTCATCTGTGAAGAGAGATTTTGACTTCTTCATTGCCACTTTGGATACCTTTTATTTCTCTTAATTGTCTTATTGCCATTGCTAGGACTTCTAATACTATGTTGAACAAGAGTGGTGAGATTGGGCTTCCTTGTTGTGTTCCTGACCTCAACAGGAGGGCTGCTAGCTTTTTCCCATTGAGGATGATATTTGCTGTGGGTCTTTCATAGATAGATTTTTTGAAGTTCAGGAATGTTCCCTCTATCCATATACTTTGAAGCATTTATTCATGAATGCATGCTGGATTTTGTCAAATGCTTTTTCTGCATCTTTTGAGAGGACCATGGGGTTCTTCTCTCTTCTCTTATTGATTTTTTCTATCACATTGATTGATTGGCAAATGTTGAACCATCCTTGCACCCCAGGGATCAATCCCACCTGCTCACGATGGATAAACTTTTTAATGTGCTGCTGGATCCTGTTGGCTAGGATCTTGTTGAGAATCTTAGCGTCCATATTCATCAGTGATATTGGTCTGAAATTCTTCTTTTTGGTAGTGTCTTTGCCTGGTTTGGGGATCAGGGTAATGCTGGCTTCATAAAAAGAGTCTGGAAGTTTTCCTTCTGCTTCAATTTTTCGGAACAGCTTCAGGAGAATTGGTGTTATTTCTCCTTTGAAAGTTTGGTAGAATTCACCAGGGTATCCGTCAGGTCCTGGGCTCTTGTTTTTTGAAGATTTTTGATCACTGCTTCAATCTCATTACTAGATATCAGTCTATTCACATTGTCAATTTCTTAATGGTTCAATTTTGGGAGTTTATAGTTTTCCAGGAATGCATCCGTTTCATCTAGGTTGCTTAGCTTATTGGCATATAACTGTTGATAATAATTTCTAATGATTGTTTCTACTACCTTGGTGTTCGTTGTGATCTCTCACTTTTCATTCATAATTTTATTAATTTGGGCTTTCTCTCTTTTCTTTTGGATTAGTGTGGCCAATGGTTTATCAATTTTATTGATTCTTTCAAAAAACCAGCTTCTACTTTCAATGATACATTCTACTGTATCTCTGGTTTCTACCTCATTGATCTCTGCTCCAATCTTCATTATTTCCCTTCTTTCGTGTGGAGTTGGTTTGATTTGTGTTGATTCTCCAGTTCTTTAAGGTGTAGAGACAGCTGGTGTATTCTGAATTTTTCAATTTTTTTTTTTGAGGAAGGCTTGAATGGCTATGTATTTCCCCCTTAGACCCGACTTTGCTGTATCCCATAGGTTTTGGACCGAAGTGTCTTCATTCTCATTGGTTTCCATGAATTGTTTAAGTTCATCTTTGATCTCCTGGTTGATCCAAGCATTCTTAAGCAAGGTGGTCTTTAGCTTCCAGGTGTTTGAGTTCCTTCCAAAATTTTCCTTGTGATTGAGCTACAGTTTCAAAGCACTGTGATCTGAGCATATGCAGGGAAAAATATCAGTCTTTTGGTATCAGTTGAATCCTGCTTTGTGACCCAGTATGTGGTCTATTCTGGAGAGGGTTCCATGTGCACTTGAGAAGAATGAGTATTCTGTTGTTATAGGGTGGAATGCTCTGTATATGTCTGTCAGGTCCATCTCATCCAATGTTTCATTCAATGCTTTTATTTCTTTATTGATTTTCTGCTTTGATGATCTGTCTATTACTGAGAGAGGCATATTAAGACCTCCTACTATTAATGTATTCAAATCAATATGACTCTTTATCTTGATTAATAGTTTTCTTATGTAATTGACTGCTCCCATATTGGGGGCATAGATATTTACAATTATTAGATCGTCTTGGTGGATAGATAATTTAAGAATTATGCAGTGTCCTTCTCTATCTCTAACTACAGTCTTTAGTTTAAAATCTAATTCATCTGGTATAAGAATAGCTCCACCGGCCTTCTTTTGTGGCCCATTGGCATGAAAGATGCATCTCCATCCCTTCACTTTCAGTCTGGGTGTATCTTTAGGTTCAAAATGTGTCTCCTGTAGACAACACATGGATGGGTCCTGTGATTTTATCCAATCTGCAACCCTGTGTCTTTTTATGGGCCCATTAAGCCTTTCACATTAAGAGTGATTATTGATATATACGTTTTTATTGACATCGTGTTGCCTTTGAAGACTTTCTGTCTGTAGATTGTTTCTATATTTCTGTTCAATGATATTCTTAGGATTGTTTCTCTTTTTTAGTCCCCCCTTAATATTTCCTGCAGTGTCAGCTTGGTGGTTGCATAGTCTTTTAAGCCTTGCCATTCTTGGAAACTCTTCATCTCTCCATCCATCTTGAATGTCAGTCTTGCTGGATAAAGTATTCTTGGATGAATGTTCTTCTCTTTTAGTACTCTGAATATATTTTGCCAGCCCTTCCTGGTTTGACAGGTCTCTGTGGAAAGGTCAGACATTATTCCAATGGGCTTTCCTCTGTATGTAAGGAGCTTCTTGTCCTAGCTGCTTTCAAGAGGGTCTGGCAACAATTTTAATTCTTTTTTTTCCCCCATTTTATTTATTTTTTTCAGCATAACAGTAGTCATTGTTTTTACACAACACCCAGTGCTCCATGCAAAACGTGCCCTCCCTTATTACCCACCACCTGTTCCCCCAACCTCCCACCCCTGACCCTTCAAAACCCTCAGGTTGTTTTTCAGAGTCCATAGTCTCTCAGGGTTAGCCTCCCCTCCCCAATATCCATAGCCCCCTCCCCCTCTCCAATCCCACCTCCCCCTAGCAACCCCCAGTTTGTTTTGTGAGATTAAGAGTCATTTATGGTTTGTCTCCCTCTCAATCCCATCTTGTTTCATTTATTCTTCTCCTATCCCCCTAACCCCCCATGTTGCTTCTCCATGTCCTCATATCAGGGAGATCATATGATAGTTGTCTTTCTCCAATAGACTTATTTCACTAAGCATGATCCCCTCTAGTTCCATCCACGTCGTCGCAAATGGCAAGATTTCATTTCTTTTGATGGCTGCATAGTATTCCATTGTGTATATATACCACCTCTTCTGTATCCATTCATCTGTTGATGGACATCTAGATTCTTTCCATAGTCTGGCTATTGTAGACATTGCTGCTATAAAGGTTCGGGTACACATGCCCCTTCACTATGATCACTATGTCTGTATCTTTAGGGTAAATACCCAGTAGTGCAATTGCTGGGTCATAGGGTAGTTCTATTTTCAACATTTTGAGGAACCTCCATGCTGTTTTCCAGAGTGGTTGCACCAGCTTGCATTCCCACCAACAGTGGAGGAGGGTGCCCCTTTCTCCGCATCCTCGCCAGCATCTGTCATTTCCTGACTTGTTCATTTTAGCCATTCTGACTGGTGTGAGGTGATATCTCCTTGTGGTTTTGATTTGTATTTCCCTGATGCCGAGTGACGTGGAGCACTTTTTCATGTGTCTGTTGGCCATCTGGATGTCTTCTTTGCAGAAATGTCTGTTCATGTCCTCTGCCCATTTCTTGATTGGATTGTTTGTTCTTTGGGTGTTGAGTTTGCTAAGTTCCTTATAGATTTTGGATAGTAGCCCTTTATCTGATATGTCGTTTGCAAATATCTTCTCCCATTCTGTCAGTTGTCTTTTGGTTTTGTTAACTGTTTCCTTTGCTGTGCAAAAGCTTTTGATCTTAATGAAATCCCAATAGTTCATTTTTGCCCTTGCTTCCCTTGCCTTTGCCGTTGTTCCTAGGAAGATGTTGCTACGGTTGAGGTCGAAGAGGTTGCTGCCTGCATTCTCCTCAAGGATTTGGATGGATTCCTTTCTCACATTGAGGTCCTTCTTCCATTTGGAGTCTATTTTCGTGTGTGGTGTAAGGAAGTGGTCCAATTTCATTTTTCTGCATGTGGCTGTCCAATTTTTCCAGCACCATTTATTGAAGAGGCTGTCTTTTTTCCATTGAACATTCTTTCCTGCTTTGTTGAAGATTAGTTGACCATAGAGTTGAGGGTCCATTTCTGGGCTCTCTATTCTGTTCCATTGTTCTATGTGTCTGTTTTTGTGCCAGTACCATGCTGTCTTGATGATGACAGCTTTGTAATAGAGCGTGAAGTCTGGAATTGTGATGCCACCAACTTTGGCTTCTTTTTCAATATTCGTTTGGCTATTTGAGGTCTTTTCTGGTTCCATATAAATTTTAGATTATTTGTTTCATTTCTTAGAAAAATAATGGATAGTATTTTGATAGAGATTGCATTAAATGTGTAGATTGCTTTAGGTAGCATAGACATTTTCACAATATTTATTCTTCCAATCCAGGAACATGGAACATTTTTCCATTTCTTTGTGTCTTCCTCAATTTCTTTCATGAGTACTTTATAGTTTTCTGCATATAGATTCTTAGCCTCTTTGGTTAGGTTTATTCCTAGGTATCTTATAGTTTTGGGTGCAATTGTAAATGAGATTGACTCCTTAATTTCTCTTTCTTCTGCCTTGTTTTGGTGTACAGAAATGCAAATAATTTCTGCGCATTGATTTTATATCCTGACACTTTACTGAATTCCTGTACAAGTTCTAGCAGTTTTGGAGTGGAGTCTTTTGGGGTTTCCATATATAGTATCATATCATCTGCGAAGAGTGATAGTTTGACTTCTTCTTTACCAATTTGGATGCCTTTAATTTCTTTTTGTAGTCTGATTGCTGAGGCTAGGACTTCTAGTACTATGTTGAATAGCAGTGGTGATAATGGACATCCCTGGCGTGTTCCTGACCTTAACGGAAAAGTTTTCAGTTTTTTTTTTCCATTGAGAATGATATTTGCGGTGGGTTTTTCATAGATGGCTTTGATGATATTGAGGTATGTGCCCTCTATCCCTACACTTTGAAGAGTTTTGATCACGAAGGCATGTTTTACTTTGTCAAATGCTTTTTCAGCATCTATTGAGAGTATCATATGATTCTTGTTCTTTCTTTTATTAATGTATTCTATCACATTGATTGATTTGCGGATGTTGAACCAACCCTGCAGCCCTGGAATAAATTCCACTTGATCGTGGTGAATAATCCTGTTAATGTACTGTTGAATCCTATTGTCTAGTATTTTCGCAAGAATTTTTGCGTCTGTTTTCATCAAGGATATTGGTCTGTAGTTGTCTATTTTGGTGGAATCCTTGTCTGGTTTTGGGATCAAGGTGATGTTGGTCTCGTAAAATGATTTGGAAGTTTTCCTTCCATTTCTATTTTTTGGAACAGTTTCAGGAGAATAGGAATTCATTCTTCTTTAAATGTTTGGTAGAATTCCCCTGGGACGCCATATGGCCCTGGGATTTTGTTTGTTTTGAGATTTTTGATGACTGTTTCAATCTCCTTACTGGTTATGGGCCTGTTCAGGTTTTCTATTTCTTCCTGATTCAGTTGTGGTAGTTTATATGTCTCTAGGAATGCATCCATTTCTTCCAGATTGTCAAATTTGTTGGCGTAGATTTGCTCATAGTATGTTCTTATAATTGTCTGTATGTCTTTGGTGTTAGTTGTGATCTCTCCTCTTTCATTCATGTTTTTATTTATTTGGGTCCTTACTCTTTTCTTTTCGATAAGTCTGGGCAGGGGTTTATCAATCTTATTGATTCTTTCAAAGAACCAGCTTAGTTTCATTGATTTTTTCTATTTTTTTTGTTTGTTTGTTTCTATTTCATTGATTTCTGCTCTGATCTTTATGATTTCTCTTCTCCTGCTGGGTTTATGGTTTCTTTCTTGTTCTTTCTCCAGCTCCTTTAGGTGTAGGATTCTGTTGTGTACTTGAGACCTTTCTTGTTTCTTGAGAACGGCTTGTACCACTATATATTTTCCTCTCAGGACTGCCTTTGCTGTGTCCCACAGATTTTGAACTGTTGTGTTTTCATTATCATTGGTTTCCATGAATTTTTTTCAATTCTTCTTTAATTTCCTGGCTGACCCATTCATTCTTTAGAATAATGGTGTTTAGTTTCCATGTAGTTGGGTTCTTTCCAGCTTTCCTCTTGTGATTGAGTTCTAGCTTCAGAGCATTGTGGTCTGAAAATATGCAGGGAGTGATCCTAATCTTTTGATCCTGGTTGAGACCTGATTTGTGACCCAGGATGTTATCTATTCTGGAGAATGTTTCATGTGCACTAGAGAAAAATGTGTATTCTGTTGCTTTGGGACGAAATGTTCTGAATATATCTGTGATGTCCATCTGGTCCAGTGTGTCATTTAAGGCCTTTATTTCCTTGTTGATCTTTTGCTTGGATGATCTGTCCATTTCATTGAGGGGAGTGTTAAAGTCCCTACTATTATTGTATTATTATCGATGTGTTTCTTTGGTTTTGTTATTAATTGGTTGATATAGTTGGCTGCTCCCACGTTAGGGGCATAGATATTTAAAATTGTTAGATCTTCTTGTTGGACAGACCCTTTGGGTATAATACAGTGTCCTTCCTCATCTCTTATTATAGTCTTTGGCTTAAAATCTAATTGATCTGATATAAGGATTGCCACCCCAGCTTTCTTCTGATGCCCTTTAGCATGGTACATTGTTTTCCACCCCCTCACTTTAAATCTGGAGGTGTCTTCACGTCTAAAATTAGTTTCTTGTAGGCAACATATTGATGGGTTTTGTTTTTTTATCCATTCTCATACCCTGTGTCTTTTGATTGGGGCATTTAGCCCATTAACATTCAGAGTAACAATTGAGAGATATGAATTTAGTGCCATTATTAGCCTGTAAGGTGACTGTTACTGTATATTGTCTCTGTACCTTTCTGATCTACTACTTTTAGGCTCTCTCTTTGCTTAGAGGACCCCTTTCAATATTTCCTGTAGAGCTGGTTTGGTGTTTGCAAATTCTTTCAGTTTTTGTTTGTCCTGGAAGCTTTTGATCTCTCCTTCTATTTTCAATGATAGCCTAGCTGGATAGAGTATTCTTGGCTGTATGTTTTTCTCGTTGAGTGCTCTGAATATATCATGCCAGCTCTTTCTGGCCTGCCAGGTCTCTGTGGATAAGTCTGCCGCCAATCTAATATTTTTACCATTCTATGTTACAGACTTCTTTTCTCGGGCTGCTTTCAGGATTTTCTCTTTGTCACTAAGACTTGTAAATTTTACTATTAGGTGACGGGGTGTGGACCTGTTCTTGTTGACTTTGAGGGGGGTTCTCTGCAGCTCCTGGATTTTGATGCTTGTTCCCTTTGCCATATTAGGGAAATTCTCTCCAATGATTCTCTCCAATAGACCTTCTGCTCCCCTCTCTCTTTCTTCTTCTTCTGGAATCCCAATTATTCTAATGTTGTTTCGTCTTATGGTGTCACTTATCTCTCGAATTCTCCCCTCATGGTCCAGTAGCTGTTTGTCCCTCTTTTGCTCGGCTTCCTTATTCTCTGTCATTTGGTCTTCTATATCACTAATTCTTTCTTCTGCCTCATTTATCCTAGCAGTGAGAGCCTCCATTTTTGATTGCACCTCATTAATAGCTTTTTTGATTTCAACTTGGTTAGATTTTAGTTCTTTAATTTCTCCAGAAAGGGCTTTAATATCTCCAGAGAGGGTTTCTCTAATATCTTCCATGCCTTTTTCGAGCCCGGCTAGAATGTTCAGAATCGTCATTCTGAACTCTTGATCTGACATATTACCCATGTCTGTGTTGATTAGTTCCCTAGCCTTCGGTACTGTCTCTTGTTCTTTTGTTTGTGGTGATTTTTTCCACCTTTTCATTTTGTCCAGATAAGAGAATATGAAGGAGCAAATAAACTACTAAAAGGGTGGCAAAGACCCCGGAAAAATGCGCTGTAACCAAATCAGAAGAGACCCCAAATTGTCGGGGGGAGAAAGGGGATAAAAACAGCTTCTGAAAAAAAAAGAAAGAAAAAAATTTAAAAAATAAAACAAATAAAAAATATAAAAAAGAAAGAAAAAATATATATATTTAGATGAACTAGTCAAAAAATGTTAAAAAAGAAAAGGGTAAAAGTTTAAAAAAATTTAGCAGAAGAAGAAAATAGAAAAAAGAAAAAAAATTGAAAAAAGAAAAAAAAAAATTGAAGTAGCTGCAAGACTAAAGAATCATGGGGAGAAAGCCATGAGTTCTGTGCTTTGCTTTCTCCTCCTCTGGAATTGCTCTGCTGTCTTAGGAATTGAATCTGCTTTCTCCTTGATAGATGAACTTCGTCCTGGGTGGATATTTTGTTGACCTTCTGGGGGAGGGGCCTGTTGTAGTGACTCTCAAGTGTCTTTGCCCGAGGCGGGATTGCACCGCCCTTACCGGCGGCTGGACTAGTAATCGGCTCCGGTTCGCTTTTGGGAGCTTCTGTTTCCTGAACGCTTTCCGTAGAGTTCCGGAGGACGGGAATGAAAATGGTGGCCTCCCAGTCTCCAGCCCGGAGGAGCCGAGAGCCTGGGGCCCCACTCCTCAGTGCGCCCCCAGAGGACAGCATCCAATCACTCCCGTATCCCCAGCCCCTAGCCGCGCTCCGAGCTCACCCAGTCTGCGACCAGTTCAAGGTAACCCCGAGCTGAGAGTTTAGTCCTCGGCTCTGTCTCTCCAGCCGGCTTCTCCGTTCTAATACCTGCGAGCTCTCCGACACTCTGACACCCCCGATCCTTCTGTGACCCTGCGGGGCCTGGGGCCACGCTGGCCCCGCGTGGGCTTCACCCCGGTTTAGCCCCTGGAGCAATGTCCCTCAGTGGAACAGACTTTTAAAAGTCCTGATTTTGTGCTCCGTTCCTCCGCCGCTTGCCGGGAGCCGGCCCCTCCCCCCGCGGTCTATCTTCCCGTCGTTTTAGATTCACTTCTCCGCCAGTCCTACCTTTCAGAAAGTGGTTGATTTTCTGTTTCTAGAGTTGCTGTTCTTCTTCTCTTCGCTCTCCCGTTGGATTTGTAGGTGTTTGCAATGTTTAGATAAGCTATCGAGCTGATCTCCTGCTACCTGATGTAGTCTCAGGCTGCTACTTCTCCCCATTTTTAACAAACTAATATCCCCACTTCCCTCAGTTCTTTCTCAAGTAGTTCTAAGTAGCTTTAAGACTTTCTGCTTGCCATAGATTGTCCACTAATCATCCAAATTTCTGCTTACAGAACAGAAATCAGAGCTAAGATTTATAAATAACTGCATGGTGAAGTAAGATGATTGCCTCTCATGAGTTGGTAGGACTTTGTCTGATAAAAAATGCAGCTCCCTTCACAAGCATATAACATTGAACTTGTAATTACTTAAAGCCCAGGGTTTTGTTTTATTTTTTCCATAGGAGCTGCTATCAGGTTAGATAATTATGTTCCCATATTGTATCATTGATTTTTAAAATCTAAATGTAGGCCTTTAATCATTTTCCTGAACATTAAAAAAAATAAGTTTATATTTCCAGTGATCTCATCCTGTATGCACTTCTGTTTTCCATCTTGTTTGGGATTCTCTGTCGTTTGTCAAGTTTGCTTTTTATAGCTTTCTTACAAATCACTGCAAAAATACATAAACTGAAATGTAAGTCACAGAACCCCACGTTCTACCACTTTCCCTTTAACTTCAGATCAATTCATCAATTGACATTGTTTGGGTGCAAAATGTTCAGGTTTCTGAATCTTGGGGTTTTTTTCCCCTCTGTCTCATCCCTCTGCTTTGCCCACAGAATATAATTAGAGACTTAACTAATGTGTTGTTTAAATTAACAAGCACCAGGTCTGCAAGTTTACTTAATCAATTGCCTGCTTTATTAGAAAATCATGCTCATTGTTGCATCGTCATTGATATCATCATGCATCTTTCGAAGTCAATTTACATTTGTAAACCCCAGTCTTAGCTGTTAGCAGGACTCCAGTCCTATATCACAGAGTAATTTTTAACATGGATTAACCTTGAATTCCTTGGCCTGGAATGTTCAAGTTCTCTCCAGGCTTTCTGCTGAGGCCCAGAAGGGCTCACCCATATGGTCTCCTTTGCCTCTTTCTCCTCTCAGCTGCCTTCATAAACTCAGGTGCAAACAGAACAACTTTTCCTGATATCTTACAAAGTCCATCCAGCCTGAGCCTTTTGGGAGATTTCTGTAGAGATCTACATGCATAGAGGTGGGTCACATTACTTATTGTGTCGCCTTCTGCCACCTCATTGACTTAGGGGATTGATGGTTCAGAATCCAGGTTTGTGACTCAGAGACAGCCATGTGAGACATTGGATTAACTCATACTGTTATCTCATGAGCATATTTCCTTTCTTTCCTTCTTCCCTTCTCTCTTCAGCCATCTCCTCATAAGTTGTCTAGGAAAGAAGCCGGAGCCTAGGTTCATCCTTTCCAGGTCAAACACCTACATGGAAATCAGAATATATTTCACATACCATCCAACACATTATACACAATGGAAAGAGGATGGTGTATTTTGCTTGTTGTTGTTTTAGTTTTGTTTGCTTTTGTTTTTAATTTTAGCCAAGCATTAGTGATAAGGAAGAAAATCTATATAGTCTGGTTAAACTGTGAGCTCAGCTCTTCAAGCATGGTTTCTGATCTGCAAAATGAAGCAACATGGGGAAAACTTTTTTAGGGAGTTGCCTCATTTTATAGGCTTTTGCCAATATTAGATAGGCAGCAGAATAATCCACAGAGACCTGGCAGGCCAGAAGGAGCTGGCATGATATATTCAGACCACTAAACGAGAAAAACATGCATCCAAGAATACTATATCCAGCTAGGCTATCATTTAAAATAGAAGGAGAGATAAAAAGCTTTCAGGACAAATAAAAACTGAAAGAATTTGCAAATACCAAACCAGCTCTACAGGAAATATTGAAAGGGATCCTCTAAGCAAAGAGAGATCATAAAGTAGTAGATCAGAAAGGAACAGAGACAATACACAGTAACAGTCACCTTACAGGCAATACAATGGCACTAAATTCATATCTCTCAATAGTTACCCTGAATGTTAATGGGCTAAATGCCCCAATCAAAAGACACAGGGTATCAGAATGGATAAAAAAACAAAACCCATCAATATGTTGCCTACAAGAAACTCATTTTAGACGCAAAGAAACCTCCAGATTTAAAGTGAGGGGGTGGAAAACAATTTAGCATGCTAATGGGAATCAGAAGAAAGTTGGCGTGGCAATCCTTATATCAGATCAATTAGATTTTAAGCCAAAGACTATAGTAAGAGATGAGGAAGGACACTATATCATACTCAAAGGGTCTGTCCAACAAGAAGATCTAACAATTTTAAATATCTATGCCCCTAACTTGGGAGCAGTCAACTATATAAACCAATTAATGACAAAATCAAAGAAACACATCAATAATAATGCAATAATAGTAGGGGACTTTAACACTCCCCTCACTAAAATGGACAGATCATTCAAGCTGAAGATCAACAAGGAAATAAAGGTCTTAAAGGACACAAGGGACCAGAAGGACATAACAGATATATTCAGAACATTTCATCCCAAAGCAAGAGAATACACATTCTTCTCTAGTGCACGTGGAACATTCTCCAGAATAGATCACATCCTGGCTCATAAATCAAGTCTCAACCGGTATCAAAAGATTGGGATCATTCCCTGCATATTTTCATGAAAGATGCTTCTCCATCCCTTCACTTTCAGTCTGGGTGTATCCTTAGGTTCAAAATGGGTCTCTTGTAGACAGCATATGGATGGGTCCTGTCGTTTTATCCAATCTGCAACCCTGTGTCATTTTATGGGCACATTTAGGCCATTCACATTGAGAGTGATTATTGAGAGATAGGTTTTATTGACATCGTGTTGCCTTTGAAGTCTTTCTGTCTGTGGATTGTTTCTATATTTCTGTTCAATGATATTCTTAGGATTTTTTCTCTTTTATAGGACCCCCATTAATATTTCCTGCAGTGTCAGCTTGGTGGTTACATAGTCTTTTAAGCCTTGCCAGTCTTGGAAACTCTTTATCTCTCCATCCAGTTTAAATGTCAGTCTTGCTGGATAGAGTATTCTTGGTTGCATGTTCTTCTCATTTAGTACTCTGAATATATATTGCCAGCCCTTCCTGGCTTGCCAGGTCTCTGTGGAAAGATCTGATGTTATTCTAATGGGCTTTCCTCTGTATGCAAGGAGCTTCTTGTCCTAGCTGCTTTTAAGAGGGTCTGTCGTGAAACATAATTCCTCATTTTAACTATAAGGTGTCGTGAGGACTTTCGAGAATCCAAATACATGGATACTAAACAGCATCCTTCTAAAGAATGGATGGATCAACAAGGAAATTAAAGAAGAATTGAAAAAGTTCTTGGAAACAAATGATAATGAAAAAACAATGGTTCAAAATCTGTGGGACACAGCAAAGGCAGTCCTGAGAGGAAAATATATAGTGGTATAAGCCTTTCTCAAGAAACAAGAAAGGTCTCAAATACACAACCTAACCCTACACCTAAAGGAGCTGGAGAAAGAATAAGAAAGAAACCCCAAACCCAGCAGGAGAAGATAAATTATAAAGATCAGAGCAGAGGGCGCCTGGGTGGCTCAGTGGGTTAAGCCTCTGCCTTTGGTTGAGGTCATGATCTCAGTGTCCTGAGATTGAGCCCGGCATCAGGCTCTCTGCTCAGCAGGGAGGCTGCTTCTCCCTCTCTCTCTGCCTGCCTCTCTGCCTACTTGTGATCTCTGTCAAATAAACAAATAAATCTAAAAAAAAAATAAGAAAAAGATCAGAGCAGAAGTCAATGAAACAGAAACCCCCCCCCCCAAAAAATAGAACCAATCAACGAATCTAGGAGCTGGTTCATTGAAAGAATTAAGATTGATCAACCCCTGGCCAGACTTATCATAAGGAAAACAGAAAGGACCCAAATAAATAAAATCATGAATGAAAGAGGAGAAATCACAACTAACACCAAAGAAATACAGACAATTATAAGAACATACTATGAGCAACTCTACACCAACAAATTTGACAATCTGGAAGAAATGGATGCATTCCTAGAGACATATAAACTACCACAAATGAACCAGGAAGAAATAGAAAACGTGAGCAAACCCGTAACCAGTAAAGAGATTGAAACAGTCATCATAAATCTCCAAACAAACAAAAGCCCAGGGCCAGACGGCTTCCCAGGGGAATTCTACCAAACATTTAAAGAAGAACTCATTCCTATTCTCCTGAAACTGTTCCAAAAAATAGAAACGGAAGGAAAACTTCCAAACTCATTTTATGAGGCCAGCATCACCTTGATCACAAAACCAGACAAGGATCCCATCAAAAAAGAGAACTACAGAACAATATCCTTGATGAACACAGATGCAAAAATTCTCTGCAAAATACTAGCCAATAGGATTCAATAGTACATTAAAAGGATTATTCACCACCATCAAGTGGGATTTATTCCAGGGCTGCAAGGTTGGTTCAACATCTGCAAATCCATCAATGTGATAGAATACATGAATAAAAGAAAGAACAAGAACCATATGATAATATCAATACATGCTGAAAAACCATTTGACAAAGTACAGCATCCCTTCCTAATCAAAACTTTTCAAAGTGTAGGTATAGAGGGCACATACCTCAGTATTATCAAAGCCATCTATGAAAAACCCACCGCAAATATCATTCTCAATGGAGAAAAAATGAAAGCTTTTCCGTTAAGTTCAGGAACATGGCAGGGATATCCACTATCACCACTGCTATTCAGCATAGTATTAGAAGTCCTAGCCTCAGAAATCAGAGAAGAAAAAGAAATTAAAGGCATCCAAATCGGCACAGAAGAAGTCAAACTATCACTCTTCGCAGATGATATGATAGTATATGTGGAAAAATCCAAAAGACTTCACTCCAAAACTGCTAGTACTTGTACTGGAATTCATTAAAGTGTCGGGATATAAAATCAATGCACAGAAATCAGTTGCATTACTGTCCACAACAACAAGACAGTAGAAAGAGAAATTAAGCAGTCAATCCCACTTACAATTGCACACAAAACTATAAGATATCTAGGAATAAATCTAAACAAAGAAGCTAAGAATCTATATGCAGAAAACTATAAAGTACTCATGAAAGAAACTGAGGAAGACACAAAGAAATGGAGAAATGTTCCATGCTCATGGATTGGAAGAACAAATATTGAGAAAATGTCTATGCTACCTAAAGCAATCTACACATTTAATGCAATCCCTATTAAAATACCATCCATTTTTTTTTAAAGAAATGGAACAAATAATCCTAAAATTTATATGGAACCAGAAAAGACCTCGAATAGCCAAGGGAATATTGGAAAAGAAAGCTAAAGTTGGTGGCATCACAATTCCAGACTTCACGCTCTATTACAAAGTTGTCATCATCAAGACAGCATGGTACTGGCACAGAAACAGACACATAGATCAATGGAACAGAATAGAGAGCCCAGAAATAGACACTCAACTCTATGGTCAACAAATCTTCGACAAAGCAGGAAAGAATGTCCAATGGAAAAAAGAGAGCCTCTTCAGTAAATGGTGATAGGAAAATTGGACAGCCACATGCAGAAAAATGAAATTGGACCATTCCTTACACCACACATGAAATTAGACTCAAAATGGATGAATGACCTCAATGTGAGAAAAGAACCCACCAAAATCCTTGAGGAGAACATAGGTAGAAACCTCTTCGACCTCAGCTGCAGGAACATCTTCTTAGGGACATCACCAAAGGCAAGAGAAGCAAGGGCAAAAATGAATTATTGGGATTTCATCAAAATCAAAATCTTTTGCACGGCAAAGGAAACAGTTAACAAAACCAAAAGACAGCTGACAGAATGGGAGAAGACATTTGCAAACGATATATCAGATAAAGGGCTAGTGTCCAAAATCTATAATGAACTTAGCAAATTCAACACCCAAAGAACAAACAACCCAACCAAGAAATGGGCAGAGGACATGAACAGACATTTCTGCAAAGAAGACATCCAGATGGCCAACAGACACATGAGAAAGTGCTCACACATCACTTGGTATCAGGGAAATACAAATCAAAACCACAATGAGAAACCACCTCTCACTAGTCAGAATGGCTAAAATTAACAAGTCAGGAAATGACTGATGCTGGCAAGGATGCGGAGAAAGCGTAACCCTCCTCCACTGTTGGTGGGAATGCAAGCTGGTGCAACCACTCTGGAAAACAGCATGGAGGTTCCTCAAAATGTTGAAAATAGAACTACCCTATGACCTAGCAATTGCACTACTGGGTATTTACCCCAAAGATACAAACATAGTGATCCGAAGGGGCATGTGTACGCGAATGTTTATAGCAGCATGTCTACAATAGTCAAACTATGGAAAGAACCTAGATGTCCATCAACAGATGAAAGGATAAAGAAGAAGTGGTATATATACACAATGGAATACTATGCAGCCATCAAAAGAGATGAAATCTTGCCATTTGCAATGACGTGGATGGAACTAGAGGGTATCATGCTTAGTGAAATAAGTCAATCAGAGAAATACAACTATCATATGAACTCCCTGATATGAGGACGTGGAGATGCAACATGGGGGGTTGGGGCGGTGGGAGAATAAATGAAACATATGGGATTGGGAGGGAGACAAACCATAAGTGACTCTTAATCTCACAAAACAAACTGAGGGTTGACGGGGGGAGGGGGTTGGGAGACTGGGAGTGGGGTTATGGACATTGGGGAGGGTATATGCTATGGTGAGTGTTGTGAAGTGTGTAAACCTTTCGATTCACAGGCCTGTACCTCTGGGGATAAAAATATATTATGTGTTTTTAAAAAAATAAAAAAATTAATAAATAAATTTTGAAAATGCCTTTTATCTTAATAATGTTTTCCTTAGTATTTTTAATAAGTCTCCATTCATTATGAACTGTAATCACCCTAGAAGAACTCTATTAGCTCCTGATTTTATTTTTTCCTTCTTTTGTCACACTTTTTATGGCAATTTTTTTCCTAAGTAGTTTATTTGAAAGCAGGCCATGAAATGACATTTTTTTAAAATTTATTTTTATATTTTATTTATTCGAGAGAGAGAAATCCCAACTAGGCAGAGAGGCAGGCAGAGAGAGAGGAGGAAGCAGGCTCTCCACGGAGCAGAGAGCCCGACGTGGGGCTCGATCCCAGCACCCTGGGATCATGACCTGAGATGAAAGCAGAGGCTTTAACTCACTGAGCCACCCAGGTGCCCCGAAATGACATTTTTTTTAATGAACCTACTTTTTTTTCTCCTTAAGATTATTATTATTATTATTTAAAAAATTAAAGATGTTATTTATTTATTTGATAGAGACACAGCGAGAGAGGAAAGAAGCAGGTGGCGTAGGAGAGGGAGAAGTAGGCTTCCTGCTGATCAGGGAGCCCAAAGTGGGGCTTGATCCCAGGATCCTCATATCACGACCTGAGCTGAAGACAGACGCTTAATGACTTAGCCACCCTGATGCCCCTAATATTATTTTTTAAAGATTTATTTATTTATTTGAGAGACAGAGAGTGAGCAAGTGCCATATAGGGTAAGAGAGAGGGAGAATCTCATATAGTCTATCAATATAATAAAAACTCATGCACTAAAACTTTTCAACAGATAATTTTTACTATTATACTATACAAAGCTACTCCAGTCTATTTTATGGGATTTTCTATAAAGACAAGAAAAAAAAAACCAATTACATGTGTTTGGTTTAGGAACTGAATGTTGAAATTTTTTTTCAATTTATTTTATTTTTTTTTAATTTGTTTATTTACAGCATAACAGTGGTCATTGTTTTGGCATCACACCCAGTGCTCCATGCAGTACAAGCCCTCCTTATTACCCACCACCTGGTTCCTCAACCTCCCACCCCCCGCCCCTTCAAAACCCTCTGGTTGTTTTTCAGAGTCCATAGTCTCTCATGGTTCATTTCCCCTTCTAGTTTCCCTCAACTCCCTCTCCTCTCCATCTCCCCATGTCCTCCATGTTCTTTGTTATGCTCCACAAATAAGTGACACCATATGATACTTGACTCTCTCTACTTGACTTATTTCGCTCAGCACAATCTCTTCCAGTTCCGTCCATGTTGATACAAAAGTTGGGTATTCATCCGTTCTGATGGAGGCATAATACTCCATTGTGTATATGGACCACATCTTATTTACCCATTCATCCGTTGAAGGGCATCTTGGTTCTTTCCACAGTTTGGCGACAGTAGCCATTGCTACAATAAACATTGGGGTACAGATGGCCCTTCTTTTCACTACATCTGTATCTTTGGGCTAAAGGCCCAGCAGTGCAATTGCAGGGTCATAGGGAAGCTCTATTCGTAATTTCTTGAGGAATCTCCACACTGTTCTCCAAAGTGGCTGCACTAACTTGCATTCCCACCAACAGTGGAAGAGGGTTGCCCATTCTCCACAACCTCCCCAACACATGTTGTTTCCTGTCTTGCTAATTTTGGCCATTCTAACTGGTGTCAGGTGGTATCTCAATGTGGTTTTAATTTGAATCTCCCTGATGGCTAGTGATAATGAACATTTTTTCATGTGTCTGATAGCCATTTGTATGTCTTCTTTGGAGAAGTGTCTGTTCATATCTTCTGCCCATTTTTTTGATATGATTCTCTGTTTTGTGTGTGTTGAGTTTGAGAAGATCTTTATAGATCCTAGATATCAACCTTTTGTCTGTACTGTCATTTGCAAATATCTTCTCCCATTCTGTGTGTTGCCTTTTTGTTTTGTCGACTGTTTCCTTTGCTGTGCAGAAGCTTTTGATCTTGATGAAGTCCCAAAAGCTCATTTTTGTGTTTCCTTGGCCTTTGGAGACATATCTTGAAAGAAGTTGCTGTGGCTGATATCGAAGAGGTTACTGCCTATGTTCTCCTCTAGGATTCTGATGGATTCCTGTCTCATGTTGAGGTCTTTTATCCATTTCGAGTATATCTTTGTGTATGGTGTAAGAGAATGGTTGAGTTTCATTCTTCTACATACAGCTGTCCAGATTTCCCAGCACCATTTATTGAAGAGACTGTCTTTTTTCCATTGAATATTTTTTCCTGTTTTGTCGATGATTATTTCACCATAGAGTTGAGGGTCCATATCTGGGCTCTCCACTCTGTTCCACTGGTCTATGTGTCTGTTCTTATGCCAGTACCACGCTGTTTTGGTGATCACAGCTTTGTAGTAAAGCTTGAAATCGGGTAACGTGATGCCGCCAGTTTTGTTTTTGTTTTTCAACATTTCCTTAGCAATTCGGGGTCTCTTCTGATTCCATACAAATTTTAGGATTATTTGCTCCAGCTCTTTGAAAAATACCAGTGGAATTTTGATCAGAATGGCATTAAAAGTATAGATTGCTCTAGGCAGTATAGACATTTTAACAATGTTTATTCTTCCAATCCAAGAGCATGGAACAGTCTTCCATCTTTCTGTGTCTTCTTTAATTTCTTTCATGAGTGTTCTGTAGTTCCTCAAGTACAGGTCCTTTACCTCTTTGGTTAAGTTTATTCCCAGGTATCTTATGGTTCTTGGTGCTATAGTAAATGGAATTAATTCTCTAATTTCCCTTTCTGTATTTTCATTGTTGGTGTATAAGAAAGCCACTGATTTCTGTCCACTGACTTTGTATCCTGCCACGTTACTGAATTGCTGTATGAGTTCTAGAAGTTTGGGAGTGGAGTCTTTGGGGTTTTCCATATAAAGAATCATGTCATCTGCGAAGAGAGAGAGTTTGACTTCTTCCTTGCCAATTTGGATACCTTTTATTTCTCTTTGTTGTCTGATTGTCGTTGCTAGAACTTCTAATACTATTTTGAACAAGAGTGGTGAGAGTGGGCATCCTTGTCATGTTCCTGATCTCAAAGGGAAGGCCGCACGCTTTTTCCCATAGAGGATGATATTTGCTGTGGGTCTTTCATAGATAGATATTATGAAGTTCAGGAATGTTCTCTCCATTCTGTTTTCATCGGCAACGGAAGCTGGATTTTGTCAAATGCTTTTTCTGCATCAATTGCTTTTTCCCATAGAGGATGATATTTGCTGTGGGTCTTTCATAGATAGATTTTATGAAGTTCATGAATGTTCCCTCCATCCCTATACTTTGAAGCGTTTTCATCAGGAACGGGTGCTGGATTTTGTCAAATGCTTTTACTGCATCAATTGAGAGGACCATGTGGTTCTTCCCTCTTCTCTTATCTTATTTGTTCTATCACAGTGACTGATATGCGAATGTTGAACCAACCTTGCAACCCAGGGCTGAATCCCACCTGGTCATGGTGGATAATCTTTTTAATGTGCTGCTGGATCATGTTTGCTAAGATCTTGTTGAGAATCTTTGCATCCATATTCATCAGTGATATTGGTCTGAATTTCTTCGTTTTGGTAGTGTCTTTGCCTTTTTTGGGGATCAGGGTAATGCTTTCTTCATAAAAAGCTTCCGAAAGTTTTCATTCTGCTTCAATTTTTTGGAACAGCTTCAGGAGAATTGGTGCTATTTCTTCTTTGAAAGTTTGGTAGAATTCCCCAGGGAATCCGTCAGGTCCTGGGCTCTTGTTTTTTGGCAGGTTTGTGATCACTGCTTCAATCTTCTGCCCTATTCAATTCTGTTTGGTCATCCATGGCTTTCTCCATCCTAGCTATTGCCTGGATAATTGTTAGTCTGAATTCCTTTTCTGACATATTGTCTATGTCGATAGCCATTAGCTCTGTTGCAGATGGTCCATCCTCTGTATTTTTCTTCTGTTGGGTATTCCTCCTCCTAGTCATTTTGGTTAGAGATGACTGAACAGATACAGCTGGATTTATCGATTGTGGTGCAGTCAAGGTGCACCCTGGAATGCTTCTGTGCAATCAGGGTTCCCCACCCAAATGCGAGAGAAAAGAAAAGAAACAGAAATAAAGAAGAAGAAAGAAAAAAGGGAAAAAAATGGAAAAAGAGATAGAGAGAGAGATAGGAAAAAAAGGGAAGATAAAAGAGAAGGCTCAGCCCAAATGGGCCACAAGGTAAGATTTGTGAAATATACAAACAAAAACAGACAAACGAAAAGACTGATAAAAGTATTTGACAAGAGAAAAAATATATATTTATATAAGCAAAAAAAAAAAAAAAGAGAGAAGAACCTCATCAGAAAGAACCCCAAGTAAGATTTATATATTATCAGGACAAACACAAATTTACAGAAACACAGACAGAAGGAAAAATTGGGAGAGTGGTTATAAATTTTCAGTGTGGGGGGGAGGAGTAAAGTTGGCAAGAAGTAGCAGGCTGAGACTACATCAGGTAGCAGGAGATCAGCTTGACAGCTTATCTAAACATTGCAAACACCTACAAATCCAACGGGAGATCGAAGAGAAGAATAACAGCAATTCTAGAAACAGAAAATCGACCACTTTCTGAAAGGTAGGACTGGTGGAGAAGTGAATCTAAAACGACGGGAAGATAGATTGCGGGGGGAGGGGCCGGCACCTGGCAAGCGGTGGAGGAACGCAGCACAAAATCAGGACCATAAAAGTCTGTTCCACTGAGGGACATTGCTCCAGAGGCTAAACCAGGGTGAAGCACACGCGGGGTCAGCGTGGCCCCAGGTCCTGCAGGTTCACAGAAGGATCAGGGGTGTTGGAGTGTCACAGAGCTCGCAGGTATTAGAACAGAGAAGCCGGCTACAGAGACAGAGCCGAGAACTGAACTCTCAGCTCAGGGTTACCTTGAACTCGTTGCTGGCTGGGTGAGGTCAGAGCGCGGCTGGAGGCTGGGGATAAAGGAGTGATTGGGTGCTGTCCTCTGGGGCGCACTGAGGAGTGGGGCCCCGGGCTCTCAGCTCCTCTGGGCCGGAGACTAGGAGGCTGCCATTTTCATTTCTGTCCTCCAGAACTCTATGGAAAGCGTTCAGGGAACAGAAGCTCCCAAAAGGGAACCAGAGCCGATTACTTGGTCCCGCCCCAGTAAGGGCGGTGCAATCCTGCCTCGGGCAAAGACACTTGAGAGTTACTACAACAGGCCCCTCCCCCAGAAGATCAACAAAATATCCAGCCAGGACGAAGTTCATCTATCAAGGAAAGTAGGTTCAATTCCTAAGACGGCAGCGCAATTCCAGAGGAGAAGAAAGCAAAGCAAGGAACTCATGGCTTTCTCCCCCTGATTCTTTAGTCTTGCAGCTAATTCAATATTTTTTTCTTTTTTCAATTTTTTTTTCTTTTTTTCTTTTTTCTTCTTCTAAATTTTTTAAAACTTTTACCCTTTTCTTTTTTAACGTTTTTTGACTAGTTTATCTAAATATATATATATTTTTCCATCTTTTTTATAATTTTTTTTTGTTTTATTTTTTAAATTTTTTTTCTTTTTTTTTCCTGAACCTCTTAATATCCCCTTCCCCCCCCCCAATTTGGGGTCTCTTCTTATTTGCATACAGCGTATTTTTCTGGGGTCTTTGCCACACTTTTAGTATTTTATTTGATCCTTCATATCCTCTTAGCTGGACAAAATGACAAGGCGGAAAAAATCACCACAAACAAAAGAACAAGAGGCAGTACCGAAGGCTAGGGACCTAATAAACACAGACATTGGTAATATGTCAGATCAAGAGTTCAGAATGATGATTCTGAATGTTCTAGCCAGGCTCGAAAAAGGCATGGAAGATATTAGAGAAACCCTCTCTGGAGATATAAAAGCCCTTTCTGGAGAAATTAGAGAAACTAAAATCTAACCAAGTTGAAATCAAAAAAGCTATTAATGAGGTGCAATCAAAAATGGAGGCTCTCACTGCTAGGATAAATGAGGCAGAAGAAAGAATTAGTGATATAGAATACCAAATGACAGAGAAAAAAGAAGCCGAGCAAAAGAGGGACAAACAGCTATTGGACCACGAGGGGAGAATTCAAGAGAGAAGTGACACCATAAGACAAAACAACATTAGAATAATTGGGATTCCAGAAGAAGAAGAAAGAGAGATCAGAACAGAAGGTCTTTTGGAGAGAATTATTGGAGAGAATTTCCCTAATATGGCAAAGGGAACAAGCATCAAAATCCAGGAGATGCAGAGAACCCCCCTCAAAGTCAATAAGAATAGGTCCACACCCCGTCACCTAATAGTAAAATTTACAAGTCTTAGTGACAAAGAGAAAATCCTGAAAGCAGCCCGGGAAAAGAAGTCTATAACATACAATGGTAAAAATATTTGATTGGCAGCAGACTTATCCACAGACAACTGGCAGGCCAGGAAGAGCTGGCATGATATATTCAGAGCACTCAACGAGAAAAACATGCAGCCAAGAATACTCTATCCAGCTAGGCTATCATTGAAAATAGAAGGAGAGATCAAAAGCTTCCAGGACAAACAAAAACTGAAAGAATTTGCAAACACCAAACCAGCTCTACAGGAAATATTGAAAGGGGTTCTCTAAGCAAAGAGAGAGCCTAAATGTAGTAGATCAGAAAGGTACAGAGACAATATACAGTAACAGTCGTCTTACAGGCTAATAATGGCACAAAATTCATATCTCTCAATAGTTACCCTGAATGTTAATGGGCTAAATGCCCCAATCAAAAGACACAGGGTATCAGAATGGATAAAAAAACAAAACCCATCAGTATGTTGCCTACAAGAAACTCATTTTAGACGCGAAGACACCTCCAGATTGAAAGTGAGGGGGTGGAAAATAATTTACCATGCTAATGGGCATCAGAAGAAAGCTGGGGTGGCAATCCTTATATCAGATCAATTAGATTTCAAGCCAAAGACTATAATAAGAGATGAGGAAGGACACTATATCCTACTCAAAGGGTCTGTCCAACAAGAAGATCTAACAATTTTAAATATCTATGCCCCTAACGTGGGAGCAGCCAACTATATCAACCAATTAATAACAAAATCAAAGAAACACATCAATAATAATACAATAATAGTAGGGGACTTGAACACTCCCCTCACTGAAATGGACAGATCATCCAAGCCAAAGATCAACAAGGAAATAAAGGCCTTAAATGACACACTGGACCAGATGGACATCACGGATATATTCAGAACATTTCATCCCAAAGCAACAGAATACACATTCTTCTCTAGTGCACATGGAACGTTCTCCACAATAGATCACATCCTGGGTCACAAATCAGGTTTCAACCAGTATCAAAAGATTAGGATCATTCCCTGCATATTTTCAGACAACAATGCTCTGAAGCTAGAACTCAATCACAAGAGGAAAGCTGGAAAGAACCCAAACACATGGAGACTAAACAGCATCCTTCTAAAGAATGAATGGGTCAACCAGGAAATTAAAGAAGAATTGAAAAAATTCATGGAAACAAATGATAATGAAAACACAACAGTTCAAAATCTGTGGGACACAGCAAAGGCAGTCCTGAGAGGAAAATATATAGCGGTACAAGCCTTTCTCAAGAAACAAGAAAGGTCTCAAGTACACAACCTAATCCCACAGCTAAAGGAGCTGCAGAAAGAACAAGAAGGAAACCCTAAACCCAGCAGGAGAAGAGAAATTATAAAGATCAGAGCAGAAATCAATGAATTAGAAACAAAAAAAATAGAAAAAAATCAATGAAACTAGGAGCTGGTTCTTTGAAAGAAACAATAAGATTGATAAATCCCTGGCCAGACTCATCAAAAAGAAAAGAGAAAGGACCCAAATAAATAAAATCATGGATGAAAGAGGAGAGATCACAACTAACTCCAAAGAAATACAGACAATTATAAGAACATACTATGAGCAACTCTACGCCAAAAAATTTGACAATCTGGAAGAAATGGATGCATTCCTAGAGACATATAAACTACCACAACTGAACCAGGAAGAAATAGAAAACCTGAGCAGGCCCATATCCAGTAAGGAGATTGAAACAGTCATCAAAAATCTCCAAACAAATAAACGCCCAGGGCCAGACGGCTTCCCAGGGGAATTCTACCAAACATTTAAAGAAGAACTAATTCCTATTCTCCTGAAACTGTTCCAAAAAAGAGAAATGGAAGGAAAACTTCCAAACTCATTTTATGAGGCCAGCATCACCTTGATCCCAAAACCAGACAAGGATCCCACCAAAAAAGAGAACTACAGACCAATATCCTTGATGAACACAGATGCAAAAATTCTCACCAAAATACTAGCCAATAGGATTCGACAGTACATTAAAAGGATTATTCACCACGATCAAGTGGGATTTATTCCAGGCCTGCAGGGTTGGTTCAACATCCGCAAATCAATCAATGTGATAGAACTCATTAATAAAAGAAAGAACAAGAACCATATGATACTCTCAATAGATGCTGAAAAAGCATTTGACAAAGTACAACATCCATTCCTGATCAAAACTCTTCAAAGTGTAGGGATAAGGGCACATACCTCAATATTATCAAAGCCATCTATGAAAAACCCACCGCAAATATCATTCTCAATGGAGAAAAACTGAAAGCTTTTCCGTTAAGGTCAGGAACACGGCAGGGATGTCAATTATCACCACTGCTATACAACATAGTACTAGAAGTCCTAACCTCAGCAATCAGAAAACAAAAAGAAATTAAAGGCATCCAAATTGGCAAAGAAGAAGTCAAACTTCACTTTTTGCAGATCATATGATACTATATGTGGAAAACCCAAAAGGCTCCACTCCAAAACTACTAGAACTTCTACAGGAATTCAGTAAAATGTCAGGATATAAAATCAATGCACAGAAATCAGTTGCATTTCTCTACACCAACAAGACAGAAGAAAGAGAAATTAAGGATTCAATTCCATTTAGAATCGCACCTCAAACCATAAGATACCTAGGAATAAACCTAACCAAGAGGCTAAGAGTCTATACTCAGAAAACTATAAAGTACTCATGAAAGAAATTGAGGAATACACAAAGAAATGGAAAAATGTTCCATGCTCCTGGATTGGAAGAATAAGTATTGTGAAAATGTCTATGCTAACAAAAGCAATCTACACACTTAATGCAATCTTTATCAAAATCCCATCCATTTTTTCCAAGAAATGGAGCAAATAATCCTAAAATTTATATGGAACCAGAAAAGACCTCGAATAGCCAAATGAATATTGAAAAAGAAAGCCAAAGTTGGTGGCATCACAATTCCGGAATTCAAGCTCTATAACAAAGCTGTCATCATCAAGACAGCATGTTACTGGCACAAAAACAGACACATAGATCAGTGGAACAGAATAGAGAGCCCAGAAATAGACCCTCAACTCTATGGTCAACTAATCTTCGACAAAGCAGGAAAGAATGTCCAATGGAAAAAAGACAGCCTCTTCAATAAATGGTGCAGGGAAAATTGGACAGCCACATGCAGAAAAATGAAATTGGACCACTTCCTTTCACCACACACGAAAATAGACTCCAAATGGATGAAGGACCTCAATGTGAGAAAGGAATCCATCCAAATCCTTGAGGAGAACGCAGGCAGCAACCTCTTCGACCTCAGCCACAGCAACATCTTCCTAGGTACAATGGCAAAGGCAAGGGAAGCAAGGGCAAAAATGAACTATTGGGATTTCATCAAGATCAAAAGCTTTTGCACAGAAAAGGAAACAGTTAATAAAACCAAAAGACAACTGACAGAATGGGAGAAGATATTTGCAAACGACATATCAGATAAAGGGCTACTATCCAAAATCTATAAGGAACTTATCCAAATCAACACCCAAAGAACAAACAATGCAATCATGAAATGGGCAGAGGACATGAACAGACATTTCTGCAAAGAAGACATCCAGATGGCCAACAGACACATGAAAAAGTGCTCCACGTCACTTGGCATCAGGGAAATACAAGTCAAAACCACAATGAGATATCACCTCACACGTCAGAATGGCTAAAATGAACAAATCAGGAAATGACAGATGCTGGCGAAGATGCGGAGAAAGGGGAACCCTCCTACACTGTTGGTGGGAATGCAAACTGGTGCAACCGTCTGAAAAACAGCATGGAGGTTCCTCAAAATGTTGAAAATAGAACTACCCTATGACCCAGCAATTGCACTACTGGGTATTTACCCTAAAGATACAAATGCAGTGATCTGAAGGGGCACGTGTACCCAGATGTTTATAGCAGCAATGTCTACAATAGCCAAACTTTGGAAAGAACCTAGATGTCCATCCACAGATGAATGGCTAAAGAATATATGGTATATATATGCAATGGAATACTATGCAGCCATCAAAAGAAATGAAATCTTGCCATTTGCGACAACGTGGTTGGAACTAGAGCGTATCATGCTTAGTGAAATAAGTCAATCGGAGAAAGACAACGATCATATGATCTCCCTGATATGAGGACATGGAGAAGCAACATGGGGGGGGTAGGGGGATAGGAGAAGAATAAATGAAACAAGATAGGATTGGGAGGCAGACAAACCATAAGTGACTCTTAATCTCACAAAACAAACTGGGGGTTGATGGGGGGAGGTGGGGTTGGGAGAGGGGGAGGGGGTTATGGACATTGGGGAGGGTATGTGCTATCATGAGTGCTGTGAAGTGTGTAAACCTGGTGATTCACAGACCTGTACCCCTGGGGATAAAAATACATTATACGTTTATAAAAAAAAAAAAATGGAGGGGAGGCGAACCATAAGAGACTGGACTCTGAAAAACAACCTGAGGGTTTTGAATGGTCAGGTGTGGGAGGTTGGGGGAACAGGTGGTGGGTAATATGGAGGGCACGTTTTGCATGGAGCACTGGGTGTTGTGCAAAAATAATGAATACTCTTAAGCTGAAAAAATAAATAAATTTAAAAAAAAAGGAAAGAAAGAAAAAAAAAAAACTCTACCCAACCTCATAAAAAAAAAAAAAAATTCTCAGTTTGGGTAACGAAGGTTATCATGATTCTTCCTGAATGTATCTTGATGTTTTTGTTAAGGGACTCAACTTTCCTAAGTTACAGGGGGATTAGAAACTGGTTTGCCTATAGGGGTAGCATTGATTGGGGAAAGGGGATTACCTTGAAGTTTAACCCTATATGTATAGTAGAAAATAAAAATTAAAATGAATAAACTAGACTAATCTAAGTTAAAATTAAAAAAGAATTAAAAAATAGAAAAGCAAAAGAAAAACACGGGTCTATGTATCAAAAAGTTCAGGTTAGAAGGTTATTAAAGAATTTGATGTACTGGACATCTCAGTGTGATGGTAAATAGGTTAAAAATTATCTGTATGTGTTTTAAAAAAAAGATCCAGAATATTGGTAAAGAGTTAAAAATAAAAGTTGTATTTATGAAGTAGTGGTGGTTGTTCTCTTGTAGTCTTTTTTTTTTTTTTTCTTCCTTCCTGGTTGGTTTTCTGGGGGAGGGGCCTGCCACGTGGGTTTTCAGACAATGATGTTCCCTGAGTTATGTCCTCCTGCTCCCCTCAAGGGGGTGATCTCTGAGGAAACTGTTCTTTCCAGCCTTTTGTTCTCTGGGGGTTTTTATGTTCTTTCATCTGCTTTCTCTCGCCTTGACAGCTTTTGATGGTTTTTGGAGGTTTAGAGGAGAGCACACTGCACCCCAACCTCCCTCTCAGAGAGAAGCCTCAGAATGTTCTGCAAGAGCTGCTGGCAGAGTCAGTTCTGAGTCACTGTCCCTGGGGATGCAGGAGCTCCCCGTTGTACCCAAAACCAGGGCAACGGTGGCTGTCTAGGCAGCTCCAGACCGCCAGAGAGGTTCTGAGCAGAGATCGCACACTGAGATTTTCCCGCTGTCCCGGGCTGGGAATATCTGTTTTTTCTGGATGCCAGAGCTCCAGGCTAGTGCCTATGAGCACCTATCTCAAGGGAGGGTGTGGGACGCGCACGTTTCAGGATTGCCATCTCATCCGGTTCCCAGCCCCTCACGAGAGCCAGAGCCCACTCATTCTTGGGCACGCTGGTGGGTCAGTTGCTCTGGCGGCTCCGGGTAGGAGACCTGATTTCTCTGCTGCACCATCTCTGGCTCCACGCCAGGGGAGGCTGTCCTGGGTCTGAGGACCTAGGTCCCTGACCCTAACTGCCCAGGTTCCCCATATTTCCCTCCGCGATCCTTTGCTCTTTGTTTTTTGAGTGCTTTCATCCAGACTCCAAGTTAATGCTGGTCCCCAGATGCCGGGCACTCTCGTATTGGGGTTTTACTTTCCAATCAGTCACCTCTGGTGGCTCCGTCTGCCTTTTGTTTATCTTCCGATATCAGTCCAACGCTCCCAGTCAGCTTTACCTGCCACTGGCGTCTTCTGCTCCTGTAGAGATCCAGATGTGTATAATTCTGATCTCAGGCTGATTTCATGGGTGATCAGAGTTCTTTGGTAGGTAATCAGCTCACTTTAGGGTACAGGGTGAAACGGTGCCTCCTCCTACTTCCCCGCCATCTTGACTCCCCTCCCAATTCCTTCTTTTTTTCAATTTTGAATCCATTGTAGTTAACATTGTTATATTAGTTTCACGTGTATGACATAGTGATTCAACAGGTCTATGTTACTCAATGTTCATCAAATAGGTGTAGACTTCTGTTTTCTAACTGATTTGGTCCACAATGAGAATTTATCAAAATAACAACAGGCTATCAGAGTGAAATGGCAGGTTATATTTGTATATCTGTCATCATCATATTGATCAAGTGGTTATTGTCTATATGCCTGTTTTGTGTACAATATTTTACCATTATCATAAGCTTAATAGAGCAGGCTTACCTAATAGATCCAGTTTGTTGTTTGTCAGGTTCCCATTCTCACACTCTGCAGTGTTCAGGCTAGCTTTAATAATTTCTCACAGTGCACAAGTACATCTTAAATATGATACTGAGAGTTTTCCTCCAAAAGAGTTCTATGTGGGAATGTACAGAGAAGAGTCTGTAATTAAATAGTTAATGGGCTTTTCACTCAGTGAATGCCAACGAACCTGATATGCATACTAAATAAATTCTCCTGTTGATTAGCAAGCCTGCATGCATCTATAAATTTCACTCCAATTTTTCCCTCCCTCACATGGATATAAGTCTAACTAACTGAACTGGAGAGAACAAATTGGTGGAGGAAACCTTGTTGGGCTTGTTTCCGGGATATGTCTAAACATCTGGGCTCAAATGACCAATAATTTTATTTTTTCAAAGGTCAATAGTCATGAAATTAATCATATTATTTACATATTTATGAATACTTACTGAAAGGGACTAATTACTCTTTTGTAATCTTAAAATACATAGAAAATGGAAAATTATCTATCAAAGTTAATCCATTTCTTTTTTTAAATTTTTTAATTAACATATAATGTATTATTAGCCCCAGGGGTACAGGTCTGTGAATCGCCAGGTTTACACACTGAACAGCACTCACCATAGCACATACTCTCCCCAATGTCCATAACCCCATGACCCTCTCCCTACTTCCCTCCCCCAGCAACTCAGTTTGTTTTGTGAGATTAAGAACCTATTACGGTTTGTCACCCTCCAGATCCCAACTTGTTTATTTATTCTTTTCCTACCCCCCTGCCTCCCACTTTGCATCTCCACTTCCAAAATTTAGAAAGAACTTATAATCAATTTATTTTATTATGAGAAATGTTTGGGTTACTATCAAGAATGTGAAGGGTCTGAGATTTTCTTCTACTTTCATGCCAGCTGTTTAGTCTGCAACAGTTTTATGGCTGATTCTGGCAGGAAGCTTGATATTCCTGGATGAGATACAAAGACTTTATTACTCACAGTAAAACAAGGGTCATCAACTTTATTATCCCTCCAAGTGCTTCCAGAATGACATGGATAGGCCCACCCAGTATACAAAACTGGTTTGTATCACAGCTGCTGAATCTTGAATTTAGGAAATCTAAATCTTTTATAATGGATACTAAGCAAATATGTTTGAATTTTGTTAGGGAGATAGGTATCATCTTGATTATACTGGACAGTAAATATACCTGCCCTCTGTTCTCATGGGAGACATTAACTGTCTTCCCAAGCTACTTACTATAGGGCAGTTAGTATTTCTGCCTCATTCTGTACAGAAATGAGAGAGACCCATAGAGATCTAGCTCTTATTATATGCCCTATGCACTAGAGTCTGTGGTAGCTTATGATAAATGTTGATGAGGACTGACAAAGCTCTTGATGAGCTTGTGTAATATTTCTGACCCAGGTGAAATAAAGGGAATATATGGAAAACAACATCAGTAGGGATAAACATGCCTCAGTTTTACCAACAGCTAGTGTAACTAATACAAGAATTTATTTAACCCCAGGTTAAGCTAATATGTTCCAACTTACATCAAGTGTAAGAATGTTGGGACGCCTGGGTGGCTCAGTGGGTTAAAGCCACTGCCTTCCGCTCAGGTCATGATCTCAGGGTCCTGGGATCCAGCCCCTCATCAGGCTCTCTGCTCAGTGAAGAGCCTGCTTCCCTTCCTCTCTCTCTCTCTGCCTGTCTCTCTGCCTACTTGTGATCTCTGTCAAATAAATAAAATCTTTTTAAAAAAGTGTAAGAATGTTACTAATCTTTTACTGTATATATGAATATATATTTCTATCTCACTGCTCATTCAACATGTATATCATTATATATACCAAATAATTGAGTTTGATTTTGGAATTGTTTTCTATGTTTTCAAACAATTTTTATAGCAGTTAAATGTAACACATATTGTACCAACAACGCACAGGGCTCAGTCAGGTAAAGACAATTTGCTTAGCTATTATCAAGAGCAGTATTTGCAACTATATAACAACTGCCTCTTATATATTTCTTCCCAGAATTTGCAAGACCCTATCAGTTTTAAAAGTTGTCCTGACTTTAGAGATGTTAAAATGTAAACAATAACAGCTACAACAACAACAACAATAACAGACCCAAAAAACTCAGTCTTGAAAGTGGTGAAATATGATACCTCCTTAAGGTCTACTATAAGTATGCTTCAGAGTATTAATTCTTGAGTAATATTTTTTATAGAATACCCCGCTTATTTACCTATAAAGGCTCCTTATCTCTTGCTGTCCCTCTAACCAGAGAAATACATCTGGGACTTTTGATTGCATGCATATCCCAATACACTTTCATATTTTCCCAAACCTGATGGTTTGCTTAGTAAATTCTCTTTAGTATATAAGTTTGAACTTTTAACTTTGTGTTTGGTAGATTTCTCTTGTGTTAGAAAACTTATTTGCATGCAATGAACAAGTGATCACAGATTTTTAAGATTGAGAGTGGTCTGTTCTTCATTTTTTAATATTGAAATATATTTCAAAAGAATATGACTTCAAAATTATTAAACTACTCAAAGCATTTCCCAGTTATCTATTATTTATTTGAATCATGTTGTTGAATATTCTGTACCAAAAGTTTGATCAGTTGTTTTGTTTTGTTTTGTTTTTAGTACCTTGGTTTAGAATATACTGACTCTATGTGGAGGACAGGAATTTAATTTGAATAAGTTTTCCGACTGCTTCTAGCTCACCAAGTCATAATTATTATTTTGACAGTTATGGCTCATAGACATTTATTTTAATTGCATATGTTAGCAATCCATTTTGTCATGACAGTCTCTACCATTGGTGTGTTGCTGAATTATGCTTACAGAAACTATGTCAGAAATTCAGCATGTAAAGAACAGTAATTAACCTCAATCATCAACCAGCTTTTGTGAATACAGATGTCCTAGAATACATTGCAGTTTTTTTCTTTTTTAATTGAGTAAAATCTCACTAATCCTGAGTGTCTTTGCTTATCCCCTATTTTTAACCCAACACTGAGTCTTCTTGATTTCCTTCCTAAATATGTTTTGAACATGTCCTCTCTTATCTGCACCATCATTACACTTGTATGTCTTAACTTTAGCTCTCATCTAGGTTCTGCTAATAGCCTGCTGCCTCCCCCACACCCACTCTTAACCCTTGCAATTTATTTCCCACTTTGTAAATAGAGGACTGTTTATAAATGCAAGTCAAATCACACCTTCTTGCTTCAAAAGATTCAGAGTCTACTCCATAGGAAAAGACTAACATCCTTGAGAGAGGCCAGGGCTGTGCACATTTGATCCCACTACCCTGAGTCTCACCGTATGCCCTTGACTATGCCCACAGGCCACACTATCTTGACAGTAGACAGTTTGCTGCCTCCTCCATAAGGCATGTGTTTCTTCTACTAGAGTATTCTTTAGGCTCTCCTTAGCTTGGCCAGCGTCCTCAATTTGCATATCAAGCCACTACAAACATTGCCTTCTCTGACCACCCAAACCAGATTCAGTCTTCTCTATGTGTTCCCAAAGAAACTTGAACTTGTCCTATATAATTCTCATCACAAAGTGTGAATGTATATTTGTGTGCTTATTTTCATAGGGTATCTTTGCTGAAGCATACTGAACTTTGTAGGGAATCTGTATTTACCAGAGTATTCTCAGATATCAGCCCAGAAATTATCAGATAATAAGTGTGCAATACTTACTTGTAGGGAGAAAAAAGGAATAATTCTACTATAATGGAATGAGTGATAGTTCAATCTAGGCTAAAGTGAAGTTGACTTTTTATTTTTTTAGAGATTTTTATTTATTTATTTATTTGACAGAGAGAGAGAGAGAGGTGGAGATACATCACAATTAGGCTGAGAGGCAGGCAAAGGGAGAGGCGGAAGCAGGTTCCCCATCAAGTAGAGAGCCCTACGTAGGACTCAATCTCATTACTCTAAAATCAGGACCTGAGCTGAAGGCAAAGGTTTAACCCACTAAGCAACCCAAGTGCCCCTTGAAGATGACTTAAAAAAAAAAAAGTTGGGCATGAAAAATAGCATGATCAATACATTGGTCCTTTTAAATGGTCTCTGAGGAATTTAACAATATGTAGTTTGGGAATGCTCTTAATTAAAAAACTGTATCTTATCACTTGTGAGTCAGACACCTTATATATTTAGTTGAGCACTGCTAATTCCTGGCTGTGTGAATTTGAGCAATTAATTACCTTCCTGAATTTGCTTCATGCTCTACATATTTCTCTGCTTTGTTGTAAAGAGAAAGCCCTGAGGGGTCAGGGTGTGTGAATGATAAAGCAATGTTTATTAGGTTTAACTATTTAAGTATGCCAAGCAGATTCCCTGGCAGCCATTGATTTGATTTTAAATACATCTTTTAAAATAATTTCTAAACTGCCTTTAAGATATTCCATACTTCATATCTTCACTAATTAAAATTGGCTATCTTTAAAATAGTTTAAATTTTAATGTACATTAGTATACCATATGCATTTGTTTCATTAACCAATATTTGTATTGAGGACAATGCATTCAATTCAGTTCTTAAATCTAGAAGTTTAAACTCACCTGAAAAATAACTCGTAATGAATCCAAAGCTTTTCTCTGCTGTCATACAAAATCCTTAATAAAATTTTCAGATCTTGCAGCTAATAGGTAGTCATGCAGATTACAGAGGACATTTTTAAAATTAGTACAGTGACTCTTTTAATCATATATATACATAAATACAGTAGTATATATATGTGTGTATATATATACACACATATACGTATACATATACATATACTAATACATATTCAGCACAAATGTTGATTAGGCTTTTATCTAGATTACCACTTTTGTAATTTGGATGCATATATACTATATTATTGACATGTTTTTATAAATGCACATTTAAGTACAAGGTATACATATACACTTAAACAAAACCTTAAACACTTTGTTTCTGTTGTTGTTGTTTTTAAAGATTTTATTTGCTTATTTGTCAGAGAGAGATAAAGAGCACAAGCAGGCAGAGGCACAGTGACAGGCAGAGGCAGAGGCAGAGGGAGAAGCAGGCTCCCCGCAGAGCAAGAACCTAGGTGCAGGACTCATTCATGACCTGAGCCTAAGGCAGCCACTTAACCAACTGAGCCATCCCAAAAACCTTAAACACTTTGAAAAATCTCCTTCTGATCCTGTCCGTGCCATGCCTTACCATTATCTTATATACAAATTTGGAGAAGTATTTGGAGTGCCTATTCGATTAACTAGGCTTTAGTGTTTTTGCAATAATAGTTGACAACAATAAGCAGTTTATATCTATCCCTCACCCAAGGGTGTATTTTCTTAAGAAAAGATCAAGCACTTGACAGTTTTCACTGAATTCATTCTACATTTTAGGTTAAAGTTTATAGCTTAGTTACATAATCATAAGTTAGACACTAAGTAAGATTAACCAATATTTATAACCTCCTGGATGGTCTGGAATCATTGAAGCTCAATAGCTCCCATCCCCAAAATATAGGATGGTAGACACTTTTCTTGCTTAATAAGCCACATTTACCTCTAATTATGAACATTAAAATGATTAAAGACTCTCTATTGCTGAAATATATGTTCTTTTTCCCATGCCTCTTATTTGTGGAACATAAGGAATAACACGGAGGACATTGGGAGATGGAGAGGAGAAGGGAGTTGGGGGAAGTTAGAGGGGGAGACAAACCATGAGAGACTGACTGAGGAACTAACTGAGGATTTTGGAGGAGAGAAGGGTGGGAGGTTGCATGAGCCTGGTCGTTGGTATTAAGGAGGGCACATATGACATGGAGCACTGGGTGTGGTGCATAATCAATGAATTCTGGAACACTGAAAAGAAATTTAAGAAAATAAATAAAAACTTAAAAAAAATGAAAGATATTCTTGAAAGAAATATAGGCCTAAAGACTGGAATTCAGATACCATGTGTATTTTGTAATATGTAGCAATAGATGTATTTTGAAGTTAGTGTGTATGTAATAATGTCATATATGGCCTAATTTAGTAACTAATCATGAAATTTAATCCTGAGTCCACTTCAGTTTGATTCAAGTTACCAGAAACTTTCCAGAATAAATTTTATGTTTTATATATATTTGCTCTACTCCAAATGGGAGGCATTTTTGTTTTGGCTAAGACTTTGAATGCAAATTTGTCCCTTTTAGTGACTACTGGGTTGACTTTTGTTCATTCTCTCATGAATACCTGTTAAAGAATACATTAACTACTGTGCTTAAGCTTAAGACTACTTATAGACGGTTATGTTTTTACTTCTTTGTATTATCCTTCAGTTAAAATATGCAGCTTTCCTAGATGTCCCAAGGTTTGTGAAACTACGGAATCTGATATCATAAATCCTGCTAGTACATGCCTGTATATAGTGCCATTCCCAGTCATAATAGTTAACTTCATGAAGATATTCATGAAAATATTATTGCATAAGTTAGGGATTGTAGGGAACCTCCTATGTTGGGTGAACATCAAATTATCCAACATCACATTGTAACATGCCCATGGTAGTCAAAAAATTCCCACATTATAGAAATTTGTTAAAACCAGTGAAACATGATGAAACATGAAAACTAATAGTGCCGGGGTGCCTGGGTGGCTCAGTGGATTAAGCCACTGCCTTTGGCTCAGGTAATGATCTCAGGGTCCTGGGATCAAGCCCTGCATCGGGCTCTCTACTCAACAGGGAGCCTGCTTCCTCCTCTCTCTCTGCCTGCCTCTCTGCCTACTTGTGATCTCTCTCTCTCTGTAAAATAAATAAAATAATAAAATCTTAAAAAAAAAGAAAACTAATAGTGCCTAATATCAGCCATTTCATTGAGGGGGGAAAAAAGCAGACAACCATGTTTTTATTGACCATACTGGAAATAATTTAGGGAATGCTTTGTCCTTTTATAAGTGGTTGGAATTACTGAAAGAGAAGAGAAAGTACTTTTATTTATCTCCTGTGATTGAAATGTTTATGATATAGATAACTTTTCAAGAAATATAATTAATATCGTAATTACTTCCATCTCCAGAATGATTTTTAAAAGATTTTATTTATTTATTTATTTGACAGAGAGAGAGACAGTGAGAAGGGAATATAAGCAGGGGTAGTGGGAGAGGGAGAAGCAGGCTTCCTTATGGGGTAAATTCTAGGACCCTGGGACACAACCTGAGACAAGGGCAGACACTTAACTACAAGCAACCAAGGTGCCCCTCCAAAATGATTTTGTAAGACATAAAGCATTATTAAACACTGAATGTTTACTGTGTGTGTACATCCATTCTGAATGCTTTTGAATGAATTTGAATGAAATTATTTCATTCCATCTTTACAGTAACCTTTGGAATTAGTCTGCTGTGGCTGCCATAACAAAATACCACAGTATTGAACCCACTAGGCTTCAATAAAAGAGATTTATTTTTCCATACTCCTGGAGGTTGGAAGTCTGATATCTTCATGCCAGCATAATGGTTTGTGGTGAGGGCTTTCTTCATGGTTTACAGACATCTGCCTTTTGTCTATGTCTTTATATGGCCTCTTTTTTGCGTGCATAGGGAGAGAAAGAGAGCAAGAGCTCTATGATATCTCCTATAGAGAGAGAGACACTAATCTTACTGGACCCACACCTTTACCTTCTTTACCCTTAATTACTTCTGTAGAGGTCCCATCTCCAAATACAGCCATACTAGTGGATTAGGGCTTCAATATAATAAAATTTGGGGGACAAACACATTTGTTCCATGTTGCCTACTGAAGTAGGCTCTCTTACAATCATCTCCAGTTTGCAGAAGAGACAGTTGAGACACAGGGTTTGGTGATTTGCCAGCTGCCACCTAGTAGCAAGTGTTAGAGCTAGGATTCCAACCCAGGCTATCTCACTCAAATCTCATGCCCCTCATCATAATCTCATTCTCTGCTTTATCCAAAGGAAACACAGAAAAGTTAAAAAAGAGTAGAGACGTTAGTGATAGGAGTAATGGATGAGGAAAAGGGACTTAGAATAGTAAGATGTCTCACTCATAGTTACAGAACTTGTGAAATGACTCTAATCTAGAGTTAACTTGATCATGCTTTCTGAATTTGCTCTGTGATCTCTGTCTCTGTCAGTTAGTTTTAAATCAGTCTTTTTCAAAGTAGAAACCACGGTAGATTCTCAAGCCCACCTCACTATTACTGAATCAGAGTCTCTGGGTGAGTGGAAGTCTGAGATTGCATTTTGAACATTTCTCTAATGCTCCATATGTGTTCTAATGTTTGAGAATTGTCATGTCTCAAAGGGACATCCAGTTCAGGTTAGGAGACATATGTTTGAAGGTGACCCATATTTGGGTGGTGCATTGGCTATGTTTAAGCTCTGGCTTAGGGAGAAAAGGTGGACATGCACCGAGCTCTTTAAAGACAGCTCTCCAAAGAAAATGTGTTCTTCTTTTAGGTAATCAGTTCCTACTGTAAGCATTTTCTCCTTGTGCCTGTTTCACAGTTTCCTTGGGTGTTTTACCAGTCTCATTACTTGGCTCCACTTTCTGATTGCCATCTTGATACATCTTTTGTCTGCCCACTCCCATCATACCTGCAAAGTGCATTCACTTTATTGTGTAACACCTTTAATTTCTTATAAGAAAAGTTTTGTACGTATAATATACCATACTGATACCTTGCATATAATAGAAGGATGTCAGATATCATGTACTGCTTCATTCAGGACAGACTCCCTTTTCCTCTTTTCTCTCACTTTGCCACTTTTTATGCCGAAGTGGTAAGTCATTTATCTGGCTCTATTTGAGCAGCGCTGACAGGCTCACCTGACCCAATATTATTTGAAAGTCTAATTTCTGCAGTACATTATCCATAGACTACTTAGACTGCAAGGAGCAATTTTTCCAAGGTAGAGTTCAAGCAAAGTTCTACGGTCAGTTTTGATTGTAAAACACTTCAGACTGACCTCATCATAGAGGTGAACCGTGCATGTCTAGCATAGTAAATGATCTGAAAGGAAAAGACTTAATTCAGAGTAGTTGAACCTACCAATCTCCAAAGTTATTTGATCACAGAACCCATGTCTTCTGCATAACTGGGTTGATATTCTGAGGAACTGATTGTGGACACCCTTGGAGGACTGCTACACTGCACTTGTATGCCTTGAAGTACTTGTTGAGGCTTAATTTCCCAAACATCTTTTATAAATACAAGCAGTGTTCCTGGGGCAGGGGGTGGCAGGAGTCTCTGAATACCTGTGGGAAATTGTATCACAAAGAGTCTAAAAGACAAGCGAGCCAAGAGTACAGAATAAGAACCGTGCCTTGACACACCAACATATCAAATATGTATGTTTTGAGATAATAAAGGTAGTGTGAAGGAACTAGAATGGAATGTGGGTTCAACTAGGGTGATTGTGTTGTTCTTGAGTTAATTCTCTTGTACTTGGGAAGGAAAAAATGAATGGAGAAGATGAAAGGAAAGATGGATATGAAGATTGGATATTTGAAAGCAGATTTTATGTCCTTCACAAAATCTTTTACCTGTTAACCCTATCAAGAAGGTAGAAAATTGAAATCTAGAGGTAAGTGTTTGTGTGTGTGTGTGTGTGTGTGTGTGTGTCTATCGAACATTAAGTTACTAAAACTCATCATCTCTGGACTCTAAACTTATATGAATGTCGTAGTCCTCTCTAAAACTTTTCAAAATTGTGAAGTTCCCGAGCAAGAGACCTAATAGCCTACCATGTGTGAAGACAAGAACATAGCCATAGATTAGAATGTGTAGAACATTTTTTAACCTTTACTTTCAAGTCTGTCATTTTTATGAATGTTCTTAGAACCTCTTTCTCTGAAGAGAAAGATGGACTCTGAAACTGAAGATGGACTCTGGAACTTTCTGTATTTTTTTAAGAGACAGACTCTCTAATAAGTTAAACAGAAACAGGTGAGCTTAGATTTCATCCCTTATTCATTTTCCCACTTGAATTTATATAATAGCAAAATGCATGTGTGCCCTAGGTTGACGATCCTGCTTGCATCCCCTATTGGAAAATACAGTTTTTTGAAGCAGATATGTAAGCGTGTATCCTATGAAAACTTCCTGAATTTAAGCTTGAAATCACAAATCATGCATAAAATGTGTATTTCAGGTAAAAACTCTAAAGAGAGTGGTTCCTGGGTAGCTCAGGGGGTTAAAGCATCTGCCTTCAGCTCAGGTCATGATATCAGGGTCCTGGGATTGAGCCCCACACTGGGCTTTCTGCTCTGCAGGGATCCTGCTTCCCCCCACCTCTCTCTGCCTTCCTCTGCCTATTTGTAATCTCTGACTGTCAAATAAATAAATAAATCTTTTTAAAAAACTCTAAAAAGTGTGTACTCTGTCTAAAAGTTCATAGTAAAACTGAGCAATTGAAATTTCTTACTATTTGCATTTGTCACAGCAATGTACGACCACATATGAAAGGCCATTCCAAACTTAATTTTCAATTTGGCTCATCTTACTTCATTGAGAATCTCTTTCTGGGTCTGTTTTTTTCCACATCTCTTCACATGTCTCCACATGGTCACTCTGTTCATCAAAGCCTGCCCTCAGGAAAGGAGCTGATGGGTGAGATCATACTAAGTCTTAATAACTGATATGGCTGAACATATTATAGGAGGAGTTCATTATGTTTTTTTAATGTTAACCCTTGATTCTTAATGAATTAAGTTCTTGTTGTGAAATATCATCTTTATTTAAAAGTTATCTGTGAATTGTGTGCTGCCTTTCTACACTTGATCTTAGCCAAAAGGCCGAGAAGCGATGTGTTCTGCCCTTTCTATATATAGCTAACATTTATTGAAAACTTATATATGAGGGGAGTCAAGATGGTGGGGAAGTAGGAGGAGGCACCATTTCAACCTGTACCCTAAAGTGAGCTGATTACCTACCAAAGAACTCCGACCACCCATGAAATCAGCTGAGATCAGAATTATACACGTCTGGATCTCTACAGGAGCAGAAGACACCAGTGGCAGGTAAAGCAGACTGGGGGCATCTGACTGATATCAGAAGATAAACAAAAGGGGGAGGGAGCCACCAGAGGTGACCAATTGGAAAGTAATACCCCAACATGAGAGTGCTCTGCGTCTGGGGACCAGCATTAACTTGGAGTCTGGTTGAAAGCACTCAAAATACAAAGAGCAAAGGATCTCGGGGGGTAATAGTGGGAACCTGGGCGGTTAGGGTCAGGGACCTAAGTCCCAGGACCCAGGACAGCCTCCCCTGGTGCAGAGCCAGAAGAGAATGTGGCGGAGGTCTCCATCCCTGAGCCACAAGTGCACCTGAACGGCAGCGTGCCGAGAACGAGTGGAGTCTGGCTCCCCTGAGGGGCTGGGAGCCTGGCCAGATGGCAATCCTGAAACGCGTGCGTCCCACACCCTCCCTTGAGATAGGTGCTCATAGGCGCTAGCCTGCAGCTCTGGCATCCGGAAAAACCAGACATTCCCAGCCTGGGACAGCGGGAAAATCTCAGTGTGCTATCTCTGCTCAGAACCTTGCTGGCAGTCTAGAGCTGCCTAGACAGCCACCGCTGTCCTGCTTTTGGGTACAACGAGCAGCTCGTGCATCCGCAGGGACAGTGACTCAGAACCTACTCTGCCAGCAGCTTTTACAAAACATTCTGAGGCTTCTCTCTGAGAGGGAGGTCGGGGTGCAGTTTGCTCTCCTCTAAACCTCCAAAAACCATCAAAAGCTGTCAAGGCGAGAGAAAGCAGATGAAAGAACATAAAAACCCCCAGAGAACAAAAGGCTGAAAAAAACAGTTTCCTCAGAGCTCACCCACTTGAGGGGAGCTGGAGGACCTAACTCAGGGAACATCATTGTCTGAAAACCCACGTGGCAGGCCCCTCCCCCAGAAAACAAACCAGGAAGGAAGAAAAAAAAAAAAGACTACAAGAGAACAACCACCACTACTTCATAAATACAACTTTTATTTTTAACTCTTTACCAATATTCTGGTTCTTTTTTTATACATACAGATAATTTTTAACCTATTTACCACCACAATGAGATGTCCAGTACATCAAATTCTTTAATAACCTTCTAACCTGAACTTTTTGAAACATAGACCCGTGTTTTTCTTTTGCTTTTCTATTTTTTTAATTCTTTTTTAATTTTAACTTAGTTTAGTCTAGTTTATTCTTTTTTAATTTTTATTTTCTACTATACATATAGAGTTAAACTTCAAGGTAATCCCCTTTCCCCAATCAATGCTACCCCTATAGGCAAACCAGTTTCTAATCCCCCTGTAACTTAGGAAAGTTGAGTCCCTTAACAAAAACATCACAATACCTTCTGGAAGAATCAAAATAACCTTCCTCACCCACACTGAGAATCTATAACGACTCTCCCAATTTTTCCTTCTGTCAGTGTTTCTGTGAATTTGTGTTTGTCCTGATAATATATAAATCTTATACTTGGGGTTCTTTCTGATGAGGTTCTTCCCTTTTTTTTTTTTTTGCTTATATATACATATTTTTTTCTCTTGTCATACACTTTTATCACTCTTTTTGTTTGTCTGTTTTTGTTTGTATACTTCATAAATCTTACCTTGTGGCCCATTTGGGATGAGCTTTCTCTTTTATCTTCCCTTTTTTTCCTATCTCTCTCTCTTTTTTTTTTCCTTTTTTCTTTCCCCCTTTTTTTTTCTTTCTTCTTCTCTATTTCTTTTTCTTTTCTTTTTTCTCTCATTTGGGTGGGGAATCCTGATTACACAGAAGAGTTCCAGGGTGCACATTGACTACACCACAATCGATAAGTCCAGCTGCATCTGTTCAGTCATCTCTTTCCAAAATGACTAGGAGGAGGAATACCCAACAGAAGAAAAATACAGAGGATGGGCCTTCTGCAACAGAGTTAATGGCTATCAACATATACAATATGTCAGAAAAGAAATTCAGACTAACAATTATCCAGGCAATAGCTAGGTTGGAGAAAGCCATGGATGAACAAACAGAATTGATTAGGGCAGAACCGAAAGCCACCAGGGATGATGTTCACAATGTTAGGGCAGAACTGAAAGCCACCAGGGATGATGTTCAAAATGCTCTCAATGAGTTCCAATATAATCTAAATTCTCTAAAAGCTAGGGGAACTGAGACAGAAGATAGAATTAGTGATCTGGAGGACAAACAGATAGAGAGAAAGGATCAGGAGAAAGCCTGGAACAAACAGCTCAGAAGCCACGAAAACAGAATCAGGGAAATAAATGATGCTATGAAACATTCCAACATCAGAATTATTGGAATCCCTGAAGGGGAGGAAAAAGAAAGAAGTCTAGGAGATATAGTGGAACAAGTTGTCTATGAAAATTTTCCCAATCTCACGAATGGAAACAACTTTCATGTACTAGAGGCAGAGAGATTTCCTCCCAAGATTTTAGATTCTCGAAAGTCCTCATGACACCTTATAGTTAGAATGAGGAATTATGTTTAAAGAGAGACCCTCTTAAAAGCAGCTAGGACAAAGAAGCTCCTTACTACAGAGGAAAGCCCATTAGAATAACGTCAGACGTATCCACAGAGACCTGGCAAGCCAGGAAGGGCTGGCAAAATATATTCAGGGCACTAAATGAGAAGAACATGCAGCTAAGAATACTTTATCCAGCAAGACTGACATTCAAAATGGATGGAGAGATGAACAGGTTCCAAGACTGGCAAGACTTAAAAGACTATGCAACCACCAAGCCGACACTGCAGGAAATATTAAGGGGGGTCCTATAAAAGAGAAAAAAATCCTAAGAATATCATTGAACAGAAATATAGAAACAATCTACAGACAGAAAGACTTCAAAGGCAACACGATGTCAATAAAAACCTATCTCTCAATAATCACTCTCAATGTGAATGGCCTAAATGTACCCATAAAATGACAAAGGGTTGCAGATTGGATAAAACGACAGGACCCATCCATATGTGGTCTACAAGAGACCCATTTTGAACCTAAGGATACACCCAGACTGAAAGTGAAGGGATGGAGAAGCATCTTTCATGCCAATGGGCCTCAAAAGAAGGCTGGGGTAGCGATTCTCATATCAGATAAATTAGATTTTAAACTAAAGACTGTAGTCAGAGATACAGAAGGACACTACATAATTCTTAAAGTGACTATCCGCCAAGATGATCTAACAATTGTGAATATCTATGCCCCCAATATGGGAGCACCCAATTACATAAGAAAACTATTAATCAAGATAAAGAGTCATATTGATATGAATACAATAATAGTAGGAGATCTTAACACGCCTCTCTCAGAAATAGACAGATCACCGAAGCAGAAAATTAATAAAGAAATAAGAGCATTGAATGAAACATTGGATCAGATGGACCTCATAGACCTATACAGAACATTCCACCCTAAAACAACAGAATACTCATTCTTCTCAAGTGACATGGAACCTTCTCCAGAATAGACGACATACTGGGTCACAAAGCAGGACTCAACCGATACCAAAAGACTGATATTATTCCCTGAATATTCTTAGATCATAATGCTTTGAAACTGGAACTCAATCACAAGGAAAAGTTCAGAAGGAACCCAAACACCTGGAAGCTAAAGACCACCCTGCTTAAGAATGCTTGGATCAGAGGCACCTGGGTGGCTCAGTGGGTTAAGCCTCTGCCTTCGGCTCAGGTCATGATCTCAGGGTCCTTGGATCGAGCCCCGCATCAGGCTCTCTGCTCAATAGAAAGCCTGCTTCCTCCTCTCTCTTTATCTCTGCCCGCCTCTCTGCCGACTTGTGATCTCTCTCTGCCAAAAAAAAAAAAAAAAAAAAAAAAAAAAAAAAAAAGAATGCTTGGATCAAACAGGAGATCAAAGATGAACTTAAACAATTCATGGAAACCAATGAAAATGAAGACACTTCGGTCCAAAACCTATGGGATACAGCAAAAGCGGTTCTAAGGGGGAAATAAATAGCCATCCAAGCCTCCCTCAAAAACATTGAAAAATCCAGAATACACCAGCTATCTCTACACCTTAAAGAACTGGAGAATCAACAACAAATCAAACCAACTCCACATGCAAGAAGGGAAATAATCAAGATTAGAGCAGAGATCAATGAGGTAGAAACGAGCGATACAGTAGAATGTATCAATGAAACTAGAAGCTGGTTTTTTGAAAGAATCAATAAGATCGATAAACCATTGGCCACACTAATCCAAAAGAAAAGAGAGAAAGCCCAAATTAATAAAATTATGAATGAAAAGGGAGAGATCACAACGAACACCAAGGAAATAGAAACAATCATCAGAAATTATTACCAACAGTTATATGCCAATAAGCTAAGCAACCTAGATGAAATGGATGCATTCCTGGAAAACTACAAACTCCCAAAATTGAACCAGGAAGAAACTGACAACCTGAATAGACCGAAATCTAGTAACGAGATTGAAGCAGTGATCAAAAACATCCAAAAAAAACAAGAGCCCAGGACCTGACGGATTCCCTGGGGAATTCTACCAAACTTTCAAAGAAGAAATAACACCAATTCTCCTGAAGCTGTTCCAAAAAATTGAAGCAGAAGGAAAACTTCCAGACTCTTTTTAGGAAGCCAGCATTACCCTGATCCCCAAACCAGGCAAAGACCCTACCAAAAAGGAGAATTTCAGACCAATATCACTGATGAATATGGATGCAAAGATTCTCAACAAGACCCTAGCTAATCGGATCCAGCAGCACATTCAAAAGATTATCCACCATGACCAGGTGGGATTCATCCCTGGGTTGCAAGGTTGGTTCAACATTCGCAAATCAATCAATGTGATAGAACAAATCAATTATAGAAGAGAGAAGAACCACATGGTCCTCTCAACTGATGCAGAAAAAGCATTTGACAAAATCCAGCATCCGTTCCTGATGAAAACGCTTCAAAGTCTAGGGGTAGAGGTAACATTCCTGAACTTCATAAAATCTATCTATGAAAGACCCACATCAAATATCATCTTCAATGGGAAAAAGCTTGCAGCCTTCCCGTTGAGATCAGGAACACGACAAGGATGCCCACTCTCACCACTCTTGTTCAACATAGTATTAGAAGTCCTAGCAACGGCAATCAGACAACAAAGAGAAATAAAAGGTGTCCAAATTGGCAAGGAAGAAGTCAAACTCTCTCTCTTCGTAGATGACATGATTCTTTATATGGAAAACACCAAAGACTCCACCCCCAAACTACTAGAACTCATACAGCAATTCAGTAACGTGACAGGATACAAAGTCAATGTACAGAAATCAGTGGCTTTTTTATACACCAACAATGAAAATACAGAAACGGAAATTAGGGAATAGATTCCATTTACTATAGCACCAAGAACCATAAGATACCTGGGAATAAACCTAACCAAAGAGGTAAAGGACCTGTACTCGAGGAACTACAGAACACTCATGAAAGAAATTGAAGAAGACACAAAAAGATGGAAGACTGTTCCATGCTCTTTGATTGGAAGAATAAACATTGTTAAAATGTCTATACTGCCTAGAGCAATCTATACTTTTAATGTCATTCCGATCAAAATTCCACCAATATTTTTCAAGGAGCTGGAGCAAATAATCCTAAAATTTGTATGGAATCAGAAGAGACCCTGAATTTCTAAGGATATGTTGAAAAACAAAAACAAAACTGGCGGCATCATGTTACCCAATTTCAAGCTTTACTACAAAGCTGTGATCACCAAGACAGCGTGGTACTGGCATAAAAACAGACACATAGACCAGTGGAATAGAGTGGAGAGCCCAGATATGGACCCTCAACTCTATGGTGAAATAATCTTCGACAAAACAGGAAAAAATATTCAATGGAAAAAAGACAGTCTCTTCAATAAATGGTGCTGGGAAAACTGGACAGCAATATGTAGAAGAATGAAACTCGAGCATTCTCTTACACCGTACACAAAGATAAACTCGAAATGGATTAAAAAGCTCAATGTGAGACAGGAATCTATCTGAATCCTAGAGGAGAACATAGGCAGTAACCTCTTCGATATCAGCCACAGCAACTTCTTTCAAGATATGTCTCCAAAGGCCAAGGAAACAAAATCAAAAATGAACTTTTGGGACTTCATCAAGATCAAATGCTTCTGCACAGCAATGGAAACAGTCAACAAAACAAAAAGGCAACCCACGGAATGGGAGAAGATTTTTGCAAATGACAGTACAGACAAAAGGTTGATATGTAGGATCCATAAAGAACTTCTCAAACTCAACACACACAAAACAGAGAATCATATCAAAAAATGGGCAGAAGATATGAACAGACACTTCTCCAATGAAGACATACAAATGGCTATCAGACACATGAAAAAATGTTCATCATCACTAGCCATCAGGGAGATTCAAATTAAAACCACATTGAGATACCACCTGACACCAGTTAGAATGGCCAAAATTAGCAAGACAGGAAACAACATGTGTTGGAGAGGATGTGGAGAAAGGGGAACCCTCTTACACTGTTGGTGGGAATGCAAGTTAGTGCAGCCACTTTGGAGAATAGTGTGGAGACTCCTGAAGGAATTAAGAATAGAGCTTCCCTATGACCCTGCAATTGCACTGCTGGGTATTTACCTCAAAGATACAGATGTAGTGAAATGAAGGGCCATCTGTACCCCAATATTTATTGCAGCAATGGCTACGGTCGCCAAACTGTGGAAAGAACCAAGATGCCCTTCAGCTGATGAATGGATAAGGAAGATGTGGTCCATATACACAATGGAGTATTGTGCCTCCATCAGAAAGGATGAATACCCAACTTTTGGAGCAACATGGATGGGACTGGAAGAAATTGTGCTGAGCGAAATAAGTCAAGCAGAGAGAGTCAAGTATCATATGGTCTCACTTATTTGTGGAGCATAACAAAGAACATGGAGGACATGGGGAGATGGAGAGGAGAGGGAGTTGAGGGAAACTGGAAGGGGAGATGAACCATGAGAGACTATGGACTCTGAAAAACAACCAGAGGGTTTTGAAGGGGCGGGGGTGGGTGGGAGGTTGAGGAACCAGGTGGTGGGTAATAGGGAGGGCATGTACTGCATGGAGCACTCGTGTGATGCCAAAACAATGAACACTGTTATGCTGTAAATAAACAAATAAACAAATAAAAAAAAAAGAATGAGTTAGCTATATATGCAGTGTCCTGGAAAACTTCATGAATGAAAATACACAAATTATATGGGTGCAATCCCATTTTATAAGTGTATTTTATATACATTAAAAGTCTGGAAAGATACACAGATACTGTTATCTGTTAGCATTCTCTCATTCAATAAATGTTTAGAGAGCGCAATTATGCAGTATGCAACATAGTGGTCAAAAGACTAATGAAACAGTTATTAAAAATAAACTGTGATGGCTTATGATAAGTTTGATTTTAATTGAGGTTGTGAGGCTTGCATTTGGGAGGGAAACTACCAGTATAATCATCTGGGAAGACATTCTTGGGAAAAAAATGATGTTTCGGTGAAACCAGAAAGGGAAGGAAGAATCAACCAGGGAAAAACTATTTCAGGCCAAGGGAGTAACATCTAAGAAAGAGTACAGACCAAAAAGTTTTAATTTATTGAAGAAACTGAAAAAGTTGGGGATAGATTGTGGAGTACAAGAGAGATTTACCTTTTGAATGAGCACTGTGCATACAAGTTGACTTCCTATTTATAAATTTCTATTTTTGTTGACAGACATGTTTCCATTAAAGCACACATAACTAAGAAATTAGCTAAAATATATAACAAAAATGAGACATTTAAAATAGGATACAGAAAAATAATAAAACAAAAGAGGTTTCCAAACAATTAAGTTGAAGCTGAAAACAAAAGGAGAACACAGACTGTGTACACTCCCTTCCCTTTCTGAATTGGAGAGGAGTACAGTTATTTTAGATGATATTTATAATAGACTGAAATAGAAACATTAAATTTTTTAAAAAGTGTATATCTTTTAAAATCAGATTCTTATTCTATAAAGACCCACAGGAATATTTGTACCAACATTGCTGTGAAACACTTAGCTGACCTTCCTTTCAATGATTCTTTTAAGGACTCATGTGTCCAGGTCGATATCTTGAGGCAAAAGCAGATCCAAAGGTCTACATTAGTGTTTTTTTCCTCATTGTATCCAGTCCAGTTTTATTTTCTGTAATCCTTTCCAAAGGTACAGATGAGTAGTGCTAAACCTTGGCTTCATGTTAGAATCACCAGGAGAGATTTTTAAAAATGTGATGCTCATGCCCACTTCAGGTCAATTAAATCATTATCTCTGGCATTGGGACCCAGATAGCAGATGTTTTTAATCCTCCCAGGTTATTCTTACAGGTGACTGAAGGTTTAGCCTATTAACACCTTCTGTGTATAAACAACATTGCCTAGAGTCAAACTGGGGACAGCATCACTCAAATGAATGAGTCCAAAGAATGGAGTGAGTCAAGGACTCAGAATGACAGGTCTCAAACTTCACTGACATGTTGGGTGGTGAGGTTGTTTGGGATGTGGCCATTTGAAAGGTGTTCTATGAAGAATGGAGGAGGACTGTTTGCTGGAGAGATTAGCTATAATACATAGGAGAAAATTTAAATTAAGATAGTGTAGAAGCTAAGGGTAGACCGCCCCAAAATGAGCCATTTTGGGAGATGATTTTAAATAAAGGTTACTTAAGAAACAGTGCAAAGACACTCAGACACTCCTCTGTACCCCTGAAAGCAGGAAACATAAATCCCATTTGAAAAATGTACTCACCATGCTAAGAAGTAAAAAGACATCCCATTGTCATTAAAAGAGCTGACAGAGCTGTGCAGAAAAACATTGTTACATTTCTTATCACTATCTCTGCCCAAATTCCACTTAAAATTCTTTACTAACTAAAGCTCCCAAACAGCAGCATTCTGTATCCTGTGATTGAATTCCTTGTACATTTACTGCCTAACTAAAATGTATTAAAAACTGCAGCCTTCTTCATTTCTTTAAGTCTCAATTTGGGCCTTTATATGCAGATAATAAAGTTGCTTTTTTTTCATTCTATTTATCTGTCTCATCTACATTAAAATCTTAGTCCAGCTAGAAGACCTTGAAGGGTCCAGATAAGAATTTTCTTTCTCAACAACTATCATATGATCTCCCTGATATGGGGAAGTCGAGATGCAACATGGGGAGTTAGTGGGGTACAAGAAGAATAAATGAAACAAGACGGGATTGGGAGGGAGACAAATCATAAATGACTCTTAATCTCACAAAACAAACTGAGGGTTGCTGGGAGGAGGGGGGTTGGGAGAGGGAGGTGGGGTTATGGACATTGGGGAGGGTATGTGCTATGGTAAGTGCTGTGAAGTGTGTAAACCTGGCGATTCACAGACTTGTACCCCTGGGGATATAAATACATTATATGTTTATAAAAAAATAAAAAATAAAGAAGAAAAAAAAAGAATTTTCTTTCTCTACAATAACATTACATATGTTAAAAATAACGTTAACAAAAGCTTTTGATCTTGATGAAATCCCAATAGTTCATTTTTGACCTTGCTTCCCTTGCCTTTCCCGTTGTTCCTAGGAAGATGTTGCTGCAGCTGAGGTCGAAGAGGTTGCTGCCTGTGTTCTCCTCAAGGATTTTGATGGATTCCTTTCTCACATTGAGGTCCTTCATCCATTTGGAGTCTATTTTCGTGTGTGGTGTAAGGAAGTGGTCCAATTTCATTTTTCTGCATGTGGCTGTCCAATTTTCCCAGCACCATTTATTGAAGAGGCTGTCTTTTTTCCATTGGACATTCTTTCCTGCTTTGTCGAAGATTAGTTGACCATGGAGTTGAGGGTCTATTTCTGGGCTCTGACCCAGCAATTGCACTACTGGGTATTTACCCTAAAGACACAAATGCAGTGATCCGAAGGGGCACGTGTACCCGAATGTTTATAGCAACAATGTCTACAATAGCCAAACTATGGAAAGAACCTAGATGTCCATCAACAGATGAATGGATAAAGAAGATGTGGTATATATAAACAATGGCATACTATGCAGCCATCAAAAGAAATGAAATCTTGCCATTTGTGACGACGTGGATGGAACTAGAGGGTATCATGCTTAGTGAAATAAGTCAATCAGAGAAAGACAACTATCATATGATCTCCCTGATATGAAGACATGGAGATGCAACATGGGGGGTTAGGGGGTTAGGAGAAGAATAAATGAAACAAGATGGGATTGGGAGGAAGACAAACCATAAATGACTCTTAATCTCACAAAACAAACTGGGGGTTGCTGGGGGGAGCTGGGGTTGGGAGAGGGGGAGGGGGTTATGGACATTGGGGAGGGTATTTGCTATCGTGAGTGCTCTGAAGTACGTAAACCTGGCGATTCACAGACCTGTGCCCCTGGGGATAAAAATACATTATATGTTTATTAAAAAAAAAATTGGAAGGGGAGGCGAACCATAAGAGACTATGGACTCTGAAAAACAACCTGAGGGTTTTGAAGGGGTGGGAGTGGGAGGTTGGGGGGAGCCAGGTGGTGGGTAATAGGGAGGGCACGTATTGCATGGAGCACTGGGTGTTGTGCAAAAACAATGAATACTGTTACGCCTGAAAAAAATAGTTCTGTCATATGTGAAATGAGAATTAACTAGTTCATTCCAAAGTTGTGGTAATTAAATCAGAAATCATTTGTAAGCATGGTGCATATTGTAGTTCCCTTAGAGTTCAGAGGCTCAACAAATAGAATAAAAAATAGAAAAGTAGAGAATCAGGATCTTTTACATCTTATTTGTCAAATGTATGATAGATTCCATTCTTGGTTTCCATCAATTAAGTTTTTTTTTTCCTTTTACTGGACACTAGTGCTGTTTTGTTCATAGTAACAAGACCCAAAAAGCAGTAAGTGGAAACTGTACGTATTATCTTGGACAGGTTGGATGAGTAGTGCTCTTTTTGGTGTTTTGAAGATATTTGAATGTCTCTAATGCTCTGTCTGTGGAATGCTTGCCTATACATTGGTTTTCTATTGGTGTATAACAAGTTACCACAAATTTCCTGCATGTTGGAGAAGGTCATCAAGAGCATGTGACTGTCAGTTGACCCTGTAAGTAGACCTTGGACAATGGGATGATCGTCACCCTCTCCCCTGAACTTGGAATGTACATTTTGCTCCATGTTCCCATGGTGGGAGCTGTTCGAAGGCTATAGCTTTAAAAAAGAAACATGGTGCTTTGACCATCTGTGCCCCATATGTGGCTAAACCAAGTAAGGCCCCTGTATGTACTTTTAAGATTCTGGTGGGCTGGCATAGAAATTTACTTGTCCTGCAGCCACCCAAGAGAGGCCTCATATGGAAGTTCTCTTGCTTCTTAAATTTGCCATCTGCCAGTCTGGAGTGTTTTGCCTCTATCTTTGGTCTCTGCTCGCCCTTTGTGTATGGGGCCACTTTGAAAACCACCAGTGCTTTAAAATACCTGTTTATTAGCTGAGATCTGTAGGTAAGAAGACCAGGCTGATGATGCCGGTTTTCCTGCCCAGGGTCTTACAAGGCAAAAAACCAAGTTTTTAGCTGAGTTGCTTTATCGCCTGAACTCAGATTCTTTTCCAAGCTCACATGATTGTGGCTGGATCGAGTTTTTGGCAGTTAGAGGGCTGAGCATTTTGTCTCCTTTCTGGCTTTTAGCCAGAGGTCCCCTCCTCTTTTGGAGGCAGCCTGCATTCTTTGTCCAGTGGCCCCCTCTGTCGTCAGAGCCAGTGACAAAGAATTTCCTTCTGATGTTTCAAATTTGTTACTTTCTCTCTCTGATGTCTCCATCTACAGTTAAGGGGTTCAAGTGATTGGAAAAGGCCCCCGGAAGAGACTGGTGCTTTCTTAAAGTCAGTGGTACCAAATATACTAGTTACAGGAGTGAGACCTCCTCTGTTCACAGGTTCTCTCAAAGAGGGAAAGGATGATACAAAGGTAAGACACTGAGGACCACCTTAGAAGGTGGCCTACCCCCTCATTTAAGAGGGAGCAGTCTGTGTCACATGTTAAGATGACTTGAAAGCACAGAATGAGAAAACTGTCACTACTTTGCTTTGTCAGTGAATATTGCTTTTTATTGGCTATCGTGTATAAGCCTTGCTTTAATGCCTACAAGAAAAATGGGGGGGGGGGAAGCATAGGAAGATATTAACTCATGAGTTAAAAATATAAACTTTGCTTTTTCATTATAATTTTGGTGCCTAGTAAAGACTATATGCACTCTTATTTCTTAGTTCTTTCCTTACTTTTCATTCTTAATAAATAAAATTTCTCATACCACCTCATCTCATGACAAGTAGATATTTAAGTATATAAACTTAAACCTTCCTAAAGAGTGACATTAAGCAAATAAAGAACCAATTTACTGGTTTTTTTTTTTTTTTTTTGGTCGTTGTGTTGTTTGATACAAGAAGACAAGAATAGCTTGGTGGCACTCTTGGCTGCATTGAGTAGAGCTGGTTGTATGAGTTCCATGGACTTACCACAGAACAAGGAAGGTATCTGCTTGCAGACTCTTAAAGTTGTAAAACTGCTCAACACTTGTTTTAAGTATTTGGCTGCTTTCTTAATTCCCTGTAACCCTTTAAGAAATGGTGTCTGGAGCTAGGAAATATTGTTTAGGTTTGAGCCAGCTTTCTATTTCTCAGAACCCAGCTAAGGAAATACATATAATTGTTTTCAAAAAATTAGAAATGAATGGATTAATGGGTATTAATAATAATGCTTGGCCTTGCTTGGTTAATTCAATATTCCTGAGGAAAGTAAAACAAATACTGGAATTTTTTGGGAAGATTTCTTCATAATTTGTATTAAAACTGAATACAGTGCCATATATATTTGAATCACAAAGGTATTGTGTGTGTGTGTGTGTGTGTGTGTGTGTGTGTGTGTGTGCTGATGATAAAAAAGAAAACCCTTAGGATGATTGATTTCATTTAAAGTTATTTTATTCAAATTTTTGGTGTGCTCTATTTTCACTCATGTACTTTTAGGAGAATTCAATGTATCGAAATATAATATAAATGGGCATCCGACTGCTGTGTAGCTGACTTTAAATTGGAGTGTGAATATCCTTGGGGTTATGTGAGGATTTCCCACTGGCATACAGACTCAATTGATTGATTATACCAAAAAATAGATTATTTATTTGGTCATAGTATTGACAGATGGAATGACACTGATGACTGAGTAACAGATCCATTTGCAAGGCAGGTGGTTTGCAATTCTCTACTTTAAACAAAGCTGCAGAAGGGCCTAATTGAGTTTGCAGCCAATATATGATTAAAATAATTTTTCATTATTTAAATAATTTTTAAAGAATTGATTTGATGTTGATTTGAATTGATATTGTTAAAATAATCTGATTATTTTAATAAAATTGTTGATTAGATCACTGACTTTTGACATATTACTGAAGAGTTTAAGGAATTGAGTGACATTGCTATAATGGAAGGTATTTCAACCATGTTCATCTATTTATTCACATAAGCAAAATCTCCATAGTTAACAGTAATAAAAACAAAAGCTAAAGAAGACACAAAAAGATGGAAGACCATTCCATGCTCTTGGATCAGAAGAATAAACATTGTTAAAATGTCTATACTGCCAAGAAATCTATACTTTTAATGCCATTCTGATCAAAATCCCACTGGTATTTTTCAGAGCTGGAGCAAACAATCCTAAAATTTGTATGGAATCAGACAAGACCCCGAATTTCTAAGGAAATGTTGAAAAACAAAAACAAAACTGGCGGCATTACATTACCTGATTTCAAGCTTTACTACAAAGCTGTGATCACCAAGACAGCATCGTATTGGCATAAAAACAGACAAATAGACCAGTGGAACAGAGTAGAGAGCCCAGATATAGACCCTCAACTCTATGGTTAAATAATCTTCAACAAAACAGGAAAAAAATATACAGTGGAAAAAAGACAGTCTCTTCAATAAATGATTCTGGGAAAACTCGACAGCTATACGTAGAAGAATGAAACTCGACCATTCTCTTACACTGTACACAAAGATAAACTCGAAATGGATAAAAGACCTCAACGTGAGACAGGAATCCATCAGAATACTAGAGGAAAACATAGGGAGTAACCTCTTCGATATCAGCCACAGCAACTTCTTTCAAGTTATGTCTCCAAAGGCAAAGAAAACAAAAGCAAAACTGAACTTTTGGTACATCATCAAGATCAAAAGCTTTTTCACAGCAAAGGAAACTGTCAACAAAACAAAGAGGCAACCCACGGAATGAGAGAAGATACTTGCAAATGACAGTAGAGAAAAAAGGTTGATATTCAGGATCTATAAAGAACTCCTCAAACTCAACACACACAAAACAGATAATCATATCAAAAAAATGGGCAGAAGAGCAGGAGTCAAGATGGCAGAGAAGTAGCAGGCTGAGACTACGTCAGGTAGCAGGAGATCAGCTCGATAGCTAATCTAAACACTGAAAACACCTACAAATCCAATGGGAGATCAAAGAGAAGAAGAACAGCAATTCTAGAAACAGAAAATCAACCACTTTTGGAAAGGTAGGACTGGCGGACAAGTGAATCCAAAGCAACGGGAAGATAGACCACAGGGCGAGAGGCCGACTCCCTGCAAGTGGCGGAGCAACGGAGCACAAAATCAGGACTTTTAAAAGTCTGTTCCACTGAGGGACATTGCTCCAGAGGCTAAACCGTGGTGAAGCCCACGCGAAGTCAGAGTGGCCCCAGGTCCCGCAGGGTCACAGAAGGATTGGGGGTGTCAGAGTGTCCCAGAGATCACAGGTATTAGAACAGAGAAGCCGGCTACAGAGACAGAGCCGTGGACTGAACTATCAGCTCTGGGTTACCTTGAACCAGTCGCAGGCTCATTGAGCTCGGAGCGTGGCTGGAGGATGGGGATACGGGAGTGATTGTGTGCTGTTCTCTGGGGGCACACTGAGGAGTGGGGTGCCAGGCTCTCAGCTCCTCCAGGTCAGAGACTGGGAGGCTGCCATTTTCATTCCTGTCCTCCAGAACTCTACAGAAAGTGAACCAGAGGGGATTACTTAGTCCAGCCACAGTAAAATTTACAAGTCTTAGTGACAAAGAGAAAATCCTGAAAGCAGCCTGGGAAAAGAAGTCTGTAACATACAATGGTAAAAATATTAGATTGGCAGCAGACTTACCCACAGAGACCTGGCAGGACAGAAGGAGCTGGCATGATATATTCAGACCACTAAACGAGAAAAATATGCAGCCAAGAATACTCTATCCAGCTAGGCTATCATTGAAATAGAAGGAGAGATAAAAAGCTTTCAGGACAAATAAAAACTGAAAGAATTTGCAAACACCAAACCAGCTCTACAGGAAAGATGGAAAGGGATTCTCTAAGCAAAGAGAGAGCATAAACTAGTAGATCAGAAAGGAACAGAGACAATATACAGTAACAGCAACCTTACAGGTTAATAATGGCACTAAATTCATATCTCTAGGAAGTTACCCTGAATGTTAATGGGCTAAATGCCCCAATCAAAAGACACAGGGCATCAGAATGGATAAAAAACCAAACCCATCTATATGTTGCCTACAAGAAACTCATTTTAGACGCGAAGACACCTCCAGAATTAAAGTGAGGAGGTGGAAAACAATTTACCATACTAATGGGAATCAGAAGAAAGCTGGGGTGGCAATCCTTATATCAGATCAATTAGATTTTAAGCCAAAGACTATAATAAGAGATGAGGAAGGACTCTGTATCCTACTCAAAAGGATCTGGCCAACAAGCAGATCTAACAATTTTAAATATCTATGCCCCTAACGTGGGAGCAATCAACTCTATAAACCAATTAATGACAAAATCAAAGAAACACATCAATAATAATACAATAATAGTAGGGGACGTTAACACTCCCCTCACTGAAATGGACAGATCATCCAAGGAAAAGATCAACAAGGAAATAAAGGCCTTAAATGACACAGGGGACAAGATGGACATCACAGAAATATTCAGAACATTTCATCCCAAAACAACAGAATACACATTCTTCTTTAGTACACATGGAACATTCTCCACAATAGATCACATCCTGGGTCACAAATCAGGTCTCAACTGGGATCAAAAGATTGGGATCATTCCCTGAATATTTTCAGACCACAATGCTCTGAAGCTAGAACTCAAACACAAGAGGAAAGCTGGAAAAACCCAACTACAGGAGACTAAACAGCATCCCTCTAAAGAATGAATGGGTCAACCACAAATTAAGGAAGAATTGAAAAAATTCATGGAAATAAATGATAATGAAAACACAAAGATGCAAAATCTGTGGGACACAGCAAAGGCAGTCCTGAGAGGAAAATATATAGTGGTACAAGCCGTTCTAAAGAAACAAGAAAGGTCTCAGGTACACAACCTAACCCTACACCAAAAGGAGCTGGAGAAAGAACAAGAAGGAAACTCTAAACCCAGCAGGAGAAGAGAAATCATAAAGATCAGAGCAGAAATCAATGAAATAGAAACCAAAAAAACAATAGAAAAAATTAATGAAACTAGGAGCTTGTTCTTTGAAAGAATCAATAAGATTGATAAACCCCTGGCCAGAGTCATCAAAACGAAAAGAGAAAGGACCCAAATAAATAAAATCATGAATGAAAGAGGAAAGATCACCACTAACACCAAAGAAATACAGACAATTTTAAAATATACTATGAGCAACTCTATGCCAACAAATTTGACAATCTCAAAGAAATGGATGCATTCCTAGAGACATATAAACTACCACAACTGAACCAGGAAGAAATAGAAAACCTGAACAGGCCCATAACCCATAAGGAGATTGAAACAGTCATCAAAAATCTCCAAGCAAACAAAAGCCCAGGGCCAGATGGCGTCCCAGGGAAATTCTACCAAACATTTAAAGAAGAACGAATTCCTATTCTCCTGAAACTGTTCCAAAGAATAGAAATGGAAGGGAAACTTCCAAACTCATTTTATGAGGCCAGCATCACCTTGATCCCAAAACCAGACAAGGGTCCCACCAAAAAAGAGAACTACAGACCAATATCCTTGATGAACACAGATGCAAAAATTCTCACCAAAATACTAGGCAATAGGATTCAACAGTACATTAAAAGGATTATTCACCATGATCAAGTGGGATTTACTACTTGATCTGCAGGGCTGCAGGGTTGGTTCAACATCTGCAAATCAATCAGTGTTATAGAACACATTAATAAAAGAAAGAACAAGAACCATATGATACTCTCAGTAGATGCTGAAAAAGCTTTTAACAAAGTACAGCATCCCTTCCTGATCAAAACTCTTCAAAGTGTGGGGATAGAGGGCAATATTATCAAAGCCTCAATATTATCAAAGCCATCTATGAAAAACCCACTGCAAATATCATTCTCAATGGAGAAAAACTGAAAGCTTTTCCGTTAAGGTCAGGAACACGGCAGGGATGTACATTATCACCACTGCTATTCAACTTAGTACTACAAGTCCTAACCTCAGCAATCAGACAACAAAAAGAAATTAAAGGCATCCAAATCGGCAAAGAAGAAGTCAAATTATCACTCTTTGCAGATGATATGATACTATATGTGGAAAACCCAAGAGACTCCACTCCAAAACTGCTAGAACTTGTACAGGAATTCAGTAGAGTGTTAGGTTATAAAATCAATGCACAGAAATCAGTTTCATTTCTGAACACCAACAACAATACAGAAGAAATATAAATTAAGGAGTCAATCTCATTTACAATTGCACCCAATACTATAAGAAACCTAGGAATAAACCTAACCAAAGAGGCTAAGAATCTATATGCAGAAAACTATAAAGTACTCATGAAAGAAATTGAAGAAGACGCAAAGAAATGAAAAAATGTTCCGTGCTTCTGGATTGGAAGAACAAATATTGTGAAAATGTCTATGCTACCTAAAGCAATCTACATATTCTACGCAATCCCTATCAAAATACCATCCATTTTTTTCAAAGAAATGGAACAAATAATCCTAAAATTTTTATGGAACCAGAAAAGACCTGAGTAGCCAAGGGAATATTGAAAAAGAAAGCCAAAGTTGGTGGCATCACAATTCCGGACGTCAAGCTCTATCACAAAGCTGTAGTCATCAAGACACCATGGTACTGGCACAAAAACAGACAAATAGATCAATGGAACAGAATAGAGACCCCAGAAAAAGACCCTCAACTCTATGGTCAACGAATCTTCGACAAAGCAGGAAAGAATGTCCAATGGAAAAAAGACAGCCTCTTCGATAAATGGTGCTGGGAAAATTGGACAGCCACGTGCAGATAAATGAAATTGGACCACTTCCTTACACCACACACGAAAATAGACTCCAAATGGATGAAGGACCTCAATGTGAGAACGGAATCCATCCAAATCCTTGAGGAGAACCCAGGCAGCAACCTCTTCGACCTCAGCCGCAGCAACATCTTCCTAGGAACATCAGCAAAGGCAAGGGAAGCAAGGGCAGAAATGAACTATTGGGATTTCATCAAGATCAAAAGCTTTTGCACAGCAAAGGAAACAGCTAACCAAACCGAAAGACAACTGACAGAATGGGAGAAGATATTTGCAAACGACATATCAGATAAAGGGCTAGTATCCAAAATCTATAAGGAACTTAGCAAACTCAACACCCAAAGAACAAACAATGCAATCAAGAAATGGGCAGAAAACATGAACAGACATTTCTGGAAAGAAGACATTCAGATGGCCAACAGACACATGAAAAAGTGTGCCACATCACTCGGTATCAGGGAAACACAAATCAAATCCACAATGAGATATCACCTCACACCATTCAGAATGCCTAAAATGAACAAGTCAGGAAATGAGAGATGCTGGGGAGGATGCGGAGAAAGGGGAACCCTCCTACACTGTTGGTGGGAATGCAAGTTGGTGCAACCACTCTGGAAAACAGCATGGAGGTTCCTCAAAATGTTGAAAATAGAACTACCCTATGACCCAGCAAATGCACTACTGGGTATTTGCCCTAAAGATACAAACGTAGTGATTCGAAGGGGCATGTGTACCCGAATATTTATAGCAGCAATGTCTACAATAGCCAAACTATGGAAAGAACCTAGATGTCCATCTACAGATGAATGGATAAAGAAGAGGTGGTATATATACACAATGGAATACTATGCAGCCATCAAAAGAAATGAAATCTTGCCATTAGCGACAAGGTGGATGGAAATAGAGGGTATCATGCTTAGTGAAATAAGTCAATCAGAGAAAGACAACTATCATATGATCTCCCTGATATGAGGACGTGGAGATACAACATGTGGGGCTAGAAGGATAGGAGAAGAATAATGAAACAAGATGGGATTGGGAGGGAGACAAACCATAAATGACTCTTAATCTCACAAAACAAACTGGGGTTGCTGGGGGTAGGCCCGGTTTGGAGAGGGTGAGGGAGTTATGGACATTGGGGATGGTATGTGCTATCGTGAGTGCTGTGAAGTGTGTAAACCTGGTGATTCACAGACTTGTACCCCTGGGGATAAAAATGTGTGATATGCTTATATAACAAAAAAGAAAGAAAGGATGAATACCCAACTTTTGTAGCAACATGGACGGGACTGGAAGTGATTATGCTGAGTGAAATAAGTCAAGCAGAGAGATTCAAGTATCATATGGCTTCACTTCTTTGTGGAGCATAACAAATGACATGGAAGAAATTGGGAGATGGAGAGGAGAAGGAAGTTGAGGGAAATTGGAAGGGGAGGCGAACCATAAGAGACTATGGACTCTGAAAAACAACCCGAGGGTTTTGAAGGGTTGGGCGTGGGAGGTTGGGGGAACCAGGTGGTGGGTAATAGGGAGGGCACATATTGCATGGAGCACTGGGTGTTGTGCAAAAACAATGAATACTGTTACATTGAAAAAAAAAAAGAAATTAAATATAAAAGTAGAAATTAAAAAGAAAAAGATAAATAAGCATATGTCGGTAACATCAAACAAAGGAAACTATGTGCTTTTTTGGTGAAGCTTTGTTCTTGATAGTTTGGTTTTCTAAAGCAAATAGAATTGGGAAAATCTTTTCTGCAGTGTATCGTCCACAGTGAAAATCCTGGGGTAAAAAACAGAAACCTCAACAACTTCAAAACTTCAAAATTAGAGACAAATCTCAACCCTGAAGTCAAAATTGATTCTGTTAAATGGGCATCCAACAGGATTATAATAAGCTGATTAAAGCAGCATTGAGGGAGCAAATGGGGGAAGTTCCACAGAGTTATCATGGAAAGAATTAGCAAAGGAAAGCTTAATTCTTATGGGGGTATTGGCAGTGACCTCTATTGGAAGGTATTTTATTTATTTATTATTTATTTATTTATCTTTAATGATGTTATTTATTTGATAGAGAGACAGTAAGAGCAGGAACACAAGCAGGGAGAGTGTGAGAGAAAACGTAGGCTTCTCACTAAGTAAGGAACCTGATGTGGGGCTCCATCCCAGGACCCTGGGATCATGACCTGAGCCAAAAGCAGACGCCTAATGACTGAGCCACCCAGGAGCCCTTGGAAGGTATTAAAAAAAAAAAAAAGTCTAATTAGGTAGTTCTTATCTTTGAGGAATGTATAGTAAAATCTACGTAAACCTCCTAAAAATGTTTGTAGTACATCTTATAGTCAGGGCTATAAAAATGGTAACAGGTATTGTTCTGAATTAAAGATAGTCTGAAGGGCACTTGGGTGGCTCTGTAGGTTAGGCGGCTGCCTTCAGTTCGGGTCATGATCTCACGGTCCTGGGATCAAGCCCCTTGTCGGGCTCTCTGTTCACTGTGGAGACTGCTTCCTCCTCTCCCTCTATCTGGAGCTCTCGCTGCTTTCTTTCTCTCTCTAATAAATAAATAAAATCTTAAAAAAATCTTAAAAAAAAAAGCCTTAAAAAATTTGGTCATCCCTGGCCTAAACCTGACATGCTTTGAGCAACCCTCATGCTGGATTGGTTTGAGCTGTTACTAGATTTCCTCCTGAAGTCCCTGATGATACTGGAATCAGACTATATTTTGCTGAGGGTGATAGCATCTAAAAAAATGACACAAATGCTCCACAGTTTATGTTCCGTATGCTTTTAGTTTACGTTTTTAAGAGCTAAAGACTACCAGTTTTTGACATAGTCTTCATTATTTAAAACCTCATAGATTTAATTTTATTTTAATAAACTTAAGCATTTGCCTTTTTGTTTTTGTTCCAAGCTAAGCATCGGCTCGTAAATTAAATAGTTGATTAATTTTTATGTCAGCCTTGATGCGATTTACATGCATACAAATGGAACTAAACTACCCCAGGGAACTTGTAGAGGGTCAGTTTCAAGTCCGTGAATTATTGCAAATAGTAAGATTACATCATTTGGGTATAAGCTATAATCATTGGAGAATGGGGAACAAGCAATCAAGGTAAAACAGCCCTGGTGTTTGCATTATTTATGAAAATGAGATCCTGTCATCTCTATTCCATCTCCATTCTGTTGCAGGAGATAGAGCAGGGGCCCTATAAAGGTCAGGGTGTGCCTAGGACCAGCCTGATGTATGGGCAGAAAAATTCCTCTGCTGCATCTTTATTCAGAGGAAATCCACGGGGCTTTCATTTGACTCACTGCATTTCTAATATTTATTGCTACTATAACTTAATATTCATTTTATTATCCCAAATATCCTTGCCCTTTTCATCTATTTCTGTACCAATGTTGGCAAAATGCCAACTTTGCATCGTCATTTAAATAACAAAATTAAAACTTCTGTCCTGCATACTTTACAAAATCCAATCATTCGTTTCCTTGAAGAAAATTACCTATTTATTATCCATTAACATATGAAGAAAATTAGTTCTGATTGTTTGGTATGGTTATATCAGGGTGACAACGGGATAAGATTCAGGAGACCTGGCTTTTGGTGCTATATCTTTATTAAGTCATTTCAGCCAGCTGGGCACTCTGCCACCAATATCATCAATCCTCTTGAGTCTTAGAACTATTTCTTCTTTTTGTCATTCTTGGAGACAGGCTTTTGTCATCTCACTGCAGGAATCCTGTGAATCCTGCAGTGAGAGGAACTCCTGCCAGTTCCTCTGCATCTTTTTCTTTCTCTGCCATCCACCCTTAACAGTCCAGCAAGGTTCAAAACCCTGGCATCTTTTACTGTTTGTGTAGAATTTACTTTAAATAATTCCATAAGTTTACTGTAAAAGCTTCATAGCATTTGAGAATAACCTGAAACATTCTTGAGAGGAGGGATGGTTGAAAAGATTTTTGAAAGGAGGTGTACTTTCTGCAGGGTGTTTAAAAAAAAGTAGAATTTACCCAGGAACATTTTCTAGGGGAAAAGCAATGTCATGAGAAAGTTTAAACTCACCTGGCTGTTTCAAGCAGTGGTGAGGAGAATGAGATCGAAGTCCCAGCATCTATGGGAGATAAAGTTGTTGAGTGGTGCTAATCTAGATTGTGCAGGAGACAGGTCTATGGTGCTAAATGGTAAGCCTTAGGGAGTGGAATACGGGAGGGAAAGATTAGTTAGTATGCTTCTGGTTTCTAGTGATAAAAACACAAGTCTAGTATAGCTTAAAATACAATGTGGGAGGGAGGATTTCTACTGGCTCCTACAACTAAGAAGTTTAAGGGGAACATTGGCATTAGGTTCTGCTAAGCTCAAACAGCTGTACTTAAGAATACTGGAAATCAAATTCTTTCCCCTTTCTTCAGTGCATTCCTCTTTCCTTTGTAACCCAGAAAAGTTTTGTCATTTTGTTTATAGATACACAGCTATTGCTTTCTAACTGTTCTAACAAATGCCATCCCCCCATGTCACTGTAGAGGAGGTTGCTGCTAATTGGACCTGACAGGATGTAGAGCTCCAATGGTCATATATGCATACTTGAAGGTGAAGGTGTTAGGATCTGGACTTATTTTCTCCATCAAATAGACTAAAGGAGAGCAGGACTGACTTCCACCCTCACCAAAGTAAAAAAAAAAAAAAAAGTCCTTTATCAGAGGGAGGGTATGCACAGTTGAAATGAACAGAAGTCATTCTAGGTTTTTCAGCAGAACACTGAGAAAGAACTGTGGTTAACTGACCTAGGCAAATTTGGCTGTTGAGAAATTTACAAGAATATATTACTATAGTGTGTGTTGGTTAGAGATAAGTGGACTATATTGCACACACAGCCCCCCACCCTCCTACGAGCCACTTCTACAACTATGGGGTTGCAACCAGTGAGTCTGTACAACAAAAGCAACACTCAGGTTACATTCTGCTAAATGAAAATAATAATAATAATAATAAAAGACTGCTAAATGTACAAATATTTCTTGTCAAGCCATTGCAAAACTGTCATACAGTCTCTTCTCATAGCTCAGGAGTAACTGTGTTCTGCCTGAGGCATCTGGTGAGCCTGTACATGGAAGGTCTTCTCTGGAGCAGCTGCCATGGTATCTCCCAGCCCAGATTCACCAGCCTTCTACTTGTGTGTTGTCTGCCTGTCTGTCCACCTATCAGTAACCAGTGCTGTTACTGGACTTGCCCTTGGGATTCCTACCATGACTGCAAGATGCCCTCACTGGTAGCTATCAGGAAACTTTGGTGAGGGGGAGTCTGGAAATGAGGTGGGGCATCCCTGGGCACTCACAGCAGGAACCTGGGTAGGGAGAGAAAACAGGCATGCGCTAGGGCCTGGGGTTCTGCTTTCACTAGGGGTGAGGGTGGGAGCCTAGAGTTTTCGCAGGTTCACTCTTTATTGGTGAATTTAAAATAGGAGGGTAAGATTTTAGAGCATGGAAGAGAAAAAAAAATCAGCCAAGGTCTTAGGCTGGGGCAGATGCAGGTGCTTCTGAACACATTATCCAATTCTGTGGCTGGCATTGAACTCAATGGGGGTAGTCCTCTCTGAAGTGGACATCTTTGGAATCAAAACCAAAGTCAGGCACTTATGTCACACAGAAAAAAAAGCCAACCATTAGGGCTTATACTACATTAGATCAGGTGACTAAGTCATTGTTGAAGTAGAGTGACACAGGACTAATGGGGATCTAGACCTCAACCTTCTGTAATATTTATTATGTGGACATTTGCCAGACTGATGACAGGGCAGATCATTCTAACCAACTGTTTATATGGAACACCTCTTATTTCACCAGTGAAATATGATTTTTGACCCCTGACACTCTCTGGTATAGAGTACGGTCATATTTGAGGCCCTCAGTTTTATGACCCTAGGGTTTGTTCCTGTTCAGGCCACATCAAACGGTGACTATCCTGAAAATGTGTAATAAAGTTAATTAAATAAACACATCATAGCTTAAATATATTTATTTTTCAAATTGAAGTGGGTGATCATGATATTAATTCACTGGCTCATTACTACCTTATTAAAATGAACCTATAGAAAATATCAAGAGAGAATAAAATAGGATTTTTAAAAATAAGACATGTAATAAGTGTGAGGATTGTTATGTGAAACTTTAGTTTTGTGTCATCATCTTATCTGTCATGAAGTATATTTTTGGTAGGCTACTGTTTAAAAGGTTGTGAAAGTCACACATCTAAAGCCTGAGGACATTTTATTCCCTTATTTTATTGCTGGCACAGCTGCTGGTTAGAATACATATTATATAAATATATACTGAATTCTTATATTTTAACATAGTTATTGTATAGGGTTTTATTAAGTTAAACTCGAGTGTGTTTAAATTGAATCTGTAGATTCTTTTCACACAAAATCATCTGAATTATTTGTCATAGAATAAGTGGGATATTGAATTAATTATATTTAAAAGCACCTGTACCTCTTTTCTCTCTCACTCACTATAAGGCTTTTCTCCTTCCCTCTCCCTTTCTTTACTAATAATTATTGAATGGTAAGCACTTTATATATATTATGCCATTTAATCCTCTGCCTTTGAGGTGTTATTGTTCCCATTTTACAGATGGAGATATTAAGGATTAGAATCTTGATAGTAGTTTTCTCAACATCACTTAGAATTTAAGCCAGGCAGTTTGATTCTATAGCCTGCTATCTTGACTGATTTTTATTTTTCTGATATAAAAAACCAAGTTGGATCACCACATCAATGCTTTTTGGATCTAATTGCCCTGAACGCAGAGAACATAGGGAAGGCGAGCAGTGGAGCGTTTCTATCCCACTGAATCACAAACACTTTACCCTGCAAATTTCATGTTCTCGTATCTCTAGGGATTTGACTTTAGGGATTACAGGCAAAGACATGAACAGGGAGATAAAAGATTGAAAGAGAGCTGTGCACCCTGATCACTCAACAAAGAGCAAACAGACAGTGTCATGTAGGTCATATTTTGTTGAAAGTCCCTCTCCCTCCACCCTCTCCTGCTGGCCATGTTGACCCAGCAATGACCCATGAGTCAACCCAGGGCAGAAGGTACAGCCAGGATGAGGAGTACTGGGTTTTGTTTTTTGTTTGTTTGTTTGTTTGTTTGTTTGTTTTTAACTTGAGTTCTCTAATGGCTCTACTTTGGTCAGAAGCTTTCAGTGGCATCCACAGAGAAATGTGATCTTTCATCTTAATGTGTGTGTTCATCTTTACTCCTCTTTTGTTCTCATTGCTTGCCTGCAAGGGTCTGTTTACAAGCATCCATTCCTTTTTTCTTAACAACTCAGGAGTAGGACTGTTGTATAAATCTCCCACCCCTAAAAAAAAAAACCAAAAAAACAAACAAAAAAAACCACAAACAAACATGTAGACACTTATCAAAAGGAACAAGATAATTGTAGGTCATGACTACTCACATTTTGTACATCTTTTTGTAAACTATTTGAGAACTATTAATTCCATAAGTGCATGAAAGTGAAAGGCATTATCATCTGTCTGCCCCAGAGCCTTTTGCGTAGGAGGAGAAATGGCCTTTGTGAAGCAGTTCCAGAGAATCAGCAGAAATCCCATTATGAGGCCTTCAAGAAGACCAACCTGAAGTCAATAATTCAGAAGTAGCAAGAACTGTGGCAAAGTGTGTTTGCTTGGATGCATGCTTTTGAAAGCTTGTGCTGATACTCTACTGTAATGGCCTGGTTAGCCAGACGGAGCCATTTCGTTGCAAACTGGAATTGACCTGCCTCTCCCAGAGAAACTTACTTGCAAACCCTGGATATAGTGGTGGGCCAGGCCGGATGAAGCCATCCAATCAATGGGGCGTGCATGTATTTACTATGGTAAATTGAAATTCAATTGGCCAGCTGTATTGCCCACCTAGCACGACTGTGCAGTTTTCCCTGTGTATTGCAATCTCATTGGCCACCTGTGCGTGGGCTGGGCTTGACCACCTCTATAAAGGTTAGTCTGTGAGGCTGGGAAGAGTAGTCGTCCAGAGTGTAGTGAGCGTCGTGAGCGTCATGCACGTCGTGCACTTCATGAGCATCGTGGTCTTCGGGAGAAGCATCATTGTCAGGAGTGGCAGGGTCACTGGGGAGCGGCTTTGCAGGAGAGCAGTGCCTCTGGGAAGAGTCGTCATCAGGTAGGGTAGACCTCGGGGAGCGGCATCATCTTTGGGGAGTGGCCTTGTCATCGGGGAGCAGCCTTGTCATCGGGAAGGGGCCTCTCCATTGACGAGCGGCATTGGTGTTGGGTAGGGTCATTGTTGGGTAGTCCAGAGTAGCAGCATGAGGCTCGGTGTCCTGGTCATAGTCACCTCATTGAAAGAGAGGGCCCCGACTGGTTGGTTTGATTTTCAATGCTTGGTATGAAATAAAGCTTTTCTGGACTTCCGCTTTGCATCAGTCTTTGATCACAGACCCTAACACTACTAAAGGAGATGTTTAATAACCGGAAACTGGGTCAAGCTTTAAATCTTCTGTTTGTCATTCTGAAAAATAATCCTTATAAATGGCTTCTTTGGCAACAGACAGCACATTAAAACTGACACTTGAGTGGCCAGATCAGGTAGACCTCTTAAGGCAGTACACGTGAACAATAGCACAGTTGATCCTTAGATGGACCCTTTGAGGTCACAACCAATAGAAGTAACTACTAGTAAATGGGTATATTGGCGTGTTGCGTTTCGCCATAGCTATTCTTGGAGAAAAGGTGATAAACATGTCATGAGATTGGGGCATGTGCTTAAAGATGGTTTTCCATGTTTCTGCATAGGAAAGAAATTTTTACATTAAAATTAAAAAGAAAACCAATTACTAGGCCCTAGTTGATATATCAAAACTAATAATGATTGTCACAAAATTGCACTGTGCTGTGTTCCTGAAATATGAAGCTTAGTTCTTTATATTATCTGGTTTAATTTGAGGTGTCTAATGCTCATATTGAGTCCCTTTGGTCTCTAGTCTCTCTTTTCCTGTCTCTCTCCTCCATCTGCCTGCATGCCTATGTGCCTGGTTTCCAAGCTCCTCTGCAGCTGCTGGGTCAGATGGAAAGCTGCATCCATATTCGGAGGGCAGGGAGAGGTGGAAGAAGCCCGTGCTTCAGATCAGTAGTTGGCAGGTTTAATAAGCAAGTAATTTACATATGAGGTTTGTCTTGCGTGGCTATAAAATGAGTCAGTCTTCACGCCAGCCTGCCAGAATCTTAAAAATTTATGCAGAGACCTTAACTGGATTTAGTCATGTGTATAATTGTCTAGGTCCTCTCAACACCACATCATTATCTCAAGGCTTGTGTCTGTGAGACAGCCTCTAGGAGTGGAGAAGGCAGATGGGAACACATAGTCCAAGGACCAGGGGACAAGGTATGGAGCCTCCTATGTTGGGATCCAGGTCACGGGCCATCTGGTAGCCACATCCTCTTAATAACCTCCTCAAACACTGTTTCTCTTCTCTCTGTGTGTTTCTCTGAAGACTGCCCAATCTACTTACTTGTCCAGCTCCGATTTCAAATTGATAGGGAAAATTTGTTTTGTATACATACGTGGTAAGCAGTCATCAGAGCTAGTATTTTGGTCTGAGTCTTGAGTAGTCTGCTTTGTTGCTTACCCTACCAAGAATGTGGCATTCCCTTTACAAATGTGCATAAATAGTGCTGGGCAGCAGCTTGAGAAGGTGGGCTGTCCTTGGCATCTACACCTGGCAATGTCCTGTCCCTGTAAGCATTGAGAACTGCAGATTGTTCTCTGCCAAATAGGTGCTTCTGACTTTCATTGTTTATATTTATACACTTATCTTTTGTTTGTAACTCTGAAAAGAGAAGTTATCTTACAATTAGGTGTGGTCACCTCATATGCAGACTTTTCTCATTCTAAAGTTAATTGCTTTCTTAATAAGGCAATTAGGAAAAATGTGAATGAATTTGAGCAATACACGGTACTGAGTAGCCTTGAAAAAGCTTTCCCAGTGGTTTCTGGAAAGTGTTTCCATTTTGTTGTCTGGAGTGTTTATGTGTGTCTCACACACCTACAGGTAGAGCATTTGCCCATAAATCTTCCATTTGGTTTGCATTGCTAACAGTTAGTGTCCTAAGAAATAAGTGTTTATAATTTAAAAGGGGAATGGATGGCGTGTCTTTTATATCCCTTCTCCATACTCAAGAATTTAAGCTCAGATTCATAATACCAGTAGTACTTTAAATGTAAATGCATATACTTGGTGTGTCTGTCTTGTGGCTGTTCTCAAAGTGTGATTTGTGGGCCTTTCAGAAAGTCAGAAAGATTGAACTATTTCCCTAATAATGGGAGACATTACTTGCCTTATTTATTTTATTGATATTTGCACTGATGCAAACATATTATTACCCACTTCTGCATGAATCAAGGCATTAGCATTAACCTGTTCTTGTCCAGGTGTTTTTACTGCAGTGCACTCAGAGTACACTTAAAAAATCAAGGGTAAATTTCCCTTAAAATCCTCACTGAAGCAGTAAAAATTATGAATTTTGTTAACTACCAACTCCTGAATAATTAACCTTTTGCTCTTCTGTGAAAAAGTGGGAAGCATGCATCAAGCAGCTTTGCCGTATACTCAAGTACGATTGTACGTCATCTGGGAGAAAGCACTGGGGCAGTTGCTTGAGTTGTGACTTAAGCTGGTTGCTTTCTTCTGTGTTAACACCAATTTTGCTTGGAAAAGAACTGATGAGCTTATACTTGGGTATTTCCATACGTTCTCTGAAACAGACAAGATAAGTTTCTCACTTTATGATACAGTTGACAGGGACATCTGGCTGGCCCAGTTGGTGGAGCAAATGACTCCTGATCTTGGGATTGTGAGTTCAAACCCCCACATGGGGAGTAGAGATGACTTAAGAAAATAGAAATTAAGAAAGTCAGTTGACTGTGTGTGTTAATAACAAATTTTGAGTGTTGAGTTTTGAATTCTGGAAAACTTGTATTTTCCATATTAAGTTTGACACCTTCCCAGGACTTCAAGACTTTTCTGATGAGATGGATGGTAACATTAATAATGAATATGACCTCTATATACTGTTTAACAAAAAGAATCAACATTTGGGAAATCGGTCTGATTCAAATTATTTTCAAATTACTAATCTAGGATATTATGAAATTAGTCATGGACAAAAAAATCTAACCAATTTTAATGTAACAAAATTGTATTGATATAGTTTTAGATCCATGTTGCAACTTAAAAATAAATAAACAATTCCTTTTAACTTTTGGTTTAGTATGAAAGAATACTGAAAAGCTACTATAATATCCCTCTCTTTTCCAACTACATACTTGTGAGAAACTAGGTTTTCTACATACTCTTTAATCAAAATAGCATATGGAAGAGAGAACCAAATAGGAGACTCAGACTTTCTCTCTGTAAGGCCTGTAATTCTAATATATATATATATATATATATATATATATATATATATATATATATATATAACTTTTGTCATTTTTAAAAAAATTTTGGAAAACAGTTATTTTTCTTAAAGACTTAATATATAATGGGTTTATTTTAATTTTAAAGTGTTTGAATTTGGGGCACCTGGCTGCCTCAGTCATTATGCATCTGTCTTCAGCTCAGGTCATGATCCCAGGGTCCTGGAATCAAGCCCCACATGGGCCTCCCTGCTAAGTGAGAAGCCTGCTTCTCCCTTTTCCCCTGCTTGTGTTCCCTTGCTCGCTGTCACTCTCCCTGTCAAATAAATAAATAAAATCTTTAAAAAATAAAATGTTTAAATTTTTCTAGTCTTTGTTGTGGTAAATATCAATACCTTATAACTTACATAACTATTGGATCCTCAGTAACTTTACACTGTACATGCATTTTGAAACCAAGTGATTTTAAGAATAGCTGGTCTAATGTATTCATATTGAAGTAAACGATTTTTTAAAATAACATTATGATGGAGGTCACTTAATGAAAAAAGAAATTAAGTTGACTTAACAAGAATATACGAAGTCAGTTAATCTATCACAAGTAATATCTTACCATGGTCTGACTATGTAAAATCTCTTGAACAGTTCTGTTCTCAACCAAGTAGGGCATCAGTTTCTTAATATTTATTATATATTTATTACTTCCCTTTTAATTCCAAAGTCAGAATGCATCAAAGGCAAGACTGGCATCAAAAAGATACCATGGTCTTGATTTTAAATGAATATCCCAAGTTAAGATTTTTTTTCCCCTTACACGGCCCCAACTACAAAACCCATTCCTCCTGAAATGTCAAGGAAGTACACTTTCTTTGAAAGCCAGACATTTCCTTCTGAACAGAATGAACTACTCCTACTTCTAATTGAGAGGTGATTGTCTGCGAAATTGAAGGGATCCAAGTGATTCGTAAGATGATCTAACTCTCCCCAGAGCACAGATCCAAGTGTGACCCCTGGGCATTTTGTATCTGACAGGGGTCATACCCTGCCCTCACCACGGGGGTCAGAGGAAAGGAAAGCATATAATTGTACCTGCATAATACTTACTTCAGTAGTTCATAACTATGGCCTTGGCGAATTTTCACATTTTCCCCCCTTCCATACTATAATGTTGTATAATATAAGTATTTTGTATATTTTCATTACAGATTTAGACATGAACCCAGGAGCAAATCACTGAGAAAGTTGGATGCATCATACTAGATTCCTTTAGAGTTCTATTTAAAATATAGTGTCCTAGCTAAGAGTGTACCCTGGACTCAAACACTGTCTCTATCACTATCACTTACTGACCTTGGTTAAAAGGGCGAGTTGCTTAACATTTCTTTGTCTTAATTCAGTCTCCTAGTCCTATAACATAGGGACAATAATCGCTTGTACAACTATCATAAGGGCTTTTTGAAAGTTAAACTGTGTGTGTGTGTGTGTGTGCGTGTGTGTGTGTGTGGGTGGGTGTGTGTGTGTGTTTGGAGCAGTGAATAGAACATAATAAAATTTCAGTCAAATTGGCTAGTATAGTTATTGCTGCAGTGCTCTTATCTTATAATGGGTCTTTCTGCCCTTAGGAATTGTTTAAAAATCAGAAATTGGCTGGGACTCTTTTTTTTTCTTCTATTTTATTTTGCACATTTTTAAAAAGATTTTATTTATTTATCTGACAGAGAGAGATTAAAGTAGGCAGAGAGGCACACAGAGAGAGAGAAAGGGAAGCAGGCTCCCTGATGAGCAGAAAGCTCAATGCGGAGCTCAATCCCAGGACCCTAGGATCATGACCTGAGATGAAGGCAGAGGCTTTAACTCACCGAGTCACACAGGGGTCCTTTTTTTTTTAAATTCGTTTATTTGTTTATTTACAGCATAACAGTGTTCATTGTTTTGGCATCACACCCAGTGCTCCATGCAGTACAAGCCCTCCCTATTACCCACCACCTTGTTCCTCAACCTCCCACCCCCCCCGCCCCTTCAAAACCCTCTGGTTGTTTTTCAGAGTCCATAGTCTCTCATGGTTCATCTCCCTTTCCAGTTTCCCTCAACTCCCTCTCCTCTCCATCGCCCCATGTCCTCCATGTTATTTGTTATGCTCCACAAATAAGTGAGACCCTATGATACTTGACTCTCTCTGCTTGACTTATTTAGCTCAGCATAATTTCTTCCAGTCCCGTCCATGTTGCTCCAAAAGTTGGGTATTCATCCTTTCTGATGGAGGCATAATACTCTATTGTGTATATGGACCACATCTTCCTTATCCATTCATCCGCTGAAGGGCATCTTGGTTCTTTCCACAGTTTGGCGACCGTAGCCATTGCTGCAATAAACATTGGGATACAGATGGCCCTTCTTTTCACTACATCTGTATCTTTGGGGTAAATACCCAGCAGTGCAATTGCAGGGTCATAGGGAAGCTCTATTCTTAATTTCTTCAGGAGTCTCCACACTGTTCTCCAAAGTGGCTGCACTAACTTGTATTCCCACCAACAGTGTAAGAGGGGTACCTTTTGTACTTTTTTTTTTAAATTTATTTTCAGCATAATACTATTCATTGTTTTTGCACCACACCCATTACTCCATGCAACACATGCCTCCCTAATACCCACCACCTTTTTCCCCCAACCTCCCAACCCCCGCCCCTTCAAAACCCTCAGGTTGTTTGTCAGATATCATAGTCATTCATGGTTCATCTCCCCTTCCAATTTCCCTCAACTCCCTTCTCCTCTCCTTCTCCCCATGTCCTCCATGTTATTTGTTCTGCTCCACAAATAAGTGAAACCATATGATACTTGACTCTCTCTGCTTGACTTATTTCACACAGCATAATCTCTTCCAGTCACAACCATGTTGCTACAAATGTTGGGTATTCATCCTTTCTGATGGAGGCATAATACTCCATCGTGTATATGGACCACATCTTATCCATTTGTCCTTTGAAGGGCATCTTGGTTCTTTCCACAGTTTGACGACCGTAGCCATTGCTGCAATAAACATTGGGGTACAGATGGCCCTTCTTTTCACTACCTCTGTATCTTCGGGATAAATACACAGTAGCATAATTGCAGGGTCATAGGGAAGCTCTATTTTTAATTTCTTGAGGAATCTCCACACTGTTCTTCAAAGTGCCTGCACCAACTTGCATTCCCACCAAGAGTGTAAGAGGGTTCCCCTTTATCTACATCCTCTCCAACACACGTTGTTTCCTGTCTTGCTAATTTTGGCCATTCTAACTGGTGTAAAGTGGTATCTCAATGTGGTTATAATTTGAATCTCCCTTATGGCTAGTGATGATGAACATCTTTTCATATGTCTGATAGTCATTTGTATGTCTTCATTGGAGAAGTGTCTGTTCATATCTTCTGCCCATTTTTTTTCTTGACTTAGCACTTTTATTGCACTTATAACATTCAAATTCAGAGCATCCAAAACATACCATATAGTGCTAAATATTTTTATATTTTATTTTCTTTTTTTTAATATTTTATTTATTTGACAGAGAAATCACAACTAGGCAGAGAGGCAGGTAGAGAGAGAAGAGGAAGCAGGCTCCCTGCGGAGCAGCGAGCCTGATGCGGGGCTCGATCCCAGGACTCTGGGATCATGACCTGAACTGAAGGCAGAGGCTTTAACCCACTGAGCCACACAGGTGACCCTAAATTTTATTTTCTTAAAAAAAAGCCCGTTTATGTTTGTGTCCAAGAAATAAAATGCAGTTTTGTTTTCCAACAAATGATAGAGAATTTTGAAAATTAAATGTAACATTTTTTTCACTTTTTTAAAATTTCTTGTCAGTGTAACTGTATTCATTGTTTTTCCACCACACCCAGGGCTCCAAACAATATGTGCCCTCCCTATTACCCAACACCCAGTTCCACAATTTCCCACCCCCCGCCCCTTCAAAACCCTCAGTTTGTTTTTCAGGGTCCATAGTCTCTCATGGTTCATCTCCCCTTCCAATTTCCCTCAACTCCCTTCTCTCCATCTCCCCATGTCCTCCATGTTATTTGTTATGCTCCACAAATAAGTGAATCCATATGACACTTGACTCTCTCTGCTTGATTTATCTCACTCAGCATAATTTCTACAACTCCAGTCTATGTTGCTACAAAAGTTGGGTATTCATCCTTTCTGATGGAGGCATAATATTCCATAGTGTATATGGACCACATCTTCTTTATCCATTCATCCATTGAAGGGCATCTTGGTTCTTTCCAAGGTTTGGCGACCATGGCCATTGCTGCTATAAACATTGGGGTACAGAGGGCCCTTCTATTCACTACATCTGTATCTTTGGGGTAAATACCCAGTAGCGCAATTGCAGGATCATAGGGAAGCTCTATTTTTAATTTCTTGAGGACCCTTCACACTGTTCTCCAAAGTGGCTGCCCCAACTTGCATTCCCACCAACAGTGTAAGAGGGTTCCCCTTTATTCACAACCTCTCCAACACACGTTGTTTCCTGTCTTGCTAATTTTGGCCATTCTAACCGGTGTGAGGTGTTATCCCAATGTGGTTTAAATTTGAAACTCCCTGATGGCTAGTGATGATGACCATTTTTTCATGTGTCTGATAGCCATTTGTATGTCTTCATTGGAGAAGTGCCTGTTCATATCTTCTGCCCATTTTTTGATATGATTATCTGTTTTGTGTGTGTTGAGTTTGAGGAGTTCTTTATAGATCATGGCCCTTTTGTGTGCACTTTCATTGCAAATATCTTCTGCCATTCCATGGGCTACCTCTTTGTTTTGTTGACTGTTTCCTTTGCTGTGCAGAAGCTTTTGATCTTGAGGAAGTCCCAAAAGTTCATTTTTGCTTTTGTTTCCTTTGCTTTTGGAGAAAGCAAACTGCACCCCAACCTCCCTCTCAGAGAGAAGCCTCATAATGCTCCCCTGTGGTGCTGCAGAGCTGCTGACAGAGTAGGTTCCAAGTCACGGTCCCTAGTGATGCAGGATCTCCTCCTTGTACCCAAAACCATGGTGGCAGTGGCTGTCTGGGCAGCTCTAGACCACCAGAGAGGTTCCAACAGTGATCACACACTGAGATTTTCCCGCTGGCCCGGGCTGGGAGTGCCTGGTCTTTCCCAGTCCAAGAGCACTGGGTGGCGGTCATCTCTCCCAGGTGAGGGTGGGGGTGGGCGTGTCTCAGTCTCTGAAAGCATGGCGCAGCATTCTGCCATCTGACAAGGCTCCCAGCCCCTCACAGGAGCCAGGCCCCACGCGTTCTCGGGTGTGCTGGCAGCTCAGGGACTAAGACCTGGTTTCTCCACCACACTCTTTCTGGTTCAGCAGCAGAAGAGGCTGTCTTGGGTCTGGGGACTTAAGCCCCTGTCCCTAACTACCCCAATTCCCACAATTTCCCCCTGTGTTCTTTTGCTCTTTTTGAGTGCTTTCAACCAGATTCCAAGTTAATGCTGGTCCCCAGTCGCAGGGCACTTTTGTATTGGGCTATTACTTTCCAATCAGTCGCCTCTGGTGGCTCCCTCCCCCTTTTATTTATCTTCTGATATCAGTCCCACATTCCCACTAGGCTTTACCTTCCCACTGGCGTCTTCTGCCCCCATAGAGATCCAGACGTGTATAATTCTGATCTCAGGGTGATTTCATGGGTGTTTGGACTTCTTTGGTAGGTAATCAGCTCACTTTAGGGTACAGGTTGAAATGGCGCCTCCTCCTACTTCCCCGCCATCTTGTCTCCAAACCTTTTTGTAAGGTTTTTAATCTTCAATAGATATCATCGCTTCTGTAATCATTATCCACCTACTGATAAATTTTTAAGGCATAATCCTAATCACTATCTCTACTTTTTCTCCCCGTTACTCAAATTCATTGGTTTAAACACTTTTTGACCAGATTCTATTAAGAAGGTTTTGTGACGACTGCTCTCACAAAGGTCTTTAATGACTACCTATATGCTGAATCTAAAAACAACTTGGACTTTGAGTTATAATCATTTGGCTTTCCACAGCCCATTGTTGAGTACCTCCTTCACCTTTGGTTCTCCTTTTTCTCTCTGGACCTCCTTCTCAATGTTGGATGGAGTCTTTCTCCAGTCACACATCAGCCTTGAGGTTATTTTCCGGAGGCCTAACTGAAGTCGTCTTTTCTTCCTGTTTTATATACTCTACATGTGTGAGACTGCCAAACCTTTTTTTTTTTTTGTTTAATGATCACAGTAAAACTCTTTATTCCCTAATCTGTATTTCCCTTTTAAAGCTCTAGACTTACACTTCCAGAGGAACTGCTATATTTTTATATATACAAATTTTCTAGAGTATTTTCATAAATATAATTTTAATCAGGTTATTTTTATCTGAGGAGGAAGAAATAAACTTATAAATATTAAAAGGCAAAAAATATATATATATATTAATAATTACAGAATACTGAAAACAATGTTAGTGTTCGATGCTAGAAGACTTGCTGGGGAACACTGAAGTATGCTTGTTGACCTAGAAAGATCACAACATACTTCTGATTGAAAGAATAGGTTATAACATATGACTGATTGGAAGAAGAGTACAATACTGTCCATTTATTTATTTATTTGACATGGAGAGAGAGATCACAAGTAGGCAGAGTGGGAGGCAGAGGGGGAGGAGCAGACTCCCTGCTGAGCAGAGCGCCTGATGTGGGCTCCTTCCCAGGACCCTGAGATCATAACCTGAGCCAAAGGTAGAGGCTTAACCACCAAGCCACCCAGGCACCTTTAATTAAATGGATATTATCAGACTGTCATCAAGGAAAACTTAATTTGGCTCATGACTAGCAGAACATGAAGGGCATATGCTGCCAGCCTTCCTGCCTAAAACAATTGCTTTTATTTTCTTGCCTCTGGAGTACATATTATATTTGGGTTACTACAGCTTCAGGAAAGGGATACTTTCTTGAGGGTAAATTCTGATTAGTAAAGCCAACTGTATTTTATTATCTTCCCTTTGTCTGTGAAAGATTTAGGGATGGCACCATAAAACAGTTTTGGCCAAAATCTTTAATTTTGGGGTGGGGAGGCATCTGGGTGGCTCAGTGTGTTAGGCCTCTGCCTTCGGCTCAGATCATGGTCTCAGGGTCCTGGGATCGATCCCCACTTCAGGCTACCTGCTCTGCGGGGAACCTCCTCCCCCCCCCCCCCCGCATGCCTGTCTACTTGTGATCTCTCTCTCTCTGTCAAATAAATAAATAAAATCTTTATTTTTTTCTTTGCTCTTAAAGAGAAATAGTGAATTTTTCCTTCCCTCCCCAAATTATATTTATCAATATCTGATGATTTTTATAGAGTTTAAGTTTTAATTTCTTATTCCTTTAAATTTTCAAGTTGAACCCTGCCTTTTTAAATCCCATCTCCGTGAGGTCACACAGTGTGTTTCATGCTTGAGAGCATCTTATTGGATCATTTCATAGCTCATTAAAAGAACCATATTTTGAATGGTTCATCTGAGAATAAAAACCACAATGAAGTACTACAAAGCTGTTCTGTAAGTTTAGGGTAACTACTCAGGCCTCTGATTTTAGCCATAAAATCATTAGCTGTGACTGGTTCCTTAGTAATGATAACATCTCCTTTGATAGCATACATCAGTCCAAAGAAGTTTTATTTTAGGCACTGGGATCAAGGCCTGCATCAGGCTCCTGCTCAGCGAAAGCCATCTTCTCCCTCTTACACTCTCCCTGCTTCTGTTGCTTCTCTCTCTGCATCTTTCTCTGTCAAATACATAAATAAAATCTCTAAAAAAAAGACAACACTGAGCTGAAGGCAGCTGCTTAACTACTGAGCCACTCAGGCACCAGATTGTCTTTTTTTTTAAATTCTACTCAGAATTATTACCTATGTCATTTCAATTTGTATCAGAATTATTACCTATATCATTTCAATTTGTATCATTTCAATTTGTGTCACCTATATTTGGCATACTACATCTCTTAATATTTCAATACCACATATGTAGACTATTTATATTATCCTCCAAAGTCATCAGAGATTTTTCTCTGCTGAATGTGGTCTGGAAGGAAAGGAAATTTTTATACTTGTCAACCTACATGTTTTATGGAATTTTTAATCACATAAATGTTTCTTTTAAAAAGATAAAGCGGTTTTTAACTTTTTGATTTATAGGTTTACTAAATAGGCACTTTTGTACTCCTCTGCTGGAAAAATTTATCTGGGAAGACTTCCTTTCTCCCCATTTTACCTGCCTTTAATTATATCTGGGTTTTCATGAGATTTCTATAGAAGTTAATTGAATACATATAATATTTAGTCATATCATGATCACAATCTTTACCTGGGAGGATGTAAGGACTGGAGTTCCAATTTTAGTGCTTGTAGACATTTTTGACCATGTATTTTTGAGATTAAATAAAAGGAAGATAAATGACAATTTATTATGTTCTTTTCCAATTACAAGCTAGGGTTAGAAAAGCCAAGTTCAGTCAGCTGACGATGAGATATCTACAAATGAGCTTACTTGGAAACAGATTAGCAATTTAAATGACTAAGTTAATAAGATCCAATTATAGCTAATTTGCTCATCCTTTCTTTCCCTTGCCCTCCCACAGGCTTCAGAGTGTGAATGCCTTGCATGAATTCCTGGGAGCAGAGGGGGAGGATCCTAGGTCAGGGGAGTTTGTAAGGAAAACAGTGAAAGTTTTTACACCTGTGTCAGCTCTATGGGCTCTGCTGTCCATATATATTTATTAACAAATAAATATGTATTTTAACGTATGTATGTTTTATATATGTTTAAAAATATGTGCATATATACATGTAGATACACATATTCATGTATATATGTATGCATGTTATAAAATGTGTGTATTATATAATGTGCATACATTTGTATATGCATGCATATACTCATAAACAGCCATATTCCAATTCATATTCTGATTTTTTTCCTTTCTTACATGGCTGGCTCATCTTTTCCTAACTGTTCCTTCAAACTTACATTTTTCCCAGTTTGCTGGCATACTTCCAATTATCCTTTATATATTTTTTTCATAGCTTTTTCCCCTTATCACTTGTTTTAGTAAACCCTTACCACCTTTCAAATACTAAATCTTTCTGCTCTGTGGCTTTTTTTTTTGAAAAATGTACTTTTGTTCATTTTTATATCAGTATGTATCTTTGAAATGTTGCTCATTGATATTAATAACACATTGTTACATTTAAGAATGGCAGCATTATCAGTAATATATTTTAAATAATTTCAGATTTTAGAGAATTTCTCATTATTGCAGGATAGATTAAACTTTACATCGATTTTCTCATTACCTCTGCTCAAATGCAGATACTATTTCTCCAAGCCCTGTCTTGTTCAAAGAAGACACTTAAATGTTCCTATTACATTTTTGCAACGGAAGAGTTACAGTATGTAAAGCCAAGTGGGGGAGGGATTTCAGCTAGGCAATACAAAGGGAAATTAAGAAATGTAGCTTCCAGAGTAAAGAGGCAACCTGTATTGATAGAGTACCAGGTGGGATGAGGGAAGTATTGATACAGAAAATCCATCTGAATTTAATGTTTAGGGATATAATAGAAAGAGTATACTATCATTAAGAATTGTTAGGAAACAAAATGTTTCAGATTTAAAAATTAAAAATTGGATGATAGGGGACAATTTTTAAAAAATGAAATAGTGATGATTTGTCAGTGATGTCCTGCACTTAAATCATGTCCAAATGACTTTTGGTGCAAGAACAAAGTTTCAAGTTTCCTGGTTTTTGCTTTTATTTTTTAAATGATGTGTCATTTGTTTTAGACAATATTTCCTCAATTCAGGAATTGATAAACATCTCACTAAAGGTGTTATTAACACCTTATTAAACACCTTGTATTAAATCAATCCTATCAGGTCAGCCTTCAAAAAATTTACTAGGTGTAATAGTTTATATATGTATAGGTCTCTTATAGTTTAACATTATCAAATGGCTTTTATAAACTGGTATATGATGGCATAGAATGCACAGAGAGAATTGGAGAGCACCTGACGAATGTGGACATTTCCCTCTGTTATACCATTTCATCAAAACCAGTCTTCTCCCACTGGAGAAAGCGTTTTTTTGGTTGTTTTGTTATTTTTTATTTGTTTGTTTTTAAATGAAGGAGAAAAAAACAAATACTTAAGAAATTAATGTAAGGAGATAATGAAATAACCTACAGACTTTTAAAATATATACTTATTGACCTTTATGCTTAAAAAGTTTTTGATAAAACAGGTTTTATGATTGCTGTTTATGTTATATATGATTATCAAACAATTACGAAAATTTAAAAAATGCTGCCACATCAACAGAGTTCTTTTCCTAACTATTAAAGTATATTTTATGATAATTCATTACTAGTATGCATCCATTTTCTCAATGGCATGTAATAAAGATAAGTTGTCTTGCTCCTGTTTGTATAGTTGACCTAAAGTACATGGAAATGCATTTTGCTTTAATCCAAGGCCAATTTCTTCATAGGGATTCTGCTCTTACGTCACTAATACATACCCATTTTCTATCTATCTTTTCTTTTTGTTTCTGAGGTTAAGGATTAGAGTGAACTGTCTTTTTTTCCAGGACTGACCTCATAGATACTCTGTATAGATGAGCTGGGACATGCAGTACATCTGTTTCTGTCCCAGCCCAGTGAACCCACAACTCTAAAGAACAGTGAGGTCACAACAGCATTAACAACCCCTCCAAGATTCTTGCAGTGAAATCCAGGTAAGAACCAATAAGTGAATGAAACAAAAACCCCAGAAAAAAATGAATGTCCTTAATGAGTGGTGATCATCTCTTTTTACCTTCTTTTTTTTTTTTTAATTTTATGGTCATACCTTCAAATACACTGTTAATTAGGAAAATAATGCCCTTGTATTTGCTTGTTTATTTAATATTCTATTAACCAATTTAATGAATCCGAGGGAAGCTGATTTTTATGCAGTTCAGTTGGTCATTAAGTAACTCCTTAGCAAGAAGACCTTGTTCTTCAATTCTCCTTTCCTTTGCTAACCAGAAAACTGTACTGCTTACGAGAATGTCCAATGTGCATCTCATGTATAAATAACCCTAGACCTTTGGAGTAATACTAGAAAGGAATGGCAAATCTAGGATATCCACACCAGTACTCCCTCCTCCCACTTGGAGCAGACACTCCTCATCAATCACTGTTTTCTTCACCCACTGAAATTTACAGGCATCCCAGTTCTTGACCTTGTGTTCAGACAACTAATGCTGATCAGTGTTAGCAAATACAAACCTAGTTCTTATCCCTTCCTTTAAGCATGTTAAACTCTGTAGTCCTGGGGCACCTGGGTTTTTCAGTGGGTAAAGCCTCTGCCTTCAGCTCAGGTAATGATCTCAGGGTCCTGGGATCAAGCCCCAGATCAGGCTCTCTGCTCAGCAGGAAGCCTGCTTCCCCCTCCCTCCTGCCTACCTCTCTGCCTACTTGTGATCTTTCTGTCAAATAAATAAATAAAATCTTAAAAAACAAACAACAACAACAACAACAAAACTCTCTTGTCCCAAAACAAAACCAAACCTTGAGCACACCTTGCTACTATCCCTTAATCTCTTCATTCCTTAACTAAACTTCTTGAAAGAGTTTCTCCACTAGCTGTTCTAACTTCCTCACTTTCTGTTCTTGGCTTAGCCTATTTGTGGCCTTCTGTGTCCACTGCTCCATTGAAGCTGTGCTGGTAGGTCTCTGGGAACCCTGAGGCTGCACTGCCATTCATCTTTTATCTTCCTGCCACAGGGTTTATCCTTCATACTCTTTCCCTGCACTCTCCCACTGGTTCTTCATTTCTCCTCCTGATTATCTTCTGATAACTTATGAGCTCCTGATGCCACTTATTTTCCTGGGATATCCTTGACCTCCAGTGGGTCTGAATATCCACTGTCCTCTGTCAATCTCCCTCAGGTTTTTATTATTATAGCTTGATGTTTATATGTCCTTCCTTAGCCGTTTCTGATATTTATTTAGTCTTGTATGCCAAAATTCCTTGGGGCCCTGTCCTCCCAGATATCCTACAAAAAACCAATATATAACATTCACCTCCTGAATTCTGTCTTTCAGATATGGTCATCTCCCCATCAAGTCTGAGTCAGCTGGATATAGGCACTAGCTGTTACTATTTAATCCATTGCCCTCACCTCAACTGAATCAACTGTCAAGTTTCACTTGAACTCCAAGTAGCTCTTAAATTTGTTCTCCCTCTCTGTATCTCATTACCATTGCCCTAAGTCAAGGTTTGTAACCTTATACCTAGGCTCTTAATTATTCATTCTGTTGTCCTTCTACTCTTTGCTGCAGGAAAAGAAAAATATACCTTAAATGAAAATTCAACCATGTCATTCATCTAATCAGAATCTTTAAGTGCCTCATATACCTAAAGAATAAAGGCCAGTGTTGTTAGCATAGTGTTCATAATGTGGTTCTTATATAATGGCATCTTTGGGATTTAGTTAAGCTGGAATGACACTGGAAGGTGAACTGTTCTCTGCACAAATGATGGTGTTTCATGAATTTACGTCTTTACTCTTGGTGCTATCTGGAATACCCTCTCCTTCCCTTTCTTCCAGTCTAACAGACACATCCTATAGGATTCTATGTATGACTCATTGAACCTGTAAAATCTTCACTGAGGTTTGGTCTAGCTTAAAGTCCTCTTCTCTGGACCTCTATAGCATTTTTCTTTTTTGCATGCAGTGGTTTGCTGTACATTCACATTTAATGTACGGTGTCATATTTTTTCTTTACTTTTTAAAAGATTTTATTTATTTATTTGACAGAGATCACAAGTAGGCAGAGAGACAGACAAAGAGGGGGAAACAGGGTTCCCCACTGAGCAGAGAGCCCCATGCAGGTCTTGATCCCAGGACGCTGGGATCATGATCTGAGCTGAAGGCAGAGGCTTAACCCACTGAAAAACCCAGGTGCCCCAAGGTGCCATTTTCAAAATCAAAGAATGAAGAAAGGAAGACTTACTGCATTCCATGTTCAAGAGCCTGAGAATGATAGTTACTAAGTGAGGCCACAGTAAGTGACACCAGTTTGGAAAGACAACGGAGCCCATGGCCAGCTCTTTGTGGTTTTCAGTGTTGCAGATCTGATAAAGATTTAGTTCAAATACAGCAAGCCCTTATTGGTAGCCACTATGTGCCAGACCTTAATTACATGATTTAAAATATATTATCAGCTTTCAATCTCACCAAAAAAAAAAAAAAGCTCTCTTTAAAGACGTGAAGTTTCATATACATTATATAGGATGCGTGAATATATTCTCAGGAATTTTCTGTGTTCTCTGAGTCCAGTTTAGTGCCTGGAATGAATTAAGTGCTCGTTAAATCTTTGTTGAACTGGAGGTCAATACTACTAGTGGCCAAAATAGAGATGAGCCACCTGCTCCCTTGTATTGGCTGTTAAGACACAGTGATTCCTATGTTGTGTTTTTCCTTAAGACAAACCAAGCAGATTCTCTGATGTATGTGGTGACGGAGCTGGCAGAAAGGCAGAATGAAAAGCAGTACTTTAAAATTTTGTGGGGGGAAGAAAGCAAAACAAAGGATGACGCTGAAATGTGGGTGGGGGTAGATGTGATTGGGTTTTATAGTAACTAAGACTGATGAAGCAGAAATGTAATGTCAGATGTTCATGATTCTAGATAGCCAATATTACTCCACTGAAATATGTTTCACTACAGCAGGAGATGTTCAAGAAATAATCATTCCACTATGGACTTCACTAATCTGTCTTTAAACAGTGTATGGATCCCATGTTTTCAAAAGTCTTTAGGAAGAAACTGATTATCTATCTGTGGAATTTTAGAAATTCATTTAATGAAAGTAATCTCTGTGCATACCTTCCAGTTTGTTGTAACTTTTACTGATGAACAAAATTAAGTAGGTGAGTAGATAACTCATTCACATTGGAGTATTCATTAAAAGCCTCAGGGGAAAGACACTTATATTTTGAGGGCAAGGACTACAAAGCAATTTAAAAATGATCAGGATTGCCATGTTAGTGTAATTATGGAATAAGAATATATTTAACATCACTTAATTTTTTTCTAAAGAATAAAAGTTTAGAAGTCCAGACATTCAAAGGCAAGATTTATTTGAAAAAATATATCTCTTTAGCTATTACTTCATTGTATTGTCATAGTTGCAAACCAATGAAGGGAATATAGTAATAATATAACAATATTTCCTTTCTGGTAATGTTTATTTATCTGGTGCCCTATTTTTTGTATATAATACTTTATGTGTTAGTTTATCCTTTGGAGAAAAGAATCAGTAAAATGCCATTGATTAACAATGTCTAGCCTACATGTTGTAGCAAACTGAACCACTTTCCTATTATTCGTGTGAAAGACACTTTTTAATGGAAAAATTGTGAACCAAAGGACAGCAAACATGTTTCTCTTTCAGGAAAAGATGTAGGGAATAGAAAGGAAAATGGTTCACAACATAAAAAGTTGAAAACATGAAATTACTTGATGCATTAGCCATTTACAAGTATTCAGGAATAGCATATTGTCTGGTTTCAGAGACTTGAGAAGGGATGAAGATTACTGCTGTTTATGTAGAGTTAAATATGTTGCATTAATGTCTTAAAATAACATGGATGATTATATAAAAACCAGTTAAATTTTTAAATACGTGATCAAAAATATCTGAGTAAAGACTATTTAACCCTTCCCTTTTTAGCTTTAACATGTAAAATATATTGTTTAAAATAAATTAGCAATATATGAATGGGCAAAAAAAAGCCAACCATTGTGTTTAAATGGCTGCTTATTTAGAGCCCATGGTTGTCCATTGTACCACAGTTAAAAATGTACTTTCTAACTATCATCCAAATGCTACAAATAATTTGGGAATTAATTAACAAAGGTTAAATTACAATTTGGACTTTGAAAAGAAGACTCATGAGCAGATTGCTGATGGGTGATTCCATTCTCACTAAGAGAACACCCCGTCAAAAGAAAGAAAGGCCTTTGCATTATTAAAAGCTTGTTCTGTAACACTGTTGGGAATTTGATTGGGTCATGAATGCTGGCAGGTTGTCAGGAAAACAGAAATAATGCAACCGAATGTATAGTCTTCTTGAAAAGTGGCTTTAGTATTGCTACTTTTGGTTATCCTAATGGCCGATCTGGAACATTAATGGAGAGGAACATATTTTCTAGTTTAATTACCTATGACCCTTTGCTGATATAATATTAATAAAAATGTTTTTCTCCATATAGAATATTATAATACAAAATGATTTTTTTGCAACAAAGATTTGAAATTTTTGTTTTGATAACAGTATGTGCTGCTTGCTATGTGTTCATTTTTTTGATGATGGTATTACTGATTAATGGTATTACTGATTAATGATTAAGATTTATAGTAGTTGTGTGAGGGTTTGTGTTGATTAGCTACATTCACATTCCCATGACCCCTTTTTCTAATAATTGCTGTTTAGAAAGAGGTATGAGAGGATCTACCTCCACTGTATTATCTTTGATAAGAGCTGTCTTTCTTTTTTTTCTTAATTTTTTTTCTTTGAGAGAGAGAGAATGAACAAGCAGGGAGGAGGGTCAGAGAGTGAGGGAGAAGCAGACTCTCAACTGAGCAGGGATCCTGATGTAGGGCTCAATCCCAGGACTCTGAGATCACAACCTGAACTGAAGGCAGACACCCAACCAATTGAGCCACCCAGGCGCCCCAAAAGCTGACTTTCTGATACCATGATAGGACCCCCTGATACTGATTATAAGTACATGAAGACAAACATTCAATAACACCATATCATAAATATTTATGATTCAAATCTATAGAAATGCGAGAAAATAAAAACACGGGGCCCTTTCTGCAAGAGGCTAAAAACACCTGAAGTGAAAGATAGCTATAAAATTGCTGTTGGTTTTTCTCCGTCTCTGATTCCAAACCATGAGAGACTCTGGACTCCAGAAAACAAACTGAAAGCTACAAAAGGGTAGGGGAGTGGATCGGGTAACCGTGTGATGGGTATTAAGGAGGACATGTGTTATTACGAGCACTGGGTGTTATATGCAACTAATGAGTCGTTGAACACTACATCAAAAACTACTGTACTCTATGTTGGCCAACTGAACATAATAATAAAAAATGTTAATGAGTTAGGTTTTTGTCTTTTCAAAATACAATCAATAATTGGACTGTACATAGATGTTTAAATTATGGGTTTAAGAACATTCACTTTCACATGGGCTAAGAAAGCCTTGACGTTAAATTAGAGACATTTTTTTGTGGATATACCACATTTATCTTGAGGAATAACTTCTTTTCCTTAGCTTGTCCAAGCAAACCTTTAATATTTCTTTAATATTTGTAGAATAGAAGTATTATCTTCATCTTATCCTAGCATTCAGGATCATGCATGATCTCCCCTCAAAATGATCCCAAGTCACTCTCTTCTAATTTCCCCATGCCTTATTTCTTTAGATACCCAATGTTCTTATCCAGCTACCCTACTTACCATGTGATTCTGTGCAAGTTATTTCATCCCTGTGTATTTTGTTTTGTCTAGGACTTGATCTAAATAAAAATAGCAGCTGATCTGTAAGTGCTGAAGAACTACTATCCAAAGGTTTTGTTTGTTTGTTTTCTTTTGTACTTTTTTGTTTCATTTTTTGTTATGGTTTTTATTATTTTTCAGTAGGTTTCCTGCCCAGCCTAACATGGGGTTTGAACTCATGACCTTGGGAGGTCAAGTCCTAAGCTGAGATCAAGAATCAGAGGCTGGACTGAATGAGCCACCCTGGCCCACCCTAGCCATTGTTTTGATTATTAGTCCCATCCATGTGATTGACTATGCTGCTTCTGCCCTAAGTGGCCCACATCTTATTTGCTGTCATTCAAATCCTGCCATGCTTTTAAGTAAGAAGAGAAGGTTTTTAACTGTGTGCAGGAAATTCAAAACTGTATTTTTGATACCAGTATGAATCCAGGTTGTAAAATTACTGTAGTTTAGTACTGCTTTTGAGTTCAAGGTGGTGTGAAGGGCTTCCCTGTGCTAGCAGAAGGGGTAGGCCAAGTGTCCCAAAGGAACCTGACCACAGGCGTGTCTGGTAGTAATGATGGAGGGAAAATGACAAGGATGCTAGAAATGTGTTTTGAAAAGTTTGCCATGGTAGTAATAACAGATCAGAATTACATGTTATTAAAAGAATAAGAGATATTGTCTCTTAAGGTTGATATCATGTAGATACTGTGTAATAGAAATTATCTATTATACCTCAGCCTACATGCTATACCCATAATAACATTGATCCCATAGCCACAATCCCAACAAAGCCCACACTGTATCTGGCAGGTAGGATTTTCTCAAGGCCAGACCTTCAGGTAGGAAACCTTTTAAAGTATTGGTACTAGGGACATGATCTTGACTTTACCTATTTTACTGTTGACAAACTTGTATGGTCTTTGAGTGATGTATTTTGGGTTGATGCACATATTTTCTGGTTTTACTTAGCTAAGGGTATTTTCACGTACTATTCTTCTGTCCCACCCCCTTCCTGAAGTTTAAGAGAGATTGTACATTCTCCAAGTTGCCATTCTTACTGAAACTTCTCTATAGTCTAATCCAAATATTTTTATACTGTGTTTCTTTAAATGTGAAAATAGTGCCTTTACACCCAGCCCAAAGAGGTAGTTTCTCTAGAAAGAAGAACTTTCCTCTCTTTTTTCACTTGCTGTAACAGATGCTTATCTTTCATTGAAGGAACTAAATGAGCAGTTCAACAGTTAATCTCTTTCTTATATCTTATAAGCCCAATAGCAGTAAAAGAAATGTCTGACCTTGCCTATTTTTGAAAGAATGGGGAGTTAAACTACACCCTATAGCAATCAGGAATCAAAATCATTTCTTTTGTACTTCAAAAGTGTGTATGTGGTTAAAAAAAAACTGCTAATGAAAGCATTGCAGAGATTAGCTTTTGAAGTGGTGAGTAGCTTTCATTTATTTTCCTTCTGGCATTCCCTCTGCCTCCAGCTGAAATTTAGAACCTTAAAAATGTTGCTCTTCTGTGCAAAATTCAGTGGATGTTCTATCAAAGTGCATTTGGATTATCAAAGTTTTATTCTTATCTTGCAGCTCAGTATTCCTGAGAGAACACTAGTCGGATTATAATCAACAAGTCTGTGTCTTTTGCTTTCAAACTAGAACGTGGTTTCTTCTCTACAATCAGCCTATCTACCTGCACTGCTTACCTTTCTCCAGTTGCCCTGCAGGGAGATGGGTGCCCACACTGTGAAGCTAAGGGAGGTGGTGTTCACATCCGAAAAGCAGAAGAGCTGCCTTAGTTGTTGATTCAATGGGGAAGAGTCACACAGGAATTACCAGCAGGAAGAGCTACATGATGAGATTAGTAGATTCATAAAACTCAAATTTGGAAACGTTTTGCTGTATTATATTACCTAAAGCAGGAGGTTTAATATTTTTGCTGCTTGAATGACTCCTGAAATGGAAAAAAAAAAAAGGACACTAGTCATTACAGAGATGATTTTATTTCAACAGTCTTTCTCTTTCCTGTTTTTTTTAAAGATTTTATTTATTTATTTTAGAGAGAGAGCAAGCAGAGGGGCAGTGGGAGAGGGAGAGATAGAATCTCAAGCAGGCTTTCCACTGAGTGTGGAGCCCAACCTGGTGCTCTATCCCAGGACCCTGAGATCATAACATGAACTGAAACCAAGAGTCAGACACCTAGTAGACTGTGCTACCCAGGCACCCCAAGTCTTTTGCTTCTTGAATGTCATGAACTAGCACCAGTAAAATTTGCTTTTATATTATTTCACAGATATTATATCATTCTGAGGCCCTGTGGTTATTTGTTCCTGAAAACCTGTGTAACTTGAGATTTCTTAGTTGTCTCCTCAAAAAAATAATAAAATAAATAAATAAATAAATAAATAAACAATAATTCGGGGCACCTGGGTGGCTCAGTGGGTTAAGCCTCTGCCTTCAACTCAGGTCATGATCTCAGGGTCCTGGGATTGAGCCCTGCATCTGGCTCTCTGCTCAGCAGGGAGCCTATTTCCCTTTTCTCTCTCTGCCTGCCTCTCTGCCTACTCATGATCTCCATCAAATAACTAAATAAAATCTTTAATAATAATAATAATAATAATCCTGACACATTAAATTTAATCATGGTTTTGGCTTAATGTGATTTGATTCTATCTCCCTCTGCACCAGCTAGCATCTTGAGACAGATTTGGAAATTGCATGGTTTTATTTGGAAGCTTCGTTGACCCTCAAGTGTTCCATTATAATAACATTTATCCAAATACTAGAATGGCCAACTGGGGTTTGGAGTTCTATAATTTTCTGGGATTAGGATGAGATGACTAAACTTATATAAAGTGAGGGAATCAAAAGTCAACTTGAAATGTCTCAGAACTTGAAAGGTCTCATAGCATCTGGCATGGACCCTGTGCTCAGCCAGCTGGTACAATATGTGAAAAGTCCGTGACTGGGCAGAAGGGAGAAGGAGGAGCAAAGGCAGATGAATGTACTTTAAAGCAGAGCTTATTTGTGAAAGGCAAGGTCATAGGATTTTCCTGAGTGGTCTGGTGAGGCCTGAGTCTTGGATGAGTATGCCCCCTGAAGGGACAAGCATCGCTTGCTTGCTTGAATTGAGGACAGTGAAAATGGAGTTGTAAGAGATCCCTTCATCTTAAAATCTTGAAATCAAACCAACCTAACCACACATTTCACATTAGATGAGGCTAAAAGATGGTATAATTTAGTGAGTTGGCCCACAATTCCCCTGATGACTCATTTAGTTTTATCACCGTAGATTTCAGTTTTGACCTGAAACTGACCAGGATAATTAAACTGTCTAATCTCAAAAGGAAATAGGAGACCTAAGAAGGACTGTGTCTAGGTATTGGTGTATTGAATAACTTTATATTTTCCTACTATAAGATTTGAGGTAAAATACAAGAAATCATAAGACCCAGCATCCTGAGTTTTGAACAAAATAAATTGATACTGAATTTTCTACTCTCTTTCCTTCCTGCAACCCTTCTTCCCAAACACATGCACAAGTGTGTGCACACATGCACACACACATAAACACACACACACACATCACGTGTGTATGCACGTGTTCGCCCATGAATTGATAGTTTCTATACCATAACCACCTCAGATAATAGATGAAAAAGTAATTTCTCTGATATCATGTAAATGAAATGAACCCAAGAAGTTTAATTTTAATGAGTAGGTACATTAAGATCTTGGCACTTTTATTTAGGACTGTGTATACACTGTTACTTTCTAGTTTCATCAAGAACAAATTAACAGAAGAATTCAAGATTTTATAAATTGCTGTACTGAGAATCAAGGGTACTTTAACAAAATATGTCTTCCCTCCCTCAGGGATCTGTGAGAACTCTGGCAATTTTAAATTAAAGTCTCCTTTCAGACAAGTTTCCATGGTCATGGATAGTAGTTAGGGGCCTTCATATTCTCATTATGTGTGTTTCTCATACATAAAGGACATTCTTTCAGAAGTCTTTTAACATTTGCTGAAGTTTTAATGTGTTTGCTTAACTACATGCTTATTTTAATAATACAAACAAGGTTGCTAAATATTACCAAAGAAAATAATCTGAAATACCAGCATCTATAGATAGGCTGATACATAGGTTCAGTTGCAACACAGGATCGTATTGCTTTAGTTATTGGGACTTTATAATATTACTTCATGTCCGATAGGGCAATTAACCCTCCTCAGTCTTCTATTTAAAATATTAAGGCTGATACCAACTGTTTTTGGAAATGCAAAATAGTTTGTTTCATTTCTGGGAATGAATTATGTTCATATATGTATGTGTATACATGCATATTTATATATATTTATAATAATGAGCTCGGTCACTCATTTAGTCAGTTATTTTACATCTTCTCATAGACTAGATGCAATTTTTTCTTTCCTTTTTTAATTAATTAATTTATTTATTTTAGAGAGAAAGTAGGAGCCAGGCCAGGAGCAGAGGGAGGAGGAGAGAAGGGGGAAAGAATCTCAAGCAGACTCCACCCTGAGCAGGGCTCCATCTTCTCATGACCCTGAGATTGTGATCTGAGCCAAAACAAAGAAGTCTGATGCTTAAAAGATTGAGTCACCCAGTTGCCCTGGATGAATTTTTTCTTAATCCTACATATTTATATTTTGGGTTGCTACCATTAATTGACAAGTTTGTTGTTGTTGATTTTTGCTTATGTTTTAATTATTCACTTATTCAATTAACATCTATGGAATGCTTTCCAGACATTGGACATCATTTAATTGTAGAGAAGAGGCAATCTTCTTTTTAGCTTAGGAAAGTGATTTTTTTTTTAATTCATTGTAAAAACTGTCCTTTGCTGAATCACACTTTTTTTTAAAAAGGAGGTTTTTCAGTTGTCTCTCTCAGGCTGTAATTTACCCATATTTCCACTTTCTACAAAATGAATGTTTTTTTCCATTCTCTTTCTTTCTTTCTGTTGCTTGATAGCAATGATACTTACCAAACCTCTATATTAGTAGACATTTTTACTTTAATAATGATGGTTCCTATTATTCACGTATCTGGCTTTTAAGACACACATATACACATTTCTTTTCTCCATCCCCCCTTCCAGGGCACACACTTAAGCACAGGTATGTGTTTATGATCTGACTCAATTTTTTCACTTTATCTAGTCCTTGCTGGGGCCTAACTTCATATTAACATACATGTAACTTATTAACAGATTTCCTCTTCATTATTGTTAAAATTGTTATACATTTACTAGGTATTTACCAAGCTCCAAACTCTGTTCCAAACCATTGCTTGATGGTATCACTGAATGCTCCCCACCAACTAGATTGAAGTTGTAGGTGTCCGCAGAGACTCCGGGAATCCCTCAGGGGTTAGACTTGTGACTGTGTCTGTAGTTGTATCTACCCTGAGCTTCCTGGGTTCAGATTTTAAAGTCATGTGACCGGAAACAGTCAACTTAACATCTTCAATCTTGGTGTTCTCATCTCTAAAAAGGACACAAAAGGCACATTTATTTTAATGACATAAAAATTAAACGAGTGGAGGAGTCAAGATGGCGGAGAAGTAGCAGGCTGAGACTATATCAGGTAGCAGGAGATCAGCTCGATAGCTAATCTAAACATTACAAACACCTACAAATCCAATGGGAGATCGAAGAGAAGAAGAACAGCAATTCTAGAAACAGAAAATCAACCACTTTCTGAAAGGTAGGACTGGCGGAGAAGTGAATCTAAAATGACGGGAAGATAGACCGCGGGGGGAGGGGCCGGCTCCCGGCAAGGGGCGGAGCAACAGAGCACAAAATCAAGACTTTTACAAGTCTGTGCCACTGAGGGACTTTGCTCCAGAGGCTAAACCGGGGTGAAGCCCACGCGGGGTCAGCGTGGCCCCAGGTCCTGCAGGGTCACAGAATGATCGGGGCTGTCGGAGTGTCGCAGAGCTCACAGGTGTTAAAACGGAGAAGCTGGCTACAGAGACAGAGCCGAGGACTGAACTCTCAGCTCGGGGTTACCTTGAACTGGTGGCGGGCTGGGTGAGCTCGGCGCGGCTAGAGGCTGGGGATATGGGAGTGATTGGTTGCTGTCCTCTGGGGGTGCACTGTGGAGTGGGGCCCCAGGCTCTTGGATCCTCTGGGCCGGAGACTAGGAGGCCGCCATTCTCATTCCCGTCCTCCAGAACTCTATGGAAAGCGTTCAGGGAACAGAAGCTACCAAAAGCAAACTGGATCGGATTACTTAATCCAGCCCCTGGTAAGGGCGGTGCAATTCCACCTCAGGCAAAGACCCTGGAGAGTCAGTACAACAGGCCCCTCACCCAGAAGATCAACAAAATATCCAGCCAGGACAAAGTTCATCTATCAAGGAAAGCAGGAATGGGGCACCTGGGATCGAGTCCCGCATCAGGCTCTCAGCTCTGCAGGGAGCGTGCTTCCTCCTCTCTCTCTGCCTGCCTCTCTGCCTACTTGTGATCTCTGTCTGTCAAATAAATAAATTAAAAAAATTCTTTATCAAGGAAAGCAGGTTTAATACCAACGACAGCAGCATAATTCCAGAGGAGGAGAAAGCAAAGCACGGAACTCATGGCTTTTTCCCCATGATTCTTTAGTCTTGAAGTTAATTCACTTTTTTTTTTCAATTTTTTTCTTTCTTTTTTCTTCTGCTAAAATTTTTAAAATTTTTTACCCTTTTCTTCTTGAACGTTTTTTAACTAGTTTATCTAAAATATATTTTTTTCTTTCTTTTTTGTACTTTTTAATTATTTCTTTTATTTTTTAAATTTTTTTCTTTTTTTTTTTCTGAACCTGCTTTTAGCCCCTTTGTCCCACCCACAATTTGCGGTCTCATCTGACTTGGTTACAGTGAATTTTTCTGGGGTCTTTGCCACAATTTTAGTATTTTATTTGATCCTTCATATCCTCTTATCTAGACAAAATGACAAGGAAGAAAAAATCACCACAAACAAAAGAACAAGAGGCAATACCGAAGGCTAGGGACCTAATCAACACAGCCATTGGTAATATAGAAGACCAAATGACAGAGAATAAAGAAGCAGAGCAAAAAGGGACAAACAGCTACTGGACCACGAGGGGAGAATTCGAGAGATAAGTGACACCATAAGACAAAACAACATTAGAATAATTGGGATTCCAGAAGAAGAAGAAACAGAAAGGGGAGCAGAAGGTCTATTGGAGAGAATTATTGGAGAGAATTTTCCTAATATGACAAAGGGAACAAGCATCAAAATACAGGAGGTGCAGAGAACCCCCCTCAAAGTCAACAAGAATAGGTCCACACCCCGTCACCTAATAGTAAAATTTACAAGTCTTAGTGACAAAGGGAAAATCCTGAAAGCATTTGGGAAAAGAAGTCTGTAACATACAATGGTAAAAATATTAGATTGGCAGCAGAATTATCCACAGAGACCTGGCAGGCCAGAAAGAGCTGGCATGATATATTCAGAGCAATCAACGAGAAAAGCATGCAGCCAAGAATACTCTATCCAGCTAGGATATCCTTGAAAATAGAAGGAGAAATAAAAAGCTTCCAGGACAAACAAAAACTGAAAGAATTTGCAAACACCAAAACAGCTCTACAGGAAATCTTGAAAGGAGTCTTCTAAGCAAAGAGAGAGCCTAAAAGTAGTAGATCAGAAAGGTACAGAGACAATATACAGTGACAGTCACCTTACAGGCTAATAATGGCACTAAATTCATATCTCTCAAGAGTTACCCTGGATGTTAATGGGCTAAATGTCCCAATCAAAAGACACAGGGTATCAGAATGGATAAAAAAACAAAACCCATCAGTATGTTGCCTACAGGAAACTCATTTTAGATCCGAAGACACCTCCAGATTTAAAGTAAGGGGGTGGAAAACAATTTACCATGCTAATGGGCAACAGTAGAAAGCTGGGGTGGCAATCCTTATAGCAGATCAATTAGATTTTAAGTCAAAGACAATAATAAGACATGAAGAAGGACACTATATCCTACTCAAAGGGTCTGTCCAACAAGAAGATCTAAGAATTTTAAATGTCTATGCCCCTAACGTAGGAGCAGCCAACTATATCAACCAATTAATAACAAAATCAAAGAAACACATCAATAATAATACAATAATAGTAGGGGACTTGAACACTCCCCTCACTGAAATGGACAGGTCATTCAAGCAAAAGATCAACAAGGAAATAAAGGCCTTCAATAACGCACTGGACCAGATGGACATCACAGATATATTCAGAACATTTCATCCCAAAGTAAGAGAATACACATTCTTCTCTAGTGCACATGGCACATTCTCCACAATAGATCACATCCTGGGTCACAGATCAGGTCTCAACCGGTATCAAAAGACTGGGATCATTCCTTGCATATTTTCAGACCACAATACTCTGAAGCTAGAACTCAATCACAAGAGGAAAGCTGGAAACAACCCAAATACATGGAGACTAAAGACTAAACATCATCCTTTTAAAGTATGAATGGGTCAACCAGGAAATTAGAGAAGAATTGAAAAAATTCATAGAAACAAATGATAATGAAAACACAGCGGTTCAAAATCTGTGGGACACAGAAAAGGCAGTCCTGACAGGAAAATACATAGTGGTACAAGCCTTTATCAAGAAACAAGAAAGGTCTCAGGTACACAACCTAACCCTACACCTAAAGGAACTGGAGAAAGACAGGAAAGAAACCCTAAACCCAGCAGGAGTAGAGAAATCATAAAGATCGGAGCAGAAATCAATGAAATAGAAACAAACAAACAAACAAAAAAAAAATAGAAAAAAATCAATGAAACTAGGAACTGGTTCTTTGAAAGAATCAATAAGATTGATAAACCCCTGGCCAGACTTATCAAAAAGAAAAGAGAAAGGACACAAATAAATACAATCATGAATTAAACAGGAGAGATCACAACTAACACCAAAAAAAAAAAAAAATACAGACAATTATAAGAACATAAGAACATACTATGAGCAACTCTATGCCAACAAATTAGACAATCTGGAAGAAATGGATGGATTCCTAGAGACATAGAAACTACCACAACTGACCCAGGAAGAAATAGAAAACCTGAACAGGCCCATAACCAGTAAGGAGATTGAAACAGTCATCAAAAATCTCCAAGCAAACAAAAGCCCAGGGCCAGACCGCTTCCCGAGGGAATTATACCAAACATTTAAAGAAGAATGAATTCCTATTCTTCCTGAAACTGTTCCAAAGAATAGAAATGGAAGGAAAACTTCCAAACTCATTTTAAGAGGCCAGCATCACCTTTATCCCAAAACCAGACAAGGATCCCACCAAAAAAGAGAACTACAGACCAATATCCTTGATGAACACAGATGCAAAAATTCTCACCAAAATACTAGCCAATAGGATTCAACAGTACATTAAAAGGATTATTCACCACGACCAAGTGGGATTTATTCCAGGGCTGCAAGGTTGGTTCAACATCCACAAATCAATCAATGTGATACAGCACATTAATAAAAGAAAGAACACAACCATATGATACTCTCAATAGATGCTGAAAAAGCATTTAACAAAGTACAGCATCCCTTCCTGATCAAAACTCTTCAAAGTGTAGGGATAGAGGGCACATACCTCAATATTATCAAAGCCATCTATGAAAAACCCACCGCAAATATCATTCTCAATGGAGAAAAACTGAAAGCTTTTCCGCTAAGGTCAGGAACACGGCAGGGATGTCCATTATCACCACTGCTATTCAACATAGTACTAGAAGTCCTAGCCTCAGCAATCAGACAACAAAAAGAAATTAAAGGCATCCAAATTGGTAAAGAAGAAGTCAAACTATCACTCTTCGAAGATAATATGATACTATATGTGGAAAACCTAAAAGACTCCAGTCCAAAACTGCTAGAACTTGTACAGGAATTCAGTAAAGTGTCAGGATATAAAATCAATGCACAGAAATCAGTTGCATTTCTGTACACCAACAACAAGACAGAACAAAGAGAAATTAAGGAGTCCATCCCATTTACAATTGCACCCAAAACTATAAGATACCTAGGAATAAACCTAACCAAAGAGACTAAGAATCTATACACAGAAAATTATAAAGTACTCACGAAAGAAATTGAGGAAGACACAAAGAAATGGAAAAATGTTCCATGCTCCTGGATTGGAAGAATAAATATTGTGAAAATGTCCATGCTACCTAAAGCAATCTACACATTTAATGCAATCCCTATCAAAATACCATCCATTTTTTTCAAAGAAATGGAACAAACAATCCTAAAATTTATATGGAACCAGAAAAGACCTCGAATAGCCAAAGGAATATTGAAAAAGAAAACCAAAGTTGGTGGCATCACAATTCCGGACTTCAAGCTCTATTACAAAGCTGTCATCATCAAGACAACATGGTACTGGCACAACAACAGACACATAGATCCGTGGAACAGAATAGAGAGCCCAGAAATCGACCCTCAACTCTATGGTCAACTAATCTTCAACAAAGCAGGATAGAATGTGCAATGGAAAAAATACAGCCTCTTCAATAAATGGTGCTGGGAAAATTGGACAGCCACATGCAGAAAAATGAAATTGGACCACTTCCTTACACCACACACGAAAATAGACTTAAAATGCATGAAGGACCTCAATGTGAGAAAGGTATCCATCCAAATTCTTGAGGAGAACACAGGCAGCAACCTCTTCGACCTCAGCTGCAGCAACATCTTCCTAGGAACCTCGGTAAAGTCAAGGGAAGCAAGGGCAAAAATGAACTATTGGGATTTCATCAAGTTCAAAAACTTTTGCACAGCAAAGGAAACAGTTAATCAAACAAAAAGACAAGTGACAGAATGGGAGAAGATATTTGCAAACGACATATCAGATAAAGGGCTTGTATCCAAAATCTATAAGGAATTTAGCAAACTCATCACCCAAAGAACAAACAATCCAAACAAGAAATGGGCAGAAAACATGAACAGACATTTCTGCAAAGAAGACATCCAGATGGCCAACAGACACATGAAAATTTCTGCACAACACTTGGCATCAGGTAAATACAATTCGAAACCACAATGAGACATCACCTCACACCAGTCAGAATGGCTAAAATGAACAAGTCAGGAAATGACAGATGCTGGCGAGCATGCGTAGAAAGGGGAACCCTCCTCCACTGTTGGCGGGAATGTAAGCTGGTGCATCCACTCTGGAAAACAGCATGGAGGTTCCTCAAAATATTGAAAATAGACCTACCCTATGACCCAGCAATTGGACTACTGGGTATTTGCCCTAAAGATACAAACATAGTGATCTGAAGGGGCACGTGCACCCGAATGTTTATAGCAGTAATGTCTACAATAGCCAGACTATGGAAAGAACCTAGATGTCCATCAACAGATGAATGGATAAAGAAGATGTGGTATATATACACAATGGAATACTATGCAGCCATCAAAAGAAATGAAATCTTGCCATTTCTGACAATGTGGATGGAACTGGAGGGTATCATGCTTAGTGAAATAAGTCAATCTGAGAAAGACAAGTATCATGTGATCTCCCTTATATGAGGACGTGGAGAGGCAACATGGGGCCTTAGGGGGATATGAGAAGAATAAATGTAACAAGATGGGATTGGAGGGAGAGAAACCATAAGTGACTCTTAATCTCACAAAACAAACTGGGGGTTTCTGGGTGAGGTGGGGTTGGGAGAATCGGAGGGGGTTATGGACATTGGGGAGGGTCTGTGCTATGGTGAGTGCTGTGAAGTGTGTAAACCTGGTGTTTCACAGACCTGTACCCCTGGGGATAAAAATACATTATATGTTTATCAAAAAAAAAAAAAAAAAGATGAATACCCAACTTTTGTAGCAACATGTACAGGACTGGAAGTGATTATGCTGAGTGAAATAAGTCAAGCAGAGAGAGTCATGTATCATATGGTTTCACTTATTTGTGGAGCATAACAAATGACATGGAGGACATTGGGAGATGGAGAAGAGAAGGAAGGTGAGGGAAATTGGAAAGGGAGGAGAACTATACGAGACTATGGACTCTGAAAAACAACCTGAGCGTTTTGAAGTGGCGGGGGTGGGAGGTTGGGGGAACCAGGTTGTGGGTAATAGGGAGGGCACGTATTGTATGGAATACTGGGTGTTGTGCAAATACAATGAATACTGTTACGCTGAAAATAAATTAATAAATAAAATATGAACTGAAAAAAAATAAATGATAAAATGCAAGCAATTATCATAGAAATTATTTTGGTTATTAGTGGTGTTGGTAAAGATGAAGCATTTGTCCAAAGTCCTAGAGTCAATAATGGGAGAGAGGAAAATAGCCTGATTCGAATGCTCAAGGTCTTCTACTCTTTATTGGCTAATGTTGCTGGACTCCATTCTCAGTCTGCTATTTTGTGTATTTTTAATTGTTTGAATACTTCATAATCAGGAGAATTTTTTTAAGTTTTTTTTTTTTTATTTGACAGATAGAGATCACAAATCGGCAGAGAGGCAGGCAGATAGAGAGAGAGGAGGAAACAGGCTCCTTGCTGAGCAGAGAGCCTGATGTGGGGCTCGATCTCAGGACCCTGGGATTATGAACTGAGCTGAAGGCAGAGGCTTTAACCCACTGTGCCACCCAGGTGCCCCTTTAAGGAGAATTTTTAACTGTGCATTAACAAGACCACATTCTAAGAAGTCATGTGAATATGCACACACATCACATAACACACCCTCCTTAATGCTTATCACACGGTTACACCTCCCCCCTCAGATACCCCTTCTGAATTCTGTGTGTTCCCAGAGTCATGGATTGTCTTGCTCTCTGAGAATATACTTCTGATTCTGCCATTGTTATGGGAGTATCCTCTATTGTTGTTGAAATACCTACTGTGCCTTCTTTAGCCTTTGAATCATGAGTGGGAGCACCACTCCTGTCATTATTACCAGCTGAATGACTTATGCTTTTAGTGATGAGCATATCATCTGTTGTGAGGACATCCCTGCCATATGGCCATAGAAATGGAAATAATCCAGAAAACTTCTGTCTTTTAATATTGTTTTGTACAAACAGAGATCCTGAGAACTTGAGGCCAAAGTAAGTTTGTTCAACCTCAATTCAAATATTGCCATTTTGTTAATTTTATCCTATTGACATTCTTATAGATTTGTTATCATTCACCATTTTAGCAATGTTTTCCTGCTTTGAAATACAAACACTATTCCAAAGAGTTTAGTTTCATTCTAGGTAAAGTGAAGTAAGAGTTGACAGGTTTCCCTTCCAGAATGAAAGTAGGCCTCCTGGGAAGCCTTTTGTAAGCTGAAATGTTGTGAAGCAAAGAATATCCCATTTCCTAAAAGTTCACCTTATGCCACTTAGCTTTTACAAAAGACTTGCGTTAGTCAGTTTCAAGTTACTGTGTTAATGCAGGTCTTTAATAAAAGTATAGTGGTGTAACAGGAACTTTCAGAAAATGAGGGTTACTGTATTACAATTCAGTGGTTGAAAATTCCTATTTTGGGGACTGGAGTTTGTTCGCTTTAGTGCTTTTGGTATAAAATACTCATGCTATACAATAAAACCAATACTTTTGTTGCTATTGGTAAAGAAGAAATGTTGTCTCTCCTATTCAGAGAAGGGAAAGACAGGGAAGGAAAACATGAACGTTTATTTTCATAGTCTTTCAAATTGGAAGAAAGATGAAGTCCTTGAAGGATCATGTTTTTAAGAATTAATAAAACTAAGCAAATTTTAATCAAATCATAGGTGTCCATTGATAGGATTCTCCTAATGATTAAATTTTTTTTCTGAAAATTGCCCTTTTTTAGTTGCCTAAATCATTTGCAAGAAGAAAGTGCCCATGCCTTTCCTTGCTTGAACAAACTGGAAAAATATATTATTATTACTGAATTCTAAATAGGAATAAATGAATGGTTTGCTTTGTTTTCACGAACTTAATGACATTTGGGAATGTCACAGTGATCAAAAAAAGGCCTTGTTTTTATTAAATAGTTTCAATGCTTTGAAACTGGAGCTCAGTCACAAGGAAAAGTTTGGAAGGAACTCGAACACCTGAAAGCTAAGGACTACCTTGCTTAAGAATGCTTGGATCAACCAGGAGATCAAAGAAGAACTTAAACAATTCATGGAAACCAATGAGAATGAAGAAACCTCGGTCCAACACCTATGGGATACAGGAATGTTGGTTCTAAGGGGGAAATATATAGCCATCCAAGCCTCCATCAAAAAAATTGAAAAACCCAGAATACACCAGCTGTCTCTACACCTTAAAGAACTGGAGAATCAACAAAAAATCAAACCAACTCCACATGCAAGAAGGGAAATAATCAAGATTAGAGCAGAGATCAATGAGGAAGAAAACAGAGATACAGTAGAACATATAAATGAAACTAGAAGCTGGTTTTTTGAAAGAATCAATAATATCAATAAACCATTGGCCACACTAATCCAAAAGAAAAGAGAGAAAGCCCAAATTAATAAAATTATGAATGAAAAGGGAGAGATCACAATGAACACCAAGGAAATAGAAACAATCATCAGAAACTATTACCAACAGTTATATGCCAAAAGCTAAGCAACCTAGATGAAATGGATGCATTTCTGGAAAACTATAAACTCCCCAAATTGAACCAGGAAGTAATTAACAGCCTGAATAGACTGATATCTAGTAACAAGATTGAAACAGTGATCAAAAACCTCCCACAAAACAAGAGCCCAGGACCTGACGGATTCCCTGGGGAATTCTACCAAACTTTCAAAGAAGAAATAACACCAATTCTCTGAAGCTGTTCCAAAAAAATGAAGCAGAAGGAAAACTTCCAGACTCTTTTTATGAAGCCAGCATTACCCTGATCCCCAAACCAGGCAAAGACCCTACCAAAAAGGAGAATTTCAGGCCAATATCACTGATGAATATGGATGCAAAGATTCTCAACAAGATCCTAGCAAACAGGATCCAACAGCACATTAAAATGATTATCCACCATGACCAGGTGGGATTCATCCCAGGGTTGCAAGTTTGGTTCAACATTTGCAAATCAATCAATGTGATAGAACAAATCAATAAGAGAAGAGAGAAGAACCACATGGTCCTCTCAATTGATGCAGAAAAAGCATTTGACAAAATCCAGCACCCGTTCCTGATGAAAACGCTTCAAAGTATAGGGATAGAGAGAACGTTCCTGAACTTCATAAAACCTATCTATGAAAGACCCACGACAAATATCATCCTCAATGGGAAAAAGCTTGCAGCCTTCCCGTTGAGATCAGGACCACGACAAGGATGCCCACTCTCACCACTCTTGTTCAACATAGAATTAGAAGTCCTAGCAACGACAATCAGACAACAAAGTGAAATAAAATGTATCCAAATTGGCAATGAAGAAGTCAAACTCTCTGTCTTCGCAGATGACATGATTCTTTATATGGAAAACTCCAAAGACTCCACACCCAAACTACTAGAACTCATACAGCAATTCAGTAACGTGACAGGATACAAAGTCAATGTACAGAAATCAGTGGCTTTCTTACACACTAAAAATGAAAATACAGAAAAGGAAAATAGAGAATCGATTCAATTTACTATAGCACCAAGAATCATAAGATACCCGGGAATAAACCTAACCAAAGAGGTAAATGATCTGTACTTGAGGAACTACAGAACACTCATGAAAGAAATTGAAGTAGACACAAAAAATGGAAGACAATTCCATGCTCTAGGATCGGAAGAATAAACATTGTTAAAATGTCTATACTTCTTAGAGAAATCTATACTTTTTTTTTTAATTTTTTATTTCTTTGACAGAGAGAAATCACAACTAGGCAGAGAGGCACGCAGAGAGAGAGGAGGAAGCAGGCTCCCTGCCAAGCAGAGAGCCCGATGCGGGGCTCGATCCCAGGATCCCGGGACCATGACCTGAGCTGAAGGCAGAGGCTTTAACCCACTGAGCCACCCAGGCGCCCCGAGAAATCTATACTTTTAATGCCATTCCAGTAAAAATTCCACCAGTATTTTTCAACGAGCTGGAGCAAGTAAACCTAAAATTTGTATGGAATCAGAAGAAACACCGAATTGCTAAGGAAATGTTGAAAAACAAAAACAAAACTGGCGGCATCACATTACCTGATTTTAAGCTTTACTACAAATCTGTGATCACCAAGACAGCATAGTATTGTCATAAAAACAGACACATAGACCAGTGGAATATAGTAGAAAGCCCAGGTATTGACCCTCAACTCTATGGTTAAATAATCTTCGACAAAGCAGGAATAAATATACAGTGGAAAAAGACAGTCTCTTCAATAAATGGTGCTGGGAAAACTGGACAGCTATATGTAGAAGAATGAAACTCGACCATTCTCTTACACCGTACACCAAGATAAACTCAAAATGGATAAAAGACCTCAACATGAGACAGGAATCCATCAGAATCCTAGAGGAGAACATAGGCAATAACCACTTTTATATCAGCCACAGCAACTTCTTTCAAGTTATGTCTCCAAAGGGGCGCCTTGTTGGCTCAGTTGGTTAAAGCCTCTGCCTTTGACTCAGGTCATGATCCCAGGGTCCTGGGATCGAGCCCCACATCAGGCCCTCTGCTCCATGGGGAGCCTGCTTCCTCCTCTCTCTCTGCCTGCCTAGTTGTGATTTCTCTCTGTCAGATAAATAAAATATTTAGGAAAAAAAAAAGATTATGGCTGAGATTTGATATTGATTAAAAAAGAAGATATGTCTCCAAAGGCCAAGGAAACAAAAATGAAAATGAACTTTTGGGACTTCATCAAGATCAAAAGCTTCTGCACAGCAAATAAACAGTCAATAAATCAAAAAGGCAACCCACGGAATGGGAGAAGATATTTGCAAATGACAGTACAGACAAAAGGTTGATCCAGGATCTATAAAGATCTCCTCAAACTCAACACATACAAAACAGATTATCATATCAAAAAATGGGCAAAAAATATGAACAGACACTTCTCCAACGAAGACATACAAATGGCTATCAGACACATGAAAATATGTTCATCATCACTAGCCATCAGGGAGATTCAAATTCAATCACATTGAGATATCACCTTACACCAGTTAGAATAGCCAAAATTAGCAAGACAGGAAACAACATTTGTTGGAGAGGATGTGGAGAAAGGGGAACCCACTTACAATGTTGGTGGGAATGCAGGTTGGTGCAGCCACTTTGGAGAACAGTGTGGATATTCCTCAAGAAATTCAAAATAGAGCTTCCCTATGACCCTGCAATTGCACTACTTGGTATTTACCCCAAAGATACAGATGTAGTGAAAGAAAGAGCCAACTGTACCACAATGTTTATAGCAGCAATGTCCATGGTCGCCAAACTGTGGAAAGAACCAAGATGCCCTTCAACGGACAAATGGATAAGGAAGATGTGGTACATATACACGATGCAGTATTAAGCCTCCATCAGAAAGGATGAATACCCAACTTTTTAGCAACATGGACGGGACTGGAAGAAATTATGCTGAGTGAAATAAGTCAAGCAGAGAGAGTCAAGTATCATATGGTCTCACTTATTTGTGGAGCATAACAAATAACATGGAGGACATGGGGAGATGGGGAGGAGAAGGGGGTTGTAGGAAAGTGGAAGGGGATGTGAACCATGAGAGACTATGGACTCTGAAAAACAACCTGAGTGTTTTGAAGGGGTGGGGGTAGGAGGTTGGGGAACCAGGTGATGGGTAATAGGGAGGGCACAGATTGTATGGGACACTGGGTATGGTGCAAAAATAATGAATTCTGTTGCATTGAAAATAAATTAAATAAATAACAAAAAAGAAAGGAAGACCTGGATTCAAATGATAGCTTACTTAATGATAGTGAACCAGTGTGTGTTTTCAGTGAAACAGGAGGATCCTTCACTTGACCTCCAGTCTATTCCTGTGCCTCTGCTTGTGTAATCTGTATCACAGTGAGTCCCTCCTCACCTGGTGGTCAGCACAGTGTTTGGAACCAGAACACAGAGAAACCTTTTCAGAGAAACTTATGAGGATGGCACTTGGTGGAGGCATTAAAACTGCTCCTGATTGGACATATGGTTCCTACAGCTCTAGAGCATATCACAGAAGAATCACTTTGATGTGCAACTATCAGCAAGTGGCTGGCCAGGGCTCCAAAATATCACTGCATTGATTAGAATAAACAAGCCCTCTTAACTCACTCCCTCATTCTACTCTTACATAATTTGTGAAATGTAAATAGGTTTCAATATTCACTTGACTCACAGAGGGACAGAACTATCCATAACTTGATCTCTGAAGACCAGACCTATGTATGATCTTCCTATCCTGGTGAACAAAGTGTTACAGCTGGAGGCTTTGCACTAATTCTGAGAACTGAAAGCCTGTAGGCTGCTGAAATTGACAGTTTTAGCTTGTAGAAATCTGTGCATAGCGTGGAGCTAGTTAAAAGTAATACATTGTGTGTACTCTATTTTCTAAATTTTTAAACCTTTAAGGCACTGTGAAGGATCAGAATAAATTTTTCATATGAAAATTACCTCTAGATTGTCCATGTTAAATCTAGAAAAATTCTATTTTGAAAAAAAGATTTTAAAATCCTATCTATACAATTCATACTTTTCTTTCTGTGAAATGTCTCTCATGTTCTGTTGCATGAAAAATGATGTTGAAATAAAGTTAATTCCAAATAGAATGACTGTCTCTGATTTATTTAGCACAGGTAATAATTCCTTTATTTTGATGGATAATTAAGCATTTTTTAATAGAAGGATCTGTTTTTCCTCTATCCCTATTAAAACATGAGGAAGATATCTAAAGGTTATTTCTGTGAAGGTGTTCTAATTTAGAAACCTTCCTAGCTGTCTGTCCAAAGTTCTACTCCTTCCATGATAGCAACTAATCTAAAACTTTAATTTTCTACAGATATCAGGGCTCTTTTAAAAAGATAAAAAAAATCCACCTGTGTTTAAAAATTCACAATAAACAAGATGTCCTATAGCCTTTCAGTGGTCAAGATCTGCTGAATATTTAAATACGTTGAGAATATTTAAAATAATATCTCTTAAAACCAGAACATGGCACAGTATCATTCAGACCAAACAACTGGGTAATGGTTAAAATAGTGTGTCTTTAGAATTATGGCTTTTAAATGTTGTAAAGTTCAGAGATGATTTTTGTTAGCAGGTTGTCTTATATTATTCAGATGTTCAGCTCAGGCAGATCTATTTTGAGATTGTATTGGACACTGACAGGAGGAGGAAGGAGGTGCTCTCTATTTGAAGAAAATGCATACAACTATAGATCATATACATCATTAAACACTGACTTCCCTGGTGAATGGAAAATAAGGCAGTGTAATGTTTACTGCAAAAGGCAGAATAAACTAGTCCTCTCCTTATTATCAGCTAGACAAGCTTTCTAGTTGTAAACCTCTAGTGAGTCACGGTGGTTACAGTAGAGACTTGGGTTGGTGAGCCAAACCCTGTTTTCAGTCTCTTATCTGCTACCTGTGAGCTTGAGCAAATCCCTCCCTGTTTTTCAGTCCTGGCATCTTACATTACAAAAGAACAAGTCAAGTCTCCAGGGTTCCTTGTAAAGTGTTCAGTTGCTAATATTGTAATTTCTCATTATTACTTAGTAGGCTTTTACAAGATGGCCCCACTATTTTAAATTGTCAAAAATTAATGATGAAAGTAGTTTTAGGACCAAAGCAAAAGCGAGGTTCCAAGGCATCTGTGAAAGAGGGCAGTAAAATTTCCCAAATATTAAAACTTGTAGAAAGGTGTAAGGGCCTATTTAGACAGAGCTGTTCCACCTTGGTTGAACAGCCATTTTGTAGTTTATGCAGTAAAACTTAAACTGACCCTGCCCCCCACCAGGGGATTTACTTAAAGCAAGTCTGGGAAACCAGTAAAATGTGGTCAACCTGTCCCTGATAACAGAGCCCAAATACAAGGGCGGGTCAGGTCAGGTGGAAATAATACAGTCCGAATGCAGGGATGAGTCGGGCCAGGTGGAGTCATCCAATCAGTGGGCCTCTAATACTGTCTCCCTAGCTACCAAGGAGTGTGGGCCCACCTTTTGGGCACCTTTTGGGTGCCAATTCTGACCAAGGTGATAGGCTAGTTCAAATAGCTACTATGTGGTGAATTGTAATTCAATTGGCCACCCGTGTGTGACCTAGCATGACTGTGCAGCTTTCTCTGCGTGTTATAATCTCATTGGCCATCTGTGTGTGGCCAGGCTTAACCACATGGCCTTTGCTCTATAAAAGGCAGGGAGGGGTCGCCCTCCCTCTAAGAGGCAGTCCCAAAAGGTGAGTTTGATTCTCAATGCTTGGCATGAAATAAAGCTTTGCTTGACCTTTGCTTTGTATCAGTCTCCTTCCTTTGACCACGGACCTAACAAAAGTGTTTCCACAGACAATGGGTTGGGATTATTCTGAACCACACCTTCATTGCTCTTCCATCTCAGAAAATGTTTGGTTTCTCTCAGGACCGGCAGGAACTGCCTTTTGAAATAGCTTCTCCTTTCAGTAGCTGCTATCACTTCTCTCAGTACCAGAGCCATGAATGATGGGTCCTGAAGACCAGAATTTCCATCCCCCTGCTGGAGCCATTCATCTCACTGCTGGGATTCTGCATACACTACTAGGGCTCCAGGCCCCTGTTAAGTCTCTCTCAGTGCTCTTTCCTCATTCCCTATGTGTTGTACAAGCTCAGTCACCTGGACAGAATTTAAATGGTATTTTTCGACCTCCTGCTTTGGCAGAATACTAACTTTTCCCTGAGTGCTGATCAGTTATCTGTATTTTCTGCAACACCCTCAATTATCATTGAAAGATGTTAAGGGTTGAATTTTCTTACCTGCAGTAGAGAAAGAAAATCAGAAGAAAACTTTCTTTTAGTCAGTAAAGCTGAAGTTGAGTACACATCATCACTGTAAGGGAAGGGAGTGTTTCAGTCTTCGCACCACACTGACTCCCTCCAGCAGCCTAAACTGGGTTTTCTGATTCTTTGAAAGAATAGTAGCTTTGTCTCTGTGTTTGGAATTGTCCAGAAAAGATAATGTTGTGGGCTGCTCAAAAAATTTTCTCTCCATTAATGAAGCTCTCTTTGACTTTGCATATAGTCAGTTGAGTCAAAATCATTCTGTTATGTTTCTGATTTGTTGTCATTGTTATTGTCTTGCTCTGGTCTGTATCGTCTCTTGTATGTCACTGGACCTAAAATACTAGCTTAATGGAGGAGTGGATGAGTGAAGGAACATCTGCCATCTTGCCATGGAAAAATAGAACAATTTTGTTCCATTTTGTTCTATCACGGATTTTGCATAGTGGGATAAAGTAGTAAGAACTTCTTAATATTTATATTTTTGGTTAATTTTAAACACATTCATAGAGAAAGGAAATCCTTACAGATGTGGTTATAAATACAGTTTTTCATCTCTTGTTTAGAAAACACTTTGTGTCTGCCCTTGTGTAAGAGATCAGTGAAATCCCCCAAATTAAGCACTTCATGCTCATCAAATAGAAAACAAGGCTGTAGCCTAGTAACCTTTGTCTTCATTGGAGGATTAGAAAAGAAACTAAGTGTTGATTCACGGAGATGGTGATTATATTTTTCAGCTTATTTCAATGCATAAGTGACATTTAATCTATGTTCTATAATTTGAAATTGATACATTCTGGTTTTAAAAGGTTACAAAGTATAGTCCTTATCAATCTCTGACCCTTTCAGTAAATATCCAGTGTTTAATGGCCTTGGCTATAGTACTAGAAATGTGTGTGAATTTAAATTGAAATAATTACAAAATCCACAAATATAAGAATTGAGTCTGTCTAGAGATCGGAACTTGTCTTTTGTGAGTCTTTGGTTTGGCCATCAAATTCATATTTAATTAACTAATTCAGATATTCTAATAACCAGCTGCAAAGAAGGAAAAGAAAAAAATGTATTTCACATTTTTTTGTAGATTTTTGGGAATTGGCACTTGATAGTAGGTCTAATAAAACCTGATTTCTATTGTGACCTTAAATCCACTTCAGTGGAGTTGCTATATTAAAATCTAAATATGACTTTTTATCATAAGTGCATGCAGTTCTGGAGAAAAGCATTCAGCATCTATCACATGTTGAAAATAAAAGTTAATATGATTTGTTTAAGGAGTTCCAACCTTTGAGAGATAGTAAATGATACAGTACTTAGGAAATTGCTTTAAGTATTTTTCTGATTGGCTAAGATTTTTCACAAATTGCTGCATCTTTTGGTATTGAAGAAACAAATATGAATAACACATGAATCTTGAATACAGGTAGGAATCCAAAACCATTTTTATGCTCAAGATGGGGGGGGGATATTCCCAATAGAAAAGTCATTCCTGTAAGTGTTTATGATGGTTGGTTAAAACAGCTGAGAATGTTATTATGCAGTCTTTACCATTAACCTTTGTAGCTATTTTATGAGGAAGGTAGAATCAAGGCAACTTTTCAAGAGATTTTCAAAAAGTCTTTAATCTTTCTCTCTTTTTGTCAAAAGTTAGATAATGCATGTGATTTTGTAGGGGGGATTCCATTAACTGAGATGTAATTCAAATGATGAATACCTTCAAGCTATTAGTGTCTTTTGTGAAAAGGCAAGGTACTCAAAGAAATTAACAGGATAATTGTTTACATATTCCTTCCCTTCCTATTCCTTGGATTCTTTCATGTTTTAATAGTTTTTTTTTAAGATTATTTAAATACTGGAAGATGTGTGATCACCAGGCACTATCTACAAATTATTCGTATTGCTCCCATTAATTATCAGTCTTAGACAGTAGGGGATATTGCCAAAGAAGAGATCGGTTATAAAAGTCTCAGAAGTGAGTCCATAAACACACATTATCAAAGATTATTTTCAGACTTTTTTTTTTTTTACAAATAGTACTATTCATTCAGTTAAGAACAAATTAGAAGTGAAGTCTGTAGTTCATCCCAGCCTTTTCAAAAAAGTATTCTTCATTGGTTGATCAGGCTTAAGTTGATTGTGGTGGGCCTGGAGACAAGAGGGTGGTACCCTGAAGTATCACTGTGTGTTTCAACATACATAGGGCAGAAACTGGAACACGATTGGCAATGGAAAACAATCACACTTAGCATTCTACCAATGGAATAAAACCAACATAATTTTAGAACATTTTTTCCAATATGTCACCCAAATTTACTCTGTCCAGTATACTGATATGTAAGTATAAATAAAAATGTAAGCAAATCAAAAGCTTCTGCACAGCAAAGGAAACAGTCAACAAAACAAAAAGACAACCCACGGAATGGGAAAAGATATTTGCAAATGACAGTACAGACAAAAGGTTGATATCCAGGATCTAGAAAGAACTCCTCAAACTCAACACACACAAAACAGATAACCATATCAAAAAATGGGCAGAAGATATGAACAGACACTTCTCCAACGAAGACATACAAATGGATATCAGACACATGAAAAAATGTTCATCATCACTAGCCATCAGGGAGATTCAAATTAAAACCACATTGAGATACCACCTGACACCAGTTAGAATGGCCAAAATTAGCAAGACAGGAAACAACGTGTGTTGGAGAGGATGTGGAGAAAGGGGAACCCTCTTCCACTGTTGGTGGGAATGCAAGTTAGTGCAGCCACTTTGGAGAACAGTGTGGAGATTCCTGAAGAAATTAAGAATAGAGCTTCCCTATGACCCTGTAGTTGCACTGCTGGGTATTTACCCCAAAGATACAGATGGAGTGAAAAGAAGGGCCATCTGTACCCCAATGTTTATTGCAGCATTGGCTACGGTCGCCAAACTGTGGAAAGAACCAAGATGCCCTTCAACGGATGAATGGATAAGGAAGATGTCCTACATATACACAATGGAGTATTATGCCTCTATCAGAAAGGATGAATACCCAACTTTTGTAGCAACATGGACTGGAGTGGAAGAGATTATGCTGAGTGAAATAAGTCAAGCAGAGAGAGTCAAGTATCTTATGGTTTCACTTATTTGTGTAGTGTAACAAAAAACATGGAGGACATGAGGAGATGGAGAGGAGAAGTTATTTGAGGGAAATTGAAAGGGGAGGTGAATCATGAGAGACTATGGACTCTGAAAAAGAACCTGACGGTTTTGAAGGGGCGGAGGGTGGGAGGTTGGAGGAACCAGGTTGTGGATATTAGGGAGGCCACTTATTGCATGGAGCAGTGGCTGTTGTGCAAAAACAATAAATAATGTTATGCTGAAAAATAAATAAATAAATGAAGGGACTTTACAACCACGGTGATGGCAGTAAATCTTTTAATATCTTTCAGAAGTCACCCTCAATGTGAACAGCCAAAATGCAACCAGGACACAGCACAGGGATGCATATTGAATAAAAAGACATGACCCAACCACATGCTGCCTATAAGAGACTAATTTTATTATTTATTTATTTTTTAAGATATTATTTATTTATTTGACAGAGAGATATCACAAGTAGGCAGAGAGACAGGCAGAGAGAAAGAGCAGGAAGCGTGGCTCCCCGCCAAGCAGAGAGCCCAACGCGGGACTCCTTCCCAGGACCCTTTAATCATGACCAAAGCTGAAGGCAGTGGCTTAACCCACTGAGCCACCCAGGCACCCCAGAGACATATTTTATACCTAAAGATACATCCAGAATGAAAGTGAGAGAATGGAAAATAGGTTTGCATGCCAACAGACTTCAAAAGAGAATTTGGATAGCAATTCTTATATCAGACAAATTAGATTTTAAGCCAAAGACTGTAAAAACATGGAACATCATTCTATGCTCATGGATCAGAAGAATAAACACTGTTAAAATGTCTGTACTGCCCAGAGCAATCTGACTTGCCATGACATCTCGATCAAAATTCCACCACCAATTTTCAAAGTGCTGAAACAAACAATCCCAAAATATGTATGGAACTAGAATAGACCCTGAATTACTATGAAAATGTTGAAAAAGAAAAACAAACCTGGGAGCCTCACATTGCCTGATTTCAAGCTTTACTACAAAGCTGCGATCACCAAGACAGCATGGCATTGGCACAAAAACAGACACATAGACAAGTGGAACAGAGTAGAAAGTCCATATATGGACCCACAGCTCTATGATCAACTAATCTTCGATAAAACAGTGGAAAATATCCAATGGACATTGGATATTTCCAGTCTCTTCAATAAATGGTGCTGGTAAAATTAGATAGCTATATATAGAATGAAACTCGACCATTCTCTTACACCAACACAAAGATAAACTGGAGATGGATAAAAGATTTCAACATGAGGCAGAATTCTATCAAATCATAGAGGAGAACATAAGAAGTAACCTCTTTAACTTAGGCCACGGTGTGTCCTTTCAAGATATGTCTCCAAAGGCAAAGGAAACAAAAGTTAAAATGAAATTTTGGGACTTCATCAAGATCAAAAGAAACAGTCAACAAAACAAAGAGGCAACCATGGAATGAAAGAAGCTATTTTCAAATGACACTACAGAAAAAGGGCTGATATCCAAGATCCATAAAGCACTCTTAAAACTCAATACCAAAACAAAACAAAACAAAAGAAAAAACAGATAATCACATCAAAAAATGGGCGGGAGTCATGAACAGACACTTCTCCAATGAAGACATACAGATGGAAAGCAGAAACGAAAAAAATGTTCAACATCACTAGCCGTCAGGGAGATTCAAATCAAAACCACATTGAGATACCACCTGACACCAGTTAGAATGGCCAAAATTAACAGGAGAGTAAACAACACGTGTTGGAGAGGATGTGGAGAAAGGGGAATCCTCTTCCTCTGTTGGTGGGAATGCAAGTTGGTGTAGCCACATTGGAAAAAAGTGTGCAGACTCCTTAAGAAATTAAAAATAGAGCTACCCCATGACCCTGCAATTGCACTACTGGGTATATACCCCAAAGATACAGATGTAGTGAAAAGAAGGGCCATTTTTACCCCAAGGTTCATAGCAGCAATGACAACAATTTCCAAATTGGAAAGAACCAAGGTTCCCCTCAACAGACAAATGGATAAAGAAGACATGGTTCATATATACAATGGAATATTGTGCCTCATCAGAAAGGATGAATACCCAGCTTTTGTATCAACATGGAGAGACTAAAGGAGATTATGCTGAGTGAAATAAGTCAAGCAGAGACTGTGAATTATTATAAGGTTTTACTTACTTGTGGAATATCATGGAGGACATTAGGAGAAATGGAGGAAAATGTGAATTGGGGGAAATCGGAGGGGGGGCGTTGAACCATGAGAGACTATGAACTCTGAGAAACAAACAGAGTTTTGGAAGGGGGCGTGAGGGACTGGTGAGCCTGGCGGTGGGTGTTAAGGAGGGTGCATATTGCATGGAATACTGGGTGTGGTGCATAATCAATGAATCTTGGAACACCAAAAACATAAAATTAAATTAAAAAAGACTTTTGAAAGAGGGGTAATGGAACACTATGTCATACTGAAAGTGTCTGTTAAACAAGAAAATCTAATTATTGTAAATATCTATGCCCCCAACATGCAAACAGCCAACTGCATAAACCAACTACTAGCAAAATAATCATTTTGATAATAATGCATTAATAGTAGGCGATCTCAACACTCCACTTTCAGTAGTGGACAAATCACCTAAGCAAAAGAGCAGCAAAGAAACAAAAGTTTTGAAGTACACATTGGACCAGATGGACTTCACAGACATAAATAGAACATTCCATCTGAAGACAATAGAATACAGATTCTTCTCAGGTGCACATGGAACAATCTGCAGACTACACCACATACGGAGTCACAAATCAGGTCTCAACTGATACCAGATAATTGCAATTATTCCCTGCATATTTTCATACCACAATGCTTTGAGAGTGGAACTCAATCAGAAGAAAATTTGGAAGGAATTCAAACACCTGGAAATTACAGTGTATTATAGTAAAGAATGAGAGGGTCAACCAGGAAATTAAAGAAAAACTTAAACAATTAATGGAAAACAATTAGATTGAAAACATATCAGTCCAAACCCTATTGAATACTGCAAAGGCAGTCCTAAGGGGAAATACATAGCCATCCAAACCTCTCTCAAAAATTTAGAAAAAGCCCAAGGCACAAGATCACCTTACACATAAAGGACCTGGAGGAAGAACAGCAAATAGAGCATAACCCTCTTGGGTCAGAAGAATAAACATTGTTAAAATGTCTATACTGCCTAGAGCAATCTATATTTTTAATGCCAATCCGATCAAAATCCCACCGGTATTTTTCAAAGAGCTAGAGCAAATAATCCTAAAATTTGTATGGAATCAGAAGAGACCCCGAATTGCTAAGGAAACATTGAAAAACAAAAACAAAACTGGTGGCATCACGTTACCTGATTTCAAGCTTTACTACAAAGCTGTGACCAAGACAGCGTGATACTGGGATAAAAAACAGACACATTGACCAGTGGAACAGAGTGGAGAGCCCAGATATGGACCCTCAACTCTATGGTCAAATAATCTTTGACAAAAGAGGAAAAATATACAATGGATAAAAGACAGTCTCTTCAATAAATGGTGCTGGGAAAACTGGACAGCTATATATAGAAGAATGAAACTCGACCATTCTCTTACACCGTACACAAAGATATACTCAAAATGGATAGAAGACCTCAATGTGAGACAGGAATCCATCAGAATCCTAGAGGAAAACATGGGCAGTAATCTCTTTGATATCAGCCACAGCAACTTCTTTCAAGATATGTCTCCAAAGGCCAAGGAAACAAAAGTGAAAATGAACTTTGGACTTCATCAAGATCAAAAGCTTCTGCACAGCAAAGAAACAGTCAACAAAAAAAAAGGCAACCCACGGAATGGGAGAAGATATTTGCAAATGACAGTACAGGCAAAAGGTTGATATCCAGGATCTCTGGGGCACCTGGGTGGCTCAGCGGATTAAGCCGCTGCCTTTGGCTCAGGTCATGATCTCAGGGTCCTGGGATCGAGCCCCGCATCGGGCTCTCTGCTCCTCAGGGAGCCTGCTTCCTCCTCTCTCTCTGCCTGCCTCTCTGCCTACTTGTGATCTCTGTCTGTCAAATAAATAAATAAAAAATCTTTAAAAAAAAAAAAAAAAGAACTCCTCAAACTCAACACACACAAAACAGATAATCATATCAAAAAATGGGCAGAAGATATGAACAGACACTTCTCCAAAGAAGACATACAAATGGCTATCAGACACATGAAAAGTGTTCATCATATTTATTCATCAGGGAGATTCAAATTAAAACCACATCGAGATACCACCTGACACCAGTTAGAATGGCCAAAATGAGCAAGACAGGAAACAACATGTGTTGGGGAGGTTGTGGAGAAATGGGAACCCTCTTCCACTGTTGGTGGGAATGCAAGTTGGTGCAGCCACTTTGGAGAACAATGTGGAGATTCCTCAAGAAATTAAAAATAGAGCTTCCTATGACCCTGCAATTGCACTGCTGGGTATTTACCCAAAGATACAGATGTAGTGAAAAGAAGAGCCATGTGTACCCCAATGTTTATAGCAGCAATGTCCATGGTCGCCAAACTGTGGAAAGAACCACGATGCCCTTTGACGGACGAATGGATAAGGAAGATGTGGTCCATATACACAATGGAGTATTATGCCTCCATCAGAAAGGATGAATACCCAACTGTTGTAGCAACATGGACGGGACTGGAAGAGATTATGCTGAGCAAAATAAGTCAAGTAGAGAGAGTCAAGTATCATATGGTTTCACTTATTTGTGGAGCATAACAAATAACATGGAGGACATAGGGAGATGGAGAGGAGAAAGGAGTTGTGGGAAATTTGAAGGAGAGATGAACCATGAGAGACTATGGACTCTGAAAAACAGCCTGAGAGTTTTGAAGCGGTGGGTGGTGGGAGGTTGGGGATCCAGGAGGGTATTACGAGAAGGGTAATAGAGAGGGCACATATTGCATGGAGCACTGGTTGTGGTGCAAAAACCATGAGTACTGTTATGCTGAAAATAAATAAATTAATTTAAAAATTAAATAAAATATATAAATAAAGTTAAAAATAGAGCATAATCCAATCAGAAGAAGACAAATAATAAAGATTAGAGTAGAAATAAATGATCTAAAAATCATAAAAACAATAGGATAGTTCAATAAATACAGAAGCCGTTCCTTTGAAAGAATTAAAAAAGATCGACAAATCTTTTGGCCAGACTTAACAAAAAGAAAAAGGAAAGGACCTAAATCAATAAAATAATGAATCAAAGGGAAGAGATCATGATTAATACCAAATAAATAAAAACATCTCTTAGCAGTTATTACCAGCGGGGCTCCTGGGTGGCTCAGTGGGTTAAGCCACTGCCTTCGGCTCGGGTCATGATCTCAGGGTCCTGGGATCAAGCCCCACATCGGGTTTTCTGCTCAGCGGGGAGCCTGCCTCCCTTCCTCTCTCTCTGCTTGTCTCTCTGCCTGCTTGTGATTTCTCTCTGTCAAATAAATAAATAAAATCTTTAAAAAAAAAAGAAGTTATTACCAGCAACTATATGCCAACATATTAAGAAATCTGGAACTAATGGATGCCTTTCTAGAAACTGATAACTTCAAAGACTGAAACAGGAATAAATAGACAATCTTAACAGATGAATAACCAGCAAGAAATTGAAGCAGTCATCAAAAACCTCCCAAACACCAAGAGTCCTGGGCCACATGGCTTCCCAGTGGAATTCTACCAAATCTTTTTTCTACCCAATTCTACCAAACGTTTAAAGAAGAAATCATATCTATTTTATTAATTAAAAGATGACTAAAAAGTAGGAAGAGCCAATGGAAAAAAGACAGTCTCTTCAACAAATGGTATTGGGAATATTGGATAAGCACATGCACAAAAATAAAACTGGACCATTTCCTTACACCACACATGAAAATAGACTGAAAATGGAAGAAGGACTGCAATGTGAGAAAGGAATCCATCAAAATCCTTGAGGAGAACACAGGCAGCAACTCCTTCAACCTCAGCCGCAGCAACTTCTTCCTAGGAACATCACCAAAGACAAGGGAAGCAAGGGCAAAAATGAATGTTGGGACTTCATCAAGATCAAAAACTTTTGCACAGCAAAGGAAACAGTTAACAAAACCAAAAGACAACTGACAGAATGGGAGAAGATATTTGCAAATGACATGTCAGATAAAGGGCTAGTGTCTAAAATCTATAAAGAGCTTATCAAACTCAACACCCAATGAACAAATAATCCAATCAAGAAATGGGCAGAGGACATGAACAGACATTTCTGCAAAGAAGACATCCAGATGGCCAACAGACACATGAAAAAGTGCTCCACATCACTCGGCATCAGGGAAATACAGATTAAAACCACACTGAGATACTACTTCACACCAGTCATAATGGCTAAAATTAACAAGTCAGGAAATGACAGATGCTGGTGAGGATGCGGAGAAAGGGGAACCCTCCTCCACTGTTGGTGGGAATGCAAGCTGGTGCAACCACTCTGGAAAACAGCATGGAGATTCCTCAAAATGTTGAAAATAGAGCTACCTTAGGACCCAGCAATTGCACGACTGGGTATTTACCCCAAAGACACAAACGTAGTGATCCAAAGGGTCACATGCACCCAAATGTTTATAGAGCAATTTCCACAATAGCCAAACTATGGGAAGAACCTAGATGTCCATCCACAGGTGAATGGATAAAGATGAAGTGGTATACATACACAATGGAATATTGTGCAGTCATCAAAAGAAATGAAATCTTGCTATTTGCGACAATGTGGATGTAACTAGAGGGTTTTATGCTTAGAAAAATAAGTCAATCAGAGAAAGACAACTATCATATGATCTCCCTTATATGAAGAAGTGGAGATTCAACGTGGGGGCCTTGGGGAGGGTAGGAAAAGAATAAATGAAGTAACATGGGACCGGGAGGGAGACAAAAACTATGGGACTCTTAATGTCACAAAACAAACTGAGGGTGCCTGGGTTAGGGGAGTAGGGAGAGGATGGTGGGGTTATGGCAATGGGGAAGGTATGTGATATGGTGAGTGCTGTGAAGAGTGTAAGCCTGGCAATTCACAGTCCTGTATCCCTGGGGCTAATAATAAATTATATGTTTATTAAAAAATTAAAAATGTCTATAGTACACATTTAGTGAAATCTACACATTTAATGCAATCTACATATTTATTGAAATCTACACATTTAGTGCAATAGCTGTCAATATAACAACACCGTTTTTTCACCGGACTATAAGAAACAAGCTTAAATTTTGTATGGAGATAAAAATCCCCGAATAGCCAAAAGAATCTTGAAAAGAAGATGAGCATTAAATAGGACATGTGATATGATGAGCACTGGGTGATATAGTCAACTAATGAATTATTGAACATTATATTAAAATAGCAATGTACTATATCTTGGTTAATTGAATTTAAATAAAAAAAAACTTCTACCTTAAGGAGGAAAAAAAAAGATAGACCTGGAGACATCACAATTCTGATATCAAACTATATTTCAAAGTCATCAACACAGTCTGGAACTGGCACAAAAAGAGAAACATAGATCGATAGAGCAGAATAGAAAACCCAGAACTGGACCCTCAACTCTATGGCTCTATGGTCAACTAATTTTCAACAAAGCAGTAAAGAATATCCAATGGGTAAAAGACAGAATCTTCAACAAACAGTGTAGGAAAAACTGGACAATAACATACAAAAGTACGAAACTGGACCATTATCTTACACCACATACAAAATCAAATTCAAAATGGATGGAAAACCTAAATGTGACATGAAAATATAAAACTCCTGGAAGGGAATACAAGCAGTAATCTGTTTGAGCTCAGCCATAATGAAATCTTCAAACTGATGGAAGAAAATTTCCTAAAATTTGAATGGAACCATAAAAGACCCTGAATTGCCAAGAAACTGTTGAAAAAGAAAAACAGCTGGGAGCATCACATTGCCGGATTTCAAGCTATAATACAGAGCTGTGATCACCAAGACAGCATGGTACTGGCACAAAAACAAACAGCAGTGGAACAAAATAGAGAGCCCAGATATGGACCTTAAACTCTATGGTCAAATAATCTTCAACAAGGCAAGAAAAAATATCCAATGGAAAAAATACAGTCTCTTCAATACGTGATGCTGGGAAAATTGGACAGCTGTATAAAAAAGAACGAAACTTGACCATTCTCTTTCACCATACACAAAGGTAAACTCAAAATGGATGAAAAAATTCAATGTGAGACAGGAATCCATCAAAATCGTGGAGGAGAACATAGGTAGTAACCTCTTTGATATCGTCCATAGCAACTTCTTTCAAGATATGTCTCCACAGGTAAGGGAAACAAAAATTAAAATGAACTTTTGGGATGCAAATGGTCAACAAAACAAAGAGGCAACCCACAGAATGCAAATGAACTACAGACAAAGTGCTGATATCCAAGATCTTTAAAGAACTTCTCAAACTGAACACCCAAAAAACAAATAAGTCAAAAAATGAGCAGACAACATGAGCAGAAACTTCTCCAAAGAAGACATGCAAATGGATAATAGACACACGAAAAATTGTTTATCATCAATAGTCATCAGGGAATTCAATTCAAAACTACATTGAAATACACCTTACACCAGTATGAATGGCAGAAATTGATAAGGCAAGAGACAACAAATGTTGGAAAAGTTGTGGAGAAAGGGGAACCCTCTTACACTGTTAGTGGGAATTTAAGTTATGGAGCCATTTTGGAAAACCCTGTGGAGGGTTCTCCAAAAATTAAAAATAAAACTACCCTATGAACCAGCAATTGCCCTACTGGGGATTTACACCAAAGATACAGATGTAGTGAAAAGAAGGGCCATATGCACTCCAATGTTCATTGTAGCAATGTACACAATAATCAAAATGTGGAAAAAGGCAATATGCCCTTCAACAAATGACTGTATAAAGAAGATGTGGTCAATATACACAATGGCATATTACTGAGCCATCAGAAAGGATAAATACCCAAATTTTGTTTCGACATGGGTGGGACTGGAAGAGATTATGCAAAATGAAATAAGTTAAGCAGAAAATGTCGATTATCATATGGTTTCACCTATGTGGAACATAAGGAATAGCATCGAGCACATTAGAAGGAAGGCAAAAATGAAAGGGGAGTGGGAGATGAACCACAAGAAACTATGGACTCCAGAAAAGAAACTGAAGGTTTTAGAAGAGAGGGAGGTAGGGAGATGGGGTATCTGTGTGATGGGTATTAAGGAGGGCATGGATTGCATGAAGCACTGGGTGTTATATACAAATAATGAATCAGGGAACACTATATCAAAAGCTAACAATGTAGTGTATGGTGACTAACATAACATAAAAATAATTTAAAAACAACACTCAAATTCTAACTCAGGATGTCTCCCAAGGCAAGGGAAACAAAAAGAGAAATAAACTCTTGAGATTTTTCTTAAAGGAAAAAGTTTCTCCACAATGAAGCGAAAAGTCAACAAAACTAAAAGGCAACCTGTGGAATGGGAAAAGATATTTCCAAATGGTATATGTGTTAAGAGTTAGTATCCCAAATAAATAAAGATATTATAAAGCTCAATAACCAAAAAACAAATAATCCAATTTTAAAATGGGCAGAAGACATGAACACTTTTGCCCAAAGAAAAAATCCACACATACCACAGGCATAAGAAAAGATGCTCAACTTCATTCATCATCAGGGAAATACAAATTGAAACTATAAAGAGATGTCACTTCACACCTGTTAGAAGAGCTGAAATCAATAACACAGGAAAAAACAGGCATTGGTGAGGATGTGGAGAAAGGGAAACTTTTCTACACTGCTTTTGGGAATGCAAACTGGTGTATCTAATTTGGAAAACAATATGGAGATGGCAAAAATTTAAAAATAAAACTGTCTTATGATCCAGGAATTGCACTATTAAGTGTTAACACAAAGAGCACAAAAATAATATGAAAGGATACACACATCCTGATATTTATAACAACATTATGAACAATAGTGCATTGACTGATGAATGGATACAGAAGAGGTGGCGTGCGTGGGCACACACGTGCACACACACACACACACACACACACACACACGCACGGAACATTTATCAGCCATAAAAAGGAATGAAATCTTGCCATTTCCAATGACAGGACTGGAGCTAGAGAGTATGATGCTAAGTGAACTAGTCAGTGAGAGAAAGACAAACACAAATGATTTTACTTATATGTGGCATTTAAGAAACAAAATAAATGAATGCTCTGGTTTCTCTTAAGAAACAAAATAAATGAGTAGACTGACAAATATATAGAGAGAAAGCATGAAACTGACTCTTAACTGTAGAGAACAAATTGACAGTTACCCAAAGGAGGGAGGTAAGAGGTCTTGGTTAAAGGGTGATGCAGATTAAGAGTGCACTTGTGATGAGGACCAGGTGTTGTATGGAAGAGCTGAATCACTATTTTGTACACTGAAACTAATACTACACTTTGTTAACTAACTAAAATTTAAATAAAAACTTAAAAAATACTGACTAGGAGTTGAATAATTTGAGAAAAAAATAACAGTTTAGAGAAAAAAAAGGCAAAGGGGTCTAGGATGAGTCTTCTGCCAGCTAATACCCTGGAGGACATAGTAGGCTCCAGTACACAAGTATGGGCCTCACAAACAAAAGTCATTGTCTGAAGAAAGGATGTCATGGACAAAAATGCCATGAGAAAATAATCAACTTAGTTCCAGAACACATATATAGAAAAAAGTTCAGAAGAATTGCTCTTATCTTGTTCCCTGATTTATCCCAACTGCCTGGTATGTATGTAACAAATATTTATAGTTTAAAGCAAAAATTAAGAAGCAACCCACAGAATGGGAGAAGGTATTTGCAAATAAGATTACAAACAAAGGGCTGATATCCAAGATCTATAAAGAACTTCTTAAACCCAACACCCGAAAAACAAATAATCCATTCAAAAAAATGGGCAGAAGACATGAATGGACACTTCTCCAAAGAAGACATGCAAATGGCTAAAAACGCATGAAAACACGTTCAACATCACTAGCCATCAGGTAAATTCAAATCAGAACCACAATGAGATACCACCTTACACCAGTTAGAATGGCCAAAATTAACAAGACAGTAAACAATGTGTGTTGGAGAGGATGTGGAGAAAGGGAGCCCTCTTCCACTGTTGGTGGGAATGCAAGTTAGTGCAGCCACTTTGGAGAACAGTGTGGAGATTCCTGAAGAAATTAAGAATAGAGCTTCCCTATGACCCTGCAATTGCACTACTGGGTGTTTACCCCAAAGATACAGGTATAGTGAAAACCAGGGCCATCTGTACCCCAATGTTCATAGCATCAATGACCACAATTGCCAAACTGTGGAAAGATCCAAGATGCCCTTCAATGGATTAATAGATAAGGAAGATATGGTCCAAATATACAATGGAATATTACACCTCCATCAGAAAGGATGAATACCCAACTTTTGTATCAACATGGATGGGACTGAAGGAGATTATGCTGAGAGAAATAAGTCAAGCAGAGAGAGTCAGTTATCATTATGGTTTCACTTACTTGTGGAGCATAAGGAATAACATGGAGGACATGGAGGAGGAAAGGAAAAGTGAATTGGGGAAAATTGGAGGGGGAGATGAACTATTAGAGCCTGTGGACTCTGAGAAACTAACAGGGTTTTGGAAGGGAAGGTTATGGGGGTGTAGGTGAAGCCTGGTGGTGGATATTAAGGGGGCACATACTGCAAGAAACACTGGGTGTGGTGTATAATAAATGAATCTTTGAAAACTGAAAAAATGAAATTAAAAAAAAATAAAATCCATTCTGGCCATCAAAAAAATAAAAATTAAAAAAAAAACAATAAACAACAAATGTCAGAGAGGGGAACCCTCTTACACTGTTGTTGGAATGCAAGTTGGTACAGCCACTCTATGCAAGAGGATGGAGGTTCTTCAAGACATTAAAAATAGAGCTACCCTGTGAACCAGCAATTGCACTACTAGGTACTTACCCCAAAGATACAGATCTAGTGAAAAGAAGGAGCACATACACCCTGATGTTCATAGCAGCAATGTCCACAATAGCCAAATTATGGAAGGAGCCAAGGTATCCTTCAAATGATGAATGGATAAAGAAGATGAGGCACATATCTATATTAGAATATTACTCAGCCACCAAAAAGGATGAATGCCTGTCATTTTCATTGACATGGATGGAACTGTAGAGTGTTACGCTATGTGAAGAAATTCAGTAGAGAAGGACAATTATCATATTGTCTCACTCATATGTGTAACATAAGGAATAGCATGTAGGACCATAGGGGAAGGAGGGGAAACTGAAGGGGAAGAAATCATAAAGGGAGACCAACTATGAGAGACTATGGACTCCAGGAAACAAACTGAAAGTTACAGAAGGGAGGGGGGTAGGAGGATGGGGTAGCTAGGTCATGAGTATTAAGGAGGGCCTGTGTTACAATGAATAGTGTGTTTTATATGCAACTAATGAATCGTTGAACACTACATCAAAAACTAATGATGTACTATATGGTGGCTAACTTAACATAACAAAAAAGCAAAAAATAAGTTTTAATGCATAATACTTGTCTGAGAGATTACATTATGGTTGATTTTAAAATTTTTAGAATACTAGTTTGTATTATTGAAATATAACTGACATACAATGTTATATTAATTTCAGGTATGCAATATATTGATTAAATTTTCTTTTTACTGGTTCGTGGTTTTATATTTTTCTTTTTTAAAGATTTTTTTTTTAATTTGATAGAGAGAGCAAGAGAGGGAATACAAGCAAGGTAAGTGGGAGAGGGAGAATCAGGCTCCCTGCGTGGGGTTTGATATCAGGACCCTGGGATCATGACCTGAGCCAAAGGCAGACACTTAAAGACTGAGCTACCCAGGCGCCCTTTATTTTTCTATTATTAGCATATAAACATTGAAATTATTAAGGAGGGCACATATTGCATGAAGCACAGGGTGTGGTGCATAAACAGTGAATTTTGGAACACTGAAGAAAATAAAATAAAAAAAAAAGAAATTATAAAACAATTACCCGAAAATGCAACATTAAAGCAACACTGATTACAATGGAATGACAGAAAAAAGAGTAAAATCAATAATCTAATAAAGAGTGATTTAGACATTGAAGTATTATTATTTGATATTATTCTCAATTATAGTACTAATTAGTGGTGCTGTCCTTGATATATCAATTGGCCTATGAGTTCCAGATACAACTCTATTTTTCAGATAAGAGAAAGTGAAGAGAATTATATCATTACCTCACACAATATTTTTTAAAAATTAAATGAGAATAGTTAAACAAGTATGTAAAGAAAATGTCCTATAGTGTAAAAATGCTAAGGCCACATATAATCTGGTATATATTTCCCAGATAAGATTTTATTGGTAATAGTAAAATAGGAGATTACTGTTAATATTTCTAAGATCGCCAGTTTATTAATAAGGAAATATTGGGATGCCTGGGTGGCTCAGTTGTTTAAGTGTCTGCCTTCAGCTCAGGTCATGATCCCAGAGTCCTCGGATCAAGTCCTTCATTGGGATCCTTGATCATTGGGGAGCCTGCCATTCCCCCGGCTTGTGCACTTCCTCTCTGTCTGACAAATAAATAAAATAACATATTTTAAAATAATAAGAAAAGATTTTAAAAAGACATGAGGAGAGAATCAGAGCACCACAACAGGGAGACATATTGCCTTTGTTGTTGTTGTTGTTGCTGGGTCCCTTAATTGCAATCTTCTTCAAAGTCCCAAAAGGAATTTATCAATAACAAACCTCATCAACTCCCATAATGGGCATGGACAAACCAGGATCATGTCACTCTCCTGTTTATCTTTGTGTACAAAGTTATTTAACCATAGCCACACACTATTACCCAGATGGGTAAGGGCTGCACCATCTTCAGATGCTGAGGTCAATCATATAGAAAGAACTGCAGGAGCAAAAGCATAATTAAGTTTTTTGACTTGTTCTCCTTCTGATACATGCTGTTAGTCCTTGACCATGTTTCTCAGTTATTCCCTATCATCTATTTCTATGAAGAAAAGCAAATGTGTTTTTTAAAAATTCAAGCATAATTAACATACAGTGTTACAATAGGTTAAGTCATATGATATAATGATTCAATAATTCTAGACATTTCTCTGTGATAATCAAGATAAGTGTACTCTTAATTGCTCTTTTTTGATTGAATCAGGTAGCAATAACTTTCTGCCATGTATCAGGAAATAGCTTTTTGGCTTCCATTTATGTATAGACAAAAGAATATGCATAACTGCCATATTTTGACTGATATGTTTTTTTTTATCGAGGCTGAAATGTCACAGAAGTAACGAAACTGATTTTACTTTGAGTGGGCATTATTTCTGGTAGAGAACTGAAACAGATGTCTCAAATATATATATTTCTTATATGAAACTGACAGTGGTGGGTGTGCCCAAATTGTAGACAGTGAAGGGAAGAAAGGGTTCTAAAAAGCTATGGCAGCATTATAGGCTCTGGGTTCTATCACCTGATTGGGATTGAGACACAAATTCTCCCTCAGGTAAATTGTGTGATGCTACACAGATACCCTGATAATTTTTTGAAAGAATTTTCTTTTATATTAATCTTATGTTAAAATGTCTATATTGGGAATTTGAATTGTTTTATTTGTAAAAGGTATAAATATGATTAAATACTTCATTGACTCATGGGGAAGGTAAAATACAGAATGATATAGAACAATTTCTGGGTTTTTGTCAACTTCAAGTAAAGATTTGATATTTTTTTTTTAAGATTTTATTTATTTATTTGACAGAGAGAAATCATAAGTAGGCAGAGAGGCAGGCCAACAGAGAGAGGGGGAAGCAGGCTCCCCGCTGAACAGAAAGCCAGATGTGGGGCTTGATCCCAGTACCCCGGGATTATGACCTGAGCCAAAGGCAGAGACTTTAACCCACTGAGCCACCCAGGTGCCCCAAGATTTGATGTTCTATCACCACAATTGAAAAACAAACAAACAGGATGTCTGGGTGGCTCACTTGGTTAAGTGTCTGCCTTCAGCTCAGGTCATGATCTCAGGGTCCTGGTATTGAGTCCCACATTGGCTCCTTGCTCTGTGGGGAGTCTGCTTCTCCCTTTCCCTCTGCCCCCACCCCAGCTTGTGCTCTCTCTCTCTCTTTGAAAAATAAATAAACCTTTAAAAAATAAAAATAAAAAAACAAAAAACAAGGTGACAGGATAAAAACTAAAAATATGTATTTAAATTTACTTTAAATTTAAGCTAAAATGTATATATTTATATATTTTAGTAAACTCTATACTCAACATGGGGTTCAAACTCACAATCACAAAATCAAGGGTCACATGACTTTCACTGAGCCATCCAGGTGCCCCAACCACCACTATTAATAATTCCACAATTTAAATATGCACTATTTTATTTACCTTAAACACAAACAATTGAATAGAGAAAATAAGAATGAATGGAGTGGCCTGTTATCTTGTGTGGTACAGACACTATTCCATTGTCTGTCTGGTGTGCCAGGAAGACTGTTCAGTGTGGCTTGATCAGAGTGACTCCCACTAACCAAAGTACAATAGAGATTTGCTTCATTTGATTTAAAAAATTGACTCAGAGGGTGCCTGGGTGGCTCAGTGGGTTGAGCCGCTGCTTTCGGCTCAGGTCATGGTCTCAGGATCCTGGGATCTAGTCCTGCATTGGGCTTTCTGCTCAGCAGCGAGCCTGCTTCCCGCTCTCTCTCTCTCTGCCTGCCTCTCTGTCTACTTGTGATCTCTCTCTGTCAAATAAATAAATAAATAATTTTAAAAAATTGACTCAGAAATCAGGTAGGTCTCATTTGTTCTGGTCTGTTTTAAAATATTGCATGGAGGTCAGCTTTCATCTGCCTAGTGGGAGCGGAAAATGAGAATAAGTTTGTATTTTTTAATGCAACATGTAGCAGGTTTTTTTTTTTTTTTGGAGTATTTATATATACATCAGATATATTTTCCATTCTTTCTGCTGCTTTGGAACCCAGAGCTTGGGACTGCTAATAAGCTGAATATTGTAATTAGTCTTTGTAATCATTAGAGGAGTATATAATGTTTTGAAAGTCAGAATTTATTACTGAAATACCCTGTATCATAACCACTCCTAAACTATTCCTAGAGAGAAGAGCCAATATTTGTTTACTCTTTATTTTTGTTGGTAAGGAATTTAAAAATTTAACATTTAACACGTCCGTAGTTGGGAAGTTGTGAAGGTTTGATCTCTTGAAGAGAAAATGTAAAAGAGGTTATTACTGATTTTTTTCAGAATAGATAGATATATTTTATTTCCATTGTTTTTTCTTATTTATTTTGAGCCATTTTAAAATTCTACTGTAACACACACACACACACACACACACACACACACACACACACACACACACAATACTTTAGCCTAAATAGAGGGACTGTGAGCTCCTTCAGTGTAACCAACTTACCTTTTTTCTTTTGTCTTCTGCATTTAACACAGATATAGGTTTTGAGGTTTTGTGTAGCAAGATTTGGTATTGTATAGGGAGTTGTATTATAGTCAGAGACAAACTCAACATTATTCAGTTTTGCTCTCTACATCTCAGTTTTTATGAAAAACTGGTTACTCTACACAAAAAAAGTAGCTTATTCTTGTAAAAGCAACTAAAGCTTGTCTTGTAAATGAAAAATATCTTGTAAATGTGAATTCTTCTTCCTCAATTCTAGAACAAATAGCAGGACATTTAAGTAGATAAAGCTGGAGAAGTGCATACTAGATAGTACTAAGATTTTCCATAAAGATCTGCTTAACCAGAATAAAAATAATAAATATATCATATATAAATATATATTAGTCTGGGACTACAGAAATTGAGAAATCCAAATTCTATATAGATACTAAAACTGGCTAACTGAAATAATTAATCTTATATCATAGAAAACAAATCATAACTGCCATCTCTTACCTAGATTTTGCATGATAATCACCATAGATACAGATATTAACTCTTTAAATTAACAATATATGTGCTTATTCATCTGTACCTTGTAATGTTCTAAGCCCTTTCAGTATATTACATAATTTAATCCTGAACATACTTGAGATCTAACATTATTATCCTGTTTTATGTAAAGTTGACAAAGATACTGTGGGTACAGGATACTCTGGACCCATAGTCACAATCCCGCCCGAAATTGTGGGCTCCTAAATTGATGTCCCTAGGGTATCTAAGAGGTTGGTCATTAGTGAGGACCCTGATTTGCTCCTGTGGATACATGAAACACTATGCACAATCACAGAGTATCACACCCTGGCTTGTACAGAAAGTGGGGGTTCACATTTTTGGTATAAATATTCCCTAAGTTATGTTTCAGTTACTTTCTAAATATTTCTCATACAGAATATATACCTAAGAATTTTTAAGATCCAATTGGATCTTTAAACCTGAAAAGTTGATTCAATTTTGATTTCCATAATAAAAAATTCTATAAATAGGAGATTTTATTTTTTCCATAATTCACTTTTTTTTTTAAGATTTTATTTATTTATTTGACAGAGAGAGAGATCACAAGTAGGCAGAGAGACAGGCAGAGAGAAGGGGAAGCAGGCTCCTTGCTGAGCAGAGAGCCCGATATGGGGCTCGATCCCAGGACCCTGGGATCATTGCCTGAGCCGAAGGCAGAGGCTTTAACCCACTGAGCCACCCAGGCGCCCCCATAATTCACTTTTTGTGTTTTTCTATGGCAGTTATTCCAAAATTTCCATACTAATTGATAAACAACTAACCATCATCAGGAAATCTCATGATCTTGAACTGTAGCAACTTTACTGTAAGTTACCAATATTAACTTCACAGACAATGTTATGTTAATTTCAGGTACACAACATTGTGATTTAACAAATTATATCATTGACTATATTCCTTAATGCTGTGTTTTTTATTCCTGTGACTTATTCATTCCATAACTGGAAGATTGTATGTTCCATTCCCTGTTGACCATCGTGACCATCACCCCACACTTCCCCCCTCTGGTAACCATCAGTTTCTTCTCTATATTTCTAGGACTCATACTGTTTTTTCTTTATTCATTTATATTTTTAGATTCCACATATGAGTGAAATTATGTAATATTTGTCCTTCTCAGTTTGACTTATTTCACTTATAATACACTTGCGGGTCCAACTGTGTTATAAAAGGGGAAGAATCTCAATCCACTATGATAATGGTATAATACATATATTTATATGTATTTGTATTATACCATTAAATATGTATTATACCATTTATATATGGTATTATATATATGGTATTATATATATATATATATATATAATATAATATATAATAATATTTACACATCATTCCTTCCTTATCCACTGAGGTTGTTTCCATATCTTGTCTATTGTAAATAACATTGCAATAAACATATGGGTGTATATAAAAATATACAATAAAAATACACAACGAAATATTATTCAGGCCATAAAAATGAAATCTTGCCATTTGCAATGACATGGATGGAGCTAGAGAGTATTATGTTAAGTGAAATAAATCAGAGAAAGAGAAATATCATGTGATTTCACTCATATGTGGAATTTAAGGAACGAAGCAAATGAGTAAAGGGGGAAAAAAGAAGAGAGAGAGAGACAAAACAAGAAACAGACTCTTAACTATAGGGAACAAACTGGTGGTTATGAGAATGCAGGTGGCTGATGGGATGGGTTAAACAGGTTATAGGGATTAAGAGTGCATATGTGATGAGCACCAGGTGTTATACAAAAATGTTGAATCACTGTATTCTACCCTTGAAATTAATATTACACCATATGTTAAATAATTTGAATTTAAATACAACTTAAAAAATGAATATCATCTGGAGATTTGAAAAAAAAAATAAAGTAAGGGTTCATATACTCTTTTGCTTTCCTTGGGGGAAAATGTATACCCAGAGGTGGAATGACTAAGTATTGATATCTTTGAACCATAGTTGTGAATTCTTAGATTTCTAATAAATTTGGTCAATTATAAGTACTTTATAATCCAAAAATTTACTGGTCCTTGGAACTTTCCCTTATTGGCACCCAGGTTGCTATGTGTAAACATGCACACCTGCACACGTGCATATGTGCATACACACACACACACACACACACACACACACACACACACACACAGTTATTTTGGGTGGTCATATCCCATGAGTGATCTGTCAATTCCATAGTTCTCCTAGGTGATCCAATGGAGAATACAACTTGGGTGGCCAACCATACTGGACGATCAGATTTTGACCTAGTGGGACTCTTCATTCAATCCAAGTACCCAGATCTCCTTTGTTTGGTGATTTTTTTTAGTTTTCCTGATGGCCTTGTCTGGAAACACCATCCTGATCCTTCTGATACACTGTGATGTTCACCTTCAGAACCCCATGTACTTTTTTATCACCCAGTTGTCTCTCATGGATGTGATGTACATTTCTGTCACTGTGCCCAAGATGCTCATGGACCAGGTCACAGGAGTGAATAAGATCTCAGCCCCTGAATGTGGGTTACAAATGTTTCTCTATCTGACACTAGGAGGTTCAGAATTTTTCCTTCTAGCTGGCATGGCCTATGACTGCTATGTGGCCATCTGCCATCCACTCCGTTATGCTATCCTCACTAACCATAGAGTGTGTCTCCTCTCGGTGTCTTCTTCCTGGTTTCTAGGATCTATGGATGGATTTATACTCACACCCATCACCATGAACTTCCCCTTCTGCAGATCCAGGGAGATCCACCATTTCTTCTGAGAAGTTCCTGCTGTAATGAAGCTTTCCTGCTCGGACACTTCCCTCTATGAGACCCTCATGTACCTGTATTGTGTCCTCATGATCTTAATCCCTGTGACAGTCATTTCAAGCTCCTATTTTTTCATCCTCCTTACCATTCACAGGATGAACTCAGCAGAGGGACAGAAGAAGGCCTTTGCAACTTGTTCTTCCCACATGATGGTGGTCATCCTCTTCTATGGTGCTGCTATCTATACCTACATGCTACCTCCCTCTTATCACACCCCTGAGAAGGACATGATTGTATCTATCTTTTACACTATACTTACTCCTGTTCTAAATCCTTTAATTTATAGTCTTAGGAATAAGGATGTAACAAGGGCCCTAAAAAAATTGTTGAATGGGGGATCTGTCCTACAGGAAACTATGAAGTAGGGAATATTTGTACTAATGTGTTTTTCCCCCTTCACTCTACAAATTAAAACTTTAGGACCTTATGGCAATATTTTTCTTCAGATTCTTATAACATAATGTGTCATCATCTCTTTGTCACTTTTGAAAGCATTATGTCCCTGTACTGGAAAGTTATTCCTTTTTACACTTCTGTATTCAAAGTATTTGTACAATTGTATTGTATCCGTGTTGTATTTTTCTCAATATTCATATTCTTAAGAAGTAAGTGATAAAATATTTAGAAACAAAGATCATAAGGTGTACAACTGATGAAAGAGAGATGGCAAGAGAGGTGATAAACCAAGTGGGTATAAACTTATAGGAGAATCTAGGCAAAAGGTTGTATGAGTGTTAATTGTACTATTATTATTCATAGTAACCTTCCATAAATTTGAACTTACTTAAGAATAAAACATAAAGGATCAGAACTTTGACTATTTTAAAATTTGTCCTTGCAGCATGGTGGCAGTGTGACAAATCTTGGAAATCATGCACAAGTTAACATGGCTGATCAATACTGCCACAACTCAGTTATTCGTCTGTTTTTTTTTTTTAATATTATGTTATGTTAGTAACCATAAAATTCATCATTAGTTTTTGATGCAGTATTCCAAGATTCATTGTTTATGGCCTGTGTTTAACTAGGGCAATATTGTTCTTAGGTTCTAAACCTGAAGATATCTTGTGGCCATTACTTCTAAAATAATTATTAGTACATTGTGGTAGAAGGTATTATGGGAAAAATATTAACCTTAAGAAGGAGGTCTTAGGGAAGCTTTCCAGCATAAGGTGGTATTAGAGCTGATATTTAAAGTATTTAGCTTAATACACAAACAAGAAGAGGAAGATCATCAAATATTCAGTCCTTAATTTATTCAAAAAAATCTTACCCTACAATAAAAAATAACAAATAAGAGAGTCAAGATGGAAGGGAAGTAGGAGGAGGTGCCATTTCAACCTGTACCCTAAAGTGAGCTGATCACCTACCAAAGAACTCTGATCACCTGTGAAATAAGCCTGAGGTCAGAATTATACACGTCTGGATCTCTACAGGAGCAGAAGATGCCAGTGGGCAGGTAAAGCAGAGTGGGAACATCGGACTGATATTGGAAGATAAACAAAAGGGGGAGGGAACCACCAGAGGCAACCGATTAGAAAGTAATACCCCAATATGAGAGTGTCCTGCATCTGGGACAAGCTAGCTTGGAGTCTGGTTGAAAGCACTCAAAAAAAAAAAAAAAAAAGAGCAAAGCATCGAGGGGGGGAAATTGTGGGAATTGGGGCGGTTAGGGATAGGGGCTTAAGTTCCCGGACCCAGGACAGCCTCCCCTGGCTCTGAGCCAGAGAGCCTGTGGCGGAGAAAGCAGGTCTTGGTCCCTGAGCTGCCAGCGCGTCTGAGCCACCAGCGTGCCGGAGATTGCATGGGGTGCTCCTGTGAGGGGCTGGGTGCCTCCCCAGATGGCATCCCTGTAACGCGCACGTCCCACACCCTCCCCTGGGAGAGGTGCTCACAGGCACTAGCCGGGAGCTCTGGCACCAGGAAAAACCAGGTATTCCCAGCCCAGGCCAGCGAGAAAATCTCAGTGTGTGATCACTGCTTGGAACCTCTCTGGTGGTCTGGAGCTGCCCAGACAGCCACAACTGCCATGGTTTTGGTACAAGGAGGAGATCCTTCATCCCCAGGGACCTTGACACAGAACCGACTCTGCCAGCAGCTCTGCAGAGCATTCTGAGCCTTCTCTCTGAGAGGGAGGTCTGGGTGCAGTTTGCTCTCCTCTAAACCTCCAAAAACCATCAAAACCTGTGAAGGCGAGAGAAAACAGATGAACAAACATAAAAACCTCCAGAGAACAGAAGCCTGAAAAAAAATGGCTTCCTAAGAGCTTGCTCCCTTGAGGGGGGGGCGGGAGGACTTAACTCAGGGAACATCATCAGCTGAAAACCCAAGTGGCAGGCCCCTCCCCCAGAAACCAACCAGGAAGGAATAAAAAAAAAAAGAAGACGACAAGAGAACAACCACCACTACTTCATAAATACAACTTTTATTTTTAACTCTTTACCACTATTCTGGTTCTTTTTATTTTTATACATATAGATAATTTTTAACATATTTACCATCACAGTGAGATGTCCAGTACATCAAATTCCTTAATAACCTTCTAACCTGAAATTTTTGATACATACAACCATGTTTTTCTTTTTTCTATTTTTTAATTTTTTTTAAAAAAATTTAATTTAGTTTACTCTAGTTTATTCTTTTTAAATTTTTATTTTCTAATACATATAGAGTTAAACTTCAAGGTAATCCCCTTTCCCCAATCAATGCTACCCCTATAGGCAAACCAATTTTTAATCCCCCTGTATCTTAGGAAAGTTGAGTCCCTTAACAAAGACATCAAGATACATCCAGGAAGAATCAAAATAAGCTTCCTCACCCACACTGAGAATTTATAACCACTTTCCAATCTTTTCCTTCTTCCAGTGTTTCTGTGTATTTGTGTTTGTCCTGATAGTATATAAATCTTACACTTGCGGTTCTTTTTGACGGGGTTCTTCTTTTTTTTGATTTATATATATATATATATATTTTTTTCTCTTGTCATATACTTTTATCAGTCTTTTTGTTGGTCTGTTTTTGATTGTATACTTCATAAATCTTACCTTGGAGCCCATTTGGGCTGTCTTCTCTTTTGTCTTCCCGTTTCTCTTCTCTTTCTCTCTCTCTCTCTCTTTTCTTTTTTTTCTCTATTTCTTATTTTTTTTCTTTTTTCTCTCATTTGGATGGGGAATCCTCATTGCACAGAAGCATCCCAGGGTGCACCTTGACTGCACCACAATCGACACATCCAGTTGCATCCGTTCAGTCATCTCTTACAAAAATGACTAGGAGGAGGAATACCCAACAGAAGAAAAATACAGAGGATGGACCTTCTGCAACAGAGCTAATGGCTATCGACATAGACAATATGTCAGAATGGGAATTCAGGTTAACAATTTTCCAGGCAATAGCTAGGTTGGAGAAAGTCACAGATGACCAAACAGAATTGATTAGGGCAGAACTGAAAGCCACCAGGAATGATGTTCAATGCTCTCAACGAGTTCCAATCTAATCTAAATTCTCTAAAAGCTAGGGAAACTGAGACAGAAGGTGGAATTGGTGATCTGGAGGACAAACAGAGAGAAAGAAAGGATCAGGAGGAAGCCTGGAACAAACAGCTCAGAAGCCACGAAAACAGAATCAGGGAATTAAATGATGCCATGAAACGTTCCAACGTCAGAATTATTGGAATATTCCAAAAAAATGGAAAGACGTCTAGAAGATATAGTGGAAGAAGTTGTCTATGAAAATTTTCCCAATCTCACGAATGGAAACAGCGTTCATGTACTAGAAGCAGAACGCCCCCCCCCCAAGATTTTAGATTCTCGAACGTCCTCATGACACCTGATATTTAAAATGAAGAATTACAATTCTAGACAGATCCTCTTAAAAGCAGCTAGGACAAAGAGGCTCCTTACTACAGAGGAAATAGCATTAAAATAATTTCAGACCTGTCCACAGAGACCTGGCAAGCCAGGAAGGACTGGCAAAATATATTCAGAGTACTAAATGAGAAGAACATGCAACCAAGAATACTTTATCCAACAAGACTGACATTCAAAATGGATGGAGATATAAAGAGTTTCCAAGACTGGCAATGCTTAAAAGACCATGCAACCACCAAGCCGACACTGAAGGAAATATTAAGGGGACTCCTATAAAAGGGAAAAAATCCTAAAAATATCATTGAACAGAAATAGAGAGACAATCTACAGACAGAAAGACTTCAAAGTTAACACGATCTCAATAAAAACGTATCTATCAATAATCACTCTCAATGTGAATGGCATAAGTGCACCCATAAAATGACACAGGGTTGCAGATTAGATAAAACGACAGGACCCATACATATGTTGTCTACAAGAGACCCATTTTGAACCTAAGGATACACCCAGACTGAAAGTGAAGGGATGGAGAAGCATCTTTCATGCCAATGGACCTCAAAAGAAGGCCGGAGTAGCGATTCTCATATCAGATAAATTAGATTTTAAACTAAAGACTGTAGTCAGAGATACAGAAGAGATACTGAGATACACGACATAATTCTTAAAGGGAGTATCCACCAAGATGATCTAACAATTGTAAATATCTATGCTCCCAATACAGGAGCAGCCCACTACATAAGAAAAATATTAATCAAGATAAAGAGTCATATTGATATGAATACATTAATAGTAGGAGATCTTAATATGCCTCTCTCAGTAACAGACAGATCATCGAAGCAGAAAATCAAAACAGAAATAAGATCATTGAATGACACATTGGACCTGATGGACCTCCGAGACATATACAGAACATTCCACCCTAAAAAAAACCAGAAAACTCATTCTTCTAAAGTGCACATGGAACCTTCTCCAGAAGAGACGATATATTGGTTAACAAAGCAGGACTCAACTGATACCAAAAGACTGACATTATTCCCTGCATATTCTCAGATCATAATGCTTTGAAACTGGAGCTCAATCACAAGAAAAAGTTTGAAAAGAACTCAAACACCTGGAAGCTAAAGATTTCAAGCTTTCCTACAAAGCTGTGATCACCAAGACAGCGTGGTACTGGCATAAAAAGAAACACATTGACCAGTGGAACAGAGTGGAGAGCACAGATATGGACCCTCAACTCTATGGTCAAATAATCTTCGACAAAACAGGAAAAAAATATACAATGGAAAAAAGACAGTCTCTTTATATGTATATGTGTATATGTATATATATATATATATATATATATATATATGCCATATATATATGTATGTATATATATGTATATGTGTATATGTATATATACCAGATAGTGGGAACGAGTTAAAACTAAAAGTTGTATCTATGAAGTAGTGGTGGTTGTTCTCTTGTTGTCTTTTTTTTTTTTTTCTTTCCTGGATGGTTTTCTGGGGGAGGGGCCTGTCACTTGGGTTTTCAGTCAATGATGTTCCTTGAGTTATGTCCTCTAACCCCCGTCAAGGGGATGGGCTCTGAGGAAACCGTTTTTTTTTTTCAGGCTTTTGTTCTCCGGAGGTTTTTATATTTGTTCATCTGTTTTCTCTCACCTTAACAGCTTTTGATGTTTTTTGGAAGTTTAGCGGAAAGCAAACTGCAGCCTGATCTCCCTCTCAGAGAGAAGCCTCAGCCTGCTCCCTGTGGGTGCTGGAGAGTGCACAAATTCCCCCTTGGCCGCTGGCATAGCAGGTTCTGAGTCAAGGTCCCTGGGGATGCAGGATCTCCTGCTTGTATCCAAAACCACGGTAGCGGCGGCTGTCTGGGCAGCTCCAGACCACCAGAGAGGTTCCAAGCAGCTACTGCACACTGAGATTTTCCAGCTGCCCTGGGCTGGAAGTGCCTGGTCTTTCCAGGTCTGAGAGCTCCCCGCTGTCACCTGCACACACCTCTCCTAGGGTATGGTATGGGGCAGGTGTGTCTCAGGCTCTGATTCCTTGGCGCCTCAGGCTGTGATCCCTTGGCATGGGTCTAAGAGTGTCAGGCTGGTGTCTGCCCACACCTCTCTCAAGGGAGGGTGTGGGGCACATGCGTCTCAGGAACGCCATCTGGTGAGGCTCCCAGCCCCTCACGGGAGCTGGACCCCACGTGTTCTCAGGCGCCCTGGCTGCTCAGGGAACAAGACCTGGTTTCTCCACTACTCTCTCTCTGGCTCAGTGCCAAGGGAGGCTGTCCTGGGTCCCGGGACTTAAGCCCCTCTCCCTAACCACCCCGATTCCCACAACTTCCCCCCACAATCCTTTGCTCTATTTTGAGTGCTTTCAACCAGACTCCAAGTTAATGCTGGTCTCCAGATGCAGGGCATTCTCATATTGGGGTATTACTTTCCAATCGGTTGCCTCTGGTGGCTCCCTCCCCCTTTTGTTTATCTTCCGATATCAGTCCGATGTTCCCACTCCACTTTACCTGCCCACTGGTGTCTTCTGCCCCTGTAAAGATCCAGATGTGTATAATTCTGATCTCAGGCTGATTTCATGGGTGATCAGAGTTCTTTGGTAGGTAATCAGCTCACTTTAGGGTACAGGTTGAAATGGCGCCTCCTCCTACTTCCCCGCCATCTTGTCTCTCCCAATTCTCAGCTTGTTTTGTGAGATTAAGAGTCTCTTATGGTTTGTTTCCCTCCCAATCCCATCTTGTTTCATTTATTCCACATATAAGTAAGATCAGTAGTAATAATCTTTCTTTTTCTGACTTAGTATATTTAGCATAATTTCCTCCAGGGCTATCTGTATTGTTGCAAATGAAAATTTCCCTTTGCTATGGCTAAATAATACTGCATTTTTGTATGTGTATTTATATTTAAAATATTTTTTAATCTACAGACACTTAAGTTTTTTCCATATCTGGCAATTGTAAATAATACTACAATAAACCTGGATGTGTTTATACTATTTCAATTTAGTATTTCTGTTTTCTTCAGATAAATAGCCAGAAGTGGAATTGCTGAATTATATAGTAGTTCTGTTTTGATTTTTTTCAGAACTTCTCTAGTGTTTTCTATAGTGGCAGTCCAAATTTACATTTCTGCCAGCAATGCACGGGGTTCCAATTTTTCCACATCTGCACCGACACTTGTTAATTCTGGTGTTTTTGATTTTTGGTTTTTTGGGTTTTTTTTTGTTATCCATTCTAATGGATAATAAAGGTGTGAGGTGATATTTTGGAGTAGTATTAATTTACATTTCCATAATGATTAGGTTTTTTGAGCACTTTTCAATGTACCAGTTCGACATCCATATGTCTTTGACAAAGTATCTATTCAGATATTCTGACCATTTTTAAATCAGATTACATGGGTTTTGTTGTGTGGTAGTGATGGTGGTGATGGTGGTTATGAAGTTGTACAACTCCTTTATATATTTTTTATATTAAATCTGTAACAGAAATATAATTTTTGAACATTTTTCCTACAGTTTGTTGCCTTCTCATTTTTTGGACGTTTGCTGTAGTTGTGAAGAAGTTTGATGTAATCCTACATACTCAGTTTTGCTTTTGTTACCTTTGCTTTTGAAGTCAAATTAAAAAAAAAAAAACTATCACCAATTCCAACAATAAGGATCTATGCCTGTTGTTTTTCTTCTGGGAATTTCATGATTTCAGTTCTTAAAATTAAAATCTTTAATCCACACTGACTTAATATTTGTATATAGTGCTGCTCAATAGTGGCCTAGTTTCCTTTTTTTTTTTTTTTTTGGCATGTGACTGTCCAGATTTCCTGACACCATTAATTGAAAAGACTGTCATTTCCCCATGATATATCCATGGCTTCTTTGTCATAAATAACTTTACCATGTGCTCATGGAAATATTTCTGGGCTCCCTATTTTGTTCTGTTTTACTTTCTTTTTTCTTTTCTTTTTTTTAGAGAAAGAGAGAAAATCGGGGGCAGAGCACAGGGAGAGGGATAGAGAGAGACTCTTAAGCAGGTTCCATAGCCAGGGCATAGCCTGAGGTGGAGCTTGATCTCACAGTCCTGAGATGGTGACCTGGGCTGAAATCAAAGTCAGACACTAATTGACTGAATCACCCAGGCAAAAATCTATTCTCTTCTATTGAATGGTGTTTCTGTTTTTGTGTTAATACATACTGTTTTGATATCTGCAACTGCAATATAGCTTTAAATCAGGGAGGATCATGTCTCGAGATATACTCTTCTTTCTTAAGATTGCTTTGCCTATTCAAGGTATTTTGTGGTTCCATAAAACATTCAAAATTTATTTTATTTCATTGAATTTTAATAGGAATTGCATTTAATGTATAGATTGCTTTAGGTATTGTAGAGATTTTAACAATATAAACTCTTTCAATCCATGAGCATGGTACATCTTTCCATTTATTTGTGCCTTCTTCAACTTTTTCATCAATCTCAGGTTTTTAGTGTACAGGTCTTTCATCTATTTGTTTAAATTTCATCCTTTGTATTTTATTCTTTTTGGTGTGATTATAAATTAAATTTTTAAAATTTTCCTTTCTATTTGTTACTAATGTATAGAACTGAAACATGTTTGTGTATTGATTTTGTATCCTGCTATTTTATGACTTCATTATTCCTAACAGGTTTGTCTGTTTTTTGGTTCAGTCCCTAAGGTTTTGCACATTAAAAAGTCATGCTGTGTGGAAATAGAGACAGTTTTACTTTTCTCTTGAAATTTGAAGAAGTTTTATTTCTCTTTCTTACCTAATTTTTCTGGCTCAGGCTTACAATATTATGTTTACTAAAAATGATTAGAGTGGGCATCCTTGTTTTGTTCCTGATCTTACAGGAAAGAGTTCAGTTTTCAACCTCTGAGTGTTAACTGTGGAATTTCCATATTCGGCCTTTATTATGTTGTGATAAATTTCCTTTATATGCAGCTTGTTTAGAGTTTCTATCACAAATGTATGTTGAATTTTGTCACATGTTTCTCTACAACTCTTCAGGTGATCATATAATTTTTATCCTTCATTTGCGAATGTGATTTATCACATTGATTTGCAGAGGATTAACCATCTTTTAATTTCTAGAATAAACACCACTTGATCGTGATGTATCCCATATATTTTTGTTTGTTGTATTTCCATTTCATTTGTTTCCACAATTTTATTTTCTTTTTTGATTTTTCGTTTATCTCTTTTTTTTCAGTAAAATATTGTTTCATCTCCACATACTTGTGAATTTTTAAGTTTCTTTTTAAAATATTTTATTTATTTATTTGAGTGAGAGTGAACATGTGTAGGGGGAGCAGAGGGAAAGGGAGAGTAGACTCCCTGCTGAGATCCCGACCAGGGTCTTGATCTCAGGACCCTGAGATCATGATCTCAACAGAAACTAGACACTTAACGAATGGAGCCATCCAGGTATCCTTCAGTTTTCTTTTTGTAATTGATTTCCTATTTCATACCATATGATTTCCTATTCCATACCAATAAAAGATGATTGATATGATTTCAATTTTCCTAAATTTTGTAAAACTTATTTTGGGTCCTAACATGTGGCCTATCCTGGAAAATATTCCATATGCACTTGATTTAAGGCTAATGTTTACTCATTGATTTTCTGTTGATCTAAATACTAATTGATCTAAATACTAATGAAAGTGGGAGTATTAGAGTTCATTGCTATTATTTTATTATTTTTTCCCACTTTAGGTATGTTAATATTTGCTTTATATATTTAAATGGTCCTGTGTTGGATGTATAATATTTTACAATGTTTTATTTTCTTGTGGGATTAACTCCTTTATCATTTATAATGTCTTTCTTTGCCTCTTTCTATGGTCTTTGTTTTAGTCTATTTCCCAGCTTTCTTTATTTTCTATTTGCATGAAATATTTTTTTTTCTGTTTGCTTTCAGTCCATATACCTGAATTAAGTCTCTTATAGGCAATATATAAATGAATCTTTTTAACTTTTTTCTATCTATTCATCCAATCTATGTTTTTGATTGGATAATTTGGTTCATTTACTTCTAAACATATTTTGTTAATTGTTTTCACCCTTGTTTGTAATTATTCTGGATTTTGTGTGTGATTTGATTGTTTTGTGTGGTGGCATGCTTAGATTCCTTTCTCTTTTTGCCTTTTTTATATCAATTATAAGTTCTGCTTTGCAAGTACTATAAGACTTGTAAAAGAAAATTATAAAAACAGTCTATTTTAATTCATTAAAACTTCAGTTTTAACATATTCTAAATCTATACACTTTTAGCCTTCTCTCAAACTTTTATGTTTTTGATGTCACAATATACATCTTATTAATCTTTGTATTCCATAACAAATTATATTTTATTACTATTTTTTTCTTTTAGACTTTATACTAGTTAACAAATGATTAACTCACCATCTTTGCATTAGATTATTCTAAGATTTTATTTATTTATTTGACAGACAGAGATCACAAGTAGGAAGAGAGGCAGCAGAGAGAGGAGGAAGCAGGCTCCCTGCTGAGCAGACAGCCCAATGTGGGACTTGATCACAGGACCTTAGGATCATGACCTGAGCTGAAGACAGAGGCTTTACCCCACTTAGCCACCCAGGTGCCCTGGATAATCTTTTTAATGTACTGTTGGATCCTTTGAGCTAGGATCTTGTTGAGAATCTTGGCATCCATATTCATCAGGGATATTGGTCTGAAATTATCCTTTTTGGCGGGATCTTTACCTGGTTTGGGGATCAGGGTAATGCTGGCTTCATAAAAAGTATCTGGAAGTTTTCCTTCTGCTTCTATTTTTTGAACAGCTTCAGGAGAATGGGTACTATTTCTTCTTTGAATGCTTGGTAGAATTTCCAGGGAAACTGTCAGGTCCCAAGCTCTTGTTTTGGAGGAGATTTTTGTTCATTGCTTCAATCTCATTGCTAGACTTTGGTCTCTTCAGGTTGTCAATTTTTTCTTGATTCAGTTTTGGAAGTTTATAGGTTTCCAGGAATGCATGCACTTCTAGGTTGCTTAACTTATTGACACATAGTTGTTGATAATAATTTCTGATGATTGTTTCTATTCATTTGGTCTTAGTCATATATCCCTTTTCATTCATAATTTTATTAATTTGGGTTCTCTCTCTCTCTCTCTCTCTCTTTTGCATTAGTTTGACCAATGGTTTATCTGTCTTATTGATTCTTTCAAAAAAAACAGCTTCTAGTTTCATTGATGTGTTCTACTGTATCTCTAGATTCTATATCATTGATCTCTGCTCTAATCTTGATTATTTCTTTTCTTGCTTGTGGGATTGGCTTAATTTGTTGTTGATTATTAATTTCTTAAGGTGTAAAGAGAGTTAGTTTATTCTGGACTTTTCAGTTTTTTGGGGGGAGGCTTGGGTGGCTATGTATCTCCCCCTTAAGACCAACTTTGCTTTATCCCATAGGTTTTGGACCAAAGTGTCTGCATTCTTATTGGTTTTCATGAATTGTTTCAGTTCTTCTTTGATTTCCTAGTCTGTCCAAACATTCTAAAGCAAGGTGGTCTTTAGTTTCCAGGTGTTTGAATTCCTTCCAAACTTTTCCTTGTGGTTGAGCTCCAGTTTCAAAGCATTGTGAATATGTAGGGAATAATCTCAATCTTTTGGTATCAGTTTAGTCCTGATTTTTGCCCACTATGTGGTCTATTCTGGAGTAGGTTCCATGTGCATTTGAGAAGAATGAGTATTCTGTTGTTTTAGGGTGGAATGTTTTGTACATATCTATGAGATCCATCTGGTCCAATGTATTATTCAATGCTCTTGTTTCTTTATTGATTTTCTGCTTGGATGATCTGTCTATTACTGAGAATGACATGTTAGTATCCCCTACTATAAATGTATTCATATCGATATGACTCTTTATCTTCATTAACAGTTTTCTTATGTAATTGGCTGCTTCTGTATATGGGGGTATAGATATTTACAATTGCTAAATTTTCTTGGTGGATAGTCCCTTTAAGAATGATGGAGTGTCCTTCTTTATCTCTGACTATAGTCTTCAGTTTAAAATCTAGTTTATCTGGTATGAGAATCATGACATTAGCCTTATTTCAAGGCCCATCGGCATGAAAGTTGCTTCTGTATCCCTTCACTTTCAGTCTGGTTCTATCTTTATGTTCTAAATGGGTCTTTTGTAGAGAGCAAATGGATGGGTCCTATCATTTTATCCAATCTGCAACCCTGTGGCATTTTATGGGAGCATTTAGGTCATTCATTTTTTTTTAAAGATTTTGTTCATTTATTTGACAGAGAGAGATTACAAGTAGGAAGAGAGACAGGCAGAGAAGGTGGGGAAGCAGTCTCCCTGCTGAACAGAGAGCCCGATGTGGGGCTCAATCCCAGGACCCTGAGATCATGACCTGAGCCGAAGCCAGAGGCTTAACCCACTGAGCCACCCAGGCGCCCCTAGGCCATTCATGTTGAAAGTGATTATTGAGAGATACTTTTTTATCTACATCGTGTTGCCTGTGAAGTCATTGTTTCTATAAATTGTTTCTATTCTATGACACTCTTGGGTTCTTTCTTCTTTTCTAGAACCCTCCCCCCTTAATATTTCTTGTATTGCTGGCTTGGTGGTCACATACTCTTTTAAACCTTGCCGGTCTTGGAAAATCTTTTCTCTCCATCCATTTTGAATGCCAGCCTTGCTGGACAAAGTATTCTTGGCTGCACGTTCTTTTCATTTGGTGCCCTGAATAAATCTTGCCTGCCGTTTTTGGCTTGCCAGGTTTCTGTGGACAGGTATGACATTATTCTGATGGACCTTCCTCTGTACATAAGGATTCTCTTCCCCCTAGCTGCTTTCAAGAGCTTCTGTCTAAAATTATGATTCATCAATTTCACAGTGAGTTTTCCCGAGGTCTTTCTAGGTTCTATGATCTTTGGGGAAGACCTTTCTGCCTCTAGGGAATGAACCCTGGTTCCATTCCCCAGGTTGGGATAATTTTCACAGAGAATTTGTTCAACTATCTATTCTAGTCTTCTTTTCCCCACTCAGGGATTCCAATAATTCTGACTTTGGAATGTTTCAGGGCATCCTTTATTTCCCTAATTCTGTTTTCATGGCTTCTAAGCTGTTTGTCCCAGGCCTCCTCCTGATCCTTTTTCTCTATCAGTTTATCCTCTAGATCACTAATTCTATCTTCTGCCTCATTTACCCTAGCTGTTAGAGAATTTAGATTAGATTGGAACTCATTGAGTGCATTGTTAACATCTTCCCTGGTAGCTTTCACTTCTTCCCTAATTGATTCCATGTTGTCATTAATGCTTTTCTCCATTCTAGCCATTGCTGAATAATTATTACCCTGAATTTAGTTTCCAACATACTGTTTATGTCCATATCCAAACGCTCTGATGGAGCGGGAACAGTCTCTGAATTGTTGCTCTGTTGGTCATTCCTCGTCCTAGTCATTTTGGTGAGAAATGGCTGAGGTGATGTGTAGCTGAATTAACTGTGATCCAGGCAAGGTGCACCCTGAAATGCTTCTGAGCAATCAGGTGTCCCCACCAAAAAGAATTAACAAAGAAAAAAAATAGAGAGAAAGAGAGAGACAGGAAACAAAACAAACAAAAAAAAAAAGAGAGAGAGAGAGAGAGAGAGAGAGAGAAGACTGAGACACAATAGGCCCCAAAGATAAGATTTATAAAGTATATAAAGAAAAACAAACAAAAAGACCAACAAAAGTAAATGACAAGGGAAAAAATATAGAACACACCCAAAATGAACTCCAAGTATAAGATTTATGTAATACCATAACAAAAATAAATACACAGAAACACTGACAGAAGTAAAAGTTTGGAGGGTGGTTATAAATCCTCAGTGTGATCAAGGAAGTTTATTTTGATTCTTCCTGGGTGTATCTTGATATCTTTTTTAAAGAATGTATCTTTCCTGAGTTAAAGGAAGATTAAAACTGGTTTCTATATAGGGGTATTATTGAATGGGGAAAGAGGATTACCTTGAAGCTTACCTCTATATGAAAGTTAAAAAAACAGAATAGCAAAATAAATAAATAAATTAATAAATTAATTAATTAAATAGAATAGCAAAGAAAAACACAGGTATATGTATTGAAAAAGTTCAAGCTATTTCAGTGAGGGGAGTGTTAAAGTCCCCTACTATTATTGTATTATTATTGATGTGTTTCTTTGATTTTGTTATTTATTGGTTAATATAGTTGGCTGCTCCCACGTTAGGGGCATAGATATTTAAAATTGTTAGATCTTCTTGTTGGACAGACCCTTTGAGTAGGATATAGTGCCCTTCCTTATCGCTTATTATAGTCTTTGGCTTAAAATCTAATTGATCTGATATAAGGATTGCCACCCCAGCTTTCTTCTGATGCCCATTAGCATGGTAAATTGTTTTCCACCCCCTCACTTTAAATGCACTACTGGGTATTTACCCTAAAGATACAAACATAGTGATCCGAAGGGGCACGTGTACCCGAATGTTTATAGCAGCAATGTCTACAATAGCCAGACTATGGAAAGAACCTAGATGTCCATCAACAGATGAATGGATAAAGACGACGTGGTATATATACACAGTGGAATACTATGCAGCCATCAAAAGAAATGAAATCTTGCCATTTGCGACGACGTGGATGGAACTAGAGCGTATCATGCTTAGTGAAATTAGTCAATCGGAGAAAGACAACTATCATATGATCTCCCTGATATAAGGACATGGAGAAGCAACATGGGGGGTTAGGGGGATAGGAGAAGAATAAATGAAACAAGATGGGATTGTGAGGGAGACAAGCCATAAATGACTCTTAATCTCACAAAACAAACTGGGGGTTGCTGGGGGGAGGTGGGATTGGGAGAGGGGGAGGGGCCTATGGACATTGGGGAGGGTAAGTGCTATCGTGAGTGCTGTGAAGTGTGTAAACCTGGCGATTCACAGACCTGTACCCCTGGGGATAAATATACATTATATGTGTATTAAAAAAAAATTTTGGAAGGGGAGGCGAACCATAAGAGACTATGGACTCTGAAAAAAACCTGAGGGTTTTGAAGGTTCAGGGGTGGGAGGTTAGGGGAACAGGTGGTGGGTAATAGGGAGGGCATGTATTGCATGGAGCACTGGGTGTTGTGCAAAAACAATGAATACTGTTACGCTGAAAAAATAAATAAAATGGAAAAAAAAAAAGAAAAAGTTCAAGCTAAAACATTATTGTGGAATTTGTTGTATTGAACCTCCCATGATGGTAAATAGCTTAAAACTTATAAAAATTAAAAAGAATGAGAATAGTAGGAACAAATTAAAAATAAAAGTTGTATCTATTAAGTACATAGGTTAGGGCAATACTGGGAGCTTAATACCTTCTTTTTCCCTGACATTGGGGTTTAACAGTTTTATGGGGACACTGGTGGTTTTCCCCTCATTTTGTTTTGTTTTGTTTTGTTTTGTTATTTGGGAGGGAGCTGGCTTTCTGGGGGAAGGGCCTATCACATTGTTTTTCAGTCAGTCTTGCTTGGGTTGAGTCCTCCTTCCCCCTATCAAGGGACTGGGCTCTGAGAAAACTGGTTTTTCAGACTTTTGTTCTTTGGAGTTTTGTTTTGTTTTATTTTCTCTTGGCTGCTTTTGGTGGTTCTTTGGAGGTTTAGAGGAAAGGAAACTGCACCCAGATCTCTGTCTCAGAGAGAAGCCTTAGTCTGTTCCCCATTGAGTGGTCCAGAGCTCAGACTCCCGCTCTGCCACCTCCCACTGGGATATCACGTCTCCAGCCACTGTCTCAGGGGTCGCAGGAATTCCTGCTTGCCTCTGCACCCTAGTGTTACTAAAACTGCGAGCAGTATTGGTCCAGGGAGCCGGCTTCCAGTGGCTGCCTTTGCCTGGCTGCTGTGTGGGCAGGTCGAGACCGCCAGAGAGATCCCAACCAGAGATAACGTGCTGAGATTTTCCTGTTGGCTGGGGCTGAGAGTGTTCAGACTCTCAGCTGGTCCTAGAGACTACTAGCTAGAGCCTGCAAGGACCTCACTTAAGGGAGGGTGTGGAGCATATCTTAGAACCTGTCATGCAGCATGTACACAGAGTGCAAAAGGCGATGGTTCTAGAGAGCACTGGCTGGTGTGCACCCAGGCTCTCTCATGTAGGCTGGCAGCTCATGGACCATGGCCTGGATGCTTCACCGCACTCTCTCTGACAAGGCAGTGGTGGCTATCCTGGGTCCATGGGCTTAAGCCCGTGCCTGTGACTGCCCAATTCCACCAGTTAAGATCTTTTTCTCTTTTTGAGTGCTTTTAACCAGACTCCAAGTTAATGCTGGTCCCAATCACAGGGCATTCTTGTTTTGGGGTATTACTTTCCACCAGTCACTACTGGTGGCTGTATTGGGGTATTACTTTCCACCAGTCACTACTGGTGACTCCCTCCCACTTCTGTTTATCCTCTGATATCAACTGAATCTTTAAAAACTCCCCTTTATCTCACAACTGGTGACTTCTGCCCCTGTAGAGATCCATAAATGTAATATCCTAAATCTCAGGCTGATTACATGGGTGTGCAGAGAGTTCTGGTAGATAATCAGCTCACTTTAGGGGACCGGTTGAAACAGCATCTCCTACTTCACCATTTTACCGCTTCCCTCCCACAATGTTTATTCTTCCAATCCATGAGCATTAAATGTTTTTCCATCTCTTTGTGTTTGCCTCAATTTCTTTCTGTTTCTGTTTCTGTTCTCAATTTTTATCTTTCTCTTCTGTAGTTTTCAGAGTATAGATCCTTTACCTCTTTGGTTAGGTTTATTGATAGTTATCTTATGGTTCTTGGTGCTCCTGTAAATGGAATAAATTTCTTAATTTCTCCTTCTATATCTACATTGTTAGTATATAGGAAAGCAACTGATTTCTGTGCATTGATTTTATATCCTGCCAAATTGCTGAATTGCTGCATGGGTCCTAGAAATTTGGGGATGAGGTCTTTTGGGTTTTCCACATAAAGTATCATGTAATCTGCGAAGAGAAAAAGGTTGATATCTTTTTTGCCAATTTGAATGTATTTTATTTCTTTTTGTTGTCTGATTGCTGAGGCTAGGACTTCTAGTACTATGTTGAACAAAAGTGGTGAGAATGGGGATCCCTGTCATGTTCCTGATGTTAAGGGAAAAGCTCTCAGATTTTCCCTTTTGGAATGATATTTGCTGTGACCTTTTCATAGATTTTTTTTTCTGTACTTTTGAGGAGGGTTCCCTTTATTCTTACACCCTGATGAGTTTTAATCAGGAAAGGATACTGTATCTTGGCAAATGCTATTTCTGCATTGATTGAGAGGGTCATATGGTTCTTGTCTTTTCTTTTCATAATGTGCTATATCATATTGATTGCTTTGCAGTTGTTGAATCACCCTTGCATCCCAGGTATGAATCCTACCTGGTCTTGATGGATAATCATTGCACCCTGTTGGCTAGGATCTTGTTGATTTTTTTGGCATCCATGTTCATGGGGGATTTTGGTCTGTAATTTTCCTTTTTGATTGGGTCTTTTCCTGGTCTTGGGGTTAGGGTAATTCTAACCAAATAGAATGAGTTTTGAAGTTTTCCTTCTATTTCTATTTTTTGAAACAGTTTAGGTAGAATAGGTATGACTTCTTTTTTACATGTTTGGTAGAATTGCCCTGGGAAGCCATCTAGCAGTGGACTCTTTTATTTTGGGGGAGGTTTGATTATTTCTTCAATTTTGTTACTGGTTATTTGTCCTATTCAGATTATCTATTTCTTCCTGTTTCACTCCTTGTACTTTATAAGTTTCCAGGAATGCATCCATATCTTTCAGGTTGCTTAATTTGTTTGCATATGTTTGTTGGTAATGATTTCTAATAATTGTTTCTATTTCTTTGGTGTTAGTAGTGAATTCTCCCTCTTCATTCATAACTTTTTAGATTTGGGTCCTTTCTTTTTTCTTTTGGATATTTCCAGACAAGGATTTATGGATCTTATTAATTCTTTTAAAGAATAAGCTTCTAGTTTTGTTTATCTGTTCTACCGGTTCCCTCCCCCCCCTCTGGTTTCTATTTCATTGATCTTAGCTCTAATCTTTATTATTTTTCTTCTCCAACTTGGTTTAGGCTTTTTTGTTTGTTTTTGTTCTTGTTTTTCTGTTCTCTCTCCTGTCACTTTAGGCTTAAGGCTAGCTTGTGCATTCGGGATTTTTCTAAATTTTGGAGAGAGTCTTGAATGGCTATGTATTTCCCACTAAAGGAGTGCCTTTGCAGTATCCCATAGGTTTTGGACCAATGTGTGTGTGTGTGTTTTAAGGATTTTATTTATTTATTTGACAGACAGAGATCACAAGTAGGCAGAGAGACAGGCAGAGAGAGATGGAGAAGTAGGCTCCCTGCTGAGCAGAGAGCCCAATATGGGACTCGATCCCAGGACCCCAGGATCATGACCTGAGCTGAAGGCAGATGCTTTATCCCCCTGAGACACCCAGGCGCCTGTGGACCAATGTGTTTTCATTCTCACTAGCTTCCATGAATTATTTAAGTTCTTCTTTTTTTTTTTAAAGATTTTATTTATTTATTTGACAGAGAGAGAGATCACAAGTAGGCAGAGAGGTAGGCAGAGAGGCAGGCAGAGAGAGAGGAGGAAGCAGGCTCCCTGCGGAGCAGAGAGCCCGATGCGGGGCTCAATCCCAGGACCCTGAGATCATGACCTGAGCCGAAGGCAGCAGCTTAATCCACTGAGCCATCCAGGCGCCCCATTTAAGTTCTTCTTTAATTTCCTGGTTGACCCAATCATTCTTTAGCAGGATGATTTAGGATGCTTCTTAACTACCATGTGTTTGAATTTCTTCCAAAAATTTTTCTTGTGATTGTGTTCCAGTTTCAAAACATTGTGGTCTGATAACATTTAGGGAATAATTTCAATCCTTCAGTTTCTGTTGAGACCTGATTTGTGATCCATTATGTGGTCTATACTGGAGAAATTTCTGTGTGAGAAATTGAGAAGAATGCATATTCTGTTGTTTTAGGGTGGAATGTTCTGTATACATCTACAAAGTCTGTCTGGTCCAATATGTCTTTCAGAGCTCTTGTTTCTTTGTTGATATTCTGCTTGGAATATCTGTTCACTGATGAGACTAGAATGTTAAGGTCTACTACTACTAATGTATTTTTTCAATATGATTCTTTACTTTGATTATTAACTGGCTTATACAGTTTGCTGCTCCTACAGTGGGGACATAGATATTTACAATTGTAAGATCTTCTTGTTGGGAAGACCCTTTAAGTATGTTATAGTGTCCATCTACATCTATAGTATTACATACTACATACTACAGTCTTTGGTTTAACATCTAATTTGTCTGATATGAGAATTGCTACCCCAGCTGTCTTTTGAGGATTGTTGGCATGATAAATTGTTCTCCATCCATCAATTTTAATCTAGAGGTGTCTCTAGGTTCAAAATGAATCTCTTGTAGACCTCATATGGATGGGTTGTTTTGTTTTTTTTTTTTTTTTTTGGCTCCAATATGTTAACATCTGTCTTTTTATTTGATCATTTAACCCATTTACATTCAGAGTAACTATTGAAATATATGAATTTGGTGCCATTATATTGCCTGTAAAGTCCCTGTTTCTGTAGATTGCCTCTGTTATTTTCTGTTCTGTTACTCTTGGTGTCTCTTTGCTTAATATTTCTTACAGAGCTAGTGTTGTTGTGCATGGAAATAAAGTTCTCACTCATCAGTCTGAATGGTCATGCAGGGTTGCCTCTGGAAAGGAGAGCAGCAGCAGGTAAATCTTACACATAGATTTTATTTTGTTCTGTATTTTATTTTCTGTTAGTTTTGTTTTTTTTTTTTTAATCAGGAAAGCATGGACATATGGGTCCTATTGTGGGAAAGGAGTACAAAGGGATGGCAAATATCTTGAAGCAGGCTTGCATTTTTCCCCTATGCATACACATGCAGGTAGTCAGTCAAGGGATAAGTGAGGAGTGGAATGTTTGGGTTAACAATCACAAGGTGCAGAAAGGGGATACTGAGGGTTATTTTCATTCATAACTCCTAACTATGTGCTGCCCTGGGAGATTCACATGCAGGTAGTCAGTCAGGGGATAAGTGAGGAGTGGAATGTTTGGGTTAGCAATCACAAGGTGCAGAAAGGGGATACTGAGGGTTATTTTCATTCATAGCTCCTAACTATGTGCTGCCCTGGGGGATTGTGGGATCCTACTTCTCCTGAGCCATTGTATTTAATAGTCTGAGAACAGGAACACTACTGACATTTCAGCTGTTTACAGAGTCACTCCTTAGGGTTTACATTATATTTCCTAAGAATAACTCCACAGGCTGGATTGATCATCACATATTCTTTATTTTTTTGCTGTCCTGGAAGCTTTGTCTCTCCATCCACTATGAATGACAGCCTTGAGGGATAAAGTATTCTTGGCTGCATGTTCTTCTCATTTAGTAACCTGAATATACCTTGTCAGTCTTTTCTGGCTTTTCAGGTTCCTGTGGATATGCCTGATGATATTCTGATGTTCCTCCCTCCATATGTAAGGAACCTCTTCTCCCTAGATGCCCTCAGGATAGCTTCTTTGACTCTAAGATTTGCAGGCTTCACTTTATATGTTAGGGTGTTGGTCTATTTTTATTGATTTGGTGAGGGGTCCTCTATGCCTCTTGGACATGAATGCTTGTTTCCCTCCCCAGATTAGGGAAGTTCTCAGCCATGATTTGCTCAAATATACCTTCTAGCTTTCTCTCTCCAACCCCTCTGGGACCACAATAAAATGGACATTAGTTCATTTCAAGGCGTCCTTAAATTCTCAAAGCCTTTCTTCATGGGCTGTTCATTGTTCTCTTTTCTTCAACTTTCTTCCTTTCCATCACCCTGTCCTCTAGATCTCTTGTTTTCTCTTCTGCCTCATTGACCCTAGCTGTTAGAGCAGCCAATTTAGACTGCATCTCATTAATAGTTTTTTGAAGTTTGGCCTGATTACATCTCATTTCCACCCTTCGAGATGCTGTGTTATCATTTATGTTTTCTTTGAGTGTTGTTATCAACTTGATAATTGTTATCCTGAATTCCATCTCCAACATCTTACGTATATCCACACCAATTAGTTCTGTAGTAGAGAATGTTGCCTCTGTTTCTTTCCTTAGTTGTGAGTTCCTCTTTCTATTCATTCTTCTCAGGTAAGGATGGGTAAGCAAATGAAACAAGTCCAAAATATCAAGCATGATCTGTGCAAAATGCGTTCTAGAAAAACTCAAGTTGTTGGAAGCCGTTACAAAACAAACAAAGTCAAAATGCAACAGAACTTTAAATAATAATGATAATAATAATAATAATAATAATAAAGAATAGTTGTGGGGGAGTGAGACTATAATCTAACAGGGTGGATGATTCATTCAGGGTGATCCATTTGTTCCTGTTTGAATTTTGGTCTGTGTGTTAGAAGACACTAAATTCCCAAATTGCAAAGAAACAACATTTATATTTATGTAAAGATCAAAATTGAATAGAGGGAAAAAGGACTAGAATGAATCTTCTATGTTTAAAATGTAGATATGAAAGAAATAAAAATTAAGAAGTGACTTAAAAGCATAAATTGGTAAAATTAAAATTTTGTTGAAATGGGAAAAAGGTAAAGATAAAAAAAAGAAATTGAGAATTTTATTTATTTATTTATTTATTTTTAAAGATTTTATTTATTTGACAGACAGAGATCACAAGTGGGCAGAGAGGCAGGCAGAGAGAGAGGAGGAAGGTGGCTACCTGCAGAGCAGAGAGTCTGATGCGGGTCTTAACCCCAGGACCCTGGGATCATGACCTGATTCAAAGGCAGAGGCTTTAACCCACTGAGCCACCCAGGTACCCCAGAAATTAAGAATTTTAGACTGAAGGATAAATGAGTTGTGGGAAACAAGTGGAGCTCAATATGCTATTTTCCCCTGGTGATGGATTTTTACCATCTTATGGGATCCATAAGCTTGTCATTTATCTGTTCTTCCAGTCTATCTTCTGGGGGAAGGGATCTGATTTACTGCTTCTCAAGTGTCTTTTCCTGGACAGAGTTGTCTCACTCCTTGTCGGGGGGTGGGCTTAATACAAGCTGGTCCTCTGTGTGGCTTTTTTCCCCTGGCAGCTTTCCATGCCTCTTCAGAGGGTCAGAGCAAAAATGGTCCTTCCTGGATTTCTGGCCCAAAGCTATAAGATCATGGTCCCCCCTATTCAATAAACCCTCTAGGTCAAACAGAATCCACTTCTGTGTGTTCTAGAGTCTGCAGACTCCCACAGTTCAAGCTCACTGCAATCCTCCCATGAGGAGTACCAGCGAGTTGTGAGCATCACTAAGCTTTGTATCTTTGTGACTACAAGCATTTTTGGCTTGGCCTGTACCCTACTCTACTGTTCCCAGGCCATGGCTGGGTGTCATCCTACGGTCCTTTCCAGGGCTACTCCCACCCTGAGAGCTGTTGCCCAGTCATGGTTGCAGTTGTTTCATCCCTCCCAGGGGATGGTAACTGGCCCATATATTCCTAGTCCATTTCTGGGTGCTCAGGAATGGAGTGATCTCATTTCCAGCCTGGCACCAGGTTTGATGTGACCAGGGCTAAGAGTCCTTCCTGGGCTTCCTGACCATAACCAGTTTCCCTGCTCCACTGCTTGGTCACTCTATTGGTTCAGGCACCCCCATTCTTTCTGTGTCTCTTGGGATCCTGAGACCACAATGACCCACCTAGAATTCTATCTTCTCAATCCCCTGCAACCTTTTCAGAAAAGGATATCTCTCACTGGAACAGTTTTACACATGTTCTGATTTTGTGCTCTGATGTTATATCAGTTTCTAGTAGTCAGCTTATGGAGCCCCCCCCCCATTTATTTTCTCATATTTCCCCACAGATTCATGACTCCACACCTCTTATCTTGCAAAAAGCATTTGCTTCTCTGCTTGTAGTTTTCCAGATATATTTCCTTATATCTCAGGCTGGGTTTTTTTGGTGTTCAGAATTGTTTGATAGATATCCAGCTAAATTCAAGGTACAAGAAGAAACGAAGTCCTCTACTGTACCTCCATTTGCCTGCAGCTGGCTAATTGAGTTTAAAAAAATGAACAAATAAGCCTTATATATCATTTTTGTAGTTTGTTTGCTTGTTTGTTTTCCTAACCATACATATTTTTTTTTAAGGAACACACCAAGGACATACACTGTAGTTATAGAACAATGTCATGTGTTAATTATCCACAAGGTGGCAGATGGATAATGCCAATTTGGTCCCCTAGTAATACCTATTGTAGGGCTATATAGAATCTAAAAAAAAAAAATCTTCTGGGGATTTTATCAGATATATGGATTTCTTCTCCCTGCAAAGACATATCATCAAGCCAAGGAAGGGATAAAGGGGAGAAGAATGAATGTCCCAGATACAATTACAAATGATTGAAATTGGTAATTAAAATATGTTATTTAATGAATCAAGAGACACTGCTGGTGATAACTGTGCCTTGAGAACACAAGAAAAAATGTTAAGTGACCATATGATAAAAGAAGAACTACCTTTGTCTCAAGAAGAAAGTCACAGATTCAGATAATCTCTGTTGTAAGAACACTGTTCACTTTCTTGATTTTTTAAAAAAGATTTTATTTATTTATTTGACAGACAGAGATCACAAGTAGGCAGAGAAGCGGGCAGAGAGAGAGAGAGAGAGAGGAGGAAGCAGGCTCCCCGCTGAGAGGAGAGCCCGATGCAGGGCTCAATCCCAGAACCCCAGGATCATGACCCGAGTCGAAGGCAGAGACGTTAACCCACTGAGCCACCCAGGCATCCCCACTTTCTTGATTTTTTTAACAGGAAATCATTTTTTAAGACAGGAAAATTTGGTACAGAGAGATTAGATAACATGTTGAAGGATACACAACACAGAAATTTTAAAACAAATTCAAATACCAGTCAGTTTAAGTAAAGCCTATGATCTTAACATTATTCATTTGCATCTAAATTCATTCATTTGCATATGGGTTGGAAGTAACTTAAACATTTAAATGAATAGGAAGAATATAAAATCAGTTCAAAAGCTGAACAATCAATGATTTGGAGTATGCAAATGTAGAAGTCTGAAAATTTTAGTAAAATCTATTGGAACAGAAAGATGTTCACTGAGGACATTAGATCATCTAACTTCTTACCAGAGAAGGCATCATAAAGACCTGTTTAAAGACTGAATATACTGGGAGATGTCTTTAACTCATAAACTTAAATAGTTTATTGAAGAGACAGTATGTTACCTTATGATTCCAAATTGTATCATGTTATATAATGAGTCACATGGGCAAGAATGTTGGTTAAAAAACCTTTAATTTGACAAACAGATCAATTCACTAAAATAAGCAAGATTACTGATTAAAAACCCTAAAGATACAAACATAGTGATCCGAAGGGGCACGTGTACCCGAATGTTTATAGCAGCAATGTCTACAATAGCCAGACTATGGAAAGAACCTAGATGTCCATCAACAGATGAATGGATAAAGAAGATGTGGTATATATACACAATGGAATACTATGCAGCCATCAAAAGAAATGAAATCTTGCCATTTGCGACGACGTAGATGGAACTAGAGCGTATCATGCTTAGTGAAATAAGTCAATCGGAGAAAGACAACTATCATATGATCTCCCTGATATGAGGACATGGAGAAGCAACATGGGGGGGTAGGGGGATAGGAGAAGAATAAATGAAACAAGATGGGATTGGGAGGGAGACAAACCATAAATGACTCTTAATCTCACAAAACAAACTGGGGGTTGCTGGGGGGAGGTGGGATTGGGAGAGGGGGAGCGGGCTATGGACATTGCGGAGGGGAGGCGAACCATAAGAGACTATGGACTCTGAAAAACAACCTGAGGGTTTTGAAGGGTCAGGGGTGGGAGGTTGGGGCAACCTGAGGGTTTTGAAGGGTCAAGGGTGGGAGGTTGGGGGAACAGGTGGTGGGTAATGGGGAGGGCACGTTTTGCATGGAGCACTGGGTGTTGTGCAAAAAGAATGAATACTGTTATGCTGAAAAAATAAATAAAATGGAAAAAAATATGTTAAAAGCAAAAAAAAACCTTTAATTTCAAAAACAGATCGATTCACTAAAATAAACAAGTATAAACACTTAATATATGCTGTAAGTTCTAGGCATTGGAAAAACAAGTGATTACAATGTATTTTATTCATATAAGAAATGTTAAGTCTGTAGAAGTGGTGATAGCATTTGTTTTTTCCAGTGATTCCAGTCACTGCTGTTGCCATAATTCATTATAAGTAATACATTGTGTGTTTTCTATTTGCTAGGCACCACTTATTGGGCTATCTGACAAACATGCTTATACTAAATTAATCAATCAACTCCAAGACTACCCTGCATTCCTAATATCTCTAATTTATTCATTTACTCAACTGATCTGTAAAACATTTTTCTTTTTTTCTTAAATTTTTAACAATCATTTCTGCCTTTCATAAGTAGACGTTCTCCTTGATTCTACTTGCACTGTGAAATAGAGGAAATCTGAGGATAACTCACTTTTATCACCTATGCTCTGCGTTACCTCCTGCTATTGCAAATGAACTAGCCAAGCTAAATAAAAACAAAAAACAAACAAAACAAGCAAGCAAGCAAACATACAAACAAAAACAGCTCTTTACCTAAATTGATTTCTATGCTTTCTGTCTTTCTCAAAGGTCATTTTCTGGAAGAAGTTTCCTTCATTTTGTTTCCATTATCAATATATGCTTTGTGATAGATTATTCCCTTTAACATAACTGCAATATCCTGCAATAATAAAAACATATTGATATCATATCCCTTTCTAACCACTACTCCAATTATTTGCTCTCATTTAAAAAAAATGTATTTTAACTCTACTCATCTTGTCCACTTTCTCCCCTTCTATTTTACTCTGAATCCTCTTGGAGCACAACTTCATTGGAATTGCTTGTATTAAGGTCATCTTTGTGTTGACAAATATAGTGGCTAATGAAGAGTCTCATTGTTATACAACAAAAAACAGCATCTAGTGAAGTTGATTACACTCTAGTTTTGAAGTTTTCTCACTTCTATCTGAGATATTACTTCTTCTTATTACATCAATCATGGTCTCCTATCTTACTTTCTTGCCAGCTGAACAGCTGCCTTAGTCTTACATCTTTATTCCTACCTAAGTTTAAACTAATTCTATGCCTTTAAAGTATTCACTCTACTCTGGAGACTACCAAATTTAACCCAAAGAGCCACCCAGGAATCCCTGAAGACTACCAAATTTAAACCTTCAGCCCTTAACTCCAATCTGAGCCCCAGTTGGCTTCATATATCTAAGAGATATTTCAAAATTCTCTCAACAACTAAATCCTTGATTTCTTCTACCCAATTTTGCCACTCTACATGTTTTCAAAAATCTCATGAAGCATATATCCTAGATTCCTTTCCCTTGAGGATAATTGACTTATTTTTCATTTCACTTGCTTTTCTAATAGTCATCCTTTCCATGAGCTAAATCCTCTTTGTAGGGGTGCCTGGGTGGCTCGGTGGGTTAAAGCCTCTGCCTTCGGCTCGGGTCGTGATCCCAGGGTCCTGGGATTGAGCCCCACATCAGGCTCTCTGCTCCGCGGGGAGCCTGCTTCCTCCTCTCTCTCTGCCTGCCTAGTTGTGATTTCTCTCTGTCAGATAAATAAAATATTTTAAAAAAGCAGGAAAAAAAATAAAAAAAATAAATCCTCTTTGTAACTACATGACTAATCCTTCTTTCCTCTCACGTATAGATTCCTAAATTTTTTTCCTGCATACATCTAGTTCCCTCTTCTATATACCACACACATAGATGTATCATGGAAGTATGCATATTTCACACACATAGACATAGCGTGGAAGTATGCATAAAGTAGTGCACATAAAAATATACATCTTATCAAGCAAGTTATGTTTATACAGAAAATTCATCAAAAGTTTTCCTTCTCAGTGCAAAGAAACTGAATTGAATCCATCTCCTGTTGATGAATCACACAGAATTGGACAATGTAAATTTTCTCCCATAGACATCACTTTTCTGCTATGAAAATATCATGGAAAAAGGAACAGTAGTTCTCTTTGATATCTCTATCCCTTTTGAGTAGGTATGTAATGCCCGAGTTTACAACATTCAGTCAGTTTAGCTTAATCAGTATTTATTGTGGCCTAGTGGTTGACAGTCACTATTTTTGCACAGGTGTATGAAGATGATCATAGAGGTTAAAATGCTCTGATGCAAAGCCAATAAAGACCATATTAAGATTGTGTGATTTCTATCCTTTGTCATTTGTAAATTGGTATTGTTTTTCTTTATTGTAACAAAAATACACAATTATTGGCAACAAAATTCCTTAGCTTTGTAAGGTGTTTTTGGGTTAAGGGTGAAAGGACTTTCACAGGTTTGCTGTGAACTCTAAGATATGTCTTTTTTCCCCTTTATTTAATCTGAGAGACAAGAACCAGAATCAAATGAATTCTTTAACTGATGTAATAATATCTCATTGTTGGTACCTAGCCAAAATGTGTCTGCACAACTAATGAAAAATCTTTGTTTCCCTCCCCTAGTAGCAAGAAGCCAGCCAAGGAAAATCCTCTTGATTGGCAATTGCAAGTAATCTTTGACAGCTGAACAAATAGTCATATTTGAAACAGGACAATAGAAAATGTTCTTAGGAAGACCTATTGTCAGTTTACTGGATTCTTAAGCATCACTTGTGGATACTTTTTGAGAAGATGAGATTTGTGATAGTATCTTTTTAAATGCCCCCATTACATCCTTGTTTCTGAGGCTGTAGATAAGAGGATTGAGCATGGGTGTGACAATGATATAGAAGGCTGACACTACCTTGTCCTGCTCAGGAGTGTGAAAAGACTGGGGCAAAACATAAGTGTAGAAGGCAGCTCCATAGAAAATGCTGACTACAGTCAAATGGGACGAACAAGTGGTAAAGGCTTCCGGCCTTCAGCAGAGTGCATTCAGTGGACAGTTAACAAGATGAGAGAGCAGGAGGTTGAAATGATAGAGATGGGGATAAGCAACATGTGTACACAGCAGATGTACATTAGAGTTTCATACAAGGATGTGTCAGCAAAGGCTAGTCTGAGAACTGCAGGGATCTCACAGAAAAAATGGCTGATACTGCGGGAGCCACAGTAGGGGACATTCATGGTGATGGGGGTGAGGTGAGCAGAAAGCCATCCAGGGACCCACCAAACCAGGCACCAGCAGCCAGCAGGAGACACACCCTGCGATTCATCAGGACTGGATACCTAAGAGGGTTACAGACAGCCACATAGCGGTCATAAGCCATGAGGCCCAAGAGGAAGAACTCTGAGCCAATCATGGTCAAGTAGAGGAAGATCTGCATGCCACAACCTACAAAGGAAATGGTCTTCTCTTTAGAAACCATGTCGACCAGAAGTTTTGGGACAGTGGTACAAATGAAAAGGGTGTCCATGATAGAAAGCTGACTGAGCAGGAAGTACATAGGAGTATGGAGACGGGAGTCCACCTGAATCAAGACTATCATGACCAAATTTGCAGTTACAGTCACCACAAAAATAGCAAAAATAACAGGAAAGATGATCCCTATAGCTTTATTGTTCACCAGAAGCCCCAGGAGGATAAAGTCAGAGGATAAAGTTATATTCTTCATTGACATTGATGATGGAAGCTCCAGTAAAGCAGGAAGCCACAAAGACCAGGAAGGAAAAGGAGAGAGGACACTTTCAGTATGGATGAAACTTACAATGGAGATGACACCTCAGAGAGTGCTGGATGGGCTAAAATTTTCTAAGTCAAAATGCTAGAGAAAAATGAACAGATCAAGAGACAGATGTTAAGATGGAAACTGCTGATCTCTTCCTCCGTGTTGGAGAACAATTTATATTGTGTTTATGTTCATGCTGCAAGACATAGATTACGCTAACTGCATAAAAATGTTGGTATTTGCAATACCTGGATTAGGGTTTAACTATATATTTCCTAGTCACTCTCTGCATTTCTGGCATCCAGAACGTTGTCCAGTCTATAGTAGCTCTAAGTCAGTACTGGTTGGGTAAGCCTCATTGATTCACTGATTATTTGGATGGCAAAGGCAAGCAAATTGAGTAACTTAGGAAGTACAGAATGTAAAGAAAAAAAAATTTCTATGTGTCTTCATTATTCTCGCTATTTCAACTCTGACACTATTGTTCACCAAAATTTTGAGGGTTTATTTTCCATAATAAGCAATGTACAACTCTTTAGACAACGAGCCGGGTGTTCTACAATTTAATGTAATACTCATACCATCTACATAGAGATAGCTTAATATCTTACTGCTTAACGGCTTAGTCCCACAAAACTGTTCCCCAAATCGGATACCAGTTTCCAAATAGAGCTTATCACTTGGGCTTCTGAACCACTGGCTCTAAATAGAATGAACCCACCCCTGGGTTCAATTAATTTTCTAGAGTGGAAAATATTTTAATCACTGGATTGACTAGCATTTAACTAAGGAAAAACCAGGTAGTGGAGATACATAAGTTAAGGTGTGCTGGAAAAGACCAAGAACTCTTTGTCCTCTCTGGATGTACCATCCTCTTAGTCACTGCATATGTTCAGAAGCTCTCTGAACCTCATTCTTTTTGATTTCTAGGGATGCTTGATGATTTGGGCATCATTGATCAAATCATTGGCCCTTAGTGATTTTTTTTCCATTTTATTTATTTTTCCAGCGTAACAGTATTCATTCTTTTTGCACAACACCCAGTGCTCCATGCAAAACGTGCCCTCCCCATTACCCACCATCTGTTCCCCTAACCTCCCACCCCTGACCCTTCAAAACCCTCAGGTTGTTTTTCAGAGTCCATAGTCTCTTATGGTTCTCCTCCCCTTCCAAATTTTTTTTTATAAACATATAATGTATTTTTATCCCCAGGGGTACAGGTCTGTGAATCGCCAGGTTTACACACTTCACAGCACTCACGATAGCACTTACCCTCCCCAATGTCCATAGCCCCCTCCACCTCTCCCAATCCCACCTCCCCCCAGCAACCCCCAGTTTGTTTTGTGAGATTAAGAGTCATTTATGGTTTGTCTCCCTCCCAATCCCATCTTGTTTCATTTATTCTTCTCCTATCCCCCTACCCCCCCATGTTGCTTCTCCATGTCCTCATATCAGGGAGATCATATGATAGTTGTCTTTCTCCGATTGACTTATTTCACTAGGCATGATACGCTCTAGTTCCATCCACGTCGTCGCAAATGGCATGATTTAATTTCTTTTGATGGCTGCATAGTATTCCATTGTGTATATATACCACATCTTCTTTATCCATTCATCTGTTGATGGACATCTAGGTTCTTTCCATAGTTTGGCTATTATAGACATTGCTGCTATAAACATTCGGGTACACGTGTCCCTTCGGATCACTATGTTTGTATCTTTAGGGTAAATACACAGTAGTGCAATTGCTGGGTCATAGGGTAGTTCTATTTTCAACATTTTGAGGAACCTCCATGCTGTTTTCCAGAGTGGTTGCACCAGCTTGCATTCCCACCAACAGTGGAGGAGGGTTCCCCTTTCTCCACATCCTCTCCAGCATCTGTCATTTCCTGACTTGTTCATTTTAGCCATTCTGACTGGTGTGAGGTGATATCTCCTTGTGGTTTTGATTTGTATTTCCCTGATGCCGAGTGACGTGGAGCACTTTTTCATGTGTCTGTTGGCCATCTGGATGTCTTCTTTGCAGAAATGTCTGTTCATGTCCTCTGCCCATTTCTTGATTGGATTGTTTGTTCTTTGGGTGTTGAGTTTGCTAAGTTCCTTATAGATTTTGGATACTAGCCCTTTATCTGATATGTCGTTTGCAAATATCTTCTCCCATTCTGTCAGTTGTCTTTTGGTTTTGTTAACTGTTTCCTTTGCTGTGCAAAAGCTTTTGATCTTGATGAAATCCCAATAGTTCATTTTTGCCCTTGCTTCCCTTGCCTTTGCCGTTGTTCCTAGGAAGATGTTGCTGCGGCTGAGGTCGAAGAGGTTGCTGCCTGCATTCTCCTCAAGGATTTGCATGGATTCCGTTCTCACATTGAGGTCCTTCATCCATTTGGAGTCTATTTTCGTGTGTGGTGTAAGGAAGTGTTCCAATTTCATTTTTCTGCATGTGGCTGTCCAATTTTTTCCAGCACCATTTACTGAAGAGGCTGTCTTTTTTCCATTGGACATTCTATCCTGCTTTGTCGAAGATGAGTTGACCATAGAGTTGAGGGTCGATTTCTGGGCTCTCTATTCTGTTCCACTGATCTATGTGTCTGTTTTTGTGCCAGTACCATGCTGTCTTGATGATGACAGCTTTGTAATAGAGCTTGAAGTCCAGAATTGTGAGGCCACCAACTTTGGCTTTCTTTTTCAATATTACTTTGGCTATTCGAGGTCTTTTCTGGTTCCATATAAATTTGAGGATTATTTGTTCCATTTCTTTGAAAAAAATGGATGGTATTTTGATAGGGATTGCATTAAATGTGTAGATTGCTTTAGGTAGCATAGACATTTTCACAATATTTATTCTTCCAATCCAGGAGCATGGAACATTTTTCCATTTTTTTGTGTCTTCCTCAATTTCTTTCATGAGTACTTTATAATTTTCTGTGTATAGATTCTTAGTCTCTTTGGTTAGGTTTATTCCTAGGTATCTTATAGTTTTGGGTACAATTATAAATGGGATTGACTCCTTAATTTCTCTTTCTTCTGTCTTGTTGTTGGTGTACAGAAATACAACTAATTTCTGTGCATTGATTTTATATCCTGACACTTTATTGAATTCCTGTACAAGTTCTAGCAGTTTTGGAGTGGAGTCTGTTGTCCACATATAGTATCATATCATCTGCGAAGAGTGATAGTTTGACTTCTTCTTTACCAATTTGGATGCCTTTAATTTCTTTTTGTTGTCTGATTGCTGAGGCTAGGACTTCTAGTACTATGTAGAATAGCAGTGGTGATAATGGACATCCCTGCCGTGTTCCTGACCTTAACGGAAAAGCTTTCAGTTTTTCTCCATTGAGAATGATATTTGCGGTGGGTTTTTCATAGATGGCTTTGATAATATTGAGGTATGTGCCCTCTATCCCCACAGTTTGAAGAGTTTTGATCAGGAAGGGATGCTGTACTTTGTCAAATGCTTTTTCAGCATCTATTGAGAGTATCATATGGTTCTTGTTCTTTCTTTTATTAATGTGTTGTATCACATTGATTGATTTGCGGATGTTGAACCAACCCTGCAGCCCTGGAATAAATCCCTCTTGATCGTGGTGAATAATCCTTTTAATGTACTGTTGAATCCTATTGGCTAGTATTTTGGCGAGAATTTTTGCGTCTGTGTTCATCAAGGATATTGGTCTCTAGTTCTCTTTTTTGGTGGGATCCTTGTCTGGTTTTGGGATCAAGGTGATGCTGGCCTCATAAAATGAGTTTGGAAGTTTTCCTTCCATTTCTATTTTTTGGAACAGTTTCAGGAGAATAAGAATGAGTTCTTCTTTAAATGTTTGGTAGAATTACCCAGTGAAGCCTTCTGGCCCTGGGCTTTTGTTTGTTTGGAGATTTTTGATGACTGTTTCAATCTCCTTACTGGTTATGGGCCTGTTCAGGTTTTCTATTTCTTCCTGGTTCAGTTGTGGTAGTTTATATGTCTCTAGGAATGCATCCATTTCTTCCAGATTGTCAAATTTGTTGGCGTAGAGTTGCTCATAGTATCTTCTTATACTTGTCTGTATTTCTTTGGTGTTAGTTGTGATCTCTCCTCTTTCATTCATGATTTTATTGATTTGGGTCCTTTCTCTTTTCTTTTTGATGAGTCTGGCCAGGGGTTTATCAATCTTATTGATTCTTTCAAAGAACCAGCTCCTAGTTTCATTGATTTTTTCTATTGTTTTTTTGGTTTCTATTTCATTGATTTCTGCTCTGATCTTTATTATTTCTCTTCTCCTGCTGGGTTTAGGGTTTCTTTCTTGTTCTTTCTCCAGCTCCTTTACGTGTAGGGTTAGGTTGTTTACTTGAGACCTTTCTTGTTTCTTGAGAAAGGCTTGTACTGCTATATATTTTCCTCTCAGGGCTGCCTTTGCTGTGTCCCACAGATTATGAACTGTTGTGTTTTCATTATCATTTGTTTCCATGAATTTTTTCAATTGTTCTTTAATTACCTGGTTAACCCATTCATTCTTTAGAAGGATGCTGTTTAGTCTCCATGTATTTGGGTTCTTTCCAGCTTTCCTCTTGTGATTGAGTTCTAGCTTCAGAGCATTGTGGTGTGAAAATATGCAGGGAATAATCCTAATCTTTTGATACCGGTTGAGACGTGATTTGTGACCCAGGATGTGATCTATTCTGGAGAAGGTTCCATGTGCACTAAAGAAGAATGTGTATTCTGTTGTTTTAGGATGAAATGTTCTGAATATATCTGTGATGTCCAACTGGTCCAATGTGTCATTTAAGGCCTTTATTTCCTTGTTGATCTTTGGCTTGGATGATCTGTCCATTTCAGTGAAGGGAGTGTTAAAGTCCCCTACTATTATTGTATTATTATAGATGTGTTTCTTTGATTTTGTTATTATTTGGTTGATATAATTGGCTGCTCCCACGTTAGGGGCATAGATATTTAAAATGGTTAGATCTTCTTGTTGGACAGACCCTTTGAGTAGGATATAGTGTCCTTCCTCATCTCTTATTATAGTCTTTGGCTTGAAATCTAATTGATCTGATATAAGGATTGCCACCCCAGCTTTCTTCTGATGCCCATTAGCATGGTAAATTGTTTTCCACCCCCTCACTTTAAATCTGGAGGTGTCCTCGCGTCTAAAATGGGTTTCTTGCAGGCAACATACTGATGGGTTTTGTTTTTTTATCCATTCTGATACCCTGTGTCTTTTGATTGGGACATTTAGCCCATTAACATTCAGGGTAACTATTGAGAGATATGAATTTAGTGCCATTATTAGCCTGTAAGGTGACTGTTCCTGTTTATTGTCTCTGTACCTTTCTGATCTACTACTTTTAGGCTCTCTCTTTGCTTAGAGGACTCCTTTCAATATTTCCTGTAGAGCTGGTTTGGTGTTTTCAAATTCTTTCAGTTTTTGTTTGTCCTGGAAGCTTTTGATCTCTCCTTCTATTTTCAATGATAGCCTAGCTGGATAGAGTATTCTTGGCTGCATGTTTTTCTCGTTGAGTGCTCTGAATATATCATGCCAGCTCTTTCTGGCCTGCCAGGTCTCTGTGGATAAGTCTTCCGCCAATCTAATATTTTTACCATTGTATGTTACAGACTTCTTTTCTCAGGCTGCTTTCAGGATTTTCTCTTTGTCACTAAGACTTGTAAATTTTACTATTAGGTGACGGGGTGTAGACCTATTCTTGTTGACTTTGAGGGGGGTTCTCTGCATCTCCTGGATTTTGATGCTTGTTCCCTTTGCCATATTAGGGAAATTCTCTCCAATGATTCTCTCCAATAGACCTTCTGCTCCCCTCTCTGTTTCTTCTTCTTCTGGAATCCCAATTATTCTAATGTTGTTTCGTCTTATGGTGTCACTTATCTCTCGAATTCTCCCCTCATGGTCCAGTAGCTGTTTGTCCCTCTTTTGCTCGGCTTCCTTATTCTCTGTCATTTGGTCTTCTATATTACTAATTCTTTCTTCTGCCTCATTGATCCTAGGAGTGAGAGCCTCCATTTTTGATTGCACCTCATTAATAGCTTTTTTGATTTCAACTTGGTTAGATTTTAGTTCTTTAATTTCTCCAGAAAGGCTTTAATATCTCCAGAGAGGGTTTCTCTAATATCTTCCATGCCTTTTTCGAGCCCGGCTAGAATGTTCAGAATCGTCATTCTGAACTCTTGATCTGACATATTACCCATGTCTGTGTTGATTAGGTCCCTAGCCTTCGGTACTGTCTCTTGTTCTTTTGTTTGTAGTGATTTTTCCCGCCTTGTCATTTTGTCCAGATAAGAGGATATGAAGCAGCAAATAAACTACTAAAAGGGTGGCAAAGACCCCAGAAAAATGTGCTGTAACCAAATCAGAAGAGACCCCTAATTGTGGGGGGGAGAAAGGGGATAAAAACGGGTTCTGAAAAAAAAAAAAGAAAAGAAAAAAAAGGGGAAAAAAAAGAAAAAATATAAAAATAAAACAAATAAAAAAATATTAAAAAGAAAGAAAAAATATATATATTTAGATGAACTAGTCAAAAAACGTTAAAAAAGAAAAGGGTAAAAATTTTAAAAAATTTAGCAGAAGAAGAAAAAAGAAAAAAGAAAAAAAATTGAAAAAAGAAAAAAAAAATTGAAGTAGCCGCAAGACTAAAGAATCATGGGGAGAAAGCCATGAGTTCCGTGCTTTGCTTTCTCTTCCTCTGGAATTGCTCTGCTGTCTTAGGAATTGAACCTGCTTTCTCCTTGATAGATGAACTTCGTCCTGGCTGGATATTTTGTTGATCTTCTGGGGGAGAGGCCTGTTGTAGTGACTCTCAAGTGTCTTTGCCCGAGGCGGGATTGCACCGCCCTTACCGGCAGCCGGACTAAGTAATCGGCTCGGGTTCGCTTTTGGGAGCTTCTGTTTCCTGAACGCTTTCCGTAGAGTTCCGGAGGACAGGAATGAAAATGGCGGCCTCCTAGTCTCCGGCCCGGAGGAGCCGAGAGCCTGGGGCCCCACTCCTCAGTGTGCCCCCAGAGGACAGCCCCCAATCACTCCCGTATCCCCAGCCTCTAGCCGCGCTCCGAGCTCACCCAGCCCGTGAGCAGTTCAAGGTAACCCCGAGCTGAGAGTTCAGTCCTCGGCTCTGTCTCTGCAGCCGGCTTCTCCGTTCTAATACCTGCGAGCTCTCCGACACTCTGACACCCCCGATCCTTCTGTGACCCTGCGGGGCCTGGGGCCACGCTGACCCCCGCGTGGGCTTCACCCTGGTTTAGCCTCTGGAGCAATGTCCCTCAGTGGAACAGACTTTTAAAAGTCCTGATTTTGTGCTCTGTTGCTCCGTCGCTTGCCGGGATCCGGCCCCTCCCCCCGCGGTCTATCTTCCCGTCGTTTTAGATTCACTTCTCCGCCAGTCCTACCTTTCAGAAAGTGGTTGATTTTCTGTTTCTAGAGTTGCTGTTCTTCTTCTCTTCACTCTCCCGTTGGATTTGTAGGTGTTTGCAATGTTTAGATAAGCTATCGAGCTGATCTCCTGCTACCTGATGTAGTCTCAGGCTGCTACTTCTCCGCCATCTTGACTCCTCCCCCTGGCCCTTAGTGTTTAATGAAACCTCTAGATCCTCTCCTTGGAAATCTGAGAGATGGAGATTTAAAAAATTGTAAACCTTTAATTATAGTTGTTTTCCTGGCAACCAGCTCTGATTCTTAGATTTCCATAAGTTACCTCATTAGCATAAACTCAAGATGTGGTAGAAGGGCCTTTTTATTAATAACAAAAGACATCCACATATTTCTATTTAGGAAATTATGAGGGTTTTAGGAGTTTTATGCCAGGAATATGAAAAAAAAACACTAAATTAATTATGCATCATGACATCACAAAGGGTTAGGACATTTGTTGGCACTTTGTAAATGAAATGTTCCCAGCCATATTTCATCTAGGTTATTCTGGTAGCTTTCCTGCTATCTCCCTGATCTCTCTTTCTTTTCTATTTTTAGTCTAACCTCAGCAGAATAAAAGTGATCTTTAAAATTTTACATGGGGGGGGCACCTGGGTGTCTCAGTTGGTTAAGTGTCTGCTTTGGGCTCAGGTCATGATCTCAAGGTCCTGAGCTGGAGCCCTAATTTGGGCTTACAAAGGGAGAAGAAGGAGAAGAACCTCCTTCTACCTTTCCTTCTGCTGCTTCCCTGCTTGTGTGCTCTCTTTTTCTCTCTTTCTCAAATAAATAGTCTTTAAAAATTCTACATCAGAGCATGTCAACTCCTGCTCACAGATCTACTATGAAACTTCATATTTCATTTCAAGGCCCACCATACTGTAACACTTTAATCCTCTGAAATCATTTTTTGCTTCCTCCAGGGCATTTGCCCTGGTGCTGTAAATTCAGTATGTCCTCCCTGCTAATCCTTTGTCCCCACTTTGGGTGTGCCTCTAGTCCAGAGCTTTTGTCTCTGCTGAGACCCACGCCTGGGTCTCCTGCCCACATCTGTGACTGACACCTCATTTCATTCATTTAGGGTTTTGTTTTAAGCCTACCTTCTCAGAGGGTCCTATTAACAGTCTTGGTGACTATTGTTTTTATATTCCTTCACACCATTTAACATATATATTCATTTAATTTTGTGTTTGTTTCCTGTCACTGACAGTCTCAATATGAGTAAGGCAGTTTGCCTGTTTTGTTTACTCTGTGCTTCCAGAATATAAAAGAATGCCTGGAACATGGTGAATATTACATGAATATTTAAATATTGTTAAACATATATGGTTCACTAAACATATATATGTATATATGTATGTTTATATATAAACATATATAGTCACTATATTGTGGATGTTAATAACATAGTTTGAATTCATCCTAGATAATACAGAGAAAGGACCGAAAAATCATTGTGAATGTTTTTCTTATCAGTAGTTTACATCTGTCTCATATTATCAGAAACAAATGTGTCTTCAAATATGTTTCTATAAATTTTGTATTTTATTAAACAATAAAGCTATGATATATTTTAATTGGTGATAAATAAAGCCAATTATATTATGCAGAATAATGTCCTCACCCCACTCAAGGATCCTTATATCCTAATTTCAAGACTATGAAATATTCCCTTATTTGGCAAAATAGATTTTGAAGATGTGATTAGGAGATTATTCTGGAAGTGCTTGGTTGACTCAGTAGGTTAAGCATCCAACTCTTGATATCAGCTCAGGTCTTGATCTCTGTGTTGTGAATTCAAGCCCTGTGTTGGGCTCCACATGGGAGTGGAGCCTACTTAAAAAGAGAGAGAGTGATTGTGCATGTGTATGTGTGTGTGTGTGTGTGTGTGTGTGTGTGTGAGAGAGAGAGAGAGAAGAATTATTCTGGAATGTCCTGTTGTGCTCAATGTAAATACAAGAGTCCTTATAAGAGAGGGGAAGAAAGGAGGAGGAGGAGATGTGGTATTAGGTACAGAAGGCCACATGATTCAAACACTGGCATTGAAGATGAAGAGGACCATGATGCAAGGAATTAATTAAGTGGTTTCTAGAATCTGAAAAATTAAAAAAAAAAGTTTTCTCCTCTAAGGCCTTCAGAAATGAGTACAGTCCTGCTCAATCTTGGTCTATTATGATCATTTTTGACTTGTGACCTCCAGAATAGAAAGATAATAAGTTTGTGTCATCTAAAGTTAGTGGTAATTAGATACAACAGTCACACCAACAAATAATTTTATCAGCTTTTAACAAGTATAACTGAGGCACATTGATTGCTAATAACAAATTAGCCAGTACTCATGCAGTGCTTACCCTGTGCCAGTAATCTCTCCATATGATCTGGTGTTTTGATGTGTTTACTTTTCACAGCACCTCTATGGGGACAGTTACTATAATTATCATTATTTTTCAATTGGAGAAACTAAGACATGGAGAGGGCAAATGGCAGATCTGGGCCTGGTTCAAGAAGCAAGACTTTGTTTTTCATACTTTCCACAGTTATGTTCAACTCACCCTAAATGTACAATATCCTTTTAATCATTTGTTGAATTTACAGTTGTATGAGACAAATCATATTAAAATAGGCTGCAAAACCATAATCACATTTAAAAATGTTTGGATTTATGGTCAAAGTTTTCAACAAAGTCATAAAGTAAGAAATGAAGTTCATTATTTCAAAAATATAAAGTGTTCTCTAACTCCTGGGCAATCTCTAAGAATCACATATTTTCTTATAGATGTCTGGCTTCCCATTTTAACATCCAAGGGGTGGGCAGGGCAGGTGAGTGGGGATAAAAGAAAAAGAAAAAAAAGTCCTCACTTAATGTAACCTGGGAATGGTCCTCCAAACACCAGACTCACAATTCCCACTGCTGAATAATCACTGTTTAGGGCAGCTACTTATCTCCAAGAAGACATAATAATGCCCTTTCAATAGTACTATTCCCAGTCTTTCACCAATATAACCATCATTACACATGCAACTCTGTAAAGCTGACACCATATTTCCTTTTGAAGATCCACCTTTGAAAGAAATCCTCCATAATGTGTGTCAGGGGGAAGTGGCAGAATTAACTCCTGAATACATGACTAATGAGGACAAGATTATTAAAATTGAATGAAGAATAAACAACAAAGACATTTCAGAAATTACCTGAAAGTGTGAACCCAAATTAATTCATTGTGGCATAAACTGAAATGTTACTAGAAAAGTCTTAATGATTTATAAATCTAAAACCATAAGTTAAATTATCAAGTTTTTAAGACATAATTTCCCTCTTCTACTGTATATATATATATATATATATATATATATATATATATATATATATTTTTTTTTTTTAGTTACAGATGTTCCTAAATCCTAAAGAATGATAATTCTTTAACACTTAGGGGTGACTGGCTGGCTCAGTCTGTGGAGCATGTGACTCTTGATCTTGGGGTCATGAGTTCAGCCCCACATTGGATGCAGAGCTTACTTAAAAAATGTAAAAAAAATTAAAAAATATATATAAAACACATTTTAAAAAGACTTAAAGTAAGATGTTAGCTCTGTGATCAGACCTCAGACCTGTTATGTTTGTGTCTAACATAATACATCACTTTCTTAAACCAAAACCTCTCTACAGGTGGAGGTACTTTGAGAACTTCCCCACAGTTGATTAAAGTCATTGGTTCCATTAAAAACAGACATTTTCTATATGATTATTCCTTAACTGAGTATGATCAGAGTTAGTTACTAAGTTCAGTAACATTGAAAAATCAAGGTGTTTTGGCCTTTGTTTCCAACCAGGTGGAAGTCCCTGGATTTTGTTGCTGAATCCACAAAAACAACCCCCACCACTTTCTTCCTTGAATATGTATGAATCACTGAGCACTTGGTGTTACAGTTCTCTATACACATATAACTATATATAGTTTAATAATTATATACTTATAAACAAATATATATGCATATATTAAATTATAAAATATATCCAAGTTTTCACTGATGGTGAAGATTCAAGTGACATCAATTTCTTCTGGATCTTATTTTTTGTATTCCTACAAGTATAGATTATATGTGGAAAAAGAATTTACTTTAAGTCAAAGGATAAGCTTCTTATTAAAAGTTTGGGCAATTAATAAATAAAATTTTCCACATCTCAGTCTCTAAATACTAAGAGTATGACTGAGCAGACATGAAATTACACCAGAACCCTGCCTGAATCTCTCCCAAATAGGAAGACAAAATTCATCAAATTCCTCCCTACTGTTTAACATTGTACTACAAGATACTACCTGAAATAAATCTTTATTGTATTAAATATGCATGTTAATCATTGTAAACTAAATTCAGAGGGACTTACTAATATACATACATCAAAAAGTCAGAAGATACAAATTTTTAAATGTATAAGGTATTAAAAAATTAAAAGAATTATCAAAGAAGGGAAAGATACATACAAAAGAATGCCCCCAAGCGATTGAGACTAAACATTGGTATAAATAATTTCAATTTGCTAGTTTAAATTCCCCAGTTTTCTAAAATAACTTCAAACTCTAAGATACCATTTTATCCATTAATCCTGGTGCAATTTAATCTGATCCTTAGAAAGAATCTGTATCTTGATGGCCTGGGTAAAAATCCAGGGTCTGCCACTTATTAGCCATATGACAACAGGAAAGTCACTCCTCAAGTTCCTCACTAGACAAAAGGGCATCAGAGCAGTCCCTGTCCTCAATATTATTGTGCAGTGTGTGTAAGGCTCTTATAACAATACTAAGAACCTAATAATGCTATCAAAGTATTGACTATAAATTGTAGGATCTCCTCTTACTGAAAACAAATAACTCTCCAACTTGGTAGTTAGGAGAAACAATAGGCCTCAGAGTAGGAAAACAATATTAATTTCTGAATCTTAAAATTGCAGTACATTACCTTGTTTTTGTTACTTAAATCCTTTTACTCTAATTTTCCCTATATTTAAAGCAGACATGATGGTAAAAGTGATTGTAAATTATATAAATTTTAGATGATAAATTTAAGATTATCAAACTATTTATTTATTTATTTAGTTCAGTTAGCCAACATATAGTACATCATTAGTTTCTGATGTAGTAATGAATCTTGAAGACTACATCAAAAAGATTTATTTTTAATAAAACAATAGCATTAGACCAGTTATCTCTCTTGATACTGGTTTTACTTCTTAATATATACACAGCATGTAATCTTGTTCTTAAAAATACTCACACATTTTTACAATCTTTCAAATTAGAAAGAACAATTATATGCAGACAGCTCTGAGTTTGGTTAAATTTATATTATTTTTTTCCTCATGAAAGAAGTTTCCCACACAATTTATCTAAGGAGGAAAGGTAGTGGCTGTCTGTTTCATCAACTCTGCAGAAGCTAAGTTCCAGAGACTGATTTAATTATATTCAAACATGTTTCCTGATTTTATCTTTCTAAGTTTATTGGATACTTATTAAAATCACTACTCACTGCAGTTAAGCACTAGAAATTCAGGAGAAGAAAAGTCTTGATATCAATTTAAATATATAAACCTAAGCCTCATTTTAACATCTACGTTTTCAATTAATATGGAAAGAGGCAAATTTTGCCTCCTCAACTGAGCAAATTCCTGCATATGAAACATACCTCCTGTTCCTCAAAAAGAAAATGGTTAACTGTGACAAGTATAGCAAAAACCAGCTATTCTTTCTTTGCAGGGGCTACAGCTTAAAAGCATTTAAATAGAAATTACATCAGAATTGGTGACATTGGAAGGAATTTAGGTATAATTCTTTTGCTTCGACCTTCTTCCTTGACCTGTAATGAAATGTGAGCTTAAAAAACACATCTAATTTTACTGATCTACAGTTTCTACTACAACTCTTCAAGTTTGAGATTCCCAGAAGAAAGGGAAAAAGCATTTTAAAAAAGGATTATTCTTAAATTTTTTATTTAAGTGATCACTGAACTCAATGTGGGGGTCAAACTCATGATCCTGAGATCAGGAGTCACATGCTCTTCTAATTGAGCCAGCCAGGTGCCCCTAAACCCAAGTAATTTTGAGTGCTACTTCTGAAATAAAATAGTTTTCATTTATTCAACTATTTTAGCACATTTTCTATATCAGGGATACTTCATGGAGCTTGGAGTACATGATAGATCACAATGAAGATCTCTGCCCTTTCTTATGTGATGAGTAAAATATATATAATAGAATAAACTTAAAATCTGATAAAAGAAAATGAAATAAAGCAATGAGAGATAATCAAGAGTTGATGGATTTATCACCTTTATGTCCTTAATTAATGGAAACCAAGGAGATATAGTAGAATGGAAACCTTAAATATTTTCTTAAAATTTGAGTCTTTAGGATTTTGAAAGGAAAACTCCCTGAGATGTTTGCTAAATATTTGTCAATACCATGGTAGGCATGTATTATTCAGGTTTGACACAATCTATAATTAACAAAATCCCAGCTGACAAAAATACTAGCTGTATATTATGAATCAGCCCTTTATTTTAGTCAAATGACATTTCAATACCATGGAATTATACGTTACAATTGTTCTGCCTCATGAAAATAACTTGTGTATAGTCAGTATCTGAGATTTTGAACATTTATTTCACGCTGTTATTGGACCTATTAGCAGAACTTTTCCAAAGTGAGGAATCAACTTGGCAAGGATATAATGCCAATTTCTAGGCAAAAGAGATCTGTATTTATTTCTTCACACTAAACAATTTATAAACATTTTTAGTTTTTCTTATCACTCCTTTACATCTAAAAACTTGCTGAGCCTGCTTCCTCCTCTCTCTCTGCCTGCCTCTCTGCCTACTTGTGATCTCTCTCTGTCAAATAAATAAATAAAATCTTTAAAAAAAAACTTGCTGGGTATTTAATAAAGCATTTAATAATTAAATTTTATATTACCCACTATTTCAATTTTTATGTTATATAAATATACACAAATTGTGGTATAAGTAAAATAAATATGTGGAAGCAAGAGTTTAGTTATTTCATGTCCATATCTCTCACCTGTAGAAAGACAGCAGAGAGTGCATGACTGCCCTTCAACCCGTATCATCAGGTCCTTGGTAGACCAGCCTAGCTGGTATTGAACAGAGAATGAATATGGGTTTTATCAACATGTCACTCTCAGAGGAATTTTCCAAGTTTATCACTAGGATTAATAAGCTGGAAGCTGCTCATTGTATCACATGCTTCTCTTCTTTGGAAATAGTTTAACAGTTAATGACATGATTTGGCACAAAACATAAGAAAAACTCAGAAAACATGGTTCTGAAGCTCCCATCTGCCTCTTGTTCATGAGAGGCAATTTTTTTTTTGCTCTTTACATCAGCTTCCCCATGGGGCTAATTACTTCTGTAAATACTGGAAGGATTTTGGGGAAATCAGAATGAAAACCAGATAATATGTTTAAATATGATTTGGAATTTGGAGAATTTTTCCTTCACTTTCAACACATAAAACAATACCCAGCTTATGCATGTATAGGGTTGGTGACTTAAAATTAATTTAAAATTATTACAATGTATAATTTTATTTCCCAAGTTAATAGAATGTATTTTTAATAAAGATGAAAATCTAGTTACCACAAATCATCTAATATAGGAATTTGTTAATATTACTGGGGAACATTTCTGGTCATCCCCTTTAAGTGAGGGGAAAGGATACCCATCATATGTCTATAGTAAGTTTTAAGTTAAATTATATTAAAATATACAACAGAAAATTGAAAAATTTAGAAGAGGCATGATTGATAAATCATCACAGAATAAACACAGAAATGTAGTCACCACTTGGGGGAGGGTGTGTGTCCAGTACATCATTTGAGAAAATAAACCCAAGATTAAACTCATTGAAGTGGCAAGACAGTAAAGACTAGAAGTGTCTAGTATTTCAAATGTGAAGATATCACATGTAGCCATCAAGAAACATAAATATTCATGGAATCATCATACCACAATAAGAACATAATAGTTTTTCAGTACAACTTCACAGAAATGGAGATCCCAGATTTATCCAGTAAATAATTCAAAATAGTCCTTGTAAAAGCCTCTGTGAGTTAAAAGAAACATAGAAAAATAGTTCAATAAAATCAGGAAAGCAATACACAAGCAAAATGAGTTCTTTAAAGATAGAAGTTATAGAAAAGAACCAATGAAAAATTGTTGATCTGAAGAATAGAAAATGGGTGAAATTAAAAATTCAAAAGAGAACATTAATAGCAGACTTGATCAAAGAGAAAACTTGTGACCCAAAGACAGATTATTTGAAATTATCTAGCCATAATAGAAAAAAAATGACAAAAAGTGAAGACATCTTATGTGAGTTATGAGAAATCATCAACTGAAAAAAAAATCTAGGCATTTTTTTGAGTCTCAGAATAAAAATAAGGATAGAGGGGCAGGAATCTTAATCCAAGTTCATGAAGCTCATGAGTCCCCAAGTTTATTATTTAGTAACTTAAATAATAAATTATTACTTAACATAATAAAACTGTTAAATCAAACAGAAACTAAAGTTTAAAACTGGAAGAGAAAAAAAGAAATATACATACAAGGAATCCTCATGAGTGGATATTTTATCAGAAAACTTGCAGGCCAGGTAAAGTAATATATTGAAAGTGCTGAAAGGAAAACAAAATAAAACAAAACAACTAACCAAAAATACTTTAACGGCCAAATGTGTTTTTCAAAAGTGACAAAGAGATAAAGATACAACAAGAAAAAAAAAAATAAGTTCAGGGAGTTCATTATCACTATCCCTGCCTAACAAGAAAAGCTGAAAAGGGCATCCTCAAGTTTAAATAAAAGAACCCTATTAAGAAATGGGAAAACATTTGGAAATATAAAAGTTAGTTTTTTTTGTAAGATTTTATTTATTTTCTGACAGAGATATAGCAAGAGAGGGAACACAAGCAGCAGAATTGGGACAGGGAGAAGCAGGCTTCCTGCCGAACAGGAGCCCTATGTGGGGCTCTATCCCAGGGCCCTGGGATCATGACCTGAGCTGAAGGCAGAGGCTTAATGATTATACCACCCAAGTGTCCCATAAAATTTAGTTTTAAACATAATTGGAGGGACCCCTGGGTGGCTCAGTTGTTTAGGTCACCAACTCTTCATATGCTCTAAGGGTCAGGAGATTGGTCTGCACTGGGCTTTATGCTCAGTGGGAGGTCTGCTTGAGATTCTCTTCTTCTCCCTCTCCCTCTGCTCCTCCCCAACACAGGCATGTGTGCTCTTTCTCTCTCAAATAATAAATAAATCTTTAAGAAAATAAAGATATTTGCATATTCAAAGTCAAAGTACACTAATACTGTAATATAAAGGTGTGTTATCAGTTAACTTTAAAGAAAATTTTAAGAAAATTGTTTAAAAATAAATAAAACGACTATAACTTGATAATAAATACACAATATATAAAAGAAATTAAAAAATAAATAAAAATTTAAAAAAGAAATAAAAAGGTGTATTGTGATATCAAATACATATTATATGGCAAATGAGAATAAAAACGTAGAGTATCTCTATACAATCTAAGATAAGTTGTTATTACCTTAACATAGGATATTTATGTAAGCCTCAATGTAAACAAAAAACAAAAATTTACAGTTGATGCAAGAAGCTCATATGTGGCAGGGAGACAAGATGACAGGGAAGTAGGAGGAGGCGCCTTTTCAACCTGTACCCTAAAGTGAGCTGATTACCTACCAAAGAACTCTGATCACCCATGAAATCAGCCTGAGATTAGAATTATACACTTCTGGATCTCTATGGGGGCAGAAGATGCCAGTGGGCAGGTAAAGCAGAGTGGGAACATCAGGTTAATATTGGAAAATAAACAAAAGGTGGAGGGAGCCACCAGACGTGACCCATTGGAAAGTAATACTCCAATATGAGAGTGCCTTGCAATTGGGACCAGCATTAACTTGAGTCTGGTTGAAAGCACTCAAAAAGAGCAAGGAATCATGGGGGGAGATTGTGGGAATTGTAGTGGTTAGGGACAGGTACTTGAGTCCCCACACCCAGGACAGCCACCTCTGGCACTGAGCCAGAGAGAGTGTGGCGAAGAAGCCAGGTCTTTGTCCCTGAGCCACCAGCGCGCCTGAGATCCTCTGGGTGGTGGCTCCCATTGGGGGCAGGGAGCCTCACCATCCAGCAGAACCAGTGCCTTATACACTCTCCAGCATGCACCATGATACCAGAGTCTGAGTCGTGCCCCCCATCCAGAGCTGCATGCAGGCACCAGCCAGCAGAACCACAGCCTTTTGAACTATCCACATGTGGGCTGTGCTACCAGAGCCTGAGTCACTCCCCACCCCACACCCCTACCTGAGAGAGGTGCTACAGGTGCCAGCCAGTGCTCTCTTGCACCCGGAGAGTCTGAGCATTCCCAACCTGTACCAGTGGAAAATCTCAGTGTTGTACCACAACTTGGAACCTCTCTGGTGGCTTGAAGCTGCCCAGACAGCTGAGGCTATCGTGGTTTTGGGTACAAGCAGGAGTTCCTATGACCCAAGAGACAGTGACTGGGAATGTGGTCTGCCAGTGGCTGAGGGGGAATTTATGTGCTCTGAAGAACCCAGAGCAGAACAGACTGAGGCTTCTCTCTGAGAGGGAGGTCTTGGGGAAGTTTGCTTTCCTCTTAATCTCCAAAAACCATCAAAAGCGGCCAAGGTGAGAGAAAACAAATGAATAAACAAACAAAAAAGCCTCTAGAGAACAAATGCCTGAAAAAACAGATTCCTCAGAGTCCACCCCCTTGATGGGGACAGGAGGATTTAACTCAGGGAACAGTGCCTGAGAAACGACACAGAAGACCTTTGCCCAGAAAGCCAACCAAAAAAAAAAAAAAAAAAAAAAAAAAAAAAGGACAACCACTACTTCGTAGATACAACTTCTATTTTTAAATTGTTCCACTATTCTGGTTCATTTTTTTATAGATAATTTTAAACCTATTTACCATCACAGTGAGATGCCGAGTACATCAAATTCCATAATAACTTTTTAAAATAAACTTTTTGATACATATACCTGTGTTTTTCTTTTGTTTTTCTATATTTTTTAGTTTTTTAAATTTTAGTTTAGTTTAGTTTATTCTTTTTTTATTTTTATTTTTAAATATTCATACAGAGTTAAATTTCAAGGTAATCCCCTTTCCCCAATCAATGCTACCCCATAGGTAAACCAGTTTTTAATCCCCCTTTATGTTAGGGAAGCTGAGTGATCTAACAAAGATATCAAGATACATCCAGGAAGAATCAAAACAACCATCCTCGCCCACACTGAGAATTTATAACCACTCTCTTATCTATTTCTTCTGCCAGTGCTTCTGTGTATTTGTTTTTGTACTGATAGTATATAAATCTTATACTTGGGGTTCTTTTTGATGAGATTCTTTTTTTGTTTTGCTTATATATATATATATTTTTTTTCTTGTCATCTAATTTTATCAGTCTTTTTGTTTGTCTCTTTTTGTTTGTATTTGGGTTGGCCTTCTCTTTTATTTTATCTTTTTTTCCCCTGTTTTTCTTTCTCTCTTTTTTTTCTTTCTTACTCTTTTCTTTCTTTTGGGTGGGGACACTTGATTGCTCAGAAGCATTATAGGGTTACCCTTGCCTGCACCACAGTTGATACAACCAGCTACATCTGTTCAGCTGTAGCTCTCTCTCACCAAAATGACTAAGAAGAGGAATGCCCAACAGAAGACAAATGTAGAGGCTGGGCCTTCTGCAGCAGAGCTAATGGCTATGGACATAGACAATATGTTGGAAAGGGAATTCAGGCTAACAATTGCCTGGACAGTTGTTAGCCTGAATTCCCTTTCCAACATATTGTTCCTTCCGGACAGAGGAAAGCCTATCAGAATAACGTCAGATCAGTCAACAGAAACCTGGCAAGACAGAAAGGGTTGGCAAGATGTATTCAGGGCACTAAATGAGAAGAACATGTAGCCAAGAATACTTTACCTAGCAATACTGACATTCAAAATGGATGGAGAGATAAAGAATTTCCAAGACAAGCAAGGTTTAAGAGAGTATGCGACCACCAAGTCGACACTGAAGGAAATATTAAGGGGGGTTCTATAAAAGAGGAAAAATCCTAAGAATATCATTGAACAGAAATATAGAGACAATCTACAGAAAGAAAGACTTCCACAGTAACACGATGTCAATAAAAACGTATCTATCAATAATCACTCTCAATGTGATTGGCCTAAATGCACCCATAAATCGACACAGGATTGCAGATTGGATAAAACGACAGGACCCATCTGTATGTTGTCTACAAGAGACGGATTTAGAACCTAAGGATACACCCAGACTGAAAGTGAATGGATGAAGAAGCATCTTTCATGCCAATGGGCCTCAAAAGAAGGTCAGTGGCGATTCTCATATCAGATAAATTAGATTTTAAACTAAAGACTGTGGTCACAGATACAGAAAGAAACTACATCATTCTCAAAGGGCCTCTCCACCAAGAAGATCTAACAATTGTAAATATTTATGCCCCCAATATGGGAACAGCCAATTACATAAGAAAACTATTAATAAAGATAAAGAGTCATATTGATATGAATATACAAATAGTAGGAGATCTTAACACGCCTCTCTCAGTAATAGACAGATCATCCAAGCAGAAAATCAATGAAGAAACAAGAGCATTGAATAAAAAATTGGACCAGATGGACCTCAGAGATATATACAGAACATTCCACCCTAAAACAACAGAATACTCATTCTTCTCAAGTGCACATGGAACCTTCTCCAGAATAGACCACATACTGGGTCACAAATCAGGGCTCAACCGATATCAAAAGACTGACATTATTACCTGCATATTCTCAGCTCACAATGCTTTGAAACTGGAGCTCATCACAAGGGAAAGTTCGGAAGGAACACAAAAACCTGGAAGCTAAAAACCACCTTGCTTAAGAATGCTTGGATCAGCCAGGAGTTCAAAGAAGAACCTAAACAATTCATGGAAACCAATGAGAATGAAGAAACTTCGGTCCAAAACCTATGGGATACAGCAAAGACAGTACTGAGGGGGAAATACATAGCCATCCAAGCCTCCATCAAAAAATTGGAAAAATCCAGAATACATAACAGTTTCTACACCTTAAGGAACTGGAGAAACAACAACAAATCAAACCAACTCCACACACAAAAAAGGAAATAATCAAGATTAGAGCAGAGACCAATGAGGTAGGCACCAGAGATACAGTAGAACATATCAATGAAACTAGAAGCTGGTTTTTTGAAAGAATCAATAAGATGGATAAACCATTGGCCAAAATAATTCAAAAGAAAAGAGAAAAAGCTCAAATTAATAAAATTATGAATGAAAAGGGAGAGATCACAACTAACACCAAGAAAATAGAAACAATCATCAGAAATTATTGCCAACAGTTATATGCCAATAAGCTAAGCAACTTAGATGAAATGGATGCATTCCTGGAAAACTATAAACTCCCAAAATTGAACCAGGAAGAAATTGACAACCTGAATAGACCAATATCTAGTAACGAGATTGAAGCAGTAATCAAAAACCTCCCAAAAACAAGAGTCCAGGACCTGATGGATTCCCTGGGGAATTCTACCAAACTTTCAAAGAAGAAATAACACCTATTCTCCTGAAGCTGTTTCAAAAAATAGAAAGAGAAGGAAAACTTCCTGACTCCTTTTATGAAGCCAGCATTACCCTAATCCCCAAACCAGGCAAAGACCCCACCAAAAAGAAGAACTTCAGACCAATATCACTGATGAATATGGGTGCTAAGATTCTCAACAAGATCTTAGCAAACAGGATTCAACAGCACATTCCAAAAATTATCCAGTATGACCAGGTGGGATTCATCCCTGGGTTAGAAGAATGGTTCAACATTCACAAATCAAGCAATGTGATAGAACAAATCAATAAGAGAAGAGAGAAGAACCACATGGTCCTCTCAATTGTTGCAGAAAAAGCATTTTACAAAATCCAGCATTCGTTCTGGATTAAAACATTTCAAAATATAGGGATAGAGGGAACATTCCTGTGCTTCATAAAATCTATGAAAAACCCACAGAAAATATCATCCTCAATGGGAAAAAGCATACAGCCTCCCCGTTGAGATCAGGATCATGGCAAGGATCCCCATTCTCACTGCTCTTGGTCAACATAGTATTAGAAGTCCTAGCAATAGCAGACAACAAAGAGAAATAAAAGGTATTCAAATTGGCAAGGACGAAGTCAAACTCTCTCTCTCTCTGCAGATGACATGGTATTTTATATGGAAGACCCAGAAGACTCCACCCCCAAACTACTAGAACTCATACATCAATTCAGTAATGTGGCAGGATACAAAGTCAATGTACAGAAATCAGTGCCTTTCTTATACACTAACAATGAAAACACAGATGGGAAATTGCAGAATCAATTCCATTTACTCTAGCACCAAGAACCATAAGATACCTGGGAATAAACCTAACCAAAGAGGTAAAGGATCTGTACTGGAGGAACTACAGAACACTCATGAAAGAAATTGAAGAAGACAAAAAAGATGGAAGACCATTCCATGCTCATGGATCGGAAGAATAAACATTGTTAAAATGTCTATACTGCCTAGAGCAATCTATACTTTTAATGCTATTCCAATGAAAATTCCACAGGTATTTTTCAAAGAGCTGGAGCAAATAATCCTAAAATTGGTATGGAATCAGAAGAGACCCCGAATCACTAAGGAAATGTTGAAAAACAAAAACAAAACTGATGGCATCACGTTACCTGATTTCAAGTTTTACTACAAAGCTGTGATCACAAAGACAGCATGGTACTGGCATAAAAACAGACCTAGACCAGTGGGACAGAGTAGAGAGCCCAGATATGGACCCTCAATTCTATGGTCAAATTATCTTCGACAAAACAGGAAAAAATATACAGTGCAAAAAAGACAGTCTCTTCAATAAATGGTGCTGGGAAAACTGGACAGCTATATGTAGAAGAATGAAACTTGACCAGTCTCTTACACCATACACAAAGATAAACTCAAAAAGTATAATAGACCTCAACGTGAGACAGGAATCCATCAGAATCCTAGAGGAGAACATAGGCAGTAACCTCTTCAAAACCAGCCACAGCAACTTCTTTCAAGATATGTGTCCAAAGCCAAAGGAAACAAAAGCAAAAATTAACTTTCGGTACTTCATCAAGATCAAAAGCTTCTGCACAGCAAAGACAACTGTCAACAAAACAAAGAGGCAACCCACGGAATGGGAGAAGATATTTGCAATGGCAGTACAGACAAAAGGTTGTTATGTCGGATCTACAAAGAATTCCAAAAACTCAGCACACACAAAAAAGTTAATCATGTCAAAAAATGGGCAGAAGTCATGAACAGACACTTCTCCAAAGAAGACATGCAAATTTCTAACAGACACATGAAAAATGTTCATCATCACATGTCATCAGGGATATTCAAATTAAAACCACATTGGGATACCACCTTACACCAGTTAGAATGGCGAAAATTAGCAAGACAGGAAACAACGTGTGTTGGAGAGGATGTGGAGAAAGGGGAACCCTCTTACACTGTTGGTGGGAATGCAAGTTGGTGCAGCCACTTTGGAGAACGGTGTGGAAATTCCTTAAGAAATTAAAATTAGAGCTTCCCTATGACCCTCCAATTGCCCTACTGGGTATTTACCCCAAAGATACAGATGTAGTAAAAAGAAGGGCCATCTGTACCCCAATGTTCATAGCAGCAATGGCCATGGTCACAAACTGTAAAGAACAAAGATGCCCTTCAATGGTGAATGGATAAGGAAGATGTTGTCCATATACACTATGGAGTATTATGCCTCCATCAGAAAGGATGAATACCCAACTTTTGTAGCAACATGGACAGGACTGGAAGAGATTCTGCTGAGTGAAATAAGTCAAGCAGAGAGAGTCAATTATATGGTTTCACTTTTTTTTTTTGTGGAGCATGACAACACGGAGTACATGGGGAGATGGAGAGGAGAAGTGAGTTGAGGGAAATTGGAGGGTGAGATGAACCATTAAATGAAATACTATAGACTCTGAAAAACAGTCTGAGGATTTTGAAGGGGAGAGGGGTGCATGGGTGGGGAAGCCTGGTGGTATCAGTATCACCAGTAAGACCTGGTGGTGGATATTATTGAGATCACGTATTGCATGGAGCACTGGGTGTGGTTCATAAACAATGAATTCTGCTACTGTGAAAAGAAATTTAAAAAAAAATTTACAGGGGTGCCTGGGTGGCTCAGCAGGTTACGCCGCTGCCTTTGGCTCAGGTCATGATCTCAGGATCCTGGGATCGAGTCCCGCATTGGGCTCTCTGCTCAGCGGGGAACCTGCTTTCCTCTCACTCTCTCTGTCTGCCTCTCTGCCTATTTGTGAGCTCTCTCTGTCAAATAAATAAATAAATCTTTTTTAAAAAATTTAAAGTTGATGTACAAAAACAAAGAAAATATAACTAAAACACACCACTATGGAGAATTATCCTTCACAATGGAAATAGAAAGTGAAGGAAGAACAAAGAAAACACAAATCAGAAGAAATCAATTAATTAGATAAGATTAGTAAGTCCTTAAATACAAATAATTATTTTAAAATAAGTGGATTAAATTGTCTGATAAACATGGAGTGGCAGAATGGACAAGAAAGAAAATGATCAAGCTACATGCTGCCTACAAAAGATTCACTTCAGCTCTAAGAAAACATGTTGGTTCTCAGTGAGTGGAAGGAATAAGTTATTCTATACAAATGGAAAGCAAAAGAGAGGATGGGAAGCTAATGTTATAGTAGTCAAAATAGTTTCTAAGTCCGAACTGTATAAAGAGATACAAAAGGTCAATGTAAAATATGCAGGAAATAATCCATGAATACTATATAACAATGGTCAAGATTTATGTACCCAACATTGGGGCAACCAAATACATTAAGTAAATTCTAAGAGGTAAACAGAGAACTAGACAATACTATAATAAGAGTAATAGATTTCAATAAGCCATTAAACAACAGAAGCATTGTCAAGTCATAAAATCACTATGTAAATATTGGGCTTAATTATGCTTTAGGACAAAGTAATTCAGCAGGTAAATCTATCATAATCCATCCACAGTAGCAGAATACACATTCTTCTACAAAAGAGATTTGCAAAGGACAGTATAGACAAAAGGTTGTTATCCAGGATCTATAAAGAACTTCTCAAACTCAACACATACAAAACAGATAATCATGTGAAGAAATGGTCAGAAGACATGAACAGACAGTTCTCCAATGAAGACATACAAATCACTATCAGACACATGAAAAAATGTTCATCATCACTAGCCATCAGGGAGATTAAAATTAAAACCATATTGAGATACCACCTTACACCAGTTAGAATGCCCAAAATTAGCAAGACAGGAAACAACGTGTGTTGGAGAGGATGTGGAGAAAGGGGAACCCTCTTACACTCTTGGTGTGAATGCAAGTTGGTGCAGCCACTTTGGAGGACAGTGTGGAGACTCCTGAAGAATTTAAAAGTAGAGCTTCCCTATGACCCTGCAATTGCACTGCTGGGTATTTACCCCAAAGATACAGATGTAGTGAAAAGATGGGCCATCTGTACCCCAATGTTCACAGCAGCAATGGCCACTCTCACCAAATTATGGAAAGAACCAAGATTACCTTCAACGGATGAATGGACAAAGAACATGAGATCCATATACACAATGGAGTATTATGTCTCCATCAGAAGGGATGAATACCCAACTTTTGTATCAACATGGATGAGACTGTAGAGATTCTGCTGCGTGAAATAAGTCAAGCAGAGATAGTCAATTATCGTATGGTTTCGCTTATTTGTGGAGCATAACAAACAACATGGAGGACATGGGAAGACGGAGAGGAGAAAGGAGTTGAGCAAAATTGGAAGGGAGATGAACCATGAAAGACTTTGGACTCTGAAAAACAATTTGAGGGTTTTGGTGGGGCCAGGGGTGGGAAGTTGGTGGAGCCAGGTCGTGGGTATTATGGAGGGCATGTATTGCATGGAGCACTGGGTTTGTTGCATAAACATTGAATCTCTTACACTGAAAAGAAATTAAATTAAAAAAATAGAAAAGATTAGCAAAACTGAGTTGATTATTTGATTAGATTACCAAAATTGATAAATCTGTTACTAGATTAACCAACGAAATAAGGGAAACGACCCACATAAACACAATTATAAATTGACGTAGAGACATTACAATGTATTCCACAGAAATGTGAGAGGTAAAGGGAGGGAAAATTGAATGGGAAGAAATGAGAGAGAGAGAGAGAAAGAGAGAGAGAGACCATGAGAGACTCCTGATTCCAGGAAACTCACTGAGGGTTGTGGAAAGGGCAGTTGGTGCAGAGATGGTGTAACTAGGTGATGGGCATTAAGAAGGGCACATGATGTGATGACCACTGAATGTTATACAAAAGTAATGAAACATTAAACATTACTTCAGAAACTAATGATGTAAATAAATAAAATCTTAAAAAAAAAACCTAATGTATTGTATGTTGGCTAATTGAATTTAAATAAGAATATAAATAAAATGAATCAGCAGGAAAAAATCATAAGACTCTACCATGAACAGGTATACTCCACCAAATAGAATAACCTAGAGGGAACTGAAAATGTATTAGAAACATACAAAATACCAAGAATAAATTATAAAGAAATAGAAATTGTGAATGTTAAAATTATCAGTAAGATTAAACCTGTGATAAAATATCCCCAATGAAAAAAAATTCCAGAACCGGTAGTTTCATTGGTGAGTTTTACCAAACTTTTAAAGAAGGATTCGTGCTAATCCTTCTCAAACTTTTCCAAAAAATTGAAGAAGGAACACTCCCAAAATTATTTTATAAGGCTAGTATTACCCTGATACAAAAGTCAGAAGAGAACTTTAAAAGGAAAGAACTACAGAATGATAACCCTGATTATATATATATATATATATATATATATAATTATATATATATAAAATATATATAATATATAAAATATATTTATATAATTTATATAATTATATAACTATATAAATATATTTATATATAAATATATTAAAATTTATATAATTATATAAATATATTTTATGTATTTTATATATATAATTTTTATAAAATACAAAATCTATCAATAACATACAACAATCAGAATTCAAAAACCCATTAAAAATATCTAGCATGGGGGCGCCTGGGTGGCTCAGTCTTGAAGGCATCCACCTTTGGCTCAGGTCATGATCCTAGGGTCCTGGGATAGTCCTGCATTGGGCTCTCTGCTTGGCGGGAAGCTTGCTTCTCCCTCTCACAATACCCCTGCTTGTGCTCCCTCTTTCACTGTGTCTCTCTCTTTCAAATAAGTAAATAAAACACTTAAAAATATATCTACCGTGATCAAGGGGGGATTTATAACAACTATGCGAGGATCGTTCAGCATATACAAATCAATACATGTGATACATCACACTTAGATGAAATAATTATATGACCATCTCAATAGACTCAGAAAAATTATATGATGAAATTCATCATCTATTTATAATAAAAATCTCTCAACAAATTATGTTTAGGAGAAGCATTTCAACATAATAATGGCCAAGTATGTCAAACCAAAAGTTAACATCACAACCAATGGTGAAAGATGGAAAATTTTTCCTTAATGCGAAAGAAGACAAGGGGTTTGCTTTCATTACTATTTATTATAGTACTGGAGTACTACCTAGTGCAATCAGTTAATAAAAACATATAAAAGATATCACAACTGAAAGGTAAGTAAAATTGTCTCTATTTGCAGATAACATGAGTTTATATATATAAAACCAGTAAGTCTCTACAGAAACTGCTCAATGTAATCAATAAACTCAGTAAAGTTGAAGGATAAAAAATTGATATTAAAATCAGTAGGGTTTCTACTTAATAATAAACTATCTGAAAAAGAAAAAGAAAACAATTCTATTCTCAACAGCATCATCAACAACAAATTATTTAAAAATAAATTTAACCAAAGATCTCTACAATGAAAAATATGAGACTTTAATTGAAGAAATTGAAGAAGACACAAATAAATGGAAAGGTATTCAGTATTTGTGAATTTGAAGAATTAATATTGTCAAGTATTGTCAAAATGTCCCTACTATTTGAACTTACCAAAATATTCCATGTCATTCTTATCAAAATTTCAATGGTAAGTTTTACAAAAGTACATAAAAATTATCATAAAATTTGTGTGGAACCAGAAAATACCCCAAATAGCCAAAGCAATCCTGAGAAAGAATGAAGTAGAGGGGCCTCTGCCTGGCTCAGTTGGTTAAGCATCTGACTCTTGGTTTCGCCTCAGGTCTCATGGGTGGTGGGATAAATCCTGGGGTCAGGAGCTAAACTCAGTGGGCGGTCTACTTGGAGCTCTTCTCCCTCTGTCCCTGTCCCCACTCCGGTTCCCTCTCCTTTATCAATCAATGAATCATTAGTTTTAATGTAGTGTTTCATGATTCATTGTTTGTGTATAACACCCAGTGATCATTACAACACATGCCCTCCTTAGCCATTCTTTCTAAAAATCTTTATTTAAATTCTATTAGTAAATATAGTACTTCATTAGTTTCAAATGAGTTTTCAATAATTCATTGGTTGTGTATAACACGCAGTACTCATCACATCATGTGCCTTACTTAATTCCAATCACCTAGTTAACCCATACCCTTACCCACCTCCTTCCAGCAGCCCTTTGTTTGTTTCTAATAGTTAAGAGTGTCTCATAATTTTTCTCCTTCTCTGATGATTTCTCATTCAGTTTTACCTCTCTTCGTCTACAATCTTCTGTGTTGATTCTCATATTCCACATACCAGTGAAACCATATTATAGTTGTCTTTCCCTGTTTAACTTACGTCACTCAGCATAACACTTTCCAGATCATCCATGTTGTTGTAAATGGTATTTATTAATTCTGGTGGCTGAGTAATATTCCATTCTCTATATATCATATGTACATTTAATATATAATAAACATCTTCTTTATCCAGTTTTCTGTCAATGGACATCTTGGCTCTTTCCATACTTTGACTATACTGGACATCACTGCTATGAACACTGGGATCCAGATGTCCCTTGGGATCAATACATTTGTATCTTTGAGGTAAATATCTAGTAGAGCAATTGCTGGGTCACAAGGTAACTCTATTTTAAACTTCTTGAGAAACATCTGTACCATTTTCCAGAGTAGCTGTACTAGCTTACATTCCCATCAACAGTTTAAGAGGGTTCCCCCTTCTCTGCATCCTTGCTATTTGTTGTCCCCTATCTTGTTAATTTTGTCCATTCTGACTAGTGTGAGGTGGTCTCTTGTTATTTTGATTTGTATTTCCCTAATAGCAAGTGATGTGGAACACTTTTATGTGCGTTTTTGTCATTTATATGTTTTTTTCAAAGATTTTATTTATTTATTTGAAAGACACACACACACACACACACACACACACACACACACACACACACACACATTGAGAGAGGGAAAGCAAGCAGAGGGAGTTGGAGAGGGAGAAGCAAGCTATCCACCAAGCAGGGAGCCCAGTGTGGGACTCAATCCCAGGACCTTGGGATCATGACCTGAGCTGAAAGCACACGCTCAATAACTGAGCTACCTAGGCACCCCTATGTATCTTCTTTGGAGAACTGTCTGTTCATTTCTTCTGCCCATTTCTTGACTGGATTATTTGTTTATTGGGTGCTGAGTTTGAGATGTTCTTCATATATCTCGGATATTAGCCCTTTACCTGTGATGTTATTGGCAAATAACTTCTCCCATTCCATGGGTTACCTTTTAATTTTGTGGTTTTCTTTGTTGTGCAGAAGCTTTTTATCTTGAAGAAATCCCAGTAGTTAATTTTTGCTTCTATTTCCATTGCCTTTAGAGACATGTCTAACAAGAATTTGCTGTGGCCAAATTCACAGTGGTTTCTGCCTTTTTCCTCCTATAAGATATTGATGGATTCCTGTCTCACATTGAGGACATTCATACATTTTGAGTTTATCATTGTGCATGGTATAAACAAAATGGTCCAGTTTCATTCTTCTCCCTGTGGCTCTTCAATTTTCTAACTCCATTGGTTGAACAGTGCTTTTTCCATTGAATATTTTTTCCTACCTTATTGAAGATTAGTTGACCATAAAGTTGAGGGTCCATTTCTAGGTTCTTTATTCTGATCCATTGAGTTATTTCTTTTTGTTCTAGTCCCATGCTGTTTTGACGATCAGAGCATTATAACGTTGTTTGAAGTCTGTTATTGTGATGCCACCAGCACTGGCCTTCTTTTTCAACATTCTTCTGGCTATTTGAGATTTTTTTCTCTTGTTCCATACAAACTTTAGGATTGTTTGTTCCAGCTCTGTGAAAACTGTTGATGGTATTTTGATAGTGATTGTATTGAATGTGTAGATTTATCTGGATAGCATAGACATCTTGACAATATCAAATCCTTATGTATTTCTTCTGTCTCACTGATAGGATATAGAAACACAACTGTTTTTGTGCATTGGTTTTACATCCTGCCAAGTTGCTGAATTCCTGTATGAGTTCTCACAATTTTGGAGTGGAGTCTTTTGGGTTTTCCACATTGAGTATCATGTCATCTGCAAAGAGTGAAAGTTTGACTTCTTTGCTGACTCAGATGTCTTTTATTTCTTTTTGCTGTCTGATTGCTGAGGGTCAGACTTCTAGTACTATGTTGAATAGCAGTGGTGATAGTGGACATCCCTACCATGTTCCTGACCTTATGGGAAGAGCTCTGTTTTCTCCCCATAGAGAATGATATTTGCTGTGGGCTTCTCATAGATGGCTTTCATGATATTGTGGTTTTTTTTTTTTCCTTTTATCCCTATGCTGTGGGAAGTTTTAATTAAGAAGGTATATTTTATGCTGTTAAATGTTATTTCTGTATCCACTGAGAGGATTATATGTTTTTTGTCTTTTCTTTTATTAATGTGGTGTATCACATTAACTGTTTTATGAATGTTGAAGCACCGTTGCAGCCCAGGAATAAATTCCACTTGATCATGGTGAATAATCTATTTAATGTGCTATTAGATCTTATTGGCTAGTTTTCTTGGTGAGAATTTTAGCATCCATGTTCATCAGGGATGTCAACATGTAACTCTCCTTTTTGGTGGTGTCATTGTCTGGTTTTGTGTTCAAGGTAATGCTGGCCTCATAGAACAAATTTGTGTGTTTTCCTTCCATTTCTATTTTTTGATATAGCTTCAGAAGAGTTTTTCTTTAAGAGTTTGGTAAAATTCTTCTGAGAAGCCATTCGACCCTGGACGCTTCTTTGTTATGAGATTTTTTATTACTTCTTCAATTTTCTTCATGGATATGGGTCTTTCAGGTTTTCTATTTCTTCCTATTTCAGGTTTAGTAGTTTGTACGTTTCTAGGAATGCATCCATTTCTTCCACATTGCCTAATTTGGAGGCATACAACTGCTCATAATATGTTCTTAAGACTGTTTTATATTTTCTTGGCATTTTTTATTATCTCTCCTCTTCCATTCATGATATTAATTTTGGTCCCTTCTCTTTTCTTTTTGATAAGTCTGACTAGTGGTTTATCGACCTTATTAATTCTTTAAAAGAACCAGGTTTTAGATTCACTGATCTGTTCTACTGTTTTTCTGGTTTCTATTTTTTCTTATTTCTGCTCTAATCTTTATTATTTCTCTTCTCCTGCTGGTTTAGGCTTTATTTGCTCTTCTTTTTCCAGATCCTTTAGATGTGAGGTTAGCTTGTGTAGAGACTTTCCTAATTTTTTGATGGACTTGTATTACAATCTATTTCCTTCTTAGCACCACTTTTGTATATCCCAAAGGTCTTGAAAAGTTGTGTTTTTATTTCGTTTTATTTAAATGAATTTTTAAAATTCTTCTTTGCTTTTCTAGTTGACCCATACATTCTTAGTAGGATGCTCTTTAACCTCCAAGCCTTTGAGTTTCTTGATTGTCTTCCAGTTTCAAAGCATTGTAGTATGAGAGGATGCAGGAAATAATGCTACTCTTTTTATATCCTTTGAGACCTGATTTGTGACCTATTCTGGAGAATGTGATATCTATTCTGGAGAAGGTTCCACGGACACTCAAAAAGAATGTGCATTTTGTGGCTTTGAGATGGAATGCTCTATTTATGTCTGTGAAGTCCATTTGGTCCAGTGTGTCATGTAAAGTCCTTCTTTCCTTGTTGATCTACTTAGATGATCTTTCCATTGATGTGAGTGGGGTGTTAAAGTCCCCTACTCTTATTGTATTATTATCAATATGTTTCTTTAACTTTGTTGTTAATTCGTTTATATAATTTTCTGCTCCCATGTTAGGAGAAAAACATTTAAAATTGTTAGATCTTCTTGTTGGAAAGACCCTTAAATTATGATATAGTGTTGCTAAACAAACTCTAATGTGTGTGATATGAGGACTGCTAACCCACATTTTTTGATGTCCACTAGCATGATACATTGTTCTCTATCCCTTCTCTTTAAATATGGAGGTGTCTTTCGCTCTAAAATGAGTTTCTTGTAGACAGCATGTGGATGGGTCTTGCTTTTTTATTCAATCTGATACCCTCTCTTTTGATTGGAGCAGTTAGCCGATTCACATTCAGAGAAACGATTGAAAGGTGAATTTAGTGCCATTGTATTACCTGCAAAGTCACTGTTTCTGTATATTGTCTCTGTTTCCTTCTGGTCTATGTAAATTTTGGGCCCTCTTTTCGCTTAAAGGATTCCATTTAATATTTCTTTCAGGGCTGATTCAATGGTAACATATTCCTTGTTTCTCCTTGTCCTGGAAGCTCTTTATCACCCCTTCTATTCTGAATAATAGCCTTGCTGGGTAAAGTTTTCTTGGCTGCATTAATTTCTCATTTAGTATATATGAACATACTGTGAATATATCATTACTTTCTGGCCCACAAGTTCTCTGTGGATACATCTTCTGCCAGTCTAATGTTTCTACCCCTGTAGACTAAGAACCTGTTGTGTTGAGGTGCTTTTAGGATTTTCTCTTTATCTCTGAACTTTGCAAGCCTCGCTATTATATGTCAGAGTATTGATCTATTTTTATTGATTTTGTGAGAGGTTTTCTCTACCTCCTGGACATGAATACATGTTTTCTTCCCCAGATTAGGGAAGATCTCAACTGATTTGCTCAAATATACTTTCTGTCCCTCTCTCTCTTTCTTCTTCCCAGGGGACCCCAAAAATTCAGATATTGTTTCATTTTATGGTATAACTGATTTCTCAAAGACACCCCTCATGGTCCATTAGTAATTTTTCTTTCTTTACCTCACCTTCCTTCCTTTCCATCAACTTGTCTTCTATGTCACTTACTCTTTCTTCTGCCTTATTTACCCTAGCTGTTAGATCACCCAATTTACAATTCATCTTAGGTAAAGATTTTTAAATTTTGACCTGATTAGAATTTAATTCTGCACTAAGAGATTCTCTAATATCCTTTTTGCTTTTTTTTTTTTTTTTCATGCCCAGGTAGTAACTTTATAATAATTATCCTAAGTCCAGCTCTGATACTATACTTATATCCATATCAATTACATCTGTGGAAGGGGGTATTATGCTCTGGTTCTTTCTTTCACTGTGTATTCGTCCTTCCAGTCATTTTTCCCAGAGAAGAAGGGATGAAAAAGAGAATAAAATCAATAATATGAACCATAACCCAAGCAAAATACACAGTAGAAAAATCTAAAATCTAAAGAGGTCAGAAAACTAAATATAAAGGGAAAAAAGGATGGCGGGAGAATATTATCTCCCAGGTGGACAAAACAAGTGATTAACGTTGTCCAGAGTGTACTTTTGTCTCTGTTTTAGAATACACTAAGTCCCTGTAAGGAAAAATAAACAAAAAAAAATGTATAGAGGTCTCTTGGGGAGTCAAGATGGCGGGGAAGTAGGAGCAGGCGCCCTTTCAACCTTTACCCTAAAGTGAGCTGATTAACTACCAAAGAACTCCAACCACCCATGAAATCAGCCTGAGATCAGAATTATACACCTCTGGATCTCTACAGAAGCAGAAGATGCCAGTTACAGGTAAAGTAGACTGGGAGCATTGGACTTATATCAGAAGATAAACAAAAGGAAGAGGGAGCCACTAGAGGTGACCGATTGGAACGTAATACCCCAATATGAGAGTGCTCTGCGTCTGGGGACCGGCATTAACTTGGAGTCTGGTTGAAAGCACTCAAAAAACAAAGAGCAAAGGATCGTGGGGGGAAATAGTGGGAATCTGGGCGGTTAGGGTCAGGGACCTAAGTCCCCGGACCCAGGACAGCCTCCCCTGGCGCTGAGCCAGAGAGAATATGGCAGAGAAATCAGGTCTCCATCCCTGAGCCGCCACTGCGCCTGAACGCCAGTGCGCCTGAGAATGAGTGGGGTCTGGCTCCCGTGAGGGGCTGGGAGCCTGGCCAGATGGCAATCATGAAACACGTGCGTACCACACCCTCCATTGGGATAGGTGCTCATAGGTGCTAGCCTGGAGCTCTGGCATCCAGAAAAACCAGACATTCCCAGACCAGGACAGCAGGAATATCTCAGTGTGCGATCTCTGCTCAGAACATCTCTGGTGGTCTGGAGCTGCCCAGACAGTCACCATTGCCCTGATTTTGGGTACAACACGGAGCTCCTGCATCCCCAGGGACAGTGACTCAGAACCGACTCTGCCAGCAGCTCTTGCAAAACATTCTGAGGCTTCTCTCTGAGAGGGAAGTCAGGGTGCAGTTTGCTCTCCTCGAAACCTCCAAAAACCATCAAAAGCTGTCAAGACAAGAGAAAGCAGATGTAAGAACATAAAAACCCCCAGAGAACAAAAGCCTGAAAAATCAGTTTCCTCAGAGCTCACCCCCTTGAGGGGATGGGAGGACCTAACTGAGGGAACATCATTGTCTGAAAACCCACGTGGCAGGTCCCTCCCCCAGAAAACCAACCAGGAATGAAGAAAAAAAAAAAGACTACAAGAGAACAACCACTACTACTTCATAAATACTTTTATTTTTAACACTTTACCAATATTCTGGTTCTTTTTTTTTATACATACAGCTAATTTTTTAACCTATTTACCACCACACTGAGATGTGTAGTACATCAATTTCTTTAATAACTTTCTAACCTGAACTTTTTGATACATACACCCGTGTTTTTCTTTTGCTTTTCTATTTTCTAATTCTTTTTAAATTTTAACTTAGTTTAGGCTAGCTTATTCTTTCTTAATTATTATTTTCTACTATACATATAGAGTTAAACTTCAAGGTAATCCCCTTTCCCCAATCAATGCTACCCCTATAGGCAAACCAGTTTCTAATCCCCCTGTAAATCAGGAAAGTTGGGTGTCTTAACAAAAACACCAAGATACATTCAGGAAGAATCAAAATAAACTTCCTCACCCACACTGAGAATTTATAACCACTCTCCCGATTTTTCCTTCTGTCACTGTTTCTGTGAATTTGTGTTTGTCCTGATAATATATAAATCTTATACATGGGGTTCTTTCTGATGAAGTTCTTCCCTTTTTTTTTTTTTTGCATATATATATATTTTTTTTTCTCTTGTGATACTCATTTATCAGTCTTTTTGTTTGTCTGTTTTTGTTTGTATACTTCACAAATCTTACCTTGTGGCCCATTTGGGCTGAGCCTTGTTTTATCTTCCCTTTTTTCCCCCCCCCTCTCTCTCTCTCTCTTTTTTTCTTTTTTCCTTTTTTTCTTTTCCCTTTTTTTTCTTTCTTCTTCTCTATTTCTTTTTCTTTTCTTTTTTCTCTCATTTGGGTGGGAAATCCTGACTGCAAAGAAGTGTTCCAGGGTGCACATTGACTGCACCACAATCGATAAGTCCAGCTGCATCTGTTCAGTCATCTCTTACCAAAATGACTAGGAGGAGGAATACCCAACAGAAGAAAAATACAGAGGATGGGCCTTCTGCAACAGAGCTAATGGCTATCGACATAGACAATATGTCAGAAAAGGAATTCAGACTAACAATTATCCAGGCAATAGCTAGGTTGGAGAAAGCCATGGATGACCAAAGAGAATTGATTAGGGCAGAACTGAAAGCCACCAGGGATGATGTTCACAATGTTAAGGCAGAACTGAAAGCCACCAGGGATGATGTTCAAAATGCTCTCAGTGAGTTCCAATCTACTCTAAATTCTCAAAAAGCTAGGGGAACTGAGACGGAAGATAGAATTTGTGATCTGGAGGACAAACAGATAGAGAGAAAGGATCAGGAGGAAGCCTGGAACAAACAGCTCAGAAGCCACGAAAACAGAATCAGGGAAATAAACGATGCCATGAAACGTTCCAACGTCAGAATTATTGGAATCCCTGAAGGGGAGGAAAAAGAAAGAAGTCTAGAAGATATAGTGGAAGAAGTTGTCTATGAAAATTTTCCCAATCTCACGAATGGAAACAAAATTCATGTACTAGAGGCAGAAAGATTTCCTCCCAAGATTTTAGATTCTCAAAAGTCCTCACGACACCTTCTAGATAAAAGGAGGAATTAAGATTCATGACAGACCCTCCTAAAAGCAGCTAGGACAAAGAAGCTCCTTACATACAGAGGAAAGCCCATTAGAATAATGTCAGACCTTTCCACAGAGACCTGGAAAGCCAGGAAGGGGAGGCAAAATATATTCAGAGTATGAAATGAGAAGAACATGCAACCAAGAATACTCTATCCAGCAAGACTGACATTTAAAATGGATGGAGAGATAAAGAGTTTCCAAGACCGGCAAGGCTTAAAAGACTATGCAACTACCAAGCCGACACTGCAGGAAATATTAAGGGGGGGAGTCCTATAAAAGAGAAAAAAATCCTAAGAATATCATTGAACAGAAATATAGAAACAATCTACAGAGAAAGACTACAAAGGCAACACGATATCAATAAAAACCTATCTCTCAATAATCACTCTCAATGTGAATGGCCTAAATGCACCCATAAAACGACACAGGGTTTCAGATTGGATAAAACGACAGGACCCATCCATATGTTGTCTACAAGAGACCCATTTTGAACCTAAGGATATACCCAGACTGAAAGTGAAGGGATGGAGAAGCATCTTTCATGCCAATGGGCCTCAAAAGAAGGCTGGGGTAGCGATTCTCATATCAGATAAATTAGATTTTAAACTAAAGACTGTAGTCAGAGGTACAGAAGGACACTACATCATTCTTAAAGGAAATATCTGCCAAGATGATCTAACAATTGTGAATATCTATGGGCCCAATATGGGAGCACCCAATGACATAAGAAAACTATTAATCAAGATAAAGAGTCATATTGATATGAATTCAATAATAGTAGGAGATCTTAATACACCTCTCTCAGTAATGGACAGATCACCGAAGCAGAAAATTAATAAAGAAATAAGAGCATTGAATGAAACTTTGGACCAGATGGACCTCATCGACGTATACAGAACATTCCACCCTAAAACAACAGAATACTCATTCTTCTCAAGTGCACAAGGAACCTTATCCAGAATAGACCACATACTGGGTCACAATGTAGGACTCAACCCATACCAAAAGACTGACATTATTCCCTGCATAGTCTCAGATCACAATGCTTTGAAACTGGAGCTCAATCACAAGGAAAAGTTCAAAAGGAACTCAAACACCTGGAAGCTAAAGACCACCTTGCTTCAGAATGCTTGGATCAACCAGGAGATCAAAGATGAACTTAAACAATTCATGGAAACCAATGAGAATGAAGACACTTCCGTCCAAAAGCTATGGGATACAGCAAAGGCGGTTCTAAGGGGAAAATATATAGCCATCCAAGCCTCCCTCAAAAAAAATGGAAAAATCCAGAATACACCAACTGTCTCTACACCTTAAAGAACTGGAGAATCAACAACAAATCAAATCTACTCCACACGCAAGAATGGAAATAATCAAGATGAGAGCAGAGAACAATGAGGTAGAAACCAGAGATACAGTAGAACGTATCAATGAAACTAGAAACTGGTTTTTTGAAAGAATCAATAAGATCGATAAACCATTGGCCACAGTAATCCAAAACAAAAGAGAGAAAGCCCAAATTAATAAAATTATGAATGAAAAGGGAGAGATCACAACTAACTCCAAGGAAATAGAAACGATCATCAGAAAGTATTACCAACAGTCATATGCCAATAAGCTAAGCAACCTAGATGAAATGGATGCATTCCTGGAAAGCTACAAACTCCCAAAATTGAACCAGGAAGAAATTGACAACCTGAATAGACCGATATCTAGTAACGAGGTTGAAGCAGTGATCAAAAACCTCCCAAAAAACAAGAGCCCAGGACCTGACGGATTCCCTGGGGAATTCTACCAAACTTTCAAAGAAGAAATAACACCAATTCTCTGAAGCTGTTCCAAAAAAATGAAGCAGAAGGAAAACTTCCAGACTCTTTTTATGAAGCCAGCATTACCCTGATCCCCAAACCAGGCAAAGACCCTACCAAAAAGGAGAATTTCAGGCCAATATCACTGATGAATATGGATGCAAAGATTCTCAACAAGATCCTAGCAAACAGGATCCAACAGCACATTAAAATGATTATCCACCATGACCAGGTGGGATTCATCCCAGGGTTGCAAGTTTGGTTCAACATTTGCAAATCAATCAATGTGATAGAACAAATCAATAAGAGAAGAGAGAAGAACCACATGGTCCTCTCAATTGATGCACAAAAAGCATTTGACAAAATCCAGCTTCCGTTCCTGATGAAAACAGGATGGAGGGAACATTCCTGAACTTCATAAAATCTATCTATGAAAGACCCACAGCAAATATCATCCTCTATGGGAAAAAGCGTGCAGCCTTCCCATTGAGATCAGGAACACGACAAGGATGCCCACTCTCACCACTCTTGTTCAACATAGTATTAGAAGTTCTAGCAATGGCAATCAGACAACAAAGAGAAAGAAAAGGTATCCAAACTGGCAATGAAGAAGTCAAACTCTCTCTCTTCGCAGATGACATGATTCTTTATATGGAAAACCCCAAAGACTCCACCCCCAAACTACTAGAACTCATACAGCAATTCAGTAACGTGGCAGGATACAAAGTCAATGGACAGAAATCAGTGGCTTTCTTATACACTAACAATGAAAATACAGAAAGGGAAATTAGAGAATCGATTCCATTTACTACAGCACCAAGAACCATAAGATACCTGGGAATAAACCTAACCAAAGAGGTAAAGGACCTGTACTCGAGGAACTACAGAACACTCATGAAAGAAATTAAAGAAGACACAGAAAGATGGAAGACTGTTCCATGCTCTTGGATTGGAAGAATAAACATTGTTAAAATGTCTATACTGTCTAGAGCAATCTATACTTTTAATGCCATTCCAATGAAAATTCCACCGGTAGTTTTCAAAAAGCTGGAGCAAATAATCCTAAAATTTGTATGGAATCAGAAGAGACCCCGAATCACTGAGGAAATGTTGAAAAAAAAATCCAAAACTGGCGGCATCACGTTACCCGATTTCAAGGTTTACTACAAAGCTGTGATCTCCAAGACAGCGTGGTACTGCATAAAAACAGACACATAGACCAGAGGAACAGAGTGAAGAGCGCAGATATGGACCCTCAAATCTATGGTGAAATAGTCTTTGACAAAACAGGAAAAAATATTCAATGGAAAAAAAGACAGTCTCTTCAAACAATGGTGCTGGGAAAACTGGACAGCGATATGTAGAAGAATGAAACTCGACCATTCTCTTACACTGTACACAAAGATAAACTCGAAATGGATAAAAGACCTCAAGGTGAGACAGGAATCTCTCAGAATCCTAGAGGAGAACATAGGCAATAACCTCTTCGATATCAGCCACAGCAACTTCTTTCAAGATATGTCTCCAAAGGCCAAGGAAACAAAAGCAAAAATGAACTTTTGGGACTTCATCAAGATCAAAAGCTTCTGCACAGCAATGGAAACAGTCAACAAAACAAAAAGGCAACCCACGGAATGTTAGAAGATATTTGCAAATGACAGTACAGACAAAAGGTTGATATCCAGGATCTAGAAAGAACTTCTCAAACTCAACACACACAAAACAGAGAATCATATCAAAAAATGGGCAGAAGATATGAACAGACACTTCTCCAACGAAGACATACAAATGGCTATCAGACACATGAAAAAATGTTCTTCATCACTAGCTATCAGGGAGATTCAAATTAAAACCACATTGAGATACCACCTGACACCAGTTAGAATGGCCAAAATTAGCAAGACAGGAAACAACATGTGTTGGAGAGGATGTGGAGAAAGGGGAACCCTCTTACACCGTTGGTGGGAATGCAAGTTAGTGCAGCCACTTTGGAGAACAGTGTGGAGATTCCTGAAGAAATTAAGAATAGAGCTTCCCTATGACCCTGCAATTGCACTGCTGGGTATTTACCCCAAAGATACAGATGTAGTGAAAAGAAGGGCCATCTGTACCCAAATGTTTTTTGCAGCAATGGCTCCGGTCGCCAAACTGTGGAAAGAACCAAGATGCCGTTCAGCGGATGAATGGATAAGGAAGATGTGGTCCATATACACAATGGAGTATTATGCCTCCATCAGAAAGGATGAATACCCAACTTTTGGAGCAGCATGGACGGGACTGAAAGAGATTATGCTGAGCGAAATAAGTCAAGCAGAGAGAGTCAAGTATCATAGGGTCTCACTTATTTGTGGAGCATAACAAATAACATGGAGGACATGGGGAGATGGAGAGGAGAGGGAGTTGAGGGAAACTGGAAGGGGAGATGAACCATGAGAGACTATGGACTCTGAAAAACAACCAGAGGGTTTTGAAGGGGCGGGGGGGGTGGGAGGTTGAGGAACCAGGTGGTGGGTAATTGGGAGGGCAGGTACTGCATGGAGCACTGGGTGTGATGCTAAAACAATGAACACTGTTATGCTGTAAATAAACAAATAAAAAAATAAAATTAAAAAAATATATATATATAAAATAAACTTGGTTATTGTGAAAGGAACCCAAAAATATATTTATAAAATGTAAATGTAAAACTGAAAGTTAAAAAAGACTTTAAAGTATCGATAAAATAAGAAATTGGTTGAAGAGGAAAATAAAAGAGAAAAGGAAAAATTTAAACTGAAAAGTCAACGAATCATAAGGGTGAAAATGACCTCAAATTATGTATACTATTTTTCCCTATAGCTGGAGTTTTGCAGTCCTGTGTGCTCCATAAACATGGTATTTACTCTCATTTTTTGGGATGGTTTTGAGTATTGCTTCTATTTCCTTAATAGTTATAAGACTGTTCAGATTTTCTTCTTCTTCCATTTCAGTCTTGGTAGTTTATAAGTTTCCAAGAATGCATACATTTCTTCCAGGTTGCCTAATTTTTTTTGGCATATAGTTGCTTATAATATGTTCCTAAAATTGTCTATATTTCATTGGTGTTGGTTGTACTCTCTCCCCTTTCAAACATGATTTTATTAATTTGTGCCTTTTTTTTTTCATTTTTTTGGATAAGTCTGACCATAGGCTTATTAATCTCATTAATTAGTTCAAAAATCCAGCTTCTAGTTTCCTGCTGTTGTTGTTTGTTTTTTAATCATTTCTACTTTTTTTTTGGGGGGGGGTGTGTATTTAATTTCTACTAGAGTAGATTTCTAATCTAATTTTTATTATTTCTTTTTTTTTCTTAGTTAAGTTCTTATTTGGTATTCTTTCTCTGCGTCTTAACTGTAAGGTCATCTTGTGCATTTGGAATTTTTCTAATTTTTTGAGAGCAGCTTGAATGGCTATGTATTTCCCCTTTATGACAGCCTTTGCAGTATCCTATAGGTTTTGGACTGATATGTTATCATTCTCATTGGTTTCCATGAATTGTTTAAGGTTTTGTTTGTTTGTTTGTTTGTTTGTTTCATTTCTAATTTGACCCAATCATTCCTTAGCAGGGTGCACTTTAACTTTCAAGTGTCCCATTTAGTCCCTTCATCCATTTTGAGTTTATTTTTGTGTGTGGTGTAAGGAAATGGTCCTGTTTCATTTTTCTGCATGTGGCTGTCCAATTTTCCCAGCACCATTTATTGAAGAGACTGTCTTTTTTCCATTGGACATTCTTTCCTGCTTTGTCGATGATTGGTTGACCATAGAGTTGTGGATCTATTTCTGGGCTCTCTATTCTGTTCCATTGATCTATGTGTCTGCTTTTGTGCCAGTACCATGCTGTCATGATGATGACAGCTTTGTAATAGAGCTTGAAGTCCGAAATTGTGATGTCACCAACTTTGGCTTTCTTTTTCAATATTCCTTTGGTTATTCCTCCTTTTTGATTGAGGCATAATACTCCATCGTGTATATGGACCATATCTTCCTTATCCATTCGTCTGTTGAAGGGCATCTTGGTTCTTTCCACAGTTTGGCAATTGTGGTCATTGCTGCTAGGAACATGGGGAAGAGATGGCCCTTCTTTTCACTATATCTGTATCTTTGGGGCAAATACCCAGTAGTGCAATTGCAGGGTCATAGGGAAGCTCTATTTTTATATTCTTAAGGAATCCCCACACTGTTTTCTGAAGTGGCTGCACCAACTTGCATTCCCACCAACAGTCGAAGAGGGTTTCCCTTTCTCCACATCCTCTCCAACACACGTTGTTTCCTGTCTTGCTAATTTTGGCCATTCTAACTGGTGTCAGGTGGTATCTCAATTTGGTTTTAATTTAATCTCCCTGATGGCTAGTGATGATGAGCATTTTTAATGCATCTGATAGCCATTTGTATGTCTTCATTGGAGAAGTGTCTGTTCATATCTTCTGCCCATTTTTGATATGATTATCTGTTTTGTGTGTGTTGAGTTTGAGGAGTTCTTTATAGATCCTGGATATCAAACTTTTGTCTGTACTGTCATTTGCAAATATCTTCTCCCATTCAGTGGGTTGTCTTTTTGTTTTGTTGACTATTTCCTTTGCTGTGCGGAAGCTTTTTATCTTTGTGAAGTCCCAAAAGTTCATTTTCGCTTTTGTTTCCTTGCCGTTGGACACATATCTTGAAAGAAGTTGCTGTGGCTGATATTGAAGAGGTTACTGCCTATGTTCTCCTCTAGGATTCTGATGGATTCCTGTCTCAGTTTGAGATCTTTTATCCATTTTGGTTTTATCTTTGTTTATCTTTTTCAATATTCCTTTGGTTATTCGAGGTCTTTCCTGGTTCCATATAAGTTTTAGGATTATTTCTTCCATTTCTTTGAAAAAAATGGATGGAATTTTGATAGGGATTGCATTAAATGTGTAGATTGCTTTAGGTAGCATAGACATTTTCACAATATTTTTTCTTCCAATCCAGTAGCATGGAACATTTTTCCATTTCCTTGTGTCTTCCTCAATTTATTTCATGAGTACTTTATAGTTTTCTGCATATAGATTCTTAGCCTCTTTGGTTAGGTTTATTCCTAGGTTTCTTATGGTTTTGGGTGCAATTGTAAATGGGATTGACTCCTTAATTTCTTTCTTCTGTCTTGTTCGTGTAGAGAAATGGAACTGATTTCTGTGCATTGATTTTATATCCTGATATTTTACTGAATTCTTGTACAAGTTCTAGCAATTTTGGAGTGGAGTCTTGGGTTTTGCACATATAGTATCATATCGTCTGTGAAGAGTGATAGTTTGCTTTCTTCTTTGCCGATTTGGATGACTTTAATTACTTTCGTTGTCTGATTGTTGAGGCTAGGACTTCTAGTAATATGTTGACTAGCAGTGGTGAAAATGGACAGCCCTGCCATGATCCTAAACTTAGCAGGAAAGCTTTCAGTTTTTCTCCATTGAGAATGATATTTGCGGTGGGTTTTTCATAGATGGATTTGATGATATTGAGGTATGTGCCCTCTATCCCTACAGTTTGAAGAATTTTGATCAAGAAGGGATGCTGTATTTCATCAAATGCTTTTTCAGAATCTACTGAGTGTATCATATGAATCTTGTTCTTAATTTTATTAATGTGTTGTATCACACTGATTGATTTGCGGATGTTGAACCAAACTTGCAGCCCTGGAATAAATCCCACTTATTGGTGGTGAGTTATCCTTTTAATGTATTGTTGGATCCTATTGGCTAGTATTTAGCTGAGAATTTTTGCATCTATGTTCATCAAGGATATTGGTCTGTAGTTCTCTGTTTTTTTTAATTAATTTATTTTTTTTTGTTTATTTACAGCATAACAGTGTTCATTGTTTTGGCATCACACCCAGTGCTCCATGCAGTACGTGCCCTCCCTATTACCCACCACCTGGTTCCTCAACCTCCCACCCCCCCACCTCCCCGCCACCCCTTCATAACCCTCTGGTTGTTTTTCAGAGTTCATAGTCTCTCATGGTTCATCTCCCCTTCCAGTTTCCCTCAACTCCATCTCCTCTCCATCTCCCCATGTCCTCCATTTTATTTGTTATGCTCCACAAATAAGTGAGACCCTATGATACTTGACTCTCTCTGCTTGACTTATTTCGCTCAGCATAATTTCTTCCAGTCCCGTCCATGTTGCTACAAAAGTTGGGTATTCGTCCTTTCTGATGGAGGCATAATACTCCATTGTGTATATGGACCACATCTTCCTTATCCATTCATCCGTTGAAGGGCATCTTGGTTCTTTCCACAGTTTGGCGACCGTAGCCATTGCTGCAATAAACATTGGGGTACAAATGGCCCTTCTTTTCACTACATCTGTATCTTTGGGGTAAATACCCAGCAGTGCAATTGCAGGGTCCTAGGGAAGCTCTATTTTTAATTTCTTCAGGAATCTCCACACTGTTCTCCAAAGTGGCTGCACTAACTTGCATGCCCACCAACAGTGTAAGAGGGTTCCCCTTTCTCCACATCCTTTCCAACACACGTTGTTTCCTGTCTTGCTAATTATGGCCATTCTAACTGGTGTTAGGTGGTATCTCAATGTTGTTTTAATTTGAATCTCCCTGATGGGAGTGATGATGAACATTTTTTCATGTGTCTGATAGCCATTTGTATATCTTCGTTGGAGAAGTGTCTGTTCATATCTTCTGCCCATTTTTTGATATGATTATCTGTTTTGTGTGTGTTGAGTTTGAGAAGTTCTTTCTAGATCCTGGATATCAACCTTTTGTCTGTACTGTCATTTGCAAATATCTTCTCCCATTCCGTGGGTTGCCTTTTTGTTTTGTTGACTGTTTCCTTCGCTGTGCAGAAGCTTTTGATCTTGATGAAGTCCCAAAAGTTCATTTTTGCTTTTGTTTCTTGGGTTCATGAGTGTTCTGTAGTTCCTCGAGTATAGGTCCTTTACTTCTTTGGTTAGGTTTATGCCCAGGTATCTTATGGTTCTTGGTGCTATAGTAAATGGAATTGATTCTCTAATTTCCCTTTCTGTATTTTCATTGTTGGTGTATAAGAAAGCAACTGATTTCTGTACATTGACTTTGTATCCTGCCACGTTACTGAATTGCTGTATGAGTTCTAGTAGTTTGGGGGTGGAGTCTTTGGGGTTTTCCAAATAAGGAATCATGTCATCTGCGAAGAGAGAGAGTTTGACTTCTTCCTTGCCAATTTGGATACATTTTATTCCTCGTTGTTGTCTGATTGCCATTGCTAGAACTTCTAATACTATGTTGAGCAAGAGTGGTGAGAGTGGGCATCCTTGTCGTGTTCCTGATCTCAACGGGAAGGCTGCACACTTTTTCCCATTGAAGATGATATTTGCTGTGGGTCTTTCATAGATAGATTTTATGAAGTTCTTGAATGTTCCCTCTATCCCTATACTTTGAATCGTTTTCATCAGGAACGGATGCTGGATTTTGTCAAATGCTTTTTTGGCATCAATTGAGAGGACCATGTGGTTCTTCTCTCTTCTCTTATTGATGTGTTCTATCACACTGATTGATTTGCGAATGTTGAACCAACCTTGTAATCCAGCGATGAATCCCACCTGGTCATGGTGGATAATCTTTTTTTTTTTTTTTTTAAGATTTATTTATTTGACAGAGAGAAATCACAAGAGAGGCAGGCAGAGAGAGAGGAAGGGAAGCAGGCTCTCTGCCGAGCAGAGAGCCCAATGTGGGACTCGATCCCAGGACCCCGAGATCATGACCTGAGCCGAAGGCAGCGGCTCAACCCACTGAGCCATCCAGGCGCCCTGGTGGATAATCTTTTTAATGTGCTGCTGGATCCTGTTTGCTAGGATCTTGTTGAGAATCTTTGCATCCATATTCATCAGTGATATTGGCCTGAAATTCTCCTTTTTGGTAGGGTCTTTGCCTGGTTTGGGGATCAGGGTAATGCTGGCTTCATAAAAAGAGTCTGGAAGTTTTCCTTCTGCTTCAATTTTTTGGAACAGCTTCAGGAGAATTGGTGTTATTTCTTCTTTGAAAGTTTGGTAGAATTCCCCAGGGAATCCATCAGGTCCTGGGCTCTTGTTTTTTGGGAGGTTTTTGATCACTTCTTCAACTCATTACTAGATATCAGTCTATTCAGGTTGTCAATTTCTTCCTGGTTCAATTTTGGGAGTTTGTAGCTTTCCAGGAATGCATCCATTTCATCTAGGTTGCTTATCTTATTGGCATATAACTGTTAGTAATAATTTCTGATGATTGTTTCTATTTCCTTGGAGTTAGTTGTGATCTCTCCCTTTTCATTGATAATTTTATTAATTTGGGCTTTCTCTCTTTTCTTTTGCATTAGTGTGGCCAATGATTTATCGATCTTATTGATTCCTTCAAAAAACCAGCTTCTAGTTTCATTGATACGTTCTACTGTATCTCTCGTTTCTACCTCATTGATCTCTGCTCTAATCTTGATTATTTCCCTTCTTCATGTGGAGTTGGTTTGATTTGTTGTTGATTCTCCAGTTCCTTAAGGTGTAGAGACAGCTGGTGTATTCTGGATTTTTCAATGTTTTTGAGGGAGGCTTGGATGGCTATGTATTTCCCCCTTAGAACCGCCTTTGCTGTATCCCATAGGTTTTGGACCAAGGTGTCTTAATTCTCATTGGTTTCCATGATTTGTTTAAGTTCCTCTTTGATCTCCTGGTTGATCAAAGCATTCTTAAGCATGGTGGTCTTTAGCTTCCAGGTGTTTGAGTTCCTTCGGAACTTTTCCTTGTGATTGAGCTCCAGTTTCAAAGCATTGTGATCGGAGAATATGCAGGGAATAATGTCAGTCTTTTGGTATCGGTTGAGTCGTGCTTTGTGACCCAGTATGTGGTCTATTCTGGAGAAGGTTCCATGTGCACTTGAGAAGAATGAGTATTCTGTTGTTTTAGGGTGGAATGTTCTGTATACGTCGATGAGGTCCATCTGGTCCAATGTTTCATTCAATGCTCTTATTTCTTTATTAATTTTCTGCTTCGATGGTCTGTCTATTTCTGAGAGAGGCATATTAAGATCTCCTACTATTATTGTATTCATATCAATATGACTCTTTATCTTGATTAATAGTTTTCTTATGTAATTGGGTGCTCCCATATTGGGGGCATAGATATTCACAATTGTTAGATCGCCTTTTGGATAGTAACTTTAAGAATTATGTAGTGTCCTTCTGTACCTCTGACTACAGTCTTTAGTTTAAAATCTAATTTATCTGATATGAGAATCGCTACTCCGGCCTTCTTTTGAGGCCCATTGGCATGAAAGATGCTTCTCCATCCCTTAACTTTCAGTCTGGGTGTATCCTTAGGTTCAAAATGGGTCTCTTGTAGACAACATATGGATGGGTCCTGTCGTTTTATCCAATCTGCAACCCTGTGTCGTTTTATGGGCGCATTTAGGCCATTCACATTGAGAATGATTATTCAGAGATAGGTTTTTATTGACATCGTGTTGCCTTTGAAGTATTTCTGTCTATAGATTGTTTCTATATTTCTGTTCAATGATATTCTTAAGATTTTTTCTCTTTTATAGGACCCCCCTTAATATTTCCTGCAGTGTTGGCTTGGTGGTTGCATACTCTTTTAAGCCTTGCCGGTCTTGGAAACTCTTTATTTCTCCTTCCATTTTAAATGTCAGTCTTGCTGGATAGAGTATTCTTGGTTGCTTGTTTTTCTCATTTAGTACTCTGAATATATTTTGCCAGCCCTTCCTGGCTTTCCAGGTCTCTGTGGAAAGGTCTGACATTATTCTAATGGGCTTCCCTCTGTATGTAAGAAGGTTCTTTGTCCTAGCTGATTTTAAGAGGGTCCCTCTTGAAACATAATTCCCCATTCTAACGATAAGGCACCGTGAGGACTTTCGAGAATCTAAAATCTTGGGAGGAAATCTTTCTGCCTCTAGTACATGAATGTTGTCTCCATTCGTGAGATTGGGAAAATTTTCATAGACAACTTCTTCCACTATATCTTCTAGACTTCTTTCTTTTTCTTCCCCTTCAGGGATTCCAATAATTCTGATGTTGGAACGTTTCATGGCATTGTTTATTTCCTGATTCTGTTTTCGTGGCTTCTGAGCTGTTTCTTCCAGGCTTCCTCCTGATCCTTTCTCTCTATCTGTTTGTCCTCCAGATCACTAATTCTATCTTCTGTCTCAGTTCCCCTAGCTTTTCGAGAATTTAGATTGGATTGGAACTCATTGAGAGCATTTTGAACATCATCCCTGGTGGCTTTCACTTCTGCCCTAATCAATTCTCTTTGGTCATCCATGGCTTTCTCCAACCTAGCTATTGCCTGGATAATTGTTAGTCTGAATTCCTTTTCTGACATATTGTCTATGTCGATAGCCATTAGCTCTGTTGCAGAAGGCCCATCCTCTGTATTTTTCTTCTGTTGGGTATTCCTCCTCCTAGTCATTTTGGTAAGAGATGACTGAACAGATGCAGCTGGACTTATCGATTGTGGTGCAGTCAATGTGCACCCTGGAATGCTTCTGTGCAATCAGGATTCGCCACCCAAATGAGAGAAAAAAGAAAAGAAAAAGAAATAGAGACGAAGAAAGAAAAAAAGGGGGAACGAAAAAAGGAAAAAAAAGAGAGAGAGAGAGAGATAGGAAAAAAAAGGGAAGATAAAAGAGAAGGCTCAGCCAAAATGGGCCACAAGGTAAGATTTGTGGAGTATACAAACAAAAACAGACAGACAAAAGGAGTGATAAATGTATATGACAAGAGAAAAAAATATGTATATATAAGCAAAAAAAAAAAAAAGGGAAGAACCTCATCAGAAAGAACCCCAAGTATAAGGTTTATATATTTTCAGGACAAACACAAATTCACAGAAACACTGACAGACGGAAAAATTGGGAGAATGGTTATAGATTCTCAGTGTGGGTGAGGAAGGTTATTTTGATTCTTCCTGAAGGTATCTTGATGTTTTTGTTAAGGGACTCAACTTTCCTAAGTTACAGGGGGATTAGAAACTGGTTTGCCTATAGGGGTAGCATTGATTGGGGAAAGGGGATTACCTTGGAGTTTAACTCTATATGTATAGTAGAAAATAAAAATTAAAAAAGAATAAACTAGACTAAACTAAGTTAAAATTAAAAAAGAATTTAAAAAATAGAAAAACAAAAGAAAAACACGGGTGTATGTATCAAAAAGTTCAGGTTAGAAGGTTATTAAAGAATTTGATGTACTGGACATCTCAGTGTGATGGTAAATAGGTTAAAAAATTATCTGTATGTATAAAAAAAAGAACCAGAATATTGGTAAAGAGTTAAAAATAAAAGTTGTATTTATGAAGTAGTGGTGATTGTTCTCTTGTAGTCTTTTTTTTTTTTTTCTTCCTTCCTGGTTGATTTTCTGGGGTAGGGGCCTGCCACGTGGGTTTTCAGACAATGATGTTCCCTGAGTTAGGTCCTCCCGCTCCCCTCAATGGGGTGAGCTCTTTTTTTTTCAGGAAACTGTTTTTTTCAGCCTTTTGTTCTCTGGGGGTTTTTATGTTCTTTCATCTGCTTTCTCTCGCCTTGACAGCTTTTGATGGTTTTTGGAGGTTTAGAGGAGAGCAAACAACACCCCAAACTCCCTCTCAGAGAGAAGCCTCAGACTGTTTTGCAAAAGCTGCTGGCAGAGTCGGTTCTGAGTCACTGTCCCTGGGGATGCAGGAGCTCCTCGTTGTACCCAAAACCAGGGCAGCGGTGGCTGTCTAGGCAGCTCCAGACTGCCAAAGAGGTTCTGAGCAGAGATGGCACACTGAGATTTTCCCGCTGTCCCGGGCTGGGAATGTCTGGTTTTTCCGGCTGCCAGAGCTCCAGGCTAGCGCCTATGAGCACCTATCCCAAGGGAGGGTGTGGGACGCACGCGTTTCAGGATTGCCGTCTGGCCAGGCTCCCAGCCCCTCACGGTAAACAGACCCCACTCGTTCTCGGGCACGCTGGCATTCAGGTGCACTGGCGGCTCAGGGACGGAGACCTGATCTCTCCACCGCACTCTCTATGGCTCCGTGCCAGGGGAGGCTGTCCTGGGTCCGGGGACTTAGGTCCCTGACCCTAACCGCCCAGGTTCACACTATTACCCCCCACGATCCTTTGCTGTTTGTTTTTTGAGTGCTTTCAACCAGACTCCAAGTTAATGCTGGTCCCCAGACGTAGAGCACTCTCGTGTTGGGGTGTTACTTTCCAATCGGTCACCTCTGGTGGCTCCCTCCCCCTTTTGTTTATCTTCCGATATCAGTTGGACGTTCCCAGTCTGCTTTACCTGCCACTGGCATCTTCGGCTCCTGTAGAGATCCAGACATGTATAATTCTGATCTCAGGCTGATTTCATGGGTGGTCGGAGTTCTTTGGTAGGTAATCAGCTCACTTTAGGGTACAGGTTGAAATGCCTCCTCCTACTTCCCCGCCATCTTGACTCCCCTGTAGTTCTCTGTTTTGATGGGATCCTTGTCTGGTTTTGGGATCAAGGTGATGCTGGCCTCATAAAATGAGTTTGGAAGTTTTCCTTCCATTTCTGTTTTTTGGAACAGTTTCAGGAGAGTACGAATTAGTTCTTCTTTAAATGTCTGGTTGAATTCCCCTGGGAAGCCGTCTGGCCCTGGGCTTTTGTTTGTTTGGAGATTTTTGATGACTGTTTCAATCTCCTTACTGGTTATGGGCCTGTTCAGGTTTTCTATTTCTTCCTGGTTCAGTTGTGGTTGTTTATATGTCTCTGGGAATGCATCCATTTCTTCCAGATTGTCAAATTTGTTAACGAAGAGTTGCTCATAGTATGTTCTTATAATTGTCTGTATTTCTTTGGTGTTAGTTGTGATCTCTCCTCTTTCATTCATGATTTTATTTATTTGGGTCCTGTCTCTTTTCCTTTTGATAAGTCTGTCCTGGGGTTTATAAATCTTATTAATTCTTTCAATGAACCAGATCATAGTTTCATTGATGTGTTCTATTTTTTTTATTGGTTTCTATTTCATTGATTTCTGCTTATTTTTTTGATTTCTCTTCTCCTGCTGGGTTTAGGGTTTCTTTCTTGTTCTTTCTCCAGCTCCTTTAGGTTTAGGGTTTGGTTGTGTACTTGAGACTTTTCTTGTTTCTTGAGAAAGAAACCGCCATATATTTTCCTCCCAGGACTGCCTTTGCTGTGTTCCACAGATTTTGAACCGTTGTGTTTTCATTATCATTTGTTTCCATGACTTTTTTTCCTTTTTTCTTAATTTTCTGTGGTGACCCATTCATTCTTTAGAAGGATGCTGTTCAGTCTCCATGTATTTGGGTTCTTTCCAGCTTTCCTCTTGTGATTGAGTTCTAGCTTCAGAGCATTGTGGTCTGAAAATATGCAGGGAAATCCTAATCTTTTGATACTGGTTGAGACATGATTTAAGACCCAGGATGTGATCTATTCTGGAGAATGTTCCATGTGCACTAGAGAAGAATGTGTATTCTGTTGCTTTGGGATGAAATGTTCTGAATATATCTGCGATGTCCATCTAGTCCAGTGTGTCATTGAAGGCCTTTATTTCCTTGTTGATCTTTTGCTTGGATGATCTGTCCATTTCAGTGAGTGGAGTGTTGAAGTCCCCTACTATTATTGAATTATTATTATTGATATGTTTCTTTGATTTTGTTATTAATTGGTTTATATAGTTGGCTGCTCCTATGTTAGGGGCATAGATATTTAAAATTGTTAGATCTTCTTGTTGGACAGACCGTTTGAGTATGATATAGTGTCCTTTCTCATCTCTTATTATAGTCTTTGGCTTAAAATCTAATGGATCTTATATAAGGATTGCAACTCCATCTTTCTTCTGATGCCCGTTAGCATGGTAAATTGCTTTCCACACCCTCAGTTTAAATCTGGAGGTGTCTTCACGTCTAAAGTGACCTCCTTATTGGCAACATACAGATAGGTTTTTTTTTTTTATCCATTTTGATACCCTGTGACTTTTGATTGGGACATTTATCTCATTAACATTCAGGGTAACTATTGAGAGATATGAATTTAGTGCCATTTTATTGCCTGTAAAGTGACTGTTACTGTCCATTGTCTCTGTACCTTTCTGATCAACTACGTTTAGGCTCTCTCTTTGCTTAGAGGACCCCTTTCAATATTTCCTGTAGAGCTGGTTTGGTGTTTGCAAATTCTTTCAGTTTTTGTTTGTCCTCGAAACTTTTTATCTCTCCTTCTATTTTCAATGATACCTAGCTGGATAGAGTATTCTTGACTGCATGTTTTTCTCGTTTAGTTCTCTGAATATATCATGCCAGCTCTTTCTGGCCTGCCAGATCTCTGTAGATAAGTCTGCTGCCAATCTAATATTTTTACCATTGTATGTTACAGACTTCTTTTCCTGGGCTGCTTTCAGGATTTTCTCTTTGTCAGTAAGACTTGTAAATTTTACTATTAGGTGACGGGGTGTGGACCTATTCTTGTTGATTTTGAGGGGGGTTCTCTGCACCTCCTGGGTTTTGATGATTGTTCCCTTTGCCATATTAGGGAAATTCTCTCCAATATTTCTCTCCAATAGACCTTCTTCTCCCCTCTCTCTTTCTTCTTCTTCTGGAATCCCAATTATTCTAATGTTGTTTATCTTATGGTATCACTTATCTCTTGAATTCTCCTCTCATGGTCCAGTAGCTCTTTGTCCCTCTTTTGCTCAGCTTCTTTATTCTCTGTCATTATCTGTATATTACTAATTCTTTTTTCTGCCTCATTTATCCTAGCAGTGAGAGCCTCCATTTTTGACTGCACCTAATTAATAGCTTTTTTGATTTCAACTTGGTTAGATTTTAGTTCTTTTATTTCTCTGGAAAGGGCTTTTATATATCCAGATAGGGTTTCTCTAATATCTTCCATGCCTTTTTCGAGCCCGGTTAGAACCTTCAGAATTGTCATTCTGAACTCTAGATCTGACATATTACCAATGTCTGTATTAATTAGGTCCCTAGCCTTTAGTACTGCATCTTGTTCTTTTGTTTGTGGTGATTTTTTCCGCCTTGTCATTTTGTCCAGATAAGAGGATATGAAGGATCAAATAAAATACTAAAAGGGTGGCAAAAACCCCAGAAAAATGCAAGAGACCCCAAATCGTGGTGGGGAGAGAGGGAAAAAAATAGGTTCAGAAAAAATATTAAAAAACAAAACAAATAAAAATATAAAAAAGAATGAAAAAATATAAATATTAGATAAACTAGTTAAAAACGTTAAAAAAGAAAAGGGTAAAAGTTTAAAAATATTTAGCAGAAGAAGAAAAAAGAAAGAAAAAAAATTGAAAAAAATTAAATTAACCGCAAGACTAAAGAATCATGGGGAGAAAGCCATGAGTTCCGTGCTTTGCTTTCTCCTCCTCTGGAATTCCGCTGCTGTCCTAGGTATTGAACCCGCTTTCCTTGGTAGAAGAACTTCATCCTGGCTGGATGTTTTTGTTGATCTTCTGGGGGAGGGGCCTTTGTAGTGACTCTCCAGTGTCTTTGCCCGAGGTAGAATTGCACCGCCCTTACCGGGGGGCTGGACTAATAATCTGCTTGGGTTCACTTTCAGACCTTTTGTTCCCTGAACGCTCTCTGTAGAGTTCTGGAGGATGGGAATGAAAATGGTGGCCTCCCAGTCTCCAGCCTGGAGGAGTTGAGAGCCCGGGGCCCCATTCTTCAGTGTGCCCCCAGAGAACAGTGCCCAATCACTCCTGTATCTCCAGCCTCCAGCCGTGCTCTGACCTCACCCAGCCAGCAAAGAGTTCAAGGTAACCCAGAGCTGAGAGTTCAGTCCACGGCTCTGTCTCTGTAGCCGGCTTCCCCATTCTAATACCTGCAAGCCCTGTGACACTCCAACACCCCTGATCCTTCTGTGACCCTGCTGGACCTGGGGCCACGCTGACCTTCGTGGGCTTCACCCCGGTTTAGCCTCTGGAGCAATGTCCCTCAGTGGAACAGACTTTTTTTTTTTTTAAAGATTTTATTCATTTATTTGACAGAGAGAGATCACAAATAGGCAGAGAGGCAGGCAGAGAGAGAGGAGGAAGCAGGCTCTCCGCGGAGCAGAGAGCCCTATGCGGGGCTTGATCCCAGGCCCCTGAGATCATGACCCGAGCCGAAGGCAGCGGCTCAATCCACTGAGCCACCCAGGCACCCCAGAACAGACTTTTAAAAGTCCAGATTTTGTGCTCCGTTGCTCTGCCGCTTGCCAGGAGCCAGCCTCTCCCCCCGCGGTCTATCTTTCTGCCATTTTGGATGCATTTCTCCACCAGTCCTACCTTTCAGAAAGTGGTTGATTTTCTGTTTCTAGAATTGCTGTTTTTCTTCTCTTCAATCTCCCATTGGATTTTTAGGTGTTTGCAATGTTTAGAAAAGCTATCTAGCTGATCTCCTGCTACCTGATGTAGTCTCAGCCTGCTACTTCTCCGCCATCTTGACTCCTCCCCCGAGAAGTTTCTTTATAGATCTTGGAAATCAGCCCTTGGTCTGTAGTGTCATTGCAAATATTTTCTCCCATTCCATGGGTTGCCTCTTAGTTGTGCTGACCGTTTCCTTTACCATGCAGAAGCTTTTTATCTTGATGAAGTTCCATAAGTTCATTTTTACTTTTGTTTTCCTGCTTTTGGAAATGTGTCTTGAAAGAAGTTCCTGAGGTAATGTTGAAGAGATTACTGTCTATGTTCTCTTCTAAGATTTTGATTGATTCCTGTCTCACATGGAAGTCTTTCATCCATTTCGAGTTTATCTTTTTGTATGGTGTAAGAAAATTGTTGATTTCATTATCCTGTATATACCTGTCCAATTTTCCCAGCACTATTTATTGAAGAGAGTGTCTTTTTTCCATTTTATATTTTTTCTGCTTTGTTAAAGATTATTTGATCATAAAATTTAGGGTCCATATTTGAACTCTCAATTCTGTTCCATTGGTGTATGTTTTTGTGCCAGTACCATGCTGTCTTGGTAATCAGAGCTTTTTAATATAGCTTGATATCAGGCAACATGATGCCTCCACCTTTGTTTTTCTTTTTCAATATATCCTTGGCTATTCAGGGTCTTTTTTGGTTCCATAAAAATTTTAGGATTGTTTGAGTACTTTGAAAAATCCCACTGGTATTTTGATTGGGATGGCATTGAAAGTATAGATTGCTCTGAGCAGCATAGACATTTTAACGTGATTCTTCTTCGGATCCATGAGCATGGAATATTTTTCCACCTGTTTGTGTCTTCTTCGCTTTCTTTCCTGAGTGTTCCGTGGTTCCTACAGTTTAGGTCCTTTATCTCTTTGATTAGATTCATTCCAAGGAATCCTATGGTTTTTGGTGCTATTGTAAGTGGATTTGATTCTCTAATTTCCCTTTCTACAGCTTCATTGTTAGTGTATAAGAAAGCAACTAATTTATATGCATTGATTGTGTATCCCGTCACATCAGTGAATTGCTGTATGAGTTCTAGTAATTTGGAGTTGGAGTCTTGTCAGTTTTGCACTTAGTATCATGTCGTCTGCAAAGAGTATTTGACTTCTTTTTGTCAATTTGAATATATTTTATTTATTTTTGTTCTCTGATTGTTGTTGCTAGGACTTCCAGTTTATGTTGAACAATAATGATGAGACTAGGCACCCTTGTCGTGTTCCTGATCTCAATGGGAAGGCTCTCAGCATTTCCACATTAAGAATGATATTTACTGCACTTTTTTCATAGAGGGATATTATGAAGTTGAAGAATGTTCCCTCTATCCCTATACTATGAAGAGTTTTAATCAGAAATAGATGCTGTATTATATCAAATGCTTTTTTACATCAATAGTGAGGACCACGTGGTTCTTCTCTCTTCTCTTATTGATTTGTTCTATTACATTGATTTGCAAATGTTGAACCACCCTCCCATCCCAAGGATAAATCTCACCTGGTTGTGCTGGATAATCCTTTTAATATACTGTTGCATCCTATTAGTTATCATCTTGTTGAGAATATTGGCATCCATCCATATTCATCTGGGATATTGGTCTGAAATTCTCCTTTCTGATGCAGTTTTTTTCCAGTTATTGGGATCAAGGTAATGCTGGTTTCATAGAAAGAGTCTAGTTTTCCCTCCATTTCTGTTTTTTGTAACATCTTCAGGATAATAGGTGTTAGTTCTTTGAATCTTTGGTAGACTTCCCCAGATAATCCATCAGATCCTGAACTTCTGTTTTTTGAGAGGTTTTTGATCACTGCTTCAATCTCATTACTGGTTATTGGTCTATTCAGGTTGTCAATGTCTTCCTGTTTCAGTCATGGAAATTTATAGGTTTCCAGGAGTGCATCAATTTTTTCTAGGTTGCTTAACTTATTGGAATACAACTGTTGATAATAATTTCTGATGATTGTTCTTATTCCCTTGGTGTTAATCATGATCTCTACCTTTTCATTCATAATTGTATTAATTTTGGTCCCTTCCCTTTTCTTTTGAATAGGCCTGGCCAGTGGTTTATCAATCACTTCTTTTTAAGATTTTTTAAAAATTTATTTGGCATACAGAAATCACAAATAGGCAGAGAGTCAGGCAGAGAGGGGGGTGGGGAAGCAGGCTCCCTACTGAGCAGATAGCCAGATGCGGGGCTCTATCCCAGGACCCTGGGATCATGACCTGAACTGAAGGCAGAGGCTTTAACCCACTGAGTCACCCAGTCGCCCCTAGTGGTTTATCAATCTTAATAATTATTTCAAAGAACCAGCTTGTAGTTTCCTTGATATGTTCTACTGTGTCTCTTGTTTCTACTTCATTGAAATCTGCTCTAATCTTAATTATTTCCCTTCTCGTGCATGGGGTAGACTTAATTTCTTGTTGATTCTCCAGTTCTTTAAGGTGTAAAGAGAATTTGTTTATTCAGGATTTTTTTTTCCAGTGAGGCTTAGATGGCTATGTATCTCTCCCTTAGAACAGACTCTGCTGTATCCCATAGGTTTTAGACCAATGTGTCTTAATTCTTATTGTTTTCCATGAATTGTTTAATTTTTTCTCTGATTTAATGGTTGAACCAAACATTCTTCAGCAGGATGGTCTTTAGCTTCCACGTGTTTGAATTTCTTCCTAACTTTTTCTTGTGGTTGAGTTCCAGTTTCAAAGCATTATGGTCTGAGAATATACGGGAAATAATCTCAGTCTGTTGGTAGCAGTTGAGACCTGATTTGTGACCCAATATGTGATCTATTCTGGTGAAAGTTCCATGTTCATTCGAGAAGAATGAGTATTCTGTTGTTGTAGGGTAGAATGTTCTCTATAGATCTGTGAGGTACATAGGGTCCAATGTGTCATTCAAAGCACCTGTTTCTTTGTTGATTTTCTGCTTAGATGATCTGTCTATTGCTGAGAGTGGAATGTTAGGCTTTCCTATAATTAATGTATTATTATCAATTTGTCTCTTCATTTTGGTTAACAATTAATTTATGTAGTTGGCTGCTCCCATGTTAGGGACATAGACACAGTTGTTAGATCTTCTTGTTGGATAGACATTTTAAAAATGATACCATTTCTTTATGAAAAAATGCTCATCATCATTAGCCACCAGGGAAATTCAAATCAAAATCACATTGAGATACTACCTTACACCAGTTAGAATGGAAAAATTATTAGGACAGGAAACAACAAGTGCTTGAAAGGATGTGAAGAAAGGGGGACCCTTTTACACTGTTGGTGGGAATGCAAGTTGCAAATGGTTATGGGAATGCAAATGGTTAAAGGAGATGGTCCATATATACAATAGAATATTATGCCTCCTTTAGAAATAGTGAATACCCAACTTTTATATCAACATGGACGGGGATAGAGGAGATTATGCTGATTGAAATCAATCAAGCACAGAAAGTCAATTATCATATGGATTCACTTACTTGTGGAGCATAAGAAATAAAGTGGAAGACATTAGGAGAAGGGAGGGAAATGTGAATTGGGGAAAATTGGAGCAGGAGATGAACCATGAGAGACTGTGGACTCTGAGAAAAAACCAGGGTTTTGGAGGTGAGTGGAATGGGGATTAGGTGAATCTGGTGGTGAGGATTAAGGAGGGCACATATTGCATGGAATACTGGGTGTGGTGCATAAACAATGAATCTTGGAACATTGAAAGAATTTTTAAAAATAAGAAAAGAATAATACATTGTCCACATGTATCTCTGACTGCAGTCTTTATCGTAAAGTCTAATTTTTCTGAGACAAGATAGTGGAGAACTAGGAGGAGGTGCCATTTCAACCTATACCCTAAAGTGAGCTGATTACCTACCGAAGAACTCCGATCACCACTGAAATCATCCTGAGATTAGAATTATACATTTCTGGATCTCTACGGTGGCAGAAGACACCAGTGGCAGGTAAAGCAGAGTGCGAACATCAGACTGATATCGGGAGATAAACAAAAGGGGGAGGGAGCTACCAGAAGCAACCCATTGGGAAGTAATACCCCAATACGAGAGTGCCCTGCAACTGGGGACCAGCATTAACTTGGCGTCTGGTTGAAAGCACTCAAAAAGAGCAAAGGATCATGTTGGGGGGGGGATTGTGGGAATCAGGGAAGTTAGGGACAGGGGCTTAAGTCTCCAGACCAAGGACAGCCACCCCTGGTGCTGAGCCAGAGAGAGTGCAGTGAAGAAACCTGGTCTTGGTCCCTGAGCTGTGAGCATGCCCGAGAGCGCCTGGGTGGCAGCTCCACTGAGGGGCTGGGAGTCACGCCAGCCAGCAGAACCACAGCCTTTTTGCACTCTACACATGCGTGCGCATGCCATGCTATCAGATTCTGACTCGCGCCCCACAACCTCCCCAGAAAGAGGTGCCTGCAGGTGCTAGCCCAGCGCTCTCACACTGAGAAAGTCTGAGCACTCCCAGCAAGGGCCAGCTGGAAAATATCAGTGTGCTATCTCTGCTTGGGGCCTCTCTGGCAGTCTGGAACTGCACAGACATCTGCCACTGTTGCAGTTTTGGGTACAAGCAGGAGTTCCTGTGTCCCCAGGGAACACGAATGGAAACGTGCTCTGGAGCACCCAGAGGGGAGCAGATTGTGACTTCTCTCTGAGAGGGAGATCGGGGTGCAGTTTACTTTCCTCTAAACCTCTAAAAACCATCAAAAGCTGTCAATGCAAGAGAAAACAAATGAAGGAACAAACAAACAAACAAATAAGCTCCAGAGAACGAAAGCCTGAAAAACCAGTTTCTCCAGAGCCAAGCCCCTTGAGGGGGTCAGGAGGACTTAATTCAGGAATCACTGCCTGAAAACCCACATGGCATGTCCGTCCCTTAAAAAAGCCAAGCAGATAAAAAAAAAGAGAACACCACCACTACTTCATAGATACAAATTTTATTTTTAATTTGTTCCCACAATTTTGATTCATTTTTTATAGATAATTTTTAACCTATTTACCATCACAGTGAGATGTCCAGTACATAAAATTCCAGGATAACCTTTTAACCTGAACTTCTAGATACATATACCCATGTTTTTCTTATGCTTTTCTATTTTTAATTTTTTTAAAATTTTAGTTTAGTTTAGATTATTCTTTTCTTATTTTTATTTTTAAATATTCATATAGAGCTAATTTCAAGGTAATCCCCTATCCGCAATCAATGCTACCCCTATAGGGAAACCAATTTTTTTTTATATTTTATTTATTTGACAGAGAGAAATCACAACTAGGCAGAGAGGCAGGCAGAGAGAGAGGAGGAAGCAGGCTCCCTGCAGAGCAGAGAGACCGATGTGGGGCTCGATCTCAGGACCCTGGGATCATGACCTGAGCCGAAGGCACAGGCTTTAACCCACTGAGCCACCCAGGCGCTAGGGAAACCAATTTTTAATCCTGCTTTATCTTAAGCCTGGGTTGATGGGTGACAGCAGGAGTAAAATAACTTGGGCAATTCTCAGTCTTTAGAACAGGATCTTTTTTTCACTGCATTACAGGCCATTTTAAAGCAGAAAGGGTCCAAGGTCTCTAAGAAGGCCTTGCAGCATTTTTTTTGTACGGTTTCAGAATTATGCCCATGGTTTGCCAAAGAATGAACTGTGAGTTTGGATGCATGGCAAAGAGTGCAGCAAGAAATAGAGAACCAGATCAAATTACGCAGCCACACTGTTGTTCCCCCTGATACTATGTAGGTCTGGGATAATATTCGTGAGGCATTAGATCCACAACACTCTTTTGAGCTGGTTTCTATAGCTTCCTGGAAACCTCCAGATGAGATTGACGATTTTCCCAAGGAAACGGAGGATATAGGGGAGCCAATGGCTGTAACTGGAGCCAACTTGGGTTAGTCTAACTCAGGACAGAGACCTTAGGGAATATTCCCAAGCAGCTGCCGAAACTCTCCTTGTTTTGGGGAAGTACCCTGCTTTCTGTGGCTTGACTTGGACTGCTTAACCCTAAGTTAAGTTTGGTGGTTTAATTAAGATAGATATGTCTTTTAAGTTATCAGCAGTAAATGTAGAACTTCAAAGTTTACTGAAGGTCAAATAAGCTCATGATATTTGTTAAAATTTGCTAGCAAAGAAATTACTAAACTGATGGTTAATTGTCTGTCTCAAAGTTGTTTTTTTTAAAGATTTTATTTATTTATTTGACAGAGAGAGATCACAAGTAGGCAGAAAGGTAGGCAGAGAGAGAGGGAGAAGCAGGCTCCCCGCTGAGCAGAGAACCGGATGCAGGACTCAATCCCAGGACCCTGGGATCATGACCTGAGCTGAAGGCAGAGGCTTTAACTCACTGAGCCACCCAGGTGCCCCTGTCTCAAAGTTTAATGGGTAATTGCTGAGATAGCTTTCAAAGACTTTGGTAACCTGAAACTTTAAAGTTTTGGTTGAATGACAAAATTAAATTTGTTAGACATCTAGGTCTTTTTCAGATAGAATAAAATACTAAAGCATTGATTACTTAACATAAGTTTGTGCTTTTAACTTCTTATAGCAAAGAAACTAAGAGTCTTTAAATCTGTTGGTAAACATGTTTTGTGCTTAACTGATTCATAATTTGCCATCTAAAGAATTCTGTTGTAACAGCTCACAATTGGTTAATACATAGTCTTCACTAGAGATTAAGGTGTTTCTAAGAGTACAAAATTCTGCTTTGTGTAACATAGACTGATGGAAATAAAGAAAACAATTCTGTATAGAGGAAAGTAAATGATAGGTAAGAAAGATTTAAGGGATCGAGTTTATTGAATATAGAAGGTAATTTTGTCCTAAATGAAATGGTTGTTTGAAACATAAATAAATAAATAAATAAATAAATAAATAAATAATTACTTGGGACAAAACCTGAATACAAAGGAAAGTTGTTAAATGTTTATAAAGGGAAATCTTCAGAAAAGGAATTTTAGGTATGGTCAGGATGGACTAAGAAAGAAAAACAGTCCCCAGGGTGATTTAGCATTCTCCTGGCATACCTCCACATAAATTATACTTCCAAGTAAAAGGGCCATTTGGCCTTGAGAGATTGGGAAAGTACCCCAACGTTGAGGGACTGCAAAAACACCGTGTTATCATCCCCCATTGCCTGTGACCATAGAAACTCACTCTTATTCATATAGAATGTAAGGGAAGACTGATCACCTCCCATTAGCCAGGGATACCCAGGGGGAGGTGTCCAACCTGTTTGAATCTGAAGAGTGTCTGACTGTGTGAATGTGTGTGTATGGCTCCACCATTTCAGCTATGGAGTCTAAGTGGGCTGCACCTTGAGTCTTGCAGGACTTCATATGGCATAACGGTCATCTACTCCACGGAGTAGTCTGGTCCAGGGCTTATACGGACAGACCTTAGCTAAGACACTCCTAAGTTCCCATGAGGGACGCAAGCAGGACAGCATCTGAAAGATCCCCCTCCCTTTGTCTGTGACATCGTTCACGATGGGAGGGAAACCTAGTAAACCCACTATCATACGACTGCATGCTTAAAAATAAAAAGACACTGATATAAATAAGCTGGTTTCCTCTCTGTTTAAAAGGGCAAAGTTTTCTTAGGATAATTGATCTGTTATGGTTTTCTCTTTGCCTTCCCAGAAAACATGGTTTCTATGTTTTGTTTTATCAGGTGTTTAAGATCCCTAATTATAATTAGGCATGTGTTTTAAAACTTGCTAAGATTTTAGCAATTGTCAACAAGATTTAAAATGTAAATGAGATCTCTTTAACTCATAAGACTTTTCCTTGGTATACTAAGATACTTAGTAAGTACTGCTAAACCAAAAACAGACATTGGGTTCCATCTGGGTAAATGCTGTAAGTACTCTAAGTGTAATATACATTTCCGAAAGTTTTAATGTTTTGATAGTGTCATCACCTGTTAATTTAACCATATCTATTCTGAGTTTTTGTCCTTTGTAATTGTTTTAATTTTGTAAGATGAATTCTGCCTTACAGAAGATTCATATGGGAAACTTTTAGGACAAATACAGATATTTGATATACTTAAAAATCCTAAAACTGAAATGGGTAAGAATTTCCAGAACTAACTAAAAGTGCATTCGGACTAAACCAGATTTAGTAACATGGGACTAAATGAAATAAAAGAGTATATTGTTGTGTCTCTTGATTTATTTATTTATTTACTTACTTATTTACTTATTTTCAGCATAACAGTATTCATTGTTTTTACATGACACCCAGTGCTCCATGTGATATGTGCCCTCTCTATTACCCACCACCTGGTTCCACAACCTCCCATCCCCTGCCCCTTCAAAACCCTCAGGTTGTTTTTTCAGAGTCCATACTCTCTCATGGTACATCTCCCCTTCCAATTTACCTCAACTCCCTTCTCCTCTCCATCTCCATATGTCCTCCATGTTCTTTGATATGCTCCACAAATAAGTGAAACCATATGGTACTTGACTCTCTCTGCTTGACTTATTTCGCTCAGCATAATCTCTTCCAGTCCTGTCCATGTTGCTACAGAACTTGGGTATTCATCCTTTCTGATGGAGGCATAATACTCCATAGTGTTTATGGACCACATCTTCCTTATCCATTCGTCCATTCAAGGGCATCTTGGTTCTTTCCACAATTTGGCAACCGTGGCCATTGCTGCTATAAATATTGGGGTACAGATGGTTCTTCTTTTCACTACATCTGTATCTTTGGAATAAATACCCAGTAGTGAAATTGCAGGGTCATAGGGAAGCTCTATTTTAAATTTCTTGAGGAATCTCCACACTGTTCTCCAACGTGGCTGTACTAACTTGCATTCCCACCAACAGTGTAAGAGGGTTCCCCTTTCTCCACATCCTCTCCAACACATATTGTTTCCTGTCTTGCTCATTTTGGCCATTCTAAATGGTGTAAGGTGATATCTAAAGGTGGTTTTAATTTGAATCTCCCTGATGGCTAGTGATGATGAGCATTTTTTCATGTGTCTGACAGCCATTTGTATGTCTTCATCGAAGAAGTGTCTGTTCATATTTTCTGCCCTTTTTTTGATATGATTTTCTGTTTTATGTGTGTTGAGTTTGAGGAGTTCTTTCTAGATTCTGGATATCAACCTTTTGTCTGTACTGTCATTTGCAAATATATTCTCCCATTCCGTGGGTTGCCTTTTTATTTTGTTGACTGTTTCTTTTGCTGTGCAGAAGCTTTTGATCTTGATGAAATCCCAAAAGTTCATTTTCGCTTTTGTTTCCTTGTCCTATGGAGACATATCTTGGAGAAGTTGCTGTGGCTGATATCGAAGAGGTTCCTGCCTATGTTCTTTAGGATTCTGATGGATTCCTGTCTCATGTTGAGGTCGTTTATCCATTTCGAGTTTATCTTTGTGTACGGTGTAAGAGAATGGGCAAGTTTCATTCTTCTACATATAGCTGTCCAGTCTTCCCAGCACCATTTATTGAAGAGACTGTGTTTTTTCCACTGTATATTTTTCCTGCTTTGTCGAAGATTACTTGACCATAGAGTTGAGGTTCCATATATGGGCTCTCCACTCTGTTCCACTGGTCTATGTGTCTGTTATTATGCCAGTACCACGCTGTCGTGGAGATCACAGCTTTGTAGTAATGCTTGAAATCAGGTAACATGATTCCTCCAGTTTTGTTTTTGTTTTTCAACATTTCCTTAGCAATTTGTGGTCTCTTCTGATTCCCTACAAATTTTAGGATTATTTGTTCTAGGTCTTTGAAAAGTACCGGTGGAATTTTCATTGGAATGGCATTAAAAGTATAGGTTGCTCTAGGCAGTATAGACATTTTAACAATGTTTATTCTTCTGATCCAAGAGCATGGAACAGTCTTCCATGTTTTTGTGTCTTCTTCAATTTCTTTCATGAGTGTTCTGTAGTTCCTCGAGTACAGATCCTTTACCTCTTTGGTTAGGTTTATTCCCAGGTATCTTATGGTTCTTGGTGCTATAGTAAATGGAATTGATTCTCTAATTTCCCTTTCTGTATTTTCATTGTTAGTGTATAAGAAAGCCACTGATTTCTGTCCATTGACTTTGTATCCTGCCACGTTACTGAATTGCTGTATGAGTTCTAGTAGTTTGGGGGTGGAGTCTTTGGGGTTTTCCATATAAAGAATCATGTATCTGCGAAGAGAGAGAGTTTGACTTCTTCATTGCTAATTTGGATACATTTATTTCTCTTTGTTGTCTGATTGCTCTTGCTAAGACTTCTATGACTATGTTGAACAGAAGTGGTGAGAGTGGGCATCCTTATCGTGTTCCTGATCTCAATGGGAAGGCTGCAAGCTTCTTAACATTGATGATGATATTTGCTGTGGGTCTTTCATAGATAGATTTTCTGCAGTTCAGTAATGATCCCTCTCTCCCTATACTTTGAAGCATTTTAATCAGGAACGGATGCTGGATTTTGTCAAATGCTTTTTCTGCATCAATTGAGAGGACCATGTGGTTCTTCTCTCTTCTCTTATTGATTTGTTCTATGACATTGATTGATTTGCAGATGGTGAACCAAACTTGCAACCCAGGGATGAATCCCACCTGGTCATGGTGGATAATCTTTTTAATGTGCTGCTGGATACTGTTTGCTAGGATCTTTTTGAGAATCGTAACATCCATATTCATCAGTCATATTGGTCTGAAATTCTCCTTTTTGGTAGGGTCTTTGAGTGGCTTGGGGATCAGGGTAATGCTGGCTTCATAAAAGGAGTGTGGAAATTTGCCTTCTGCTTCAATTTTTGGAAACAGCTTCAGGAGCATAGGTGTTATTTCTTCTTTGAAAGTTTAGTAGAATTCTCCAGGGAATCTGTCAGGTCCTAGTCAATTTCTTACTGGTTCAATTTTGGGATTGGACTGAAGTGTCTTCATCCTCATTGGTTTCCATGAATTGTTTAAGTTCTTCTTTGATCTCCTGGTTGATCCAAGCATTCTTAAGCAAGGTGGTCTTTAGCTTCCAGGTGTTTGAGTTCCTTCTGAACTTTTCCTTGTGATTGAGTTCCAGTTTCAAAGCATTGTGATCTGAGAATATGCAGGGAATAATGTCAGTCTTTTGGTATCAGTTGAGTCCTGCTTTGTGACAGAATATGGGGTCTATTCTGGAGAAGGTTCCATGTGCACTTGAGAAGAATGAGTATTTTGTTGTTTTAGGGTGGAATGTTCTGTATATGTCTATGAGGTCCATCTGGTCCAAAGTTTCTTTCAATGCTCTTATTTCTGTATTGATTTTCTGCTTCGATGATCTGTCTATTACTGAGAGAGGCATATTAAGATCTCCTACTATTAATGTGTTCATATGAATCTGACTCTTTATCTTAATTAAAAGTTTTCTTATGTAATTGGCTGATCCCATATTGGGGGTGTAGATATTTACAACTGTTAGAACATCTTGGTGGATAATTCCTTTAAGAATGATGTAGTATATGAACAGACACTTCTCCAACGAAGACATACAAATGGCTATCAGACACATGAAAAAATGTTCATCATCACTAGCCATCAGGGAGATTCAAATTAAAACTACATTGAGATACCACCTGACACCAGTTAAAATGGCCAAAATTAGCAAGACAGGAAACAACGTGTGTTGGAGAAGATGTGGAGAAAGGGGAACCCTCTTATACTGTTGGTGGGAATGCAAATTAGTGCAGCCACTTTGGAGAACAGTGTGGAGATTCCTGAAGAAATTAAGAATAGATCTGCCCTATGACCCTGCAATTGCACTGCTGAGTATTTACCCCAAAGATACAGATGTAGTGAAAAGAAGGGCCATCTGTACCCCAATGTTTATTGCAGCAATGGCTATGGTCGCCAAACTGTGGAAAGAACCATGATGCCCTTCAACAGATGAATGGATAAGGAAGATGTGGTCCATATACACAATGGAGTATTATGCCTCCATCCGAAAGGATGAATACCCAACTTTTGTAGCAGCATGGACGGGACTGGAAGAGATTATGCTGAGCGAAACAATTCAAGCAGAGAGAGTCAAGTATCATATGGTCTCACTTATTTGTGGAGCATAACAAATAACATGGAGGACATGGGGAGATGGAGAGGAGAGGGAGTTGAGGGAAATTGTAAGGGGAGATGAACCATGAGAGAATATGGACTCTGAAAATCAACCAGAGGGTTTTGAAGGGGCAGGGGGTGGCAGGTTGACTAACCAGGTGGTGGGTAATGGGGAGGGCAGGTACTGCATGGAGCACTGGGTGTGATGCCCAAAGAATGAACACTGTTATGCTGTAAATAAACAAATTTAAAAAATTAAATTAAATTAAAAAATAAAATAAATAAAAAAATAAAAGAAGCCAAAAAAAAAAAAAAAAGGAATGATGTAGTGTCCTTCTGTATGTCTGACTACAGTATTTAATTTAAAGTCAAATTTATCTGATATGAGAATGGCTACTGCAGCCTTCTTTTGAGGCCCATTGGCATGAAAGATGCTTCTCCATCCCTTCACTTTCAGTCTGGGTGTATCCTTAGGTTCAAAATGGGTCTCTTGTAGACAGCATATGGATTGGTCCTGTCGTTTTATCCAATCTGCAACCCTGTTTCATTTTATGGGCACATTTAGGCCATTCACATTGAGAGTCATTATTGATAGATATGTTGTGATTGACATCGTTTTACCTTTGAGGTCTTTCTGTCTGTAGATTGTCTCTCTATTTCTGTTCAATGATATTCTTAGGATTTTTTTCTCTTTTATAGGACCCCCCTTAATATTTCCTGCAGTGTCATCTTGGTAGTCGCATAGTCTTTTAAGCTTTGCCGGTCTTGGAAACTCTTTATCTCTCCAAACATTTGGATGTATTCTTGCTGGATAAAGTATTCTTGGCTGCTTGTTCTTCTCATTTAGTACTCTGAATATATTTTGCCAGCCCTTCCTGGCTTGCCAGGTCTCTGTGGACAGGTCTGACGTTATTCTAATGATCTTTCCTCTGTATGTAAGGAGCTTCTTTGTCCTAGCTGAAATTAAGAGGGTCTGTCTAGAATTATGATTCTTCATTTTAACTATCAGGTATCTTGAGGACTTTGGAGAATCTAAAATCGTGGGGGGAAACCTCTTTTCCTCTAGTACATGAACATTGTTTCCATTCGTGAGATTGGGAAAATTTTCATAGACAACTTCTTCCACTATATCTTCTAGACTCCTTTCTTTTTCCTCCCCTTCAGGGATTCCAATATTTCTGATGTTGGAACGTTTCATGGCATCATTTATTTCCTTGATTCTCTTTTGTGGCTTCTGAGCTGTTTGTTCCAGGCTTCCTCCTGATCCTTTCTCTCTCTCTGTTTGTCCTCCAGGTCACTAATTCCATCTTCTGTCTCAGTTATCCTAGCTTTGAGAGAATTCAGATGAGATGGAATTCATTGAGAGCATTGTGAACATCATCCCTATTGGCTTTCAGTTCTGCCCTAACATTGTGAACATCATCCCTGGTGGCTTTCAGTTCTGCCCTAATCAATTCCGTTTGTTCATCCATGGCTTTCTCCAACCTAGCTATTTCCTAGATATTTGTTAGTCTGAATTCCTTTTCCAACATATTGTCTATGTCGATAACCATTAGCTCTGTTGCTGAAGGTCCATCCTCTGTATTTTTCTTCTGTTGGGTATTCCTCCTCTTAGTCATTTTGGTAAGGGGTGACTGAACAGTTGCAGCTGCATGTACTGATTGTGGTGCAGTCAAGGTGCACCCTGGAACGCTTCTGTGCAATCAGGATTCCCCACCCAAATGACAGAAAAAAGAAAAGAAAAGGAAATAGAGAAGGAAAAAATAAAGAAAAGAAAAAGAGAAAAAAAAGAGAGAGAGAGATAAAGGGAAAAGGGGGAAGATAAAAGAGAAGGCTCAGCCCAAATGGGCCACATGGTAAGGTTTATGAAGTATACAAACAAAAACAGTCAACAAAAGGACTGATAAAAGTGTATGAAAAAATATATATATGAAAGCAAAAACAAAGGGAAGAACCTCATCAGAAAGAACCCCAAGTATAAGATTTATATACTATCAGGACAAACACAAATACACAGAAACACTGGAAGAAGGAAATGATTGGAAAGTGGTTATAAATTCTCAGTGTGGGCGAGGAAGTTTATTTTGATTCTTCCTGGATGTATCTTGATGTTTGTGTTAAGAGACTCAACTTTCCTAAGATAAAGGGGGATTAAAAACTGGTTTGCCTATAGGGGTAGCATTGATTGGGGAAAGGGGATTACCTTAAAGTTTATATTATATGTATATTTGAAAATAAAATGTATATTAGAAAATAATATGTATGTTATATTATGTATATGTATATTAGAAAATAAAAATTTAAAAAAGAATAAACTTGACTAAACTAAATTAAAATTTAAAAAATAGAAAAGCAAAAGAAAAACACAGGTGTATGTATCAAAAAGTTCAGGTTAGAGGGTTATTAAGGAATTTGTTGTAATGGACATCTCACTGTGATGGTAAATATGTTAAAAATTATCTATTCATATAAAAAAAAAAGAACCAGAATAGTGGTAAAGAGTTAAAAACAAAAGTTGTATTTATGAAATACTGGTGGTTTTTCTCTTGTCGTCTTCTTCTTCTTTTCTTTTTCTTCCTTCCTGGTTGGTTTTCTGGGGGAGGGGCCTGCCACATGGGTTTTCAGACAATTATATTCCCTGAGTTAGGTCCTCAGGTCCCCCTCAAGGGGTTGGGCTCTGAGGAAACCGTTTTTTTCAGGCTTTTGTTCTCTGGAGCTTTTTATGTTCTTTCATCGGTTTTCTCTCGCCTTGACAGCTTTTGATGGTTTTTGGAGGTTTAGAGGAGAGCAAACTGCACCCCGACCTCCCTCTCAGAATGAAACCTCAGAATGCTCTGCAGAGCTGCTGGCAGGGTAGGCTCTGGGTCAAGGTCCCTGGGGATGCAGGATCTCCACGTTGTACCCAAAACCAGGGCAGTGGCCACTGTCTGGGCAGCTCCAGACTGCCAGAGAGGTTCCAAGCAGGGATTTCACACTGAGATTTTCGCACTGTCCCGGGCTGGGAATGCCTGGTTTTTCCGGATGCCAGAGCTCCAGGCTAGCACCTGTGAGCACCTCTCCCATGGGAGGGTGTGGGACACTTTTGTTTCAGGGATGCCTTCTGGCCAGGCTCCCAGCCACTCTCAGGAGCCAGACCCCATGCGTTCTTGGGTGCACTTGTGGCTCAGGTGTGCTGGTGGCTCAGGGACAAAGGCCTGGTTTCTCCTCCATACTCTCTCTGGCTCAGCTCCAGGGGAGGCTATCCTGGGTCTGGACACTTAAGCCCCATCCCTAATCTCCCCGATTCCCACAATTTCCCCCCGCAATCCTTTGCCCCCCCCCCCTTTTTTAGTGCTTTCAAGCAGACACCAAGTTAATGCTTGTTCCCAGATGCAGGGCACTTTCGTATTGGGGTATTACTTTCCAATCTGTCGCCTCTGGTGGCTCCCTCCCCCTTTTGATTATCTTCTGAGATCATTCAGACTTTCCCACACTGCTTTACCTGCCACTGGCATCTTCTGCTCCTGTAGAGAGCCAGATGTGTGTAATTCTGTCTCAGGCTGATTTCATGGGTGATCGTAGTTCTTTGGTATGTAATCAGCTCACTTTAGGGTACAGGTTGAAACGGCGCCTCCTCCTAATTCCCTGCCATCTTGACTCCCCCCCCCCAGTGTTGTGTCTCTTAATATTTTGTCTTATTTTAGACATTACTGGTTCTCTAATATTTTCTCATCTAGATTAAGAAAAGTTTTTTTCTTAAGATGTCTGTGACTTACAGAAATGTAAAATTTTTATTTGTAAACAAATCAAAGGATTCAACTTTTCTCTCTATCTGAACCCTCTGAAAATCAAAAGGTCTCAGTAAGTATTCTTTCTTCCATGGCAATCCGTCATTTGCATAAGTTCAATAAGAATCTGTTCTCCTTGTAACAGGACACTATTGGAAACATGTGTTATTTTACCAAGGCTTTTCAAAAAATTTGCCAAAACTTTCAAATTAAGCATTCGATGAGTATTCCTTCAAATTCTCAAGGACAAGCCATTGCAAAAAGAGTTAATTAAGTCCTAAAATCCTATCTCAAAAAATTAAAAGAAGGGGAGATACTATCGGGAACTATGAAATATTCACCTCATATGCATTTAATTTTAACTCTTTATGTTTTAAATTTTTTGATATAGGTCCCACAGCAGCTGAACAGCCAGAACAGACAGAGAAGAAAAAGACACCTCCCCCCTTACAGTCGGAGCTTAATAAGAGATCTCCTGAATCAGGCCCTAGAGATAATGAATCAGATCCAACCCAATGAAGCATTGATCACTATATTATTAACATTATTAACTATGGTTGGCCTCCCCCATAGTGAAGCCACAGCCTATTGGGCATATCTGCCTGACCCACTTACTATAAGGCCTGTTACTTGGGATTATCCCACTCCCTGAGTACACACTAATGTTACAGATTATTTGGGGGAAGCAACTCTGATGGCATGGAGTGCATGGAGCATTATATTAATTGGACTAGTCTAGCAGCTCAAGTACCTATAAGTTTCCAGTTACCCTCCTCTGGCCATGATTTTATTAATGGGTATATGGTGGTCCAATTGAGACCTCATAGTTACCTATATTTCAGGACACACAAGAGGTTGAATCATTTGGTCTAATTCTGAGAAGGGCTGGGAAGATGGACAGTCTATGAGGTTATAGCTGACAAAACTCCTAACACTCCCCAGAGAGATATGCGTCCTCCTGGTTACCCTAATTGTCCCCAAAATTAAACTATTCTAACCCACGCTTCCATTATAATCCAGGCCCCATTTGGGCAGAATGTCTCCAAGAAAAGCCTTTGATCATCTCTCCTCATACATCCTTGATTTCTCCATCACCAATTGGTGAAGAATGAATAGAGAAGAAATTCTGCTATATGTTGCTTACCCTCCTGGCCTGCCGATCCATAATGTGACTATCCCTGGCAGGATCTTCTCTACAGCCGAAGGGATGTTTCATGCAGAACTTTGGAATCTGGTTGCTGCCCTGGGACCAATTGGGGTGCAAATAGCTAAGAGCAGTTATACTGCACAAAAGACTTCAACCTAACCTTACGGGCCTATGTTCCTAGACCTTTTTTTACTGGTAGTGGGCCCAGGAACAATAGTTCTCACCTCCTTTCCGGGGGGACACCTACTGTATAACATCCATTGTAACAACTGTGTGTTAACTAATTGTTTATCATACTAATGTTAGCCTTAATTTAGTGGATCTGCAAAAAGATATATCAAGCATCAGTCAGTATCGACTGGATGTAGTTAACCCTGTTGAAGTGGTTGCACATCCTAGATAACCTCCACGGGTTTAACCCTGGTAACTTGTTAAAACATTCATTCTGGCTGTTTACTGGACTTCTCCTTATATTACTTACTCTTGTGTTAATATGGTGCATTGTACAGGTTCATGCAGGACAGCAACGACTACATGCACAATCACAAATACATTTTCTTGACTTATTTAAAAAGGAAGGGGGAGATGTGGGAGGCCGCAATAAGGCTTGAGACGAGGACCAAACCAGGCCCTGACATGTGTCTCCTTTAAAGTCCAAATAGCCTAACAAAAGGTTTAGGACGGAAAAGTTGAGTAGCACTTTTCCGTCCTAAGGGTCTGTGCTATGCGTTGTGTGCTTGCACACGTGACTTCCCACACATTTACTAGTTAGATGAGAGAAATTTGGTTAGGGTCATAAATTCATAACTGGTCCTTGCTGTTCCAGCACAGCTCAGGTTTGTTGTTACTTCTTATATGTTTTGAGTTACTTTGGAGTCAGTGCAGCTGGTTAAGGAATTATCTGAAGACAGAGACCACTGGCCTTGGAGAGTCTGCATTTAGACCATGAGAAGTAGATAATGGGGAAGTCTGGAGGGTTTTTTGTGCATGTAGCAAATTCCTTTGTAATCAGTTAAAAATAGTTACTGTTGGCTATATAATGCCTTGCTGACTTGAATAAACTCGGTACTGTTGGACATCCTCCTCAGTGCTCCTCCTGCCCCCATCTCTTTGTCTTTGAACTTCTTCTTTTCACCATCCTCTTACCCTCACATTCTTGGTCGATTTGCTGTGCTGGACACGACATGTTTAGATGCAGCAGAATAAAGAGCAGTGGCATAGCAATGTTCGACGCCATATACCTGAACAGGTGGCTGCATGAGCTTGGAAAATGGCCTGACCACAGTTGTACTAAAGCATTGCACCTGCTGGAACCAGTCAGAAATTGCTGGAAGAGCCATCTTCTCCAGGAGCCTGTAGGTCAAACCCAAGTTAGAGGGAGAGATGCATGGATGCACACATGCATCCTCCCTTTCTGTATTTTCATTGTTAGTGTATAAGAAAGCAACTGATTTCTGTACATTGATTGTGTATCCTCCCACATTACTGAATTACTGTATGAGTTCTAGTAGTTTGGGGGTGGAGTCTTTTGGGTTTTCCATATAAAGTATCATGTCATCTCCAAAGAGAGAGAGTTTGTCTTCTTCATTGCCTATTTGAGTACCTTTTATTTCTTTTTGTTGTCTAATTACTTTTACTAGGACTTCTAGTACTATGTTGAACAAGAGTGGTGAGAGTGGGCATCCTTGACTTCTTGCTGATCCCAAAGGGAAGGCTGTCAGCTTTTCCCCATTGAGGATGTTATTTGCTGTGGGTTTTTCATAGATAGCTTTTATGAAGAGGAATGTTCCCTCTATCCCTATACTTTGAATGATATTAATCTGGAATGGATGCTGTATCTGCATCAATTGAGAGGACCATGTGGTTCTTCTCTCTTCTTTTATTGATTTGTTCTATCACACTGATTGATTTGTGAATGCTCATCATTATTAGTGATCAGTGAGATTTAAATCAAAACCACATTGAGATACCACCTTACACCAGTTAGAATGACTAAAATTAACAAGAAAGTAAACAACATGTGTTGGAGAGGATGTGGGGAAAGGGAACCCTTTTACACTGTTGGTTGGAATGCAAGGTGTTGCAGCCACTTTGGAAAACAGTGCGGAGATTCCTTAAGAAATTAAAAATAGATCTTCCCTATGACGTTGCATTTGCACTATTGGGTATTTACCCTAAAGATACAGATGTAGTGAAGAGAACGGCCATCTGTACCCCAATGTTCATGGCAGCAATGGTCATAGTCATCAAACTGTGGAAAGGACCAAGATGCCCTTCAACAGATGAATAGATAAAGAAGATATGATCCATATATACTATGGAGTATTATGCCTCCCTCAGAAAGTGTGAATACCCAAATTTTGTATCACCATGAATGGGACTGGAAGAGATTCTGCTGAGTGAAGTAAGTCAAGCAGAGACCATCAATTATCATATGGTTTTGCTTTTTTTGTGGAACATAAGGAATAACATGGAGGACATGGGGAGATGGAGAGAAGTACATTGTGGGGTATTGGAAGGGGAGAAAAATCCTGAGAGACTGTGGACTCCGAGAAACAAACCGAGGGTTTTGGAGGGGAGTGCAGTGGGAGGTTAGGTGAGCCTGGTGGTGGGTATTAAGGAGGGCATGTATTGCATGGAGCACTGGGTGTGGTGCATAAACAATGAATTCTGGAACACTGAAAAGAAATTTTAAAAAATTAAAAAAAATTAAAGTAATTAAAGAACAACAAAAAAAGAATTATGATTAATGTTGATAGCACAAAAGTAATCTTGGCTGAAGGTAATTGGTTGCTAAGTCTATCACTAAGCAAAGTCTCAATCTGCAGCAAATTGCGGATGTTTAGGCAGCATCCTTAGAATATTTGCAGTTTATCCCAGGTCAAATTCTATAGGTTCATCCAGTGAGGATGTACCCAAAGACTACTTCTTTAATGGCCTCCTGTCTCCATTTAAAAGTTTGACATGGGTGATTGCATTTCATTTTACCTTTCACATTTCCATCTTTTGATCAAGATTGTTCTCTAAAAGCATTGCTGATCAACTACAAATTTATTTAGTCCTAGATCTCTGGGTGGACACATCCCAGAAAGTCATGTCACATGTCAGCAGGGAATTTTACTCTCTCTGTTATTTTAAGTAGTCACCCTTATTAGGGTTCAGACAGAGTTGTGTAAAAAAAGAGGTAGTTAGAAAATAGTTCTTAGGGCGCTTGGGTGGCTCAGTGGGTTAGGGTGCTGCCTTCGGCTCAGGTCATGATCTCAGGGTCCTGGGATCGAGTCTCGCATTGGGCTCTCTGCTCAGTAGAGAGCCTGCTTCCCTCTCTCTCTCTCTCTCTCTCTGCCTGCCTCTCTGTCTACTTGTGATCTCTCTCTGTCAAATAAATAAATAAAATCTAAAAAAAAAAAGAAAATATTTCGCAGATAGTTTCCTCATCTGGGAATTTTATGAAGCCCTCTGGAGGTTCAGATAAGTAAGTCTCATTTATTACTTCTGCATGTTGAGTGACCATAGTCTTGTTATTTGTAGACATTCTAGGTTTCAAAACCATCAGCTAATTGAGTAGATCTTTCTTAAAAAGGGAATGAGCATAGCAATACTAATATTTTGAAAACCTCATGGACATTAAACAAACCCAACTAGGTAATTAGGAAATTGTCAAGAAAGTTGAATTATTGACTGTTTCCTTTGCTGTGCATAAACTTTTTGTCTTAATGAAGTCCCAAAAGTTCATTTTTGCTTTTCTTTCATTTGCCTCTGGAGACGTATCTTGAAATAAGTTACTGTGGTTGATGTGGAAGAAGTTACTGCCTATATTCTCCTCTAGGATTTTGATGCATTCCTGTCTAACAGTGAAGTCTTTCATCCATTTTGAGTTTATCTTTGTGTATAGGGCAAGGGAAGGAATCGTTAGGTTTCATTCTTCTATACGTAGCTGTACAATTTTCCCAGCTCCACTTATTGAAGAGACGGTCTTTTTCTACTGAACATTTTTTCCTGCTTTGCCAAAGATTAATTAGTTGACCATAGAGTTGAGAGTCCATTTCTGGGGTCTCTATTCTATTCCATTGCTCTATGTGTCTGTTTTTGCGCCACTACCATGCTGTCTTGGTGACCACAGCTTTGTAATATAGCTTGAAGTCAGGCAACCTGATGTCTCCAGCTTTGTTTTTCTTTTTCATCATTCTCTTGGTGATTCAGAATCTTTTATGGTTCCACACAAATTTTAGGGTTGTTTGTTCCAGCTCCTTGAAAATTCCCAATGTGTTTTAATAGGGATGGCATTGAAAGTGTAAACTGCTCTGGTCAGGATAGACATTTTAACAATGTTCATTCTTCTAATCCATGAGTATGGAATATTTTTCCATCTTTTTGTGTCTTCCTTAATTTTCTTTCATAAGTATTCTGTAGTTTCTAGCATATAGATCTTTATCTCTTTAGTCAGGTTTATTCCTAGGTATCTTACGGTTTTTGTTGCTATCATGAATGGAATTGATTCCTTAATTTCTCTTTCTACAGTTACATTGTTAGTGTATGAAAAGCAACTAATATCTGTGCATTGATTTTTTGTATCCTGCCACATTACCGAATTGCTGTATGAGTTCTAATAATATGGGGGGTGGAGTCTTTTAGAAGTATCCCATAGAATAGGAGAAGATATTTAGAAATTACATTACAGATAAAGAGCTGGTATCCAAGATAAAGAACTTCTCAAACTCAACACTCAAAAAACTCATAAGCCAGTCAGAAAATAGGCAGAAGACATGAACAGACACTTCTCCAAAAAAGACATACAAATGGCCAACAGACACATGAAAAAATGTTCAACATCATTAGCCATTAAGGAAGCACATATCCAAACCACAATGAGATACCACCTTACACCAGTTAGAAGACAAAAATTAACAAAACAAGAAACAACAAATGTTGGCAAGGATGTGGGGAAGGGGAACCTTCTTACACTGTTGGTGGAAATACAAGCTGATACAGCCACTCTGGAAAACAGTATGACAATTCCTCAGATGTTAAGAATAGAGCTACCCTATGACCCAGCAACCACTACTAATGCACTCCCAAAGATATATACAGTAAAAAGAAGGGGCAGGTGCACCCCAATGTTCATAGCAGCAATGTCCACAATAGTGAAACTGTAAAAGGAGCTGAGATGCCCTTCAGCAGATGAATGGATAAAAAAGATGTAGGACATATACACAATGGAATATTATTCAGGCATCAGAAATGATGAATACCCACCATTCGCATGGATATGGATGAAACTGGAGGGGATTAAGTTAAGTGAAGTAGGCCAATCAGAGAAAGACAATTATATTGTTTCACTCATATGTGGAACATAAACACAGTGTGAAGGACCATAGGGGAAAGGAGCAATATCCAAAGGGGGAGAAATGGACAAATCCAGAGAGGGAGATGAACCGTGAGAGTTTATTGGACTCAAGAAACAATATGGGGGTTTCAGAGAGTAGGGGGAGAGGGTAACAGGGTGATGGGTATTGATGAGGGCATGTGCTGTGATGAGCACTGGGTGTTATACTTAACTTATGAATCACGGAACATTAAATCAAAAACTAATTATGTACTATACAGTGTCTAACTGAATATAGTAAAAAAAAATAAACTACTCAACGTAGAAACATGTATTAAAAAAAGGGAAGGATAAACAGTGTTAAAATTTCATTTTCTGAGTTGGTATCTCCACTTTGAAATAAATTAAGATTATTGATATTTACTAATGACACATTAAACATTTAAGTAATTGAACTTCACTAAAAATGTTGAATTATTATCTTAAGTTCTCAATAAAGTATCAGTACAATGGAATAGAGCAAAGGAACTAAATAAACTTTACATCATTGTTTACGAAGAATTTATATTAGGGGTAAAGTTATGGTCCAGTTTTTTGGTTGATCAACGATATTTCATCTCTTATAAGGAAAAGCTTCACAAGCTCTTCAAAAAGTCTTTTTTAAGAAAATAATTTATTGTGTTTCTTTTTGAAAAGTCAGCAAGGTCAGTAGATTTATATTTATAACAAGATGTAGTCTACAGTAAAAAATGGAGTCATTGCTGACAATTTTTTTTACCAAGTGTTCAGTTAGACTAATACAGTTATGGCTAGGAAAAGTTGAAATGAAGTATTGGACCTCCTGCTTGTAATAATTTAACTCAATAGGCAACACCTATAGGTTAATATGCAGTGGCATCTGGAACCAAAGAGAAATTAGGAAAGATCAAGCAGTCTCTGACTTTGTGAAGAGATTCAGAGATTTTGATGACAGATACTAAAGAGAAATTTTTGCTTTTGTAATAGACTGGGAAGATATGGATAAGAACATTGTCTCTCGACATGAAAGATGAGAAAAGAAAAGTAAGAAGCAGTAAGATAAGGGTGTACAGATCTGCTCCAGTCATTGTGGGAAAGCTGTTTTCTTTAACTGTCATTTACTTCATTCCTGGAAATCATCACTTTTGGGTCACCCAGTAAAGTCTTGGTGTTTTCTTTAGGTGCAATATGTTAATTTAAGAATGTATTTCTTTGACTATGGTGGCACAAAAATTGATTAATTGCATCTGATAAAGGTCTTTCTAACAAGTTTAAAGAGTCTTTCTTGAGGTATTTTTTTATACTGGATGAAGTCCCAGGTTGTAAATTGTTATGTATAAGTTTTTTGTTTGTTTGTTTTTATCTCTCAGCAGCATGCTGTGAAATTTGTTCTACCAAAACATGATTATTTATAATCAAAGTAATTAGGGCTTTATAATATTAAAATATATCTAATGTTATCATCTCCGGATCAGAAAAGCAGAGCTATGTTCATTGGACATCCTGTTACCAAGAGAAAAGACTTTTACTGAACTTATGCAAATACATATATAGTCACAAAAAATAAAATTTAACAGTTTTCACTGCAACTCTTCAAACATGGATTTCACAAGAAAAATAAAGAATTACAAAATATTAAATTTGTGGGTTTTGTGTGCTAAGCCTTTGAAAATGAAATGACATCTGTTCATTCATCCAATTAATAAATTTTAACACATTCTATACCAGGAAAATTTCTTGGTACTTAAGATGAATCAAGGAACAAAATCAAAATGCCTGTCCTTGTGTATGTGATGCATAAAATCTAATATAATTGAATAAGCTTAACATTATAATAAAAATGAACTAAGTAATATGAAATATCAAAATTGATCATATAGGTATTTATTTATTGCCTTTACATTCTTATCTAATACTGAAAACTAAAGTATTATAACAAAACAGAAATTTTAAATATTTTCTGGAACTTTTGAAGGGAACACTCAGTGGGATGTTTGGCAACCGATTGACAAGGACATGGTAAGCATATTGGTTTAATAAGATGTACCACCATCACACTCCCAACTGAAAAACAATGAAAAATGCCTCTGGTTTTAGCTAATTATAAACTTCAGAATTCACCTGTTGTTCTATTAAATAACACTTCAATACCATAAAATTAACCATTACTACAACCATCCTAGCTCATATATATCACTTCTGTATGTTGGGTCCGTTATCAATGGAACGAGACTGAGACAAAGTGAAAGTTATGCAGAGCCTTATTCTATGCCAAGCATTAGAAGTTAGACTGACTGGCCAGAGGAATGAGGCTGAGACAAAGTGAAAGTTATGTAAAGCTTTATTTTACGCCAAGCATTAGAAGTCAGACTGACCAGCCAGGGCCACCTCCGAAGAGAACAATCCCCCCTTGGTCTTACAGGTTAGTTTTATAGGGCACAACGGCAGACATTTACATATGTGGCTTTGGCTGATTGGATGTTTCCACCTGTCTGGCCTTGTTTTAGATGTGTGTTTTAGTAATAGTTACCTGGAACCAATATAAACAAAATGGCCTTGTTTTAGGTGTGTGTTTTAGCAACAGTTACTTGGAACTGATATCAAAAACTGTTGAAGCATTTATTAAACAACAAAATGTCTACCTAGGCAACATAGAGTCACTATGGCAAAGTAGGCACAGGCAGGCCCTATGGGTTTAACAGGTTTTAACGTGGAATCGAACCCAACACTTTATAGTTAGGATTTCATTTCTCAAACACTTTGTATGCACATTGTTATCAACCTTCACTCTATATATTATTATTTTATCTATTATTTATTATTATTATCTATTATTTATCTATTACTATATTATATTATATTATTATATATTATATTATATTATATTTATATATATATTATATTATATGTAATATATATAATATATATATTATATATTATATTATATTATATTATTATATTATTTATCTATCTATTATTATTATATTATCTATTATTTTATCTAACTTTCCAAGTATGTATTGTCACTTTCTAGACAATGGAATTCTCTTCTCTAAACCAAATAATTGTCTAAATATTTCCCTTTTCTGATCACTCTTAAATGCCCAAAACTTTCCTGGATATTTATTCAGTATAGCATTTAATAAAGTATGTAAGAAGTAGACTTTATATTAATTACCACTACATTTTTTATATTCTATAAATATGGGTTTTCAATATTTACTATATAAATTAAATATGCAAAGCAAGGGCCAGTTAATGACATGTCCATATCCTTCACTTGTAGAAAGACTCCACAAGGGTCTTACCAAATTTCAACAAGGACCATCAGGTTCTTTTTAGACCAGCCCAGCTGGAATCCAACAAAAAATTAACAGATTTCTTTCAGCATGTTATTCCAGAAGGACTGTTTCCCTAGGTTACTCAGGATTAACATGATGGGAGCTGTATATTGTGCCATGAGCTTCTTTCTTTCTATTTTTTAAAAGATTTTATTTGTTGCTTCTTTCTTTTCTATCAATTAATAGCAAGATTTGGCATAAAAACGCAAAACCAAAAATCAGAAGATATTGTTCTGGAACTCCCATTTCTCGCCTATTGAGAGAGGTGATGATGTGCTCTCAACATCAGTTTCTTCATCTATCATGAGGTTAGTTCCTTCTCCAAATACTTCTTAGAATTTTGAAATGATTGGGCACCTGGGTGGCTCAGTGGGTTAAGCCTCTGCCTTTGGCCCAGGTCATGATCTCAGGATCCTGGGTCAAGCCCCACATTGGGCTCTCTGCTCAGCAAGGAGTCTGCTTCACTATCTCTCTCTGCCTGCTGCCCTGCCTACTTGTGATTTCTATTTTTGTATCAAATAAATAAATAAAATCTTTTAAAAAAGGAATTTTCTGATGATCAAAATCAGATAATTCAGTGAATATGCTTTGGAAAATGGGGACAGTTGCTTTTCTCTTCATCTTTACTCACAATTTAGAATAGTACCTGACATCTTGTGAGAATACAATTGATACTAATGAATAATTTAAATTTATAACTTTCATTCCTCTTTCTGAGAAGTTGAAGAAAGAGAAAACACTGATGATCACAAGTTATCTTATAGGATAAATTGGTACAATTATTGGAGGAAAATCCCTGGTCATTTCTTATAAAATAGGACCAGTTTTATGAGTTAGGAGAAGGGGATACCGACAATATATCTTATATGATGTCTAGAATGTTTAAAACATTAAATACAGCATACAAGAGAGAAGTGCATATGTCAGATGCAGTGAGACTGATAAATTATCACAAAATGAACACTTCAATGCAATCTCCACTGAGGTGGGAAATAGACTTTTAACAACAGCAAGGGGTCCTCTTCTTTCCTACCCCAGTCATTAACTCCTATGGCATTTCTAGGAACTCATATAAATGCACATCCCTTACCAGTTTTTTTCAATACTTTTGAAATATTTGTCAAAGTCTGTGTTAAGTGCCTTTCTTAAATGTTCAAATGATTCACCCAGGTCCTGGCAGGATTCTGAGGAAATAAGACACACACATATGCAAAGTACAGGGGAAATGGGAACCGTGAAATGAAATATTGTGAGACGGGAAAGACCAGGAGAGATACTAACAAAGGCAAGAAGAAGGAAAAAAAAAGGAAGTATCAATGTATAGACTCAAGGTAATTAAAAGGGAATGAAACTGAACTGAAACAACATTAGTATATTTCTTCAATGAATCCTAGTCAATTTCTTCACTTGGAGATTTATCTATCCAAACAATTCCTCCATTTCTTTTGTTTGTTTGTTTAATTTCTGGATATGATCAAGTTATTAGGAACATTCCAAGGTAAAACCAACCTTAAAAAGCTATTGATGAGCATGTTTTACTTGCATCAACATCAATGGAGAAAACATTTTCACCTCTATGTTGATATTAGTTTAACACGAGTTTAAGAATCATTTAATAGTGTTTGTCAACTATAAAACCTCTAAAACATGGGCCCAGCATTTTCTAAGGTTTTTATTAATAGATAAAATAAACAACAGATGAATCACAGCTTCTTTTTTATTTGTCATGTTTTAGAATCATTCATTCAGTAGAAAGTTAAAAATAGGTAAATGGATGAGGACAGTTTTATCTGAGTAGCTTTTGTTTAGTTAATAGTCTATCAAAACTTGGCTTCTAGCCAAACACCATAGTTAGCCTAAAGCTAATTAGAATCAGAGATATTTGTCTACGAGTATAGCACATCAAGAAGTTGAGAATGGAAGAATTTACGAAGCTAGTGAAATTTCTCAATTTATTCATTCTATGTTTATCTATACCATATTATTAGGGCATAAAAAAGGTTCCATTCAAAGACCCCTCCCTAACCAAGCGTACAGACAAAACTCACAGGTGCTTGTAATTGCCCCTCTCTGTTTTTTTTTTTTTTTTCTAGGTAGTGCTGCTCGATATTCTTAGAAAATAGACCACAACTACAAAACATACTCTTCTCTAGCTGGACCACAGCCCACATCCTAGATGAGCCCTGGGCAGAGCCTCTCAGAAAACCTACCACCTCCTGTTCTACCTGGCCAAAAGTCAACCCGCTAACCAATCATCTTTGGAATAGGGGCAATACTCCCACATCTTCAAAACCCTTAAAAGGCTCAGCCTGACAGAAACTGGGGGCCAACATTTCACCTGATGTCTGGTCCCTCTCCTGCCTCCCAGAAAGTGAATAAACTCTGTCTCCCTTATGGCTCTACTCTTTGTGCAATTCTTTGCCACCCACATTACCAGGACACCTTAACATTTTGGTGGCCCTATACGTGAGGACTGGACACTGCCTACCATCTCAACAAGATCTCTTTGTCAACTAATATTGGGTGAGTCAAAATTTTCATTTTTAAGAGGGCTCTGTGAGATTTTGAGCATTAGGAATTATCACTAGGTGTTGGCTGATTCCCTATGGTAGGTTCTTGATTCTCCAAGCCCCAGTACTCGGCTCAGTCAACAATCAATGTATCGACCATTGGAAGGACACCTCTTCTGGTTATTTCCACAGTCTTAGGACCATCAATCCCTTTCCCTCACAGGAACTCTTGAGTTTGAGTGATACTCTTTTCTCTTGTGCTTGGTACTGGTCAGGGTTTCATCTTCATCTTGGGATGCTGGGTCAAGATGTCTCCCTTCATGATTTTCCCCTTTGTTCCAGCCTTCAAAATCTTCTTTCTCCTATTCCTAAATTTCCAGATGGGGAATACCTTGTCTAGCCTTCCTAAGGACTCCCCTCTGGGGTTGTTTCCCTAAAAATATCAAAAACCTCCAACTGGAACAAGATACTTGGCTCAAATGTCTATTTTCTACTGTAATACAGCATGACCCCAATATAAATTAGATGGCTAGGAGATCTGGCTATGGAATGGCTCTCTTAATCAAAATACTCTTCTCCAACTGAGTTTATATTTTCATTGCCTTAGTAAATGATGTGAAGTTCCTATGTCAAAGCTTTCTTTGAATTTGATCACCATCCTGACCTTTATGTTGCTTGCCATATGCTCTTTTTATTGTCCCTCCCCACCAAAGACACCTCTCTCTCTCCAATTCTTCTGACTCAGACTTCAACCCTGCTGAACAACCTCTGCCTTTCCACTTGCCTATAGTCAATCCTCCCTTGGCAACTCTGCATCCTCCGACTTCCCCTCTTTCCCCTCAAGACATTTCAGAACCCCCCATTACCCTCCAGCCCTTGCCTCAACATCCTGATATTTCTCCCATCCATGCTTCATCTGGCCAGTTTTACCAATTTCCCAATGCTCCTGCCACCCAATTCCATTTTTATGAGGTGCCTGGAACAGAGGCATTTTTCAAGTCCATGTTCACTTCTCCATGACAGATCTTTATCATATAGAATCTAAACTTGGCTCTTTCCCTCAACCAATCCCTCTAGGTTCACTAAGCAATTTGAATATCTCAGCCTTTCTTATGATTTATCCTGGAGAGACCTCTATGTTATTCCCTCCACCTGTACCACCCCAGAGGAAAAGACCAGAATATTGTCCAAGGCTATTGAATATGCTGATGATATGAACTGCAGACAACCTGCACAATAGGCTCCCAGCAAATCAATGGCTCCCTTAGCTGAGCCCAGTTGGAATTATCAGCTTTCCTCTGGAACAAGGTCAAAGATGACCACATGGTCGCTCACCTTATAGAAGGTATGAAAGGAACAGCTTCTAAACAGGTCAGTTATGAAAGGTTAAGGAAGATCTTCCAGAGATGAGATGAAAACCATGCCCTTATTCTCACTTACCTGACTGAGACTGTACAAAAATTCACCGTTCTTCATCCTAACTCTTACAAAGGAAAATCTATCCTGGCTATGCATTTCATCTGCCAATAAGCTCCAGACATTAGAGGAAAAAAAAGTAACAACACACAACTTCAGAAACTATATAAAGGCCCTCAAACTCCTTAATCTGAACTACTAGACCCGGCCTTCAAGGTTTTTCACAGATGAGAGGAGGATATCAAAGGAAAAAGAGACAAAAGTATCAAAAAATGATCTGACTTATCCGATCCTGACTACCCTACTAGCTCAACCCGAACATTCCACAAGCCCCCTCTGAGAGCTTATTACACCTACAGTAAACCGGGTCACTGGTCTAAACAATATCCCAATAAAAACCATCGCTTGAAACCCCCTTCCCCTCCTGTAAGCAGATTGGCCACCGAAAGAGTGACCAAAATAGGGGGAGAATGACCCAAAATCTCTCTTTGGGGCCCAAACAAACTCAGCCATATCCCTGGTGGCAGATCTCTTGGGACTTCTCTAAGACAGATACTCACACATTCCAGGATTGGCAAAGTCTCCCGTGCATGTCATCTCCATCTCCATGGCTGAAACCAGGGTAACTCTCCATTAGCACTGGAACAATCTACAGCACTTTCCCAGAAATTTCCAGACATTCGTTTTCCTCCTCCACATGTGTCAGGATTTACAGTGTTCTTTCTCAACCTCCAGTTACCCCGCTCTTCTCAAGTGCACTGGGAGATCAAATCTTTAGCCATTCCTTTCTTGTTTGGCCATGCTGTCTTGTCCCCTTCCTGGGATGACTAGGGATGTCCCCATAAAGACTAGGTACTCACCTTCATCTGCACCATGTCCATCCCCAATCCCAATTCTTGGGACTCCTTACTGAACCAACAAACCTTATTTCCACTTCACTCTCTCCAGGTATGACTTTGGTTCCAACACCCATGTGAGATATCTCAGAATCAGTTACGACTGCTCAACTTACTCCCACTACTATATGTCTTAAGGATTCAACTTGTTTCCTTTCAAAACCATAATATCCTCTTAAAGCTGAGTCCTTGTGAGGTTTATAACCTCTTGTTTCCAAATCCCTTAAATTAAAATTAAAACCTACTAATTCTCCTTACAATACTCCACTCCTTCCATTCAAAAACCTGGATGTTTTTTAGACTAGTTTAGGATCTCATAATTATCAATGAGGCATTTTTCCCCACTCACCTCATTATTCCCAGTTCATACACCCTTCTCCACCATTCGACCCTACACCATGTACTTCACTGTCTTAAATCTTAAAGATATATTTTTCACTATTACCATATCCCCCAGAATCCCAAGACCTTTCCACCTTAACCTGGGCTGACCCTGACACCTGATGCTCTCAACAGTTAACTTGGAGTGTTTGCTCATAGGGTTTTACAGATATCCCCCATTTCTTTGGACAAGCTTTGACCTGAGATCTCTCTAATCTCTCCCTCCCAAACAGTACCCTTTTCTAACACATAGATGCCTCTGTAGCCTCTCTATTCCCAATTCTATTTCTTGTTTCATCACACTCTTAGCCTTCCTAAACAACAAAGGTTATAGATTGTCCTTCTCCAAATCTCAACTTAATCAGCAATCTTTCACATGCCTGAGATGCCCTGGCTTTCAGAACAAAGCAGTCTGCTACCAGAATGTCATGATCCTGTCTCTTTTCCAGCTAGGTAGGGAGAGCTCTATGACCCTATTCAGCAGGAAGTATTTACTGAATAATGACTTTTTCCCATGTTCCCAGTCAGGAATAATTTCAAATAGAGAGCGGGGAATAAAAGGATTCTATTCAAAGTCCCTTCCCTGACCAAGCGTGCAGACAAAATTCACACTTGTAAGTAACTGATCCTAACTTTTTTTGTTTGCTTGTTTTTCTAGGTCATAGGGCCCCACATTCTCAGAAAATAGACCACCAGACATATTCTATAGCTAGACCACATCCCACATCCTGGACAAGCCCCAGACAGAGCCCTTAGAAAACTTGCCTCCTCCTCCTCTACCTGGCTGAAAGTCAAACGCCTCCCCACCTCTACCCCCCATGAACACAACAAAAAGCCTCTCAAATCCTTCAGAAACCTTTAAAAAGCCCAGCCTGACAGAAACTCCTGGATGACATCCCTCTTGGATGACATACAAGTGTATATATACATATATATATGTCCTCAAGGATATGGTGACTGCTCCATGCAATTTCATACACACACACACACACACACACACACACACACACACACACACACACATATACCCCCACACATATATCCATATGTGATACATATGTGATACATATGTCACATATATCACACATGATATTCATTCTCCTCTCTTGGAGAGTGAATGAATTCTGTTCTGCTTGTGGTTTTACTCTTTGAAGAATTCTTTGTCACCCACATTACAGGCCACCCTGGCAGGGCATGAATGCAAGTTTTCGAAGATTTTAGCCATGTTTCTATCTGAATGACAGAAGTCAGATTTTATTCAACTAGTAAATGTCTATTGATTTCCAGGAACATATGAGACTCTATGTGAAAAAGGCATGATTACTACCCATAGTTTAATATCAGTAGTTAGAGAATACAAACATTCATAAAATATGACTAAGAATACAGAAACCAAAATACAATTAAATTATTTTCATAAAATTTTCCTAAATAAAGCTGCTACATTATCATTAGAAAATATTTAATTTATATGAATGTTTGAAATTAAATCCTCAAGGATATGGTGACTGCTCCATGCAATTTCTGTTCAAAAATTAATCAATAATATAGATGCAAAAGACACATAAGCATGTGTGACATAAAAATAATTATCCAGTACACTTTTTTAATTAAATTTATTTATTCAGCATAACAGTATTCATTGTTTTTGCACAACACCCAGTGCTCCATGCAATACGTACCCTCCCTATTACCCACCACCTCTTCCCCCAACCTCCCACCCCCGACCGTTCAAAACCCTCAGGTTGTTTTTCAGAGTCCATAGTGTCTTATGGTTCACCTCCCCTTCCAATTTGTTTTTTCTATAAACATATAATGTATTTTTATCCCCAGGGTTAGGGTTAGACCTGTACCCCTGGGGATAAAAATACATTATTCAGTACTCTTAAAGGGGGCATTTGGCCCATTTGGGATTATTTATGGTGTTACTTGAAGAGAATGCTGTCTGGAAAAAGTTTTACAATGAATCCAGACTAGAGAATTGGCCAATTATGATACTTGTAGTCTTCATTTATTGTTCCTAAGTGATTCTTGCAAAGAGATTTTACCTATTGATAATTCAGGATTACTAAAATCACAGTGAATATTTTTCCAGAATCAAAAGCATATTTTATTGAATAAATGTGTGCCAGTGACTACAACACAAATGATGTTTGTATCTGGCCCCCTCTAGTCTTTCCTGGACAAATCCAGCACTCTTATTCTTTGAGAGGAGGAGCATCTTCCCAGCATTTTCTTAGAGCTGTGACCACATCTTTATTCCTCAAACCGTATATGAGTGGGTTGAGCATTGGGGTGAGGATGGTATAGAAGGTGGATAAAAACTTCTCTTTCTCTGGTGTGTGGTAAGAATGGGGCAGCACATTTGTGTAGAAGGCTGCACCATAGGAAATGCTCACCACCAAAATATGGGAGGAAGAGTTAGCAAAGGCTTTATGCCAGCCTTCAGCAGAGTTCATCCAATGGATGGTAAGCAGGATGCATTTATAGGAAACAGAGATGATGGATATAAGGATGAGCAGCATTAGCACACAGCAGCATACATAAGAGTCTCATAGAGTGATGTTTCAACACATGACATTTTTAATACTGGTGGAATCTCACAGAAGTGATTAATTTCTCGGGAAATTAATCAGTAGGGGAAACTCATGGTGAAGGGGGTCATAATGAATCCATCTAAGGAGCCACCAACCCAGGAGCCCACCACCATGAACAAACAAATCCTGCAGTTCATGATGGGAGGATATCCCAGGAGTTTGCACACAGTCATATACTGGTCAGAGACCATGAGGTCTAGCAAGAAAAATTCACCTTCAATTAGGGTTAGGTAGAGGAATATCTGAAGTATGCATCCCAAAAAGGAGGTGATCTTTCCCTTGGATAGAAGATCTTGCAACATTTGGGAAGAGTTATGCAAATATAAACTGTGTTCATGAAAGCTGGCTGAGTAAAAAGTACATGGGTGTATGGAGGTGAGAGTCCACATGGATGAGCAGAATCATGATCATTTTGGCTGTTACAGCCACCAAAAAAATGGAGAAGACCACTGCAAAGATAAGCCTTGGAATGCAGGATGTGTGATGAGGCCCAAGAAGATAAAGTTTGTGGCGTTCTGGAGAATGGCCTTCATGCTCATACCACATGGTAGCTCCTGGGGCTCTAAAGGCAAAATGTTGCTAGGTTAATTAAAAATTGATATTTGGGCAGAGCCAACTATGGATAATATTTCAGAAGCAGCATGGATAAAGGAAAGAATATAGAATTCAGAATAATTTTGAATTGTAGTTTCAATATTGGTATAATTATGATCTATGTGATATTAGACAGATAAACTATAACACTTCCATTATCTGTGAAAGGTAATCATAGGTCTATATCTCTGTGGGCTGGGCGTGAAATATAAATATAATACTTCATACAAAACCACTTTCAAAATTTGCTTTATTTTATTCTGAACTATCTTCTTTATATTTTTATAAGCTTATTAATTTAGATTAAATATTTCCTGAGGCTGTTAACTGTGCCTTTCCCTCCATATTACTTTGCAACAAAAATTCAAGGGTTGATTGAATTTAAGTTTTTCTCTGCAGTGAAGATTGTTACATTATTAAGATCATACATAGACATACATTTGTGATTTCATAAATTGGTAGAAAATAAAGATGGACCCAATAAATCTAGAGAATTTAGTATTGGGTGCTGCTGTTTATTACTATTTTTAATGATAAATCATCATCATCATCATCATCATCATCATCAACATCATTATTACTTTGGAGAGAGATAGGGAGAGGGAATGACAGGCAGAGGGAGAGAGAAAATCCCAAGCAGCTTCCACATCCAGCACAGAGCTCAATGTGGGTCTTGATTTCACAACCCTGAGATCATGCTCTGAGCTGAAATTAAGAGTTTAATGCACCCACTGAGCCACCCAGGTGCCCTGGGGTGTCTGTTATTACTAAACAGCTTTTTGAATGTTTGGAACATTAGGGATTAACAGGGCAGTGCTACTAACTTAAACTGAGGATCAGGGTTATTTGGGCTAGGGTGAGATGTGCTGCCAAAGAAGTTCACCTTTTTAGGCATAGGTAACTTTAAGCAGTTGGATCCCTTTTTCTCATGGGATAACTTGAGATGAGAAATCTCTAATGAGTATAGTCATGAACTGTATTCCACAAGGAGGGGCTTGAATTCATCATCATGGCAGTCCTTTTGGTTACTATTGTGGAATAGCATGAAAATTTTGGACTACATAGGGGCTCATATTATTCTATGGTGACCTAAGCCTTTCTTAAATTATTAGTCTGCCAAAACATTAACATAGTTTTTTCTGATAGCGTGGAATCCTGAATCTATTAAAATATTATATTATCCTAGGAATCCATTGCTAATTTACTTTTTCATTCCTTAACATTTATTTTTGTACTGTGTTACTGATCCTTCATGTGTATAAGTAAAGGTAATTCTGGATGGGAAAATGATTTCTGAATTTGAAGGGAAAAGGAAATAATACTATTAAAACTCCCTTGAACAAATTCTCATGCTTTTTATTTTTGAGGAAGTTATATGAGTATTTTTTTTGAATTGTTCATGGATATTGGGGAATGAGTCTATTATTGTTATCATCATATTGTGTTTTTCCTCTTGTATTTCAGTGACAGACTTACTGAAGTTTATTTCTACAAAATGTATTGGCCATCAATACTATAAATATACCCAGATTTTTTGGTTCCATAATAATGAAATTTGTAGACTGTAAAGTATTGAAAAGGAATAATTATCCTTTTATGTGGAAACAAAATGAATCAGGGCACTAGAGAGACTTATTTTTCTTTCTAAATGCTCATCACAAATGGATTTATATTATCAGTAATATTCTAAACAAATAAGTAAGATCCAGAGGGGTAAAATAAAATCAATTTTGTGTCAACCTATATTTCTTACACCTTATCAGCTAAGCAGGATTTTAAAAAAAAAGTGTTTGGATGGTTAATAAACAATACCTGGTATTTTCCCCAAAGATAGAGATGTAGTGAAAAGAAGGGCCATATGTACCCCAAAATTCATAGCAGCAATGTCCACAATAACCAAACTGTGGAAAGAGCCAAGATGCCCTTCAACAGGCAAATGGATAAAGAAGATGTGGTCTATATATACAATGGAATATCACTCAGCCATCAGATAGGATGAATACCGAACTTTTGCATCCACATGGATGGGGCTGAAAGAGATTATGCTAAATGAAATAAGTCAAATATCATTTGGTTTCACTTACTTGTGGAACATAGGAAATGACATGGAGAACATTAGGAGAAGGGAAGGAAAAGTGAAGGGGGGAATCGGAGGGGGAGATGAAGTATGAGAGACTGTGGACTCTGATAAACAACTTGAGGGTTTTAGAGGGCAGGGATTGGGGAGATGGATGAACTTGGTAGTGGGTATTAAGGAGGGCACACAGTGACTGGAACACTGGGTGTTATATGTAAACAATGAATCTTGGAACACTACATCAAAAACTAATAATGTTTTGTATGGTGACTAACATAACATAATTTAAAAAAAATAAACAATACTGGATATCAACTGTAACTCAGCAAATTTGATGAAAGTCAGCTTCTTTTGCCTTCTTTAATATGCAGAAGATTTTCTTGTGACATGCACAGGCCTCACTCAATACAAAGAGACAGAATTTAAGATATTACAAATGAAATTGTGTTTATAAGGTTTTGCAATGAAAATTGTCTAAGAAAATAACAAATTACTTTTGAATCAAAATGTGGGCCACATAATTTATTTTATATGAACACTCAGATTGGACTCTACAGAGTATTGACAGGGGTAAATCACTCTTTTTATTATTATTACTAATATTTTAAATTAGTCACCACATAGTAAATCACACTTATTGCCTCAAATCTCCTTGATTAAGGAATGAAAAAATTTCTAGTATTTTTAAAAAAGATATTACTCATTTATTTGAGAGAAAGAGAAAGTGAGCACAGATGAAGAGTGAGAGGGTGAAGCAGACTCCCACTGAACAGAAAGTCTGAGGCGGGCTTGATCCTAGGACCCTGGGATCATTACCTGAGTTGAAGGCAGGCACTTAACTGACTGAGACACACAGGCACCCCATATTTAGATCCTTTCTTAGTGTATATCCTAGAATAATAGATTATGAAAGTTGAAGGAAAGATATAATTTTAAACCGAATTTCTTATTTCAAAAATAACCATAGACTCATTGCATTAAAAAAATAGACTTAGGAGATTCAAGATGGCGGGGAAGTAGGAGGAGGCACCTTTTCAACCTGTACCCTAAAGTGAGCTGATTACCTACAAAGAACTCCGACCACCCATAAAATCAGCCTGAGATCAGAATTATACACCTCTGGATCTCTACAGGAGGAGAAGACGCCAGTGGCAGGTAAAGCAGACTGGGAGCGTCAGACTGATATTGGAAGATAAACAAAAAGGGGAGGGAGCCACCGAGGTGACCGATTGGAAAGTAATACCCCAATACAAGAGTGCCCTCCATCGGGGGAACAGCATTAACTTGGAGTCTGGTTGAAAGCACTCAAAAAACAAAGAGCAAAGGATCACGGGGGGTAATAGTGGGAACCTGGGCGGTTAGGGTCAGGGACCTAAGTCCCCAGACCCAGGACAGCCTCCCCTGGTGCTGAGTCAGAGAAAGTGTGGCAGAGAAATCAGGTCTCCGTTCCTGAGCCACCAGGGCACCTGAACGCCAGCACGCCTGAGAACGAGTGGGGTCTGGCTCCCATGAGGGGCTGGGAGCCTGGCCAGACGGCAATCCTGAAATGCACGCGTCCCACACCCTCCCTTGGGATAGGTGCTCATAGGTACTAGCCTGGAGCTCTGGCATCCAGAAAAAACAGACATTCCCAGCCTGGGAGAGCGGGAAAATCTCAGTGTGCGATCTCTGCTCGGAACCTCTCTGGTGGTCTGGAGCTGTCCAGACAGCCACCGCTGCCCCGGTTTTGGGTACAACGAGGAGCTCCTGCATCCCCAGGGACAGTGACTCAGAACCGACTCTGCCAGCAGCTCTTGCAAAACATTCTGAGGCTTCTCTCTGAGAGGGAGGTCGGGGTGCAGTTTGCTCTCCTCTAAACCTCCAAAAACCATCAAAAGCTGTCAAGGCGAGAAAGCAGATGAAAGAACATAAAAACCCCCAGAGAACAAAAGCCTGAGAAAAAACAGTTTCCTCAGAGCCCAACCCCTTGAGGGGAGAGGGAGGACGTAACTCAGGGAACATCATTGTCTGAAAACCCACGTGGCAGCACCTTGCCCCAGAAAACCAACCAGGAAGGAAGAAAGAAAAAGACTACAAGAGAACAACCACCACTACTTCATAAATACAACTTTTATTTTTAACTCTTTACCAATATTCTGGTTCCTTTTTTATGCATACAGATAATTTTTTAACCTATTTAGCACCACACTGAGATGTCCAGTACATCAAATTCTTTAATAACCTTCTAACCTGAACTTTTTGATACATACACCCATGTTTTTCTTTTGCTTTTCTATTTTTTTAATTCTTTTTTAATTTTAATTTAGTTTAGTCTAGATTATTCTTTTTTTAATTTTTATTTTCTACTATACATATAGAGTTAAACTTCAAGGTAATCCCCTTTCCCCAATCAATGCTACCCCTATAGGCAAACCAGTTTCTAATCCCCCTGTAACTTAGGAAAGTTGAGTCCCTTAAAAAAACCTCAAGATACATTCAGGAAGAATCAAAATAACCTTCCTCACCCACACGGAAAATTTATAACCACTCTCCCAATTTTTCCGTCTGTCAGTGTTTCTGTGAATTTGAGTTTGTACTGATAATATATAAATCTTATACGTGGGGTTCTTTCTGATGAGGCTCTTACCTTTTTTTGCTTATATATATATATATATATATATATATATATATATATTCTCTTGTCATATACTTTTATCACTCTTTTTGTTTGTCTGTTTTTGTTTGTATAATTCACAAATCTTACCTTGTGGCCCATTTGGGGTGAGCCTTCTCTTTTATCTTCCCTTTTTTTCCTATCTCACTCTCTCTCTCTCTTTTAATTTTTTTTCCTTTTTTCTTTCCCCCCTTTTTTTTCTTTCTTCTTCTCTATTTCTTTTTCTTTTCTTTTCCCTCTCATTTGGGTGGGGAACCCTGATTGCATGGAAGCGTTCCAGGCTGCACCTTGACTGCACCTCAATTGATAAGTCCAGCTGCATCTGTTCAGTCATCTCTTACCAAAATGACTAGGAGGAGAAATACCCAACAGAAGAAAAATACAGAGGATGGGCCTTCTGCAATAGAGCTAATGGCTATCGACATAGACAATATGTCAGAAAAGGAATTCAGACTAACAATTATCCAGGCAATAGCTAATTTGGAGAAAGCCATGGATGACCAAACAGAATTGATTAGGGCAGAACTGAAAGCCACCAGGGATGATGTTCACAATGTTAGGGCAGAACTGAAAGTCACCAGGGATGATGTTCAAAATGCTCTCAATGAGTTCCAATCTAATCTAAATTCTCTAAAAGCTAGGGTAACTGAGACAGAAGATAGAATTAGTGATCTGGAAGACAAACAGATAGAGAGAAAGGATCAGGAGGAAGCCTGGAACAAACAGCTCAGAAGCCACGAAAAGAGAATCAGGGAAATAAATGATGCCATGAAAGGTTCCAACGTCAGAATTATTGGAATCCCTGAAGGGGAGGAAAAAGAAAGAAGTCTAAAAGGTATAGTGGAAGAAATTGCCTATGAAAATTTTCCCAAGCTCACGAATGGAAACAGCGTTCATGTACTAGAGGCAGAAAGATTTCCTCCCAAGATTTTAGATTCTCGAAAGTCCTCACGACACCTTATAGTTAGAATGAGGAATTATATTTCACGACAGACCCTCTTAAAAGCAGCTAGGACAAAGAAGCTCCTTACATACAGAGGAAAGCCCATTAGAATAACGTCAGACCTTTCCACAGAGACCTGGCAAGCCAGGAAAGGCTGGCAAAATATATTCAGAGTACTAAATGAGAAGAACATGCAACCAAGAATACTCTATCCAGCAAGACTGACACTTAAAATGGATGGAGAGATAAAGACTTTCCAAGACCGGCAAGGCTTAAAAGACTATGCAACCACCAAGCCGACACTGCAGGAAATATTAAGGGTGGTCCTATAAAAGAGAAAAAAATCCTATGAATATCATTAAACAGAAATATAGAAACAATCTACAGACAGAAATACTTCAAAGGCAACACGATGTCAATAAAAACCTATCTCTCAATAATCACTCTCAATGTGAATGACCTAAATGCACCCATAAAACGACACAGGGTTTCAGATTGGATAAAACGACAGGACCCATCCATATGTTGTCTACAAGAGACCCATTTTGAACCTAAGGATACACCCAGACTGAAAGTGAAGGGATGGAGAAGCATCTTTCATGCCAATGGGCCTCAAAAGAAGTCCGGGGTAGCAATTCTCATATCAGATAAATTAGATTTTAAACTAAAGACTGCAGTCAGAGATACAGAAGGACACTACATAATTCTTAAAGGGACTATCCGCCAAGATGATCTAACAATTGTGAATATCTATGCCCCCAATATGGGAGCACCCAATTACATAAGAAAACTATTAATCAAGATAAAGAGTCATATTGATATGAATACATTAATAGTAGGAGATCTTAATATGCCTCTCTTAGAAATAGATCATTGAAGCAGAAAATTAATAAAGAAATAAGAGCATTGAATGAAACATTGGACCAGATGGACCTCATCGACGTATACAGAACATTCCACCCTAAAAAAACAGAATACTCATTCTTCTCAAGTGCACATGGAATCTTCTAAAGAATAGACCACATATTCGTCACAAAACAGGCCTCAACCAATACCAAAAGACTGACATTATTCCCTGCATATTCTCTGATCACAATGCTTTGAAACTGGAATTCAATCACAAAGAAAAGTTCAGAAGAACTCAGTCACCTGGAAGCTAAAGACCACCTTGCTTCAGAATGCTTGGATCAACCAGGAGATCAAAGATGAACTTAAACAATTCATGGAAACCAATGAGAATGAAGACACTTCCATCCAAAACCTATGGGATACAGCAAAGGCGGTTCTAAGGGGGAAATACATAGCCATCCAACTTCCCTCAAAAACATTGAAAAATCCAGAATACACCAGCTGTCTCTACACCTTAAAGAACTGGAGAATCAACAACAAATCAAACCAACTCCACATGCAAGAAGGGAAATAATCAAGATTAGAGGAGAGATCAATGACGTAGAAACCAGAGATACAGTAGAACGTATCAATGAAACTAGAAGCTGTTTTTTTTGAAAGAATTTATAAGATCGATAAACCATTGGCCACACTAATCCAAAAGAAAAGAGAGAAAGCCCAAATTAATAAAATTATGAATGAAAAGGGAGAGATCACAACTAACACCAAGGAAATAGAAACAATCATCAGAAATTATTACCAACAATTATATTCCAATAAGCTAAGAAACCTAGATGAAATGGATGCATTCCTGGAAAACTACAAACTCCCAAAATTGAACCAGGAAGAAATTGACAACCTGAATAGACCGGTATCTAGTAACGAGATTGAAACAGTGATCAAAAACCTCCCAAAAAACAAGAGGCCAGGACCTGACGGATTCCCTGGGGAATTCTACCAAACTTTCGAAGAAGAAATAACACCAAATCTCCTGAAGCTGTTCCAAAAAAATGAAGCAGAAGGACAACTTCCAGACTCTATTTATGAAGCCAGCATTACCCTGATCCCCAAACCAGGCAAAGACCCTACCAAAAAGGAGAATTTCAGACCAATATCACTGATGAATATGGATGCAAAGATTCTCAACAAGATCCTAGCAAACAGGATCCAGCAGCACATTCAAAAGATTATCCACCATGACCAGATGGGATTCATCCCTGGGTTGCAAGGTTGGTTCAACATTTGCAAATCAATCAGTGTGATAGAACACATCAATAAGAGAAGAGAGAAGAACCACATGGTCCTCTCAATTGATGCAGAAAAAGCATTTGACAAAATCCAGCATCCATTCCTGATGAAAATGCTTCAAAGTATAGGGTTAGAGGGAACATTCTTGAACTTCATAAAATCTATCTATGAAAGACCCACAGCAAAAATCATCCTCAATGGGAAAAAGCTTGCAGCCTTCCCGTTGAGATCAGGAACACGACAAGGATGCCCACTCTCACCACTCTTGTTCAACATAGTATTAGAAGTTCTAGCAACGGCAATCAGACAACAAAGAGAAATAAAAGGTATCCAAATTGGCAAGGAAGAAGTCAAACTCTCTCTCTTCGCAGATGACATGATTCTTTATATGGAAAACCCCAAAGACTCCACCCCCAAACTACTAGAACTCATACAGCAATTCAGTAATGTGGCAGGATACAAAGTCAATGTACAGAAATCAGTGGCTTTCTTATACATTAACAATGAACATACAGAAAGGGAAATTAGAGAATCGATTCCATTTACTATAGAACCAAGAACCATAAGATACCTGGGAATAAACCTAACCAGAGAGGTAAAGGACCTGTACTCGAGGAACTACAGAACACTCATGAAAGAAATTGAAGAAGACACAAAAAGATGGAAGACTGTTCCATGCTCTTGGATTGGAAGAATAAACATTGTTAAAATGTCTATACTGCCTAGAGCAATCTCTACTTTTAATGCCATTCCGATCAAAATTCCACCGGTATTTTTCAAAGAGCTGGAGCAAATAATCCTAAAATTTTTATGGAATCAGAAGAGACCCCGAATTGCTAAGGAAATGTTGAAAAACAAAAACAAAACTGGCGGCATCACGTTACCCGATTTCAAGCTTTACTACAAAGCGGTGATTACCAAGACAGCGTGGTACTGGCATAAAAACAGACACAGTGACCAGTGGAACAGAGTGGAGAGCCCAGATATGGACCCTCAACTCGATGGTCAAATAATCTTCGAAAAAACAGGAAAAAATATACAATGGAAAAAAGACAGTCTCTTCAATCAATGGTGCTGGGAAACCTGGACAGCAATATGTAGAAGAATGAAACTCGAGCATTCTCTTACACCGTACACAAAGATATACTCGAAATGGATAAAAGATCTCAACGTGAGACAGGAATCCATCAGAATCCTAGAGGAGAACATAGGCAGTAACCTCTTCGATATCAGCCACAGCAACTTCTTTCAAGATATGTCTCCAAAGGCACAGGAAACAAAAGCGAAAATGAACTTTTGGGACTTCATCAAGATCAAAAGCTTCTGCACAGCGAAGGAAACAGTCAACAAAACAAAAAGGCAACCCACGGAATGGGAGAAGATATTTGCAAATGACAGTACAGACAAAAGGTTGATATCCAGGATCTATAAAGAACTTCTCAAACTCAACACACACAAAACAGATAATCATATGAAAAAATGGGCAGAAGATATGAACAGACACTTCTCCAACAAAGACATACAAATGGCTATCAGACACATGAAAAAATGTTCATCATCACTAGCCATCAGGGAGATTCAAATTAAAACCACATTGAGATACCACCTGACACCAGTTAGAATGGCCAAAATTAGCAAGACAGGAAAGAAAATGTGTTATAGAGGATGTGGAGGAAGGGGTACCCTCTTAGACTGTTGGTGGGAATGCAAGCTGGTGCAGCCACTCTGGAGAACAGTTTGGAGATTCTTCAAGAAATTAAGAATAGAGATTCCCTATGACCCTGCAATTGCACTGCTGGGTTTTTACCCCAAAGATACAAATGTAGTGAAAAGAAGGGCCATCTGTACCCCAATGTTTATTGCAGCAATGGCTAAGGTTGTAAAACTGTGGAAAGAACCAAGATGCCCTTCAACGGATGAATGGATAAGGAAGATGTGGTCCATATACACAATGGAGTATTATGCCTCCATCAGAAAGCATGAATACCCAACTTTTGTAGCAACATGGATGGGACTGGAAGAGATTATGCTGAGCGAAATAAGTCAAGCAGAGAGAGTCAAATATCATATGGTTTCACTTATTTGTGGAGCATAACAAATAACATGGAGGACATGGGGAGATGGAGAGGAGAGGGAGTTGAGGGAAACTGGAAGGGGAGGTGAACCATGAGAGACTATGGACTCTGAAAAAACAATCTGAGGGTTTTGAAGGGGCCGGGGGTGGGAGGTTGGGGAACCAGGTGGTGGGTAATAGGGAGTGCACGTATTGCATGGAGCACTGGGTGTGGTGCCAAAACAATGAATACTGTTATGCTGAAAATAAAAAAAAAACTTAATATCTAAATGAAGCTGTACAAAACTAAAATTTCTCTCCTGTGTCACTCGCCTCTTTTGTTTGAATATAATTTACTACAAATATGCATTGGACAGAGATAATAAGTGGTTTTCATAATTACTTATCTAGTGATTAGTGGAAAAATAATTCAAATTTAGTATGAAATAAAAGAGACATGATAAAAATAAAATAAAGTAGAAGAGAAAAATGTATTAAAGTAGAAGAGAAGAAGAAGCGAGGGAAGTAAACGGCGGAAGTAAAGAAAAATAAAATAGAGATAAAGTAAAACAGAAGCCATAAATTTTCTAAAAGTTATTTTGCATAAATAGCTTTAAACATAAGATTAATTGAACTTTCTAAAAATGAAATGCATTTTATTTCTCTAGAGAGGAAATAGGAAGTGGTCTTGTTTGGGATGTGAACAACTTAAGTACTACCATTAAAATAAGAACAATAATAATGATACTAAGTATCATGATAGAATGTTTCTTATGCACTACATCTGGTGATGGGCACATTCCTTATATGACTTCTAATTGTCACAAATTTATTAGACCTAGACCTTAAATCCTACACCCTCTACATTATAAATGAAAACACATATATATTTCCAGCCATTTCGGATACTGATTAAAAACTAATTACTGAAGAATATTTTATAGTTCTCCAATAAATATAAAATTTCCTTAATTAGATGTGCAATTGATTTGAATAGAATCCTACCTTCACTCTGATGTGATTTACTACAGAGCCTCCAATGGGTTTCAACTACATATTGAACCTCTCAGTCCTGGATTGATCTGCTGTGCCCAAGTTGACTACAGCCAGCAGAGAGTTAATCTGGTTGTTAACTGCCACCTCAGTTTACCCCAGTTTGCCATACAACTATCATCTATTTATATATTTATTTATTTATTTATAAAGTTTTATTTATTTGAGAGAGACAGAAAAGAAATGCAAGCTAGGGAGAGGGGCAGAAGAAGAAAGAGAATCTCAAGCAAACTCCACACGAACTGTGGAGCCCAATGAGGGGTTCAATCTCAATACCCCAAGATCATTACCAGAGCCAAAAATCAAGAGCTGGACACAACTGACTGAGTCACCCAAGTGCTCCAACTTTCATTTTTTTATATCTATGTGATGAGAATAATTGAATAGTGCTGATATAACAACTAAGTCAGGCTTTTATTATTATTACCCAATTTGCTAAGGAAAGTAGCACAGACTGTGGACATCACAACTTTTCACCTCGTGTTGAACTTTTGAACTTAGTTATCATGTAAATATACAAGTCCAAATTATTTATATATCGTAGATATTTTGTGACTCTCAATATTGTTTTTCATCTTTCTGCCTCATTATTTTAGCTCTCTTTCTCCTCCTCTTCCACACTTTCAGGCCTTTCCAGGATTATGTTTTGCATAAAGGTAGAGATAAACATTGTTCTATATCCCAAAACAGCAATTCCAAAAGTCTGGATGTTTACATTCCCAGTGTTTGGTTTGAGTTCAAACAATTTTGTTCATTCACACCATTACAAAGTGCTACCTGGAATTTTCAGTGAATTCTAGAATAAAACTCTGTTTATTATGATAAGATCTACATTAATATATATTTTTAGAATGTCTTTTCTAAATTTCTGAAGATTTTTGCTCTGTCCTAGTCCCTGAAAGATAAAGACACATATCAGTGTTTTCCTAAATGGAGATTCAGACAAGGAAGAATCAAGTACTAAGACACTCAGAGAACTGGAAAGGAAAATTTCACAGCTAGTAGAATATTGGATCTTAGCAATGACTAAGAAATTATAAAAATTCAACCATATCATCTGAGAAATGCTTAAATTAAGGGGATCAGAATAAATGCTAAGGATTCCTGGACTTGGGAGTCTGCAGCTGAAGGTCCACCATTTCCTGTGTGCAGTTTGGCATGGAATTGCATTCTCAGAACTGTTTTTTTTTTCCTCAGCTAAAAAAAATGTTTTGGCACAACCATCAGCAAGGTTACTTCAAGTTCCAGTGTTCCATGATAAAATATTTCAACAATATTTTCTTGTTTTGTTTTATTCTTATTGTTTCTTGATTTTTACTTCATCTACAATAATCCTATAACTATTTCCAAAGTCAACTTGATATATTTATTTCATAAAAATAACTAAGTGAAGACAATCTTATTCACAGCATTTCTCCTGAGATTATTGAAGGTACTCTGGAATATCTTTAAAACAAGACTGGGAATCACTAAAATTGAGGTCTGCATTCCTAGGGAAAATATGTTGATGTAAACAGCAAAAGAGAAACCAAAAGCAAGTGGAAGAGACTAACCAGAGCACTCATGAAGGATCTGACACCCAAGACAGAGAAAATGCACAGTCACAGGTTGAGAATCAGGTTTCCTCCCAGAGTAGGGAAAAAATTCTCTATAGTTGTCTCTTGCTATAGAACAGTAGATTCTGGAATGTTGGGGGATTTTCATCTATTTTAGATAAAGATTATTTATATGGCTACCTCAGAACCAAAGAAGACTACTGAGCGTACTGTAAAAAGAACAGATATAGATTTGCATGTTTTCTTTTATATAAACCTCTGGCTACAAGTAAGTGCATCTAGGCAAGTCTCTGCATATTAAATACGTTTCCATTACAAATTTCTCTACATTAGCTACATCACTTTCACCTTGACATCATTGTCAATACACTTTAGAAGCCCACTTTGAAAGACCATAAAATTTCTTTCTCCCTGGTTATTCTGCTAATCTAAGCTAATTGAAACCCCACCCACCATTATGGAAGTACAGTATCATCTCAGCAGTGGGTGCTGGAGTATAGTCAAAACAGTAGAAAAAGTAGAAATGGACAAAGTGCAAGAGCAAGAGTGAGAAAAAGAAAAGTGAAAAAAGGCTAGAAGGTAGGGCTTGTGATGGGCACTGGGTATTATATGCAACTAATGAACCACTGAACACTACATCAAAACTAATGATGTACTATATGTTGGCTGACTGCACATAAAAAGAAATGTCTCAGTGTTATTTCTAGAAAACCATATGGAGCTTCCTCAAATAGTTAGAAACAGAACCACCTTACAATTAGCAATTGCTCTACTAGGTAGTTACCTAAAGAAAACAAAACTACTAATTAGAAGGGATACGTCCACTGAGATGTTTATAGCAGCATTATCTACAACAGCTAAATTATGGAAAGAGCCCAAATGCCTGTTGTCTGATGAATGGATAAAGATGTGGTGTGTATACGGAATATTACTTAGCCATAAGAAGAATGAAATCTTGTCATTTGCAATGACATCGTTAGAGCTAGAGAGTAGCATGCTAACCAAAATAAGAGAAAAACAAATACCGTATGATTTCACTCACATGTGGAATTAAGAAAAAAGAAATCAGAGAATCATAGGGGAAAAATAGAGAGAGAGTCAATCCAAGAAACAGACTCTTAATTATAGAGATCAGATAGTTACTAGAGGGGAGGGAAGTGGGGTGATGGGTTAAATAGGTGATGGGAATTAAGGAGTGCACTTCTGATGAGCATTGGAGTGTTGTATATAAATGTTAAATCACTTAAATGTGCATCTGAAACCAATATTACACTGAATGTTGACTACATGGAATTTAAATATTTTAAGTGGAAATTAAATTATAACTAAAAAAAGAGAAAAAAGGAGGTAGGGCATATTAGTCAGGGATGGAAAAGAGAGGTATATGAATCAGGGAAGAGAAAAAGGATATAAGAAAGAGGGAGGGGAAAAGGCTTAAATTGGAGCATGGCAGAGCCCTCTAATGACAACTATGCCTTGAATTTGCTCATATTAGTCTAGAAAGGATAAAACTGACTGATGCTGAAAGGAACTGTATTGTAGAACATTTGACATTTATTTCATTCCTTCAATTTATATTATTTGCATGTCAACTATATGTCCAAAACCAAACTGAAAAAAAAAAAAAGTGAACATACAGGAGAGATACGCCTTGAAGCATGCAGCCATTTTTGATTCACTGGGTTGAGAAAGTTTGGAGTCAGGTTGGCTGAGTAGCTTCTTCCCAACAAGAAACTGTCTTCATGTTGAGTTTTTGCCTATGTTCTTCAGTTTCTGAGGTTTGGTGAAAATCAATGTGAAGGGAACTTATGACACTCAGCCTTTCAAGATATCCTAGAGACAATGACATATTCTATCAGAAGTATGTGTAATGGGCAGTCAGATTAACAGCAGTCCTTAAAACATTTTCTGTATGTTTTATTAAAGACCTTACGTTGGAATTAGAAGGCATTGATCCTCTCTGTAACCTCATCTCTGCAAGAAAGGATTTTAATTGCAATGTTAAGAGACAAAACTGGAATAGAAGAGGATGAGGGAAGCAGGTTTCACTATTCTTGCTCAATAATAATGAGTAATTATAATAATACATCATGGTATATAGCACCTTCTAAAGATAAATTGCTTTGCACCAGTAATCTCATATTCTCTTAGAAGTATTGTTGAGGTAAGAAATAGGTTAGAATATCCTAATTTAATAATTCAGAAATAGGGGTTCAAGAAATTAATTTGTTTATTTTTACATAGTAAGCATATCTATAATTAAAATTTTGCAAGAGTTACAATGGCAAAGTTTGTCTGTAATGAGAATATAATTTTCCTAATCTATTTCTTTCCCACAGGGATCCACTTATAAGTTTCCAAATATAAATAATAAATAATAAATAAATAAAATAATATTTCCAAATCAGAAAATGGCCCAAACTGACTATTCCTATTCTAAGTCATTCTCTCCATGACACAGGTGTTAGAAAATAAAGTTCAAAGAGAGTGAAGGACTGGGTTGAGGAATCCTGGGATATCAAATTATAGTGGCAAAATCTAAAAGGTTAAGTACAATGTCTGTTTCCAATTTGAGTGTTCTTAATGAAACTTTAGGACAGATACCCACATTTCGGGATAAGAATCAATATCTGGTGGTGGGTGTTAAGGAGGGCACTTATAGCACGGAGCACTGGGTGTTATATGTAAACAATGAATCTTGGAACACTATATCAAAAGCTAATTATGAATTGTATGGTGGCGAACAACACAGTAAAAAATAAATAAATAAAAGAACTAGTCAACAAGTGAAAAAAAAGAAAGAAATAATACCACCACCCAAAAAGAAACATTATAGAACTTTCATAGACACAAGATAGAAAAATGTGTCTATGAAAGTTCTATAAAGTTTCTTTTTTAGAGTAGAAAACCATCGGATTTTTGGAAACATATGTCAACTCCCAGTGGACTTGCCTATGCACATTTGAACCATCCTAATACTTACAAATTTTTAAAATGAGATTTTATATAATCACAGCTTGTTATTTGTGTTGCAAATATTTTCTTCATAGATAATGAAATATAAGATAAGTAAACCTTAAGATATGAAAGCAGGAAGTTGGAAAGGCAGAGAACCTGAAATAGAATGAGTTTTGTCAAGTAAGGAAAATAAAGGAAAAGTGGAGATTCAAATAATTTTCTCTACCTCAGAAGAATACTGGCTAATATATAATTACTAAAATAATTAAACAAATTAGGCTAAATTAAAATAATCTATAAGAATACAAAAATTGAGTAACAATATAAGCTGAATGAGTATGTTAATTTCCAAAAGAATAAATCAACCTTTAGCTGTTAAAAGAATCCCATTCTTTTGCATAAGAATTGTTAAAAATAAAATATTAGGCCTAATATTTATCTCTCTTACAGTGAGAGAGATGTTATTTCAAATTGCCCTAGTTGTTCCTTTTAAATGATATCATTAAGAGTTTGAGGTAAGAAGGGATAGAAAATGTAGGAGCAATCCATGCTTATCAATGCCTCAAAACCACAATTTTTTAACATCTAATTCATCATTCTGGGTTGATTTTAATAAAAATTTAAGGGGATAAAAATAAAGTTTCTGGCCTCCTCCCAAATTTGATTTGTGCCATTGTGTTTTTGAGCCATTTTGATGAGATTCAGTTGAGAAAATTAATTACATAGAGTCAAACCATTTTTTTCAACAAATAATAATGCCAATTTGGGCTTGATTGAATTAAATATGGAACAGTAAAAACATCATTGGTAGAGATTAAAATAACATTTGAAGTACAATCAAGACAATAATTGGACAGTTGATTTCTTTGAAGTGGTCAATTTGTTAAGTGTCTCAAAGAGGAACTGTTGTGGAAAAATCAGAAGAATAACTGAAAAGTCAGAGGAATAGCTGAAGATAAGCATTTACTTTGCCACAACTGACCTTTGCAAGAAAAGGACAACTGCATGTTTCCAAAGGCATGCATGCTTTGTGGAAAGCAGATAGGTTACTAGTGAAAACCCAACTTTATTCCCACTCCACCTCAACCCATCCACTGTTTAGAACCCTTATACTTCTCAAAAAATGAGCAAGTTCTCAAAATCCCACAGTCTGCTTTCCAAATCCCAAGAATACCCCACCTTTGCTTCCTGGCATGTAAATAACTTGTTATGTTTCCAATAAGCAAATCCAAAGGTAATGATAAAGTTTTGTATTCTTTTCTTCAAATCTCAAGAAGCAAATGCAATTTCTTTAAAAGGTGGATACACTTCCTGAGGACAAACACCTGCCCAGAGCTTTCTTCAGAGCTCCTGTAACATCTTTGTTCCTGAGGCTATAGATGAGTGGGTTGAGCAAGGGAGTGAGGATGGTATAGAAGGCAGACACAGCTTTGTCCTTCTCAGGGGTATGGTAAGAATGAGGCAGCACATAGGTGTACATGGCGGCACCATAGAAGAGGCTGACCACCACCATGTGTGAAGAGCAAGTGGCCACTGCCTTTCGCCTTCCCTCTGCTTCACTCATCCTATAAACAGTGATGAGAATCCTTGTATAAGAGGCTGAGATGACAGAGAAAGGGATGAGGAGCATCATGATGCAGCAGACATACATGGCTGTCTCATAGGTTGATGTGTCAGTACAGGAGAGCTTCAGAAGGGCAGGGACCTCACAGAAGAAGTGGTTGATTTCTCGAGAGGCACAGAAAGGGAACTGCATTGTCACTGGAGTGAGCAGGAAGCCATCTATGGACCCTCCCAGCCAGGCTGCCACCACAATCAACAAGCAGACCTTTCGGCTCATGAGGACAGGATAGCGCAAGGGGCTGCAGATGGCTACATAACGGTCATAAGACATTAGTCCTAGGAGGAAAAACTCAGCCCCTGCCAAGGTCAAGTAAAGGAAGTGCTGGGCAGTGCATCCTGCAAAGGATATGGCCCTCTGGCCCATCATCTGGTCAACCAGCATCTTTGGCACAATGGTAGAAATGTACAAGATATCCATGAGGGAGAGCTGGCTGAGCAAGTAGTACATGGGGGTGTGAAGGCGGGAGTCCATCTGGATGAGAATGATCATGATGGTGTTGCTGGCTATGGAGATGACAAAGACCAAAAGGATGAGGGCAAAGAGAAGCCAGGGAAAGCGGGTGTTGCTGAATAAGCCCAGGAGAACAAAGTCAGCATACATGGAATAATTGCCCCACTCCATAGCTCTGTAGGTTACACTAAAAAGACATGGGTATGAGGGGGGAAGTTGGGCACAGAAGATAAATAGTTGACTTGTTTAAAACATTCTCATGCAGCCATGGACAAAATCAAGACAAATCAGTCACATCTAACCATGTAATTTCCCTCTTTATTCAGTGTTTCCTGGGGCTATAGGTTGCCTTGAGAAATTAGTCTTTACATTTTGGTCCTAAGGAAGACCCACCTCATTCATGAATCTCAAAAATATCAACTTACTGGAAGAACATCCTTAGAAGAATTTTGTATGCCACACCATACAATCACTCACTGAAGGATGACATTCTTGTTTTGCTATTACTCTTAAACTCAGAGGTAATGGTGAAGCAACTTTATGTCATTTGCTCAAGAATATTTAATTATTCATTCACATTTTCTTTTGTTTATTTAAGAAAAAGTGCCTTTGTTTTTATTTATTTTTGCTAAAACAATCTTACAGTGTGGAAAATACACATAAAAGAGAAAAATTAAAGCTTGTCTGATTTAATAGGGATAGAGCAAGGGGTAAAGAAGAAACAAAGTCCCCACTTTATATTTCTCTCCCTACATTAGGATCTAATAAGTTTTGAAAACCATTGATAAAAAGACGACATTTTGCCTTTGAAACAGTTACCAATTTTATTTATACGGCTCTTTTTAAAAATTCTAATTCCAACATAATGAACATACAGTGTTATATTACTTTCAGGTGTACAATGTAGTAATTCAACAATTCCATCCATCACCTGGTACTTGTCACAAGTGCACTCCTTAATCCATCTCCTCTATTTAACCCATCCCTCACCAACCTCCCCTTTGGTAACTATCAGTTTGTTCTCTATAATTAATAATCTGTTTCTAGGTTTGTCTCCCCTTCTCCTTTCTTTTTTCCTTTGCTTTCTTTTTTATCTTTGCTCATTTTTTCTTTAAATTCTACATATGAGTGAAATGATACTGTATTAGTCTTTCTCTGAATGAGTTATTATACTCTGTATCCCCACCCATGTCATTGCAGTTGACAAGATTTCATTCTTTTTTAATGGCTGAATACTATTCCATTGTGTGTTCCTTCATTTATGTATAGATACTTGGACTGTTTCCATAATTTGGCTATTGTAAATGATGTTGCTATAAATACTATACTACTCTTGACACATTTATACATTGTTAATGTAGGGTGCTTAACTGATATGTAGTAGGGCTTGGATATTTACAAATAATAATTCTATGTTGAATTTTTAAAAAATGCTCTGAGAAACAATCTAAGAATTATTAGAAAAAAGATAATCAAGATGAAAATGTTTAGGGTCAATGATGTTCATTTTCCTTCTTTTAGCAGAAAACTACTGATTAATACCCCATAACTCATTAACAAGATTAGTGAGATGGTAGCAATAATTACTGAAAAAACTTTTTTAATAGAAAAAGGAAGGAAAAAAACATGTAACTGTTTTCAGTAATACTAGAGATCATTGTTTCTCAAAGAGGGACTTTTCTGTTCAAGCCTGAAGTTTAATTTGTGTGTATAGCTATTTCAGTTAAATAATAGTTTACTACAGTTATGAACAGGTAGGCTGTTTGGACAATTTCTGTTTGTGGCTACAGATCTTCCCTGTCCAGTATAGTAGTCACAAGCTGCATGAGACTTTTGAGGACCTGCAACATAGGTGTTCTGAATGGAGATGTTCTGAGAGCACAAATTACATTAAGAATTTAAGGCTCATATTTTAAAAAATGAGGTGCAATGTATCTCACTAATAATTTTTACTGGTTATGTACTGAAATGACAATACTTTGGATATATTCAGTTAAATAGCATAGACTAAAATTTAATTTCACTTGTTTCTTTTTACATTTTTGATGTACACATCAAAACACAAGCAGGGACCCTGGGATCATGACCTGAGCCAAAGACAGACACCTAATGACTGAGCCACCCAGGCACCCCATCTGGACTAAACTTCTTAATGAGGTCAACATTATATCCTTACAGATTTTTGCTTTTGTATACTTGAAATATTGCTAGCTTTACATCAAGGCTTTCAACAACTGTTTCCTAATGTGAGTCCTTGTTCTGTTTCTGTCTTTATTTTTGTTTCCACTGTATTAAAAACACTTGGGGGAAATTAAAAACAAATATTTGAAGGCAATCCAGAAGATGGAAAGAGAAGGAAATGCCCAGTCAGCCCTACCCATCAGAAGTTCAATAAGAGCAAGCTCCTTAGAAGGCTCTGCTCATTATTGTACTATAAATTCAGAGGTTGTTAGATGGCTAATAGAGACCAAAAACAGTGACTAGTATTGGTCCAAGGGGAATATTAAAGCCCAAGAGATATCAATGGGCCCCAAGATCTCCCTTTTAGGGCACATGTGTCCCCCGCCCTGACCATGAGTATTCCTGGTGCTGAAACCCACTAACAAGACCCTAGAGAACACCCAGCATTCCACACAGAGGGAAGGGGTGATTTCAGGAACTCTGTGACTGTTTAGATCTTAAAAGCATCTTACTCTCACCCTGTCAGTGTTGACTCATGACCTGAATTTTAAAAATTATAAAGCAATAAAACAACATTAAAGAATACTGGGAAAATAAGAAAATGGAAAAAAGTTAGCTGGGATACTCCATGTCCCTAGATAATAACTATGTATATGTTTATGCATTTTTTCATCTTATATACTTTCACTTATACTTTCATCTTATATACTTACTTATATATTTACACATAAAAGTGTAAATTTTCTATGTAAATGTGCAGTATTTACACAGAATATCATCATAATTGAATGGTGTAACATGCACTTACTTTTTCACTAATTGGTTGACATCCACATTACATCAAGTTTGCTTACAGTGTATAATATTATGGTTAATTTTATGGAAGACACCATGGAATATGGCTTATAAGGCTTTTGAAGTCCATCATCACATTGATACACAAAGTTGGTTACTAGTGGTGCTAAAAGAACAACAATAGATCACCCTTGAGACATAGTTCTTTAACATTTGTTTTAATGGGACTTTTTTGAATAGTAAGAAATAATAGTAAAAAATGAATATAATTTTGGAATTTCATTTTCATGGTTCTTGCCCTTTTCTATTTTGAGGATTTTTCACAAAGTAACATTTTTCTTTATAGGATAAGGACACTGTTTCATGTATAATAACTGCAATGATTTTGCCTAAAGTATTACCTGCAATTATTACTTTATTTTATTTTTAGGTCAACATGTTTAAACTATTATGTGGTTAAAACATTTATTTTGTACGTTTGAACTCTGAGATTGGTTTGGAAATTATTGCTCATACATGTTTGTGATTAATGTATAACTCTATTTTAATCCAGCTTTCATAATATTGAAATATGTCATAATTTAATAGATATAAATATATTTTGCCTTTTGTTGAAAACTTTGGGACTATGGCTTCTATTTATTCAAATAAATTCAAAGGAGAATAAAGGATAGGGATGACCTCACTGAGGTCCACTACTTCTTTCTGTTGATACAGACAGAACACATCAACATTAGTGAAATATAATTTCACACATTGCATATGGAAATGTTTGTATGAAAACTGGGTACTGAAAAACAGGGTCTTATGTTAGTCCTGAGCAAAACTGTAATAGCAGTGATAATCACATTTTTGAATCTTACACTGTGCTTTCCATACCTATTCTACACAAGAATAGCAGATCCAATAGAGGGTAGCTAGATTCTTTTTTCCTTTTTCTCATTTTTTAAATTTTGTTACTCTGCTGTGACATGCTGCTCTGTATCAAAGGGTGGCACAATGCTTACTCACCACCTAATTCAGTTGTTTGAGAGTGCTAAAAGGATAAGACAGACAGGACATAGGATAATTGGCATAAATTGGAAGTGACCTGGATAAACAGGGAGAAAAGATGACCCTTAGTATATATATATATATATATATACACACACACACACATACACACACACACACATACACACAAACATATATATGTATATGTCATATGTATGATATATATATATATAAATATATATATGTCATTAATCCTATGTTTAATCAATTCCATTATGTTTCATCCCCAGCAGTCTTTTCTTATAAAGCCTCACTTCTAATTTTGGAATAAAAGCTTTTTCTAAATAAGTGATGGAGATTAAGGGGTACACTTGTTATGATGAATATATATAAGTGTTGAATCACTAAATTGTACATCTGAAACTAATATTACACTAATATTAAGTAACTGGTATTTAAATAAAAACTAAAAAAATAATTAGAATAGTTTGGAAAATCTTTATTCAGATGGGTAAAAAATATATTGACAAAATCAGAGATCCAAATCTTCATTCTCAAAACAGACCAAAGGCTAAAGTAAGAATGTGGTGGACAGTTTCTTTGAACAGGATATGTAGGGTCTCCCTAGCTAAATCATCTTTAAGGAAATAGATTAATTACCTGAGGAGAAGAAATCCTATAAACAAATTAGATAAACTCCTGCCCCTAAAAACACTTTAAAATCATATAAATGAATATACTTTTTTAATAGCAAAATCTTTGTTGAATATTTACATTGAAATAAATCCATAAAGAAATTTTCTGGTCAGAAAAATCACCAACATTCTGATACATACAATAGAAAATTGAATTTATCATATCAATTAAGAAAATAAATGAAATCAGAGGTTATAAAAGTTACATAAATAACACTGATCCATACTATCAATAATTAGAATGCTGAGGATTAATATTCCTTAATATACATCTGGTTTGAACTAGTGCTCCAAAATCTAAGTCAGAATCAAATATTTTAAACATCTCACAATTGATTGACAAGAAATTCCTCAAAGTTACTTACCTGACACAGTAGCTTCCCCTAAATAAGATGGTCTACATTGAAGGTCAAATATCTACTGTCTAGAGAAAAATCTTACAGAACTGAAAAAAACAAATGGAATTCCTCATCATTTTTTTTCTGTTAATGTGGGTAACTAAGAGGTATGAATCAAATCTTTCAAACTGAGAATTTGGAAAGGAAAGGAAAGCAAATAGGACAGAAAAGTAGCAGAAACAATGACGTGAAGGCAGAGAGTAGCTATAGATTCAAAGAATGAAATAGTTCCGTGGCTTGAGCATGGAATTACATGTTGTTGACATAAAGATAAGGGTCAGTCTCTAACCAGTGTGAGAGGCTTTAAAACAGGAAAGAATACACAAATAAATTGAGGAGCTAGAGATGGATAAGCCTGAGTCCTTAAATACTTAATAAAGATGGGCAAGAAGAATTGGCACTAGCTGCATTATGTAGGCTCCTAAAAACAAAGAGATCATGGAGCTTAAATAAGAGATATTGAGCCATCAGTGTAGACCAATAATTTGATTTGGAAGAATAATTGACATCAGAGTAACAGTCCCTGTGGCACGTTGTCCCTAGCCTACAATTATACAGCTAATATAGATGTGATAATCTCATTCACCTTTTTAACAATTCTTGAAAATGTAATCTTTCAATTTATAAAGAATTACAATAATTAAACTGTCCCCATATAAATCAGATTGTGAGACACTACACTAAAATTAATTATTATGATGATTATTTCACTTTTTTCATGGAATTATTTTGGAAGTTTCTTTTCCTTTTAACATTTCCAGTCATTATGTTTCTCTCTCTTCAAGGGTTTAGGAAAAAGTATTGTAGTATACATTTTTGTACACACTTTTACTAAAGTATCCACTTAATGTGTAATGATTTTGCATTTTTTTAAACTTTTAATGAGTTGAAAAGAGTTGTATCAAAACTTTCACCATTTGAAAGTGTGAAATATATATTGTGAGAACACTGGGTATTATATGCAACTGATGAATCATTGGACACTATATCAAAACTAATGATGTAGTATTTGTTGGCTAACTGAACATAATAAAAATGAAAAAAAATACATTGAAACAATTAAAATGAATTAAAAAGTGAAATATTTGAGTTATCTGAAGAGCAATAAACAAATTTTTCATCTATTTCCAAATATTTTGACAAATGCTCACTCTAGAGGGAAAAACAATCCTAGGTCATAGGGCTTTGTGGTGCTGCTATCTACCTCTTGCCTCTTTTCATACAACTCACATTTCCTTCTCCCTGATGTGTGCATAAATGAGGGTTGACTTTCAAGTTTTCTGATCCTAAGGTTTATGTAACTTGGGGAATTTTTCTTAGAAAAAGTTTACAAAATCACTGTTACATAACTAGATACATATAAACATTTTCTTCAGATAAGAAAAACAATCCCTTCTGATTCCACATTTAAAATGCAGATAAATATCCAAAAGAAATCCAGAAAAACACTAACTTAATCTTGTTATCTTTTAACTTCTTAGCACACCACTCTCACTGCTTTTTCCAAAAATTTGAGCTTCATATTCTGTAATTGAACTTTATAAGACAAAGTCATTTTTTATAGAAAAAAAGAGAAAAATATATAATTCTTCTAGTATCTCCCTGATATGAGGACATGGAGAAGCAACATGGGGGGGTAGGGGGATAGGAGAAGAATAAATGAAACAAGATGGGATTGGGAGGGAGACAAACCATAAATGACTCTTAATCTCACAAAACAAACTGGGGGTTGCTGGGGGGAGGTGGGATTGGGAGAGGGGGAGCGGGCTATGGACATTGGGGAGGGGAGGCGAACCATAAGAGACTATGGACTCTGAAAAACAACCTGAGGGTTTTGAAGGGTCAGGGGTGGGAGGTTGGGGGAACAGGTGGTGGGTGATGGGGAGGGCACGTTTTGCATGGAGCACTGGGTGTTGTGCAAAAAGAATGAATACTGTTACGCTGAAAAAATTAATAAAAAGGGAAAAAATTTAAAAAAAAATAAAAATATATATAATTTTGATACTTTAGAAAAGTTGCTCTCAGTGTCTCCTCCTTTTAAATATTAAGGTTCAAGATTAGTAACTTTTATTAAATTACTTTTGTACATGACATGGTTTAGCCTGAGCTTCCCAGAAAAAAAGGTATTTTAGAAAATAAAGACTGAATTGCAATTATTTTCCTGGAAATGTGATCCAGGAAACCAAACAGAAGACCAGGAAGGAGTGTAGGTTAAATCAGGAAAAAAAAAAAAAGTGTCTTTGGCAAGATAATATGTTGTGATTGCAGCCACCAGGGCTGTATGGAAGTTCCTTACAAGGACACTGGAGAAATCTCGTCAGATGTATTTTAGTACTTTGCTTCAAAAGGAAGAAAGGGAATAGCATCCATTAGGTTCCATATGATGTTTCCCTTCAGGATATGCCCACAAAAACCGAGAAAATCTACCCTAGTAGCTCCTTCTTGATAAAGAGCAGGAAAGGACATCTGGTAAAGATGAGGCCCCATCTAGTGCATTTGCTTGAAGGTAGATGACTAAGAAGAAAACTGTTGCTGCAGCAATGATAAGAGAAGAAACAGGTTTGGTCTTTAGAAATTTCAGTGGTATGTGGTATGCAAGATGTGTTTCATATGCACACTGTAAAATTTTAGGGTATTTTAATTCCTCTTGTACAGAGACCTGTCTTAAATACTTTCAGAACTGATAACATTATGAGTTTTATCTTATGTACTTACATATCAGTATTTTGTGTCAGATAGATAAGTAGAAATACTTTTTCCCTTAAAAATGTATTGCTGATATATTGTTGTGTATATATGTATATATATATAGTCATATGTGTATATATATATAAAGTTATATCAGTATTTTTATTGTCACCCAATGAATTCATATCAATATATGATATCCAATCACTTCTCTAAATGAATTATAAAACTTATTTGTTATTTTCCCTAAAATGTCTTTTCCAATTATGACATGTTATAAATATATATTATTAGTATTTTTCTAATACCAAAATACTTTATATGGATACTTAGTAACTCATAATAATTACTTTTGATTAATAATCCATGAGTTTGTGCTTAAATGCTCTTTATGTTATTAAATAATTTAAAACATTTTCATTATGATAATTGTGTTGTGTAATTATCACAACCATCAATGTTAAGAACTTTTTTACCATCCAAAATAAAATTTCTTTTTTTTAAAAGATTTTATTTATTTATTTGACAGACAGAGATCACAAATAGGCAAAGAGACAGGCAGAGAGAGAGGAGGAAGCAGGGTCCCCGGCGCGCAGAGAGCCTAATGCGGGATTCTATCCCAGGACCCTGGGATCATGACCTGAGCCAAAGGCAGAGGCTTTAACCCACTGAGCCACCCAGGTGCCCTGAAAATAAAATTTCTATATCCATTAAACAGTAACTCATCATTCCCTTGCTCCAAGACTCTGTTAATGTCCAGTCTAGTTTCTGTGCCTGTAAATATGCCTATTCTAGGTACACATAAGAATTGAATCATGCCATATTTTTTATGCTTCCATTGCTTAGCATAATGTTTTCAATTTTCATCCATGTTGTGCCCTATATCAGAAATGTATTCATTTAAAGCTGAATAATGCCACATTGTTTTACGGGTCACATTAAAAAGAATCTATTCATCTGCTGATGGACATTTGGGTTATTTCCACCTTTTAGTTATTGTTAATAATGCTGCTCTGAACATTGGTTAAGAGTATCTGAGTCCTTCCTTTCATTTTTTAAAATGTATACCTAGAAATGGAATTGCTGGATCACCGATTAATTCTATGTTTAACTTTTCGAAGAACAGCCAAGATATTCCCAAAAGTGGCTGCAGCTCTATAAATCAAAACCACAATGAGATACCACCTCACACCAGTCAAAATAGATAAAATCAACAACTCAGAGAACAACAGATGTTGGAGAGAATGCAGAGAAAGGGGAACCCTCTTACACTTCTGGTGGGAATGCAAGCTGGTACAGCCACTCTGGAAAATATTATGGAGGTTCCTTAAAAAGTTAAAAATAGAATAATGCTACAACCCAGCAATTGCCCTATGTATTTACCCAAAGCATTCAAACATAGTGATTCAAAAGGGCACATTCATCCCAATGTTCATAGCAGCAATGTCCACGATAGCCAAAATATGGAAAGAGTGCAGATTTCCATCAAGGATGAATGGATTAAACAAGTAGTGATAGATATACACAATGGAATATTTCTCAGCAATCAAAAAAGGAAATCCTGTCATTTGCCACAATATGGGTGTAACTAGAAGGTATTATGCTATGTGAAATAAGTCAGTCAAGGAAAAACAAATGCCATATAATTTCACTCATATATGAATTTAAGAAACAGAACAAATGAACAGAAGGGAAAGGAAGGGAAAATAAAATAAGATGAAAATTGAGAGGGAGACAAACCATAAGAGATGCTGAACTCTAGGAAACATTCAGGATTGCTGGAGGGGAGGTGGGTGTGGGTAAGGGAAAATTGGGTGATGGACATTAAGACTTCCTTACACCACACACGAAAATAGACTCCAAATGGATGAAGGACCTCAATGTGAGAAAAGAATCAATCAAAATCTTTGAGGAGAATTCAGGCAGCAACCTCTTCGACCTCAGCCGCAGCAACATCTTCCTAGGAACAACAGCAAAGGCAAGGGAAGCAAGGGCAAAAATGAACTATTGGGACTTCATCAAGATCAAAAGCTTTTGCACAGCAAAGGAAACAGTTAACAAAACCAAAAGACAACTGACAGAATGGGAGAAGATATTTGCAAACGACATATCAGATAAAGGGCTAGTATCCAAAATCTATAAGGAACTTAGCAAACTCAACACCCAAAGAACAAACAATCCAATCAAGAAATGGGCAGAGGACATGAACAGACATTTCTGCAAAGAAGACATCCAGATGGCCGACAGACACATGAAAAAGTGCTCCACGTCACTCGGCATCAGGGAAATACAAATCAAAACCACAAGGAGATATCACCTCACACCAGTCAGAATGGCTAAAATTAACAAGTCAGGAAATGACAGATGCTGGAGAGGATGCGGAGAAAGGGGAACCCTCCTCCACTGTTGGTGGGAATGCAAGCTGGTGCAACCACTCTGGAAAACAGCATGGAGGTTCCTCAAAATGTTGAAAATAGAACTACCCTATGACCCAGCCATTGCACTACTGGGTATTTACCCTAAAGATACAAACATAGTGATCCGAAGGGGCACGTGTACCCGAATGTTTATAGCAGCAATGTCTACAATAGCCAAACTATGGAAAGAACCTAGATGTCCATCAACAGATGAATGGATCAAGAAGATGTGGTATATATACACAATGGAATACTATGCAGCCATCAAAAGAAATGAAATCATGCCATTTGCGATGACGTGGATGGAACTAGAGCGTATCATGCTTAGTGAAATAAGTCAATCGGAGAAAGACAACTATCATATGATCTCCCTGATATGAGGACATGGAGAAGCAACATGGGGTGTTAGGGGGATAGGAGAAGAATCAATGAAACAAGATGGGATTGGGAGGGAGACAAACCATAAATGACTCTTAATCTCACAAAACAAACTGGGGGTTGCTGGGGGGAGGTGGGATTGGGAGAGGGGGAGCGGGCTATGGACATTGGAGAGGGGAGGCGAACCATAAGAGACTATGGACTCTGAAAAACAACCTGAGGGTTTTGAAGGGTCAGAGGTGGGAGGTTGGGGCAACCTGAGGGTTTTGAAGGGTCAGGGGTGGGAGGTTGGGGGAACAGGTGGTGGGTAATGGGGAGGGCACGTTTTGCATGGAGCACTGGGTGTTGTGCAAAAAGAATGAATACTGTTACGCTGGAAAAATAAATAAAATAGAAAAAATAAAAAAATTAAAAAGTCAAAAAAAAAAAGAGGATACTTAATGTAATGAACACTGGGTGTTACAGTCAACAGATGAATCACTAAATTCTACCTCTGAAACTACAAAAAAAAAGTGGCTACAGCATTTTATATTCCCACTAGCAAAGCACAAGCTTTCCAGTTTTTCCACATTTTTGCCAACATTTATTCTCTATCTTTTTTTTATTCCAAATGAGTACAAACCAATATCTAATTGTGGTAACAATGTGCATTTTACTAAGGCTAGTAATGTTAAGCCTCTTTTTGTATGTTTATTGACCATTTGCATATATTCTTTGCAGGAATGTTTAAGCCTTTTGTTTTAATTGGGTTATTATATTTATTTATTTTGTAGTTGTTGTGGAGTATTAGGTGTTCCTTATATATTTTAGATTTTAATCCTTTATCAGATATATGATTTGCTTATATTTTCTCCCATTTTGTGAGTGTCCTTAAACAAACACAAAATTTTAAAATTTATTTAGCCCAACTTACCTATTTTTTTTCTTTTGTTTCTTGTGAGGTTGGTGTCATAGTCAAGAAAACATTACCAGAGGAGGAGTCAAGATGGCGGAGGAGTAGCAGGGTGAGATGACATCAGATAGCAGGAGATCAGCTAGACAGTTTGTCAAACCATTCTTAACACCTACAAATCCAATAGGAGATCAAAGAGAAGAAGAGCAGCAATTCTAGAAACAGAAAATTGATCACTTTCTGAAAGATAAGACCTGCGGAGATGTGAATCCAAAGCAATGGGAAGATAGACTGCAGGGGGAAGAGCCAGCTCTGTGCAAGCAGTGGAGCAATGGAGCACAAAATCTGAACTTTTAAAAGTATGCTCCTCTGTGGTCTCAGGTTCCACGGGGTCACTGAAGGATTGGGGTGTCTGAGTATCACAGAGCTTGCAGGTATTAGAGCAGGGAAGGTATGGAGATGGAGCAAAGGAGTGAGCTCTCAGCACGGGGTTACCGTAAAATGTGATCTGTGGCACAGTCAGACCACTGCTCTTTGAGCAGGGACCCCACAAGTGGCAGATACAGGGAGACCTCCCTGGAAGAGCAGGAGTGATCTGCTGGGTTTGGAGACTGCAGGAGGGGCTGTATGCTTGAGAGAGAGATGCTTGGTCACAGGCCGGGTGAGGTCGGTGGGCAGCAGAGGCCGGGGAGATGAGAGTGATTGAACGTTTTTCTCCCAGGGTACACTGCGGAGTGGAGTCTGAGTTTTCCATTCCTCCGGGCTGGAGACTGGGAGGCTGCCATTTTCATTCCCATCCTCCAGAACTCTACAGAAAGTGATCAGGGAACAAAAGCTCCTGAAAGTGAACCCGAGCAGATTATTTAGCCAGGCCCCTGGCAAGGGCAGTGTAATTCTTCCTCTAGCAAAGACACTTGAGAATCACTACAACAGGCCCTTCCCCAAGAAGATCAGCAAGAAATCCAGCCAAGGTCAAGCTCACTTATCGAGGAGAACAGCGGAATTCCAGAGGAGGAGAAAGCAAAGCATGGGAATTCATGGCGCTACATGATTCTTTCCATGATTCTATGATTCTTTAGTCTTGCAAAGTTAATTAATTAAAATTTTTTTCTTATTCTTTTTCTTAACGTTTACTCTTTCCTCTTTTAACATTTTAACTAGTTTATCGTAACAATACCCTTCATAAAAAAAAAATTGAACCTTCATTATTATAGTCATATTTTATCCTTCATTGTATCTAACTTTACTTTTTCTATACACATAGGGTTATTCTCTTCTAAAAAAAATTGGGATACAACTTCTTTTAATAGATCAAAATATACCCTAAATCTAATACAGGACTTTGTTCTAGTCTCCAGCCTAAGCAAATTCTATCCACTTTCTTTTTCTTTCTTTTCCCAAACAATTTATCTTATCAACTCCTTTTTTAGATTCTTTTTAAAATTTTCATCTTTACATTCATATTCCTTCCCTTCATGGTGTTTACACTTATTCGTGTATGTGTGTGTATATATATATATTTAAAGATTTCTATTCCTTAAAATTTTGGGAGGTAGTTTCTTTTAAGACACCAAATTGCTCCCAAAATTAAGTGGTTGGCTCTGTTCTATTCACCAGTCTGATATCTATATTATATTTTTAATTTTTAAAAAATTATTTTGTTTTGAAAATTTTACTTCCTTTCTTTGCCCCATGGTTTGGGGCCTTTTACGATTTGGTTAACTCACATTTCTCTTGGGTCTTTGCCACCTTTTAGTACTTTATTCTCTCCTTCATATATTCTTATCTGGATAAAATGACAAGGGGGAAAAACTCACCACAAAAAAAAGAAAAAAAAAAGAACAAGATGCAGTAACGAAGGCTAGGCACCTAATTAATACAGACATTGATAATATGTCAGATCTAGGGTTCAAAATGACGATTCTCAAGGTGCTAGCTGGGCTTGAAAAAGACATGGAAGATATTGGAGAAATGCTCTCTGGAGAAATAAAAGCCCTTTCTGTAAAAATAAAAGAACTAAAATCTAACCAAATTGAAATAAAAAAAAATCTATTCATGAGGTGTAATAAAAAATAGAGGCTCTTACTGCCAGGATAAATGAGTCAGCAGAGAGAATTAGTGATATAGAAGACCAAATGACAGAAAATAAAGAAGCTGAGCAAAAGAGAGACAAACAACTACTGGACCATGAGCGGAGAAATCAAGAGATAAATGATACTATAAAACAAACAAACAGTGCTCGCTTCGGCAGCACATATACTAAAACAAACAAACAAACAAACAAAAAAATTAGAATAATTGGGATTCCAGAAGAAGAAGAGAGAGGGGAGCAGAAGGTACATTGGAGCAAATTATTGTAGAGAATTTCACTAATATCACAAAGGGAACAAGCATCAAAATCCAGGAGGCACAGAGAATCCCCCTCAACATCAATAAGAAGAGGTCCACACCCATCATCTAATAGTAAAACTTACAAGTCTTAGTGACAAAGAGAAAATCCTGAAAACAGCCAAGGACAAGAAGTGTGTAACATACAATGGTAAAAATATTAGATTGGCATCAGACTTATCTACAGAGACCTGGCAGGCCAGAAAGAACTGACATGATATATTCACAGCACTAAACGAGAAAAACATGCAGCCAAGAATACTCTATCCAACTAGGCTATCATTGAAAATAGAAGGAGAGATAAAAAGCTTCCAGGACAAACAAAAACTGAAAGAATTTGCAAACACCAAACCAGCTCTACAGGAAATATTGAAAGGGGTCCTCTAAGCAAAGAGACACCCTAAAAGTAGTAGACCAGAAAGGAAAAGAGGCAATATACAGTAACAGTCAACTTATAGGCAATAAAAAGGCACTAAATTCATATCTCTCAATAGTTACCCTGAATGTAAATGGGCTAAATGCCCCAATCAAAAGACACAGGGTATCAGAATCGATAAAAAAAAAACCAAACCCATTAATATGCTGCCTACAAGAAACTCATTTTAGACCCAAGGACACCTCCAGATTTAAAATGAGAAGGTAGGAAACAATTTACCATGCTTATGGATATCAAAAAGAAAGCTGGAGTGTCAATTCTTATATCAGATCTATTAGATTTTAAGTCAAAGACTATAGTAAGAGATGAGGAAGGACATTATATCATACTCAAAGAGTCTGTCGAACAAGAAGATCTAACAATTTTAACTATCTATGCCCCTAACATGGGAGCAAGTAACTATATAAACCAATTAATAACAAAATCAGAGAAACATATCAACAATAATACAATAATAGTAGGGGACATTAACACTCCCCTCACTGAAATGGACAGATCATTCAAGTAAAAGATCAACAAGGGAATAAAGGCCAGATGGACATCACAGATATATTCAGAACATTCCATCCCCAAACAACATAGTATACATTCTTCTCTAGTGCACATGGAACATTCTCCAGAATAGATCACATCCTGGTTAGAAACCAGGTCTCAAGAGGCACCAAAAGATTGGGATTGTTCCCTGCGTATTTTCAGACCACAATGCACTGAAGCTAGAACTCAATCATAAGAGGAAATTTGGAATGAATCCAAATACATGCAGGCTAAAGAGCATCCTTCTAAAGAATGAATGGATCAACCAGGAAATTAAAGGAGAATTGAAAAAATTCATTGAAACAATTGATAATCAAAGCACAACGGTTCAAAATCTGTGGGACACAGCAAAAGCAGTCCTGAGAGGAAAATATGTAGCAATACAAGCCTTTCTCAAGAAACAAGAAAGGTCTCAAATATGCAACCCAACTCTATACCTAAAGGAGATGGAGAAAGAACAACAAAGAAAGCCTAAACCCAGCCAGAGAAGAGAAATAGTAAAGATCAGAGCAGAAATCCATGAAATAGAAAACAATAAATAAGTAAATAATTAAATAAATAAATAAAACAGTACAACAAATCAATGAAACTAGGAGCTGGTTCTTTGAAAGAATGAATAAGATTTATAAACCCCTGGCCAGAATTCTCAAAAAGAAAAGAAAAATGACCCAAATAAATAAAATCAGGAATGAAAGAAGAGAGACCACAAACAAAACCAAAGAAATGCAAACAATTGTAAGAACATATTATGAGCATCTATACACCAAGAAATTTGACAATCTGGAAGAAATGGATGCATTCCTAGGGACATATAAATTTCCAAATTTGAACCAGGAAGAAATAGAAAACCTGAACAGACCCATAACCAGTAAGGAGTTTGAAGCAGTCATCAAAAATCTCCCAATAAAAAAAAAAAACCCAAGTCCAGAGGGCTTCCCATGGGAATTCTACAAAATGTTTATTTGTTATTTTTAGAATTTTAATAATTTATTTGACAGCGATCACAAGTAGGGAGAGAGGCAGGCAGAGAGAAGAGAGAGAGGAGGAGGAAGCAGGTTCCCTGCTGAGCAGAGAGCTTGATGTGGGGCTCAATCCAGGACCCTGGGATCATGACCCGAGCAGAAGGCAGAGGCTTTAACCCACTGAGCCACCAAGGTGCCCCTCTACGAAACATTTAAAGAAGAATTAATCCCTATTCTCCTTAAACTGTTCCAAGGAATAGAAATGGAAGTAAATCTTCCAAACTCATTTTATGAGGCCAGCATCACTTTGATCCCAAAACCAGATAAGGATCCCATCAAAAAAGAGAATTATAGACCAATATCCTTGATGCACACAGATGCGAAAATTTTCACCAAAATACTAGCCAATGGGATTCAACAGTACATTAAAAGGATGATTCACCATGATCAAGTGGGATTTATTCCAGGGCTGCAAGGTTGGTTCAACATTTGCAAATAAATCAATGTGATACAATACATTAATAAAAGAAAGAACAAGAACCACATGATACTCTTTTTTTATTTTTTATTTTTTATTTTTTATTTTTTTATTTTTTTTTTAAAGATTTTATTTATTTATTTGACAGAGAGAGATCACAAGTAGACAGAGAGGCAGGCAGAGAGAGAGAGAGGGAAGCAGGCTCCCTGCTGAGCAGAGATCCCGATGCGGGGCTCGATCCCAGGAACCTGGGATCATGACCTGAGCCGAAGGCAGCGGCTTAACCCACTGAGCCACCCAGGCGCCCCGATACTCTTTTTTTAAATTTATTTTTATTTGTTTATTTATAGCATAACAGTGTTCATTGTTTTGGCATCACACCCAGTGCTCCATGCAGTACGTGCCCTCCCTATTACCCACCACCTGGTTCCTCAACCTCCCACCCCACCCCACCCCCCCACCACCCCTTCATAACCCTCTGGTTGTTTTTCAGAGTCCATAGTATCTCATGGTACTCTTAATATGAAAAAGCATTTGACAAAGTACAGCATTCTTTCTTGATCAAAACTCTTCAAATTGTAGGGATAGAGTGTACATACCTCAATATCATCAAAGCCATTTATGAAAATCCCATAGCAAATATCATTCTCAATGGATAAAAACTGAGAGCTTCTCCACTAAGGTCAGGAACACAGCAGGAATGTACATTATCACCACTGCTATTCAACATAGTACTAGAAGTCCTCCAGCAATCAAACAACAAAAAGAAATTGAAGGCATCCGACTTGGCAAAGAAGAAGTCAAACTATCACTCTTTGCAGATGATATGATACTTTATGTGGAAAACCCAAAAGACTCCACTCCAAATCTGCTAGAACTTGTACAGGAATTCAGTAAAGTGTGAGGATATGAAATCAATGCACAGAAATCAGTTGCATTTCTCTACACCAACAACAAGACAGAAGAAAGAGAAATTAAGGAGTCAATCCCATTTATAATTGCACCCAAAACCATAAGATATCTAGGAATAAACCTAACCAAAGAGGCTAAGAATCTGTACTCAGAAAACTATAAAGTACTCATGAAAGAAATTGAGGAAGACACAAAGAAATGGAAAAATGTTCCCTGCTCCTGGATTGGAAGAATACATATTGTGAAAATGTCTATGTTACCTAAAGCAATCTACACATTCAATGCAATCCCTATCAAAATCTCATCCATTCTTTTCAAATAAATGGAATGAATAATCCTAAAATTTATATGGAACCAGAAAAGACCTCGAATAGCCAAAGGAATATTGAAAAAGGAAGTCAAAGTTGTGGCATCATAATTCTGAACTTCAAGCTCTATTTCAAAGCTGTCATCATCAAGACAGTATGGTACTGGCACAAAAACAGACACATAGCTCAATGGAACACAATAGAAATCCAGGAAAGAGACCCTCAAATCTTTGGTCAACTAATCTTCAACAAAGCAGGAAAGAATGTTCAATGGAAAAAAAGACAGTCTTTTCAATAAATGTAGTTGGGAATATTGGACAGCCACATGCAGACAAATGAAACTGTATCATTTCCTTGCACTACACACAAGGACAGACTCAAAATGGATGAAGGACCTCAATGTGAGAAAGGAATCCATCAAAATCCTTGAGAAGAACACAAATGGCAACCTGTTGGACCTCAGTCACAGAATTTCTTCCTAGGAACATTGCCAAAGGCAAGGGAAGCAAGGGCAAAATGAGCTATTGGGACTTCATCAAGATCAAAAGCTTTTGCACAGCAAAAGAAACAGTTCACAAAACTAAGACATCTGACAGAATGGGAGAAAATATTTGCAAATGACATATCAGATAAAGGGCTAGTATCCAAAATCTGTAAAGAACGTATGAAACTCAACACCCAAAGAACAAATAATCCAACCAAGAAATGGGCAGAGAATATGAACAGATGCTTCTGCAAAGAAGACATCCAGATGGTCAACAGACACATGAAAAAGTGCTCCACATCACTCAGCATCAGGGAAATGCAAATCAAAACCACAATGAGATACCACCTCACACCAATCAGAATGGCTACAATTAACAAGTCAGGGAATGACAGATGCTGTCAAGGCTGGGGAGAAAGGGGAACCCTCCTACACTGTTGGTGGGAATGCAAGCTGGTGCAACCACTCTAGAAAACAGCATGGAGGTTCCTCAAAAAGTTGAAAATAGAGCTACCCTATGGCCCAGCACTCCCATTACTGGGTATTTACCCTAAAGATACAAACATAGTGGTCTGAAGGGGCACATGTACCCGAATGTTTATAGCATCAGTGTCCACAATAGCCAAACTATGGAAAGAACTTACTTGTCCATCAACAGATGAATGGATAAAGAATATGCAGTATATATATACAATGGAACACAATGTAGCCATCAAAAATGAAATCTGGCTCTTTGCTAGAATGTGGATGGAACTAGAGGGTATTATGCTTAGAAAAATAAGTCAATCAGAGAAAGACAATTATTATATGATCTCCCTGATATGAGGAAGTGGAGAGGCAACCTGGGGGGTTTAGGGGGTAGGAAAGGAATAAATGAAACAACAGGGGATCAGGTGAGAGCAAACCATAAAAGACTCTTAATCTCACAATACAAACTGAGGGTGGCGGGGGGAGGGGCGTAGGGAGAGGGTGGTTGGGTTATGGACATTGGGGAATATATGTGCTATGGTAAGTGCTATGAAGTGTAAACCTTGCAATTCACAGACATGTATCCCTGGGGCTAATAATTCATTATATGTTAATAAAAAAATTAAAATGGGAAGGAAAACGAAAACATTGCTAAAACCAATATATTAAAGATTTCCTCCAGTATTGTATGAGTTTTAATGTTTCAGCTCTTACATTCAGACCTTTGATTCACTTTGAGTTAAAATGAAAAGTGTATGTTCTTCAACTTTGATTTTAATTTTCAAGATTATTTAGTCTGTTTGGGTTCCCATGAGATTACAAATGAATTTTAAAGTACTTGGAATATCAGTGCTAGAAGAGTCTATGAGTCATTATTCCAGTTATCATATATGCAAAATACAAATGGAGTTAGTTTATGGTAAAAATGCCTTCCTTTTGAAAATTTGCAAAGGAAGAAAGTCATATGTTAAACAAATGGCACTTGAACACATTTCCAGGGTTCCTGATAGTGGTCTGTAAGTGATAACTACAGATAATTTTCCAGAACTGGTTAAAGACAGCAATATGAAAGACCTACTAACTCCTTGGCAGAAAAACAAAACAAAACAAAACAAAAAACAAAACAAAACAAAAAACCAGAAGTAGATCTCACAGTGAAATTGCAGAAGAGTAAAGATAAACAAAAAATTACAAAATGAGCTACAGAGAAAGAGGTTACTTGAAGTAATGGCAGCTAAATTAACAGCTGGCTTCTCAACAGCAAACAAGGACATTGAAAGTAGAGAAAAGCTACTTTTAGTATGAAGTCCTGATATTTGTGGTGTTGTATATGACAGTGCTTAGTGTAAGCAGTGGTGTACTATTCTTACTGTTTATGGAAGCATAACAATATATTGAGGACTAGAATACAAAAACATTGTTAATTTTCCTTGAGATACTTAAACATAATATGAATTGAATTAAAAATAAAATTGGTTAATTGAGACATTGATTAGATATAGATAAAGAGATTGATAGAGTTAGATACATAGAAGTAGAGGAAGAAATAAAGACAGAAATAAAAGTATAGATTAATTTCAGTCTCAATAAATATTAAATATATTTTTAAGTTGAAAAACTATTCTTTTAAAAATTAAAGGATCAACAACAGCCAAGACAATGTTAAATAAGAACTCTGTCTTACCAGACATTGTCATACCAGAAATCCAGATTTATTTTAAAACTATATGATCAAAACAGTGTGAAATGGATATGTTGTGAGACAAATAGATCACAGAGAAAGAAGAAACAATTCAGAAACAGGTCCAGGGAGGCCTGACTGACTCAGTGTTTAGGCATCTGCCTTCAACTCATGTCATGATTCCAGCATCATGGGATCGAGCCCAATATTGAGCCCCATATCAGGTTCCCTCTTCAGCAGGGAATCTGCTTCTTCCTCTCCATCTCCCCCATGCTTTGCTCCCTCTCTCTCTCTCTGTCATAAATAATTAAAATCTTAAAAAAAAAGAAATGGATCCATACATATGTGGCCATTTTGTGAGGCATTAATTTATATGATAAATATTTACTGAATTTCTACTGTGCACAGTAATTTCTGGAGGTTATTGAGATATATTAGTGTGCAAAAGAGGCAAAGGACTCTGTTCCAGAAAGGCAAACATTAGAATTGACTAGCATAGCAAAGTTGACCAGATAATCCTGTAAACACAGTCAAATTTTAAAGAAAAAGAGGAAAAGAGAGTAGAGTAAAGATAGGAATTGATTTGGATGAGGTAGTGTTTGTTACTTTTTGCAGTATCATTAATATCACAGATCATTTGGGAAGGATAATGTGAGCAAATTCTTAAAGAGATAAAGAAGTTAGCATGAAGATAGCTGGGAAAAGGGAATCCCAAGAAGGAAAAAAAAAATCCAGTGTAGTTGTTGTTAGGTGTGTAAGTTTTAAAACTTCCAGTTCCTTTACCAGGAAAAAACAGGTTTATTTGTGAATAACAGAGAATTGCTATTTGGGATGTGTGAGCCAAGAGAAAACCATGGCATGAGTAGAGAACAAGAGAGAAAAGCTAACTTTTATAGGAAAATGAAGAGTTGGCAGAAGCTTTTATAAACAAAAAGCCATGGTGCCTGGGTGGCTCAGTCAGTTAAGCATCTACCTTTGTCTCAGTTCATGATCTCAGGGTCCTGAGATCAGCCCTGCATTGGGCCCTGTGCTCCATAGGGAACCTTCTTCACCTTCTCTTTCTGCCTGCAACTACCCCTGCTGTTTTTTTTTTTTTCTCTCTCTCAAATAGATAAATAAAATCTTTTTAAAAAGTCTGGTGGTGGGTATTATGGAGGGCATGTATTGCATGGAACACTGGGTGTGGTACATAAACAATGAATTCTGGTACACTGAAATGAAATTTAAAAAAATGAATATATACGTAAAAAAAAGTCTATTGGAATAAACTAGAAATGTGAAGTATAGTGGGTTTTCATTGACTGAGTTGTAAATGTTTTTCATGGGCTGGGCTGTTGCAAGGGGACAAGAAAAGTTTTCCACCTTGTGCTAGAGTACTAAAGTAGTATTTACTTGCAAGTTGGGTCTGCAATTGAAAACAAATTGTAGAGCATAAGAGGTCCTGCTTTTGTCTTCTCAGCCCATTTTAATTTTAATTTTTAATCCATTTTAATTTTAAAAAAATTTATGGAAGTGAATTTATCAGTGTTATGTTATATATAATGGTGTACAATATAATGCTTCAACAAATCTATATATTTCTCAGTGTTTATTGAATAAAGGTACTCTTAATCCACTTTATTTTTTTTTTACCTGGTCTTCCACCTGTATTCCACCAGCAACCACCAGTTTGTTTTCTGTATTTAAGATTCTTTCCTTTTTTTTAAAATTGTTGTTCATGACTCTTCTTTCCTTTGATTATTTGTTTGTTTCTGAATACCACATAAGTGAAATCATATAGTATTTGTCTTTTTTGGACATTTAAATTAGCATTATCCTCTCTCTCTCTCTCTCTCTCTCTCTCTCTATATATATATATATATATATATATATATATAGTAAATGCAAGTTTACATTCATTTATGGCTGAATAATATTCCATACTATATATGTACCACATCTTCTTTTCCACTTATCTATGGATGGACACTTGGATTGTTCCTTATTTGGATGTTGTAAATAATGCTTCAGTGAACGGGGTGGATATATATTTTTGAATTACTGTTTTTATTTTCTTTTGGTTAATACCCTGTAGTGTAACAACTAGATCATATAGTGACTGTATTTTTAATTTTTTAAGGTTATCCAGGCTGTGAATAACGTGTGTCCACAGTCGCTGCACAAATTTGCATTCCCACCAGCAGTGCACAAGGGTTTCTTTTTCATCACATGTTCACCAAGAGTTGTTATTTCCTTTGTGTTTTTTATTTAGCCATAGTGACAAGTGTAAAGTGATATCTCACTATGGTCTTAACTTACATTTCTCTGATTCTAAGTGATGTGAAGTATCTTTCAATGTGTTTATAAAACATCTGTATGTTCTCTGTCAATTTTTAAATCAGATTATTTGTGTGTTTGATATTGCCTTGTATAAGTTCTCTATATATTTTGATACGTTTTCTTCTAGGAATTTGTTTCAGATATTGCACTTAGGTCTTTAATCTAATGTAAGTTTATTTTTATGTGTGGCTTAAGTAAGTGGCCTAGTTTCATTCTTTTGCATGTAGTTATTCAGTTTTCCCATCATTATTTGTTGAAGAGATTGTCTTTTCTTCCACTGTAAACTTTTGGTTCTTTTGTCATAGATTAATTGACCATAAAAGTGTGGATTTAATTCTGGACCACGAATTCTTTTCCATTGATCTATGTGTTTCTTTTTTACTTTGTACCATACTGTTTTATTACAGCTTTGTAGTCTATCTTGAAATCTAAGGTTGTAACACCTTCAGATTTGTTCTTCCTCTTCAAGATCACCTTGGCTCTTCAGGGCATTTTGTAGTTCCAATAAAATTCTAAGACTATTTGTTCTAGTTATGTGGAAAATATTGGAATTTTGAGAGGGATTTTATTAAATATGTAGACTGCTTGGAAAGTAAAGGCATCTTAACAATGTTAGTTCTTCCGATCTATAAGCATAAAATATCTTTCCATTTGTTTATGTCTTCTTCAATTATTTCATCAATGTTTTATAGTTTTTGGAGTGTAGATCTTTTAGCTTTTTTTTAAGTTTATTCTTAGGTAATTTATTATTATTATTATTTGGTACAACTGTAAAAGTGATTTTCTTAACTCTTTTTTTGCTACTTTATTATTAGTGTATAGAAATGCAATAGATTTCTATATATTAGTTTGTATCGTCTGACTTTACCAAATTCATTTATCAAGCTTGGTAATGTTTGATGGAGTATTTAGGGTTTTCTAAAGTTAATATAATGTGTAAAACATGTGACTGTTTTACTTCTTGCTTATGAATTTGGATGCCTTTTATATCTTTTTCTTCTTTGACTGGTGTGGCCAGGACTTCCAAAACTATGTTGAATAAAAGTGGTGAGTGGACATTCTCATTAGCATTTTTCTTCCATTGCCATTCTTTGGAACACTTTGAGAAGAGTGGGTATTAATTTTTCTTTAAATGTTTGGTATAATTCCCCTGGGAAGCCATCTGACCCAGAAATTATTTTTGTTGAGAGATTGATCAGTGACTCAATTTCTTTGCTCTTTATGGGTGTGTTCAAATTTTCTATATCTTCCTGTTTGGTTTTGTTACTTTGTATGTTTCTAGGAATTTTTCCATTTCTTTGACACTGTGCTGTTGGTTGGCATATAATTTTTCATAGTATTGTTATAATTATTTTTATTCTGTGGTGTCGGTTGTGATATTTCCTCTTTAATTCAATGGTTGTTTTTTTTTGTGTGTTTTGTTTTGTTTTGTTTTTTTGTTTTTGTTTTTCATATCCAGGTCCTTACTCCTTTCTTTTTGATACATCTGGATAGGGGGTTATCAATTTTATTAATTCCATGGAAGAATCAGCTCTTAGTTTTATTAATTTGTTCTATTGTTTCATTTCTATATCATTCATTTCTTCTCTAACCTTTATTATTTCCATTCTCCTGTGACTTTAGGCTTTATGGTATGTTTCTTTTCTAGACCTTTTAGGTGTAAATTTAGTTTATATATTTGAGACTTTCCTTGCCTCTTGAGATAAGCTTTATTTTTATTGTATTTTATTTATTTTATTCCAAGATAAATTCCAAGATTCCAGCAGTATTCCAAGATTCATTGTTTATGCACCACACTCGTTGCTCCATGCAATACATTCCATCTTTAATACCTGACACCAGGTTCATCTAAATCCCCATCCCGTCCCCTCCAAAACCCTCAGTTTGTTACTCAGATTCCACAGTCTCTCATGGTTCATCTCTCCCTATGATTTCCCCCAATTCCCTTTTCCTTTCCTTCTCCTAATGTCCTCTATGCTATTCCCCATGCTCCACAAGTAAGTGAAACCGTATGATAACTGGCTTTCTCTGCTTGACTTCTTTCACTCAGCATAATCCCCTCCAGTCCAGTCCATGCTAATACAAAAGTTGGATATTCACCTTTTCAGATGGAAGCATAATATTCCATTGTTTATATGGACCATATCTTCTTTATCCATTTGGCTGTTGAAGGGTATCTTGGCTCCCTCCATCGGTACCCCAATGTTCATAGCAGCAATGGCCACAGTTGCCAAACTGCGGAAAGAGATAAGCCTTATTGCAATATACTTCCAAAGGACTGCCTTTGTACATCTGAAATTCTGTCGTGTTTTCATTTTCATTTGCTTCCATGTATCCTTTTTAATTTTATTTTTATTTCTTTTTCATTTTTTTAATTTATCTTCAGTGTAACAGTATTCACTGCTTTTGCACCACACACAGTGCTCCATGCAATATGTGCCCTCCCCAATACCCACCAACTGGTCCCCCATCCTCCCACCCCCCACCCCTTCAAAACACTCAGGTTGTTTTTCAGTTTCCATAGTCTCTCATGGTTCACCTCCCCTTCAAATTTCCCTCAATTCCCTTCTCCTATCCTTCTCCCTATGTCCTCCATGCTATTTGTTATGCTCCACAAATAAGTGAAGCCATATGATAATTGGCCTCTCTGCTTCACTTATTTCACTCAGCATAATCTCTTCCAGTCATGTTCACGTTGCTACAAAAGTTGGGTATTCATCCTTCTAGTGGAGGCATAGTACTCCATAGTGTATATGGAACACATCTTCCTTATCTATTCATCCCTTGAAGGGCATCTATGTTCTTCCACAGTTTGGTGACCGTGTCCATTGATGCTATGAACATTGGGGTACAGGTGGCTCTTCTTTTCACTACATCTGTATCTTTGGGTTAAATACCCAGTAGTGCAATTGCAAAGTCATAGGGAAGCTCTATTCTTAATTTCTTGAGGAATCTCCACACTGTTCTCCAAAGTGACTGCACCAACTTGCATTCCCACCAACAGTGGAAGAGGGTTCCCCTTTCTCCACAACCTCTTCAACACACGTTGTTTCCTGTCTTGCTAATTTTGGCCATTCTAACTGGTGTCAGGTGGTATCTCAAGGTGGTTTTAATTTGAATCGCCCTGATGGCTAGTGATGATGAACATTTTTTCATGTGTCTGATAGCCATTTATATGTCTTCATTGGAGAAGTGTCTGTTCATATCTTCTGCCCATTTTTGATATGATTATCTGTTTTGTGTGTGTTGAGTTTGAGGAGATCTTTCTAGATCCTGGATATCAACCTTTTGTCTGTACTGTCATTTGCAAATATCTTCTCCCATTCCGTGGGTTGCCTTTTTGTTTTGTTGACTGTTTCCTTTGCTGTGCAGAAGCTTTTGATCTTGACAAAGTCCCAAAAGTTCATGCTCACTTTTGTTTCCTTTGCCTTTGGAGACATATCTTGAAAGAAGTTGCTGAGGCAGATATCGAAGAGGTTACTGCCTATGTTCTCCTCTAGGATTCTGATGGATTCCTGTCTCATGTTGAGGTCTTTTATCCATTTAGAATTTATCTTTGTGTACCGTGTAAGAGAATGTTTGAGCTCCATTCTTCTACATATAGCTTTCCCAGCACCATGTATTGAAGAGACTGTATATTTTTTCCTGCTTTGTCAAAGATTATTTGACCGTAGAGTTGACGGTCCATATCTGGGCTGTCTACTCTATTCCGCTGGTGTATGTGTCAGTTTTTATGACAATACCATGCTGTCTTGGTGATCACAGCTTTTTAGTAAAACTTGAAATCAGGTAATGTGATGCTGTCAGTTTTATTTTTGTTTTTCAACATTTCCTTAGCAATTTGGGGTCTATTCTGATTCCATACAAATTTTAGAATTATTTGCTCCAGCTCTTTGTAAAATACCCTATGACCCTACAATTGCACTACTGGGTGTTTACCCCCAAAGACACAGATGTAGTGAAAAGAAGGGCCATCTGTTCCCCAATGATTATAGCAGCAATGTCTACAGTATACAAACTGTGGAAAGAACCAAGATGCCTTTCAGCGAATGAATGGATAAGGAAGATGTGGTCCATATACATGATGGAATATTATGCCTCCATCAGAAAGGATGAATACCCAACTTTTGGAGCAACATGGACGGGACTGGAAGAGATTATGCTCAGTGAAATAAGTCAAGCAGAGAGAGTCAAGTATCATATGGTTTCACTTATTTGTGGAGCATAACAAATAACATAGAAGACATAGGGATATGAAGAGGAGATGGGAGTTAGGGAAATTGGAAGAGGAACTGATCCATGAGAGACTATGGACCCTGAAAAACAATCTGAGGGTTGGGAAAGGGTGGGGTGTGGGAGGTTGGGGGAGCCAGGTGGTAGGTACTAAAGAGGGCACATATTGCATGGAGCACTGGGTGTGGTGCAAAAACAATGAATTCTGTTATGCTGAAAAGAAATTTTTAAAAAAGAACCCCAAGTATAAGATTTATATACTATCAGGACAAACAGAAATACACAGAAGCACTGGTGGAAGAGAAAAATGGAGAGTGGTTATAAATTCTCAGTGTGGACAACGAAGGTTATTTTGATTCTTCCTAGACATATCTTGATATCTTTGTTAAAGGACTCAAATTTCCTAAGATAAAGGGGGATTAAAAATTGGTTTACCTATAGGGGTAGCCTTGATTGGGGAAAGGGGATTACCTTGAAGTTTAACTCTATATGAATATTAAAAAAATACGAATAAAAAAGAATAAACTAAACTAAAATTAAAAAAATAAAAATAGAAAAGCAAATGAAACACATGGGTGCATGTATCCAGAAGTTCAGGTTAGAAGGTTATTATGGAATTTGATGTACTGGACATCTCACTGTGATGGCAAATAGGTTAAAAAATTATCTATATATAATAAAAAAATGAACCATAATAGTGGGAATGAATTAAAAATAAAGTATCTATGAAGTAGTGGTGGTTGTTCTTTTGTTGTCTTTTTTTTCCCACCTGTTTGGTTTTCTGGGGGAAGGGCCTGCCACCTGTGTTTTCATGCAATGTTCCCTGAGTTATCTCCTCCCACCCCCCTCAAGCAGGTGGGCTCTGAGGAAACCGGTTTTACAGGCTTTTGTTCTCTGGAGGTTTTTATGTTTGTTTGTTCTTTTTTTTTTTTTGTCTTTTTTTTTCTCTAGCCTTGACAGCTTTTGATGGTTTTTGGAGGTTTAGAGGAATGCAAATTGCACCCCTACCTCCCTCTCAGAGAGAAGTCTCAGTATGTTCCCCTCTGGGTCTCCAGAGCACATAAGTTCCCCCTTGGCCACTGGCAGAGCACGTTCTGAGTCACGGTCCCTGGGGACATAGGAACTCCTGCTTGTACCCAAAACCATGACAGCGGTAGCTCTCTGGGCAGCTCTGGACCGACAGAGAGGTTCCAAGCAGTGATTGCACACTGAGATTTTCCCACTGGCCTAGGCTGGGAGTGTCTGGTCTTTCTGGGTCTGAGCACACTGGGCTGGCGTCTGCATGCACCTCTCTCAGGGGAGGGTGTGGGCACACATGTCTCAGGCTCTGATAGAACAGCATGGCACTTGCATGGAGAGTGCAAAAAGGCTGTGCTTCTGCAGGCTGGTGAGGTTCCTAGCCCCTCATGGGTCCGCATGTGCTCTCAGGCTTGCTGGCAGCTCAGGGACCAAGACCTGGTTTTTCCGCTGCACTCTGGCTCAGCACCAGGCATGGCTGTCCTGGGTCTGGAGACTTAAGCCCCTGTCCCTAACCATCCCAATTCCCACAATTTCCCCTGCAATCCTTTTTTTTTTTTTTTTTTTTTTTGAGTGCTTTCAACCAGACTCCAAGTTAATTCTGGTCCCAAGATACAGTGCACTCTCATATTGGTGTATTATTTTTCAATGGGTCACCTCTAGTGGTTCCCTCCCCCTTTTGTTTATCTTCCCATATCAGTCTGATGTGCCCACTCCACTTTACCTGCCCACAGGCATCTTCTGCCCCCATAGAGATTCAGACGTGTATAATTCTGATCTCAGGCTGATTTCATGGGTGATCAGAATTCTTTAGTAGGTAATCAGTTCACTTTAGGGTACAGGTTGAAATGGCCCCTTCTCCTACTTCACCGCCATCTTCCCCATTCATTCTTTAATAGGATGTTATTTAACATTGATGTATTTGTGGTCCTTCCAAATTTTTTCTTGTGTTTGACTTCAAGTTTTTAGTGTTGTGGTCTGGAAATATGCATGGTATGATCTAGTTATTTTAGTACTTGTTGAGGTATAATTTGTCACCTAGTATGTTATCTATTCTAGATACTGTTCCATATGCACTCATAAAGAATATATTTTTTTCTGCTTTAGGTTGGAATGTTCTGAATATATCTCTTCATAATATATCTCAGTCCATCTGGACCAGTGCCATTATTTCTTTATTGATTTTCTGCTTATATGATATGTCCATTGATGGTATGTGGGTATTAAAGTCCCCTACTATTTTGGTATTGTTATCACTGAGTTACATTATGTTTGTTATTGATTTATATATTTGAGTTCTCCTAAGTTGGGGGCATAAATATTTACAATTGTTAGATCTTCTTGATGGATAGACTCCTTAATTCTGATGCAATGCCCTTTTTCATCTCTTGTTACAGTCCTTGATTTAAAATCTAGTTTGTCTGATATACATATGTATATCTACCCCAATTTTATTTTAACATCCATGAACATGACAGATGGTTCTCCATTCCCTCACTTTCAATCTGCAAGTGAATTTAGGTCTAAAATATTTTATGCAGCCTATGGATAGATCTTTCCTTTTTTCCATTCTGATACCCTGTTTTGTTTTGTTTTTTAATTGGGGCATTTTATCCATTTATATTCATTTTTTCCATTTATTTATCCATTTATATTCAGAAGTGATTATTGAAAGGTATGAATTTAGTACCATTTCATTATCTGTAGAGTTGGTGTTTCTGCTGATGCTCTCTGGTCCTTTCTGATCTTTGTTGCTCTTGGTCATTTTTTCTCCAAGAAGTCCCCCTTAAAATTTATCTCTGGGCTGGCTTGAACTCTTTTAGTTTCCTTTAGTAGTCACGAACTCTTTTAGTTTCTGTTTATCTGGGAAATTCTTTATCTTACCTTCTATTCTAAATGGTATCCTTACTCAATAGAGTGTTCTTGGCTTTGGCTGTGGATTTTTCCCATTCATCATTCTGAAAGTATCCTGTCGCCCCTTCTGACTTACCAATATTCTGTTGAGATACCTCCAGCTAGTCTTATGGGTTTTTTTCCATGAACGTTAAGATATCCTTTATTTTAGTATTTTTAAGATTTTTTTTCTTTATCACTATATATTGCACATTTAATTATAAAATGTTTTGGTGTTACATGCTTTTTGATTTTGATGGAAGTTCTCTGTGACTCATGGATCTGGATTTTTTTTTTCATTTTCCAAATTAGGGTCATTTTAGCTATTAATTATTTTTAAAAATTATGCAGCTTTTCTCTTATCTTTCTGGGATATCTATGTTATGATATTTTTAAGTTTGATGAAAATATTGAATTTCCTAAGTCTATTTTCCTGTTTCATGGTTCTTTCTCTTTTGTTCCTCTTCTTTGCTTCTATTACTTTGTCTTTCAGATCATTCATTCTTCTGCTTCTTCCAGCAGAAGAATTACATCACATGTGTTTCTGCTCTTGTTTCCTCTGCTGTTTATCTTTGAATCTTCTTTTAAAAAATTTATCTTTGTGGTAATGGTAAGACTGATGGCTTCCATTCTTTCCATACTTTTCTCAAGCCCAGTAAATACCCTTATCGTTGTTGTTCTATATTTTCCATCAGGCATGTTAACCAAATCTGTTTTTGCTTAGATCTCTGGCAGTGGTCTTATCTTTCATCTGGGATAAATACTGTCTTCTCATTTTGTCTATTCTCTGCCTTCTTCTTCTGCCTGATAGAAAATCCAGTTATGTTTTTTGCTCATGAAAGTAGTCACTTTATGAAGAAGACATCATGTCATGCCCAGGGCCCAGAGCTTAAGAGAGTGCTTCCATTGTGTTGTATGTGCTCTGTTGTTGTGTTCTGCCTACACTATTCTCAAGTCAGTCATACTCAAAGGTTCCCCTTACATGAAGTGGTCAGTGTTTTATCTCTGGCTTGAATGTGACAACTTTTGCCCAGGGTGTTCTTTTGTATTCTTGTGAAATGTGTCGTGTCACCACCTCCACCACTACTGAGGCCCTGAAAAAGTAGGAGATATTTTGTGGGTAGGCGTATTTTCTGGTCTTTTGGATGAGTGTTCTGCCTCACAGGGACTGTGGCAAGATTGAGTGAGGTGTGATGTTTGGTGTAAGCAAGTTAAGCATCCAGGATATCCACTTCACTGTTTCCCACAGGTAGCTCTGTGTTTATGCTGAGGGTGTTGAGGGTTGGGAGTGGAAAATTGTGCTAACCAGCTCCTCTTTCCCCAGAAAGACACCACTGTCTCTCAGGCAGGTATTTCAAGAAGAGTAAATAATCTCCCTCCTGTATGTCCCAGATTTGTTTGTTTGTTTGCTTTTCAGATTTCTCTTTCCGCAATGTCAGCCTCCAGGTTGTTTGCCTATCTTCTTACCAGGAGCAGCACAGAGTCCTCTGGACTTTATCCTAACCAAGCCTACTAAGTTTTAAAACTCCAGGCTTTAGGATCATGGTGTGGGCAGGGGCCTGCTCTAGTTTTCTGTGAAGGGGGCTCACTGTGCAGGGAATGAGATGAGTTTCACCGAAAAGGCAGTCATGTCAGAAATCAATGTTTTGGGACATGGTATCATTGGTTTAGGCAGCCAGTGTTGGAAATGAGCTGATTTATGTGGGTTTCCCTGTGTATATGATGAGAGATTAGGGGGTGGGACTGGTGTCTGCTGGTTCTTCCTTTGTCCCCTTAGATGTTTCTCCCTGAATCTTGCCTCTCAATGACATGTTGTAAGAAGAGCAAATAAACTCTGCCCTGTTGCCCTAAATATTCTTCAGATCACTGTTTCTACACTGTTTTCACAGGATTGTTTGCCTGCCTTCCCTACCAGAGTGAGGCAACCCCCTCAGGGCTCTATCCCAGCCAAGCCAGGGAACTCTTAAAACTCCAGTCTTTAAGACCCACTGTTTTCTAGAAATGAAAATCAGTCCCTATTATTTCCCACCAATGGCTTTGGGGAAATATTCTTTTTTTTTTTTTTAGATTTTTAAAAAATTTTTTTGACAGAGATCACAAGTAGGCAGAGAGGCAGGCAGAGAGTGGGGGTGCGGGGGGGAGCAGGATCCCTGCTGAGCAGAGAGCCCGATGTGAGGCTCAATCCCAGGACCTGAGACCATTACCTGAGCCAAAGGCAGAGGCTTAACCCACTGAGCCACCCAGGCGCCCCAGGGAAATATTCTTGTGTGTTTTCCTGTATGCTCTTCTGTCTTGCCTTCTTCTGCAACTATGGCTTCCTCCCCTCCACAGCAACTGTGATCTGCTTCTCCCCCAAACCCTGTCTCTGTACTCCCTACCTTCTTCAATGTGTTTTTTTTTTCCTTCTCTCCCTTAAGTTGTGGAGTTTGTTATGTCATATTCAGGTTGATTTCTAGGGTATTAAGGATGACTTGATAATTATCTAGTTATGTTCCGGGAATGACACAATCCTAAGTCCTTCTACTTAGCCACCATCTTAGTTCATTGAAATCTCTCTGTCAAGGATATAAAAAGATAATTAGTTTCCTTACTTAGATGATCAAATTTTTGTTTCAAATTTACTCAAGTTATATCTAATATTTCTCATTGTAGACTCCTCCTTTCTATTAGAAAGACATCTTTTCTATGTTTCTGTCATACCACACTGCCTGGGTATTTGCCATCTTTTCTATCTCTTTATTGTCAATTACTTCTTTCATGGCTTGGCATTTATACATTGAAATATTTTGACCTATTCTTCAGTTTTTTCTTCTTTATATATGCAGCCCCTCAACTACAGTTGATCTAATGTAATCTCCTGTAGTTACATACAATATGTTTATCAAAGACTCCTAAAATCTCTCTGCACACTTAACAATTCAAATGATATATGAACTGAAATATCTAACTTCTTATCTGACATTTCAACATATATTCAATATACATGTCAAATTTAACATTTCAATGTCCCTGTCCCATTTCAGAACATTGACACTTGCTATTCTTTCTAACTGGAAACCTCTCTACCTGGATTTTCCCATGCATGGCTCCTTTATTGCCCAACTAGGGCCTCTTCAGAAAATCTTTCTTTGAACATGGTAGCTTGAGTAACCCTTCACTGATCTCCATTATTTCACTGTGTTAATGTATTTCTTGTATACACCTCATTATATCACAAGTTATATTTTCCCAGTTTTAAGATAAAATTGACATACAACATTGCATTAGGTTTTTTTTTAATTTTAATTTTTAAAAATTTCTTTTCAGTGTTCCAGAATTCATTGTATATGCACTATATCCAGTGCTCCATGCAATATGTGCCCACCACAATACCCACCACCAGCATTAGTTTAAAGTGATTCCTCAAAATATTAAAAATAGAGCTACCCTATGACCCTTCAATTATACTACTGGGTATTTACCCCAAAGATAACTAAAAAGATTTAGTGAAAAGAAGGGTCATCTGTACCCCAATGTTCATAGCAGCAATGGCCAGAGTCACCAAGTTGTGGAAAGATACAAGATGCCCTTCTACAGAGGAATGGATAAAGATATGTTTAATATATCCAATGAAATATTACACAGCCATTAGAAAGGATGAATACCCAACTTTTGTATCAACATGGATGGGACTAGAAGAGATTATGCTGAGTGAAAGAAGTCAAGCAGAGAAAGTCAATTATCATGTGGTTTCACTTACTTGTGGAATATAAGGAATAATATGGAGGACATTAGGATAAGGAAAGGAAAAGTGAATTGGGGGAAATCAGCAGGGCAGATGAACCATGAAAGACTGTGGACTCTGAGAAACAAACTGAGGGTTTTGGGGGGATGAGGGGTTAGGTGAGCCTAGTGTGGTTAAGGAGGGCATGAATTGCATGGAGCACTGGGTGTGGTGCATAAACAATGAATCTTGGAACACTGAAAAAAATAAAATAAAATTAAGATGTTAAAAAAATGAAACAAAGTAATAATGTACTAGAAAGAAAAAAATGTGTACAATACAATGAAGCAGAAATTTACACCTGTTAGAATGACTTTCATCAAAAATATAGGAAAAAACAAGTGTTGTCAAGGGAACACTTGTGCACTGTTTGTGATAATGTAAATTAGAGCAGCCATTGTGGACACAGTATGAAAGTTCCTCCAAAAATAAAAACAATAGTCCTACCATAAAATTTAGCAACTCTACTTCTGGAAATATATCTGAAGGAAACAAAATCACTATGAAGAGGGATACCCGTGTACTCGTTTTATTGCAAAATTGGTCACAATAGCCAAGACATGGAAGCATTTTAAACAACCACTGAGGGATGAATGGATAAATAAAATGTGATATATAACTAATATGAGTTATATTTTAACTTTTTATTGAAGCAAAATAAACATACAAAAATATTAAACATAAAAAAGTTGGAACTTTAGGGGCAACAGGGTGGCTCAGTGGGTTAATCCTCTGTCTTCAGCAGAGATGATCACCAGGCTCTCTGCTCCGCAGAAAGTCTGCTTCCCCCTCTCACTCTGCCTTCCTACTTGTGATCTCTCTCTTTCTCTCTCTCTTTCAAATAAATAAATAAAATATTATAAAACAAGTATGAACTTGGTAAATTTTCTTAAAATGAACACTGGGTGTGTAATCAGCATCTACACAAAGAAACAGGAAACCACTAACACCCCAGAACCTACCCACAAAACCTTTCAACCACTAATCTTCCAAGCATAGGGTAGTTTTGATGAATCTGTACTTTATATAAATGTAATCTTTTCTAAATTTCTTCTTCAGTTCATCATGTTTCTGAGATTAATGTATAGCATTGAAAGTAATGTTAGTAGAATGTTTATTCTTCTTCTTTTTTATTATTAATTTTTTATTTTTTTATAAACAAATAATGTATTTTTATCCCCAGGGGTACAGGTCTGTGAATCACTAGGTTTACACACTTCACAGCACTTACCATAGCACTTACCCTCCCCAATGTCCATAACCCCACTCCCCCTCTCTCAACCCCCCTTCCACCCAGCAACCCTCAGTTTATTTTGTGAGATTAAGAGTCACTCATGGTTTGTCTCCCTCCCAATCCCATCTCATTTCATTTATTCTTCTCCTACCTCTCTAACCCCCCACGTTGCATCTCCACTTCTTCATATCAGGGAGATCATATGATAGTTGTCTTTCTCCGATTGACTTATTTCACTAAACATGATACCCTCAAGTTCAATCCATGACATTACAAATGGCAAGATTTCATTTCTTTTGATGGCTGCATAGTTTTCCATTGTGTATATATACCACCTCTTCTTTATCCATTCATCTCTTGATGAACATTTAGGTTCTTTCCATAGTTTGGCTATTGTAGACATTGCTGCTATAAACATTCAGGTACACATGCCCCTTCAGATCACTATGTTTGTATCTTTAGGGTAAATACCCAGTAGTGCAATTGCTGGGTCATAGGGTAGTTCTATTTTCAACATTTTGAGGAACCTCCATGCAGGTTTCAAGAGTGGTTACACCAGCTTGCAATCCCAACAAAAGTATAGGAGGATTCCCCTTTCTCTGCATCCCTGCCAGCATGTGTCATTTCCTGACTTATTAATTTTAGCCATTTTGACTGGTGTGAGGTGATATGTCATTTTAGTTTTGATCTGTATTTCCCTGATGGCGAGTGATGTGGAGCACAGTTTCATGTGTCTGTTGGCCATCTGGATGTCTTCTTTTCAACAATGTTCATGTCTTCTGCCCATTTTTTGATTGGATTATATGTTCTATGGGTGTTCAGTTTGCTAAGTTCCTTATAGATTTTGGACACTAGCCCTTTATCTGATATGTCGTTTGCAAATATCTTCTCCCATTCTGTCAGTGGTCTTTTGGTTTTGTTAACTGTTTCCTTTGCTGTGCAAACGCTTTTGATCTTGATGAAATCCCAATAGTTCACTTTTGCACTTGCTTCCCTTGACTTTGGTGATGTTCCTAAGAAGATGTTACTGTGGCTGAGGTCTAAGAGATTGCTGCCTGTGTTCTCCTCAAGGATTTGGATGGATTCCATTCTCACATTGAGGATTGAGGTCTTTCATCCATTTTGAGTCTATTTTCGTGTGTGGTGTAATGAAGTGGTTCAATTTCATTTTTCTGCATGTGGCTGTCCAATTTTCCCATCACCATTTATTGAAGAGGCTGTCTTTTTTCCATTGGACATTCTTTCCTGCTTTGTCACAGATTAGTTGACCATAGAGTTGAGGGTCTATTTCTGGGCTCTCTATTCTGTTCCATTGATCTATGTGTCTGTTTTTGTGCCAGTACCATGCTGTCTTGATGATGACAGCTTTGTAATAGAGCTTGAAGTCCGGAATTGTGATGCCACCAACTTTGGCTTTCTTTTCCAATATTCCTTTGGCTATTCGAGGTCCTTTCTGGTTCCATATAAATTTGAGGATTATTTGTTCCATTTCTCTGAAAAAAATGGATGGTATTTTGATAGGGATTGCATTAAATGTGTAGATTGCTTTAGGTAGCATAGACATTTTCACAATATTTATTCTTCCAATCCAGGAGCATGGTACATTTTTCCATTTCTTTGTGTCTTCCTCAATTTCTTTCATGAGTACTTTGTAGTTTTCTGCATATAGATTCTTAGTATCTTTGGTTAGGTTTATTCTAGATATCTTAGAATTTTGGGTGCAATTGTAAATGGGATTGACTCCTTAATGTCTTATTTCCATCTTGTTGTTGGTGTAGAGAAATGCAACTGATTTCTGTCCATTGATTCTATATCCTGACACTTTACTGAATTCCTGTACAAGTTCTAGCAGTTTTGGAGTGGAGTCTTTTGGGTTTTCCACATATAGTATCATATCATCTGCGAAGAGTGATAGTTTGACTTCTTCTTTGCCGATTTCGATGCCTTTAATTTCCTTTTGTTGTCAGATTTCTGAGGCTAGGACTTCTAGTACTATGTTGAATAGCAGTGGTGATAATAGACATCGCTGCCATGTTCCTGACCTTAGCGGAAAATCTTTCGGTTTTTCTCCATTGAGAATGATATTTGCGGTGGGGTTTTCATAGATGGGTTTGATAATATTGAGGTATGTGCCCTCTATCCCTACATTTTGAAGAGTTTTGATCAGGAAGGGAGGCTGTATTTTGTCAAATGCTTTTTTAGAAACTATTGAGAGTACCATATGGTTCTTGTTCTTTCTTTTATTAATGTGTTATATCACATTAATTGTGGATGTTGAACCAACCTTGCAGCCCTGGAATAAATCTCACTTGGTCGTGGTGAATAATCCTTTTAATGTACTGTTGAATCCTATTGGCTAGTATTTGGTAAGAATTTTTGCATCTGTGTTCATCAAGGTTATTGGTGTATAGTTCTCTTTTTTGATGGGATCCTTGTCTGGTTTTGGGATCAAGGTGATGCTGGCCTCATAAAATGAGTTTGGAAGTTTTCCTTCCATTTCTATTTTTTGGAACAGTTTCAGGAGAATAGGAATTAGTTCTTCTTCAAATGTTTGGTAGAATTCCCCTGGGAAGCCGTCTGGCCCTGGGCTTTCGTTTGTTTGGAGATTTTTGATGACTGTTTCAATCTCCTTACTGGTTATGGGCCTGTTCAGGTTTTCTATTTCTTCCTGGTTCAGTTGTGGTAGTTTATATGTCTCTAGGAATGCACCCATTTCCTCGAGATTGTCAAATTTGTTGGCGTAGAGTCGCTCACAGTATGTTCTTATAATTGTCTGTATTTCTTCAGTGTTAGTTGTGATCTCTCCTCTTTCCTTCATGATTTTATCTATGTGGGTCCTTTTTCTTTTCTTTTGATAAGTCTGGAAGGGTCTTCTCAATCTTATTAATTATATCAAGAACCAGCTCCTAGTTTCATTGATTGTTTCTATTGCTTTTTATTTTGGTTTCTATTTCATTGATTTCCTCTCTGATATTTATGATTTCTCTTCTCCTGCTGGGTTTAGGGTTCTTTCTTGTTCTTTCTCCAGCTCCTTTAGATGTAGGGTTAGGTTGTGTACTTGAGACCTTTCTCGTGTCTTCAGAAAGACTTGTACCACTATATATTTTCCTCTCAGTACAGCCTTTGCTGTGTTCCACAGATTTTGAACCGTTGTGTTTTCATTATCATTTGTTTCCATGAATTTTTTCAATTCTTCTTTGATTTCCTGGTTAACCCATTCATTCTTTCGAAGAATGCTGTTTAGTCTCCATGTATTTGGGTTCGTTCCACATTTCCTCTTGTGATTGAGTTCTAGCTTCAGAGCATTGTGGTCTGAAAAAATGCAGGGAATGATCCCAATCTTTTGATACTGGTTGAGACCTGATTTAGTACCCAGGATGTGATCTATTCTGGAGAATGTTCCATGTGCACTAGAGAAGAATGTGTATTTTGTTGCTTTGTGATGAAATGTTCTGAATATATCTGTGATGTCCATCTGGTCCAGTGTGTCATTTAAGGCCTTTATTTCCTTGTTGATCTTTTGCTTGGATGATCTGTCCATTTCAGTGAGAGAAGTGTTAAATTCCCTACTATTATTGTATTATTATCGATTTGTTTCTTTGATTTTGTTATTAATTCATTTATATACTTGGATGCTCCTGCATTAGGGGCATAGATATTTATGATTGTTAGATCTTTTTGTTGGACAGACTCTTTGAATATGATATAGTGTCCTTCATCATCTCTTATTATAATATTTGGTTTAAATTTAATTGATCTGATATAAGGATTGCCACCCCAGCTTTCTTCTGATGTCCATTAGCATGGTAAATTATTTTCCTCCCCCTCACGTTAAATCTAGAGGTATCCTTGGGTGTGAGTTATTTGTAGGCAACATCTAGATGGGTTTTGGTTTTTTATCCATTCTGATAACCTTTGTCTTTTGATTGGGGCATTTAGCCATTAACATTCAGGTTTACTATGAGAGATATGAATTTAGTGCCATTGTATTGCCTGTAAGGTGACTATTACTGACTATTGTCTCTGTTCCTTTCTGATCTGCTACTTTTAGGCTCTCTCTTTGCTTAGAGGACCCCTTTCAATATTTCCTGTAGAGCTGGTTTGGTGTTTGCAAATTATTTCAGTTTTTATTTGTCCTGGAAGGTTTTATCTCTCCTTCTATTTTCAATGATAACCTAGCTGGATAGAGTATTCTTGGCTGCATGCTTTTCTCGTTGAGTGCTCTGAATATATCATGCCAGCTCTTTCTGGCCTGCCAGGTCTCTGTGGATAAGTCTGCTGCCAATCTAATATTTTTACCATTATATGTCACAGACTTCTTTCTCGGGTTGCTTTCAGGATTTTCTCTTTGTCACTAAGACTTGTAAATTTTACTATTAGGTGACGGGGTGTGGACCTATTCTTGTTGACTTTGAGGGGGGTTCTCTGCACCTCCTGGATTTTGATGCTTGTTCCCTTTGCCATATTAGGGAAATTCTCACCAATAATTCTCTCCAATAGACCTTCTGCTCCCCTCTCTCTTTCTTCTTCTTCTGGAATCCCAATTATTCTAATGTTGTTTTGTCTTATGGTGTCGCTTATCTCTCAAATTCTCCCCTCGTGGTCCAGTAGCTGTTTGTCCCTTGTTTGCTCAGCTTCTTTATTCTCTGTCATTTGGTCTTCTATATCACTAATTCTTTCTTCTGCCTCATTGATCCTAGCAGTGAGAGCCTCCATTTTTTATTGCACCTCATTAATAGCTTTTTTGATTTCAACTTGATTGGATTTTAGTTCTTTAATTCCTCCAGAAAGGGCTTTTATATCTCCAGAGAGGGTTTCTCTAATATCTTCCATGCCTTTTTTGAGCCCGGCTAGAACCTTTAAAATCGTCATTCTGAACTCTTGATCTGACATATTACCAATGTCTGTATTGACTATGTGCCTAGCCTTCGGTACTGTCTCTTGTTCTTTTTTTTGTGTTGAATTTTTCCACCTTGTCATTTTGTCCAGATAAGAGTATATGAAGGAGCAAATAAACTACTAAGAGGCTGGCAAAGACCCCAGAAAAATGAGCTTTAACCAAATCAGAAGAGACCCCAAATCATGGCGGGGGGGAAAGGGGATAAAAGGAATTTCAGAAAAAAAAAGAAAATATTTAAAAAAGGAAACAAATAAAGAAAAATTATAAAAAGGTAAGAAAATATATATATATATATATATATATATATATATATATATTAGATAAATTACTTAAAAAACGTTAAAAATGAAAAGGATAAATGTTTAAATAATTTAGCAGGAGAAGCAAAAAAATTGAAAAAAATAATTAACCCCTAGACTAAAGAATCAAGGGGAGAAAGCCATGAGTTCCGTGGTTTTCTTTTTCCTCCTCTGGAATTCCGCTGCTGTCCTTGTTATTGAACCTGCTTTCCTTGGTAGATGAACTTCATCCTGGTTGCACTTTTTGTTAATCTTCTGGGGTAGGGGCCTGTTGTAGTGACTCTCAAGTGTCTTTGCCCGAGGTGGAATTGCTCCACCCTTACCAGACTAAGTCATCCTCTGGGGTTAGCTTTCGGGATCTTTTGTTCCCTGAACGCTTTCCGTAGAGTTCTGGAGGACGGGAATGAAAATGGCTGCCTTCCAGTCTGCGGCCCAGAGGATCTGAGAGCCCAGGGCCCCACTCCGCAGTTTGCCCCCAGAGAACAGCGCCCAATCACTCCCGTATCTCTGGCCTCTGGCTGTGCTCCAACCTCACCCACCCTGTGTCCAGTTCAAGGTAACCCAGAGCTGAGAGCTCAGTCCTCAGCTCTGTCTCTGTAGCCAGCTTCCTTGTTTTAATACCTGCGAGCTCTGTGACATTCCGACAGCCCCGAAACTTCTGTGACCCTGCGGGTCCTGGGGCCACACTGACCCCACATGGGCTTCACCCCGGTTTAGCCTCTGGAGCAATGTCCCTCAGTGGAACAGACTTTTAAAGGTCCTGATTTTGTGCTCCATTGCTCCGCAAATTGCCAGGAGCCATCCCCTCCTCCTGCAGCCTATCTTCCCATCGCTTTGGATTCACTTCCTCCGCCAGTCCTACCTTTCAGAAAGTGGTTGATTTCCTGTTTCTAGAATTGCTGTTCTTCTTCTCTTCGATCTCCCTTTGGATTTGTAAGTGTTTGCAATGTTTAGATAAACTATCTAGCTGATCTCATGCTACCTGAGGTAGTCTCAGCCTGCTACTTCTCCGCCATCTTGAATCCTCCTCCAGAATGTCTATTCTTATTGTTTGACAATATCACAATTGATTTATCATGTCACCACCAGTGAGCTTTTGGGCAGCTTCTCTCTCTCTCTCTCTCTCTTTCTCATCTGCTACTACATATCTTTTGGTGAAGATTATGCATATATATTTGTTAGAAATTCACCTGAGTGTGTTTCTTCTGGGCCACAGAGGACATATATGTTCAACTTTGGTCACTGTTGCTACATACAATGTTTTGGGATCATAAATTGTTTTCTTGACAGCTATTTTTTTTTTTCCTTTTCATTTCCTTTTCCCCATTAGAATGTAAACTTTTAAACTGTAGGTGTTTTTCTTATCTTGCTCAAAGCTATGAATATTAAATGAATACATGGATGTATGATTGAGGAAGCTGTATCTGAAAGATACAGTCTTCAATCAACCACATTCCTTGAAATTTTGCAGCTTAATATACTAATTTAAAATATTACCCTACAGAAGTCCCTTACTTCCTTGATCCCCACTGTTTTCATTTGAAATTAAAGCTATTAATATGTAGCTTATTTGTTATGAAATTGTAGGAGGGTGACGAAACTTACAGAGTATGTGTATTATTAAGTTTTAGACAGATGGCTAATATGATTGATTATGAGTATTAATAATTTAATAAAGTGACCCCTATGATACCTGAGTAAACTCCTTATATAATCAAATGGAACATTGAACATGATTTTCCACATTCTATTGTCCTCCATTTCTGGATCAGTGGGGAATATGAATATGGAATATGAGCAAATTGCTATTATCTGACTGGCTTATGATTAATCCTGATGACCCTGTGACATATTTGAAAAATCATTTTAGAATCCTCTCAGCCCATATCCCTGTGTGTTTCTCTGACATTTAGTAAACCTTTAAGTATATGATACCCTCACATTGTCTTTTCTGGAAAATATTCTTTGTTCTCATCCATTAATTGTAACTTACCTGAAAAATAATTTTCACTTATGTGTTACAAACAGAAGGTAAATACTACATTGCTACTTAAAGTTAAACACACTTAATTATTGTGGGGATCACAATGACTATTTAAGAAAATTATTCTGCCTCTTCTGACAAACTGACAAATTGGAACATACAGGTAGCTACAGAACTGTCTTCCTAAAGGGCTGGGTCAGGTATCAGTCCCCAAAATAGAGAAGATAATATTTTTATTATTTTTAGAGGGTACATATACTCATACAGTAGTATCATATATACCAAAAGTGTCACCTTCCCTGTTGCACTCCTCAACATAGTTCATGCCATTTAAGATTGCATGCAATTTATGTTGTTTCCAAAAGGTGAATCTGAAGAGCAAGAAATTTTATTTTCAATTCTTGAAAAATACTAGACATTTATTTTGAATTCATGTGAACAGGATTAAAATAAAGGGAAGATACAAGAAAGAAGTCTAGATAAAAAAATGAAGATCAAGAGGATGCATTTTTATATTTATCCTTTTCCCTTTTTTCCTGCACAATTGAGCCTACGTTCCAGTTTAATCCCTCATTGAGAACATGGTCACAGTGTCCACAAAGGCTCCCATTTACTATTGATATGAGAAGAAGCCACTATCAAAACATTTCTCCTGACACTCTTTGTGTACCCTTGAATCTGCCTAGTGCCCTCTTCAGAGCTCCAGTCACATCCTTGTTGCTCAGACTGTAAATGAGCGGATTTAACATTGGTGTAAGGATTATGTAGAACACAGAAAAGACTTTGTCCTGGGATGGACTGTGGTAAGAGTGTGGAATCATGTAAGTGTACATGGCAGCCCCATAGAACAAGGTCACCACTGTCATATGAGATGAGCAGGTGGCAAATGCCTTCTTCCTCCCCTCCACTGAACTCATGTGGTGGACTGTGGTTAAGATTCGGGCATAAGAAGCAATTACCACAGAGAAAGGAATCAGCAGCATAAGAACACAGCACACATACATTACTGTCTCATAGAGGGCTGTGTCTGCACATGCCAAATGCAGGACTGCAGGTGCCTCACAAAAGAAATGGTTAATTTCCCGGGAGTTGCAGAAAGGAAAGTTCATGGTGATGGGAGTTAGAAGGAAGCCATCCAAAGAGCCCCCAAACCAGGAACCTGCTATGATCATCCAACAGACCGGGCGACTCATAAGGACAGGATAGCAAAGGGGTTTGCAGATGGCCACATAGCGGTCATAGGCCATGAGACACAAAAGGAAAAACTCAGCTCCCACAAGGGTGAGGTAGAGGAAATGCTGAGTTGTGCACCCCGTAAAGGAGATGGTTCTTTAACCAAGCAGGTAATCAACCAACATCTTGGGGACAATGGTGGAGATGTACACCATATCAATGAAGGACAGGTGACTAAGCAGGAAGTACATGGGAGTGTGAAGTCGTGAATCTGTGGATTAAGAAGATCATGACTCAGGGAGTCAAGGTGGCGGGGAAGTAGGAGGAGGCACCATTTCAACCTGTACCCTAAAGTGAGCTGATTACCTACCAAAGAACTCCGACCACCCATGAAATCAGCCTGAGATCAGAATTATACACGTCTGGAACTCTACAGGAGCAGAAGAGGCCAGTGGCAGGTAAAGCAGACTGGGAGCGGCGGACTGATATCAGAAGATAAACAAAAGGGGGAGGGAGCCACCAGAGGTGACCGATCAGAAAGTAATACCCCAACACGAGAGTGCTCTGCATCTGGGGACCAGCATTAACTTGGAGTCTGGTTGAAAACACTCAAAAACAAAGAGCAAAGGATCGCGATGAGTAATAGTGGGAACCTGGGCGATTAGGGTCAGGGACCTAAGTCCCCAGACCCAGGACACCTACCTTGGTGCTGAGCCAGAGAGAGCGTGGCAGAGAAATCAGGTCTCCGTCTCTGAGCCGCCAGTACGCCTGAACACCAGCGTGCCTGAGAACTAGTGGGGTCTGGCTCCTGTGAGGGGCTGGGAGCCTGGCCAGATGGCAATCCTGAAACGCGTGCGTCCCACACCCTCCCATGGGATAGGTGCTCACAGGCGCTAGCTTGGAGCTCTGGCATCCGGAAAAACCAGACATTCCCAGACCAGGACAGCGGGAAAATCTCAGTGTGCGATCTCTGCTCAGAGCCTCTCTGGCGGTCTGGAGATGCCTAGAGAGCCACCGCTGTCCTGGTTTTGGGTACAACGAAGAGCTCCTGCATCCCCAGGGACAGTGACTCAGAACCTACTCTGCCAGCAGGTTTGAAAAACATTCTGAAGCTTCTCTCTGAATGGGAGGTCGAGGTGCAGTTTGCTCTCCTCTAAACCTCCCCAAACCATCAAAAGCTGTCAAGGCGAGAGAAAGCAGATGAAAGAACATAAAAACCCCCAGAGAACAAAAGCCTGAAAAAAACAGTTTCCTCAGAGCCCACCCCCTTGAGGGGAGCGGGAGGACCTAACACAGGGAACATCATTGTCTAAAAACCCACGTGGCTGGCCCCTCCCCCAGAAAACCAACCAGGAAGGAAGAAAAAAAAAAAAGACTACAAGAGAACAACCACCACTACTTCATAAATACAACTTTTATTTTTAAGTCTTTACCAATATTCTGTGTTTTTTTTAAGATTTTATTTATTTATTTGACAGAGAGAGATCACAAGTAGATAGAGAGGCAGGCAGAGAGAGAGAGGGAAGCAGGCTCCCTGCTGATCAGAGAGCCCGATGTGGGACTCGATCCCAGGACCCTGAGATCAAGACCTGAGCCAAAGGCAGCGGCTTAACCCACTGAGCCACCCAGGTGCCCTGGTTCTTTTTTTATGTACATACAGATAATTTTTTAACCTATTTACCATCACACTGAGATGTCCAGTATATCAAATTCTTTAATAACCTTCTAACCTGAACTTTTTGATACATACACCCATGTTTTTCTTTTGCTTTTCTATTTTTTAATTCTTTTTAAATTTTAACTTAGTTTAGTCTAGTTTATTCTTTTTTAATTTTTATTTACTGCTATACATATAGCGTTAAACTTCAAGTTAATCCCCTTTCCCCAATCAATGCTACCCCTATAGGCAAACCAGTTTCTAATCCCCCTGTAACTTAGGAAAGTTGACTCCCTTAACAAAAACATCACGATACCTTCAGGAAGAATCAAAATAAACTTCCTCACCCACACTGAGAATTTATAACGACTCTCCCAATTTTTCCTTCTGTCAGTGTTTCTGTGAATTTGTGTTTGCCCTGATAATATATAAATCTTATACTTGGGGTTCTTTCTGATGAGGTTCTTCCCTTTTTTTTTTTTTGCTTATATATACATATTTTTTCTCTTGTAATATACTTTTATCAGTCTTTCAGTTTGTCTGTTTTTGTTTGTATACTTCACAAATCTTACCTTGTGGCCCATTTGGGCTGAGCCTTTTCTTTTATCTTCCCTTTTTTTCCGATCTCTCTCTCTCTCTTTTTTTTTTCCTATTTTCTTTCCCCCTTTTTCTTTCTTCTTCTCTATTTCTTTTTCTTTTCTTTTTTCTCTCATTTGGGTGGGGAATCCTGATTGCATGGAAGCGTTCCAGGGTGCACATTGACTGCACCACAATCGATAAGTCCAGCTGCATCTGTTCAGTCATCTCTTACCAAAATGACTAGGAGGAGGAATACCCAACAGAAGAAAAATACAGAGGATGGGCCTTCTGCAACTGAGCTAATGCCTATCGACATAGACAATATGTCAGAAAAGGAATTCAGACTAACAATTATCCAGGCAATAGCTAGGTTGGAGAAAGCCATGGATGACCAAACAGAATTGATTAGGGCAGAACTTAAAGCCACCAGGGATGATGTTCACAATGTTAGGGCAGAACTGAAAGCCACCAGGGATGATGTTCAAAATGCTCTCAATGAGTTCCAATCTAATCTAAATTCTCTAAAAGCTAGGGTAACTGAGACAGAAGATAGAATTAGTGATCTGGAGGACAAACAGATAGAGAGAAAGGTTCAGGAGGAAGCCGGGAACAAACAGCTCAGAAGCCACGAAAACAGAATCAGGGAAATAAATGATGCCATGAAAGGTTCCAACGTCAGAATTATTGGAATCCCTGAAGGGGAGGAAAAAGAAAGAAGTCTAGAAGATATAGTCGTAGAAGTTGTCTATGAAAATTTTCCCAATCTCACGAATGGAAACAACGTTCATGTACTAGAGGCAGAGAGATCTCCAACCAAGATTTTAAATTCTTGAAAGTCCTCAGGACACCTAATAGTTAGAATGAGGAATTATGTTTCAAGAGAGGCCCTCTTAAAAGCAGCTAGGACAAAGAGGCTCCTTACATACAGAGGAAAACCCATTAGAATAACGTCAGACATTTCCACAGAGACCTGGCAAGCCAGGAAGGGCTGGCAAAACATATTCAGAGTACTAAATGAGAAGAACATACAACCAAAATACTCTATCCAGCAAGACTGACATTTAAAATGGATGGAGAGATAAAGAGTTTCCAAGACCGGCAAGGCTTAAAAGACTATGCAACCACCAAGCCGACACTGCAGGAAATATTAAGGGGGGGTCCTATAAAAGAGAAAAAATCTTAAGAATATCATTGAACAGAAATATAGAAACAATCTACAGACAGAAAGACTTCAAAGGCAACATGATGTCAATAAAAACCTATCTCTGAATAATCACTCTCAATGTGAATGGCCTAAATGCGCCCATAAAATGACACAGGGTTGCAGATTGGATAAAACGACAGGACCCATCCATATGTTGTCTACAAGAGACCCATTTTGAACCTAAGGATACACCCAGACTGAAAGGGAAGGGATGGAGAAGCATCTTTCATGCCAATGGGCCTCAGAAGAAGGTCAGGGTAGCGATTCTCATATCAGATAAATTAGATTTTAAACTAAAGACTGTAGTCATAGATACAGAAGGATACTACATAACTCTTAAAGGACTATCCGCCAAGATGATCTAACAATTGTGAATATCTATGCCCCCAATATGGGAGCACCAAATTACATAAGAAAACTATTAATCAAGATAAGGAGTCATATTGATATGAATACAATAATAGTAGGAGATCTTAATACGCCTCTCTCAGAAATAGACAGATCATCGAAGCAGAAAATTAATAAAGAAATAAGAGCATTGAATGAAACTTTGGACCAGATGGACCTCATCGATGTATACAGAACATTCCACCCTAAAACAACAGAATACGCATTCTTCTCAAGTGCACATGGAACCTTCTCCAGAATAGACGACATACTGGGTCACATAGAAGGACTCAACCGATACCAAAAGACTGACATTATTCCCTGCATATTCTCCGATCACAATGCTTTGAAACTGGAGCTCAATCACAAGGAAAAGTTCCGAAGGAACTCAAACACCTGGAAGCTAAAGACCACCTTGCTTCAGAATGCTTGGATCAACCAGGAGATCAAAGATGAACTTAAACAATTCATGGAAACCAATGAGAATGAAGACACTTCGGTCCAAAACCTATGGGATACAGCAAAGGCGGTTCTAAGGGGGAAATACATAGCCATCCAAGCCTCCCTCAAAAACATTGAAAAATCCAGAATACACCAGCTGTCTCTACACCTTAAAGAACTGGAGAATCAACAACAAATCAAACCAACTCCACACGCAAGAAGGGAAATAATCAAGATTAGAGGAGAGATCAATGAGGTAGAAACCAGAGATACAGTAGAATGTATCAATGAAACTAGAAGCTGGTTTTTTGAAAGAATCAATAAGATAGATAAACCATTGGCCACACTAATCCAAAAGAAAAGAGAGAAAGCCCAAATTAATAACATTATGAATGAAAAGGGAGAGATCACAACGAACACCAAGGAAATAGAAACAATCATCAGAAATTATTACAACAGTTATATGCCAATAAGCTAAGCAACCTAGATGAAATGGATGCATTCCTGGAAAGCTACAAACTCCCAAAATTGAACCAGGAAGAAATGGACAACCTGAATAGACCGATATCTTGTAATGAGATTGAAGCAGTGATCAAATACCTCCAAAAAACAAGAGCCCAGGACCTGATGGATTCCCTGGGGAATTCTACCAAACTTTCAAAGAAGAAATAACACCAATTTTCCTGACGTTGTTCCAAAAAATTGAAGCAGAAGGAAAACTTCCAGACTCTTTTTAGGAAGCCAGCATTACCCTGATCCCCAAACCAGGCAAAGACCCTATCAAAAAGGAGAATTATAGACCAATAACACTGATGAATATGGATGCAAAGATTCTCAACAAGATCCTAGCAAACAAGATCCAACAGCACATTAAAATGATTATCCACCATGACCAGGTGGGATTCAACCCCAGGTTGCTAGGTTGGTTCAACATTCGCAAATCAATCAATGTGATAGAACACATCAATAAGAGAAGAGAGAAGAACCCCAAGGTCCTCTCAATTGATGCAGAAAAAGCATTTGACAAAATCCAGCATCCGTTCCTGATGAAAACGCTTCAAAGTATAGGGATAGAGGGAACATTCCTGAACTTCATAAAATCTATCTATGACAGACCCACAGCAAATATTATCCTCAATGGGAAAAAGCTTGCAGCCTTCCCATTGAGATCAGGAACACGACAAGGATGCCCACTCTCACCACTCTTGTTCAACATAGTATTAGAAGTTCTAGCAACGGCAATCAGACAACAACGAGGAATAAAACGTATCCAAATTGGCAAGGAAGAAGTCAAACTCTCTCTCTTCGCAGATGACATGATTCTTTTATATGGAAAACCCCAAAGACTCCACCCCCAAACTACTAGAACTCATACAGCAATTCAGTAACGTGGCAGGATAAAAAGTCAATGTACAGAAATCAGTGGCTTTCTTATACACTAACAATGAAAATACAGAAATGGATATTAGAGAATCGATTCCATTTACTATAGCACCAAGAACCATAAGATACCTGGGAATAAACCTAACCAAAGAGGTAAAGGACCTGTACTCGAGGAACTACAGAACACTCATGAAAGAAATTGAAGAAGACAGAAAAAGATGGAAGACTGTTCCATGCTCTTGGATTGGAAGAATAAACATTGTTAAAATGTCTATACTGCCTAGAGCAATCTATACTTTTAAGGCCATTCCGATCAAAATTCCACCGGTATTTTTCAAAGAGTTGGAGCAAATAATCCTGAAATTTGAGTGGAATCAGAAGAGACCCCGAATTGCTAAGGAAATTTTGAAAAACAAAAACAAAACTGGCGGCATCATGTTACCCGATTTCAAGCTTTACTACAAAGCTGTGATCACCAAGACAGCGTGGTACTGGCATAAAAACAGACACATAGACCAGTGGAATAGAGGGGAGAGCCCAGATATGGACCCTCAACTCTATGGTGAAATTATCTTCGACAAAACAGGAAAAAAATTTTCAATGGAAAAAAGACAGTCATACCCAAATTTTTTAGCAACATGGACGGGACTGGAAGAAATTATGCTGAGCGAAATAAGTCAAGCAGAGAGAGTCAAGTATCATAGGGTCTCACTTATTTGTGGAGCATAACATATAACATGGAGGACATGGGGAGTTGGAGAGGAGAGGGAGTTGAGGGAAACCGGAAGGGGAGATGAACCATGAGAGACTATGGACTCTGAAAAACAACCAGAGTGTTTTGAAGGGGTGGGGGGTGGGGTGGGAGGTTGAGGAACCAGGTGGTGGGTAATAGGGAGGGCATGTACTGCATGGAGCACTGGGTGTGATGCCAAAACAATGAACACTGTTATGCTGTAAATAAACAAATAAATGAATAATAAAAAAAAATCACTATGTTTGCATCCTTCAGGTAAATACTTAGCAGTGCCAAAATATGGAAAAAGCCGACATGTCCATCGATAAATTAGTGGATAAATAAGTGGTTATATATATATATATATATATATATGAAATGATGAAATTATATGGGAGAAAATATATATGTGGAATTTAAGAAAGAAAACAGATAAACATTAAGTGAAGGGAAGAAAAAATAATAAGATGAAAATTGAGAGGGAGGCAAACCATAAGAGACTCTTAACTCTAGGAAACAAACTGAAGGTTGCTGGAAAGGAATGAGGAGGTAGGGGATAATTGGGTTATGACATTAAAGAGGGCACCTTATGTATTGAGGACCGGATGTTATTTTCAACTGATGAATCACTGAAGTCTACGTCTGAATCTAAAACAAGAAAACAACAATAACAACAGCAACAACAACAGCAAATATCTAAAATATCTACTTGGTCAAAAGACAAGTCCCATTTGGTTAAATTTATCATCTGCTATCTTACTATGAGAAAGAATAATGAGAAGGATCTGTATTTTTTGAATATATATATATATGAATATATATATATGAATAATATATATATATGAATATATATATGAATATATATATACATATATATGAAAATATATACATGAAAATACATGTATATATATATATTTTCATATGTATTGTATCACATGCAATATAATTATACAATAATTTTACCATACAATTTTATATATATGTGTGTGTTATACACATATATAATATATTATATATATTCATATATATATATATAGTTGAATTTCTGTTGAGCAGAGATTGTTTTGTTTTGTTATGGTTAGCACAAATAAAAATGATCAGAAAATATCACAAAAAGTTATTGTGTAACTTTATATAAGTATTTGCTTCTGAAATGATGTAGTAGACGTAGAGTAAAGCAAAATTTAAAATAAGATGAAGTGAGTTCTTTCCCTGACATTAATGAATTCTGTTGATTTGGCTTCTCTTCCCAAACTCTGAGCTTCAGTTTCCATTTATATTAAATTTAGATAATATAATAGGCATGGTTGCTCTATGGATTAAATGAGAAATTCTTAGGTGAATATATTTTATAAAATGCAAAGCAAAATGCCAATGTTTTACCCATATATGTTAGTTCAAAACTATTGGTAAGTATGTAAGAATCTCCAATTTATTATTTAAGCAATCCATATATTGAACTAAAATGCATGAATTTGAATTGTAAAACACTCCTGAACTTCAATTCAATGGACTCTGGTAACCCTGGCAAAACTAGTTCAGCTGTTAAATTCTATATTTTTTTTCTTTAATTTTCTCTTCTATTATAGGAAGTGGCCATTAGCATAACTTCTCAGAAATATATGCATCACTTTTAAGCCTGAAGAGAATCCAAATATCTATGAGAAGAATATATATGCTTGAACTGGAAATTATAAGAACACAAAAAACTTATTGGATAAAATTTGCATGACTTTATTGGATGAAATTATCTTCAAAATTTACTTAAATTATTAATTTTTAAACTATATCACAAATTGAAAGAAAAGCAATGCGTTCATTCTATCATGACATTTACAAATAAATATTCTCTCTTATTTTGTAAGGGGTACATATTTAGTTGATTACAGATATTTGAAGTTACTTCTCCCACCTAACTGAAGTCAGGATATGATTCATGCTCAGGCCTGGGACGATCACTGGGAGCATCTTTTGAATCAAGTTACAATAGAAACTCTAAGTTGTAAGGTGCAGCATTTTCCTAATTCTGTATGGCCACTTGTAAACTTCCTGCCAAATGAAAGAGCATACTCTATGTTTTGTTTTTTTTGTTTTTGTTTTTTTCCAGTGGAACGGCACCATTGCTAGGAAGCTCTGTGCTCACTTGGATTAAAAATTGCCCCATGGAACCTCCTTATTGCCCTCTAGATCTGCTCAGAAGCAGCTTCTTCCTTTTTTAACTTTAAGCCTTTCATAATGTGAATATGGTTAGGATTTCTTCATGCATCTCTGTGCCAAGTTATGCTTCCTTGTTCTTGTATACATTCATGAAGACCTTGTCAAAATGCTCAGGTTCCAGGTAATAACTTGAGATGATCTTTGGCAATGTCCATGTCAAAATACAATATCTCAATTTCAACAATTACTTCAGGTGAAGTTTATTCAGTGCAGAATACTATAGAAATATTATTTTTTTCTGTTCTTATATAGATACATCACACTTTTGCCACATTCTGTACACCTTTAAATTCTTCTGGTTGAATCCTTACATAAGAATCTCTCAAGCCAGGGCAATTCATAGTTGTGAAGTTTTGAAACTAAATACTTTACATTTATCCCTAAATCTTCTCTGTACTCCTAAATTTGGCATAGTATCTCAAAAAGTTGTAATCATTAATAATAAAATCAAATTGAACTAGGAATCATAGACAATGAAATGTCAATGTAATTAGACAAAATTTCACCATTTGCTTATTTTTTTTTAGAGCATCACTTGAAGGAGTGACTTAGAAGCACATTCCTTTGTCAAACATATCCCCCTCCTGCCCGAACCCCTGAAGAGATCACATTCCTGGATAACCACATCTACAGAGACCCACTGTTTCTGACTGAAGTTCATTTTATGGTATGATTGGCATAAAACAAAAACAAACAAACAAACAAACAAAATAAGAAAACTTGCAAACTTCTTCCAGAGTGGAATTGAGGAATATAGGCACCAGTACAACCTTTAAAGGCATTTATGGAAAAATGATATGTAAAACATTTGCATCCTGACAGCAAGGCAAGAGCTCTTTGCTTGAAGTCAGAGGGCCTATGGGAGTCTGTCTATGTGTTGTTAAGTCAAGCACCTCCACTTACCAAACTTCAGTGTTCTTTTCTGTGACAAGAGGTCAAGGATACAAAGGCAATCATGCCAGTGGTGGTGGTAGTGGAGAACCCCAGCAGGGAAATAGGAAGCATTTTTTCCATTGGTGCCCTATAAACTAAGACTAACTGCAAGTTTTTCATTTAACCTCTCTGTGTATTCCAAGTAATATTGTCCATAACCCATCTAATTCACAGGCCAATTTTCCCCTAAATCTTTAGAAAAAGAAAAAAAAAAAGAGCAGGAAATATTTTGCTAAGATCATATGCGCACAGACATAAAAAGGTATTTTATAGAAAAGAAGATTCTTTGCACTATTCTATTCAATAGCACCATGACAATTGGGTATTTGCAATGCATATTCTGGGTAATTTCCCAGAATAAACGGACAGTCCACATCTCAATGTAGTTGAGTTTGAGATGTCTCAATGTCTCAATGACATTGAGCAGTCATTACCTCACTAAGCTTGACATTAAGCAGTCATTACCTCACTAAGCTTGCACATGAGATTTGAAGCCCATGAGTTTTAGACAACCCTGCCTCTGTTTCCTTAGGTTTAACTTACATAAGTTTTATTTACATCATATAAAGAGAGTTGATTCATTTAGAACCCTAGGAAATACTGAGGAAGTTCAGTAATTTCCTTATTCTTCAGATATTTAAAGTCTCCTTTGAAGAGCTAGGCTAAGTGATCATCAGGATTTGAATTGTCTGTGATTTTCTTGAAAATTTCAACAGATCTGGATTCTCATTAAGGTAATAGGAAATGAGGAATAAACAGAGTTGCTATAGATGATCTAAAAGCTTAGCTGATTCACTGAATTGCTTAAATTTGAACAAGAATTTTGCATTGTTTAGAAAAACTTCAAACTATTAAATCCAGTAATTTGATTTACAGAAACTTTCAGAATGATTTATTCATTTCCCCAATATCATGTTTAGCCTCATCACCCCACATTCTTCAATACTTTTCTCAGCCATGCAATCTGAATGCTATGTATTAAAAAGAGCTGCTAGACACATTTCTTGGTATGCATAAATTTGGAAGGTAAGGCACATAATCTATATAAAGAAAATCACCCTATTTCTAATTTTATTTATTTTATTTTTTAAGATTTTATTTTTTTTGCTTGACAGAGATCACAAGTAAGCAGAGAAGCAGGAACCCTGCTGAGCAGAGAGCCTGATGTGGGACTCGATCCCAGCACCCTGGGATCATGACCTGAGCTGAATGCAGAGGCTTAACCCTCTGAGACACCAAGACGCCCCACCCTATGCCTAATTTTATACTAAACTTAGGTCCGACTAAAGAAAGATCAGCTTGTCACTTACTCAGAGTGGAATCCTCTCCAGTTAGCCATTCAGAGTAGGGTGCGTTGTTCAAAGGTAGAGATGGTCATATAAAATTTAGTAAATAACAACAACAACAATAACAACAACAAAACAATAACAACTCACCAGGAAACTATAAAAACTTTCTATAACTAAGAAAGGAATGAGGAATGAACAAAGGCTTTCTAAAATAAAGGTCATCTGTTACTGGAAGATAAATAAATTATAAAGATTAGTAGATTTAATTTATCCTCTAGTTTGCATTGACAAAGGAAAACACAAGGTTATTTTTAGTCAGGGGTATGTACAAGGGGAAAAGTTTCAAGATCTGGCCAATCTGTATGTCTAGGTGTCCTCTGCATGAAAGTCTAGCACACACAGGTTTTGAATTTGGATTTATGAACTTGAATTTCCTGAACTATAGACTAGAAGTATCCTTAGCAATGGATGTTGGAATTAGCACAAAGAGAGATGTGTAATTTATTAAGAGCTCTTTTGCAATATAACTCTACAGAAGAAAATATCATTAAAATAATGTCATCCTAAAATCCCTGAAATACTTTGCATTGCCAGGACAAATCATACAAATGTCAAGCCTTCTACAAAAGTATGTTAATTCTTGCTTCCTATCTTTACAAGAAAATACCCAGAAACCAAAGAAAGACAATTATGAAAAAGTAAGAAGGCAGGAAAAAAGCTGCAGACCATTAAAGAATGCTGAATCCTCTCTGGGTGTTCTGTGTTGTGGCATTCCTGGGTGCCAAGGGGAGGCCCATGGTGAGAAGAAGCAGGAGCTTAAATAGTTTTGTGAGAAGGCAATGAAATGAAGTGCTCTTGGAAAGAGCAGGTCTCTTCCCTATGGATTGCAGCAGACATTAATGAGACAGATATGTCACAGCTAATTAGAAGTGTTTCATGGGGTAGAAGAGAGTGAGCCCTGGAGTCATAGGGGCTTTGAGAAAAGTGTTTCAATCACTGGACTCAAAAATACAACTCCCTGATTTTCTTAGCATTTCATCAGAAATTTTCTCCAGCAGGTTTTCCTCCTACAGAAATGTAGGGGACTAATGTGAAAAGACAATAAAAAACATGAAAAATAGCCCAATTCGTGTTATTTATTTTAGCATTTTATTGGCAGCCTAATAATAGTTATTATATTTGTGTATAAAGGCGATGCATACACTAGGAAAAATAAGAAAATGTTTAAAAATTTAAAAGATTCCCCCAAAATTTACAAGCTTTCTTTATATCCAGAAATAGTTGCCAAAAACATATATAGAAAGTCATCTTTACAAAATTGCATTTCCAACATGTGTATGCATACATACATAAATATAATATATACATACAACATTTATACACCAACACATATATATGCAAGGGTATGTGTATGTATCTCATATAATTTGACAATTTATATTATTCATAAACTACTTTATATGAAGTGTCTCTGATGTGAAATATTCTTCCAAAGGTAGAATTCAGTGTTCACAGGGTATTCTACACTACAGCTATGCTCCCTTATATTTAACCTATGCTTCATTTTTGATACATATATTCCTTTAATTGTGGCACTGATAAATTGTGTAATGGTAAATATCCTTATACTTAATTTTGAGTGTAGATTTTTGATTTTTTTTCACATTCTCTTCATTCAGAATTATTTAGTCTATTTGTGTAAATATATTTCAAGTTTTTTTTATTGTGTTGTTAGTCACCACAAAATATATCATTAGATTTTTTAATTTTACTTTTTTCAGTGGCCCAAGATTCATTGTTTATGCACCACACCCAGTGCTCCATGCAATACATGCCCTCCTTAATACCCACCACCAGGCTCACCCATTCCCTCACTCCCCTCCCCTCCAAAAGCCACAGTTTGTTTCACAGAGTCCACAGTCTCTCATGCTCTCTCCCCCTCAAATTCCCCCCAACTCACTTTTCCTTTCCTTCTCCTAACATCCTCCATGTTATTCCTTATGCTCCACAAGTAAGTGAAACCATATGGTAATTTACTCTTTCTGCTTGACTTATTTCACTTAGCATATTCTCCTTCAGTTTGGTCCATGATGATACGAACACTGGGTATTCATCCTTTCTGATGTAGGCATTCCACTCCATTGTATATATGGACCATACCTTCTTTATCTATTTGTCTGTTGAAGGGCATCTTGTCTCTTTTTACAGTTTGGCGACTGTGGCCATTGCTGCTATGAACAAATGGGGTACAGATGTCCCTTCTTTTCACTACTTCTGTATCTTTGGGGTAAATACCCAGTAGTGCAATTGCAGGATCATAGGGCATCTCTATTTTTCATTTCTTAAGGAATCTCCACACTGTTTTCCAAAGTGACTGCAACAACTTGCCTCCCCGCCAACAGCATAAAAGGGCTCCCCTTTCTCCACATATTATCCAACACTTGTTGTTTCCTGCCCTGTTAATTTTCTCCATTCTAACTGGTGTAAGTTGGTATCTCAGTGTTGTTTTGATTTAAAACTCCCTGATGGCTAATGATTATGAACATATTTTCATGTGTTTATTAGCCATTTGTTCCATTCCACTTCTCAATGGAGAAGTGTTTGTTCATGCTTTCTGCCCATTTTTTCACATTATTATCTGTTTTCACAGGTGTTGAGTTTGAGGAGTTCTTTATAGATCTTGGGTATCAGACCTTTGTCCATAGTGTCAATTGTGAATATCTTCTCCCATTCCATGGACTGTGTCTTTGTTTTGTTGACTGTTTACTTTGCTGTGTAGAAGCTTTGGATCTTGATAAAGTCCCAACAGTTCATTTTTGCTTTTTTTCCCCCTTTGTGTTTGGAGACATGTCTTGAAAGAAGCTTCTGTGGCCAATGTTGAAGAGGTTACTGCCTATGTTCTTCTCTAGGATTTTGATAGAGTCATGCCTCATATTGAGGTCTTTCATCCATTTCAAGTTTATCCTTGTGTGGTGTAAGAAAATGGTCAAGTCACATCATTAATTTTTTATTTCATTTTTAAGTCGCATTTTGCAACATTATCAGTTTACTTTCCTATTGGTTAATAGTTCCTGTCACAATAGTCTCTTAAGAGAAGTAAGTAGGCCCACACAGGTTTACATTTCTGGTAACAACGGCCTAAGATCACTGAATATAATTATTATTTTAAAAAACTTAGGATGGTACTTCTTTTTATTTATTTATTTATTTATTTTTATTTGCTTATTTACAGCATAACAGTGTTCATTATTTTGGCATCACACCCAGTGCTCCATGCAGTACGTGCCCTCCCCACTACCCACCACCTGGTTCCTCAACCTCCCACCCCACCCCACCCCACCCCACCCCCCTGCCGCCCCTTCATAACCCTCTGGTTGTTTTTCAGAGTCCATAGTCTCTCATGGTTCATCTCCCCTTCCAGTTTCACTCAACTCCCTCTCCTCTCCATCTCCCCATGTCCTCCATGTTATTTCTTATGCTCCACAAATAAGTGAGACCCTATGATACTTGACTCTCTCTGCTTGACTTATTTCGCTCAGCATAATTTCTTCCAGTCCTGTCCATGTTGCTACAAAAGTTGGGTATTCGTCCTTTCTGATGGAGGCATAATACTCCATCGTGTATATGGACCACATCTTCCTTATCCATTCATCCATTGAAGGGCATCTTGGTTCTTTCCACATTTTGGCGACCGTAGCCATTGCTGCAATAAACATTGGGGTACAAATGGCCCTTCCTTTCACTACATCTGTATCTTTGAGGTAAATACCAGCAGTGCAATTGCAGGGTCATAGGGAAGCTCTATTTTTAATTTCTTCAGGAATCTCCACACTGTTCTCCAAAGTGGCTGCACCAATTTGCATTCCCACCAACAGTGTAAGAGGGTTCCCCTTTCTCCACATCCTCTCCAGCACACGTTGTTTCCTGTCTTGCTAATTTTGGCCATTCTAACTGGTGTTAGGTGGTATCTCAATGTTGTTTTAATTTGAATCTCCCTGATGGCTAGTGATGATGAATATTTTTTCATGTGTCTGATAGCCATTTGTTTGTCTTCGTTGGAGAAGTGTCTGTTCATATCTTCTGCCCATTTTTTGATATGATTATCTGTTTTGTGTGTGTTGAGTTTGAGAAGTTCTTTGTAGATCCTGGATATCAACCTTTGTCTGTACTGTCATTTACAAATATCTTCTCCCATTCCGTGGGTTGCCTCTTTGTTTTGTTGACTGTTTCCTTTGCTGTGCAGAAGCTTTAGATCTTGATGAAGTCCCAAAGTTCATTTTTGCTTTTGTTTCCTTGGCCTTTGGAGACATATCTTGAAAGAAGTTGCTGTGGCTAATATCGAAGAGGTTACTGCCTATGTTCTCCTCTGGGATTCTGATAGATTCCTGTCTCATGTTGAGGTCTTTTATCCATTTTGAGTTTATCTTTGTGAACGGTGTAAGAGAATGGTCGAGTTTCATTCTTCTACATATCGCTGTCCAGGTTTCCCAGCACCATTTATTGAAGAGACTGTCTTTTTTCCATTGAATATTTTTTCCTGTTTTATCAAAGATTATTTGACCATAGAGTTGAGGGTCCATATCTGGGCTCTCCACTCTGTTCCACTGGTCTATGTGTCTGTTTTTATGCCAGTACCATGCTGTCTTGTTGATCACAGCTTTGTAGTAAAGCTTGAAATCGGGTAACGTGATGCCGCCAGTTTTCGTTTTGTTTTTTAACATTTCCTTAGCAATTCGGGGTCTCTTCTGACTCCATACAAATTTTAGGATTATTTGCTCCAGCTCTTTGAAAAATATTGGTGGAATTTTGATCGGAATGGCATTAAAAGTATAGATTGCTCTAGGCAGTATAGACATTTTAACAATGTTTATTCTTCCAATCCAAGAGCATGGAACAGTCTTCCATCTTTTTGTGTCTTCTTCAATTTCTTTCATGAGTGTTCTGTAGTTCCTCGAGTACAGGTCCTTTACCTCTTTGGTTAGGTTTATTCCCAGATATCTTATGGTTCTTGGTGCTATAGTAAATGGAATCGATTCTCTAATTTCCCTTTCTGTATTTTCATTGTTAGTGTATAAGAAAGCCACTGATTTCTGTACATTGACTTTGTATCCTGCCACATTACTGAATTGCTGTATGAGTTCTAGTAGTTTGGGGGTGGAGTCTTTGGGGTTTTCCATATAAAGAATCATGTCATCTGAGAAGAGAGAGAGTTTGACATCTTCCTTGCCAATTTGGATACCTTTTTTTTTCCCTTTGTTGTCTGATTGCCGTTGCTAGAACTTCTAATACTATGTTGAACAAGAGTGGTGAGAGTGGGCATCCTTGTCGTGTTCCTGATCTCAACGGGAAGGCTGCACGCTTTTTCCCATTGAGGATGATATTTGCTGTGGGTCTTTCATAGATAGATTTTATGAAGTTCAGGAATGTTCCCTCTATCCCTATACTTTGTAGCGTTTTCATCAGGAACGGATGCTGGATTTTGTCAAATGCTTTTTCTGCATCAATTGAGAGGACCATGTGGTTCTTCTCTCTTCTCTTATTGATTTGTTCTATCACACTGATTGATTTGCAAATGTTGAACCAACCTTGCAACCCAGGGATGAATCCCACCTGGTCATGGTGGATAATCTTTTTAATGTGCTGCTGGATCCTGTTTGCTAGGATCTTGTTGAGAATCTTTGCATCCATATTCATCAGTGATATTGGTCTGAAATTCTCCTTTTTGGTAGGGTCTTTGCCTGGTTTGGGGATCATGGTAATGCTGGCTTCCTAAAAAGAGTCTGGAAGTTTTCCTTCTGCTTCAATTTTTTGGAAGAGCTTCAGGAGAATTGGTGTTATTTCTTCTTTGAAAGTTTGGTAGAATTCCCCAGGGAATCCGTCAGGTCCTGGGCTCTTGTATTTTGGGAGGTTTTTGATCACTGCTTCAATCTCATTACTAGATATTGGTCTATTCAGGTTGTCCATTTCTTCCTGGTTCAATTTTGGGAGTTTGTAGCTTTCCAGGAATGCATCCATTTCATCTAGGTTGCTTAGCTTATTGGCATATAACTGTTGTAATAATTTCTGATGATTGTTTCTATTTCCTTGGTGTTCGTTGTGATCTTTCCCTTTTCATTCATAATTTTATTAATTTGGGCTTTCTCTCTTTTCTTTTGGATTAGTGTGGCCAGTGGTTTATCGATCTTATTGATTCTTTCAAAAAACCAGCTTCTAGTTTCATTGATACGTTCTACTGTATCTCTCATTTCTACCTCATTTGTCTTTGCTCTAATCTTGATTATGTCCCTTCTTGCGTGTGGAGTTGGTTTGATTTGTTGTTGATTCTCCAGTTCTTTAAGGTGTAGAGACAACTGGTGTATTCTGGATTTTTCAATGTTTTTGAGGGAGGCTTGGATGGCTATGTATTTCCCCCTTAGAACCGCCTTTGTTGTATCCCATAGGTTTTGGACCGAGGTGTCTTCATTCTCATTGGTTTCCATGATTTGTTTAAGTTCGTCTTTGATCTCCTGGTTGATCAAAGCATTCTGAAGCAAGGTGGTCTTTAGCTTCCAGGTGTTTGAGTTCCTTCGGAACTTTTCCTTGTGATTGAGCTCCAGTTTCAAAGCATTGTGATCGGAGAATATGCAGGGAATAATGTCAGTCTTTTGGTATCGGTTGAGTCCTGCTTTGTGACCCAGTATGTGGTCTATTCTGGAGAAGGTTCCATGTGCACTTGAGAAGAATGAGTATTCTGTTGTTTTAGGGTGGAATGTTCTGTATACGTCGATGAGGTCCATCAGGTCCAATGTTTCATTCAAAGCTCTTATTTCTTTATTAATTTTCTGCTTCGATGATCTGTCTATTTCTGAGAGAGGCATATTAAGATCTCCTACTATTATTGTATTCATATCAATATGACTCCTTATCTTGATTAATTGTTTTCTTATGTAATTGGGTGCTCCCATATTGGGGGCATAGATATTCAAAATTGTTAGATCGTCTTGGCGGATAGTACCTTTAAGAATTAAGTAGTGTCCTTCTGTATCTCTGACTACAGTCTTTAGTTTAAAATCTAATTTATCTGATATGAAAATCGCTACTCCGGCCTTCTTTTGAGGCCCATTGACATGAAAGATGCTTCTCCATCCCTTCCCTTTCAGTCTGGGTGTGTCCTTAGGTTCAAAATGGGTCTCTTGTAGACAACATATGGATGGGTCCTGTCGTTTTATCCAATCTGCAACCCTGTGTCGTTTTATGGGCGCATTTAGGCCATTCACATTGAGAGTGATTATTCAGAGATAGGTTTTTATTGACATCGTGTTGCCTTTGAAGTCTTTCTGTCTGTAGATTGTTTCTATCTTTCTGTTCAATGATATTCTTAGGATTTTTTCTCTTTTATAGGACCCCCCTTAATATTTCCTGCAGTGTCGGCTAGGTGGTTGCATAGTCTTTTAAGCCTTGCCGGTCTTGGAAACTCTTTATCTCTCCTTCCATTTTAAATGTCAGTCTTGCTGGATAGAGTATTCTTGGTTGCATGTTCTTCTCATTTAGTACTCTGGATATATTTTGCCAGCCCTTCCTGGCTTTCCAGGTCTCTGTGGAAAGGTCTGATGTTATTCTAATGGGCTTTCTTCTGTATGTAAGAAGCTTCTTTGTCCTGGCTGCTTTTAAGAGGATCTCTCTTGAAACATAATTCCCCATTTTAACTATAAGGTGCTGTGAGGACTTTCGAGAATCTAAAATCTTGGGGGGAAATCTTTCTGCCTCTAGTACGTGAACATTGTTTCCATTCGTGAGATTGGGAAAATTTTCATACACAACTTCTTCCACTATATCTTGTAGACTTCTTTCTTTTTCCTCCCCTTCAGGGATTCCAATAATTCTGACGTTGGAACGTTTCATGGCATCGTTTATTTCCCTGATTCTGTTTTCGTGGCTTCTGAGCTGTTTGTTCCAGGCTTTCTCCTGATCCTTTCTCTCTATCTGTTTGTCCTCCAGATCACTAATTCTATCTTCTGTCTCAGTTACCCTAGCTTTTAGAGAATTTAGATTGGATTGGAACTCATTGAGAGCATTTTGAACATCATCCCTGGTGGCTTTCAGTTCTGCCCTAACATTGTGAACATCATCCCTGGTGGCTTTCAGTTCTGCCCTAATCAATTCTGTTTGGTCTTCCATGGCTTTCTCCAACCTACCTATTGCCTGGATAATTGTTAGTCTGAATTCCTTTTCTGACATATTGTCTATGTCGATAGCCATTAGTTCTGTTGCAGAAGGCCCATCCTCTGTATTTTTCTTCTGTTGGGTATTCCTCCTCCTAGTCATTTTGGTAAGAGATGACTAAACAGATGCAGCTGGACTTATCAATTGTGGTGCGGTTAATGTGCACCCTGGAACGCTTCTGTGCAATCAGGATTCCCCACCCAAATGAGAGAAAAAAGAAAAGAAAAAGAAATAGAGAAGAAGAAAGAAAAAAAGGGGGGAAAGAAAAAAGGAAAAAAAAAGAGAGAGAGAGATCGGAAAAAAAGGGAAGATACAAGAGAAGGCTCAGCCCAAATGGGCCACAAGGTAAGATTTGTGGAGTATACAAACAAAAACAGAGAGACAAAAAGAGTGATAAAAGTATATGACAAGAGAAAAAAATATGTATATATAAGCAAAAAAAAAGGGAAAAACCTCCTCAGAAAGAACCCCAAGTATAAGATTTATATATTATCAGGACAGACACAAATTCACAGAAACACTGACAGAAGGAAAAATTGGGAGAATGGTTATAGATTCTCAGTGTGGGTGAGGAAGGTTATTTTGATTCTTCCTGAAGGTATCTTGATGTTTTTGTTAAGGGACTCAACTTTCCTAAGTCACAGGGGGATTAGAAACTGGTTTGCCTATAGGGGTAGCATTGATTGGGGAAAGGGGATTACCTTGAAGTTTAACTCTATATGTATAGTAGAAAATAAAAATTAAAAAAAGAATAAACTAGACTAAACTAAGTTAAAATTAAAAAAGAATTAAAAAAATAGAAAAACAAAAGAAAAACACGGGTGTATGTATCAAAAAGTTCAGGTTAGAAGGTTATTAAAGAATTTGATGTACTGGACATCTCAGTGTGATGGTAAATAGGTTAAAAAATTATCTGTATGTATATAAAAAAAAAGAACCAGAATATTGGTAAAGAGTTAAAAATAAAGTTGTATTTATGAAGTAGTGGTGGTTGTTCTCTTGTAGTCTTTTTTTTTTCTTCCTTCCTGGTTGGTTTTCTGGGGGAGGGGCCTGCCACGTGGGTTTTCAGACAATGATGTTCCCTGAGTTAGGTCCTCCCACTCCCCTCAAGGGGGTGAGCTCTTTTTTTTTTTTTCAGGAAACTGTTTTTTTTCCAGCCTTTTGTTCTCTGGGGGTTTTTATGTTCTTTCATCTGCTTTCTCTCGCCTTGACAGCTTTTGATGGTTTTTGGAGGTTTAGAGGAGAGCAAACAGCACCCCAACCTCCCTCTCAAAGAGAAGCCTCAGACTGTTTTGCAAAAGCTGCTGGCAGAGTTGGTTCTGAGTCACTGTCCCTGGGGATGCAGGAGCTCCTCGTTGTGCCCTAAACCAGGGCAGCAGTGGCTGTCTAGGCAGCTCCAGACCGCCAGAGAGGTTCTGAGCAGAGATCGCACACTGAGATTTTCCCGCTGTCCCGGCCTGGAATGTCTGGTTTTTCCTGCTGCCAGAGCTCCAGGCTAGCGCCTATGAGCACCTATCCCAAGGGAGGGTGTGGGACGTGCGCATTTCAGGATTGCCATCTGGCCAGGCTCCCAGCCCCTCACGGGAGACAGACCCCACTCGTTCTCGGGCGCACTGGCATTCAGGCGTACTGGCGGCTCAGGGACGGAGACCTGATTTCTCTGCAGCACTCTTTCTGGCTCTGCGCCAGGGGAGGCTGTCCTGGGTCCGGGGACTTAGGTCCCTGACCCTAACCGCCCAGGTTCCCACTATTACCCCCCCCACCACGATGCTTTGCTGTTTGTTTTTTGAGTGCTTTCAACCAGACTCCAAGTTAATGCTGGTCCCCAGACGCAGAGCACTCTCGTGTTGGAGTGTTACTTTCCAATGGGTCACCTCTGGTGGCTCCCTACCTCTTTTGTTTATCTTCCGATATCAGTCCGATGCTCCCAGTCTGCTTTATCTGCCACTGGCGTCTTCTGCTCCAGTAGAAATCCAGACTTGTATAATTCTGATCTCAGGCTGATTTCATGGGTGGTCAGAGTTCCTTGGTAGGTAATCAGCTCACTTTAGGGTACAGGTTGAAATGGTGCCTCCTCCTACTTCCCCACCATCTTGACTCTAGCCTAGGATGGTACTTCTTGAATGTGTTAATATTTATTATTTTAAAAATTATCTGCCAATATTATTTTTATTTATTAGAAATGTTATTTTTAATTCTCATTTAACCTTCTCTTTTTTTTTCTTCCATTTTATTTATTTTTTCAGTGTAACAGTATTCATTCTTTTTGCACAACACCCAGTGCTCCATGCAAAACGTGCCCCCATTACCCACCACCTGTTCCCCCAACCTCCCACCCCTGACCCTTCAAAACCCTCAGGTTGCCCCAACCTCCCACCCCTGACCCTTTAAAACCCTCAGGTTGTTTTTCAGAGTACATAGTCTCTTATGGTTCCGAAGGGGCACGTGTACCCGAATGTTTATAGCAGCAATGTTTACAATAGCCAGACTATGGAAAGAACCTAGATGCCCATCAACAGATGAATGGATAAAGAAGATGTGGTATATATACACAATGGAATACTATGCAGCCATCAAAAGAAATGAAATCATGCCATTTGCGATGACGTGGATGGAACTAGAGCATATCATGCTTAGTGAAATAAGTCAATCAGAGAAAGACAACTATCATATGATCTCCCTGATATGAGGACATGGAGAAGCAACATGGGGGGGTAGGGGGATAGGAGAAGAGTAAATGAAACAAGATGGGATTGGGAGGGAGACAAACCATAAATGACTCTTAATCTCACATAACCTTCTCTTTATATATTTAAGTATGAATATGTGTCTGCCAATATGTTTCAAATACTGTTTACATTTTCTTGTTTTTTATTCTATTTTTTTTATTGTTCATGGCTTTTTTGTTAAACAAGAATTTTTTAAATTATGAAGTAAAAATCATCAACATTACTTCCATAGTTTCTTTTACAAATTCTATGATTAGAAAATGCCTAAATAGCTTAAACTTGAGAAATATTTTGTAACTTTTATTAATTATCATTTGTGTGTGTGTGTGTGTGTGTGTGTGTGTGTGTGTGTTTACACTTAACTCTTTGAAGTCTGGAATTTTGGGATATGATTATGAAGCCGATATTTACTGTATTCTCTCTGAAAAACTATATTTATCCTAAAATCAATTTTTGAGAAACTATTCCTTTAAATGGTGAGTTTCCACATCAATTTTTTATATACTAAATTTTTACATTTTTCAGGGACTAACTTCTAACTCTTCAAACTGTACCTCACCATTTCGATTATTTTAAGGTGTTACTTGTCTTCTGCAGCACATATATTAAATATAATGGTCTTTTTTCTTCCTTTTCCAAACAATTTTATAAATATTTCCCCATTTATTTAAAAAAAGAAAACAACTCTAGAACTTTGCAGTAATGTTTCAAAACAACAGCAACAAAAACCTTTTATAGTTCTTATTGAGATAGCACTAGACTTATCATTCCTTTGAAAAATATTGACATTTTAACAAAGTGACTCCTCTCAACTAGGAGATTACTAGACTCTCCTTTAGTTAGGTATTCAGTTACCTTCCTTTGTGAAGAGTTATAATTTGTATGTGGTATGTAGATATTTGTGTGTTTGTGTTTTATATATTTTTGCATGTTTTAAATTATATTAATTTCTGTATATTTCTAATTAAATTCACTCATAACTAGTTAATTTGTGATTGTCTTTGTAATTTTTTATATTTTCCAAAGTTTATTTCTGGGAAAGTGGGGGACTCCTGGTTTTTAAATATTGATAAATATTTTTTTATTTTTATAACAAGTTTTTTTATTATGTTCAATTAACCAACATACAGTATATCTTTAGTTTTTGATGGTGTTCAACAATTCATTAGTTGCATATAAAATGTAAATTGTGTAATTCAATCACAACTTTACAAATACTTCTAGAAGTTAGTAATTATTGACATTTCAATTGACCCATTTATATCCTTCTCTAAGCTAAAGTTATCATTAATTTTTTTTTCCATTTTTTAATTTATTTTTTATTATGTTCAATTGAAGATACCCCTTTTAGAGATGAAAAATCTGCATCTCACAAGGCCAAATACTCAAATAAGTAGAGCAGATTCGAGTTCTGATTTCACTCTGAAGTCCATTATTTTCCATTATTCATGGCCTCATATCTTATTGTAACATTAATCCCTGAAAAGAAGCACTCACCTTCTTTTACATCATCCTCAAGTTGTTTGATGAATATGTCATGTTTACATGGCAGGTAATTGTGCAGCGCTGCCTATCAGGTAAGAACATGTCTCATGTGAAGGCTGCCTGCATCATGTGTGGGTACCTGAAACTGCTCCCCATTTTCCTCATGGTGATGCCAGGAATGATCAGCCACATCTCATACAAAGGCAAGTCATTGATTCATAAATCCTCTTTCTTTTATGCTTGAACTCTGAGTAGTGGGGTTTAAAATTTATTTATTTATTTTCAGTGTAACAGTACTCATTGTTTCTGCAGTACACCCAGTGCTCCAGGCAATACGTGCCCTCTCTATTACCCTCCACCTGGTTCCCAAACATCCCACCCCCCGTCCCTTCAAAATCCTCAGTTTTTTTTTTTCAGAGTCCATAGTCTCTCATGATTCATCTCCCCTTCCAATGTCCCACAACTCCCTTCTCCTCTCCATCTCCCCATGTCCTCCACGTTCTTTGTTATGCTCCACAAATAAGTGAAACCATATGATACTTGACTCTCTCTGCTTGACTTATTTCCTCAGCATAATCTCTTCCAGTCCCATCCATGTTGCGACAAAAGTTGGTTATTCATCTCTTCTGATGGAGGCATAATACTCCATCGTGTATATGGACCACATCTTCCTTATCCATTCATCCATTGAAGGGCATCTTGGTTCTTTCCACAGTTTGGCGACCATGGCCATTGCTGCTATAAACATTGGGGTACAGATGGCTCTTCTTTTCACTACAGCTGTATCTTTGGGGTAAATACCCAGCAGTGTAATTCCAGAGTCATAGGGAAGTTCTATTTTTAATTTCTTGAGGAATCTCCACACTGTTCTCAAAAGTGGCTGCACCAACTTGCATCCCCACCAACAGTGGAAGAGGGTTCCCCTTTATCCACATCCTCCCCAACACATGTTGTTTCCTGTCTTGCTAAATTTGGCCATTCTAACTTGTGTCAGGTGGTATCTCAATGTGGTTTTAATTTGAATCTCCATGATGGCTAGTGATGATGAACATTTTTTTAATGTGTCTGATAGTCATTTGTATGTCTTCATTGGAGCAGTGTCTGTTCTGCCCACTTTTTGATATGATTATCTGTTTTGTGTGTGTTGAGTTTGAGGAGTTCTTTATAGATCCTTGATATCAACCTTTTGTCTGTACTGTCATTTGCAAATATCTTCTCCCATTCCGTGGGTTGCCTTTTTGTTTTGTTGACTGTTTCCTTTGCTGTGAAGAAGCTTTTGATCTTGATGAAGTCCCAAAAGTTCATTTTCGCTTTTGTTTCCTTTGCCTTTGGAGACATATCTTGAAAGAAGTTGCTGTGGTTGATATCAAAAAGGTTACTGCCTATGTTCTCCTCTAGGATTCTGATGGATTCCTGTCTCACGTTGAGGTCGTTTATCCATTTGGAGTGTATCTTTGTGTACGGTGTAAGAGAATGGTCGAGTTTCATTCTTCTACATACAGCTGTCCCGTTTTCCCAGCACCATTTATTGAAGAGACTGTCTTTTTTCCACTGTATATATTTTTCCTGTTTTGTCGAAGATTATTTGACCATAGAGTTGAGGGTCCATATCTCGGCTGTGTTCCACTGGTCTGTGTGTCTGTTTTTATGCCAGTACCATGCTGTCTTGGTGATTACAGCTTGGTTGTAAAGCTTGCAATCAGGCAATGTGATGCCGCCAGTTTTATATTTGTTTTTCAACATTACCTTAGCAATTCGGGGTGTCTTCTGATTCCATACAAATTTTAATATTGTTTGCTCCAGTTCTTTGAAAAATACTGGTGGAATTTTGTTTGGAATGGCATTAAAAGTATAGATATGGTCTAGCCAGTATAGACATTTTAACAGTGTTTATTCTTCTGATCCAAAGCATGGAATGGTCTTCCATCTTTTTGTGTCTTTTTCAATTTCCTTCATGAGCGTTCTATACTTCCTGAGTAAAGATCCATTACCTCTTTGGTTAGGTTTATTCCCAGGTATCTTATGGTCCTTGGTACTATAATAAAACAATCGATTCTCTAATTTCCCTTTATGTGTTTCCATTGTTAGTGTATAATAAAGCCACTGATTTCTATACATTGACTTCGTATCCTGCCACGTTACTGAATTTCTGTATGCATTCTAGTAGCTTGGGGATGGAGTCTTTTGGGTTTTCCATATAAAGAGTCATGTCATCTGTGAAGTGAGAGAGTTTGACTTCTTAATTGCTAATTTGGATACATTTTATTTCTCTTTGTTGTCTGATTGCTGTTGCTAGGATTTCTAATACTATGTTGAACAAGAGTGGTGAGAGTGGGCATCCTTGTCGTGTTCCTGAACTCAACGGGAAGGCTGTGAGCTTTTCCACATTGAAGATGATATTTGCTGTGGGTCTTTCATAGATAGATTTTATGAAGTTCAGGAATGTTCCCTCTATCCCTATACTTCGAAGTGTTTTAATCAGGAACGGATGCTGGATTTTGTCAAATGCTTTTTCTGCATCAATTGAGAGGACCATGTGTTTCTTCTCTCTCCTCTTATTGATTTGTTCTTTCATATTGATTGATTTGTGAGTTGAGCCATCCTTGCAACCCAGGTATAAATCCCACCTGGCCATGGTGGATAAGCTTTTTAATGTGCTGTTGTATCCTGTTTGCTAGGATCTTGTTGAGAAGCTTAGCATCCATATTCATCAGTTATATTGGTCAGAAATTCTCCTTTTTGGTGAGGTCTTTGCCTGGTTTGGGGATCACGGAAATGCTGGCTTCATAAAAAGAGTCTGGACGTTTTCCTTCTGGTTCAAATTTTTGAAACAGCTTCAGGAAAATTGGTGTTATTTCTTCTTTGAAAGTTTGGTAGAATTCCCCAGGGAATCCATCTGGTCCTGGGCTCCGGTTTTCTGGGTGGCTTTTAATCACAGCTTCAATCTCGTTACTAGATATCGGTCTATTTTGGTTGTGGGAAGCCACAGTGGGGCTCAAGACGAGAGCCAAACCAGGCTCTGACTTGTGCCTCCTCCAGTGTCTCACTGCCTGATTCAAGGCAGAGTATAATGGTGTTGAGTTGCATTTGAGACAGCCTGTGCCATGCGATGCTTGCTTGCCTACGTGACTTCTCACATGCCCTCTAGATATTTGACCTTCAAAACAGCCCAGATGCACTCATTAATCTAGTGGTTCTTGCTGTCCTGAGAGAAGCTATGAGATAATCTTTCAAGTATGTTTCTTTTTTAAAATTTTTATTTATTTATTTTTTCAGCATAACAGTATTCATTGTTTTTGCACAAAACCCAGTGCTCCATGCAATACGTGCCCTCCCTATTACCCACTACCTGGTTCTCCCAACCTCCCAACCCTGCCCCTTCAAAACCCTCAGGTTGTTTTTCAGAGTCCATAGTCTCTTACTGTTCGCCTCCCCTTCCAATTTCCCTCAACTTCCTTCTCCTCTCCATCTCCCAATGTCCTCCATATCATTTGTTATGCTCCACAAATAAGTGAAACCATATGACACTTGACTCTCTCTGCTTGACTCAAGTGTGTTTCTAGTGGATGATGTTTACCATCCACTACCTGGCGCTGGTATGTCTGTGGTGAAAAATATTATGAAGCTGGTGTGTGAACGTTTAATCCTGCAGCAACACTTAGATAAGTCACCCTTTCACTCTAAGACTTCTATATACTCTCTTGTTTTTACTAATAAAGCGGTATTTGGTGGAAATCATCCCCGTTCTCCTCCTGCCCCCATCTCTTTGTCTCTTTGATTTCTTTTCACCATCCTCTTACCCTCGTGTTCCTGGTCGAGTTGTCACGTGGGCCATGACAATAGGTTGTCAATTTATTCCTGGTTCAATTTTGGGATTTTATAGTTTTCCAGGAATGCATCCATTTCATCTAGGTTGCTTAACTTATTCACATATAACTATTGATAACAACTTCTGAGGATTGTTTCTACTTCCTTGGTGTTAGCTGTGATCTCTCCCTTTTCATTCATAATTTTATTATTTTGAGCTTTCTCTCTTTTCTTTTGGGTTAGTGTGGCCAATGGTTAATCAATATTATTGATTCTTTCCGAAAACCAGCTTCTGGTTTCATTGATACATTCTCTTGTATCTCTAGTTTCTACCTCATTGTCCTCTGCTCTAATCTTGATTATTTCCCCTCTTATGTGTGGAGTTGGTTTAATTTGTTGTTGATTCTCCAGTTCCTTAAGGTGTAGAGACAGCTGGTGTATTCCGGATTTTTCAATTTTTTTGAGGGAGGCATGGGTGGCTATGAATTTCCCCCTTAGGACTGCTTTTGTTGTATCGCTTAGATTTTGGACCAAAGTGTCTTCATTCTCATTGGTTTCCATGAATTGATTAAGTTCACCTTTGACTTCCTGGTTGATCCAAGCATTCTTTTTTTTAAAATATTTTATTTATTTGACAGAGAGAAATCACAACTAGGCAGAGAGGCAGGCAGAGAGAGAGGAGGAAGCAGGCTTCCCGTGGAGCAGAGAGCCCGATGTGGGGCTCGATCCCAGGATCCTGGGATCATGACCCGAGCCGAAGGCAGAGGCTTTAACCACTGAGCCACCCAGGCGCCCCTGATCCAAGCATTCTTAAGCAAGGTGGTCTTTATCTTCCAGGTGTTTGAGTTCCTTCCAAACTTTTCCTTGTGATTGAGCTCCAGTCTCAAAGCAATTTGACTGAGAATATGCAGGGAATCATCTCAGTTTTTGGTATCGGTTGAGTCCTGATTTGTGACCCAGTATGTGGTCTATTCTGGAGAAGGATCCATGTGCACTTGAAAAGAATGAGTATTCTGTAGTTTTAGGGTGGAATGTTCTGTATATATCTATGAGGTCCATCTGGTCCAATGTGTCATTCAATGCTCTGGTTGCTTTTTTGATTTTCTGCTTTGATGATCTATTAACTGTGTCAGGTGTGTTAAGATCTTCTACTATTAATGTATTCATAGAAATATGGCTTTTTATCTTGATTAAGAGCTTTGTTATGTAATTGGAGGCACCTTTATTGCGGTTGTAAATATTTATAATTGTTATATCATCTTGCTTGATAGTCCCTTTGGGAATGATATAGTGTCCTTCTGTATCTCTGACTGCAGTCTTTAGTTTAAAATCTAATTTATCTGATATGGGAATCGCTACCCGGCCTTCTTTTGAGGCCCATTGGCATGAAAGATGCTTCTCCATCCCTTTGTTTTCAGTCTGGGTGTATCTTTAGGTTCAAAATGGGTCTCATGTATACAACATATTGATGGGTCCTGTTGTTTTATCCAGCCTGCAACCCTGTGTCATTTTGTGGACGCATTTAGGCCACCACATTGAGAGTGATTATTGATAGATACGTTTTTATTGACATCGTGTTACCTTTGAAGTCTTTCTTTCTTTAGATTGTCTCTGTATTTCTGTTCAATGACATTTTTAGGATTTTTTCTCTTTTATAGCATCCCCCTTAATATTTCCTGCAGTGTCGGCTTAGTGGTTGCATAATCTTTTAATCCTGCTGATCTTGGAAAATTTTTATCTCTCCATCCATTTTGAATGTCAGTCTTGCTGGATTAAGTATTCTCGGCTGCATGTTTTTCTCATTTAGTGCCATGAATATATCTTGCCAGCTCTTTCTGGCTTGCCAGGTCTCTGTGGACAGGTCTGACGTTATTCTGATGGGCTTTCTTCTGTATGCAAGGAGCCTCTTTGTCCTAGCTGCTTTCAAGAGGGTCAGCCTACAATTGTAATTCTTCATTCTAACTATAAGTTGTCGTGAGGACTTTCGAGAATCTAAAATCTTGGCGGGGGGGGGGGGACCTATCTGCCTCTAGTATATGTGCACTCTTTCAATTCGTGAGATTGGGAAAATTTTCATAGACAACTTGTTCCACTATATCTTCTAGATTTTTTATTTCTCCTCCCCTTCAGGGATTTCAATAATTGGGTATTCATCCTTTCTTTTTGTTTTTTTTTTTAATTTTTTAAAATATTTTATTTATTTATTTATTTGACACAGAGATAGTTCACAAATAGGCAGAGAGGCAGGCAGAGACAGAGAGGGAAGCAGGCTCCCTGCTGAGCAGAGAGCCTAATGCAGGGCTCAATCCCAGGACTCTGAGATCATGACCTGAGCCGAAGGTAGCAGCTTAACCCACTGAGCCACCCAGGCACCCCCGGGTATTCATCCTTTTTGATGGAGACACAATACTCCATAGTATATATGGATTATATCTTCTTTATCCTTTCTTCCGTTGAAGGGCATCTTTGTTCTTTCCACAGTTTGGCGACCGTGGCCATCGTTGCTATGAACATTGAGGTACAGATGGCCCTTCTTTTCCTTACATCTGTATCTTTAGGGTAAATACCCAATGATGCAATTGCAGGGTCATAGGGAAGCTCAATTTTTAACTTCTTAAGGTATTTCCACTCTGTTTTGCAAAGTATCTGTGCCAACTTGCATTCCCACCAACAGCGTAAGAGGGCTCCCCTTTCTCTACATCCTCTCCAACACATGTTCTTTACTGTCTTATTTATTTTGGCCATTCGAACTGATGTAAATTGCTATCTCAATGTGGTTTTAATTTGAATTTCAGTGATGGGTAATGAAGATGAACATTTTTTCATGTGTCTGTTAGCCATTGGTATGTCTTCTTTGGAGAAGTGTCTGTTCATGTATTTTGTCCACTTTTTTCATGTGATTAAATGTTTTGTGTGTGTTGATCTTGGATATCAGCCCTTTGTCTGTATTGTAATTTGCAAATATCTTCTCCCATTCCGTAGGTTTCCTCTTTGTTTTATTGACAGTTTCCTTGCTGTGCAGAAGTTTTTGAACGTGATGAAGTCCCAAAAGTTTGTTTTGCTCTGGCCTATGTCAAAGAGATTGCTGCCTATGTTCTCTAGGATTCTGTTGGATTCCTGCCTCTCATTGGGGCCTTCCATCCATTTTGGGTTTATCTTTGTATATGGTATAAGACAATGGTCGAGTTTCATTCTCCTGCACATAGCTGTCCAATTTCCCCAGCACCATTTATTGAAGAGACTGTCTTTTTTTACACTGGATATTTTATTCTGCTTTGTTGAAGATTATTTGGGCATAAAGTTGAGGGTGCATATCTGGGCTCTCTACTCTGTTATACTCTACACTGTTCCACTATGTGTCTGTTTTTGTGCCAGTACAATGCTGTCTTCATTATCACAGCTTTGTCGTAAAGTTTGAAGTCAGGCAATGCTGTGCCCCCAGTTTTGATTTTCTTTTTTTTTTAAGATTTATTTATTTATTTATTTGACAGATATCACAAGTAGATAGAGAGGCAGGCAGAGAGAGAGAGAGAGGGAAGCAGGCTCCCTACCAAGCAGAGAGCCTGATGCGGAACTCGATCCCAGGACCCTGAGATCATGACCTGAGCCAAAGGCAGCGGCTTTAACCCACTGAGCCACCCAGGCGCCCCAGTTTTGATTTTCTATTTCAACATTTCCTTAGCAATTCGGGGTCTGTTCTGGTTCCATGCAAATATTAGGATTGTTTGCTCCAGCTCTTTGAAAAAAATGACGGTGGAATTTTGACCAGAATGGCATTGAAAGTATAGATTGTTCTAGGGAGTATAGACATTTTAACAATGTTTATTCTTCCAATCCAAGAGCATGGAATTGTCTTCCAACTTTTTGTGTCTTCTTCAATTTCTTTCATGAGTGTTTTGTAGTTCCTTGAGTACAGATCCTTTACCTCTTTGGTTAGGTTTATTCCCAGGTATCCTATGGTTCTTGGTGCTCGAGTAAACAGAATAAAATCTCTAATTTCCCTTTCTGTATTTTCATTGTTAGTGTATAAGAAAGCAACTCATTTCTGTACATTGATTTTGTATCCTGCCACATTACTGAATTGCTTTATGAGTTCTAGTAGTTTGGAGGTGGAGTCTTTTGGGTTTTCCAGATAAAGTATCATGTCATCTGAGAAAAGAGAGAGTTTGACTTCTCCATTGCCAGTTTGAATACCTATTTTTTTTATTTTTTGTTGTTGTTGTCAGATTGTTGTTGCTAGGACTTCTAGTACTATGTTTAACAGGAGTGAAGAGAGTGGGCATCCTTGTTGTGTTTCTGATCTCAAGGGAAGCCTGTAAGCATTTCCCCATTGAGGATGATATTTGCTTTGGGTTTCTCATAGATAGATTTCAGGAAGTTGAGAAATGTTCCCTCTATCCCTATACTATGAAGCATTTTTATCAGGAAAGGATGCTGTATCATGTCAGATGCATTTTCTGCATCAATTGAGAGGAGCATGTGGTTCTTCTCTCTCCTCTTATTGATTTGTTCTATCACAATGATTGATTTGCAAATGTTGAACCACCCTTACATCCCATGGATAAATCCTACCTAGTCATGGTGGATAATCTTTTAAAGGTACTATTGGATCCTATTAGCTAGGATCTTGTTGAGGATCTTAGCATCCATATTCATTAGGGATATTGGTCTGAAATTCTCCTTTTTGATGGGGTCTTAGCCTGGTTTGGGGATCAGGGTAATGCTGTCTTCATAAAAAGAGTCTGGACGTTTTCCTTCTCTTTCTATTTTTTGAAACAGCTTCAGAAGAATAGGTATTATTTCTTCTTTGAACGTTTGGTAGAATTCCCAGGGAATCTGTTAGGTCCTGGGCTCTTGTGTATTGGGAGATTTTTGAACACTGCTTCAATCTTGTTGCTAGATATTGGTCTATTCAGGTTGTCAATTTCTTCCTGATAAAGTTTTGGAACGTTATAGGTTTTCAGGAATGCATGTATTTCTTTGAGGTTACTTAACTTATTGGCATATAGTTATTGATAATAATCTCTGATGATTGTTTCTTTCCTTGGTGTAGTCATGATCTCCCCCTTTTCATTCGTAATTTCATTAATTTGGGTCCTCTCTATTTTTTATTTTGGATTAGTTTGGCCAATGTTTATTGTTCTTTGATTCTTTCAAAATTAAGCTTCTAGTTTCATTGATGTGTTCTATCGCATCTCTAGTTTTTATCTCATTCATCTCTGTTCTAAACTTGATTATTTCCCTTATTGTGTGTGGGGTTGGCTTAATTTGTTGCTGATTCTCCAGTTCTTTAAGGTGTAAAGCGAGATGGTGTATTCTGGATTTTTCTTTTCTTTCTTTTTTTTTTTTTTTTTTTGAGGGAGGCGTGGATTGCTACATACTTCCCTCTTAGGACCACCTTTGCCACATGCCATAGGTTTTGGACCAAAGTGTCTTCATTCTCATTGGTTTCCATGACGTGTTTAAGTTCTTCCTTGATTTTCTGGTTGATCCAAACATTCATAAGCAAGGTAGTCTTTAGCTTCCACGTGTTTGAATTCTTACCAAACTTTTTCTTGTGGTTGAGTTCCTATTTCAAAGCACTCTGGTCTGAGAATATGCAGGCAATAATATCAAACTTTTGGTATTGGTTGAGTCCTGATTTGTGACCCAGTATGTGGTCTCTTCTGGAGAAAGTTGCATGTGCACTTGAGAAGAATGAGTATTCTGTTGTTTTACGGTAGAATGTTCTGAATGTATCTATGAGGTTCATCTCGTCCCATACATCATTCAATACTATTGTTTCTTTATTGATTTCTGCTTGGATGATCTGTCTGTTACTGAGAGTGGCTTATTATGATTCCCTAGTATTCATGTATTTATATTAACATGACTCTTTATCTTGATTAACAGTTAATTTATGTAGTGGTTGCTCCTATATTGGGGGCATAAATATTTACAGTTGTTAGATCATCTTGGTGGATAGTCCCTTTAAGAATGATGCAGTGTTCTTCTGTATCTCTGACTACAGTCTTTAGTTTAAAATCTAATTTATCTGATATGAGAATCTTTACTCCAGCCTTCTTTTTAGGCCCATTGTCATGAAAGATGCTTCTTCATACCTTCACTTTCAGTCTGGATGTATCCTTAGGTTCACAATGGGTGTCTTGTGGACAACACATGGGCAGGTCCTGTGGTTTTATCCAATCTGCAATGTTGTGCCATTTTATGGGAGCATTTAGGCTGTTCACGTTGAGAGTGATTATTGAGAGATATGTTTTTATTGACGTCCTGTTGACTGTGAAGTCCTTGTTTCTATAGATTGTCTCTGTAAATTTCTGGTATATGACACTCTTGGGTTTTTCTTATTTTATAGAACCACACCTTACTATTTCCTGTAGGGTCTTCTTGGTGGTCACATGCTCCTTTAAGCCTTGCCAGCCTGAGAAGTTCTTTATCTTTTCATCTGTTCTGAATGTCAGCCTTGCTGGATAAAGTATTCTTGCCTGCATGTTCTTTTCATTTAGTTCCCAGAATACATCTTACCAGCCCTTTCTGGCTTGCCAGGTTTCTGTGGACAGGTCTGCCATTATTCTGATGGGCCTTCCTCTGTGCATAAGGGATCTCTTCCCTTAGCTGGTCTCCAGAGCTCTTGTCTAAAATTATGATTCAACAGTTTCACAATCAGATGTCCGGATATTTTTCTAGATTCCATGATTTTGGGGGCAGACCATTCTGTCTCTACGATATGAACACGGGTTCTATTCCCCAGATTGGGAAAATTTTCATGGAGAGTTTGTTCAACTATAACTACTAGTCTTCTTTCTTTCACGTTGCCCACCCACCACCCCCCCATAGGATCTCAATAATTCAGACATTGAAACATTTCATGGTGTCATTTATTTCCCTAATTCTGTTTTCATGGCTTCTAAGCTGATTGTTCCAGGCCTCCTCCTGATCCTCTTTCTCTATCAGTTTGTCCTCTAGATCACTATTTCTACTTCTGTCCCAGTTACCCTAGCTGTTAGAGAATTTAGATTAGATTGGATCACATTAATAGCATTTGTAACTTCTTCCCAGGTGGCTTTCACTTCTGCCCTAATTGATTCCTTGATTCCATGTTATCATTAATGGTTTTCTCCAACCTAGCCATTGTCTAGATAATTGTTAGCCTGAATTCCCTTTGCTGCATACTGTTTATGTCCATTTCCAATAGCTCTGATGGAGAGGGCACAGTATCTGAATTTTTCCTTTTTACTTTCCTTTTTACTTTCTTTTTGATGGTGACTCCTGATTCTCTGAAACATTCCAAGGTGCACCTTGCCTGAATTGTTGTTGATCAGCTATACATCCCCTTAAGCACCTCCCACCAAAATGACTAGAAGGAGGAAGACCCAACCTGGTAGAATTTAACTACTCTAACAGCTAGGATAACCAAGGTAGAAGATAAAATTAGTGATCTAGAAGAAAAACTGATAGAAAAGAAGGATCAGGAGGAGGCCTGGAACAAACAGCTTGGAAGCCATGAAAACAGAATTAGGGAAATAAATGATGGCATGAAACATTCCAATGTCAGAATTATTGGGATCCTTTAAGGAGGTGGGGAAAAAGAGAAGATTAGAACATATAGTTGAACATATAATAAACACTGTATGAAAATTTCCCTAATCTGGGTAATGGAACAAGTGTTCGTATCCTAGAGGCAGAAAGGACAGCCCCCAAGATCAACGAGTGTAGAAAGATCTCCGGGCAAATAATTGTGAATTTCACCAGTCATAAATTCAGGGAGGATGTCTTAAGAGCAGCTAGGGGAAGAGATTCCTTATGTACAGAGGCAGGACCATCAGAATAACGTCAGACCGGAGGAGTCAAGATGGCGGAGAAGTAGCAGCCTGAGACTACATCAGGTAGCAGGAGATCAGCTTGATAGCTTATCTAAACATTGCAAACACCTACAAATCCAATGGGAGAGCGAAGAGAAGAAGAACAGCACATCTAGAAACAGAAAATCAACCACTTTCTGAAAGGTAGGACTGGCGGAGAAGTGAATCTAAAATGACGGGAAGATAGACCGCGGGGGGAGGGGCCGGCTCCCGGCAAGCGGCGGAGGAACGGAGCACAAAATCAGGACTTTTAAAAGTCTGTTCCACTGAGGGACATTGCTCCAGAGGTTAAACCATGGTGAAGCCCATGCGGGGTCAGCGTGGCCCCAGGTCCCGCAGGGTCACAGAAGGATCAGGGGTGTTGGAGTGTCACAGAGCTCGCAGGTATTAGAACGGAGAAGCCAGCTGCAGAGACAGAGCCGAGGACTGAACTCTCAGCTCGGGGTTACCTTGAACTGGTCGCAGGCTGGGTGAGCTCGGAGCGCGGCTAGAGGCTGGGGATACGGGAGTGATTGGGTGCTGTCCTATGGGGGAGCGCTGAGGAGTGGGGCCCTGGGCTCTCGGCTCCACCGGGCCGGAGACTAGGAGGCTGCCATTTTCATTCCTGTCCTCCAGAACTCTACGGAAAGCATTCAGGGAACAAAAGCTCCCAAAAGCGAACCCGAGCCGATTACTTAGTCTGGCCACCAGTAAGGGCGGTGCAATCCCGCCTCAGGCAAAGACACTTGAGAGTCACTACAACAGGCCCCTCCCCCAGCAGATCAACAAAATATCCAGCCAGGACGAAGTCCATCTATCAAGGAAAGTAGATTCAATTACTAAGACAGCAGAACAATTCCAGAGGAGGAGAAAGCAAAGCACGGAACTCATGGCTTTCTCCCCATGATTCTTTAGTCTTAAGGCTACTTCAATTTTTTTTTTCTTTTTTCAATTTTTTTTTGTTATTCTTTTTTCTTCTGCTAAATTTTTTAAAAGTTTCACCCTTTTCTTTTTTAAAGTTTTTTGACTAGTTTATCTAAATATATATTTTTTTCTTTCTTTTTTATATTTTTTCTTTATTTGTTTTATTTTTAAAATTTTTTTCTTTTTTTTTCAGAACCTGTTTTTATCCCCTTTCTCCCCACCCCCCAATTAGGGGTCTCTTCTGATTTGGTTACAGCGCATTTTTCTGGGGTCTTTGCCACCCTTTTAGTAGTTTATTTGCTCCTTCATATCCTCTTATCTGGACAAAATGACAAGGCAGAAAAAATCACCACAAACAAAAGAACAAGAGACAGTACTGAAGGCTAGGGACCTAATCAAAACAGATATTGGTAATATGTCAGATCAAGAGTTCAGAATGACGATTCTGAACATTCTAGCCGGGCTCGAAAAAGGCATGGAAGATATTAGAGAAACCCTCTCTGGAGATATTAAAGCCCTTTCTGGAGAAATTAAAGAACTAAAATCTAACCAAGTGGAAATCAAAAAAGCTATTAATGAGGTGCAATCAAAAATGGAGGTTCTCACGGCTAGGATAAATGAGGCAGAAGAAAGAATTAGTGATATATAAGACCAAATGACAGAGAATAAAGAAGCTGAACAAAAGAGGGACAAACAGCTACTGGACCATGAGGGGAGAATTCGAGAGATAAGTGACACCATAAGATGAAACAACATTAGAATAATTGGGATTCCAGAAGAAGAAGAAACAGAGAGGGGAGCAGAAGGTCTATTGGAGAGAATCATTGGAGAGAATTTCCCTAATATGGCAAAGGGAACAAGCATCAAAATCCAGGAGATGCAGAGAACCCCCCTCAAAGTCAACAAGAATAGGTCCACACCCCGTCACCTAATAGTAAAATTTACAAGTCTTAGTGACAAAGAGAAAATCCTGAAAGCAGCCCGAGAAAAGAAGTCTGTAACATACCATGGTAAAAATATTAGATTGGCAGCAGAGTTATCCACAGAGACCTGGCAGGCCAGGAAGAGCTGGCATGATATATTCAGAGCACTCAACGAGAAAAACATGCAGCCAAGAATACTCTATCCAGGGGCGCCTGGGTGGCTCAGCGGGTTAAGCCTCTGCCTTCGGCTCAGGTCATGATCCCAGGGTCCTGGGATCGAGCCCCACATCGGGCTCTCTGCTCTTCAGGGAGCCTGCTTCCTCCTCTCTCTCTGTCTGCCTCTCTCTCTGTGATCTCTCTCTGTCAAATAAATAAAATATTAAAAAAAAAAAAAAAAAGAATACTCTATCCAGCTAGGCTATCATTGAAAATAGAAGGAGAGATCAAAAGCTTCCAGGACAAACAAAAACTGAAAGAATTTGCAAACACCAAACAAACTCTACAGGAAATATTGAAAGGGGTCCTCTAAGCAAAGAGAGAGCCTAAAAGTAGCAGATCAGAAAGGTACAGAGACAATATACAGTAACAGTCACCTTACAGGCTAATAATGGCACTAAATTCATATCTCTCAAAGTTACCCTGAATGTTAATGGGCTAAATGCCCCAATCAAAAGACACAGGGTATCAGAATGGATAAAAAAAAACAAAACCCATCAGTATGTTGCCTACAAGAAACTCATTTTAGTCGCAAAGACATCTCCAGATTTAAAGTGAGGGGGTGGAAAACCATGCTAATGGGCATCAGAAGAAAGCTGGGATGGCAATCCTTATATCAGATCAATTAGATTTTAAGCCAAAGACTATAATAAGAGATGAGGAAGGACACTATATCCTACTCAAAGGGTCTGCCCAACAAGAAGATCTAACCATTTTAAATATCTATGCCCCTAATGTGGGAGCAGCCAACTATATCAACCAATTAATAACAAAATCAAAGAAACACATCAATAATAATACAATAATCATAGGGAACTTGAACACCCCCCTCACTGAAATGGACAGATCATCCAAGCAAAAGATCAACAAGGAAATAAAGGCCTTAAATGACACACTGGACCAGATGGACATCACAGATATATTCAGAACATTTCATCCCAAAGCAACAGAATACACATTCTTCTCTAGTGCACATGGAACCTTCTCCAGAATAGATCACATCCTGGGTCACAAATCAGGTCTCAACCGGTATCAAAAGATTAGGATCATTCCCTGCATATTCTCAGACCACAATGCTCTGGAGCTAGAACTAAATCACAAGAGGAAAGCTGGAAAGAACCCAAATACATGGAGAGTAAACAGCATCCTTCTAAAGAATGAATGGGTTAACCAGGAAATTAAAGAAGAATTGAAAAAATTCATGGAAACAAATGATAATGGAAACACAACAGTTCAAAATCTGTGGGACACAGCAAAGGAAGTCCAGACAGGAAAATATATAGCGGTACAAGCCTTTCTCAAGAAACAAGAAAGGTCTCAAGTATACAACCTAACTCTACACGTAAAGGAGCTGGAGAAAGAACAAGAATGAAACCCTAAACCCAGCAGGAGAAGAGAAATCATAAAGATCAGAGCAGAAATCAATGAAATAGAAACCAAAAAAAAAAACAACAGAAAAAATCAATGAAACTAGGAGCTGGTTCTTTGAAAGAATCAATAAGATTGATAAACCCCTGGCCAGACTCATCAAAAAGAAAAGAGAAAGGACTCAAATAAATAAAATCATGAATGAAAGAGGAGAGATCACAACTAACACCAAAGAAATACAGACAATTATAAGAATATACTATGAGCAACTCTACACCAAAAAAAAATGACAATCTGGAAGAAATGGATGCATTCCTAGAGACATATAAACTACCACAACTGAACCAGGAAGAAATAGAAAACCTGAACAGGCCCATAACCAGTAAGGAGATTGAAACAGTCATCAAAAATCTCCAAACAAACAAAAGCCCAGGGCCAGACGGCTTCCCAGGGGAATTCTACCAAACATTTAAAGAAGAACTCATTCCTATTCTCCTGAAACTGTTCCAAAAAATAGAAATGGAAGGAAAACTTCCAAACTCATTTTATGAGGCCAGCATCACCTTGATCCCAAAACCAAACAAGGATCCCATCAAAAAAGGGAACTACAGACCAATAACCTTGATGAACACAGACGCAAAAATTCTCGCCAAAATACTAGCCAATAGGATTCAACAGTACATTAAAAGGATTATTCACCACGATCAAGTGGGATTTATTCCAGGGCTGCAGGGTTGGTTCAACATCTGCAAGTCAATCAATGTGATACAACACATTAATAAAAGAAAGAACAAGAACCATATGATACTCTCAATAGATGCTAAAAAAGCATTGACAAAGTACAGCATCCCTTCCTGATCAAAACTCTTCAAAGTGTAGGGATAGAGGGCACATACTTCAATATTATCAAATCCATCTATGAAAAACCCACCGCAAATATCATTCTCAATGGAGAAAAACTGAAAGCTTTTCCGCTAAGGTCAGGAACACGGCAGGGATGTCCTTTATCACCACTGCTATTCAACATAGTACTAGAACTCCTAGCCTCAGCAATCAGACAAAAATAAGAAATTAAAGGCATCCAAATTGTTAAAGAAGAAGTCAAACTATCACTCTTCGCAGATAATATGATACTATATGTGGAAAACCCAAAAGATTCCACTCTAAAACTGCTAGAACTTCTACAGGAATTCAGTAAAGTGTCAGGATATAAAATCAATGCACAGAAATCAGTTGCATTTCTGTACACCAACAAGAAGACAGAAGAAAGAGAAATTAAGGAGTCAATCCCATTTACAATTGTACCCAAAACTATAAGATACCTAGGAATAAACCTAACCAAAGAGGCTAAGAATCTATACACAGAAAATTATAAAGAACTCATGAAAGAAATTGAGGAGGACACAAAGAAATGGAAAAATGTTCCATGCTCCTGGATTGGAAGAATAAATATTGTGAAAATGTCTATGCTACCTAAAGCAAACTACACATTTAATGCAATCCCTATCAAAATACCATCCATTTTTTTCAAAGAAATGGAACAAATAATCCTAAAATTTATATGGAACCAGAAAAGACCTCAAATAGCCAAAGGAATATTGAAAAAGAAAGCCAAAGTTGGTGGCATCACAATTCCGGACTTCAAGCTCTATTACAAAGCTGTCATCATCAAGACAGCATGGTATTGGCACAAAAACAGACACATAGATCAATGGAACAGAATAGAGAGCCCAGAAATCGACCCTCAACTCTATGGTCAACTAATCTTCGACAAAGCAGGAAAGAATGTCCAATGGAAAAAAGACAGCCTCTTCAATAAATGGTGCTGCGAAAATTAGACAGCCACATGCAGAAAAATGAAATTGGAGCACTTCCTTACACCACACACGAAAATAGACTCCAAATGGATGAAGGACCTCAATGTGACAAAGGAATCCATCAAAATCCTTGAGGAGAATGCAGGCAGCAACCTCTTCGACCTCAGCCACAGCAACATCTTCCTAGGAACAATGGCAAAGGCAAGGGAAGCAAGGGCAAAAATGAACTGTTGGGATTTCATCAAGATCAAAAGGTTTTGCACAGCAAAGGAAACAGTTAACAAAACCAAAAGACAACTGACAGAATGGGAGAAGATATTTGCAAACGACATATCAGATAAAGGGCTAGTGTCCAAAATCTATAAGGAACTTAGCAAACTCAACACCCAAAGAACAAACAATCCAATCAAGAAATGGGCAGAGGACATGAACAGACATTTCTGCAAAGAAGACATCCAGATGGCCAACAGACACATGAAAAATTGCTCCACATCACTCGGCATCAGGGAAATACAAACCAAAACCACAATGAGATATCACCTCACACCAGTCAGAATGGCTAAAATTAATAAGTCAGGAAATGACAGATGCTGGCGAGGATGTGGAGAAAGGGGAACCCTCCTCCACTGTTGGTGGGAATGCAAGCTGGTGCAACCACTCTGGAAAACAGCATGGAGGTTCCTCAAAATGTTGAAAATAGAACTACCCTATGACCCAGCAATTGCTCTACTGGTATTTACCCTAAAGATACAAACATAGTGATCCGAAGGGGCACGTGTACCCAAATGTTTATAGCAGCAATGTCTACTATAGTCAAACTATGGAAAGAACCTAGATGTCCATCAACAGATGAATGGATAAAGAAGAGGTGGTATATATACGCAATGGAATACTATGCAGCCATCAAAAAATGAAATCTTGCCATTTGCGACGACGTGGATGGAACTAGAGGGGATCATGCTTAGTGAAATAAGTCAATCGGAGAAAGACAACTATCATATGATCTCCCTGATATGAGGACATGGAGAAGCAACATGGGGGGTTAGGGGGATAGGAGAAGAATAAATGAAACAAGATGGGATTGGGAGGGAGACAAACCATAAATGACTCTTAATCTCACAAAACAAACTGGGGGTTGCTGGGGGGAGGTGGGATTGGGAAAGGGGGAGGGGGCTATGGACATTGGGGAGGGTATGTGCTATCGTGAGTGCTGTGAAGTGTGTAAACCTGGCGATTCACAGACCTGTACCCCTCGGGATAAAAATACATTATATGTTTATTAAAAAAAATTGGAAGGGGAGGCGAACCATAAGAGACTATGGACTCTGAATAACAACCTGAGGGTTTTGAAGGGTCAGGGGTGGGAGGTTGGGGGAACAGGTGGTGGGTAATAGGGAGGGCATGTTTTGCATGGAGCACTGGGTGTTTTGCAAAAACAATGAATACTGTTACGCTGAAAAAATAAATAAAATGAAAAAAAAAAAAAGAATAACGTCAGACCTGGCCACAGAAACCTGGGAAGCCAGAGAGAGCTGGCAAGACATATCAGGGCAGTAACTTAGATGAACATGCAGCCAAGAACACTTTATCCAGCAAGGATGACATTCAGAACGGAGGGAGAGATAAAGAGCTTCCAAGACTGGCATGATTTAAAGGAGTATGTGACCACCAAGCCAGCACTACAAGAAATATTAAGGGGTGGTTCTATAAAAGAGGAAAGAACCCTAGAGTGTCATAGAACAGAAACATGGAGAGGCAATCTATAGAAACAAGGACTTCACAGGCAATAGGATGTCAATAAAAACTGATCTTTCAATAATCACTCTCAATGTGAACAGCCTAAATTCTCCCATAAAATAGCACAGGGATGCAGACTGGATGAAAAGACAGGACCTGTCCATATGCTGTCTACAAGAGACACATTTGGAACCTAAAGATACATTCAGACTGAAAGTGAAGGGATGGATAAGCATCTTTCATGCCAATGGGCCTCAAAAGAAAGCTGGGGTAGCGATTCTCATATCAGATAAATTAGATTTTAAGCTAAAGACTGTAGTCAGAGATAGAGAATAACACTAATATATTGGGATCTAAATTTAAAAAATGTGAAGATGATCTCAATTTTAGTTTCAATCATAGTACTAATTAATGATATTATCTTTGAAAAATTTATTGAACTATGAATTTCAGATTGTACATCAGTAAAAAGTAAAAAGAAAAAAATATATATTTCAAATATTTACCTTAAACCTAAAATGAGAAAAAAATATATTCCCATCTACATGAAATATGTATTTTGTAAAATGAAAAGGCTACATAAAAAAACTAGCTCATGGGGTACCTGGGTGGCTCAGTGGGTTAAAGCCTCTGCCTTCAGCTCCAGTCATGATCCCAGGGTTCTGGGATGGAGCCCCACATCAGGCTCCCTGCTCAGCAGGGAACCTGTTTCCCTTCCTCTCTCTCTGCCTGCCTCTCTCTCTACTTGTGATCTCTGTCTGTCAAATAAATAATAGATTTTAAAAATCATAAAAAAAAACTAACTCATATATGTCATAGCCAAAAATTCATTAGTAATGCAATGTGTGAATATTGTTAATCCGGTTAAGATTTTGATACATATTGAGATGAACAATAAAAGATTTTTTAAAAGACATCAGCAAAAAGCAGGACAGTGCAATAAGGATAGCTATTAGCTTCTTCAATTCTTATAATTGCATTCTTCTTTATAGTCTCAGAGGGGATTTATTGACAGAAAACATTCATCCACTCCCTTAATGGGCATAGTAAAGCCCTCCTACTTCTCTCTGTACACTTAACCTGGTCACACTCTATTAGCCCATCTGAATGAGAGTGGATTCAACCAGAGAAGCAGACAGAACTGCAAGAAAAAAAAGGGTGATTATTTTCTAACTGTCTTGACTTCTGCTTCTGATATTCTCCATTATAGTTGTTGAAAATATGTCCTTAATTTTCTTTTTACCTATTTGTAAGTGAAAAAAAGAAATTTACTCTTCTCTTGAATCTTTTTGTATAGCACATTAAAAATTGTATTTTTGCTTTCTAATTATGTGCATGCAGAAGAATATGCACATTTCCTATATAATTGGATAATGTATTTGTTTTCCTGAAATTGAAATTTTGCAGATGAGCTATTGATAATTTTTGAGAGTTAGAAATAAATATCTCAATCATATTTATATGATTTATATGAAACTGACAGTGGGTGACCTAATACCCAAATTATCTACTATGTAGCGAAGACCAGGTCCCCCAAAATTCTGAGGCATAGTTACAGCCTGTGGGCTCAACTCAGTGTAGTTGTGTTCTCTTAAGCAGACCATAAGAATCTGAATTCCTTAATGTGTAAAATGAGAAAATAAGATGAATATGTACCTTGTAGAGTCTTGGGAAAGATAAAATAGGATAAAGCATTAGAACAATTCCTAGGATGCTGTCAGCTTCAAATAAAGTTTAACATTAATCCACCACCACTGTCAATGAATTTACATGTTAAATACGCATTAAGTTGTTTATATGAAGCTCAAGGAATTATATTAGAAAAGAGTCACTATGAACAGAAGGGCCAGTCGCCATGCATACAACAGACAGTGTTCCCTTTTGTGTCTGGTATCCCAAGTGGACTGTTCAGCGTGTCTGAATGGCAGGACTCACATTTACAAAAGCACAGCAAAGATTTTCCAGTATCCCCCATGTAACTTTGTGGTCTCCTTTCATTCACTCAGCAAGCGGTTTCAAGGCCTTCACATTTATTACTCACTGTGCTGATCCTTAATTTATTTTGTCCACAAATCCAGACTTTGTCAGCAGATGTGTTTTGCAATTTATCAGGCTATATTTTTATTTTTCACAGGTCTCAAATTTCATCTTTCAGTGAGGGTGGGATGTGATAGAAAGGCTATTGTTGTTGATGTAATTTGACAAAATTTGTTGAATATCTACATTAAGAATTCCAAAATCATTTGCAGTGTTCTCAACTGCCTTATCAACTGAGAATATTAATAATTTGATGTTTTAATTAGTCTTAGATCTATGAAAAAATATAAAAATATTTTTAAAAGTATAAAACATATTTGAAACTAGTAAATTCTTCTGAAAATATCTAGACATGATAACTGCCACTAAGCTCTTCCCAGAAAGAGGAGTCATTATTTGCTTTCTCTTAGTAAGGACTTCTGAATTTTGAGATTTGACATGTCAGAAATTAAAAGGTCGCAAAAGTCTAAACTTCAGAACAGAAAATGTCAAAGGAGGTATTATTCTCTGAAGAAAGGTCAGATGTATTCTGTTAATTGTTTTATTTATTTTTTTAGCTATTTCAGAATTCTGCTTTAAATTGCATTTCTACTTTTGTCTCTGAATAGACTGACTGTGACCTCATTAACTGTAATTAGATTTAATTTGTTTTTGATTCATCTTTAGCATCTGATAGAGAGGCTGGCTGTGAACACCAAGATAAAGTTGTAAACGGTAAATTGGAGTCAAAATATCGTAGTGTTGTTTCAACTTTCCTCTCTGAATCTCAGTTCCATGAGCAATTAATTGCTATGTGCATTAAAACAGATAACATTTGGGGAAACAACTAAAGCCTTCTCTGAGAAATAGCAATGACTGTCTAAATACGACTTCCTGTCCTCTGAAATATAGAGTAGATAGTAAAAATTTTAAGATCAATTTCAACTTGGAGAAACATGTACTGGATACAAATTAGATAGATTTCTCATAAAGTTATGCTTAATCAGGGTTAAAATAAGACTATATATATATACATATATACATATATGTATATGCATATACATATGTACATACACATACACATATGTATATACGTATATGTGTGTATATATATACATATATATGTAATAGCCATCTCTTACATAGATTCTGCATAATTATTACTGTACCTATTAACTATTTAATCATTAGTCATCTGTAACCAGTAATGGTCCAAGCACTTTCCTCATTTAATCCTAAGCATATGCAAGATATAACATTCTTTTCCTCTTTTTTATGTATGTAGAATTAATGGAGGAAGAGTTTGTAGAGGATAAGCTGGACCCACAGCCAGTCTGGCTTCAGAGTTGGAGCTCCAAAATGGTGCCCCTCGGCTATCTAAGAGTTTGGTCATTGGTTAGGATACAATCACAGTGCCTCACTGTGGGGTTCAAGAATTTCATATAGATTTTCCCCCAAATTTTGTTGAGGTTACTTTTTATTTTTCTTTTTTTCTTTTTTAAAATTTAAATTCAGTTGGTGAATCATTGGCTTTTGATATAATGTTCAATGGTTCACTAGATTGTTCTTTTTGGGGTATTACTGACATAAAATTATACTAGTTTCTGTTGTACAAAGTAATGATTTGATATTTCTGTGCACTGTGAAATTATTTTTTCTTATAAAAATTATTAATGATTTTTTTTTCTTATATAGAATGCACCTTAAAGAGTTTTTAAGATCTCAGTTGAAGGGACATCTGGGTGACTCAGTCAGCTGGGCATCTACTTTTGGCATGGGTCATGATCTGGGGTCCTGGGATTGAGTTCTGTATTGGGCTCCCTGCTCAGCAGGGAGTCTGCTTCTCCCTCTCCCTCTGCCTGCCGCTCTCCCTGCTTGTGCTCTCTCTCTGTCAAATAAATGAAATTAAAAAAAAAAAATCTCAGTTGGATTCTTAGACCAGAGAGATTAATGCTATTTTTTTATTATCTACAATAAAAATTCTAGAAGGGGAGATTTTCTGTGTGTGTGTACGTATGTATATATATACACACACACATATATATACATACATATGCATATATATATGCACACACACATTTAAATACCTATATACATATATACATATATTTGTATACATACACACACACATATATATATATATATATATATATATATATATATATATATAAATTTTACATTTTGATTCATTTTTTATGTTTGGTTAGGGCAACAGCTAACCTAAAAAATTGTACATGCTTATTGGTAAAGGATACTATAGCAAAAGGAAAACTCACGACACAATGAACAATGCAACCTCCCAAATGGTAAATTTATATAATTACAGATAATTTGTATTCTCTAAATCCATAAAACCATGGAATTTTTTTCTGATAACATAATTGGGTTCTCATTCTCTCTTTCTCTCTCAACACATTCATTTCAGTGGGTGGTGGTTCATGATTGATTCATTAATCCCAAAGCTTCCCTAGGTTGCCCAGGTGAAATCACATGGAGAACGCCAACTGGCTAGCTAACCATACTGGGAGATCAGATTTCATCCTGGTGGGAATCTTCAGTGAATCCAAACACCCAGCTCTCCTTTGTTTGGTCATTTTCATGCTTTTCCTCATGGCCTTGTCTGGAAACACCATCTTGATTCTATTGATACATTCTGATGCCCACCTCCACACCCCCATGTATTTTTTCATTAGCCAGCTATCTCTCATGGACATGATGTATATTTCTGTTACTGTGCCCAAGATGCTCATGGACCAAGTCATGGGTATGAACAAGATCTCAGACATAGAATGTGGGATACAAATGTTTCTCTATGTGACACTAGCAGGTTCAGAATTTTTTCTTCTAGCCTCTATGGCCTATGACCGCTATGTGGCCATCTGCCATCCTCTTCATTACCCTGTCCTCATGAACCATCGCGTGTTACACCTTCTAGCATCTGGCTGCTGGTTCCTGGGCTCAGTGGATGGCTTCTTGTTTACTCCCATCACCATGACCTTCCCCTTCTGCAGATCTCGGGAGATACATCATTTTTTCTGTGAAGTCCCTGCTGTATTGAAACTCTCTTGTTCGGACACTTCCATCTATGAGATTTTCATGTACCTGTGCTGTGTCCTTATGCTTCTCATTCCTGTGATAGTCATTTCAGGCTCTTACTACTTTATCCTCATCACCATCCATAGGATGAACTCAGCAGAAGGACAGAAGAAGGCCTTTGCCACTTGTTCTTCCCACATGACTGTGGTCATCCTCTTCTATGGGGCTGCCATTTATACTTACATGCTCCCCAAATCCTACCATACACCAGAGAAGGACATCATGGTATCTGTCTTTTACACCATACTCACTCCTGTGCTCAACCCTTTGATCTATAGTCTAAGAAATAAGAATGTTATGGGAGCTCTGAAGAAAATGTTGAATGTGGGACCTGTCTTTTAAGAAACTACGAAGTAGGGGCACCTGGATGGTTCAGTAAGTTAAGCATCTGCCTTTGGCTCAGGTCATGATCCCAGAGTTCTGGGATCAAACCATACACTGGGCTCCCTGCTCAGTGAGGAGTCTGCTTCTCCTTCTTCCCCTTCCACCCACTCATTCTCTCTCTCTCAAATAAGTAAAATATTTTTTTAAAAAGAAACCATGGAGTAGGAAACTTTTAAATATTGCCTCTCTGTATTAAAAAAGAAACCTCTTTTTAATTTTTTAAAAAATCTCTTTAATTTTCTAATTCTTATTCTTTCAAAACATATCATACAATTATATTATAGTGATGTTATATTTACTGAAGTTGATAAATTCACTCTGACTCTGTAGAACACCCATATTCTTAGGAAATACATAATTAAAATATTCAGAGAAAGAAAAATCATGTTATTCTATGTAATTGATTGAAATGAGGGAGTGAGAGAAGGGTGATGTAAAGAAAGAGGTTAAAAAAAAAGCTAACTGTTGAGTCTGGGTAAAAGGTATGTGGCTGTGGTTTATACCATTCTTATTCATACTACTTTTATGTAAGTGTAAAATTTTTCCATACAAACAGTTAAAATATCACTTGTCCTACATTTATAAGCTTTGTATTCTGTTTGTTGACAGTGTAAGTGACAATCTTATAAAATGTGCTCATTTCAATGTGACTAATTATTACTGTGACAATCCTGTCATCTTCCTACCTTGCATCATCCCTTAATGATAGACCACAATGATATGCACTATGTGGACATGGTCCAAAACTGAAAGCACCTAGTGGTTAAACTGTAGATTTAGTATCTATGCTTGCATAAGAAACTGTGGGACAAATGTGAACTCAGAATAGAAGGAAGATTTAGGGGAGGTATCCTGCTTGAGGTGATGTCTGAACCGAGTTTTGAAGTATGTAATTTATTAAACAAAAAAAGAGAAGCATGATATCAAATATTCAAATTTAGTCATTTATTCAATAAACACTTAAACTCTTATAATCCAAAATAACAGCTAAATGAGTTTAAAATCTGAGCACTCTATGGTTGTTGTTTTCAAGGAATTTGAATCTGTATAGTTTTATATGGAAAGAGGTACTATACAATGTATGATAAACCTAATATCATATATATGATGCTAATGTGGAAGGTGTATGGCTCATAAGGACACATCCCTTTTATCCGCAGTACATGAATTTGGTCAAAAAAGGGGACTGAGGTCAGCCTCTGGAACTCAGTGCAAATGTTGACTAGATGTTCCCTCAGATGAGCACAGGAGACTGTGGCAGAGGGGACTTTCTCAGGGACAATATGCCACAGGAAAGGCACAACATGTGCAAAGGTCTGAAGGTTGGCAAAGTATAAGGGATAAATGTTCCAATCGTTCATTCTTTCCTACTTTATTTTATAGACTTCTTTCTTGCCCTTCTGTGACCCAGAGTTCTACAAACAGAAGCAAAATGATTAGATCTGCACTTTAGAAATGTTAAATTAGTGGTCATTTGGGAAAGTGCAGCACTGCAAGTAGAGAGACGAAGTGAGCGAAGATGGTGAAGTAGATGGTGTTGATCTAAATTGAATGGACCATGCCTTGACACCAGGATGGACTGGACGGAGGAAAGGTATATTTGGAATATGTGGGGCCTTTTGAACCTGGTCCATAAAGTCACGGACATGGTTACATAGCTATATTTTATAATGGGGCTGTGTCCAACTTGTGAAAAATCAGACAGATTTGAAAGTACGGATTAATTTTCCTCTTAACAAACTTGATTAGTTCATGATTGTAAAACAAAGATCATGCAGTGTTTTGGGAAAGAGTATCAGAAAACCAATTCTCAATATTTTTTATTGCAATAAAACTGAATACAATACAGACACTCTAAAGTAATTAAGAAATGTATGTATCACCCCTCAATTTTATGACTATAATGATACGTTTCATGGTTCCATTTACAACACCCAGACATGTAGAACAAAATGAGACAAAATAAAACAAAATGTGGTATTGAGCTATAGTATTACAAAGATTTTTTTATTTCAAAAATTTTTATTTTTTATTTGTATTATTAACATATAATGTATTATTTGTTTCAGGGGTACAAGTCTGTGATTCATCAGTCTTACACAACACACAGCACTTACCACAACACATATCCTCCCCAATGTCCGTCATTCAGTCTCCGCATTTGACCACTGCCCTCCCATCTAACAACCCTCAGTTTGTTTCCTGAGGTTAAGAGTCTCTTATACTTTGTTCCCTCTCTGATTTTGTCTTGATCCATTTGTTTCCTCCCTTCCTCTATGAACCTCTGCCTTGTTTCTTAAATTCCATGTATCACTGAGATCGTATGATAATTATCTTTCACTGATTAATTTATTTCACCTAGCATAATATCCTCTAGTTCCATCCATGTTATTGTAAATGGCAAGATTTCATTTTTTATGGCTGTGTAACATTCCATTGTGCTCTGTGTGTGCGTGTGTGTGTGTGTGTGTGTGTGTGTAATCACATCTTCTTTATCCATTTATCTGGTGATGGACATCTGAGCTCTTTCCACTGTTTGGCTATTGTGGACATTGCTGTTATAAACATTGGGAAGAAGATGTCCCTTTGGATCACTACATATTTGGGGTAAATACTCAGTAGGGCAATTGGTGGGTGATAGGGTATCTCTATTTTCAACTTTTTGAGGAACCTCCATGTTCTGTCCCAAAGAGGCTGCACCATCTTGCATTCCCACCAACAGTGTAGGCGGATTCCCCTTTCTCCACATCCTGGACAACATTTGTCATTTCCTGACTTAATTTTACCATTCTGACTGAGATGACGTCATATCCCATTGTTGTCTTGATTTGTGTTTCCTTGATGCCAAGTGATATTGAGCAGTTTTTCATTTTTCTGTTGCTTTTTGGATGTCTTCTTTGCAGAAATGTCTGTTTATGTCTTCTGCTCATTTCTTGATTGGATTATTCCATGAAACTCACTGAGTTTCATAAATTCTTTATATATTTGAGATACTAACCCTTAATTTCTGAATATCTTCTCCCATTCTGTCAGTTGTCTTTTGGTTTTGTTGACTGTTTCCTTTGCTGTGCAAAAGTTTTGTTTTTTTTTTAAAGATTTTATTTATTTATTTGACAGAGAGAGATCACAAGTAGATAGAGAGGCAGGCAGAGAGAGAGAGAGAGAGAGAGAAGCAGGCTCCCTGCTGAGCAGAGAGCCCGATGCGAGACTCGATCCCAGGACCCTGAGATCATGACCTGAGCTGAAGGCAGCGGCTTAACCCACTGAGCCACCCAGGCACCCCCAAAAGTTTTTTTTTTTTTTTTTGTTTGTTTGTTTTTATCTTGATGAAGTCTCAGTAGTTCATTTTTGCCTTTGTTTCCCTTGCATTTGGAGACATGTCTGGTGAGAAGTGACTGTGGCTAAAGTCAAAGAGGTTGCTGCCTATGGTCTCCTCAAGGATTTTGATGGATTCCTGTCTCATATTTAGGTCTGTCATCCAGTTTGACCCTGTTTTTGTGTGTAGTGCAAAGAAATGGTCCAGTTTCATTCTTCTGCATGTGGCTGTCCAATTTTTCCAACAACAACAACAACAACAAACTCTATCTTCAATAACAACAATCACTTTAAAAGTTTTTAGAACAATTAGTTTTCTTTTTAGGTAATGTGTCTAAAATATAATTTCCATAGTCTTTACTAATAATAGTTTACAAGTTTTATGTAGTTGGTAAAGTTATTTATCAAATTATATATATATATTATATATATATATATATATAATATATATATATATATATAAAATATATATACAACACCTAATACTTGGAATTTGTGTTTCAAATTTCCTGCATCTAGAGTTAAAAACTGAAATGGAAGAGCTACAAGCACTCAAATGCACTCTCTTACAAGTATCATATAATTAGCTGCTCTAAAATAGTTTAACATTTTCAATTTTTTAATTTATTCATGTGATTTTGATAGTGATACATCCAGCCAAAGGAATCACTTCTATGCCCTGGTAACAGGGTTTCAGGTATCTACATCCTTTAGAGTACATTAAAGACCATTATTGGAATTCTTCATCCAAATTCAGAATTAAAATTATTGTTCATTGGATAGAAAATCTTCCATTATTTTTCATACAATTTCTGCTTTCTTAAATGTGTTCAAAAGTAACATTTGAAGAAACATAATGAGCAAAACAATTTTCTAGGGGTGGCTAAAAATTAAGCTTCTTAAACATAATTAGATACATTTAAATTAACATTTAACATAGTTATGATTGTTTTTCCCCCTCTTAGGTCATTATTTGTAAACATACAGTTCAGTGTACTTAACTCAGTGACTGACAGTGAGTTTGGAAAATGGAAACCTCTAATGATATGGTTAAAAATCTTTGAGTTATGTAGTTTAAACTTTTATTTTAGTGAGAATATCAGGCCACAGCCTTTTTTGTTTTGGTTTGTTTTGTTTTAATTCAGTGAGCTAATTTAAGATCTTACCAGTTCAGTGCTTGGAGACTGGGTTATATTCTTTTTTTTTTTTCCATTTTATTTATTTTTTCAGCATAACAGTATTCATTCTTTTTGCACAACAAGAGACTGGGTTATATTCTATAGGATGGATATGTCCCCAATTCCAAAATAAATTACCTATTAATAAGCTTAATGATGTCATTGTTGAATCTTGATAGGAATTATTTTAAAAAATAATGTCTGCTACAAATATATTTACATAAATGATTACTTTGGTAGGACAAATAATGATTTTTAAATTTTGTTCAAAGTATTAATTTACAAACTATATAGTTCTAGACTAATTTAGCGCCCACAATCTGTGAAGAAAGAGGACAAACATCTTCATTGTGTTGAAGAGTCTCTATCCTCCCCCTCATGCATGTTTGTTCTGTGACCAGAAGGGGTTAATTGTCCCTCAGCCTTCTGGACTGTTTGCCAATGAGAGCCCCCAAGCAAATGATTAAAGTTTAGAAGACATAGATCTTTGTATTTATACCCTCAGCATTGTCTGTCAGACTGAGACTGTTAATGACCAAGATCCTCCCCTCTGAGGCTCTGTACTCACCTGTGGTCATCCTTCCAGGAGTTTTAGCTGCTATGGAACCTGATAACCACTGCTACTCCCCTTGTCCCTTGGGAGCAAGACTGGCAAAAGCTTCCATTTTTCTTTTTTTCTTCTTGGTGACTTTTGGTCACCTTGGTAAAAAATCCTTAATCCTGTCTACCTATTTTCTGCATTAATCCCAATGTAATCATCCATGAATATTGGCTACACTTTACAGATATTTGCCAAAATAAACCCTGATTACATATTTAGGGTTATAGTTTACTGATTAAATTTATTTAACATCTTTCCATATGGTCATTACTCCAAATATTTTTTAATTCAATTTTATTTTTTCAGTGCTCCAAGATTTATTGTTTATGCATCACACCCAGTGTTCCATACAATACATGCCCTCCTTAATACCCATCACCAAGCTTATGCATCTCCCCCACTACCCTCCCTTCCAAAACCCTCAGTTTGTTTCTCAGAGTCCACAGCCTCTCATGGTTCATCTCCCCCTCCAATTTCCCCAATTCACCTTTCTTTATATTAAAAACTGATGTCTTTTACTTTTTGCTACCCCAAAATTTGTAAAATATATAGCACTGTTAATCTCTGTATATATGTAAATACAATAAGCTAGATTTTTTTTTTTTTGGTATGTAGTTACAAGTAGAATTAGTTATAGGCCATACACTTCTCAGTTTTATTAGATGCTGCTAAAATGTTTTATAGTTTTACTTTTTCTACTACATATGTGTCCCAGAAATATTTATAAAGTATGAGAAGTGAGATGTACTGTTGTATATTTAAGAACTGAATAATGCAATTTGGTACAGCCACTTTGGAAAACAGTATGAAGGTTCCTCAAAAATTTAAAAATAGAACTACCCTATGACCAGTCAATTGCACTATTGGGTATTTACCCCAAAGATACAGATGTAGCAAAAAGAAGGGGCACATGCACCCCAATGTTCATAGAAGCAATGTCCACAAAACCAAACTTTTGGAGCTGAGATGCCCTTCCACAGAAGAGTGAATAAAGAAGATGTGGTCCATATACACAATGGAATATAATGCAGCCATCAGAAAAGATGAATACCCACCATTTGCATTGACATGGGTGGAACTGGAAGATATTATGCTGAGTGAAATTAGTCAAGCTGAGAAAGACAATTATGATACGGTTTCATTTATATGTGGAACATAAAGATAATATGGAGCGCATTAGGAGAAGGAAGGAAAAAATGAAGTGGGGAGAATCAGAGGGAAAGACAAACCTTGAGAGACTATGGACTCTGGGAAACAAACTGAAGGGTTCAGAGGAGAAAGGAATGGGGGATGTGTTAGCTCAGTGATAGGTATTAAGGAGGGGATGTATTGCATGGAGCACTGAGTATTATGTGCAAACAATGAATCAAGGAACACTACATCAAAAACTAATGATGTACTGTATGGTGACTAACATAACATTAAAAAAAAGAACTAAAGAGCGAGAAAAACAAAACTGTTACACTCAAGAATTTTAGGACATTATGGTTGACACTTAAAGAATATGGAATTTAAAGGTGCCAACCCACTTGTACAATAAGAAGTCCATATATAATTTTTCAATCCCCCCAAAATTAAGTGCTAATAGCCTATTGTTGATTGTAAGCCTTATCAATAACAATTAACAACTATTTTGTCTGTTATATATATATATAATATACAGAATTTTAAAAATAATCTAAATATTTTTCTTTATTTAATTTAATTTTATTTTTCAGTGTTCCAAGTTTCATTGTTTATGCCATCACACCAAGTGAATTATTTTTTTAAGATTTTACTCATTTATTTGAGAGAGACAGACAGACAGACAGTACACACCAGCGGGGGAGGGGTAGAGAGAGACAGCAGGACAAAAAGGCTTCTGAGCATGAAGCCTGACACAGAGCTTGATTCCAGGACCCTGAGATCATGACCTGAGCTGAAGTCAGATCCTTAAGTGACTGAGCCACCAAGGCATCCCTAATATATTGTATGCTTACAATAAAGTAAGTTAGACAACATGGTCCTCTCAATTGATGCAGAAAAAACTTTTGACAAAAGAGAACATCCTTTCCTGATTAAAACTCTTCAAAGTATAGGAATAGAAGGAACATTCCTCAAAAATTTATCTATGGGGCGCCTGGGTAGCTCAGTGGGTTAAAGCCTCTGCCTCAGCTTAGGTCATGATACGAGGGTCCTGGGATCGAGCCCCACATTGGACTGTCCACTCAGCAGGGAGACTGCTTCCTCCTCTCTCTCTCTCTGACTGCATCTCTGTCTACTTGTGATCTATCAAATAAATAAATAAAATCTTTTTAAAAATCTATCTATGAAAAACCTACAGTGAATATCATTCTCAATGGGGAAATGCTGGCCACCTTCCCTTTGAGATCAGGAACATGATAAGGATGCCCACTCTCACCACTCTTGTTCAACGTAATGGTAGAAATCCTAGCAACAGCAATCAGACAACAAAAATAAATAAAACTATTCCAATTGGCAATGAAGAAGTCAAATTCTTTCTCTTTGCAGATGACATAATACTTTATGGAAAACCCAAAAGACTCCACCCCCAATTTACTAGAGCTCATATAGCAATTGAGTAATGTGGAAGGATACAAAATCAATGCACAGAAATCAGCTCCTTTCTTATACACTAACAATGAAAATATAGAAATGGAAATTAGAGAATTGATTGCATTTACTGTAGAAACAAGAACTCTAAGGTACCTGGGAATAAACCAGTACCGAAGGAATGATCTGTACCCAAGAAACTACAGATTACTCATAGAAGAAATTGAAGAAGAAACAAAAAGATGACAAAAATATGGAAAAGCATTCCATGATCTTGGATCAGAAGAATAAACATTGTTAAAAGGTCTATAATGCTAGAACAATCTATACTTTCAATGTCCTTCTGATCAAAATTCCAGTAGCATTTTTCAAACTGAGCAGTTTGAAAAATATTAATTAAAAATATTTCAAATAAACTTTGGGGTACAGATGGCTCTTCATTTCACTACATCCGTATATTTGGGGTAAATATGGGTCATAGGGAAGCTCTATTTGTAATTTCTTGAGGAATCTCCACACTGTTCTCCAAAGTGGCTGCACCGACTTGCATTCCCACCAACAGTGGAAGAGGGTTGCCCTTTCTCCACAACCTCCCCAACACATGTTGTTTCCTGTCTTGCTAATTTTGGCCATTCTAACTGGTGAAAGGTGATATCTCAATGTGGTTTTAATTAGAAACTCCCTGATGGCTAGTGATGATGAGAATTTTTTCATGTGTCTGATAGCCATTTGTATATCTTCATTGGAGAAGTGTCTGTTCATATCTTCTGCCCATTTTTCGATATGATTATCTGTTTTTTGTGTGTTGAGTTTGAGGAGTTCTTTATAGATCCTGGATATCAACCTTTGTCTGTACTGTCATTTGCAAATATCTTCTCCCATTCCATGGGTTGCCACTTTGTTTTGTTGAATGTTTCCTTTGCTGTGCAGAAGCTTTTGATCTTGATGAAGTCCCAAAAGTTCATTTTTGCTTTTGTTTCCTTGGCCTTTGGAGACATATCTTGAAAGAAGTTGCTGTGGCTGATATCAAAGAGGTTACTGCCTATATTCTCCTCTAGGATTCTGATGGATTCTGTACCCCAAAGTTTATAGCAGCAATGGCCATGGTAGCCAAACTGTGGAAAGAGTGTTCTGTAGTTCCTTGAGTACAAACATTTACCTCTTTGGTTAGGTTTATTCCCAGGTCTAATGGTTCTTGGTGCCATAGTAAATGGAATCGATTCTCTAATTTCCCTTTCTGTATTTTCATTGTTAGTGTATAAGAAAGCCACTGATTTCCGTACATTGACTTTGTATCCTGCCATATTACTGAATTGCTGTATGAGTTCTAGTAGTTTGGGGGTGGAGTCTTTGGGGTTTTCCATATAAAAAATCATGTCATCTGCGAAGACAGAGAGTTTGACTTCTTCCTTGCCAATTTGGATACCTTTTATTTCTCTCTGTTGTCTGATTGCCATTACTAGGACATCTAATACTATGTTGAACAAGAGTGGTGAGAGTGGGCATCCTTGTCGTGTTCCTGATCTCAACGGGAAGGCTGTAAGCTTTTTCCCATTGAGGATGATATTTGCTGTGGGTCTTTCATAGATATATTTTATGAAGTTCAGTAATATTCCCTCTATCCCTATACTTTGAAGTGTTTTAATCAGGAACGGATATTGGATTTTGTCAAATGCTTTTTATGCATCAATTGAGAGGACCATGTGGTTATTCTCTCTTCTCTTACTGATTTTCCTATCACATTGATTGATTTGCGAATGTTGAACCATCCTTGTAACCCAGGGATGAATCAAACCTGGTCATGGGGGATAATCTTTTTAATATGCTGCTGGATCCTGTTTGCTAGGATCTTGTTGAGAATCTTAGCATCCATATTCATCAGTGATATTGGTCTGAAATTCTCCTTTTTGGTAGGGTCTTTACCTGGTTTGGGGATCAGGGTAATGCTGACTTCCTAAAAGTCTGGAAGTTTTCCTTCTGCTTCAATTTTTTGGAACATCTTCAGGAGAATTGGTGTTATTTCTTCGTTGAAAGTTTGGTAGAATTCACCAGGGAATCCATCAGGTCCTGGGCTCTTGTTTTTTGGGAGGTTTTTGATCACTGCTTCAATCTTGTTACTAGATATCAGTCTATCAGGTTGTCAAATTCATTTTGGTTCAATTTGGGGAGTTTATAGTTTTCCAGGAATGCATCCATTTCATCTAGGTTGCTTAACTTATTGACATATAACTGTTCATAATGATTTCTGATGATTGTTTCTATTTCTTTGGTGTTAGATGTGATCTCTCCCTTTTCATTCATAATTTTATTAATTTGGGCATTCTCTCTTTTGTTTTGTATTAGCGTGGCCAATTGTTTATCGATCTTATTGATTCTTTAAGAAACCAGCTTCTAGTTTCATTGATACGTTCTAGTGTATTTCTGGTTTCTACCTCATTGATCTCTGCTCTAATCTTGATTATTTCCCTTCTTGTGTGTGGGGTTGGTTTGATTTGTTGTTGATTCTCCAGTTCTTTAAGTGTAGAGACAGCTGGTGTATTGTGGAGTTTTAAATTTTTTTGAGGGAGGCTTGGATGGCTATGTATTTCCCCCTTGGAACCGCCTCTGCTGTATTTCATAGGTTTTGGACTGAAGTGTCTTCATTCTCTTTGGTTTCATGAATTGTTGAAGCTCTTCTTTGATCTCCTGGTTGATCCAAGCATTCTTAAGCAAGGTGGTCTTTAGCTTCCAGGTGTTTGAGTTCCTTCTGAACTTTTCCTTGTGATTGAGTTCCAGTTTCAAAGCATTGTGATCTGAGAATATGCAGGGAATAATGTCAGTCTTTTGGTATCGGTTGAGTATTGCTTTGTGACCCAGTATGTGGTCTATTCTGGAGAAGGTTCCATGTGCACTTGAGAAGAATGAGTATTCTGTTGTTTTAGGGTGGAATGTTCTGTATATGCCTATGAGATCCAACTGGTCCAATGTGTCATTCAATGCTCTTATTTCTTTATTGGTTTTCTGCTTAGATGATCTGTCTATTACTGAGAGAGGCATATTAAGATCTCCTACTATTATTATATTCATATATTATGACTCACCATCTTGATTAATAGTTTTCTTATGTAATTGGGTGCTCCCATATTGGGGGTGTAGATATTTACAGTTATTAGATCATCTTGGTGGATAGTCCCTTCAAGAATGTTGTAGTGTCCTTCTGTATCTCTGACTAGAGTCTTTAGCTTAAAATCTAATTTATCTGATATGAGAATCACACCCCGGGCCTTCTTTTGAGGCCCACTGGCATGAAAGATGCTTCTCCATCCCTTCACTTTCAGTCTGGGTGTATCCTTAGGTTCAAAATGGGTCTCTTGTAGACAACACATGGATGGGTCCGGTTGTTTTATCCAATCTGCAACCCTGTGTCATTTAATGAATGCATTTAGGCCATTCACATTGAGAGTGATTATTCAGAGATAGGTTTTTATTGACATCATGTTACCTTTGAAGGCTTTCTGTCTGTAGATTGTCTCTATATTTCTGTTCAATGATATTCTTAGGATTTTTTTCTCTTTTATAGGACCCCCCTTAGTATTTCCTGCAGTGTCGGTTTGGTGGTTGCATAGTCTTTTAAGTCTTGCCAGTCTTGGAACCTGTTCATCTCTCCATCCATTTTGAATGTCAGTCTTGCTGGATAAAGTATTCTTAGCTGCATGTTCTTCTCATTTAGTGCCCTGAATATATTTTGCCAGTACTTCCTGGCTTGCCAGGTCTCTGTGGAAATGTCTAACGTTATTCTAATGGGCTTTCCTCTGTATGTAAGGTGCTTCTTTGTTCTAGCTGCTTTCAAGGGTTCTGCCTAGAATTATAATCATTCTAACTATCAGTTTTCGTGAGGGCTTTCAAGAACCTATAATCTTGGTGGGGGAAACCATTCTCCCTCTAGTATGTGAACACTGTTTCCTTTCGTGAGATTGTGCATATTTTCATAGACAACTTTAACCACTATATCTTCTAGACTTCTTTCTTTCTCCTCCCCTTCAAGGTTTCCAATAATTCTGATATTGGAATGTTTCATGGCATCACTAATTTCCCTGATTCTCTTTTCATGGCTTCTGAACTGTTTGTTCCAGGCTTCCTCCTGATCCTTTCTCTCTATCTGTTTGTCCTCCAGATCACTAATTCTATCTTCTGTCTCAGTTACCCTAGCTTTTAGAGAATTTAGATTAGATTGGAACTCATTGAGAGCATTTTGAACATCATCCCTGGTGGCTTTCAGTTCTGCCCTAACATTGTGAACATCATCCCTGGTGGCTTTCAGTTCTGCCCTCATCAATTCCGTTTGGTCGTCCATGGCTTTCTCCAACCTAGCTATCGCCTGGATAATTGTTAGCCTGAATTCTTTTTCTGACATATTGTCTATGTTGATAGCCATTAGCTCTGTTGTTGAAGGCCCATCCTCTGTATTTTTCTTCTGTTGGGCATTCCTCCTCCTCGTCATTTTGGTGAGAGATGACTGAACAGATGTAGCTGGATATCGACTGTGGTGCAGGCAATATGTACCCTGTACCACTTTTCTGCAATCAGGATTCCCCACACAAAGGAGATAAAAAAGAATAGAAAAAGAAAGAAAAAGGAGAGAGAGAGAGCGCACGAGAGAGAGAGAGACAGGGAAAAATGGGAAGATGAAAAAGAAGTTCAGCCCATTGGTCCCCAAGGTAAGATTTATGAAGTATACAAACAAAAACATACCAACAAAAAGACTGATAAAAGTATATGACAGAGAAAATATATATATATATAAAAGCAAAAAAAATGAAGAACCTCATCAAAAAGAGCCCCAAGTATAAGATTTATATACTATCAGGACAAACACAACTACACAGAAACCCTGGTGGAAGGAAAAGATGTGAAAGTGGTTATAAATTCTCAGTGTGGGCGAGGAAGATTATTTTGATTCTTCCTGGATGTATCTTGATGTCTTTGTTAAAGGACTCAACTTTCCTAAGCTGAAGGGGGATTAAAAATTGGTTTACCTATAGGGGTAGCATTGATTGGGGCATGGGGATTACCTTGAATTTTAACTGTATTTGTTTATTACAAAATAAAAATAAAAAAAGAACAAACTAGACTAAACTAAACTAAAATTAAAAAAAATTTAAAAAATAGAAAAGTAAAAGAAAAACACGGGTGTATGTATCAAAAAGTTCAGTTTTGAAGGTTATTAAGGAATTTGATTTACTGGACATCTCAGTGTGATGGTAAATAGGTTAAAAAATTATCTATATGTATTTAAAAAATGAACCAGAATAGTGATAATGAATTAAAAATAAAAGTTTTATCTATGAAGTAGTAGTGATTGTTCTTTTGTTGTCTTTTTTTTCTTCCTTCCTGTTTGGTTTTCTGGGGGAGGGGCCTGCCATGTGGCTTTTCAGTCAATGATGTTCTCTGAGTTAAGTCCTCCTGCCCCCCTTAAGGGGGTGGGCTCTGAGGAAACCGCTTTTTTATGGCTTTTGTTCTCTGGAGGTTTTTATGTTTGTTCATCTGTTATCTCTTGCCTTGACAGCTTTTGATGGTTTCTGGAGGTTTAGAGGAGAGCAAACTGCACCCTGACCTCCGTCTCACAGAGAAGTCTCAGAATGCTCTGAAGAGCTGCTGGCAGAGTAGGTTCCGAGTCACAGTCCCTGGGGATGCAGGATCTCCTCCTTGTACCCAAAACCACAGCAGCAGTGGCTCTCTGGGCAGCTCCAGACCACCAGAGATGTTCCAAGAAGCAATCACACACTGAGATTTTGCCACTGGTGGGGGCTGGGAGTGCCTGGTATTTCTGGGTCCCAGAGCTCCTGGCTACCCCCTGTGAGCACCTCTCCCAGGGGAGGGGGTGGGGCGCACATGTCTCAGGCTCTGATCCCTCGGCCGGAGTCTAAGAGTGCCAGGCTAATGCCTGCCTGCACCTCTCTCAGGGAGGGTGTGGGGCATGCCTGTCTTAAGAACGCTTTCTGGCAAGGCTCCCAGCCCCTCTCAGGAGCCAGACCCATGTGTTCTTGGGTGCTCGCGGCTCAGTGTTACTGGTGGCTCAGGGACCAAGACCTGGTTTCTTAGCCACACTCTTTCTGGTTCAGTGCCAGTTGAGGCTGTCCTGGGTCTGGGGACTTAAGCCCCTGACCCTTACCACCCTGATTCCCACAATTTCCACCCATAATCCTTTGCTCTTTTTTGAGTGCTTTCAACAAGACTCCAAGTTAATGCTGGTCCCCAGATGCATGGCACTCTTGTATTGGGGTATTATTTCCAATCGGTCGCCTCTGGTTGCTCCCTCACCCTTTTGTTTATCTTCTGATATCAGTCCAATGTTTCCACTCTGCTTTACCTGCCCACTGGTGTCTTATGCTCCTGTAGAGATCCAGACATGTATAATTCTGATCTCAGGCTGATTTCATGGGTGATGGGAGTTCTTTGGTACGTAATCAGCTCACTTTAAGGTATAGATTGAAATGGCGCCTCCCCCTCCTTCCCCGCCATCTTGACTTCCAATACCCAACTTTTATATAAACATGGACAGGACTGGAGGAGATTATGCTGAGTGAAATAAGTCAAGCAGATAAAGTCAATTATCGTATGCTTTCATTTACTTGTGGAGCATAAGGAATAACATGGAGGACATTAGGAGAAGGGAAGGAAAAGTGAATTGGGACAAATCAGAGGGGGAGACAAACCATGACAGACTGTGGACACTGTGAAACAAACTGATGGTTTTGGAAGGGAGGGAGTTGGGAGGAAGGGTGAGCCTGGTGATCGATATTAGGAGGGCATGTATTGCACGGAGCATGAGGTGTGGTGCATAAACAATGGATCTTGGAAAGCTGAAAAAATAAAGTAAAATTAAAAGTAAAACAAAATGCTAAATATCCAAATACTTAATTTAAAACATAAAGACAATTTAATACACCTCATAACGGTTATTGTCCTTTATTCTCATAATGTATGTTCTAAATGTATTAATAGTCTCCTACAAAATAAGTTTGTAATTATCAATGTCAGTAAAGTAATGTCATATATTATGATCCTTAAATTCATTTTGAATGGAAAAATAGAATGTAATCAAAGAGCTTTGTAATACACCAAAGCCATTCCCAAATGAGTTATGCAAAAGATACAAGACATTATGAGATGAAAATCTATGGAATAAAATTGCCATAAGATTCTGAAGTTATAATATTTGGAGAGAAAGAATAAAAGCATTAATATAAAAATTTAGTATTTTATATTTTCTTCAAAGGCAGGTCCCACATTCAACATTTTCTTCAGAGCTCCTAGGACATCCTTATTCCTGAGACTATAGATTAAAGAGTTTAACATAGGAATGAGGATGGTATAAAAAACAGATACAACAATGTCCTTCTCAGGAGTGTGATAGGAGTTGGGAGTATATAGGTGTATAGAGTAGTCCCATAGAAGAGGATGACCACAGTCATATGGGAAGAACAAATGGCACATGCCTTCTTCCAGCCCTCTGCTGAGTTCATCCTGTGAATGGTAAGGAGGATGAAAAAATAGGAACTTGAAATGACTGTCACAGGAATGAGGAGCATGAGGACACAGCACAGACACATGACTGTCTCATAGAGAGAAGTGTCTGAGCAGGAGAGCTTCGTTACAGTAGGGACTTCACAGAAGAAATGATGGATATCCCGGGATCTGCAGAAAGGGAAAGTTATAGTGATGGGTGTGAGCATGAATCCATCCACAGATCCCAGAAACCAGCAGCCAGATGCAAGGAGAAAACATACTTTATGGATCATGAGGAGAGGGTAACAAAGTGGGTAACAAATGGCCACATAGCGGTCATAAGCCATGGCATCTAGAAAGAAAAATTCTGAACCTGCTAGTGTTACATAGAGTAACATTTGCATTACACACGCAGAGGCTGAGATCTTATTTATACCCATGGCCTGGTCGATGAGCATCTTAGGCACAGTGACAGAAATATACATTACATCCATGAGAGACAACTGGCTGATGAAAAAGTACATGGGGCTGTGGAAGTGGGCATCAAAATGTATCAGAAGAATTAGGACACCATTTCCAGTTAAAGCCATCAAGAATACTACAAAAATGACCACACACAGGAGAGCTGGGTGATTTGATTGACTGAAGATTCCCACCAGAATGAAATCAGACTGTCCAGTGTAATTGGCCACCCACTTCATGTTTTTCATAAGTTTCACTTATACAACGGAGAAGAGTTTTGGGATTAATGGTCATCCATGGGAGTCTTCCACCTGAAAGGAATAAATACATATTTACTGGCTGTGTATGTGAGTATGTTTGTTTATGCCAACCTCATTGTGCTAATCAGAGAAAGTTTTATGGTGTACAGAAATGAGATGATTAATTACTTAAAATTTAACCTTTAGTAGAAAATAAGGCATTAGGAACTGTGGGTAAAAATATTTGGCAAATTATACTAAATTTGTTGCAGTTCAGGTGAAATTGCAGCCTAATGATTGATATTGACATCTATCAACATATATTGAGCATTTGAAGAGATAATAACTTAAACACAAAAAGTGAATTGTTGAAAGAAAAGGTAAATAAAACTTCATTTTTAGAAATTTTGTTATACAAATCTAATTTATCTCTCTACTTTTAGAACCCAAATGGAATCTTACAAGATTCTAGAATGTATATATTATGTTAAAAGGAATTTAAAAAGTAACAAACACAAATATGGGGAAATCCTATACTGAATTTTTAATTCTGCTCCCCTCATAGAATAGGGCTACTCAGTGAGGCTATACTGGGTGGAGTGAGCCATACATTCCTAGGAGCAGGCCAGGATCCTTACACATGACTGACCATTTAGAGACCTGAGTGGCATGGGGCAGGGATCTCAGAATCTCATCTAAGCACAGTTATAAATCTAGATTTTCCTCTATCCACTATTCCATTGTCCACTCTACATAAAAACAGTATAAAATAATATTTACATCATGTGTGGTTAGGATTATGTGTGATAAAATAATCAAAGTCCCTAGGACATTACCAGTTAAGGAAGAATAAGCACACATACTGTTTATTTAAAGAGTTAACACCTACAATATTCTCTTTGCAGAATCTATGTAAGAAATGGCTGTTATTACTATTGTCTTATTATGTGGAACACCTCAGTTTTCCACTTTCAGCATCTGTCCATACATTTAAGCATTTGAATTTTATAAATTTTATCATTTCTATAGTTCCAGACACATGTATATATACATATATAAGTATATACCAATTTTACATGAATATATATAATTTAAGTAAATATAAAATGGATATATAAATAAAGTATAAAAATATACTTTATAAATAAAGTATAAATATTTATTATTTTAACCCTGATTCAGATTTCTGTGGAGAATTTCATCTTGTTTCTGTCTAATACACACTTCTCCAAATTGAAATTAATCTCTTAATAAATTTGTGTGTGAAGGACAAATTTGGATTTAGATGGTCATGGCTATTTAGCAGGCAAAGCTTTAGTTATTTATCCACATATTACCTACTTCATGGAGATAGTAATTAATTTGTCATGGAAACGAATATATGTAGAGAAAAACTGCACACCTCTGGGATGTCACTGACTGAAATTCATTGTTAAATCCTCTATCTTGCTGCTGATAGTCTGAGTCTCTGTTAGACTCTGAAGAAAAATCAAAGTGAAATTAAATTAAGGAGGTAAGAGTTACCTACTCTGGGACAAATGTTATACAATGTGATTTAAACTACAATTTAAAAATAGATACAAAATAAATAAGAAAGATTGATAAATACAAAATGGATGGGACTGGAGGAGATTATGTTGAGTGAAATTAGTCAAGAAGAGAAAGTCAATTATCATATGGTTTTACTTACTTGTGGAACATAAGGAATAGCATGGAAGACATTGGGAGAAGAGAGGGGAAAATGAAGGGAGGGAAATAGGAGGTAGAGACAAACCATGGGATTCTGTGGACTCTGAGAAACAAACTGAGAGTTTTGGAAGAGAGGGATTGGGGGATGGGTTGGCCTAGTGGTTGGTATTGAGGAGGGCACATATTGCATGGAGCACTGGGTGTTACATGTAAACAAAGAAACTTGGAACACTACTTCAAAAACTAATGATGTCCTGTATGGTAACTAACATCACATAATAAAAAAAAGAAGAAGAAAAAAATCAAATACAAAATATCTATGGCCATCATGTAAACAATTACTAATAGTTTCTTCCACATTTCCTTTATGGAGATTAACCTTTGTAACATTTTTCAAATTTCTGATATATTAAATGTTACATTTGAAGAGTCCTTTCAGGGATTCGCACAGTGACTAAGATATTGAGGAATTTGAATCTGCTTGCTGAGTGAATAGAGAAAAATGAGGGTGCTTGGGGGTGCTGGGATAATCACGGATGCATTTTGATTAATAGGAATGACTGTGACCAAGCCACATTGAACAGCCCAACTAAGACACCTAAGAGACAAGGCAATGCTATAAGTATCATACAGGGCAACTAGCCTCCATATTTATGCTTATGTTTCTTTATCCAATTGCTTGAGATTAATATAAACACCTTTGTGCATCATTAATGGTGATATTAATATTGAATAGTGAATAATATTTAATAGTGAATAATATTGAATCTGTTTTTGAAGCATCAAGGCAAATATTTAATGCTGCACTGTATTTAATCTTCTCCAAGGTCAATGACATACGTATTTTCTCCTTTTACATATTAAAGAAATTTGAGTTTTTGTGGTAAGTGCCTAATATCACAATGTAATCTGAGGGAGAATGTTACCTCATCAGGAGTAGCACCAATGTTCTCTAATTCTGCCTCACATTGGTTGGGGACATAGTCCTCTCTCCACAGTTTACAATTTAAATTTTAGGTCTTAGGTCACACATTTTAAGTTTAAATAAAGAAACATAAATATGATTAAGACATTTATTTCAGTGTTTTTGCTACTCAAAATAACCCTCCTCAAGTTAAATATAATATCTTTTCCTCTGCAAAATCTCAGCCTCACAACAATTACATTATTCAGGAATATAGAAATAATATTCATTATTTTATTCCATTAGTAATTGGAAACTGAGAATCAATTTCTAAATGCATAAAAGCAAATATGAAGTATATAAAGAGTTTCAAAGGGAATAGTGCATTTCCTTTTCTCAATAAAAATAGACAATAGGCAAAATAGTTGCAGAAATAGTGTCAAGAAATAATAGCATGGTCAGAAGCAGATCAGGTCAAGAAAAATAATTACCTTTTTGCTCCTCCACTTTTATCTACCTGTCTGGTTGAATCCACCATCAGATGATACTGTAAGGTTCAACCAGATGGGTAAATGAAGTGTGGCCACATAAAGCTTATATAAGAGAAGCAGCAAAATGGCATCACTCTTGGTTTTTTAAATGTCTCTTAGAGGAGAAGATAAGGTGTGTCTTTTGATAAATCCCCTTGAGATTTTAAGAAGCATATGGTTAAAACAGCTAAAAGAAAAAAAAATAGCTAATCAATATTTTAGTTGCACTATTCTGGCTTTCTCTTCATTACTTTTAAATAATCTCCTTTTATCATTAAATGTAATATGCATCAAAATCTATTTAAATATTTTATCCATTTATTTTAGAGATAGAGCAAAGAGGGGGAGTGTGAGGAAGAAGCAGACTCCCCAGTGAGCAGAGAGCCTGATGCAGTGCTTGATCCCAGGACTTTAGATCATGACCGAGCTGATGACAAACACCTAACCAACTGAGCCACCCAGGTGCCCCAATACGCATCAAAATCTTAACCAATATTTAAAATAAACTCAATTCTCACTATTGTTAATTATTTTCTGTGAAATATATTAATTGTGTAGCCTTTTTGTTTTATGAAATGCATATTTATATATGTAATATGTATTTATATATGACACATATATAAATATAATATATATATTATATATTATATGATATATAATATATATAATATATAATATAATAAATATAAATTTACAACATATATAGCATTTTATGTTTTATGTTTATATCACATATGTATACATACATGATATATATGACATATATATAATCCTTTAAAAGTTGGTGAAATATTTTTCTTTTATCTTTTCATCTTTCACAGATGTAGAATCTGACTCTGTGAGATCAATTACTGTTGTGGAGATTAAAATTGAGGTTGCTTTCTCTCACATATTTTTCTCCAACACTCTTCATGAGTTTATTGATTATATTTTTTTCTATCATTAACTTACAACTTATGCTACCTTAACATGCATTTAATTTTTCTATTTTCCGTTTTTATGTTGGGATATGTATGTGTGTGTGTGTGTGTGTGTGTGTGTGTATTCTCAATATTTTTTAAGCATACTATTTGATGTCATTCAAACACATTATTTTCCATGAACACAATTTCCAGAACTTTTTTGACTCATAAATTTGCAATTTGACACCCATTAAAAAAATTAGTCTTCATTCCTTCTTTCCCCCATCCCATGGCAATCATTATACCTAAAATTTTTATGATTTTGGATACTCTAATTGTTTTGTATAAGTGAAATCATACAGGATTTGTATTTTTGTGACTGGCTTATTTCACTTAGCTCATAATGTTTTTTTAAAGTTCATCCATGCTTCAGCATATTACAGAAATTCCTTCATTTTAAGATTAATGTTGGGGCGCCTGGGTGGCTCAGTGGATTAAGCCGCTGCCTTCGGCTCAGGTCATGGTCTCAGGGTCCTGGGATCGAGTCCCGCATCGGGCTCTCTGCTGAGCGGGGAGCCTGCTTCCTCCTCTCTCTCTCTCTCACTCTCTGCCTGCCTCTCTGCCTACTTGTGATCTCTTTCTGTCAAATAAATAAAATCTTTAAAAAAGAAAAAAAAAGATTAATGTTCCATTGTATGTATACACAACATTTGGCTTATCCATTTATCAATGGATACTTGCATTGTATCCATGTTTTAGCTATAATGCTGCTATAAATATAAGTATGTAAATATATCTTCAAGACGCTGCTTTCAATATTTTATAGACTGTAGTGCCATGTTTAATTTGGTGGGAAATCTTATACTCTGTTCCTCAACAGCTGTAGCATTTTTCATTTCCACCAACAGTGAACAGTGTTCCAATTTCTCCATATCTTCGTCGACACTTGTTACTTTCTGTGCCATTGATAGGAGCTATTCCAATGAGTGTGGGGTTTTGTCTAATTTGATGTTAGTCTCTTTCCCAATGACTAGTGATGTTGACCACCTTTCAATGTGCTCTTGCCTGCTTATCTTTGGAGAAATATCCATGCAAGTCCTAGCCTCTTTTTAAAAATCATGTTATTGGAGTGCCTGGATGCCTCAGTTAGTTAAGTGTCTTTCTGTGGTTCAGGTTATAATCCCAGGGTCCTGGGATCAAGTCCACTTCTTCCTCTCCTCACTGCTTGCGCTCTCTCTTACAATCTCTGTCGCTGTCTCTATCTCTCAAATAAATAATTCTTTAAAAATTAAAAAAAAATAAAAAATTACATTTATGTTGTTTGTTTTTGTGGTGTTGTATTTTAGTAGTTCACTGTAAATTCTGGATATTATCCTGTTATCAGGTATGTGGCTTGAGAGCATCCTATTTTGTGGATTTTTATTTACTCTCTTGATATTACTAATGCACATATTTTTAATCTAATTTTTCCAGTTATCTTTTGTCTATGTCTATGGTGTTATTTCTAAGAAACATTATCAAATCCAATGTCTTTCCTAAGTTTTTTCCTATATTTTTCTAAAAGTTTTATAGTTTTAAGCTTATATTTGGACGTTTGTTCCAGTTTCTGTTATATTCTGACAAATGACATTACATAAGGGTCTAAACTCATTATTTTCCTTGTAGATGGACAGGCCATTTTTCCCAACAATATATTTTTTAAGAGTTTATTTATTTATTTGACAGAGAGATCACAAGTAGGCAGAGAGGCAGGCAGAGAGAGAGTAGAAAGCAGGCTCCTTGCTGAGGAGAGAGCCCGATGCAGGGCTCGATCCCAGGTCGAGGGGATCTTGGCCTGAGCGGAAGGCCGAGGCTTTAGTGCACTGAGCCACCCAGGCGCCCCTTTCCCAACAATATTGAAAACACTCTCTTTTCACCACTCAAGGACCCTTGCTTCTTTGAAAAAATATTTTATCATATATATGAGTTTTCAAAATTTATTTTATTATTAACATATAATGCATTATTTACCTCAGGGGTACAGGTCTGTGAATCATCAGCCTTACACATTCCACAGCACTCAGCATAGCACATGCCTTCCCCAATGTCTATAACCCAGCCACTCTACCCCTACCCCCCTGCCAGCAGCCCTCAGTTTGTTTCATGAGATTAACAGTCTCCTTTGGTTTGTCTGCCTCCTGATCCCATCTTGTTTCGTTTTTTCCCTCCCTATCCCCTATGAACCCCCCTGCCCTGTCTCTCAAAATCTTATCAGAGATCATATAATTATCTTTCACTGATTGACATATTTCCCTTAGCATAATACCCTCTAGTTCCATCTATGTTGTTGCAAATGAGATTTCTTTTCTCTTGATGACTGCATAATATTCCTGTGTGTGTGTGTGTGTGTGTGTGTGTGTGTGTGTGTGTGTGTGTGATATCCAGATTTATCCATTCATCTGTTTATGGACATCCAGGTTCTTTCCATGGTTTAGCTATTCCGGACATTGCTGCTATAAACATTCGGGTGCAAATTCCCCTTTGGATCACTATATTTATATCTTTAGAGTAAATACCCAGCAGTGCAATTGCTGGGTGATAGGGTAGCTCTATTTTCAACTTTTTGAGGAACCCCCATACTGTTTTCCAGAGTGACTGCACCAGCTTGCATTCTCACCAACAGTGCAGGAGTGTTCCCCTTTCTCCACATCCTTGCCAACATCTGTTGTTTCCTGACTTGTTAATTTTAGCCATTCTGACTGGTGTGAGGTGGTATCTCACTGTGGTTTTGATTTGTATTTCCCTGATGCCAAGTTATGTTAAGCACTTTTTCATGTGTCTGCTGGCCATTTGGATGTCTTCTTTGAAGAAATGTCTGTTTATGTCTTGTGCCCATTTCTTGATTGGATTATTTGTTTTTTGGGTATTGAGTTTGATAAGTTCTTTATAGACTTTGGATACTAGCCCTTTATCTGATATGATATTTGCAAATATCTTCTCCCATTCTGTCAGTTATCTTTTGGTTTTGTTGACTGTTTCCTTTGCTGTGAAAAAGCTTTTATTTCTGGGATTTCTACACCATTCTGTTGGTTATGTGCCTGCCAATTCCAAACTCTTTTTACTGTATTAGCTTTGTAGTAAGTTTGAAATCAGGAAGTATGGCTCCTCCTGCTTTGTTCTTCTCTGGGATTATTTTGCCTATGTGGGGTCACTTGAGATGTTATATGAATTTTAGAATGGGTCTCCTATTTCTAAAAAAAAAGATAATTAACCTTTTTGATAGAGATTTCATTAAATTTGTAGACTGCTTTTGTTGGTATCACCATCTTAAGTCTGTCAACCCATAAAAAGAATGTTTTATTTCACTAAATCTTCCTTGTGTTGTTCCAGAAATATTTTGTACTTTTTGTTGTGCAAGGTGTTCACCTCACTGATTATGCTAAAACTAAGTATTTTATTTTTTCTTTTCAATTTTTTATTTAAATTGTAGTTAGTTAATATACTGTGAAAAACTGGTTTCAGGAGAAGTCAGTGATTCATCATTTACATGCAACGCCTAGGGTTCATCATAACAAGTACCCTCCTAATAACCATCACCCATCTAACCCATTCCCCACCCACCTCCCTAAGTCAACCCTCAAAATGTTCTCTGTCTTTAAGTTTCCTTTAAGTTTTGCTTCCCTAAGTCTTTTTTCTTTCATTTTTCTCTCCTATATGTTCATCTGTTTTGTTTTTAAATTCCACATATAAGTGAAATCATAGGCATTTGCCTTTCTCTAAGTTATTTCACTTAGCCTAATGCCCTCCAATTCCATCCTCATCCTTGAAAATAGCAATATTTTATTCTCTTTGAAAGATAATAGATGATAGATACATAGACGATAGATTAGGTAGATACTATATCGATGATAGATGATAGATATCACATCTTCATTCATCCGTTATGGAAATTTGGACTGTTTCTAAAGTTTGCTGTTGTTGATAATGCTGCTATAAACATTGGGGTGTATGTGCAGCTTTGAATTTATATTTTTGTATCCCTTGGGTAAATATCTAGTAGTGCAATTGCTGGATCATAGGGTAGCTGTTTTATTTTAAAGATTTTATTTATTTGTTTGACAGAGCACAAGTAGGCAGAGAGGTAGACAGAGGGAGAGGGACAAGCAAGCTCCCTGTTGAGGAGAGAGCCTGATGTGGGCCTCAATCCCAGGCCCCTGAGATCATGATCTGAGACCAAGTCTGATGCTTAACTGACTGAGCTGGCCAGGCACCACAAGGGTTGCTCTATTTTGAACTTTTTTCTGGAAATTCCCATACTGTTTTCCAGAGTGACTGCCCCACTTTGCATTCCTTCCACAGTACAAGAGGGATCCCCTTTCTCCATATTTGCACCAACAGCTGTTAATTCTTGTGTTGTTAATTTTAGTCATTCTGACAGGTGTGAGGTGGTATCTCATTGTGATTTTGATTTGTATTTCCCTAGTGATGAATCATGTTTGCCTCTCTTCTTGTGTCTGATAGTTATCTTTCTGCTTATTTGGGAAAATGTTTAATCATGTATTCTGCCCATTTTTAAAAATTCAATTAGCCTTCTGCACATTTCTTAAATGGGTTATTTGGTTTCTGGGTATTGAGTGTAGTAATGTCTTTATAGATTTTGGATATTAACCCTTTATTAGATATGTCATTTGAAGATATTTCCTCTATTCTGTAGTATGGTTTTTTTTTAGAATTGTTGATTGTTTCCTTTATTGTGCAGAAGATGTTTATCTTGATGAAGTACCAATATTTCATGTTTATTTCTTTTCCCCTTGCCTCTTTCTAAGACATTGTTGTTGCTGAGGCAAAAGCAGTTGCCCTGCCTGTGTTCTCCTTCAGTATTTCTATGGTTTCCTGTCTCACATTTAAGTCTTTAATCTATTTTGAATTTATTTTTGTGGATGGTGTTAGAAAGTGGTTCTGACTCATGAAAGAAATTGAAGACACACAAAAAAGGAAGACCATTCCATGCTCTTGGATCAAAAGAATAAACATTGTTAAAATGTCTATACTGCCTAGAAAAATCTATACTTTTAATGCCATTCCGATCAAAATTCCACCGGTATTTTTCAAAGAGCTGGAGCAAATAATCCTAAAGTTTGTATGGAATCAGAAGAGACCCCGAATTGCTAAGGAAATGTTAAAAAACAAAAACAAAACTGGTGGCATCACGTTACCTGATTTCAAGCTTTACTACAAAGCTGTGATCACCAAGACAGCGTGGTACTGGCATAAAAACAGAAACATACACCAGTGGAACAGAGTAGAGAGCCCAGATATGGACCCTCACTTCTAGGGTCAAATAATCTTTGACAAAACAGGAAAAAATATACAATGGAAAAAAGACAGTCTCTTCAATAAGTGGTGCTGGGAAAACTGGACAGCTATATGTAGAAGAATGAAACTCGACCATTCTCTTACACTGTACACAAAGATAAACTCAAAATGGAAAAAAAAACCCTCAATGTGAGGCAGGAATCCATCAGAATCCTAGAGGAGAACCTAGGTAGGAAACTCTTTGATATCAGCCAATTTCTTTCAAGATATGTCTCCAAAGGCAAAGGAAACAAAAGCGAAAATGAACTTTTGGGACTTCCTCAAGATCAAAAGCTTCTACAAAGCAAAGGAAAATGTCAACAAAACAAAAAGGCAACCCAGGGAATGGGTTGACAGTACAGTGCAAAGTGACAGTACAGACAAAAGGTTGATATCCAGCATCTATAAAGAACTCCTCAAACTCAACACACACAAAACAGATAATAATATCAAATAATGGGCAGAATATTTGAACAGACACTTCTCCAATGAAGACATACAAATGGATATCAGACACATGAAAAATGCTCATCATCACTAGCCATCAGGGAGATTCAAATTAAAACCACTTTGAGATATCACCTTACACCAGTCAGAATGGACAAAATTAGCAAGACAGGAAACAACATATTTTGGAGAGGTTGTGGAGAAAGGGGAACCCTCTTCCACTGTTGATGGGAATGCAAGTTGGTGCAGCAACTCTAGAGAACAGTGTGGAGATTCCTCAAGAAATTCAAAATAGAGCTTCCCTATGACCCTTCAATTGCACTGCTGGATATTTACCCCAAAGATACAGATGTAGTGAAAATAAGGGCCATCTGTACCCTTATGTTTTTAGCAGCAATGGCCACAGTCGTCAAACTGTGGAAAGAACCCAGATGCCCTTCAATGGACGAATGAATAAGGAAGATGTGGTCCATATACACAATGGAGTATTATTCCTCCATCAGAAAGGATGAATACCCAACTTTTGTAGCAACATGGACGGGACTGGAAGATATTCCGCTGAGTGAAATAAGTCAAACAGAAAGAGTCAAGTATCATATGGTTTCACTTATTTGTGGAGCATAACAAAGAACATGGAAGACATGGTGAGATGGAGAGGAGAAGGGAGTTGAGGGAAATTGGAAGGGGAGGTGAACCATGAGAGATTATGGACTCTGAAAATCAACCGAGGGTTTTGAAGGGGCGGGGGTGGCAGGTTGGGGAACCAGGTGGTGGGTAATAGGGAGGGCATGTATTGCATGGAGCACTGGGTGTGGTGCAAAAACAATGAATACGGTTACGCTGAAAAGAAATTAAAAAAAAAAGGAAGAAAGTGGTTCTGTTTCATTCTTCTTCATGTGACTGTCCAGTTTTCCCAAAACCATTTGTTGAAAAGACTGTCTTTTTTCATTGGATATTCCTTCCTGCTTTGTCAAAGATTGATTGAACATAGAGTTGAGAGTTCATTTCTGGAGTCTTCTTTCTGTTCCATTGTTCTTTGTGTTGCCTTTGTGCCAGTGCCAAGCTGTTTCGATGACTACATCTTGGTAGTATAGCTTGAAGTCTAGGATTGTGATGCCTCCAGTTTTGCTTTTCTTTTCCATGATTGCTTTGGCTATTTGGGGACTTCTATGGTTCAATCCAAATTTTAGGATTGCTTGTTCTAGCTCTGTGGAAATTACTGGTGGTATTTTGATATGGGTTGTATGAAATGTGTAAATTGCTTTGGGTACTATAGACATTTTGACAATGCTTCTTCTTCCATTCCATGAGCATGTAATATTTTTCCATTTCTTTGTGACCTCTTCAATTTCTTCCATCAGTGTTTTATAGCTTTCAGAGTACAGATCTTTTACCTTTTTGTTTAGGTTAATTCCTAGGTGTCTTATGATTTTTGGTGCAATTGCAAATGGGATCAATTCCTAGATTTCTTTATCTTGTGTTTCAATATTAGTGCATAGAAATCAACGGATTCCTGCATGTTGATTTTATATATTTCTCCTTGGCTGAATTCATGTATTAGTTCTTGCTATTATTTTTGGGGGGAAGCATTTGGGTTTTCTACATAGAGAATCATGCTGTTTGTGAATAGTGAATATTAGAGTTTCTCCTTGCTGATTTGGATGCTTTTATTTGTTTTTGCTGACTGATTGTTAAGGCTTAGACTTCCTGTACTATGTTAAGTAGCAATGGTGAGAGTTGATATCCTTGTATTGCTACTAACCATACAGGAAAAGCTTTCAGTTTTTCCTCGCTGGGGATGATATTAGCTGTGGATCTTTTGTATATGGTCTTTAATCTGTTGAAGTATGCTGCCTTTGTCACTACTTTTCTTCAAGTTTTTATCAAGAAATGATACTGTATTTTGTCAAATACTTTTTCTACATCTCCTTAGAGGATCATATGATTCTTCTCCTCTCTTTTATTAATTGGTGTATAACTTTGATTGATTTGTGAATACCAATCAACCACTCCTGCAGCCCAGAAATAAATCCCACTTGGTCATGATCTTAAATTGTTTTAATATGCTTTTGGATTTGATTTTCTAGTGTCTTTTTGAGAATTTTTGAATCCATGTTCATCAGGATATTGATATATAATTGCCCTTTTTAGTAGAGTGGAATCAAGGTGATGCTGGCCTTCTAGAATGAGTAGGAATTCTTCCTTCCATTTTTATTTTTTGGAACAATTTTAGAAAAATAGATATTATCTTTTCTTTAAATGTCTCATATAATTCTCCTGAGAAACCATCTGGCCTGGACTTTTGTTTTTTGGGAGATTTTTGATTACTGATTCAATGTTATTGTTGCTGTTGTTTATAGGTCTGTTCAAATTTTCTATTTCTTCCAGTTTCAGTTTTGATAGTTTGTATATTTCTAGCAATTCATCCGTTTCTTCCAAATTGCCCAGTTTGTTGACATAAATTTTTCGATAATATTCTCTTATGATTATTTGTATTTTTCTCTTTTTTAAGTGGGCTCCATGCCCTTCATGGAGTACAATGTGGGGCTTGAACTCACAATGCTGATATCAAGACCTCAACTGAGATCCAGAGACAAATACTTTACCACCTGAGCCACCCAGGCAACCCTGCTTATTTGTATTTTTTGTGCTATTGTTTGAGATCTCTCCTCTTTCCTTCATGATTTTACTTTTTAAAATATTTATTTATTTAACATATTAATTTAATTTAATTTTTTCAGTGTTCCAGGATTCATCATTTTTGCATCACACACAGTGCTCCATGCAATAATTTTTTTTCTCTTTTCTTTTTGATATGTCTGTGTAGGAGGTTATAAATTTTGTAAATTCTTTCAAAGAATCATCTTTTAGTGTAATTAGTCTGTTCTACTGGTTTTTTGCTTGTTTTGTTCCTAGTTCACTTATTGTTGCTCTTATCTCATTATTTCCCTTCTTTTTCTGGCTTTATGCTTTATTTTCTACTTTTTTTCCAGCTCTTATCAGTATAAGGCTATGGCATGTATTTGACATTTTTCTTGTTTCTTGAGGTAAATCTGAATTGGAATATACTTTCTTGTTCAGACTGCCTTTGCTTCATCCCAGTGGTTTTGGACTCTTGTGTTTTCATTTTCATTTCCTTCCACTTTTTTTAAGTTTCATCTTTAATTTCCTATTTAATTACTGAGTAGGTTATTTTTAAACATTAATGTATTTGTGGTCTTTCTGGTTTTTTCTGTACCAGGTATTGCATGTAAATGAGGAATCACTGGAAGAAATATTGCACTGTGTGTTAACTAACTAGAATTTAAATTAAAAAAATTTTTGAAAAGAAAAGAAAGAATAAAGTATTTATTTTTAACATAATCAATGAGGTGAACAGATTGTACAAAAACATTTCATTTGTTTCCAGGTAATGCTTTCTTCATGTATTGTGGTCCTTCCCAATTTTTTGTTGTTGATTTCAAGTTTCATAGCATTATGGACTGAATATATGCATGGTATGATCTCTATCATTCTGTACTTGTTGAGGGCTTGTTTATGACCCAGTATGTGATCTAGTCTGGGGAATGTTCCACAAGCGTTTGAAAAGGATATGTATTTTGCTGATTAGGATGAAATATTCTGAGTATGTCAGTAAGTCCAACCGACCCAGTGCGTCATTCAAAAACATTGTTTCTTTGCTAATTTTCTGCTTAGATGATATTTCCATTGATGTAAATGGGGTGTGAAGTCCTCTACTATTATGGTATTATTATCAATGAGTTTCTGTGTGTTTTTTATTAATTGATTTACATATTTGGGTGCTCCCAAGTTAGGCACATCAATATTTACAATTATTAGATCTTCTTGATGGATAAGCCCCTTAATTATGATACAATGCCCTCCTTCATCTCTTTTTACAGTCTTTTTAAAAATCTAGTTTGTCTTATATAAGTATGACTATTCCAGTTTCTTTTCATTTCCATTAACATGACATATGGTTCCACACACCTTTACTTTCCATCTACAGGTGTCTTTAGGTCTAAAATGGATTTCTTGTAGTAACAGATAGATGGGTCTTTTTTTAGAAATCTATAATGACATCTAATATCTTTCGATTGGAGTGTTCAGTCCATATACTTGCAGATATATAAATGTGTTTACTGCCATTTTGTTGCTTGTTTTATTTATTTTTTTTCTGGAGATTTTCTCTGTTCCTTTCTTTATCACTTTTGGTCTTTCCTTTCCACTCAAAGAGTCCCCTTCATTATGACCTGTAGGGCTGGTTTAGTAGTGACAAACTCCTGTATTTTTTGTGTGTCTGAACAACTCTTTATATCTCTTTCCATTCTCAATTATAGCCTTCCTGAATAGAATATTCTTGGCTTCAGGTTTTTCTCATTCAGCCCATTGAATATATCATCTTCTTCTTCTCCCTTGACAATGTTTTATTGAGTGATCTGTAGACAGCCCTATGGGTATATCCTAGTAAGTTAGGGGCTTCTTTTGTCTTTCTTCTTTAAGATTTTTTAATTTACTTTCAATAAGTCTTCTATACATAGCTGTTCCAATTTTCCCAGCACCATTTATTTTAAAGATGGTCTTTTTACACTGGATATTTTTTCCTGTTATTTGGCCATATAGTTGTGGGTCTATATTTGGGCTCTCTACTCTGCTCCACTGGTCTATGTGTCTGTTTTTGTGCCAGTACCAGGCTGTCTTGGTGATCACAGCTTGGTAGTAAAGCTTAAAATCAGGCAACATGATGCCTCAGTTTTGTTTTCTTTTTCAACATTTCCTTAGAAATTTGGTCTTTTCTGGTTCCATAAAAATTTCAGGATTGTTTGTTCTAGCACTTTTTAAAAAGTCAGTGGAATTTGGATTTGGATGGATGGATCTGGAAAGTATTGATTGCTCTGGGCACTATAGGTGTTTTAACAAGGTTTATTCTTCCAATCCATGGTCATAGAATGCTTTTCCATCTTTTTGGGTCGTTTTCAATTTCTTTCATAAGTGTTCTGTAGTTCCTTGTGTATAGATCCTTTACCTGTTTGGTTACGTTTATTCCCAGGAATCTTATCATTCTTGGTGTTATAGTAAATGGAATTGATTCTATAATTTCCCTATATATATCTTTATTGTTAGTGTATAAGAAACCAACAGATTTCTGTGCACTAATTTTGATTCCTGCCACATTACTGAATCACTGTATGAGTTCTAGTAATTTGGGGGTGGAATCTTTTGAGTTTTCCATATAAAGTATCATGTCATCTGTGAAGAGAGCATTTGAATTCTTTGTTGCCAATTTGAATACCTTTTATTTCTTTTTGTTGTGTGATTGCTGTTGCTATCACTTTAGTACTTTGTTGAACAAGAGTGGCAAGTGTGGGCTCGTGATCTCAAAGGGAATGCTGTCAACATTTCTCCATTGAGAATGATATTCATTGCGTGTTTTTCATAGATAGATTTTGTGAAGATTAGGAATATTTCCTCTATACCTGTACTTTAAAGAGTTTTAATCAGGAATGGATGTTGTATTTTGTCAATTTTTTTTCTGTATCAATTGAGAAGAATGAAACTTGACCATTCCCTTATGCCATACACAAAGATAAACTCAAAATGGATAAAAGATCTCAATGTGAGGCAAGAATCTATAAAAACCCTAGAGGAGATCATAGACAGTAACCTCTTTGACATCAGCCACAACAACTTCTTTCAAGTCATGTCTTCAAAGACAAAGGAAACAAAAGTGAAAATGAACTTTTGGGACTTCATCAATATCAAAAGCTTCTGCACAGCAAAGGAAAGAGTCAAGAAAACAAAGAGACAACCCATGGGATGGGAGAAAATATTCACAAATGACACTACAGACAAAGGGCTGATATCCAAGATGTATAAAGAACTCCTCAAACTCAACACCTGTGAAAACAGATAATCGTCAAAAAATGGGCAGAAAACATAATAGACACTTCTCCAGAGAAAACATACAAATGGCTAACAGACGCATGAAAAAATGTTCATCATCACTAACCATCAGGGAAATTCAAATCCAAACCACATTGAGATATCCCCTTATACCAGGTAGAATGGACAAAATCCACAGGACAGGAAACAACAAGTGTTAGAGAGAATGTGAAGAAAGGGGAACCCTCTTACACTGTTGGTTGGAATGTAAGTTGGTGCATCGACTTTGGATAACAATGTGGTGATTCCTTAAAAAAACTAAAAATAGAGTTATCTTATGACCCTGTAATTGCACTTCTGGGTATTTAAACAAAGGATACCAATGTAGTGTAAAGCAGGGCCATATGTACCGCAATGTTCATAGAAACAATGGTCACAATCACCAAACTGTGGATAGAGCTGAGATGCCCTTCAACAGATGAATGGATAAAGAAGGTATGGTCCATATATACAATGGAAGATTATGCCTCCCTCAGAAAGGATGAAAATCCAAGTTTTCCATCAACATGGATGGGACTGGAGGAGATTATGCTGAGTGAAATAAGTCAACCAGAAAAAGTCAATTATCATATGATTTCACTTACTTGTGGAGCATAAGGAATAACATGGAGGACATTGGGAGAAGGAAAGGAAAAGTGAATTGGGGCAAATCAGAGAGACTTCTGAGAGACTGTGGATTCTGAGAAACAAACCGAGGGTTTTGGAGAGGTAGGTTGTGGGGGAAAGGTGAGCCTGGTGGTGGTTATTAAGGAGGGTGTGTATTGCATGGAGCACGAGGTGTGGTGCATAAACAATGAATCTTGGTACACTGATGAAATAAAATAAAATTTTAAAGAAATAAATAAATAAAAATAATTTCAATAACTCTTGATGTTGACATGATTTTGTTTATTGTGGTGGGGTTCTCTGTACATCCTGGATCTGGATATTTGTTTCCTTTCACAGGTTTGGGAAATTTTAAGCTAATATTTTCTCAAACAATTTTCTGCTGCCCTTTCTCTCTCTTCTTCTTCTGCTACTCCTGTAAAAAAGATGTCATTGTGTTTGATGGAATCACAGAGTTCCCTATGTCTATTTTCATGTTCCATAATTATTCTTTCTTTCTTTTGTTCAGCTTTATTATTTCCATTATTTTTACCATCCATACCACTTATTTGTTCTTTTGCTATTTCCATCCTTGTTTTCTTTGCTTCAAGTGTGCTTCAAATCTCATTTATTGCATTTTTGACTTCTGGTTGATTCCTTTTTTTCTTCAAATCTAAATTTTTTTCCTCCTTTTAAGACACTACATTTGGATTAAAAATTTAGCGAAAAGAGATGATGTAAAACAAACTTTTTAACTATCTTAAAAACATTAACAATCACTACAAGGAAAACTCAATGTTTTTTCTTTAGTTCTTTCTCTTTTTAATTAATTTTGGTTGACACACAGTGTTAGATCATTCCAGGTGTACAACATAATGGTTCAGCAACTCTATATATTATGCTATGCTTACAAGTGTAGCAATCATTTGTCACCATACAATACTTTTAAAATATCATTGACTATATTTTGTATGCTCTACCTTTCATATCTGTGAGTTATTCCTTCAATAACTGGACGCCTTACCTCCCATTCCCCTTCACTCATTTTGTCCATCCCCTGACATTTCTCCCCTCTGGTAACCATAAGTTTGTTCCCTGTATTGATGGGTCTGTTTTTGTTTTCATTTGTTTGTTTGATGATTTATTCATTTGTTTTTGTTTTTGTTTTGTTTTAGAATCTATATATAAGTGAAATCAAACAGTATTTGTCTTTTTCTATCTGATCTATTTCACTTAGGACAATGCTTCTAGGTCCATACATGTTATTACAGTTGGCAATAACTCTTTTTTGGGGGGGCATAATAGATAGATAGATAGATAGATAGATAGGTAAATAGATATCTAAATCTATATATCTAAATCTATATATATATATATATATATATATATATATATATATATCTCACATCTCCTTATCCATTCATATATCAAAGAACACTTGGTTTGTTTCCATTTCTTGATGAAGTCCCAAATGTTCATTTTCTTCTTTTGTTTCCCTCACCTTTGGAAACATGTCATGAGGGAAGTTGCCATGACCCATGTTAAAGAGTTTAGCACCAATGTTCTTCTCTAGGACCTTGATGGATTCCTGTCTCCCATTGAGTTCTTTCATCCATTTTGATTGTATCTTTGTGTATTGTATAAGAGAACAGTCCAGCTACACTCTTCTCCATATGGATGTTCAATTTTCCCAACACCATTTATTGAAAAGACTGTCTTTTTTTCTCATTGGATATTCTTTCCTTGTTTGTCAAAGATTAGTAGACCATAGAGTTGAGGGCCTATTTCTGGAATCTCTATTCTCTTCCATTGATCTATGGGTCCATTTTTGTGTTAATGCCATTCTATCTTGGTGATCACCATTTTGTAATATAGCATGAAGTCAGGCATTGTGATGCCCCTAGCTTTTGGGTTCTTTTTCAATATTCCTATGGAGATTCAGAGTCTTTTCTGCTTCCATGCAAATTTTAGGATTGTTTGTTTCAGCCCTTTGAAAAAATCCAATGATATTTTAATAAGGATGGCATTGAAAATGTAGATTGCTCTAGGCAGCATAGACCTTTTAACAATGTTTATTCTTCCAATACAAGAGCATGGAGAGTTTTTATTTCCATTTTCTTGTGCCTTCCTCCACTTCTTTCATAAGTGTTCTGTAGTTTCTAGAGTATAGATTATTTACCTCTTTGGTTATATTTATTCCTAGGTATCTTATGGTTTCTGGTGCTTTTGTAAATGTAATCAATTCCTAATTTTCCATTTCTAAAATTACATTTTAGTAAAGAACAAAGAATAGAAAATCAACTGATTTCTGTGCATCTATTTTGTATCAGCCCCATTGCTGAATTACTGTATGTGTTCTGGTAATTTGCGGCTGGAGATTTTTTTGGGTTTCCACATAAAGTATCGTGTCATCTGAGAAAAGAGAGAATTTGAATTACTTGTCAATGTTAATGCCTTTTATTGTTTTTTGTTGTCTGATTGCTGATGCTAGGGGTTCTAGGACTATGATGAATAATAGTGAAAGTAGGCATCATTTTCGTGTTCTTGATCTTAAGGGAAAAGATCTCAGTTTTTCCCCATTAAGATTGATATTCACTGGGGCACCTGGGTGGCTCATTCATTAAATATATTCCTTCAGCTCAGGTCATGATCCCAGGGTCCTGGGATTGAACCCCACTTCAGGCTCCATCCTTGGCGGGGAGCTTTCTTCTTCCTCTCCCTCTGCCCCTGCTTGTGTTCCCTCTATCACTGTCTCTCTCTGTCAAATAAATAAATACAATATTTTAAAAAGAATGATATCCACTGTGTGCTTTTCCTAGATGGTTATGATATTGAGGGGTGTTCCCTCTATCCCTACATTCTGAAGAGTTTTAATCACGAAAGGATGCTATATTTTGTCAAATGCTCTTTCTATAACAATTGAGAGGATCATGTGGTTTTTGTCCTTTCTTTTACTAATGTGCTCTATCATGTTGATAGATTTGTGAATGTTGAGCTACACCTGCATCCCGAATAAATCCTACCCGGTTATGATGGATAATCCTTTTAATGTATTGTTGGATCCTGTTGCCTAGGATCTTGTCAAATATTTTGCCATACATATTCAACAGGGATATTGGTCTGTAATTCTCCTTTTTGATGGGGTCTTTATTTGGTTTTTGGATCAAGGTAATGCTGGTTTCATAGAACGAGTTTGGAAGTTTTCCTCCTGTTTCTATTTTTTGAAACAGTTTCATAGTTATGATTTCTTCTTTAAATATTTGGTGGAATTCCCCTGAGAAGACTTCTGGCCCTGGGCTCTTGTTTTGTTTGTTTTGTTTTGTTTGGGGGGGGTTATGATTGCTGTTTCAATTTCCTTGCTGTTTATTTCAAAATATTCAAAATGACTATTTTTTCCTGTTTCATTCTTGGTAGTTTGTAAGTTTCCAACAATGCATCCATTTCTTCCAGATTGCTTAAGTTGTTGGCATATAGCTGCTAGTAATAAGTTCTAATAATTGTCTCTATTTCCCTGGTATTGATCATGATTTCTCCCCTTTCATTCATGATTTTATTAACTTGGGTCCTTTCTCTTTTGGGTAAGTCTGACCATAGGTTTATTGATCTTACTAATTGAAAGAATCATCTTCTAGTTTTGGTGATATGTTTTACTGTTTTCCTGGTTTTTATTTCATTTATTTCTGCTTTAATCCTTGGTATTTATCTTCTCCTGCTTGATTTGGGCTTTATTTCCTATTCTTTCTCTTGGTCATCTAAGTGCAAGATTAGTTTGTGCATTTATATTTTTCTGATTTTTGAGAGAGGCTTGAATGGCTATGTACTTCCCTCTTACGACTGCCTTTGCTGTATCCCAGAGGTTTTAACCCATGTGTTTTTATTTTCATTGGTTTGCCTAAATTGTTTAACTTCCTTAATTCCTTGGTTGACCGATTTGTTCTTTAGTAGGTTGCTCCTTAACACCCAAGTGTTTGAGTTCCTTCCAAATTTTTTTCTTGAGGTTGAGCTCCAGTTTTAAAACACTGTGGTCTGAAAATATGCAGGGGATAATCTAAAACTTTTGGTATAGGTTGAGATGTGATTGATGACCCAGTATGTGGTCTATTCTAGAGAGAGTTCTATGCACATTTGAGAAGAATGAGTATTTTGTGCCTTTAGGGTGGAATGTTCTGTATATATCTATGAAGTCCCTCTGGTCCAATATATCATTCAAAGCGCATTTCTTTCTTGATCTTCTGCTTAGAAGATCTCTCAATCTGTTGCTGTGAGTGGAGTGTTGGAGTCTCCTATTATTAATGTATTATTTTCAATGTGTTTCTATATTTTGGTTATTAATTGGTTTATATAATTGGCTGGTCCTTTGTTGGGGGCATAATAATTTACAATTATTGGATCCTCTTGTTGGACAGGCATTTGTAGTATGATATAGTGTCCTTCTACAACTCTTACTACAGTCTTTAGTTTAAAATGTATTTTGTCTAATGTGAGGTTTGCTACCCCAGCTTTCTTTTGAGGTCCATTAGTATGGTAAATTGTTCTCCATCCCCTCACTTTCAGTCTAGAGGTGTATTTAGATTCAAAATGTGTCTCCTATAGATAGTATATGGATTAATCCTGCTTTTTTATCCAATCTGAAACCCTGTGTCATTTGATGGGAACATTCAGCCCCTTTACATTCAGAGTAGTATTGAAATATATGAAGTTAGTGCCAGTCTATTGCCTGTAAAGTTCCTGTTTCTGTATATTGTCTTTCTTTCTTTCTTTCTTTCTTTCTTTCTTTCTTTCTTTCTTTCTTTCTTTCTTTCTTTCTTTCTTTCTCTTTCTTTCTTTCTTTCTTTCTTTCTTTCTTTCTTTCCTTCTTCCTTTCTTTTTTTTTCTTTCTTTCTTTCCTTTCTTTCTCCCTTCTCTTACTTGTCTTTTTGTCTTTCTTTATGGTTTATGTTGCTCTCATTTCCTTATAGTATCTCTTTGCTTAGAGTATCACCTTTAATATTTCTTTCAGGGCTGACTTGGTGGTTCCATATTATTTCATTTTCTGCCGATCCTGGAAGTTCTTTATCTCTCTGTTCTTAATGACAGCCTTGCTGGATAAAGTATTCGTGGCTGCATGTTCTTATTTAGTACCCTGAATATATCTTGCCAGCCCTTTCTGACTTATCAGGTTTATGTGGATAGGTCTGATGTTATTGTGATATTCCTCCCTCCATACATAAGGAAACTTCTCTCCCTATGTATTCTCAGGATAGTGTCTTTGGTGCTAAGATTTGCAAGCTTCACTATTATATGTCTGGGTTTTTATATTTTTATTGATTTTGGTAGGGGTCCTCTCCGTCTCTTGGACACATATGCTTGTTTACCTCCCCAGGTTAGGGAAATTCTCAGCTATGATTTGTTCAGATAGACCTTCTGGCATCCTCCCTCTACCCCCTCCAGAATCCCAATAATTCTGACATTGGAACATTTCATGGCATCTTTAATCTCTCCAAGCCTTGTTTTATGGCCTACTAGCTGCCTGTCTGTTTTCCTCCACTTACTTCCTTTCCATCAGCTTATCTTCTAGCTCAATTATTCTCTCTTCTGTTTCATTTACCTTGTCTGTTAGAGTATCCAGTTTAGACTACATCTCATTCATAGCACTATCCCCCCAAAGAAGCAATATTTATTTAGATTCAAGAGAAGATACAGAGTCTAAGGGCCATGTACCACCTGGTAAGATATCATTTCTGCCATTAGAGAGTCTATATTGTCACTGTTTTTTTTCAAGCTTAGCTATTGACTTTATGGTTGCTATACTTAATTCTATCTTTGACATCTAGTTTATATCCATATCCATTAGTTCTGTGGTAGAGTACATTGTCTCTGGTTCTTTTCTTTGTTCAGAGCTCTTCTTCCTAATCATTCTGTGAGGGAAGGTTGAGCAAGTGAACAGTGCTCAAAATATCAACCATGACCCAAGCAAGATGCACCCTAGCAAAATCAGGGGTGGTCAGAAGCCACTGCCAATTAATAAAGCCAAACTGAAACAAGAGAATAAAATTAAAAAATAAAAACTAAAAAAGGAAAAAAAAAAGGGGGGAGGGAAGAGGGAGAATAATCTTGCAGTGTGAACAAAGCAGGGTGTTCCACTTATAGCCGAGTGAATTTGGGTCTGCATGTTAGAAGACACTACATCCCAAAATTTCAAGAAAATAAAAATTATATATATTTGTAAATGTATATACAAATACACACACACACACACACACACATATATATATATATATCTATATATATCTATATATATATCAGTATGGCACTGTAAAGTATAACTTGGTGAATTTTATGTGGTATGAACTTATTTCAATCCAGCTTTTACTCAAAAGAATGAATCTAAAACATAAGGAAGAGATCTCATTCTATCTGAAATTCTGTATTACATATTTATTCAATGGTCTAATTCCCTGTGCTCTGGTAAGAAAGCAAGAGGCTAAGAATAGTTAACCTTTATCATTTATGCTCTCATCTACAGTCTCGAGTGCCTCATGTGATATATTTCTGTGAAAATACCTTTGTTCACCTAATAACTTCTTATGGTCACTGTTTTTTTTAATGCCTTCTAAACCCATATATTCATCATTTCAATGTTCTTAAAAATAGGGAGTATGTAATTGCTTACTTATAGTATTCCAAAATTTTACTATCCGTATTTTCTTATTGTATATTAAGTATTAAATCCCAGCACATACATTGACTCTTAATATTTTAAAGACTGTATTTATTCCCTTTTAAATCTCATATTTTAATCTTAAACACATTTATATCTAGTTTATTAGTGTATTTTAAGTCAATCATTATGAACTTAATTTTATCTTACCTAAATTTCTACATTATTTCAATACAATCCTTATACCACATAATTTCTAACTTATGATGAGTACATGTCATAATTACTTTTTATTTTTTAATATTTTAAAGATTTTATTTTTTTAATTAGTCTCTGCACTTAATGTGGGGTTTGAACCCATGAGCCCAAGATTAAGGGCCACAAATTCCACTACACCCCCTCAAAATATCATTTTCCAGTGTTCCTTTCCTTAGACAATAAATATATACATATATATAAATTAACATACTATAACTGACAAAAGGGAAAAATCTATTGAACTTAGGAACTTTTGCTTAACTAGTGCCTACAGGACTATCTCACCTTAAAATATACTTGAGGGAGTGAGCAGAACTCCGTATTACATCATTTTAAAAAGAAGTCACCTGTAAGGACTATATATGTGTAATGTTCATAACATTTCTTTCATGTTATGCAATTTGTCAGTGTATGATGTGCTGTGGAATTCAGCTTGCTAATAATTTTAGAGGAATTTTACATTCGTGGTCCTCGGGAATGTAGATCTGCAATTTTAATTTTCTTTTAGATTCCTCTGGCTTTGATATTCCACCAACATTTTCCTCATAAAATAAGTTTGGAACATTCCCTGTTCTTTGTTTTTTTAGAAGAGTTTGAGAGGATACTTATTATTCTTCATTAAATGTTTGGTAGATTTCACCAGTGATGTCATTTGCTCCTGGAACTCCATTGTTGCCAGGTTTTGGTTAATTATATAATCCCTTACTTGTTAATGGTTTGCTTAGATTTTCCATTTCCTCATAATTCAGTCTTGGTAGAGTGTATATTTACAGAAATGTATCTTTTTCTTCTAGGTTAGCCAATTTCTTGGAATATAATTTTTCATAGATGCTTCTTATGACTACTTGTCATTCTGCTGTATCAGTTGCAATATCTCTTTCATTGATAATTTCATTAATTTTTGTCCTTTCTCTTTTTCTTAGGTTAGCTAAAGATTTTCCAGTTCTGTTTATTGTTTTCAAAAAAATTTCTTTTTTAAATTTTATTTATTTATTTGACAGATAGAGAGAGATCACAATTAGGCAGAGCAGCGGGTAGAGGGAGAGAGAGGGAAGCAGGTTTCCTGCTGAGCAGAGAGCCCAATGCAGGACATGATCCCAGGACCTTGAGATCATGACCTGAGCCAAAGGCAGAGGCTTAACCCACTGACCCTCCCAGGTGCCCCCCAAAAACAATTCTTTATTATGTCGGTTATCTATTTTGTTTTTGTAGTCTCTTCCATTTTTATCTACTATAATGTTTATTTCTGTTAAATTTCAGCTTTATTAATTCTTGTTTCTCAAGTTCCTTGAATCATTTAGTTTACTTAAGATCTTTTTTTTTTTAATCAGGTATGCATCACTATAAACATTTTTAGAATTATTTTTTGTTACTTGTCAGAAATTTTTGTATGTTTTTTTTTCTTTTTTTTTCTTTTTTTTCCCTTTTTATTTATTTATTTTTTTTTCAGCGTAACAGTATTCATTCTTTTTGCACAACACCCAGTGCTCCATGCAAAACGTGCCCTCCCCATCACCCACCACCTGTTCCCCCAACCTCCCACCCCTGACCCTTCAAAACCCTCAGGTTGTTTTTCAGAGTCCATAGTCTCTTATGGTTCGCCTCCCCTCCCCAATGTCCATAGCCCGCTCCCCTTCTCCCAATCCCACCTCCCCCCAGCAACCCCCAGTTTGTTTTGTGAGATTAAGAGTCATTTATGGTTTGTCTCCCTCCCAATCCCATCTTGTTTCATTTATTCTTCTCCTATCCCCCTACCCCCCCATGTTGCTTCTCCATGTCCTCATATCAGGGAGATCATATGATAGTTGTCTTTCTCCGATTGACTTATTTCACTAAGCATGATACGCTCTAGTTCCATCCACGTCGTCGCAAATGGCAAGATTTCATTTCTTTTGATGGCTGCATAGTATTCCATTGTGTATATATACCACCTCTTCTTTATCCATTCATCTGTTGATGGACATCTAGGTTCTTTCCATAGTCTGGCTATTGTAGACATTGCTGCTATAAACATTCGGGTACACGTGCCCCTTCGGATCACTATGTTTGTATCTTTAGGGTAAATACCCAGTAGTACAATTGCTGGGTCATAGGGTAGTTCTATTTTCAACATTTTGAGGAACCTCCATGCTGTTTTCCAGAGTGGTTGGACCAGCTTGCATTCCCACCAACAGTGGAGGAGGGTTCCCCTTTCTCCACATCCTCTCCAGCATCTGTCATTTCCTGACTTGTTAATTTTAGCCATTCTGACTGGTGTGAGGTGATATCTCATTGTGGTTTTGATTTGTATTTCCCTGATGCCGAGTGACGTGGAGCACTTTTTCATGTGTCTGTTGGCCATCTGGATGTCTTCTTTGCAGAAATGTCTGTTCATGTCCTCTGCCCATTTCTTGATTGGATTGTTTGTTCTTTGGGTGTTGAGTTTGCTAAGTTCCTTATAGATTTTGGATACTAGCCCTTTATCTGATATGTCGTTTGCAAATATCTTCTCCCATTCTGTCAGCTGTCTTTTGGTTTTGTTAACTGTTTCCTTTGCTGTGCAAAAGCTTTTGATCTTGATGAAATCCCAATAGTTCATTTTCGCCCTTGCTTCCCTTGCCTTTGCTGTTGTCCCTAGGAAGATGTTGCTGCGGCTGAGGTCGAAGAGGTTGCTGCCTGCGTTCTCCTCAAGGATTTTGATGGATTCCTTTCTCACATTGAGGTCCTTCATCCATTTGGAGTCTATTTTCGTGTGTGGTGTAAGGAAGTGGTCCAATTTCATTTTTCTGCATGTGGCTGTCCAATTTTCCCAGCACCATTTATTGAAGAGGCTGTCTTTTTTCCATTGGACATTCTTTCCTGCTTTGTTGAAGATTAGTTGACCATAGAGTTGAGGGTCGATTTCTGGGCTCTCTATTCTGTTCCACTGGTCAAAATTTATATGGAACCAGAAAAGACCTCGAATAGCCAAAGGAATATTGAAGAACAAAGCCAAAGTTGGTGGCATCACAATTCCGGACTTCAAGCTCTATTACAAAGCTGTCATCATCAAGACAGCACGGTACTGGCATTTTTGTATGTTTTATATTCATTTTTATTCTCTCTCTCTCAATTCCATATATAAGAGATAACTTATCTGTCTTATTTCACTTAGCCTGGTGCTCTCTAGATTTACTCATGTTGTCATGAGTTACAAGATTTTATATCAAATGTATCTCTGCATCTACCATTGAATACTTATGTTGCTTCTATCTTGGTTATTGTTAATAATGTTGTCACAAAAATGGAGTATATATATATATATATATCTTTTGAATTCAATAGAGATATTATATCACAAATTCATAATAACTAAAATAAAAAACACAAGAAATAACAAGTGTGGATAAGGATGAGTAGAAAAGGGAACCCTCAAACCCTTTTGGAAGGAATATAAATTGGTGCAGACACTTTGGAAAGCAGTGTAGAGGTTCCTCATAAAATTAAAAATAGAAATATCATTAATCCAGTATTTCAAGTGTAAGGTGCTTACCTGGATAAAACATCAGCTGTTTCTCTCTGTTTCTTTTTTATTTTTTGTCTTGATGACCTATTCTACCTTCAAAGTGGGATGTTGCCCCCTATTATTGAATTGCTATTTTTCCTTCAGTTATGTTTATGTTTTCTTTATACATTTTAGTATTCTGATGTGTAGTGCATATATATTTACAATTCTTATATCAACTTGATAACTTGACCCCTTGACCATAATCTAATTATGTTCTTTGTCTCTTTTAACAGTTCTTTTTTTAAAGATTTTATTTATTTGACAGAGATCACAAGTAGGCAGAGAGGTAGGCATAGAGAGAGAGGAAGGGAAGCAGTCTCCGCTGAGCAGAGAGCCTGATGCAGGGTTCAATCCCAGGAACCTGAGATCATGACCTGAGCCAAAGGCAGAGGCTTTAACCCACTGAGACACCCAGGTGCCCCTCTTTTAACAGTTCTTGATTTAAAGTCTATTTTGTGTGGTATAAGTATTGATTTTGGTTCTTTTCTGGTTACCATTTGCATAACATTTCTTTTTTCATACTTTTCCTTTAACCTATTTATAGAAAATATAGAAAATTATATATAATATAATTTATATATAATTCTATATAAATATAGAAATTTCTATATAAATATAGAAATTTCTATAAATTCTATAAATTCTAAAATTATATATAAATATAGAAATTTAAAGGAATTTTCTATATTTCTATATAAATATAGAAATTTCTATATTTAATTCTATATAAATATAGAAATTTAAAGGAATTTTCTACATTTCTATATAAATATAGAAATTTCTATATAAATATAGAAAATTACTTTAAATTTCTATATAAATATAGAAAATTCCTTTAACCTATTTATAGAAAATATAGAAAATATAGAAAATTTTTCTCTTAAAGAAAAATAAGACACTTATAGGTAAAATATGGTGGAGTATTTTTAGTTTTTAGCCAGTTCATGTCAATTTTTTAGATAACTTAATCAATTTATATATAAAGTAATTAATGAAAAGTTAATGTTTCCCACTGTTAGTTTTTTTTCTTCCTCTGTACTTAGGAGTTTCTTTGCCTCTTTTTTCCTCCTGCTGCCTTCCTTTTTTTTTTTAGATTTTATTTATTTATTTGACAGAGAGAGATCACAAGTAGACAGAGAGGCAGGCAGAGAGAGAGAGGGAAGCAGGCCCTTGCTGAGCAGAGAGCCCAATGTGGGACTCAATCCCAGGACCCCAAGATCATGACCTGAGCTGACGGCAGCGGCTTAACCACTGAGCCACCCAAGCGCCCCTGCTGTCTTTCTTTTTGAGTGTGTGTGTGTGTGTGTGTGTGAGAAAACTTTGATTATTTTATCCTAATCTTTTATGGCCTTTTATGGCCTAATATTATAGTGATTAATAAGAAAATGAAATAGGTATTTTCTTATTAATCACTGTAATATTATATTATAATATTATACTGTTGTAATAAAACCTGATAACAACTTAATTGTATGCAAAAATATATTCTATATTTTATGTATGTAGATTTTGTGTTATTAATGTCACTATGACTTTTTGTAGGTTTATATATCAATGAGTATTGTAGCTGTAGTTCTCAATACTTTTGTGTTTTACTTTTGCACTCATGTTAAAAGTGACTTGTGCAATTGCAGGGTCATAGGGAAGCTGTATTTTGAATTTCTTGAGGAATCTCCACACTGTTATTCAAAGTGGCTGCACTAACTTGCATTCCCAACAACAGTGAAAGAGGGTTCCCCTTTCTCCACATCCTCTCCAACACAAGTTGTTTCCTGTCTTGCTAATTTCGGCCATTCTAACTGGTGTAAGGTGGTATCTCAATGTAGTTTTAATTTGAATCTCCCTGATGGCTAGTGATGATGAACATTTTTTCATGTGTCTGATAGCCATTTGTATGTCTTCATTGGGGAAGTGTCTGTTCATATCTTCTGCCCATTTTTTGATATGATTATCTGTTTTGTGTGTGTTGAGTTTGAGGAGTTCTTTACAGATCCTTGATATCAACCTTTGTCTGTACTGTCATTTACAAATATCTTCTCCCATTCCGTGGGTTGCCTTTTTGTTTTGTTGACCATTTCCTTTGCTGTGCAAAAGCTTTGATCTTGATGAAGTTCCAAAAGTTCATTTTCACTTTTGTTTCCTTTGCCTTTGGAGACATATCTTAAAAGAAGTTGCTGTGGCTGATATCGAAGAGCCATCTGTACCCCAATGTTTATTGCAGCAATGGCCACAGCGCCAAACTGTGGAAAGAACCAAGATGCCCTTCAATGGATGAATGGATAAGGAAGATGTGGTACATATACACAATGGAGTATTATGCCTCCATCAGAAAGGATGAATACCCAACTTTTGGAGCAACATGGATGGGACTGGAAGAGATTATACTGAGCGAAATAAGTCAAACAGAGAGAGTCAAGTATCATATGGTCTCACTTATTTGTGGAGCATAACAAAGAACATGGAGGACATGGGGAGATGGAGAGGAGATGGAGTTGAGGGAAACTGGAAGGGGAGTTGAACCATGAGAGATTATGGACTCTGAAAAACAACCAGAGTGTTTTGAAGGGGCGGGGAGATGGGATGTTGAGGAACCAGGTGGTGGGTAATAGAGAGGGCACGTACTGCACGGAGCACTGGGTGTGGTGCAAAAACAATGAACACTGTTACGCTGAAAATAAATAAATAAATAAATAAATAATAAATAAATAAATAAAATGAATAAAATAAAAAAGTGACTTCTGCCTTAACATTATAGCTCCAGAGTATTCTGAATTTTAATATATACAGTTTTTACAGCTATACTGAATGCGTTTGTATGTGTTCTTTCTTTTCTTTATATTTTATAAAAAAATATATTTATTTATTTATTTATTTATTTGACAGAGGGAATGAGATAACAAAGCAGAGGGAGCAGTAGAGGGAAAGGGAGATCATGATCTGAGCTGAAGGCAGATGCTTAACCATCTGAGCCACCCAGGTACCCCTCATATGTTTTCATGTTGCTAATTTAGCATACTTTTGTTCCAACTTGAATAACTCCTTTTAGTACTTCCTGTAGGGCAGAACTAGTGGTGATATACTCTCTTTTTTTGTTTGTCTGGTAATGTATCTTTTATTTATTTCTGATATACAGCACTGTCAGGTAAAATATTCTTGGTTGGATAGCTTGTTTCTTTCCATAATTCTTTCCATAATACTTAAACTATTTCATTCAATGATATGCTGTAATTCACCCTGAGTCTTTTTTCTGTTTGTTTCTATGGCTAGGCAATTTTAAGATCTCTATCTCTGAATTCAGTTATTCTTTCTTCTGTTTGATTCTATCAGTTGCAAAACTTCTCTACTTAGTACTTGATTCACTCCAAAATTTGGTTTTTGTTTTTAATGTTCTCAATATCTTTATTGAACTTTACATTTTGTCATGCATTTTTTATTTCCTGATTATGTTTAGTTTTCAGTGTTCTTTTAAGACAATTATTTTGAATTATGTGCAGGTAATTCATAAATCTTTATTTTTTTAGGACAGCCATTGAAGGGTTATTTTTGGTCCTTTTATGTGCTTATGTTTTCATGCTATTTCATGGTCCTTAAAGTCTTGAATTGCTGTTTAACATTTAAAGAAAATTTTTCCTTTTCTAGTCATTGATAAGTGGCTTGAGGATAAAAAGATATTTATCAGTCAACCCTCTTAGAGAAAAGGTCATTTTCTACAAATGCATACATCTCACTCCTTTTATTATTATTATTATTGGGGAAAAAAACAGGGATTGTATGCCTTCTGTCACTCTCTCATAACAAACTGGGTGCTGGAATATTTTCACTTATTCTTCCCAGTGCAGTGACTTATAGAGTTCAAGATTGTATATATTCTCTCTGTTGCAGAGTCAAGCTGGCCACTGATGTCCTTGTGCCATTTGAGCTGGTTTGTATGCCATCTGTTGAAGTCCATATCCATCATATGTACAAATTAACATGAATTACCATGGAGGTATGTCTACAGTTTTGGAGCATGTATCACCCTACTGGGAAGGCTACAAGTGAGTTACCCTTCAGAGTTTATGGGCAGAGTCCCCAAGCCAGTCAGCTAGCTTTTGAAGACCATGTGATGGTTGCTGTGAGCTTCCCCAACATTTCCTCTACTCTTAGCACCCATCTCAGTAATCTGGTGACATGACATATATGTGCCTCTTGAGCAATATCCTGTGAGACTGGGGAATCCAGGTCTTCACGCTGTTCTTAGTTTCTTCCATGGCATAGTTTGCAAGCAAAGTGTGTCTCTTCATTCTAAGTGATATTTCCTTAGTGGAAAGTGTCATGAGTAAAGTGGAATTATTCTTCTTGTCCTTTTCCACATGTATAATCTTGGATTCTTTGATCAGTGTCCTGGAATTTTTCTCTGGACTCCTGAGTTCCCTCAAAAAATCATCGTTTATAGATAATTGTGGAAATTATTGTATCCATAAATTTGTGAAGGCTGGAATCTATTTAGTCATATTGCTTCAAATCCCCTCATATATATGTTTGTATATATATATATACACACATAGACGTCTATGAAACAAATCTTATTGTCATTACTAACTTTTTTTAAAGATCAACGAAGGTTTAGGTCTTCTGGATATATTGATTAAATACATTTTTTAGCCCAAATCATCTGTGAATGACCCTTAGTTTTGCAATGGTTTTGTTCTTTAAGCACTGTATCAAGGGCTTAGGATATCATTTTAGTCTTGATTTAATTCTTTATATAAAATTATCATATTACTAATGTTAAATTCTTTCTTCTTTCTTTCTTTCTTTTTAGTGAAAAACCTATTTCAAAACGTCCTTTACTGCCCAACTGGTAATACATAAGGTAATATCGTGTGTGTGTGTGTGTGTGTGTATTATATATCTATATCTATAACATCTATAGATATAGTATCTATATCTATATATTATATACACACATATATAATATACACATAGAATATAAATATATAAAATTTAATATATAAATTATATATGTAATTTCATTCAAGTGTAAAATAACTTGTTTAACCAATGCTTGAGTTGATTTTCAGTAAAAATAGTCAAACAGTATTGTGAGTAAGAAATTTCAGTCAAAATGTAGACATGTATTTATTTATTTAATATATATCTATTTTAGAGAGAAAGAGAGCATGCACGTGGCGGGAGGGATAGAGGGAGAGAGAGAGAGAATCTTGGAGAACACTCCCTGTTCACTGCAGAGATCCATGTAGGGCTGAATCCCAGGACCCTGAGATCATGACCTGAGCTGAAATCAAGAGTTGGATGCTCTAAGGAGTAACACAGAGGACATTGGGAGAAGGAGAGGAGAAGTGAGTAGGGGAAAAATGGAGGGGGAGACAAATAGTGAGACATTATGGACTCTGGAAAACAAACTAAGGGTTTTGGAGGGTAGAGAAGTGGGGGGTTATGTAAGCCTGGTGGTGTGTATTAAGGAGGGCATGTATTGCATGGAGCACTGGGTGTGATGCATAAACAATGAGTCTTGGAATACTGAAAAAAAATAAAATAAAGTTTAAATTAAAAAAAAAGAAAAAAGGCAACATAAGAAATATTCCACAAAAAAATAATAATAAAGTCTATAGCAAAGAAAGAAAGAAAGAAAGAAAGAAAGAAAGAAAGAGTTGGATGCTCGACTGACTGAGCCACCCAAGTGTCCTGGCTTTCTTTTATTTAAATAAAAAATGTATTATGGATATTATTTTACTGATTTCACCAATTTTTCTAATATCTATTTTCTTGGAAGATGGTCCCAGAGGTGCTGCATTTGCTTAATAATCTTTTACAACTGAAAATTGGAAAAATATGGAATGAAGCATCCGTAATTGCTTATGAGATTAACAATGTTATGTCTTTTCTATTCATTGTTTTAAATGTTACATTTATAATAAATAGAAGATCTATTATATGTCTTTGGGAAAGTTATAAGACTATAATACAATTCTCTAAATTATCTGTCAGTCTGCTAAGCAGAAATATTTTAAAAATTAAGTAATTTCTAAAAATTAACTTAATCCAGTCAAATATTTAGACACTACCAAGTCTTTCTCACAATACTGATAGAATCAATAGCTGAAATTTTATTTTAATGTCTTTTGTGAACACGACTCTGTATATAACCTGGACAGATCTGGCAGAAAAATCCTAAACCATCTCCATGTTCTCAATCCCCTGTTCTCATGATTATGTTTTACTATAAAATAAGACTAAAATGATTCTGCAACTATAGTTAAGATCACAAATAAGTAGATTTTAAGAATTCAAAGGTTTATTATTTTTATTAGCTTTTCTTTCTTTTTTTTAAAAGATTTTATTTATTTATTTGACAGAGAAAGAGATCACAAGTAGGCAGAGAGGCAGGCAGAGAGAGAGGAGGAAGCAGACTCCCCGTGGAGCAGAGAGCCCGATGCGGGGCTCGATTCCAGGACCTTGAGATCATGACCTGAGCCAAAGGCAGCGGCTTAATCCACTGAGCCACCCAGGCGCCCCTTTATTAGCTTTTCTTAACCAGTTGACATTTTCATAGCAGGACTTAGGCCTTCCCTGAAATCAGAGAAATTCTCATGTTGTCTTTGAAAAAATAAGCAACTATATGGTATTCATCATCATATAAATGATTCATTTCAACAACCACATGACCTTAGAATATGACTTTAAGCCTCAGATAAAACTGCAGCCCCAATCAACACCTGGATTTCTACTTTGTGATAGGAAACCTTGACTTATTTAAACTGTGTCATAATAAATAGTTGCTATATACAGCTGTTAAATTTGTGTGAATTTGTTATACAGTAGGAGGTTGTAACACAATTTAAACAGAACATATTTCATATTAACATTTCATATTAAGTTATAAAGGTTTTTCCTCTTTAGCCACAAGTCTCCAGAATTATATATCTGTATCATCTATATTTGTATCTATAAAAATATTTATATAGAGTTATATATATGTTACATATATAACATAATGATAATAAAATATATAATATAATATATATATTATATATAATATATAATAATATAACATTATATATATATTCTAATGATATATATATCATTATAAAAATAAATTTGGAGTTTCCTACATGAGATTTGAGAAAACACAGCCTACAGAAAACCAAGACTTCCTCATTAAAGAAAATATATTATGTTTTCATACAGTTACAGTATGCAATCCATATAAGGATCAAGATAACTAAGGAGGAGAAATCCATGTTTGATAAATCATATTCACATTTTAGATTCCTGTGTTTAAGACTGATATTTATAGAAATGGGAAATAAATGAGAAGACTGATATTTATAGAAAAGTGAAATAAATGAGTCATCCACCATCCTGAAGGAGGTGGATTAAAGCTCAATATGTCTATGTCTTTTCTCCATCTAATTATGCTAAATTCATTTTAATAATGATCCTACATTCATTTCCATAACTTGGTATATAAAAAGATTGGCCGTTCATTTTTTCTTCAATGATCACTCCATGGGTCCATTATTCATTTGCAAGTCGTTTTTGGAGAAGTGTCTGTTCATGTCTTCTGCCCATTTTTTGATATGATTATCTGGTTTGTGTGTTGAGTTTGAGGAGTTTTTTATCGATCCTGTATATCAGCCTTTTGTCTGTACTGTCATTTGCGAATATCTTATCCCATTCTGTGGGTTGCCTTTTTGTTTTGTTGACTGTTTCCTTTGCTGTGCAGAAGCTTTTGATCTTGATGAAGTCCCAAAAGTTCATTTTTGGTTTTGTTTCCTTTGCCTTTGGAGACATATCTTGAAAGAAATTGCTGTGGCTGATGTTGAAGAGGTTACAACCTGTGTTCTCCTCTAGGATTATGATGGATTCTTGTCTCACCTTGAAGTTTTTTTCCATTTCAAATTTATCTTTGTGTACGGTGTAAGAGAATGGTCGTTTCATTCTTCTATACATAGCTGTCTAATTTTCCCAGCACCATTTATTGAAGAGGCTGCATTTTTTTCCACTGCATATTTTTTCTGCATTGACCATAGAGTTGTGGGTCCATATTTGAGCTCTCTACTCTGTTCAATGGTCTATGAGTCTGTTTTGTGCTAATACCATGGCATCTTGTGGATCACATCTTTGCAATAAAGCTTGAAATTTTTTTTCTTTTTCAAAATGTCCTTAACAATTCGGGATGTCTTCAGGCTAACAGACACATGAAAAGATATTCATCATCATTAGCCATCATGGATATTTAAATCAAAACCCCATTGAGATATCACTTTACAGTTAGAATGGACAAAATTAACAAGACAGTAAACATCAAGTGTTGGAGAGGATGTGGAGAAAGGGGAACCCTCTTACCCTGATGCTGGGAATGCAAGTTGGTGCAGCCATTTTGGAAAACAGTGTGGAGATGCCTCAAAAAATTTAAAATAGAGGTACCCTATAACCCTGCAACTGCAGTACTGAGTATTTACCCAAAAGATTCAGATGCAGTGAAAAGAAGGGCCGTCTGCACCCCAAAGTTCATAGCAGCAATGGCTACAGTCATAAAACTGTGGAAAAAGTCAAGATGCCCTTCAACAGAACAATGGATAAAGAAGAAATGCTCCATATATACAATGGAATATCATGCAATCATGAGAAAGGATGAATACTCAACTTTTGTTCAACATGGATGGGACTGGAGGAGATAATGCTGGGTGAAATAAGTCAAGCAGAGAGAATCAATTATCATATGGTTTCACTTACTTGTGGAGCACAAGGAATAACATGGAGGACATTGGCAGAAGGAGAGAAGTGGGTTGTGGGTAATCAGAGGGGGAGTCAAACCACAAGAGACCATGTGACTGAGAAACAAAATGAGGGTTTTGGAAGGTGGGGGAGGTGGACACTGGGTGAACTTGAATCTTCTCAAGTCATATGATCAGAGTAAATAGTCAACTCCTGTGTGTAGTGTAGATTGCCCATTCATAAAAAATTATGATCATGAAAGTCATAGATTTTTTATGTCTCTTTATATTTCTCATGAGGCTTAGCATAAAAATTCTACTCAAGAGTACGGAGAATCATGAATTGATAGAAACGAGACAAGTTTAATCAAATATCAAGTAAACAGAACACATTGAGAAATCAGCAATCAGATGTCCCTTAACTAATATTTATTCTAATTAAAGTGAATTGTAGTGGAAATAGCTCCCCATAAATATACAATTTCCTTACTCATCTCAAAATAGTGTGTGCCCAGAATGTCTGGGTGGCTCAGGTTGAGTAAGTACCTGCCTTTGGGTCACATCATGATCTCAGTGTCCTGGGATCAAGCTGCAGGATGGGCTCCCTGCTCTGTGGGGAGTTTTCTTCTTCCTGTCCCTCTGCCCCCTCCTCTGCTCATGCTCTCTCCCTTTTGCAAGTAAATACATAAATACATATATATATGTATATATGTATATATATGTGTGTGTGTGTGTGTGTGTGTGTTATATAACATAAAATAATTATTTGAGAAAGAGGGAGGGAAGATATCTATCTATCTATATTTATATAATATTATATATTATATATTTATATATTTATATAAACATATATATGTTATATAAACATATATATAGTCCTCTAATTTCACATTCATTTCTTTTATTTTCTTTTACTTTCCTTTTTGAAAGACAAAACATTCTTTTACTTTCTTGCCTAACAGTCCCTGAACAAACTGAAAATACATGCTGTCTCTACCATGTCTGGTTCCTTCTAACCTCTCAGTAGTATTCCCCAATTCTGTGAATCTAATATTTCAATTATAATTCAGTTGTTCAATACATCCTAAATTCCTAATCAGTTATAAATTCTCGTAGATATATTTCATACATTTATGCCTATCAAGAAAGTCAACCTCACACTGTGTAAATAATTACAGTTCATGCTGCTTAATTTTTCAGGTTTTTTTCATACACTCAGTTGCTAATTAAATGTTCCTAGCACAATCTTTTAACCTTATTCAAACTTGTCATTATGCATATTATAGAAAAGCCTTCAAATATTCCTATTGAAAAATGCACGAGTTTCCAACAGAAATTTAGAACAGAAATTTCAACAGAAAATTACCACATCACTTGACTCAGTAGAATTTCAGTTCTTCCAAAAAGCGGTATGTTCTTTCTATTTCACTGTTTAGCTTTTGTGTCTTTATTAAGAAGGGAGCAGGACTTCCCCATTGACATTATGCAGTATATCTAAAGCAGCCATGTATATTCAGTTATCCTAATACTCATGTAACTAAACTCTCCTGTCCCACTTTTCTCTCCATTACTCAATATCCCTCTCAAGTTTCTAACTCACTTTTTTCCTTTACTGTATATACTGTCTTTCCATGTTCAGCTGATGTCAACTGTCTTTATTTAGTCAGTATTACTCCTTTGCTCTGCTCTTCCTACCCCAATCTTTTAAACTCCATTTCCTCAGAATACAATCCTTGAAGCTCATGAGTATAATGAAAATAATTGGTGATTCCTTTAGAAAAAACTCAGCAATATCTCTAAAAAGCCTATCTTACATTAAAGAGGGAATGTGGTATGATGAACACTGGGTGATATATGAACTAATGAATCATTGAATATTTACAATATTTTGGTACATTTAATTGAAATATAAAAAGCCCATCTAAATTGTGCCAAACCTCAAAATTACAAATAAAACTGAACTTCTGGATTTTCCCAAAGAATAACTGTATTGTGTCACTCCTCTTAAAACTTCAATTTTCAGGGGAGGAGTCAAGATGGTGGAGAAGTAGCAGGCTGAGACTACATCAGGTAGCAGGAGATCAGCTCGATAGTTTATCTAAACATTGCAAACACCTACAAATCCAACAGGAGATCAAAGAGAAGAAGAACAGCAATTCTAGAAACAGAAAATCAATCACTTTCTGAAAGGTAGGACTGGCGGAGAAGTTAATCTAAAACAACAGGAAGATAGACCGCGGTGGGAGGAGCCGGCTCCCGGCAAGTGGTGGAGCAACGGAGCACAAAATCAGGACTTTTGAAAGTCTGTTCCACTGAGGGACATTGCTCCAGAGGCTAAACTGGGGTGAAGACCACGCAGGGTCAGCGTGGCCCCAGGTCCTGCAGGGTCACAGAAGGATCGGGGGTGTCAGAGGGTCACAGAGCTCACAGGTGTTAGAAAGAAGAAGCCGACTACAGAAACAGAGCTGAGGACTGAACTCTCAGCTCGGGGTTACCTTGAACTGGTCGTGGGCTGGGTGAGCTCAGAGCGCGGCTGGAGGTTGGGGATACGGGAGAGATTGGGCGCTGTCCTCTGGGGGTGCATTGAGGAGTGGGGCCCTGGGCTCTTGGGTCCTCCAGGCTGGAGACTAGGAGGCTGCCATTTTCATTACCATCATCCGGAACTCTACAGAAAGCATTCAGGGAACAGAAGTTCCCAAAAGCGAACCCGAGCAGATTACTTAGTCTGGCCACGGTAAGGGCGGTGCAATTCCACCTTGGGCAAAGACACTTGAGAGTCACTACAACAGGCCCCTCCCCCAGAAGATCAACAAAATATCCAACCAGGACGAAGTTCATCTATCAAGGAAAACAGGTTCAAAACCTAAGACAGCAGCGGAATTCCAGAGGAGGAGAAAGCAAAGCACGGAACACATGGCTTTCTCCCCATGATTCTTTAGTCTTGCAGTTAATTCATTATTTTTTCAACTTTTTTTTCCTTTCTTTTTTCTTCTTCTGCTAAATTTTTTAAAACTTTTACCTTTTTCTTTTTTAACGTTTTTTGACTAGTTTATCTAAAATATGTATTTTTTCTTTCTTTTTTATATTTTTTCTTTGTTTTAATTTTTAATTTTTTTCTTTTTTTTTTCTGAACCGCTTTTTATCCCCTTTCTCCGACCCCCAAAATTTGGGGTCTCTTCTGATTTGGTTACAGTGCATTTTTCTGGGGTCTTTGCGACCCTATTACTATTTTATTTGATCTTTCATACCCTCTTATCTGGACAAAATGACAAGGCGGAAAAATTCACCACAAACAAAAGAACAAGAGGCAGTACCGAAGGCTAGGGACCTAATCAACACAGATATTGGTAATATGTCAGATAAAGAGTTCAGAATGATGATTCTGAACATTCTAGCCTGACTCGAAAAAGGCACGGAAGATATTAGAGAAACCCTCTCTGGAGATATAAAAGCCCTTTCTGGAGAAATTAAAGAACTAAAATCTAACCAAGTTTAAATTAAAAAAGCTATTAATGAGGTGCAATATAAAATGGATGCTCTCACTGCTACAATAAATGAGGCAGAAGAAAGAATTAGTGATATAGAAGAACAAAAGACAGAGAATAAAGAAGCTGAGCAAAAGAGGGACAAACAGCTACTGGACCATGAGGGGAGAATTCGAGAGATAAGTGACACCATAAGACGAAACAACATTAGAATAATTGGGATTCCAGAAGAAGAAGAAACAGAGAGGGGAGCAGAAGGTCTATTGGAGAGAATCATTGGAGAGAATTTCCCTAATATGGCAAAGGGAACAAGCATCAAAATCCAGGAGGTGCAGAGAAGCCCCCCCAAAGTCAACAAGAATATGTCCACACCCCGTCACTTAATAGTAAAATTTACAAGTCTTAGTGACAAAGAGAAAATCCTGAAAGCAGCCTGGGAAAAGAAGTCTGTAACATACAATGGTAAAAATATTAGATTGGCGGAAGACTTATCCACAGAGACCTGGCAGTCCAGAAAGAGATGGCATGATATATTCAGAGCACTCAACGAGAAAAGCATGCAGCCAAGAATACTCTATCCAGCTAGGCTATCATTGAAAATAGAAGGAGAGATCAAAAGCTTCCAGGACAAACAAAAACTGAAAGAATTTGCAAACACCAAACCAGCTCTACAGGAAATATTGAAAGGGGTCCTCTAAGCAAAGAGAGAGTCTAAAAGTAGTAGATCAGAAAGGTACAGAGACAATATACAGTAATAGTCTCCTTACAGGCTAATAATGGTACTAAATTCATATCTCTCAATAGTTACCCTGAGTGCTAATGGGCTACATGCCCCAATCAAATGACACAGGGTATCAGAATGGATAAAAAAAAAAAATCAATATGTTGCCTACAAGAAACTCATTTTACACGCGAAGACACTTCCAGATTTAAAGTGAGGGGTTGCCTCTTTGTTTTGTTGACTGTTTCCTTTGCTGTGCAGAAGCTTTTGATCTTGATGAAGTCCCAAAAGTTCATTTTCGCTTCTGTTTCCTTGGCCTTTGGAGGCATATCTTGAAAGAAGTTGCTGTGGCTGATATCAAAGAAGTTACTGCCTATGTTCTCCTCTAGAATTCTGATGGATTCCTGTCTCACGTTGAGGTCTTTTATCCATTTCGAGTTTACCATGCTAATGGGCATCAGAAGAAAGCTGGGGTGGCAATCCTTATATCAGATCAATTAGATTTTAAGCCAAAGACTATAATAAGAGATGAGGAAGGACACTATATCCTACTCAAAGGGTCTGTCCAACAAGAAGATCTAACAATTTTAAATATCTATGCCCCTAACGTGGGAGCAGCCAACTATATCAACCAATTAATAACAAAATCAAAGAAACACATCAATAATAATACAATAATAGTAGGGGACTTGAACACTCCCCTCACTGAAATGGACAGATCATCCAAGCAAAAGATCAACAAGGAAATAAAGGCCTTAAATGACACACTGGACCAGATGGACATCACAGATCTATTCAGAACATTTCAGCCCAAAGCAACAGAATACACATTCTTTTCTAGTGCACATGGAACCTTCTCCAGAATAGATCACATCCTGGGTCACAAATCAGGTCTCAACCAGTATCAAAAGATTAGGATCATTCCCTGCATATTTTCAGACCACAATGCTCTGAAGCTAGAACTCAATCACAAGAGGAAAGCTGGAAAGAACTCAAATACATGGAGACTAAACAGCATCCTTCTAAAGAATGAATGGGTCAACCAGGAAATCAAAGAAGAATTGAAAAAATTCATGGAAACAAATTATAATGAAAACACAACTGTTCAAAATCTGTAGGACACAGCAAAGGCAGTCCTGACAGGAAAATATATAGCTGTACAAGCCTTTCTCAAGAAACAAGAAAGGTCTCAAGTACACAACCTAACTCTACACCTAAAGGAGCTGGAGAAAGAAAAGAAGGAAACCCTAAACCCAGCAGGAGAAGAGAAATCATGAAGATCAAAGCAGAAATCAATGAAATAGAAACCAAGAAAACAATAGAAAAAATCAATGAAACTAGGAGCTGGTTCTTTGAAAGAATCAATAAGATTGATAAACACCTGGCCAGATTCATCAAAAAGAAAAGAGAAAGGACCCAAATAAATAAAATCATGAATGAAAGAGGAGAGATCACAACTAACACCAAAGACATACAGACAATTATAAGAACATACTATGAGGAAATCTACACCAACAAATTTGATAATCTGGATGAAATGGATACATTCCTAGAGACGTATAAACTACCACAACTGAACCAGAAAGAAATAGAAAATCTGAACAGGCCCATAACCAGTAAGGAGATTGAAACAGTCATCAAAAATCTCCAAACAAACAAAAGTCCAGGGCCAGACGGCTTCCCAGGCGAATTCTACCAAACATTTAAAGAAGAACTAATTTCTATTCTCCTGAAATTGTGCCAAAAAATAGAAATGGAAGGAAAACTTCCAAACTCATTTTATGAGGCCAGCATCACCTTGATCCCAAAACCAGACAAGGATCCCACCAAAAAAGAGAACTACAGACCAATATCCTTGAACACAGATGCGAAAATTCTCACCAAAATACTAGCCAGTAGTATTGAACAGTACATTAAAAGGATTATTCACCACGATCAAGTGGGATTTATTCCAGGGCTGCAGGGTTGGTTCAACATCCGCAAATCAATCAATGTGATATAACACATTAATAAAAGAAAGAACAAGAACCATATGATACTCTCAATAGATGCTGAAATGGCATTTGACAAAGTACAGCATCCCTTCCTGATCAAAACTTTTCAAAGTGTAGGGATAGAGATCAGATATCTCAATATTATCAAAGCCATCCATGAAAAACCCTCCTCATATATCATTCTCGATGGAGAAAAACTGAAAGCTTTTCTGCTAAGGTCAGGAACACGGCAGGGATGTCCATTATCACCACTGCTATTCAACATAGTACTAGAAGTCCTAGCCTCAGCAATCAGACAACAAAAGGAAATTAAAGGCATCCAAATTGTTAAAGAAGAAGTCAAACTATCACTCTTCGCAGATGATATGATACTATATGTGGAAAACCCAAAAGTCTCCACTCTAAAACTGCTAGAACTTCTACAGGAATTCAGTAAAGTGTCAGGATATAAAATCAATGCACAGAAATCAGTTGCATTTCTGTACACCAACAAGAAGACAGAAGAAAGAGAAATTAAGGAGTCAATCCCATTTACAATTGTACCCAAAACAATAAGATACCTAGGAATAAACCTAACCAAAGAGGCTAAGAATCTTTATGCAGAAAACTATAAAGTACTCATGAAAGAAATTGAGGAAGACACAAAGAAATGGAAAAATGTTCCATGCTCCTGGATTGGAAGAATAAATATTGTGAAAATGTCCATGCTACCTAAAGCAATCTACACATTTAATGCAATCCCTATCAAAATACCATCCATTTTTTTCAAAGAAATGGAACAAATAATCCTAAAATTTATATGGAACCAGAAAAGACCTCGAATAGCCAAAGGAATATTGAAAAAGAAAGCCAACATTGGTGGCATCACATTTCCAGACTTCAAGCTCTATTACAAAGCTGTCGTCATCAAGACAGCATGGTACTGGCACAAAAACAGACACATAAATCAATGGAACAGAATAGAGAGCCCAGAAATAGACCCTCAATTCTATGGTCAACTAATCTTTGACAAAGCAGGAAAGAATGTCCAATGGAAAAAAGACAGCCTCTTCAATAAATGGTGCTGCGAAAATTGGACAGCCACATGCAGAAAAATGAAATTGGACCACTTCCTTACACCACACACGGAAATAGACTCATAATGGATGAAGGACCACAATGTGAGAAAGGAATCCATCCAAATCCTTGAGGAGAACACAGGCAGCAACCTCTTCAACCTCAGCTGCAGCAACATCTTCCTAGGAACAACGCCAAAGGTGAGGGAAGTGAGGGCAAAAATGAACTATTGGGATTTCATCAAGTTTAAAAGCTTTTGCACTGCAAAGGAAACAGTTAACAAAACCAAAAGACAACTGACAGAATGGGAGAAGATATTTGCAAACGACATAACAGATAAAGAGCTAGAATCCAAAATCTATAAGGAACTTAGCAAACTCAACACCCAAAGAACAAACAATCCAATCAAGAAATGGGCAGAGGCCATTTCTGCAAAGAAGACATCCAGATGGCCAACAGACACATGAAAAAGTGCTCCACGTAACTCGGCATCAGGGAAATACAAATCAAAACCACAATGAGATATCACCACACACCAGTCAGAAGGGCTAAAATTAACAAGTCAGGAAATGACAGATGCTGGCGAGGATGCGGAGAAAGGGGAACTCTCCTCCACTGTTGGTGGGAATGCAAGCTGGTGCAACCACTCTGGAAAAGAGCATGGAGGTTCCTCAAAATGTTGAAAATAGAACTACCCTATGACCCAGCAATTGCACTACTGGGTATTTACCCTAAAAATACAAACATAGTGATCTGAAGGGGCATGTGTACCCGAATGTTTATAGCAGCAATGTCTACAATAGCCAAACTATGGAAAGAACCTAGATGTCCATCAACAGATGAATGGATAAAGAAGAGGTGGTATATATACACAATGGAATACTATGCAGCCATCAAAGAAATGAAATCTTGCCATTTGTGATGACGTGGATGGAACTAGAGGGTATCATGCTTAGTGAAATAAGTCAATCGGAGAAAGACAAGTATCATATGATCTCCCTGATATGAGGACGTGGAGATGCATCATGGGGGGTTAGGGAGATAGGAGAAGAATAAATGAAACAAGATGGGGATGGGAGGGAGACAAAACATAAATGACTCTTAATCTCACAAAATAAACTGGGGTTTGCTGGGGGGAGGTGGGGTTGGGAGAGGGGGAGGGAGTTATGGACATTGGGGAGGGTATGTGCTATCGTGAGTGCTGTGAAGTGTGCAAATCTGGTGATTCCCAGACCTGTACCCCTGGGGATAAAAATACATTATATGTTTATTAAAAAAAAAAAAAAGGATGAATACCCAACTTTTGTAGCAACATGGACGGGACTGGAGGTGATTGTGCTGAGTGAAATAAGTCAAGCAGAGAGAGTCAAGTATCATATGGTTTCACTTATTTATGGAGCATAACAAATGGCATGGAAGACATTGGGAGATGGAGAGGAGAAGGAAGTTGGGGGAAATTGGAAGGAGAGGAAAACCATGAGAGGCTATGGACTCTGAGAAACAATCTAGGGGTTTTGAAGGGGCGAGGGTGGGAGGTTGGGGGAACCAGGTGGTGGGTAATAGGGTGGACATGGAGCACTGGGTGTTGTGCAAAAACAATGAATCCTGTGGCTCAGTGGGTTGGGCCGCTGCCTTCGGCTTGGGTCGTGATCTCGGGGTCCTGGGATCGAGTCCCGCATCGGGCTCTCTGCTCAGCAGGGAGCCTGCTTCCCTCTCTCTCTCTGCCTGCCTCTCTATCTACTTGTGATCTCAAATAAATAAATAAATAAATAATCTTTTAAAAAAAAGAAAAGAAAAAAGAACTAACTGGTTCCTAAAATACTGGCTAATATAAAATATGTATTTTAGTTTTGCAAGTTGTTATGGACTGAATGTTTGTTTCTGAATCACCCCCACTCCTGCCCCACCCCCAACCAGTTGAAGCCCTAACACCCAATGTGATTTTATTTACAGATGGGATTATTTGGAGTTAATTAGGGTTAGATGAGGTCCTGAGGTTAGCACCCTGGTCTGATGGCATTAGTGCCTTATAAAAGAAGATACCAGAGAGCTTGTATACTCTTTGTCTCTGTACCGTGTGAGAATACAGAAAGGAGGCAGGTGTCTGCAAGCCAGGAGAGATTCCTCACCTGAAACCGAACCCTGACCAAACTTGACCTTAGATTTTCTACCATCCAAAGATGTGAAAAAATAAATATCTATTATTTAAGCCACCTACCTACCCTATGGTTTCTGTTGTGGTAGGATGAGCTGCCAAATGTTTATACGTTATACAAAGCGATAAAATTTTAGATGGTGTAGTGTCTATTGCTCCTTGCTCCCAACAAATTTACGTCCACCTAAAACCTCAGACTATAACCTTATTTGGAGAAAAGGTCTTTGTAGATGTAACCAATTAAACTGAGATGAAGTCATACTGGATTGTGGTGGGCTCTAAATCCAATGACTGATGTCCTTATAGGAGAATAAAACAGCCAAAGATAAACACCATGAAAAAGGTAGTGTTTGACAACAGAGGCAGAGATTGGGGTGATACACTTACAAGCCATGGAACGTGAAGGACAGACTGGAGCCAGGAGTAGTTATGGAAGAGGCTTGGAAGGATTTTCCCGTAGTATCCAGAGGGAACGTGGCCCTGCCAACACCTTGATTTGGATTTCTAACTACCAGAATTATGAGAAAATAAACTTTAGTTGCTAAGTCACTTAGTCTGTGGTCATTTGTTAGGGAAACCCTAGGAATCAATACAAAGGATTAAGGGCAACAGAAAAACATGCATATGCACAAACAAATGGAAAGACATTCCATGCTCATGAACTGGAAGAAAAAAATATTGTTAAAATCCCCATTACTACCCAAAGCAATCTACACATTTAATGTGATCCCTACTAAGACACCAATAGCATTTTTCATTTTTCATAGAACTAGAACAAATAATCCTAAAATCTGTATGGAAACACAGAAGACCCCAAATAGACGAAACAATCTTTAAAGAGAAGAACAAAACTAGAGATATCACAATCCCAGGTTTCAAGATATACTACAAAGCTGCAGAAATCAAAACAGTATGGTACTGGCAAAAAACAGGCACACAGATCAATGGAACAGAATAGAGAGCCAAGAAATAAAACCATGATTATTCCATCAGTTAATATATGGCAAAGGAGCCAAGAATATCTAATGGACTTCAACAAATCATGTTTGAAATACTGTACAGTAACACAAAAGAAAACAAAACTGAACCACTTTCTTACACCAGATACAAAAATTAACCCAAAGTCGATTTTTAAATGTAAGAGTTGAAACCATAAAAATCCTTCAAGGGAGCAGAGGCCATAATTTCTTTAACACTGGCAGTAGCAACATCTTTCTAGGTATGTCTGCTGAGCCAAGGGAAAGAAAAGCAAAAATAAACTAGTGGGACTACATCAAAATAAGAAGTTTCTGCACAGTGAAGGAAACAGTCTACAAAACTAAAAGACAACCTGCTGAATGGGAGAAGATATTTGCAAGTGAGATATCCGGTAAAGGGTAGTATCCAAAATATATAAAGAACTTCCATAACTCAACCCACAAAAAGAAACAATCCAATTAAAAATTGGGCAGAAGACATGAATAGACATTTCTCCAAAGAAGACATCCATATGGTCAACAGACTTATGGAAAGATGCAAAATATCACTCATCATCAGAGAAATGCAGATCACAACCACAATGAGATATCACCTCATATCTGTCAGAACAGCTAACTTCAAAGACATAAGGAATAATAAGTGTGGGCAGGAATGCAAACTTTCCCATCTGCTTGGATGCCTTCCACATTTTGGTTATTGTATTAAAATAATGTTGCAATAAAAAAAAACTTCAATTTTCAAGGTGCTCAGATTGTCTGTAGAATGGGTTCTCATCCCCTTGTTGATCTTTTTCTGAGATATTTTAGAAAGTCATTCAGGACTAGTATTCAAACATATATTTCCAGGATATCTGTTCTCCATTTCCTAATACAAACTTTATGCATTACTACTTGCAGATCCCAAAGATACAATAAATAAATCTGAGCTTAAGTGTCTTTTTAGGAATCTCTACACTTCCACAATCCTTATCTTTAAAAATAACATCTCCCTTCAAATTCCAACACAGGGATATATTTCTCCACACCTCTTTCTTTATTCTATAACTAGCAAGCTCTACATATAGTAAGCTTACAGGAGATGTCTACCGCTGTTCTGCATAAAAGGCAAATATTATGAACCTTCAAATCAGGGAAGCCTGAGCTTACAATTTTGCACTACCACAAACTTGTATGTCAACAAGCAGGTTAATAGATGTCTTTGAGTTTATGTTTTAATCCCCTCTATCCCTCACAAGGTTGTTATAAAGTACAATGAGTTAATTCTTTAATGTTCCTCATCAAAATATGTGTATCATACTCCAAATTCATCATATGAACATTTCCGTCATTACGTCCTTTTCACAGCCCCCCAATATTGCAATAATCTTCACCGTTATTCCCCTTTTTTAATATTCTATTTTTCTTCCTAGATTTCTAACTGGTAAGCTATATACTTATTTTATATATGTTTAATCCATATAAAATCATTTGCAGAAGGATGAAGACCATGAGATCCTCACAGGTGATTGGAAGCATGGACAAATAGACTACATGCACTGGGGAATTTGCAATGATTTTCAACTTAGCATTTATAACACTGTTATAAATAATGCCTTACATTATTTAACATCTTCGTGGGTATTATTTAATTTAATCTTCAAAAGGACCCGTGACAAATATAAGAAACATTAATTTTACAGAGAATATAAAGGGAAAAGTTGCACGTGGACATGAAAGAGTACCTTCCTATTTAAATGATTTTAATATATCAAAATTTCTAATAATATAGTTTTTGAATAAAATCTGATTCCATTTGGTTAAACTCCAGAATGCCATAGATATTTTGCAATATACAGTGTCCCTCAGTCTTACCTTCTAAGTGTTTTCAAGGAGATGCTACTTGCAGAGTAACTGAAAACCTTTAAATTGCCAGAGGAAACCTATGCAAAACAATTTTACCAAGTCATCAGTGATTTAATTTTACAATCCCTCCAAAGAATTTAGTCCCTGATCGTCAATTAAAATACTTCATGTTAGGTGGGATTGGGAGAGGGGGAGCGGGCTATGGACATTGGGGAGGAGAGGCGAACCATAAGAGACTATGTACTCTGAAAAACAACCTGGGGGTTTTGAAGGGTCAGAGGTGGGAGGTTGGGGCAACCTGAGGGTTTTGAAGGGTCAGGGGTGGGAGGTTGGGGGAACAGGTGGTGGGTAATGGGGAGGGCACGTTTTGCATGGAGCACTGGGTGTTGTGCAAAAAGAATGAATACTGTTACACTGAAAAAATAAATAAAATGAAAAAAAAATAAAAAATAAAAAAAAATGACTCAAAAAAAAATACTTCATGTTATCATCCACTTTTTTCTTAGGCCTCAAACATAATTGTTTTCCAAAATATGAGTTTTATTGATATTTAAAATCATATCAAAAGTTCTTTCATCTTGATTGATAATTTCGTTCTCCTGTTTCTGGGCTCCTTCATGTATTATTTATGACATTTTCTATCTTTTTTTAAAATTTTTTCAGCATAACAGTATAACACCCAGTGTTCCATGCAAAATGTGCCCTCCCTATTACCCACCACCTGTTTCCCCAACCTCCCACCCCTGACCCTTCAAAACCCTCAGGTTGTTTTTCAGAGTCCATAGTCTCTTATGGTTATCCCCCCCTTCAAATTTTTTTTTATAAACATATAATGTATTTTTATCCCAAGGGGTACAGGTCTGTGAATCGCCAGGTTTACACACTCCACAGCACTCACGATAGCACATACCCTCCCCAATGTCCATAACCACCTCCCCCTCTCCCAACCCCACCTCCCCCCAGCAACCCCCAGTTTATTTTGTGAGATTAAGAGTCATTTATGGTTTGTCTCCCTCCAAATCCCATCTTGTTTCATTTATTCTTCTCCTATCCCCCTAACCCCCCATGTTGCTTCTCCATGTCCTCATATCAGGGAGATCATATGATAGTTGTCTTTCTCCGATTGACTTATTTCACTAAGCATAATACCCTCTAGTTCCATCCACGTTGTCGCAAATGGCAAGATTTCATTTCTTTTGATGGCTGCATAGTATTCCATTGTGTATATATACCACCTCTTCTTTATCCATTCATCTGTTGACTCTTGATCTTGGGATTGTGCATTCAAGCCCCATGCTGGGTGTAGAAATTTAAAAAGAAAGGAAGGAAGGAAGAAACAAAGGAAGGAAGGAAGGAAAAAAAAGTAAGAAAAGAGAAAATGTGAGGTATTTTAAAAAGATAGAAAATATCGATGGACATCTATGGAAAGAACCTAGATGTCCATCGACATTTTCTATCTTTTTAAAATACCTCACATTTTCTCTTTTCTTACTTTTTTTTCCTTCCTTCCTTCCTTTGTTTCTTCCTTCCTTCCTTTCTTTTTAAATTTCTACACCCAGCATGGGGCTTGAATGCACAATCCCAAGATCAAGAGTCCATGCTCTACTGACGAACCAGACAGGCACCCCAATCTCTCATATATTTAAAGTCTTAATCAACTCTGTAAAGTGAAGGAAAAAACAGGCAGTTGGACATCAGGAGAAGGAAGGGAAAAATGAAGGCAGAGAAAGTAGAGTGGGAGATGAACCATGAGAGACTATGGACACTGGGAAGCAAACCTAGGGTTTTGGAAGAGAGGGATGTGTGGGGGTGGGGGTGGGTTTTTAAGGAGGGCACGGATTGCATGGAGCACTGGGTGTTGTATGCAAACAATGGATCATGAAACACTACATCAAAAACTAATAATGTACTGTATGGTGAATAACATAACATGATAAATAAATTTAAATAAATAAATTTCTCATTGTGGTTTTGCCTTAGTTACCTCTAAATAGAGATATGTTAAAATTCACCAATATTTTCAAACTGATAAATCAAGTGATCTTATTCTCATTCAAGTTGAGATTCCTATACTTGAGATTTCAGCACTGTTTCAAATGATTCTTTTTTTTTTTTTGAAAGGTGCTATTGATGATTACTCTTTACTGATTGTACTATTAGTTTTCTTATCACCATCCTCAAATACACAAATACACTTCTTTAATTTTATCTTCATAAAGTATTTTGGTTCCCTAAGACTTTTTGTTTGCTTGTTCCAAGTTTTTACTTAAATTCCAGTTAGTTAACATATAGTGTAATATTCGTGTCAGTAGAATTTGGTGATTCATCACTTATAGCCAACACTCTGTGCTCATCACAAGTGCACTACATAATACAAACATACATTTAATGCAACACCCTTGCCCATCTCCCACCATCAACACTCAGTTTTTTGTCTATAGTTAAAAGTCTGTTTTATGGTTTGCCCCTCCATGCCATATTTGTCTGTTTTGTTTCTTAAATTCCACATATGAGTGAAATCATATAGTATTTGTCTTTCTCTAACTGATTTATTTCCCTTAGCATAACATAAACATGATATTTTGCAATTTGCATCTATGTGGATAGAACTAGATTTCCTAAGACTTTTGGACATGTCTTTCTCTTTCTCATGTGCTCACAACTATGAAGAATAACTGTATATTTTCAATCTAAATGTTTTCATTCTCCTACACATAGCTGTCCAATTTTCCCAGCACCATTTATTGAAGAGAACAATTTTTTCCACTGGATATTTTTTCCTGCTTTGTCAAATATTATTTGACCATAAACTTGGGTTCTCTATTTTGTTCCTTTGATTTATGTGTCTGTTTTTGTGCCAATACCATGCTATCTTGGAGATCACAGATTTGTAGTAAAGCTTGAAATCAGGCAACATGATGCCCTGGCTTTGTTTTTGTTTTTCAAAATTTCCTGGTGATTTGGGATCTTTTCTGATTCCATACAAATTTGAGGTTTGTTTCAGCACTTTGAGAAATGCTGGTTTTTAATCAAGATGGCATTGAAAATATAGATTGCTCTGAGCAGCACAGATATTTTAATAATGTATGTTCTTCCAATCTATGAGCATGGAATGTTTTTCCAGTTCTGTGTCTTCTTTAATTTCATTGATGAGTGTTCTGTAGTTCCTAGAGTACAGATCTCTTACCTCTTTGGCTGGGTTTATGCCATGGTATCTTATGGTTTTGGGTGCTATTGTAAATGGAATTGATTCTTTTATTTCTCTTTCTACAGTTACATTGTTAATATATAAGGAAGAGTCTGATATTAATAAAACATTAAAATGTTTTTAAATTTTTCCTTTATTTGATTATTTATGCATTTATTATTTATTTATTTAAGGCAGAAAGATAGAGATAGAGTGTGTGTGAGAGAGAGATAGAGAGGTAACAAGCAGAGGAGAAGGGTAGAGAGAGAAACAGACTCATTGCTAGGCAGGTAGCCTAATATGGGACTTGATCCCAGGACCCAGGGATCATGACCTGAGCCAAGAGCAAACACATAATTGAGACATCCAGGAGCCATTTTCATTTTCTTTTTAATTAAAGTGTTGATTTTTATTCCTATGGCTAAAAACATTTATGTCACTGATGATTTCATCCTTTATCATTTTTCTTTTAGAATTTTAATTATGATTTTACTTTATTTTCCATATTAATCCCAGAATTAGTTAATTTTTCCCTCAAAATTGCTGTGGTTTATGTTGCAATTGCAGTATATGTGGGTTCCTGAACATTTTAAACAATCCCATGTTATCTTCAAACTGTTTATATCCAGAAGTGCTCAGTTGGTTAAGTGTCTGCTTTCAGCTCAGGTCATGATACCAGTGACCTGGGATCAAGCCTTATATCAGGCTCCCTATGCAACAAGAACGTCTGCTTCTCCCTCTTTCTCTCTCCCTCCCCCTGCTTGTGTACTCCCTCTCTCTTAAATAAGTAAATAAAATCTTAAAAATATTCTTAAATCCAGATTTTTGCATAATAAAATTAATAATTTTATATTTCAGTCATACATGATGTCACATGTTTCAAAAACAATTACTTGTAACTGATGATTCTGATGCCATTTATTGCTTTTTGTTGTCCAATTCTTGAGACTACAACTTTTAGTACTATGTTGAATAACTGTGGTGATAATGAACAGCCCTACCATATTCCTGACCTTAGTTCTCAGTTTCTACCCATTGAGAATGATTTTCACTATGGGTTTTTCATAGATGACTTTGATGATATTGAGGTATATACCCTCTATCCCTACACTGTGAAGAGTTTTGAACAAGAGAGGATGCTGTACTGTCTCAAATGCTTTTTCATCACCTATTGAGAGTATCATATGATTCTTGTTCTTTCTTTTATTAATGTATTGTATCACATCGATTGATTTATGGATGTAGAACCAATCTTGCAGCCTGGGAATAAATCTTACTTGGTTGTGGTGAATAATCACTTTAATCATCAATATAATATGGTACTGATACAAAAGCAGACACACAGATCAATGGAACATAATAGAGAGCCCAGAAATGAACCCTCAACTCTATGGTCAAATAATCTTTGACAAAGCAGGAAAGAATTTCCAATGGAAAAATGACAGCCTCTGTAACAAATGGTGTTAGGAAAATTGGACAGCTACATGCAAAAGAATGAAGACCACTTCCTTACACCACACACAAAAATAGATGCAAAATGGGTGAAAGACCTCCATATGAGACAGGAATCCATCAAAACCCTTGAGGAGAACATGGACAGAAACCCCTTCAACCTCAGCTACAGCAACTTCCTCCTAGACACTTCACCAAAGGAAAGGGAACCAAGGGCAAAAAAGAATTGCTGGTACTTCATTATGATAAAATCTTCTGCACAGCAAAGTAAACACTCAACAGAACCAAAAGACAACTGACAGAATGGGAGAAGATATTTGCAAACGACATGTCAGATAAAGGGCTAGTATGCAAAATCTATGAAGAACTTATCAAACTCAACATGCAAAGAATAATCCAATCAAGAAATGGGTACAAGACATGAACAGACATTTCCTCAAAGAAGACATCTAAATGACCAACAGACACATGAAAGAGTGCTCAATATCACTCGGCATCAGGGATAAACAAAACAAAAACAAAAACAAAACAAAACAGAGTGAAATACCACCTCACACCAGTCAGAATGGCTAAAATTATCAAGTCAGGAAACGACAGATGTTGGTGAGGATGCGGAGAAAGGGGAACCCTCCTGTACTGTAGGTGGGAATGCAAGCTGGTGCAGCCACTCTGGAAAACAGTATACAGGTTCCTCAAAAAGTTGAAAATTGAGGTACCCTATCATCCAGCAATTGTGCTATTAGGTATTTATCATAAAGATACAAATATAGTGATCCGTAGGGGCACTTGTACCCAAATGTTTAGAGCAGCAATGTCCACAGTAGCCAAAATATGGAAAGAACCTAGATGTCCATCAACAGATGAATGGATAAAGAAGATGTCATATATGTATAGAATGGAATACTATGTAGCCATCAAAAATGAAATCTTGCAATTTGCAACGGTGTGAATGAAACTAGACGGTATTATGCTAAGTGAAATAACACAGAGAAAGATAATTATCATATGATTTCTTTGATATAAGGGATTTGAGAGACAGAGCATGGGTCACGAGTGAGGGGAGGGAAAAATGAAACAATATGTAACTGAGGAGGGAGAAAAAATAAGAGACTTTTATTGTTTTTTAAACTCTTTCAGAAAGTATCTTTATTACAAAATATCAACTATCATGACATACCTCATATGCCATTATATTTCTAAAATCCTTGTAAAATGAAATAACAATTGAATATAATTTTCTTGACATGATTCATTATAAAATACCATTAAGTTAGTCAGTGATCTGTAACTAAATTACAACTACCTATTTTCTCTCATCCAGTAACTAGGATCTAGTAAATATTTGTTATTTTAAAAATCCTATTGAAATGTAAGTCCTAAAAATACTAAAATAATTCTGTTATTTATTTATTTATTTATTTATTTATTTATTTGCTTATTTATTTATTTATTTTCAGTGGAACAGTATTTATTGTTTTTGCACAATACCCAGTGCTCCATGCAATACATGCACTCCCTATTACCCACCACCTGGTTCCCCTAACCTCCCATCCCCCGCCCTTTCAAAACCCTCAGGTTGTTTTTCAGAGTCCATAGACTCTCATGGTTCACCTCCCCTTCCAATTTCCCTCAACTTACTTCTCATCTCCATCTCCCCATGGCCTCCATGTCATTTGCTATGCTCCACAAATAAGTGAAACCATATGATACTTGACTCTATCTACTTGACTTATTTCACTCGGCATAATCTCTTCCAGTCCCATCCATGTTGTTTAAAGTTGGGTATTCATCCTTTATGATGGAGGCATAATACTCCATCGTGTATAAGGACCACATCTTTCTTATCCATTCATCCGTTGAAGGGCATCTTGGTTCTTTCCACAGTTTAGCGACCATGGACATTGTGGCTATAAACATTGGGGTACAGATGGCCCTTCTTTTCACGACATCTGTATCTTTGGGGTAAATACCCATTAGTGCAATTACAGGGTCCTAGGGAAGTTCCAATTTTAATTTCTTGAGGATTTCAACACTGTTCTCCAAAGTGGCTGCACCAACTTGCATTCCCACCAACAGTGGAAGAGGGTCCTCTTTCCCCACATTCTCTCCAACAAATGTTGTTTCTTGTCTTGCTAATTTTGGCCATTCTAACTGGTGTAAGGTGATATTTCAATGTGGTTTTAATTTGAACCTCCCTGATGGCTAGTGATGATGAGCATTTCTCATGTGTCTGATAGCCATTTGTATGTCTTCTTTAGAAAATTGTCTGTTCGTATCATCTGCCCATTTTTTGATAGGATTATCTGTTTTTTGTGTGTTGAGTTTGAGGAGTTCTTTATAGATCCTGAATGTCAACCTTTTGTCTGTACTGTCATTTGCAAATATATTCTCCCATTCCGTGGATTGGCTCTTTGTTTTGTTTACTGTTTCCTTTGCTGTGCAGAAGCTTTTGATCTTGATGACGTTCCAAAAGTTCATTTTTGCTTTTGATTCCTTTGCTCCTGGAGACATATTTTGAAAGAAGTTGCTGTGTCTGATATCGAAGAGTTTCCTGCCTATGTTCTCCTCTAGGATTCTGATGGATTCCAGTCTCATGTTGAGTGTTTTTATGCCTATTGAGTCTATCTTTGTGTACGGTGTAAGAGAATGGTTGAGTTTCATTCTTCTACATATAGCTGTCCTGTTTTCCCAGCACCATTTACTGAAGACTGTCTTTTTTCCATTGTATTTTTTTTTAATTTTTATTTCTTTATTTACAGCATAACAGTGTTCATTTTTTGGCATCACACCCAGTGCTCCATGCAGTACGTGCCCTCCTCATTACCCACCACCTTGTCCCTCAACCTCCCAACCCCCCCACTCCCCCACCGCCCCTTCATAACCCTCTAGTTGTTTTTCAGAGTCCATAGTCTCTCATGGTTCATCTCCCCTTCCAGTTTCCCTCAACTCCCTCTCCTCTCCATCTCCCCATGTCCTCCATGTTATTTGTTATGCTCCACAAATAAGTGAGACCATATGATACTTGACTCTCTCTGCTTGACTTATTTCGCTCAGCATAATTTCTTCCAGTCCCGTCCATGTTGCTACAAAAGTTGGGTATTCGTCCTTTCTGATGGAGGCATAATACTCCATTGTGTATATGGACCACATCTTCCTTATCCTTTCATCCGTTGAAGGGCATCATGGTTCTTTCCACAGTTTGGCGACCGTAGCCATTGCTGCAATAAACATTGGGGTACAAATGGCCCTTCTTTTCACTACATCTGTATCTTTGGGGTAAATACCCAGCAGTGCAATTGCAGGGTCATAGGGAAGCTCTATTTTTAATTTCTTCAGGAATCTCCACACTGTTCTCCAAAGTGGCTGCACTAACTTGCATTCCCACCAACAGTGTAAGAGGGTTCCCCTTTCTCCACATCCTCTCCAACACACGTTGTTTCCTGTCTTGCTAATTTTGGCCATTCTAACTGGTGTCAGGTGGTATCTCAATGTGGTTTTAATTTGAATCTCCCTGATGGCTAGTGATGATGAACATTTTTTCATGTGTCTGATAGCCATTTGTATGTCTTCGTTGGAGAAGTGTCTGTTCATATCTTCTGCCCATTTTTTGATATGATTCTCTGTTTTGTGTGTGTTGAGTTTGAGAAGTTCTTTATAGATCCTGGATATCAACCTTTTGTCTGTACTGTCATTTGCAAATATCTTCTCCCATTCCGTGGGTTGCCTCTTTGTTTTGTTGACTGTTTCCTTTGCTGTGCAGAAGCTTTTGATCTTGACGAAGTCCCAAAAGTTCATTTTTGCTTTTGTTTCCTTGGCCTTTGGAGACATATCTTGAAAAAATTTGCTGTTGGTGATATCAAAGAGGTTACTGCCTATGTTCTCCTCTAGGATTCTGATAGATTCCTGTCTCACGTTGAGGTCTTTTATCCATTTCGAGTTTATCTTTGTGTACGGTGTAAGAGAATGGTCGAGTTTCATTCTTCTACATATCGCTGTCCAGTTTTCCCAGCACCATTTATTGAAGAGACTGTCTTTTTTCCATTGAATATTTTTTCCTGTTTTGTCGAAGATTATTTGACCATAGAGTTGAGGGTCCATATCTGGGCTCTCCACTCTGTTCCACTGGTCTATGTGTCTGTTTTTATGCCAGTACCACGCTGTCTTGGTGATCACAGCTTTGTAGTAAAGCTTGAAATCGGGTAACGTGATGCCGCCAGTTTTGTTTTTGTTTTTCAACATTTCCTTAGCAATTCGGGGTCTCTTCTGGCTCCATACAAATTTTAGGATTATTTGCTCCAGCTCTTTGAAAAATATCGGTGGAATTTTGATCGGAATGGCATTAAAAGTATAGATTGCTCTAGGCAGTATAGACATTTTAACAATGTTTATTCTTCCAATCCAAGAGCATGGAACAGTCTTCCATCTTTTTGTGTCTTCTTCAATTTCTTTCATGAGTGTTCTGTAGTTCCTCGAGTATAGGTCCTTTACTTCTTTGGTTAGGTTTATGCCCAGGTATCTTATGGTTCTTGGTGCTATAGTAAATGGAATCGATTCTCTAATTTCCCTTTCTGTATTTTCATTGTTGTTGTATAAAAAAGCCACTGATTTCTGTACATTGACTTTGTATCCTGCCACGTTACTGAATTGCTGTATGAGTTCTAGTAGTTTGGGGGTGGAGTCTTTGGGGTTTTCCATATAAAGAATCATGTCATCTGCGAAGAGAGAGAGTTTGACTTCTTCCTTGCCAATTTGGATACCTTTTATTTCTCTTTGTTGTCTGATTGCTGTTGCTAGAACTTCTAATACTATGTTGAACAAGAATGGTGAGAGTGGGCATCCTTGTCGTGTTCCTGATCTCAACAGGAAGGCTGCACGCTTTTTCCCATTGAGGATGATATTTGCTGTGGGTCTTTCATAGATAGATTTTATGAAGTTCAGGAATGTTCCTTCTATCCCTATACTTTGAAGCGTTTTCATCAGGAACGGATGCTGGATTTTGTCAAATGCTTTTTCTGCATCAATTGAGAGGACCATGTGGTTCTTCTCTCTTCTCTTATGGATGTGTTCTATCACACTGATTGATTTGCGAATGTTGAACCAACCTTGCAACCCAGGGATGAATCCCACCTGGTCGTGGTGGATAATCTTTTTTTTTTTTTTTTTTTTTCTCATTTTATTTATTTTTTCAGCGTAACAGTATTCATTCTTTTTGCACAACACCCAGTGCTCCATGCAAAACGTGCCCTCCCCATTACCCACCACCTGTTCCCCCAACCTCCCACCCCTGACCCTTCAAAACCCTCAGGTTGCCCCAACCTCCCACCCCTGACCCTTCAAAACCCTCAGGTTGTTTTTCAGAGTCCATAGTCTCTTATGGTTCGCTTCCCCTCCCCAATGTCCATAGCCCGCTCCCCCTCCCCCAATCCCACCTCCCCGCAGCAACCCCCAGTTTGTTTTGTGAGATTAAGAGTCATTTATGGTTTGTCTCCCTCCCAATCCCATCTTGTTTCATTTATTCTTCTCCTATCTCCTACCCCCCCATGTTGCTTCTCCATGTCCTCATATCAGGGAGATCATATGATAGTTGTCTTTCTCCGATTGACTTATTTCACTAAGCATGATACGCTCTAGTTCCATCCACGTCGTCGCAAATGGCAAGATTTCATTTCTTTTGATGGCTGCATAGTATTCCATTGTGTATATATACCACATCTTCTTTATCCATTCATCTGTTGATGGACATCTAGGTTCTTTCCATAGTCTGGCTATTGTAGACATTGCTGCTATAAACATTCGGGTACACGTGCCCCTTCGGATCACTATGTTTGTATCTTTAGGGTAAATACCCAGTAGTGCAATTGCTGGGTCATAGGGTAGTTCTATTTTCAACATTTTGAGGAACCTCCATGCTGTTTTCCAGAGTGGTTGCACCAGCTTGCATTCCCACCAACAGTGGAGGAGGGTTCCCCTTTCTCCACATCCTCTCCAGCATCTGTCATTTCCTGACTTGTTCATTTTAGCCATTCTGACTGGTGTGAGGTGATATCTCATTGTGGTTTTGATTTGTATTTCCCTGATGGCGAGTGACGTGGAGCATTTTTTCATGTGTCTGTTGGCCATCTGGATGTCTTCTTTGCAGAAATGTCTGTTCATGTCCTCTGCCCATTTCTTGATTGGATTGTTTGTTCTTTGGGTGTTGAGTTTGCTAAGTTCCTTATAGATTTTGGATACTAGCCCTTTATCTGATATGTCGTTTGCAAATATCTTCTCCCATTCTGTCAGTTGTCTTTTGGTTTTGTTAACTGTTTCCTTTGCTGTGCAAAAGCTTTTGATCTTGATGAAATCCCAACAGTTCATTTTTGCCCTTGCTTCCCTTGCCTTTGCCGTTGTTCCTAGGAAGATGTTGCTACGGCTGAGGTCAAAGAGGTTGCTGCCTGCATTCTCCTCAAGGATTTTGATGGATTCCTTTCTCACATTGAGGTCCTTCATCCATTTGGAGTCTATTTTTGTGTGTGGTGTAAGGAAGTGGTCCAATTTCATTTTTCTGCATGTGGCTGTCCAATTTTCCCAGCACCATTTATTGAAGAGGCTGTCTTTTTTCCATTGGACATTCTTTCCTGCTTTGTCGAAGATTAGTTGACCATAGAGTTGAGGGTCGATTTCTGGGCTCTCTATTCTGTTCCACTGATCTATGTGTCTGTTTTTGTGCCAGTACCATGCTGTCTTGATGATGACAGCTTTGTAATAGAGCTTGAAGTCCGGAATTGTAATGCCACCAACTTTGGCTTTGTTCTTCAATATTCCTTTGGCTATTCGAGGTCTTTTCTGGTTCCATATAAATTTGAGGATTATTTGTTCCATTTCTTTGAAAAAAATGGATGGTATTTTGATAGGGATTGCATTAAATGTGTAGATTGCTTTAGGTAGCATAGACATTTTCACAATATTTATTCTTCCAATCCAGGAGCATGGAACATTTTTCCATTTTTTTGTGTCTTCCTCAATTTCTTTCATGAGTACTTTATAATTTTCTGTGTATAGATTCTTAGTCTCTTTGGTTAGGTTTATTCCTAGGTATCTTATAGTTTTGGGTACAATTGTAAATGGGATTGACTCCTTAATTTCTCTTTCTTCAGTCTTGTTGTTGGTGTACAGAAATGCAACTGATTTCTGTGCATTGATTTTATATCCTGACACTTTACTGAATTCCTGAACAAGTTCTAGCAGTTTTGGAGTGGAGTCTTTTGGGTTTTCCACATATAGTATCATATCATCTGCGAAGAGTGATAGTTTGACTTCTTCTTTACCAATTTGGATGCCTTTAATTTCTTTTTGTTGTCTGATTGCTGAGGCTAGGACTTCTAGTACTATGTTGAATAGCAGTGGTGATAATGGACATCCCTGCCGTGTTCCTGACCTTAACGGAAAAGCTTTCAGATTTTCTCCATTGAGAATGATATTTGCGGTGGGTTTTTCATAGATGGCTTTGATAATATTGAGGTATGTGCCCTCTATCCCCACACTTTGAAGAGTTTTGATCAGGAAGGGATGCTGTACTTTGTCAAATGCTTTTTCAGCATCTATTGAGAGTATCATATGGTTCATTGCAAACACCTACAAATCCAACGGGAGAACGAAGAGAAGAAGAAAAGCAACTCTAGAAACAGAAAATCAACCACTTTCTGAAAGGTAGGACTGGCGGAGAAGTGAATCTAAAACGACGGGAAGATAGACCGCGGGGGGAGGGGCCGGCTCCCGGCAAGCGGCGGAGGAACGGAGCACAAAATCAGGACTTTTAAAAGTCTGTTCCACGGAGGGACATTGCTCCAGGGGCTAAACCGGGGTGAAGCCCACGCGGGGCCAGCGTGGCCCCAGGCCCCGCAGGGTCACAGAAGGATCGGGGGTGTCGGAGTGTCAGAGAGCTCGCAGCTATTAGAACGGAGAAGCTGGCTGCCAAGACAGAGCCGAGGACTGAACTCTCAGCTCGGGGTTACCTTGAACTGGTCGCGGGCTGGGTGAGCTCCGAGCGCGGCTAGAGGCTGGGGATACGGGAGTGATTGGGTGCTGTCCTCTGGGGGCGCACTGAGGAGTGGGGCCCCAGGCTCTCGGCTCCTCCGGGCCGGAGACTGGGAGGCCGCCATTTTCATTCCCGTCCTCCGGAACTCTACGGAAAGCGTTCAGGGAACAGAAGCTCCCAAAAGCGAACCCGAGCCGATTACTTAGTCCGGCCGCCGGTAAGGGCGGTGCAATCCCGCCTCGGGCAAAGACACTTGAGAGTCACTACAACAGGCCCCTCCCCCAGAAGATCAACAAAATATCCAGCCAGGACGAAGTTCATCTATCAAGAAGAAAGCAGATTCAATTCCTAAGACAGCAGAGCAATTCCAGAGAAGGAGAAAGCAAAGCACGGAACTCATGGCTTTCTCCCCATGATTCTTTAGTCTTGCGGCTACATCAATTTTTTTTTCTTTTTTCAATTTTTTTTTCTTTTTTCAATTTTTTTTTCTTTTTTCTTTTTTCTTCTTCTGCTAAATTTTTTAAAACTTTTACCCTTTTCTTTTTTAACATTTTTTGACTAGTTCATCTAAATATATATACTTTTTCTTTCTTTTTTGTATTTTTTTATTTGTTTTATTTTTTAAATTCTTTTTTTTCTTTTTTTTTTTTTTTCTTTTTTTTTCAGAAGCTGTTTTATCCCCTTTCTCCCCCCCACAATTTGGGGTCTCTTCTCATTTGGTTACAGCGCATTTTTCCGGGGTCTTTGCCACCCTTTTAGTAGTTTATTTGCTCCTTCATATCCTCTTATCTGGACAAAATGACAAGGCGGAAAAAATCACCACAAACAAAAGAACAAGAGACAGTACCGAAGGCTAGGGACCTAATCAACACAGACATGGGTAATATGTCAGATCAAGAGTTCAGAATGACGATTCTGAACATTCTAGCCGGGCTCGAAAAAGGCATGGAAGATATTAGAGAAACCCTCTCTGGAGATATTAAAGCCCTTTCTGGAGAAATTAAAGAACTAAAATCTAACCAAGTTGAAATCAAAAAAGCTATTAATGAGGTGCAATCAAAAATGGAGGCTCTCACTGCTAGGATCAATGAGGCAGAAGAAAGAATTAGTGATATAGAAGACCAAATGACAGAGAATAAGGAAGCCGAGCAAAAGAGGGACAAACAGCTACTGGACCATGAGGGGAGAATTCGAGAGATAAGTGACACCATAAGACGAAACAACATTAGAATAATTGGGATTCCAGAAGAAGAAGAAACAGAGAGGGGAGCAGAAGGTCTATTGGAGAGAATCATTGGAGAGAATTTCCCTAATATGGCAAAGGGAACAAGCATCAAAATCCAGGAGATGCAGAGAACCCCCCTCAAAGTCAACAAGAATAGATCCACACCCCGTCACCTAATAGTAAAATTTACAAGTCTTAGTGACAAAGAGAAAATCCTGAAAGCAGCCCGAGAAAAGAAGTCTGTAACATACAATGGTAAAAATATTAGATTGGCGGCAGACTTATCCACAGAGACCTGGCAGGCCAGAAAGAGCTGGCATGATATATTCAGAGCACTCAACGAGAAAAACATGCAGCCAAGAATACTCTATCCAGCTAGGCTATCATTGAAGATAATCTTTTTAATGTGCTGCTGGATCCTGTTTGCTAGGATCTTGTTGAGAATCTTTGCATCCATATTCATCAGTGATATTGGTCTGAAATTCTCTTTTTTGGTAGGGTCTTTGCCTGGTTTGGGGATCAGGGTAATGCTGGCTTCATAAAAAGAGTCTGGAAGTTTTCCTTCTGCTTCAATTTTTTGGAACAGCTTCAGGAGAATTGGTGTTATTTCGTCTTTGAAAGTTTGGTAGAATTCCCCAGGGAATCCGTCAGGTCCTGGGCTCTTGTTTTTTGGGAGGTTTTTGATCACTGCTTCAATCTCATTGCTAGATATTGGTCTATTCAGGTTGTCAATTTCTTCCTGGTTCAATTTTGGGAGTTTGTAGCTTTCCAGGAATGCATCCATTTCATCTAGGTTGCTTAGCTTATTGGCATATAACTGTTGGTAATAATTTCTGATGATTGTTTCTATTTCCTTGGTGTTCGTTGTGATCTCTCCCTTTTCATTCATAATTTTATTAATTTGGGCTTTCTCTCTTTTCTTTTGGATTAGTGTGGCCAATGGTTTATCGATCTTATTGATTCTTTCAAAAAACCAGCTTCTAGTTTCATTGATACGTTCTACTGTATCTCTGTTTTCTACCTCATTGATCACTGCTCTAATCTTGATTATTTCCCTTCTGGCATGTGGAGTTGGTTTGATTTGTTGTTGATTCTCCAGTTCTTTAAGGTGTAGAGACAGCTGGTGTATTCTGGATTTTTCTATGTTTTTGAGGGAGGCTTGGATGGCTATGTATTTCCCCCTTAGAACCGCCTTTGCTGTATCCCATAGGTTTTGGACCGAGGTGTCTTCATTCTCATTGGTTTCCATGAATTGTTTAAGTTCGTCTTTGATCTTCTGGTTGATCCAAGCATTCTTAAGCAAGGTGGTCTTTAGCTTCCAGGTGTTTGAGTTCCTTCTGAACTTTTCCTTGTGATTGAGCTCCAGTTTCAAGGCATTGTGATCGGAGAATATGCAGAGAATAATGTCAGTCTTTTGGTATCGGTTGAGTCCTGCTTTGTGACCCAGTATGTGGTCTATTCTGGAGAAGGTTCCATGTGCACTTGAGAAGAATGAGTATTCTGTTGTTTTAGGGTGGAATGTTCTATATACGTCAATGAGGTCCATCTGGTCCAATGTTTCATTCAATGCTCTTATTTCTTTATTAATTTTCTGCCTCGATGATCTGTCTATTTCTGAGAGAGGCGTATTAAGATCTCCTACTATTATTGTATTCATATCAATATGACTCTTTATCTTGATTAATAGTTTTCTTATGTAATTGGGTGCTCCCATATTGGGGGCATAGATATTCACAATTGTTACATCGTCTTGTCGGATAGTCCCTTTAAGAATTATGTAGTGTCCTTCTGTATCTCTGACTACAGTCTTTAGTTTAAAATCTAATTTATCTGATATGAGAATTGCTACTCCGGCCTTCTTTTGAGGCCCATTGGCATGAAGGATGCTTCTCCATCCCTTCACTTTCAGTCTTGGTGTATCCTTAGGTTCAAAATGGGTCTCTTGTAGACAACATATGGATGGGTCCTGTCGTTTTATCCAATCTGCAACCCTGTGTCGTTTTATGGGCGCATTTAGGCCATTCACATTGAGAGTGATTATTGAGAGATAGGTTTTTATTGACATCGTGTTGCCTTTGAAGTCTTTCTGTCTATAGATTGTTTCTATATTTCTGTTCAATGATATTCTTAGGATTTTTTCTCTTTTATAGGACCCCCCTTAATATTTCCTGCAGTGTCGGTTTGGTGGTTGCATAGTCTTTTAAGCCTTGCCGGTCTTGGAAACTCTTTATCTCTCCATCCATTTTAAATGTCAGTCTTGCTGGATAGAGTATTCTTGGTTGCATGTTCTTCTCATTTAGTACTCTGAATATATTTTGCCAGCCCTTCCTGGCTTTCCAGGTCTCTGTGGAAAGGTCTGACGTTATTCTAATGGGCTTTCCTCTGTATGTAAGAAGCTTCTTTGTCCTAGCTGCTTTTAAGAGGGTCTCTCTTGAAACATAATTCCCCATTTTAACGATAAGGTGCCGTGAGGACTTTTGAGAATCTAAAATCTTGGGAGGAAATCTTTCTGCCTCTAGTACATGAACATTGTTTCCATTCGTGAGATTGGGAAAATTTTCATAGACAACTTCTTCCACTATATCTTCTAGACTTCTTTCTTTTTCTTCCCCTTCAGGGATTCCAATAATTCTGACATTGGAACGTTTCATGGCATCGTTTATTTCCCTGATTCTGTTTTCGTGGCTTCTGAGCTGTTTGTTCCAGGCTTCCTCCTGATCCTTTCTCTCTATCTGTTTGTCCTCCAGATCACTAATTCTAACTTCTGTCTCAGTTACCCTAGCTTTTAGAGAATTTAGATTGGATTGGAACTCATTGAGAGCATTTTGAACATCATCCCTGGTGGCTTTCAGTTCTGCCCTAACATTGTGAACATCATCCCTGGTGGCTTTCAGTTCTGCCCTAATCAATTCTGTTTGGTCATCCATGGCTTTCTCCAACCTAGCTATTGCCTGGATAATTGTTAGTCTGAATTCCTTTTCTGACATATTGTCTATGTCGATAGCCATTAGGTCTGTTGCAGAAGGCCCATCCTCTGTATTTTTCTTCTCTTGGGTATTCCTCCTCCTAGTCATTTTGGTAAGAGATGACTAAACAGATGCAGCTGGACTTATCGATTGTGGTGCAGTCAATGTTCACCCTGGAACGCTTCTGTGCAATCAGGATTCCCCACCCAAATGAGAGAAAAAAGAAAAGAAAAAGAAATAGAGAAGAAGAAAGAAAAAAAAGGGGAAAGAAAAGAGGGAAAAAAGGAAAAAAAAGGAAAAAAAAGGAAAAAAAAAGAGAGAGAGAGAGATAGGAAAAAAAGGGAAGATAAAAGAGAAGGCTCAGCCCAAATGAGCCACAAGGTAAGATTTGTGGAGTATACAAACAAAAACAGACAGACAAAAAGAGTGATAAAAGTATATGACAAGAGAAAAAAATATGTATATATAAGCAAAAGAAAGGGAAGAACCTCATCAGAAAGAACCCCAAGTATAAGGTTTATATATTATTAGGACAAACACAAATTCACAGAAACACTGACAGAAGGAAACATTGGGAGAATGGTTATAGATTCTCAGTGTGGGTGAGGAAGGTTATTTTGATTCTTCCTGAAGGTATCTTGATGTTTTTGTTAAGGGACTCAACTTTCCTAAGTTACAGGGGGATTAGAAACTGGTTTGCTTATAGGGGTAGCATTGATTGGCGAAAGGGGATTACCTTGAAGTTTAACTCTATATGTATAGTAGAAAATAAAAATTAAAAAAGAATAAACTAGACTAAACTAAGTTAAAATTAAAAAGAATTAAAAAAATAGAAAAACAAAAGAAAAACATGGGTATATGTATCAAAAAGTTCAGATTAGAAGGTTATTAAAGAATTTGATGTACTGGACATCTCAGTGTGATGGTAAATAGGTTAAAAATTATAAAAAGTATAAAAAATAGGTTAAAAAATTTAAAAAGAACCAGAATATTGGTAAAGAGTTAAAAATAAAAGTTGTATTTATGAAGTAGTGGTGATTGTTCTCTTATAGTCTTTTTTTTTTTTTCTTCCTTCCTGGTTGGTTTTCTGGGGGAGGGGCCTGCCACGTGGGTTTTCAGACAATGATGTTCCCTGAGTTAGGTCCTCCCGCTCCCCTCAAGGGGGTGAGCTCTTTTTTTTTTCCAGGAAACTGTTTTTTTTCAGGCTTTTGTTCTCTGGGGGTTTTTATGTTCTTTCATCTGCTTTCTCTCGCCTTGACAGCTTTTGATGGTTTTTGGAGGTTTAGAGGAGAGCAAACAGCACCCCAACCTCCCTCTCAGAGAGAAGCCTCAGACTGTTTTGCAAAAGCTGCTGGCAGAGTCGGTTCTGAGTTACTGTCCCTGGGGATGCAGGAGCTCCTTGTTGTACCCCAAACCAGGGCAGCGGTGGCTGTCTAGGCAGCTCCAGACCGCCAGAGAGGTTCGGAGCAGAGATCGCGCACTGAGATTTTCCCGCTGTCCCGGGCTGGGAATGTCTGGTTTTTCTGGCTGGAGAGCTCCAGGCTAGCGCCTATGAACACCTTTCCCAAGGGAGGGTGTGGGACGCGCGCGTTTCAGGATTGCCGTCTGGTCAGGCTCCCAGCCCCTCACGGGAGCCAGACCCCACTCGTTCTCAGGCGCGCTGGCGTTCAGGTGCAGTGGCTGCTCAGGGATGGAGACCTGATTTCTCTGCCGCACTCTCTCTGGCTCCGCGCCAGGGGAGGCTGTCCTGGGTCCTGGGACTTAGGTCCCTGACCCTAACCGCCCAGGTTCCCACTATTACCCCCCCGTGATCCTTTGCTCTTTGTTTTTTGAGTGCTTTCAACCAGACTCCAAGTTAATGCTGGTCCCCAGACGCAGAGCACTCTCGTGTTGGGGTGTTACTTTCCGATAGGTCACCTCTGGTGGCTCCCTCCCCCTTTTGTTTATCTTCCGATATCAGTCGGACCTTCCCATTCTGCTTTACCTGCCACTGGCGTCTTCTGCTCCTGTAGAGATCCAGACGTGTATAATTCTGATCTCAGGCTGATTTCATGGGTGGTCGGAGTTCTTTGGTAGGTAATCAGCTCACTTTAGGGTACAGGTTGAAATGGTGCCTCCTCCTACTTCCACGCCATCTTGACTACCCTCCATTGTATTTTTTTTTCCTCTTTTGTCGAAGTTTATTTGACCATAGAGTTGAGGGTCCATATCTGGGCTCTCCACTGTGTTCCACTGGTCTATGTGTCTGTTTTTATGCGAGTACCATGCTGTATTGGTGATCACAGCTTTGTAGTTAATCTTGAAATCGGTAACGTGATGCTGCCAGTTTTGTTTTTGTTTTTTGACATTTCCTTAGCAATTTGGAGTCTCTTCTGATTCCGTAAAAATTTTAGGATATTTTGCTCCAGCTCTTTGTAAAATACTGGTGGATACGCTCTAGTTCCATCCACGTCGTCGCAAATGGCAAGATTTCATTTCTTTTGATGGCTGCATAGTATTCCATTGTGTATATATACCACATCTTCTTGATCCATTCATCTGTTGATGGACATCTAGGTTCTTTCCATAGTCTGGCTATTGTAGACATTGCTGCTATAAACATTCGGGTACACGTGCCCCTTCGGATCACTATGTTTGTATCTTTAGGGTAAATACCCAGTAGTGCAATTGCTGGGTCATAGGGTAGTTCTATTTTCAACATTTTGAGGAACCTCCATGCTGTTTTCCAGAGTGGTTGGACCAGCTTGCATTCCCACCAACAGTGGAGGAGGGTTCCCCTTTCTCCACATCCTCTCCAGCATCTGTCATTTCCTGACTTGTTAATTTTAGCCATTCTGACTGGTGTGAGGTGATATCTCATTGTGGTTTTGATTTGTATTTCCCTGATGCCGAGTGACGTGGAGCACTTTTTCATGTGTCTGTTGGCCATCTGGATGTCTTCTTTGCAGAACATGCTTAGTGAAATAAGTCAATCGGAGAAAGACAACTATCATATGATCTCCCTGATATGAGGCCATGGAGAAGCAACATGGGGGGGTAGGGGGATAGGAGAAGAATAAATGAAACAAGATGGGATTGGGAGGGAGACAAACCATAAATGACTCTTAATCTCACAAAACAAACTGGGGGTTGCTGGGGGGAGGTGGGATTGGGAGAGGGGGAGCGGGCTATGGACATTGGGGAGGGGAGGCGAACCATAAGAGACTATGGACTCTGAAAAACAACCTGAGGGTTTTGAAGGGTCAGAGGTGGGAGGTTGGGGGAACAGGTGGTGGGTAATGGGGAGGGCACGTTTTGCATGGAGCACTGGGTGTTGTGCAAAAAGAATGAATACTGTTACGCTGAAAAAATAAATAAAATGGAAAAAAAAAAGAAAAAAAAAGAAAAATACTGGTGGAATTTTGATCAAAATGGCATTAAAAGTATAGATTTCTCTAGGCAGTATAGACGTTTTAACAATGTTTATTCTTCCAATCCAAGAGCATGGAACGTTTTTCCATCTTTTCTTTGTCTGCTTCAATTTCTTTCATGAGTGTTCTGTAGTTAGTCGAGTACAGGTCCTTTACCTCTTTGGTTACGTTTATTCCCAGGTCTCTTATGGTTCTTGGTGCTAGTAAATGAAATTGATTCTCTAATTTCCCTTTCTGTATTTTCATTGTTAGTATACAAGGAAGCCACTGATTTCTGTACATTGACTTTGTATCCTGCCATGTTATTGAATTGCTGTATGAATTCTGGTAGTTTGGGGAGGAGTCTTTGGGGTTTTCCATATAAAGAATCATGTCATCCGTGAAGAGAGAGAGTTTGACTTCTTCATAAAATGTTGGATACCTTTAATTTCCCTTTGTTGTCTGATTGTTGTTGCTAGGACTTCTAATACTATGTTGAACAAGAGTGATGAAAGTGGGCATCCTTGCCCTGTTCCTGATATCAACGGAAGTCTTCAAGCTTTTTCCCATTGAGGATGATATTTGCTGTGGGTCTTTCATAGATAGATTTTATGCAGTTCAGGAATGTTCCCTCTATCCTTATACGTTGAAGCATTTTAATCAGGAATGGATGCTGGATTTTGTCAACTGCTTTTACTGTATCTATTGAGAGGACCATGTGGTTCTTCCCCCTTCTCTTATTGATATGTTCTTTCACATTGATTGATTTGCATATGTTGAACCATCCTTGTAACCCAGGGATGATTCCAACCTGGTCATGGTGGATAATCTTTTTAATGTGCTGTTGGATCCTGTTTGCTTGGTGTTAGTTGTGATCTCTCCCTTTTCATTCATAATTTTATTAATTTGGGCTTTCTCTATTTTCTTTTTGATTAGTGTGGCCAATGCTTTATTGATCTTATTGATTCTTTCAAAAAACCACCTTCTAGTTTCTTTGATACGTTCTACTGTATCTCCGGTTTCTACCTCATTGATCTCTCCTCTAATCTTGGTTATTTCCCTTCTTATGTGTGGAGTTGGTTTAATTTGTTGTTGACTCTCCAGTTCTTTAAGGTTTAGAGACATCTGGTGTATTCTGGATTTTTCCATTTTTGGAGGGATGCTTGGATGGCTATGTATTCCCTCCTTAGAACTGCCTTTGCCGTATCCCATAGGTTTTGGACTGAAGTGTCTTCATTCTCATTGGTTTCCATGAATTGTTGAAGTTCATCTTTGATCTCCTGGTTGATTCAAGCATTCTTAAGCAAGGTGGCCTTAGCTTCCAGGTGTTTGAATTCCTCCAGAACCTTTCCTTGTGATTGAGTTCCAGTTCCAAAGCATTGTGATCGAAGAATATGCAAGGAATAATGCCAGTCTTTTGGTATCGGTTGAGTCCTGCTTTGTGACCGAGTATGTGGTCTATTCTGGAGAAGGTTCCATGTGCACTTGAGAAGAATGAGTATTCTGTTGTTTTTGGGTGGAATGTTCTGTATATATCTATGAGGTCCAACTGGTCCAATGTGTCATTCAATTCTCTTGTTTCTTTATTGGTTTTCTGCTTGGATTATCTGTCTATTACTGCAAGAAGCATGTTAACATCTCCTGCTATTAGTGTATTCATATCAATATGACTCTTTAATTTGATTAACAGTTTTATTTTGTAATTGGCTGCTCCCATATTGGGGGCATAGATATTCAAAATTGTTAGATCATCTTGGCGGATTGTCCCTTTAAGAATTATGTAGTGTCGTTCTGTACCTCTGACTACAGTCTTTAGTTTAAAATCTAATTTATCTGATATGAGAATCGCTACCCCAGCCTTCTTTTGAGGCCCGTTGGCATGAAAGATGCTTCTCCATCCCTTCACTTTCAATCTGGGTGTATCTTTAGGTTCCAATAATTCTGACGTTGGAACGTTTCATGGCATCATTTATTTCCCTGATTCTGTTTTCATGACTTCTGAGCTGTTTGTTCCAGCCTCCTTCCTGATCCTTTCTCTCTATCTGTTTGCCCTCCAGATCACTAATTCTATATTCTGTCTCAGGTACCCTAGCTTTTATAGAATTTAGATTAGATTGGAACTCATTTGGAGTATTTTGAACATCATCCCTGGTAGTTTTCAGTTCTGCCCTAACATTTTGAAAATCATCCCTGGTGGCTTTTATTTCTGCCCTAATCAATTCCGTTTGGTCATCCATGGCTTTTTCCAACCTAGCTTTTGCCTGGATGATTGCTAGCCTAAATGCCCTTTCCAACATATTGTTTATGTCGATAGCCATTAGATCTGTTGCAGAAGGCCCATCCTCTTTATTTTTCTTCTGTTGGGCATTCCTCCTCCTAGTCATTTTGGTGAGAGATGACTGATCAGATGTAACTGGATGTATTGACCGTGGTGCTGTCAAGGTGCACACTAGAACGCTTCTGAGAAAACAGGATTCCCCTCCCAAATGAGAGAAAAAAGAAAATATAAAGAAAGAAAAATTAAAGTAGGAAAAAGAAAAGAGAGAGAGAGGGAGAGACAGGAAAGAAAAGGAAGATAAAAGAGATGTCTCAGTCCAAGTGGGGCCCAAGGTGAGATATATGAGGTATACAGACAAAAACAAACAAAAAGACTGATAAAAGTGTGGTGCAAAAACAATGAATACTGTTACGCTGAAAATAATAAATAAATAAATAAATAAATAAATAAATAAATAAATTTTTAAAAAGTATATGACAAAAGGAAAAAACATATATGTATATATAAAAACAAAAACAAAAAAAAAGAAAGAAAGGGAAGAACCTCATCAAAAGGAACTCCAAGTATAAGATTTATATATTATTAGGACAAACACAAATACACAGAAACACTGGCAGAAGGAAAAGATGGGAGAGTGGTTATAAGTTCTCATTGTGGGCGGGGATGGTTATTTTGATTCTTCCTGGATGTATCTTGATATCTTTGTTAAAGGACTCAACTCTCCTAAGATAAAGGGGGATTAAAAACTAGTTTACCTATAGGGGTAGCATTCATTGGGGAAGGGGATTACCTTGAAGTTTAACTCTATATGAATATTAGAAAATAAAAATTAAAAAAGAATAAACTAGATTAAACTGAACTAAAATTAAAAAAAAATAAAAAATAGAAAAGCAAAAGAAAAATACGGGTGCTGTATCAAAAAGTTCAGGTTAGAAGGTTATTATGGAATTTGATATACTGGACATCTCACTGTGATGGTAAATAGGTTAAAATTATCTATATAAAAGAAAAAATGAACTAGAATGGTTCATGTAACGAGTACCATGGTTCATGGTAACGAGTTAAAAATAAAAGTTGTATTTATGAAGTAGTGGTGGTTGTTCTCTTGTCTTTTTTTTTCTTTTTTCCTGGTTGGTTTTCTGGGGGAGGGGCCTGCCACATGGGTTTTCAGTCAGTGATGTTCCCTGAGTTAAGTCCTCTTGCCCCCCTCAAGGGGTGGGCTTGAGGAAACTGGTTTTTGAGACTTGTTCTCTGGAGGTTTTTATATTTGTTTGTTCTTTGTTGTTTTTTGTTTCTCTCTCGCCTTGAGGGCTTTTGATGGTTTTTTGAGGCTTAGAGGAAAGTAAACTGCACCCTGACCTCCCTCTCATGGAGAAGCCTCAGAGCAGGTTCTGAGTTGAGGTCCCTGGGGACGTGGATCTCCTACTTGTATCCAAAACCAAGGCAGCGGTGGCTCTCTGGGCAGCTCCAGACCACCAGAGAGGTTCCAAGCAATGATTGCACACTGAGATTTTCCTGCTGTCCCAGGCTGGGAATTCCTGGTCTTTCTGGGTCCAAGAGCTCCCCACTGGCAGATGTGTGCACTCTCTCAGGGGAGGGTGTGGATCACGCACTTCTCTGGTTCTAATGGTGCGGTGTGGCATAGGTCTAAGAGCTAGCACCAGGCTGGTGCTTGCCCTCACCTCTTTCAGGGGAGGTTGGGGGTATGTGTGTCTCAAGATCTGCAGGCAGGGCCCGGCATTCTCCCATCTGGCGAGACTCCCAGCCCCTCACAAGAGCTGGACCCCACATGTTTTCAGGAATGCTGGCAGCTCAGGGACCAAGATCTGGTTTGTCCGCCTCACTCTCTCTGGCTCAGCGCCAGGTGAGGCTGTCCAGAGTCCAGGGACTTAAGCCCCTGTCCCCAACTGCACCGATTCCCACAATTTCCCTCCAGGATCCTTTGCTCTTTTTGAGTGCTTTCAACCAGAATCCAAGTTAATGCTGACCCCCAGTCACAGGGCATTCTCGTATTGGGGTATTACATTCCAATCTGTCACCTATTGTGGCTCCCTCCCTTTTTTGTTTATCTTCCAATATAAATCCGAGGTTCCCACTCTGCTTTACCTGTCCACTGGCGTCTTCTGCTCCTGGAGAAATCCAGACGTGTATAATTCTGCTCTCAGGCTGATTTCATGGGTGTTCGGAGTTCTTTGGTTGTTCTCACTTTAGGGTACAGGTTGAAACGGCGCCTCCTCCTACTTTCCTGCCATCGTGTCCCCTCCTACTAAAATAATTCTTGCCTAAAAATTTCAAAAACAATTCTTGCCTAAAATTTTTTAAAAATAGTTTTCCAAAACAATTTTTGCCTAAAAATTTTCAAAAAAAATTTTCAAAAACAATCTTCCTTAAAATTTTCAAGAATCCTTTTTTTTTTTACTTAACAATCACTTTATTGAAGTATAATTTACTTACAATAAAATGCCAGATATGACGTTTGATGAGTTAGGCTAATGTGTATAACTGTCCTATCAATTAGGAAATATAGTAATATTATTAGTCCAGAAAGTTCCTGTTGTCTCTTTGTAGTCACTCCTAACTCCTGCCCTAGGCAACACTGATGTGATTTCAGTCACCATAGATTAACTTTGCCTGTCTTAGAATTTCACACAAATGAAATCATAGAGTATATTCACTTTTACGTTTCACTTCCTTCACTCAAGATAATGTAAATATCCAAACTGTATTCCAGTTTAACATTTTCTCTGAAAGTGGAAATCATAGGATGCTTAGAGAATCCTTCAGGAAAAGAAGTTAATTCACCTGTTTTGTTATACATATCAGTATTTAGTTCCTTTGCATCACTGTGTAGTATTCCATTCCATAAATATATCTAGTGGATATTAGTTGTTCCCATATTTGGGGATATTGTAAATGAAGATTTTATGAACTTTTATTTACAAATCTTTTTGTGGACATCTGTTTTTATTTCTCTTGAATAAATATGCAGAGGGTGGAATTGTTTGGTTATGTTCAACTTTGTAAGTTACTCCTTTTTGAGTGAACTGTATAGGTACCAATAGTTTTTCTAAATTAAATAATCTACAAATGTATTCAAATCAAATTATTCAACACTTGTTATATTTTACTGACCATGCTATAACCGGCTTTTGAAATGATTAATCCCAGTGTGATTTTCATAAAAAAATAAGGGCATTCTGTGTCTGCACAAAAATACAATTACACTGTTATTGTGTTCAACTGTCATCAAAGAGAATAGAGAATAAGGAACAGTAACAATGGCACTACTTTGCTAGCAGAATTTTGGCTTATAAACTTACTTGAAATGCGAGAGCCTCTGTAGAATCAATGAAAACTTAAGTATTTAAGGAATGATATGTTTAATCATTTAAGGGTTCCTAAGTTATTTTTATAGTTCATTGATATAAATGAAGAAATGTAGAAAAAGTTTCATTGAGGAAGGTAAAATTAAAAATTTAGTATCATAAAATTATTATTTCTAATTTTTTAAATTATCATTTATTTTTTTAATTTCCTTTCAGTGTTCCAGAACTCATTGTTTATGCACCACACCCAGTGCTCCATGCAATACATGCCCTCCATAATACACACCACCAGGCTCACTCAACTTTCCAACCCCCTCCCCTCCAAAACTCTCAGTTAGTTCCTCAGAGTCCACAGTCTCATGGTGCATATCCACCTCCAATTAACCCTAACTCCCTTCTCCTATCCATCCCCCCATGTCCTCTTTGTTATTTCTTATGCTCCACAAATAAGCAAAACCAAATGACAATTGACTCTCTCTACTTGACTTATTTCACTCAGCATAATCTCTTCCAATCCCACCCATGATGATACAAAGTATGGGTATACGTCATTTCTGACGTAAGCATAATATTCCATTGTATAAATGGACCACATCTTCTTTACCCATTTGTCCATTGAAGGGCATCTTGGATCTTTCCACAGTTTGGCAACTGTGGTCATAGCTGTTATGAACATTGGGGTACAGGTGGCTCTTCTTTTCACTATAACCGTGTCTTTGGGGTAAATACCAGTAGTGCAATTGCAGGGTCATAGGGAAGCTCTAATTTGAATTTCCAAAGGAAACTTCACACTGTTTTCCAAAGTCGCTGTACCAACTTCCATTCCCACCAAGAGTGTAAGAGGGTTCCCCTTTCTCCACATCCTCTCCAACACATGTTGTTTACTGTCTTGTTAATTTTGTCCATTCTATATAAAAACAGACACATAGACCTGTGGAAGAGAACAGAGAGCCCAGATATGGACCCTTGACTCTATGGTCAAATAATCTTCAACAAAACATGAAAAAATATACAGTGGAAGAAAGACAGTCTCTTCAGTAAATGGTACTGGGAAAACTGGACAGCTATATGTAGAAGAATGAAACTTGACCATTCTCATACACCATACACAAAGATAAACTCGAAATGGATAAAAGACCTCAATGTGAGGCAGGAATCCATCAGAATCCTAGAGGAGAACATCGGCAGTAACCTCTTTGACATCTGCCACAGCAACTTCTTTCAAAACGTGTCTCCAGGGGCACCTGGGTGGCTCAGTGGTTTAAGCCACTGCCTTCGGCTCAGGTCATGATCTCAGGGTCCTGGGATCGAGTCCCACATCGGGCTCTCTGCTCGGCAGGGAGCCTGCTTCCCTCTCTCACTCTCTCTGCCTGCCTCTCTGCCTACTTGTGATCTCTCTCTGTCAAATAAATACATAAAAAAAAAAGTGTCTCCAAAGACACAGGGAAAAAAAAGAACGAAAATGCACTTCTGGGACTTAATCAAGATCAAATCTTCTGCACAACAAAGGAAAAAGTCAACAAAACAATGAGGCAATGCATGGAATGGGAGAAAATATTTGCAAATGACAGTACAGACAAAAGGCTGATATACAATAGCTATAAAGAAATTCTCAAACTCAACACACACAAAACATAATCATGTGAAGAAATGGGCAGAAGACATAAACAAACAATTCTCAAATGAAGACATATAAATGGATAACAGACACATGAAAAAAATGTTCATCATCACTAGCCATCAGCTACATTCAAATCAAAACCACATTGAGATACCACCTTACAGAAGTTAGAATAGCCAAAATTAAAAAGACAGTAAATAAAGTGTGTTGGAGAGGATGTGGGGAAAGGGGAACCCTCTTACACTGTTGGAGGGAATGCAAGTTGTTACAGCAACATTGGAAAACAGTGTGGAGATTCCTTAAGAAATTTAATATAGAGCTTCCCTATGACCCTGCAATTGCACTACTGAGTATTGGCGCCAAAGATATAGATGTCATGAAAAGAAGGGCCATCCGTACCCCAATGTTCATAGAAAAAAATGGCCACGGTCGCCAAACTGTGGAAAAAACCAAGATGCCCTTCAATGGGGAATGGATAAGGAAGATGTGGTCCATATACACAATGGAGCATTATGCCTCCAACAGGAAGGATGTATACCCAACTTTTATATAAACATGGACAGGAATGGAAGAGATTCTACTGAGTGAAATAAGTCAATTATCATACAGTTTCACTTATTTGTGGAGCATGAGAAATAAAAAGGAGGACATGGGGAGATGGAGAGGAGAACAGAGTTGGGGGAAATTGGAAGGGTAGATGAAACTTGAGAAACTATGGACTCCACAAAACAATATGAGGATTTGGAAGGGGAGGGCGTGGGAGGTTGGGTGAGCCTGCTGGTAGGTATAATGGAGGGCATGTATTGCATGGAAAACTGGGTGTGGTACATAAACAATTAATTCTGTTACACTGAAAAGAAATTTAAAAAATAAGAAAATATTTTGCCAATCTAACGGGTGTCAGGTAGTATCTCAATATGGTTTTGATTTGAATCTCCCTGATGCCTCGTGATGATGAACTTTTTCCCATGTGTCTGTTTCTATTCTTATGTCTTCTTCTTTTTTAAAAATTAATTTATTTATTATCAGCATAACAGCACTCATTGCTTTTGCACCACACCAAGTGCTCCATGCAATACGTGCCCTCTCTATTACCCTCTACCGGGTTCCCCAACCTCCCAGCCCCGCCCCTTCAAAACCCTCAGGCTGATTTTCAGAGTCCATAGTCTCTCATGGTTCATCCCCCTTCCAATTTCCCACAACCCCCTTCTCCTCTCCATCTCCCCATGTCCTCCATGTTCTTTGTTATGCTCCACAAATAAGTGAAACCATATGATACTTGAATCTCTCTGCTTGGCTTATTTCGCTCAGCATAATATCTTCCAGTTCTGTCCATGTTGCTACAAAAGTTTGGTATTCATCCTTTCTGATGGAAGCATAATACTCCATCGTGTATATGGACCATATCTTCCTTATCCATTCGTCCGTTGAAGGGCAACTTGGTTCTTTCCACAGTTGGGTGCTATAAACATTGCTGCTATAAACATTGGGGTACAGATGGCCCTTCTTTTCACTACAGCTGTATCTTTGGGGTAAATACCTAGCAGTGCAATTGCAGGGTCATAGGGAAGCTCTATTTTTAATGTCTTGAGGAATCTCCACACTGTTCTCCAAAGTGGCTGCACCAGCTTGCATTCACACCAACAGTGTAAGAGGGTTCCCGTTTCTCCACAATCTCTCCAACACACGTTTCCTGTCTTGCTCATTTTGGCCATTCTAAATGGTGGAAGGTGATATTTCAAGGTGGTTTTAATTTGAATCTCCCTGAAGGCTAGTGATGATGAGCATTTTTTCATGTGTCTGATAGTCACTTGTATGTCTTCATTGGAGAACTGTCTGTTCATATCTTCTGCCCATTTTTTGATAGGATTATCTGTTTTGTGTGTGTTGAGTTTGAGAAGTTCTTTATAGCTCCTGGATATCAACCTTTTGTCTGTACTGTCATTTGCAAATATCTTCTCCCATTCCGTGGGTTGACTTTTTGTTTTGTGGGCTGTTTCCTTTGCTGTGCAGAAGCTTTTGATCTTGATGAAGTCCCAAAAGTTCATTTTCGCTTTGGTTTCCTTTGCCTTTAGAGACATATCTTGAAAGAAGTTGCAGTGGCTGATATCGAAAAGTTTACTGCCTATGTTCTTCTCTAGGATTCTGATGGATTCCTATCTCACGTTGAGGTCTTTTATCCATTTCGAGATTATCTCTGTGTACAGTGTAAGAGAATGGTCGAGTTTCATTCTTCTACATATCACTGTCCAGTTTTCCCAGCACCATTTATTGAAGAGACTGTCTTTTTTCCATTGTATATTTTTTCGTGTTTTGTTGAAGATTATTTGACCATAGAGTTGAAGGTCAATATCGGGGCTCTCCCCTATGGTCCACTGGACTATGTGTCTGTTTTTATGCCAGTACCACGCTGTCTTGGTGATCACAGCTTTGTAGTAAAGCTTGAAATCAGGTAACATGATTCCACCAGTTTTGTTTTTGTTTTTCAACATTTCCTTAATGATTCGGGGTCTCTTCTGATTCCGTACAAATATTAGGATTATTTGCTCCAGCTCTTTGAAAAATACTGGTGGAATTTTTATCAGAATGGCATTAAAAGTATAGATTTCTCTAGGCAGTATAGACATTTTAACAATGTTTATTCTTCTGATCCAAGAGCATGGAATGGTCTTCCAGCTTTTTGTGTCTTCTTCTATTTCTTTCATGAGTGTTCTGTAGTTCCTTGGGTAAAGTTCATTTAACACTTTGGTTAGGTTTACTACCAGGTATCTTATGGTTCTTGGTGCTAGAGTAAATGGAATCGATTCTCTAATTTCCCTTTATGTATTTTCATTGTTAGTGTATAAGAAAGCCACTGATTTCTGTACATTGACTTTGTATCCTGCAAAGTTACAGACTTGATGTATGAGTTCTAGTAGTTTGAGGTGGAGTCTTTTGGGCTTTCCAAATAAAGAATCATGTCATTTGTGAAGAGAGAGAGTTTGACTTCTTCCTTGCCAATTTGGATACCTTTTATTTCTCTTTGTTGTCTGGTAGCCATTTCTAGGGCTTCTACTACTATGTTGAACAAGATTGGTGAGAGTGGGCATCCTTGTCATGTTCCTGATCTCAACGGGAAGGCTGCAAGCTTTTTCCCATTGAGGATGATATTTGCTGTGTGTCTTTCATAGATATATTTTATGAAGTTTGGGAATGTTCCCTCTATCCCTATATTTTGAAGCGTTTTTATCAGGAACGAATGCTGGATTTGTCAAATGGTTTTTCTGCATCAATTGAGAGGACCATGTGGTTTTTCTCTCTTCTCTTATTGATTTGTTCTATCACATTGATTTGCGAGTGTTGAACCATCAGTGCAAACCAGGGATGATTCCCAACTGGTCATGGTGGATAATCTTTTTAATGTGCTGCTGGAACCTGTTTGCTAGGATCTTGTTGAGAATCTTAGCATCCATCTTCGTCAGTGATATTGGTCTGAAATTCTCATTTTTGGTGTGGTCTTTGTCTTGCTTCAGGATCAGTGTAATGCTGGCTTCATAAGAAGAGTCTGGAAGTTTTCCTTCTGCTTCAATTTTTTGGAACAGCTTCAGGAGAATTGGTGTTCTTTCTTCTTTGAAAGTTTGGTCGAATTCCCCAGGGAATCCTTCAGGTCCTGGGCTCTTCATCTTTTGGGAGGTTTTTGATCACTGCTTCAATCTCATTACTAGATACCAGTCTATTCAGGTTGTCCATTTCTTCCTGGTTCAATTTTGGTAGTTTATAGTTTTCCAGGAATGCATCCATTTCATCTAGGTTGCTTAGCTTATTGGTATATAACTGTTGGTAATAATTTCTGATGATTGTTTCTATTTCCATGATGTTCGTTGTGATTTCTCCCTTTTATTCATAATTTTATTAATTTGGGCTTTCTCTCTTTTCTTTTGGATTAGTGTGGCCAATGGTTTATAGATCTTATTGATTCTTTAAAAAAAAACAACTTCAAGTTTCATTGATATGTTCTACTGTATCTATGGTGTCTACCTCTTTGATCTTTGCTCTAATCTTGATTATTTCCCTTCTGGCATGTGGAGTTGGTTTGATTTGTTGTTGATTCTCCAGTTCTTTAAGGTGTAGAGACATCTGGTGTATTCTGGATTTTTCCATTTTTTTGAGGGTGCCTTCGATGGCTATGTATTTCCCCCTTAGAACCGCCTTTGCTCTATCCCATAAGTTTGGGCCAAAGTGTCTTCATTATAATTGGTTTCCATGAATTGTTGAAGTTCTTCTTTGATCTCCTGGTCAATCCAAGCATTCTTAAGCAAGGTAGTCTTTAGCTTCCAGGTATTTCAGTCCCTTCTGAAAGTTTCCTTGTGACTGAGGTCCAGTTTCAAAGCATTGTGATCTGAGAATAGGCAGGGATAATGTCAGTCTTTTGGTATCAGTTGAGTCCTGCTTTGTGACCGAGAATGTGGTCTATTCTGGAGAAGGTTCCATGTGCACTTGAGAAGAATTAGTATTCTGTTGTTTTAGGGTGCAATGTTCTGTATATGTCTATGAGGTCCGTCTGGTCCAGTGTTTCATTCATTCCTCTTATTTCTTTTTTTTGTTTATTTTTTTATTTGTTTATTTACAGCATAACAGTGTTCATTGTTTTGGCATCACACCCAGTGCTCCATTCAGTACGTGCCCTCCCTATTACCCACCACCTGGTTCCTCAACCTCCCTCCCCCCGCCCCTTCAAAACACTCTAGTTGTTTTTCAGAGTCCATAGTCTCTCATGGTTCATCTCCCCTTCCAGTTTCCCTCAGTCCCCTCTCCTCTCCATCACCCATGTCCTCCATGTTATTTGTTATGCTCCACAAATAAGTGAGATCATATGATACTTGACTCTCTCTGCTTGACTTATTTCGCTCAACATAATTTCTTCCATTCCCGTCCATGTTGCTACAAAAGTTGGGTATTCACCCTTTCTGATGGAGGCATAATACTCCATTGTGTATGTGGACCACATCTTCCTTATCCATTCAACCGTTGAAGGGCATCTTGGTTCTTTCCACAGTTTGGCGACCATAGCCATTGCTGCAATAAACATTATATTATCTGCAACCCTGTGTCGTTTTATTGGCGTGTTTAGGCTTTTCACATTGAGAGTGATTATTGAGAGATAGGTCGTGATTCACATCGTGTTACCTTTGAAGTCTTTCTATCTGTATATTGTTTCTATATTTCTGTTCAATTATATTCTTAGGATTTTTTCTCTTTTATATGACCCCCCTTAATATTTCCTGCAGTGTCGGCTTGGTGGTTGCATAGTCTTTTAAACCTTGCTGGTCTTGGAAACTCTTTATCTCTCCATCTATTTTGAATGTCATTTTTGCTGGATATGGTATTCTTGACTGCATGTTCTTCTCATTTAATACTCTGAATATATTTTGCCAGCCCTTCCTGGCTTGTAAGGTCTGACATTATACTAATGGGCTTTCCTCTGTATGTAAGTAGTCTCTTTGTCCTAGCTGCTTTTAAGAGGGTCTTTCTAGAAGCATAATTCTTCATTCTAACTATCAGGTTTCATGAGAACTTTTGAGAATCTAAAATCTTGCGGGGAAACCACTCTGCCTCTAGTACATGAACGTTGTTTCCATTTGTGAGTTTGGGAAAATTTTCATAGACAACTTGTTCCACTGTATCTTCTAGACTTCTTTCTTTTCCCCCCCCTTCAAGGATTCCAAGAATTCTGATGTTGGAACATTTCATGGCATCGTTTATTTTCCTGATTCTGTTTTCGTGGCTTCTGACCTGTTTGTTCCAGGCTTCCTCCTGATCCTTTCTCTCTATCTGTTTGTCCTCCAGATCACTAATTCTATCTTCTGTCTCAGTTACCCTAGCTTTTAGAGAATTTAGATTAGATTGGAATTCATTGAGAGCATTTTGAGCATCATCCCTGGTGGCTTTCAGTTCTGCCCTAACATTGTGAACATCATCCCTGGTGGATTTCAGTTCTGCCCTAATCAGTTCTGTTTGGTCATCCATGGCTTTCTCCAACCTAGGTATTGCCTAGATAATTGTTAGCCTGAATTCCTTTTCCAACATATTGTCTATGTCGATAGCCATTAGCTCTGTTGCAGAAGGTCCATCCTCTGTATTTTTATTCTGGGCATTCCACTTCCTAGTCATTTTGGCGAGAGATGACTGAACAAATGCTGCTGGATGTATCAATTTTGGTGCAGTCAAGGTGCACCCTGGAACGCTTCTGTGCAATCAGGATTCCCCACCCAAATGAGAGAAAAAAGAAAAGAAAAAGAAATAGAGAATAAATATACAAGAAAAAGAAAAGAAAAGAAAAAAGAAAAAGAGAGAGAGAGAGAGAGACATGAAAAAAGTGAAGATAAAAGAGAAGGCTCAGCCCAAATGGGCTGCAAGGTACATTTTATGAAGTATACAAACAAGAACAGACAAACAAAAATAGTGATAAAAGTATATGACCAGAGACAAAATATATATATAAGCAAAAAAAAAAAAAAAAAAAGGAAGATCCTCATCAGAAAGAACCCCAAATATAAGATTTATATACTATCAGGACAAACACAAATACACAGAAATACTGGCAGAAGGAAAAGTTGGGAGAGTGGTTATAAATTCTCAGTGTGGGAGAGGAAGGTTATTTTGATTCTTCCTGGATGTATCTTGATGTTTTTGTTAAGTTTCTCAACCTTCCTAAGATAAAGGGGGATTAAAAATTGGTTTGCCTATAGGGGTAGGATTGATTGTGGAAAGGGGATTACCTCGAAGTTTAACTCTATATGTATATTAGAAAATAAATATTAAAAAAGAATAAACTAGACTAAACTAAGTTAAAATTAAAAAAATAGAAAAGCAAAAGAAAAACACAGGTGTATATAACAAAATGTTCAGGTTATAAGGTTATTAAGGAATTTGATGTACTGGACATCTCACTCTGATGGTAAATACATTAAAAATTATGTATATGTATTAAAATAAAAAAGAACCAGGATAGTAGTAAAGAGCTAAAAAATAAAAGTTGTATTTATGAATTAGTGGTGGTTGTTCTCTTGTCGTCTTTTTTTTTCTTTTCTTCCTTCCTGGTTGGTTTTCTGGGGTACGGGCCTTCCACGTGGGTTTTCAAACAATGATGTTCCCTGAGTTAGGTCCTCCCATCCCCTCAAGGGGGTGGGCTCTGAGGAAACCGTTTTTTTCAGGCTTTTGTTCTCTGGAGGCTTTTATGTTCTTTCATCTGTTTTCTCTTGTCTTGACAGCTTTTGCTGGTTTTTGGAGGTTTAGAGGAGAGCAAACTGCACCCAGACCTCCCTCTCAGAGAGAAGCCTCAGAATGCTCTGCAGAGATGCTGGCAGAGTAGGTTCTGTGTCATGGTCCCTGGAGATGCAGGATCTCCTCCTTGTACCCAATACCAGGGCAGTGGCAGCTGTCTGGGCAGCTCCAGACTGCCAGAGAAGTTCCAAGCAGTGATCGCACACTGAGATTTCCCCACTGGCCCAGGCCCAGAATGCCTTGTTTTTCAGGATGCCAGAGAACCAGGCTAGTACCTGTGTGCACCTCTCCCAGGGGAGGTTGTGGGTTGTGCGCGTTTCAGGAATGCTGTCTGGTCAGGCTTCTAGCCCCTCTCGGGTGCCGTACCCCATGCATTCTCAGGTGCGCTGGCAGCTCAGGCGTGCTGGCGGCTCAGGGATCAAGACCTCCTTTCTCTGCCACACTCTCTCTGGCTCAGCACCAGGGGAGGCTGTCCTGGGTCCGGGGACTTAAGCCCCTGTCCCTAACCGCCCTGATTCCCACAATACCCCCCCCCACAATCCTTTGCTCTTTTTTTTTTTTTTTTTTTGAGTGCTTTCAACCAGACTCCAAGCTAATGCTGCTCCCCAGAGTCAGGGCACTCTCGTATTGGGGTATTACTTTCCAATTGGTGGCCTCTGGTGGCTCCCTCCCCCTTTTTGTTTATCTTCCAATATCAGTCTGATGTTCCCACTCTGCTTTACTTGCCACTGGTGTCTTCTAATCCTGTAGAGATCCAGACGTATATAATTCTGATCTCAGGCTGATTTCATGGTTGATCGGAGTTCTTTGGTAGGTAATCAGCTCACTTTAGGGTACAGGTTGAAGTGGCACCTCCTCCTACATCCCCGCCATCTTGACTCCTTTCTTATGTCTTCTTTGGAGAAGTGTCTGTCCATGTCTTCTGCCCATTTTTTTTTTTATTTTACCCTTTTTATTTATTTATTTTTTTTCAGCGTAACAGTATTCATTCTTTTTGCACAACACCCAGTGCTCCATGCAAAACGTGCCCTCCCCATCACCCACCACCTGTTCCCCCAACCTCCCACCCCTGACCCTTCAAAACCCTCAGGTTGCTTTTCAGAGTCCACAGTCTCCCATGGTTCGCCTCCCCTCCCCAATGTCCATAGCCCACTCCCCCTCTCCCAATCCCACCTCCCCCCAGCAACCCCCAGTTTGTTTTGTGAGATTAAGAGTCATTTATGGTTTGTCTCCCTCCCAATCCTATCTTGTTTCATTTATTCTTCTCCTATCCCCCTACCCCCCCATGTTGCTTCTCCATGTCCATTTTTTGACATGATTATCGTTTTTGTGTGCCGTGAGTTTGAATAGTTCCTTATAGATCTTGGATATAATCCCTTTGTCTCTAGAGTCAGTTGCTAATATCTTCTCCCATCCTGTGGGTTGCCTCTTTGTTTTGTTGACTGTTTCCTTTGCTGTGAAGTAGGTTTTGATCTTGATTAAGGCCCAAAAGTTCATTTTCTCTTTTGTTTCCTTTGTCTTGGAGACATATCTTGAAAGAAGTTGCTGTGGCCAATTTGAAGAGGTTACTGCTGATGTTCTCCTCTAGGATTCCAATAGATTCCTGCCTCACATTAAGGTCTTTTATCCATTTCACGTTTTTCTTTGTGCATGGTGTAAGAGAATGGTTGAGTTTCATTCTTCTACATATAGCTGTCCAATTTTCCCAGCACCACTTATTGAAGAGACTTTCTTTGTTCCCCTGTATATTTTTTTCATGCTTTGTCGAAGATTATTTGACCATAGAGTTGAGGGTCCATTTCTGGGATCTCTACTCTGTTCCACTGGTCTATGTGTCTGTTTCTATGCCAGTGCCATGCTGTCTTGGTGATCACAGCTTTGTAGTAAAGTCTAAAATCAGGAAACATGATGCCCACAGTTTTGTTTTTCGTTTTTAACATTTCCTTAGGAATTTGTGGTCTCTTTGGATTTTGTACAAATTTTAGGATTGTTTGCTCCAGCCCTTTGAAATGTGCCAGTGGAATTTAGATTGTAATGGAATTGAAAGTATAGATTGCTCTAGGCATTATAGACATTTTAACTATGTTTATTCTTCTGATCCATGTGCATGGAATGGTGTTCCATATTTTTGTGTCTTCTTTCATTTCTTTCATGAATGTTCTGTAGTTCCCTGAGTACAGATCCTTTACTTCTTTGGTTAGGTTTATTCCCAGGTATCTTACAGTTCTTGATGCTATAGTAAATGGAATTGATTCTCTAATTTTCCTTTTCATTGTTACTGTATAAGAAAGGAACTGATTTCTGTACACTGAATTTGTATCCTGTCATTACTGAATTGCTGTATGAGTTCTTCTAGTTTGGGTGTGGAGTCTTTTGGGTTTTCCATATAAAGACCAATGTCATCTGAAAAGAGAAATAGTTTAATTCTTCGTTGCCAGTTTGAATACGTTTTTTTTTTCTCTTTCTTGTCTGATTGCTGTTGCTAGGACATTTAACACTATGTTGAACAAGAATGGTGAGAGTGGCCATCCTTTTCTTCTTCCTGATCTCAAAGGGATGGCTGTCAGCTTTTCCCCATTGAGGATGATATTCACTGTGGGTTTTTCATAGATAGACTTTATGAATTTGAGGAACGTTCCCTATATCCCTATATTTTGAATCATTTTAATCAGGAAATGATGCTGAATATTGTCAAAAGCTTTTTCTGCATCAATTGAGAGGACCATGTGGTTCTTCTCTGTTCTCTTATTGACTTGTTCTATCACATGATTGATTTGAGAATGTTGAGACACCCTTGCAATCCAGGGATACATCCTATCTGGTCGTGGTGGATAATCTTTTTAATGCACCGTTGGATCCTTAGCTAGGATCTTGTTGAGAATCTTAGCATCCATATTCATCAGGATTATTGGTCTGAAATTCTCCTTTTTTGTAGGGGCTTTGCCTAGTTTGGGGATCAGGGTAATGTTGGCTTCATAAAAAGTATCTGGAAGTTTTCCTTCTGCTTCAGTTTTTTGAAACAGCTTCAGGAGAATTGGTGTTATTTCTTCTTTGAAAGTTTGGTAGAATTCCCAAAGGAATCTGTCAGGTCCTATGTTCTCTTGTTTTTTGGGAGGTTTTTGATCACTGATTCAATCTCGTTACTAGATATTTGTCCATTCAGGTTGTGAATTTCTTCCTGATTCAGTTATGGAAGTTTTTAGCTTTCCAGGAACACATCCATTTCTTCTAGGTTGCTTAACTTATTGGCATATAGCTATTGTTAATAATTTCAGATGATTGTTTCTCTTTCCTAGGTGTTAGTCACGATCTCCCTAATTTCATTCATAATTTTATTAATTTGGTTCCTTTCTCTTTTCTCTTGGATTAGTTTGGCCAATGATTTATTGATCTTACTGATTCTTTCAAAAAACAGCTTCTAGTTTTGTTTATGCATTCTATTGTATCTCTAGTTTCTAACTTATTGATCTCTGGTCTAATCTTGATGATTTCCCTTCTTGTGTGTAGGGTTGGTTTAATTTGTTGTTCATTTTCCAGTCCTTTAAGGTGTAAAGCGAGGTGGTGCATTCTGGATTTTTCAATTTTTTGAGGGAGGCTAGGATGGCTATGTATTTCCTCCTTAGGACTGCTGTATTCCATAGGTTTTAGACTGAAGTGACTTCATTTTAATTGGTTTCCATGAAGTGCTTAAGATCCTCCTTGATTTCCTGGTTGATTCAAGCATTCTTAAGCAAGGTGGTCTTTAGCTTCCAGGTGTTTGAATTCCCTCCAAACTTCTCCTTATGGTTGAGCTCCAGTTTTAAAACATTGTGATCTGTGATCAAGGAATAATCTCAGTTATACTGTATCGGTTGAGTCCTGATTCATGATCCCGTATGTGGTCTATTGTGGAGAAAGTTCCATGTGCACTCGAGAAGATTGAGTATTCTGTTGTTTTAGGGTGGAATGTTCTGTATATATCTATGAGGTCCATCTGGTCCAATGTGTCATTCAATGCTCTGGTTTCTTTATTGATTTTCTGTTTGGATGATCTGTCTATTACTGAGAGTGGCATGTTAAGATTCCCTACAATTAATATATTCATATCAATATGACTCTATTTTGATTAACAGTTAGCTTATGTAGTTGGATCCTCCCATATTGGGGGCATAAATATTTGCAATTGTTAGTTCTTCTTGATGCATAGACACTTTAAGAATGATGTAGTATTCTTCCATATCTCTGGCTACAGTATTTAGTTTAAAATCTAATTTATCTGTTATGAGAATATCTACCCCAGCCTTCTTTTGACGCCAATTGGCGTGAAAGATGGTTCTCCATTCTTTCACTTTCAGTCTGGATATATCCTTCGGTTCAAAATGGGTGTCTTATAGACAACATATGGATAGCTCCTCTCGTTTTGTCCAGTCTTCAACCCTATGTCATGTTATGGTAGGGTTAGGGTTAGCCCATTCACATTGAGAGTGATTATTGAGAGATATATTTTATTGACATCGTTTTCCCTGTCAAGTCCTTGTTTCTATAGATTGTCTCCATAAATTTCTGTTCAGTGACACTCTTGGGTTCTCTCTTCTTTTCTAGAACTCCCCCCCCCCCCTTAAAATTTCTTGTAGTGCTGGCTTGGTGGTTGCATACTCTTAAACCTTGCCGGTCTTGGAAGTTTTTGTTTGTTTGTTTGTTTGTTTGTTTGTTTGTTTTAACTCTCCATCCATTTTGAATGGCAGTCTTGGCTGCATGTTCTTCTCATTTAGTACCTGAATACATCTTTTGAGCCCTTTCTTGCTTAACTGGTTTCTGTTGACATGTCTGATGTTATTCTGATGGCCCTTCCTCTGTACATAAGGAATCTTTTCCCCCTAGCTGCTTTCAAGAGCTCCTGTCTATAATTATGATTCATCATTTTCACAATCAGGTTTATCTACGTCTTTCTAGATTCTATGACCTTGGGGGCAGACCTTTTTGCCTCTACGACATGAACACTGGTTCCATTCCCCAGACTGGGAAACTTTTCATGGATAATTTGTTCAACTATATCTTCTAGTGATCTTTCTTTTTCCTCCCCCTCAGGGTTCTCAATAATTCTGACACTGGAAGTTTTCATGGTTTCATTTATTTCCCTAATTCTGTTTTCATGGCTTCTAAGCTGTTTGTTCCAGGCCTTCTCCTGATTCCTCCTTTTCTCTATCAGTTTGTCCTCCAGATCACTAATTCTATCTTCTGTCTCAGTTACCCTATCTTTTAGAGAATTTATATTATATTGGAACTCACTGAGAGCCTTGTTAACGTTATCCCTGATGGCTTTCACTTCTGCCTTAATCAATTCCATGTTGTCATTAATGGTTTTCTCCATCCTAGCCATTGCTTGGATAATTTTTACCCCAAATTCCCTCAATAACATACTGTTTATGTCCATTTCCAATAGCTCTGATGGAGAGGGCACATTATCTGAATTTTCCCTCTGTTGACATTCCTCCTCCTGGTCATTTTGGTAAGAGATGGCAGTAGGGATGTGTACTTGAATTAATCAACTGTGATCCAGGCAAGGTGCACTCTGGAACACTTCTGAGCATTGGGAGTCCCCAACAAAAGGAGAGAAAAAATTAAAAAAAAAGAGAGAGAGAGAAAGGGAGAGACAGGAGGGGGAAAGAGAGAGAGAGAGAGTGAGTGAGAGAGAGAAGACACAGCCCAAATGGGCCCTGATGATAAGATTTATAAAGTATACAAACAAAAATACCAACAAAATTAAATAACAAGGAAAAAAAGGACCTAGTCAAAATACACCCCAAGTATAAGATTTATAAACTACCATAACAAAAGCAAATACATAGACACACTGATAGAAGAACAAAGATGGAAGGGTGGTTATAAACTCTCAGTGTGGGTGAGGAAGTTGATTTTGATTCTTCCTGGGTGTATCTTGATATCTTTGTTAAAGGACTCAACTTTCCCAAGATAAAGGGGGATTAAAACTGGTTTATATAAGGGGTAGTATTGATAGGGGAAAGAGGATTACCTTGAATATATGAATATTTAAAAAAATAGAAAAGCAAAAAACCCACAGGTATATGTATCAAAAAAGTTAAAGTTAAAAGTTTATTCTGGATTTTTTTTTACTGAACCTCTCATTGTGCTGTTAAATAAGTTAAAAACTATAAAAAATTAAAAAGAATGAGAATAGTGGGAATGAATTGAAAATAAAAGTTGTATTTATGATGTATGCAGATTGTAGGGCAATGCCGGGATGTTAATATCTTCTTTTCTCATGATATTGAAGTTTTACAGTTTGACGGGGATCCTGTGGTGGTTGTCCTTTTGTTTTGTTTTGTTTTGCCTAGGCTTCTGGGGGAGGGCCTTGCTACATGGTTTTTCAGGCACTCTTGCTAGAGTTGAGTCCTCCTGACCCTATCAAGGGGCTGAGTTCTGAAGAAACCAGTTTTTCAGGCTTTTGTTCACAGGAGTTATTTTTTTTCTCCCCTTGGTGGCTTTTGGTTGTTCTTTGGAGGTTTAGAAGAAATTAAACTGCACCCAGACCTCGGTCTCAGAGAGAAGCCTCAGTCTATTCCCCTTTGGGTGCTCCAGGGCACATAAACTCCTTTTCTGCCACCTCCCACCATCAGAGCACATCCTCAGAGACAGTCTCAGGGGTTGCAGGAGCTCCCGCTTCTACCCTGGTTCTACTAAAACCACAAGCAGTATTAGTCCAGAGAGCTAGATTCCAGAGGTTGTCTTTGACCCGCTGTCTGGGCCGGTCTTAACCACCAGGGTGAGATCCCAACCAGAGATTTCCCACAGGGATTTTCCTGCAGGCAGGGTCTGGGATTGTTCAGACTCTAACCAGTCCTAGAGAGCACCAGCTAGTGCCCACAGGGACCTCTCTCAGGGGAGGGTGTGGAACACAGCTCAGAACCCGGTTGCAGAGAGCTCGTGCAGAGTAAAAAAGGCTGTGGATCTAGAGAGCACTGGCTAGCATCCACAACAGCCTCTATTAGGTGTGCTGCCACCCAAACACTTTCATGAGCTCCGGCAGCTCATGGACCAAGGCTTGGATGCATCGTCACTCTCTCTCTGGCAGGGCACTGGCAGTGGTCATCCTGGGTTTGTGGGCTTAAGCCTGTACCCTTAAATGCCCAATTCCACCAATTTCCCCTTAAGATCTTTTGCTCTTTTTGAGTGCTTTTAACCAGACTCCAAGTTAATGCTCGTTCCCAATCATAGAGCACTCTTGTATTGGGGTATTACTTTCCAGTGGGTCCCTTCAGGTGGCTCCCTCCCCCTTTTGTTTATCTTCTGATATAAGTCTGATATTCCCACTCTGCTTTGCCTTTCCACTGGTGTCTTCTGCACCCATAGAGATCCAGAAATGTATAATCCTACATCTCATGTTGCTTTCATGTGTGTTCAGAGTGATCTGGTAAATAACCATCTCACTTTAGGGGACCAGTTGAAACAGTGTCTCCTACTTCTCTGCCATCTTCTACCCCCTCTCATAAGAGACTTTTAATCTCAGGAAACAAACTTAGGGATGCTGGGGGGTGGGGAGTAGGGAAAGGGTGTCTGGGTTATGGACATTCTGGAGGGTATGTGCTATTGTGAGTGCTGTGAATTGTGTAAGACTGATGATTCTCAGACCTGTATCCCTGAAGTAAATAATACACTATATGTCATACATATGTCTATATATGTCATATATACTATATGTCATATATATATACTATATATATACTATATGTCATATATATATATATATATATATATATATATATATATATACACACACACACACACACACACACACACATACATACACAGAGAGAGGGTGTAAGATGGCAGTGGAGAAGGAGACCCTATTTCAATCGGTCCCCTAAAGTGAGCTAAATATCTACCAGAATACCCTGAACACCCAGGAAATGTAAGCCTGAAATGTAAGATTATACACTTCTGGATCTCTACGGAGGCAGAAAACATCAGTAGAGAGTTATAGCAGAGTGGGAAAGCTTGGACTGATATCAGAGGATAAACAGAAGGTTGAGGGAGCCACCAGAAGCAACTCAGTGGAAAGTAATACCCTAATATGAAAGTACCCTGTGGTTTGGGACCAGCATCAATTTGGAGACTGGTTAAAAGCACTACATGAGAACAAAAGATCTTTAGGGGCACCTGATGGAATGGGCAGTCATGGGCATGGGCCTAAGCCCAGGGACCCAGGATGGTCACCACTGGCGACCACCCATGCCAGAGAGAGTCCAGTGGGGGTGTCTAGTCTGTGATCCCTGAGCCCACAGTTTTCTGCTGCACCACTCAGGTTGGGCACACTCCTGCCTACTCCTGAGAGAACACATCATGAACACCAATCGTGATCCTTTCAGTCCCTGCAAACTTCCGTGACCTGCACAACTCTAGGGTCTGAATGGACACAGCCCACACCTGAAAGAATCCAAGGAAAACTCTGTTTGGGAAATCCTGGCTCGTGGATTTCTGCGAACTGTCTCTCCACCAGGGGTGAGTGCACCAGGTGTGGGTGTGGACCCCCAGACACTAGTCTTGGTAACAGCAGTCACCCGGGTTTGGGCTCTCCTGAACAAATATTGCCCATGATTTTAATGGCACACGTGTGCAGAGACAAGTGGGGACCTTTGGCAACCACTGAGTCTGTGGTTGGGGTACACAACACCTGTGGGAGGCTTCAGTGTTAAGCAGAGATTTCAGAGAGGGCATTGTGTGTTCTGGACCACCCAGAGGGGAATAGACTGAGACTTCTCTCTGAGTTGGAGGTGTGGGGGCAGAAATTCTTTGCCCTGACCCTCTGCAAAACCACAAAAAGCCACCAAAGAACAAAAACTTCCAGAGAACAAAAGCTTGAAAAATCGGTTTCCACAGAGCCCAGCTCCTTGATTAGGGGCAGGGCAACTCAGCCCAAGCAGTACTGACTGAAAACTAACAGAACAGGCCCCTCCCCCAAAAGACAAGCCAAAAGAACAAGAGGACAACCACCACAGGGTCTCCATAAAATGGTAAAACCCCAACATCAGGGGAAAACAATATATATTAAGCTCCCAGTATTGCCCCAAAACCTGTATATTTCAGAGATTTAACTTTTCTTACTTTTTTCCTTTTGTTAAAATTTGTCCTCACAATTCTTGTTCTTTTAATTTTTTTAACCTACTTACTATTACAACTAGAGGTTTAATACCAGATATTCCATAATCACTTTTTAAAAAATATTTAATTTATGTATTTGAAAAACAGAGATCACAAGTAGGCAGAGAGGCAGGCAGAGAAAGAGAAGGAAGCAGGCTCCCTGCTGAGTAGAGAGCCTGATGTGGGGCTTGATCCCAGGACCCCAGGGTCATGACCAGAGCCAAAGGCAGAGGCTCTAACCCAGTGAGCCACCCAGGCGCCATCCATAATAACTTTTTAACTTCAAAATTTTTCATTCATACACCTGTGTTTCTTTTTTGTTTCTTTATTTTAATACATACATATACATATAAGCTTCAAAGTAATGCTTTTTCCCTATTCAATATTACCCCTGTATATAAAACAGTTTTAATTTTCCTTTATCTCTGGAAAGTTGAATCCTTTAACAAACATAAGAAGATTCACCCAGGAGGAACAGAAATAACCTTCTTTGCCCATATTGAGGGTTTATAACCATCTTCCCACCTATTCTTCTGTTAGTGTTCTGTGTATTTGTTTTTCTTTTTTACTATATAAATCTTATTCTTGGGGTTCATTTTGGCTGAGTTTTTTTTTTCTTGTTTTTTTTTTTAATTTTTGTTGGTATTTTTGTTTGTTCATTTTTATTTATGTACCTATAAATCTTACTTTGGGGGTTCATTTTGGCTGGGTTTTCTATTTTTTCCTCTTTCTCTTTCTCTCATTTCTTTTTTTTTTTCTTTCTTTGTAGTGCTGACATCCAAATGCTCTGAAACATACCAGGGTGCAACTTGCCTGGAGAGTGAGTGATATTTTCGTCTATACATCCCCTCAACCACCTCTCACCAAAAGAAGGGGGAGGAACACCCAACAGAGGAAAAAATTAGAGACTGTGCCCTCTGTCACAGAATTATTGGATATGGACATAAACAATGTGTCAGAAAGGGAATTCAGGGTAATATTTATCCAAGCAATGGCTATTTTGGAGAAGACCATTAGTGACAACATAGAAACTCTAAGGGTGGAAGTAAGGACTGATCTGGCAGTACTAAAATTGTTATCAGTGACATCCAATCCAATATATATATTGTAACAGCTAAGGTAAACAAGACAGAAGATTGAATTGGTGATGTAGAAGATAAACTGATAGAAAAGAAGGATCAAGAGGAAGCCTGGAACACGCAGCTTAGAAGCCATGAAAACAGAATTAGGGAAGTGAATGAAACCATGAAATGTTCCAACATCAGAATTATTGGGATCCCAGAGGGAGTGGATAAAGAGAGAAGATTAGAAGATAGAGTTGAACAAATTGTGGATGAAAATTTCCTTAGTCTTGGAAATGGAACAAATGTTCATGTCCTAGAGGCAGAAAGGGCACCCTCCCAATATGAACAAATCTGGAAAGACCTCCAGCACTTAATTGTGAAATTCATGAATCATAATTTAGACAAGAGGTCCTAAGGGCAGCTAGAAGGAAGAGATTCTTTACATACAGAGGAAGGACCATCCGGATAACAGCAGACCTATCCACAGAAATCTGGCAAGACAAGACATATTCAGTAGACTAAATGAGAAGAACATGCAGCTAAGAATACTTTATCCAGCAAGGCTGATATTCAAAATCAATGGATAAATGTATAGCTTCCAAGACTGGCAATGTTTAAAAGACTATGTGACCACCAAAACGACACTACAAGAAATATTAAGAGGGGGAGCTATAAAAGAAGAAAGGACCCAAGAGTGACATAGAACAGAAATTTACAGAGGAAATCTATAGAAACAAGGTCTTCTCAGGAAAATGATGTCAATACAAAGTTATATTTCAATAATCACTCTCAAAGTGAATGACCTAAATGCTCCCATAAAACGTGACAGGGTTGCACACTGGATAAAATGACAGGACCCATCCATTTGCTGTTTAGAAGAGACACATTTCGAACCTAAAGATATATCCAGACTGAAAGTGAGGGGATGGAGAAGTATCTTTCATGCCAATGGGCCTCAAAAGAAAGATGAGGTAGTGATTCTCATATCAGGCAAATTAGATTTTAAGCTAAAGACTGTAGTGAGAGACACAGAGGAATACTAAATGATTCTTAAATCGTCTATTCACCATGAATATCTAACTATTGTAAATATTTAAGCTGTCAATATGGGAGCAGCCAACTATATAGGACAACTGTTAGTTAAAATAAAGAGTCATATTGATATGAATACATTTATAGTAGGGGATCTTAACACACCACTCTCAGTAATAGACAGATCATCCAAACAGAAAATCAATAAAGAAACAAGAGCTTTGAATGACACATTGGACCAGATGGACCTCATAGGTATGTACAGAGGATTCCATCCTAAAACAACAGAATACTCATTCTTCTCAAGTGCACATGGAACTTTCTCCAGAATAGACAACATACTGTGTCACATTCAGGGCTCAGTCAATACCAAAATACTGAGATTATTCCCTGCATATTATCAGACCACAAGGCTTTGAAACTGGAACCCAACCATAAGAACAAGTTTGGAAGAAATTCAAACACTTGGAAGTTAAAGACAACCCTGTGTAAGAATGTTTGGATCAATAAGGAAATCAAAGAAGAACTTAAAAAATTCATGAAAACCAATGAGAATTAAGATATTTCAGTCCAAAACCAATGGGATATGGAAACGGTGATCCTAAGGGAGAATTACATAGCCATCCAAGCCTCACAACAACAACAAAAGAAAAAAAGAAAGAAAGAAAGAATCCCAAACACACCAACTTTCTTAGCACATTAAATAACTAGAAAATCAACAACAACAAAGCCAACCCTATGCACAAGAAGGGAAATAATCAAGATTACAGCAGAGATCAATAAGTTAGAAACTAGAGATACAGTAGAACACATCAATGAAACTAGAAGCTTGTTCTTGGAAAGAATCAATAAGGTCAATAAAACACTGGCCAAACTAATCCAAAAGAAAAGGGAGAGGGCCCACATTAATAAAATTATAAATGACAAGGGAGAGATCCTGACTAAAACCAAGGAAATAGAAATAATTATCATAAATTATTATCAATAGCTATATGCCAATAAGTTAAGAAACCTAGACAAAATGGATGCGTTCCTGGAAACCGAAAAATTTCCATAACTGAATCAGGAAGAAATTGACAACCTGAATAGACAAATATCTAGTAATGAGATTGAAGAAATGATCAATAACCACAAAAGAAAAAGCAGGAGTTGAGGACCTAATGGATTCCCTGAGGAATTCTACCAAACATGCAAAGAAGAAATAATACCTACTGTCCTGAAGTTGTTTCAAAGAGTGGAAACAGAAGGAAAACTCCATGACTCTTTCTGTGAAGCCAGAATTACCCTGATCCCCAAACCAGGCAAAGACCCCATCACTAAGGAGAATTTCATACCAATATCCCTGATGAATATGGATGCCAAGATTCTCAACAAGATCCTAGCTAATAGGATCCAACAGGACATTAAAAATATTATCCACCATGATGAGGTGGGATTTATCCCTGGGATGCAAGAATGGTTCAACATTTGCAAATCAGTATGATAGAACAAATCAAGAAGAGAAGAGAGAAGAACGAAATGGTCCTCTCAATTGATGCAGAAAAAAAAAAAAAAAACAACAACCAAAAAAACATTTGACAAAATACAGCATCCTATCCTGATTAAAACTCCTCAGAGTATAGAGACATAGGGAATATTCCTTAACTTCATAAAATCTATCCATGAAAAACCTAGAGTGAATATCATTCTAAATGGGGATAAACTGACAGCCTTCCTACTGAGATCAGGAACTTGACAAGGATTCCCACTCTTGCCACTGTAGTTCAACATAGTACTAGAAGTCTTAGCAACATCCATCAGACAACAAAAGAAATAAAAGATATTCAAATTGGTGAAGAAGAATTCAAACTCTCTCTCTTCGCAGTTGACATGATTCTTTATATGGGCAATGCAAAAGACTCCACCCCCAAGCTACTAGAACTTATACAGTGATTCAGCAATGTGGCAGGATACACAATCAGTGCACAGAAATCAGTTGCTTTCTTATACACTAACAATGAAAATATAGAAAGTGAAATTAGAGAATTGATTCCATTTACTATAGCATCAAGAACCATACGGCACCTGGTAATAAAGCTAATCAAAGAGGCAAAGGATCTGTACTTGAGAAATTACAGAAACTTCATGAAAGAAGTCAAAGAAGACCCAAAAAGATGAAAAAGCATTCCATGCTCATGCACTGGAAGAACAAACATTGTCAAAATGTCTATACTGCCTAGATCAATCTACACTTTCAGTTCCATTCTGATGAAAGCTCGACCAGCATTTCTCAAAGACTGGAACAAACAATGTAAAATTTGTATGGAACCAGAAGAGACCCTGAATTGCTAAGGAAATATTGAAAAAGAAAAACAAAAGTGGGGGCATCATATTGCCTGATTTCAAGCTATATTACAAAGCTGTGATCCTCAAGACATCATGGTACTGGCAAAAAACAGACACATAGACCAGTGGAACAGAGTTGGAAGCCCAGATAAGGATCCACAACTCTATGGTCAAATAATCTCTGACAAAGCAAGAAAAAATATATAGTGGAAAAAAGACAGTCTCTTCAATAAATGGTGCTGGGAATATTGGACAGCTATGTATAGAAGAATGAAGCTTAACCATTCTCTTACACCATACACAAAGATAAACTCAAAATGGATAAAAGACCTCAAGATGAGGCAGGAATCTATCAAAATCCTAGAGGAGAACATCGGCAGTAACCTCTTTGAAATCTGCCACAGCAACTTCTTTCAAAACACGTCTCCAAAGACAAAGGAAACAAAAGAGAAAATGAACTTTGGGATTTCATCAAGATCCAAAGCTTCTGCAGAGCAATGGAAACAGTCAAGGAAACAAAGAGACACCCCACATAATGGGAGAAGATATTTGCAAATGACACTAAAGACAAAGAGCTGATATCCAAGATCTATAAAGAACGCAAACTTAACACTCAGAAAACAGATAATCACGACAATGAAAGGGGAGAAGACATGAACAGATACTTCTCCAACGAAGACATACAAATGGCTAACAGGCACTTGAAAAAATGTTCATCATCACTAGCCATCAGGGAGATTCAAATCAAAACCACATGGAGCTACCACTTTACATCATTTAAAATGGCCCGAAATTAACAAGACAGTAAACAACAAATGTTGGAGAGGTTGTGGAGAAAGGAGGGCCCTCACACACTATTCGTGGGAATGCGACAAAGTTGGTGCAGCCACTTTGGAACACAGTGTTGGATATTCCTTAAGAAATTAAAAATAGAGCTGCCCTATGACCCTGCAATTATACTACTGGGTATTTACCTGAAAGATACAGATATAGTGTAAAGAAGGGCCATATGTACCCCAATGTTCATAGTAGGAATGGCCACAGTCACCAAACTGTGGAAAGAGCCAAGATGCCCTTCAACAGAAGAATGGAAAAAGAAGATATGGTCCATATATACAATGGACTATCATGCAATCATCAGAAAGGATGAATACTCAACTTTTGTATCAAAATGGATGGGACTGGAGGAGTTTATGCTGAGTGAAATAAGTCAAGCAGAGGGAGTCATTTATCATATGGTTTCACTTACTTGTGGAGCATAAGAAATAACATGGAGGACATTGGGAGAAAGAGAAGTTAAGGTAGTTGAGGGAAATTGGTGGGGGAGATGAACCATGAGAGACAGTGGACTCAGGGAAACAAACTGATGGTTTTAGAGTGGAGGGAGAAGCATCGAATGAGCCTAGTGCTGAGTATTAGGGAGGGCATGTAGTGCATGGAGCGCTGGGTGTGATGCATATACAGTGACTCTTAGACCACTGGAAAAATAAAATAAAGCTTAATGCAATCCCTATCAAAATACCATCCATTTTTTTCAAAGAAATGGAACAAATAATCCTAAAATTTATATGGAACCAGAAAAGACCTCGAATAGCCAAAGGAATATTGAAGAACAAAGCCAAAGTTGGTGGCATCACAATTCCGGACTTCAAGCTCAATTACAAAGCTGTCATCATCAAGACAGCATGGTACTGGTACAAAAACAGACACATAGATCAGTGGAACAGAATAGAGAGCCCAGAAATCGACCCTCAACTCTATGGTCAACTAATCTTCGACAAAGCAGGAAAGAATGTCCAATGGAAAAAAGACAGCCTCTTCAATAAATGGTGCTGGGAAAATTGGACAGCCACATGCAGAAAAATGAAATTGGACCACTTCCTTACACCACACACGAAAATAGACTCCAAATGGATGAAGGACCTCAATGTGAGAAAGGAATCCATCAAAATCCTTGAGGAGAATGCAGGCAGCAACCTCTTCCACCTCAGCCGTAGCAACATCTTCCTAGGAACAACGGCAAAGGCAAGGGAAGCAAGGGCAAAAATGAACTCTTGGGATTTCATCAAGATCAAAAGCTTTTGCACAGCAAAGGAAACAGTTAACAAAACCAAGAGACAACTGACAGAATGGGAGAAGATATTTGCAAACGACATGTCAGATAAAGGGCTAGTATCCAAAATCTATAAGGAACTTAGCAAACTCAACACCCAAAGAACAAACAATCCAATCAAGAAATGGGCAGAGGACATGAACAGACATTTCTGCAAAGAAGACATCCAGATGGCCAACAGACACATGAAAAAGTGCTCCACGTCACTTGGCATCAGGGAAATACAAATCAAAACCACAATGAGATATCACCTCACACCAGTCAGAATGGCTAAAATTAACAAGTCAGGAAATGACAGATGCTGGCGAGGATGTGGAGAAAGGGGAACCCTCCTCCACTGTTGGTGGGAATGCAAGCTGGTGCAACCACTCTGGAAAACAGCATGGAGGTTCCTCAAAATGTTGAAAATAGAACTACCCTATGACCCAGCAATTGCACTACTGGGTATTTACCCTAAAGATACAAACATAGTGATCCGAAGGGGCACGTGTACCCGAATGTTTATAGCAGCAATGTCTACAATAGCCAGACTATGGAAAGAACCTAGATGTCCATCAACAGATGAATGGATAAAGAAGAGGTGGTATATATACACAATGGAATACTATGCAGCCATCAAAAGAAATGAAATCTGGCCATTTGCGACGACGTGGATGGAACTAGAGCGTATCATGCTTAGTGAAATAAGTCAATCGGAGAAAGACAACTATCATATGATCTCCCTGATATGAGGACATGGAGAAGCAACATGGGGGGGTAGGGGGATAGGAGAAGAATAAATGAAACAAGATGGGATTGGGAGGGAGACAAACCATAAATGACTCTTAATCTCACAAAACAAACTGGGGGTTGCTGGGGGGAGGTGGGATTGGGAGAGGGGGAGCGGGCTATGGACATTGGGGAGGCGAGGCGAACCATAAGAGACTATGGACTCTGAAAAACAACCTGAGGGTTTTGAAGGGTCAGGGGTGGGAGGTTGGGCAACCTGAGGGTTTTGAAGGTTCAGGGGTGGGAGGTTGGGGGAACAGGTGGTGGGTAATGGGGAGGGCACGTTTTGCATGGAGCACTGGGTGTTGTGCAAAAAGAATGAATACTGTTACGCTGAAAAAATAAATAAAATGGAAAAAAAATAAATAAAATAAAATGATTCTCTTTCTGGGATCATATTGATGGGTTTTTTTGTTTGTTTGTTTTGTTTTGTTTTGTTTTTGTTTTTGTTTGTATCCATTCTGATGTCCTTTGTGTTTCAATTAGAGAATTTAGTCTACTTACATTCAGAGTAATTATTGATTAATATGTATTTAGTGCCATTTTTCTACTTGTTATTGTTTCTGGAAATAGGTCTGATCCATTTTTGTCTTTTGTCTTTGCCTTTTCTCTTTTCTTCTGGTACTCCTATGATATGAATGTTGTTACATTTTTCAGAGTCATTGAGCTCCCAAGTCTACTCATGATTTGTTATCTTTCTATCTCTTTTATGTTTGGCTTTATTATTTTCCATAATTCCATCTTCTATGCCACTTACTCATTCCTGTACTTCTTACCTCCTTGTGGTCATTACATACAGTTGATTTTGAATCTCAGTTGTATTTTTCATTTCTACATGATTTATTTTTCACTCTTTTTTCTCTGCAATGTCTCCCATATATTTCCATGATTTTATCAAATCCAGTGAGTCTCCTTATGTTTTCTTTATTTATTTTCAGCGTCACAATATTCATTGTTTTTGCACAACACCCAGTGCTCCATGCAATATGTGCCCTCCCTATTACCCAACACCTGGTTCCCCAACCTCCCACCCTCTGCCCCTTCAAAAACCTCATGTTGTTTTTCAGAGTCCATAGTCTCTCATGGTTCATCTCCCCTTCCAATTTGCCTCAACTCCCTTCTCCTCTCCATCTCCCCATGTCCTCCATGTTATTTGTTATGCTCCACAAATAAGTGAAACCATATGATACTTGACTCTCTCTGTTTGACTTATTTAACTCAGCATAATCTCTTCTAGTCCCATCCATGTTGCTATAAATTAGGTATTCATCCTTTCTGATGGAGGCATAATACTCCATCGTGTATATGGACCACATCTTCCTTATTCATTCGTCCGATGAAGGGCATCTTGGTTCTTTCCACAGCTTGGTGACCATGGCCATTGCTGCTATAAACGTTGGAGTACAGATGGCCCTTCTTTTCACTGCATCTGTATCTTTGGGGTAAATACCCAGTAGTGCAATTGCAGGATCATAAGGAAGCTCTATTTTTAATTTCTTACAGAATCTCCACACTGTTCTCCAAAGTGGCTGCACCAACTTGCATGCCCACCAAAAATGGAAGAGGGTTCCCCTTTAGCCACATCCTCTCCAACACATGGTGTTTCCTGTCTTGCTAATTTTGGCCATTCTAACTGGTGTAAGGTGGTATCTCAATGTGGCTTTAATTGGAATCTCCCTGATGGCTAGTGATGATGAACATTTTTTCATGTGTCTGATAGCCATTTGTATGTCTTCATTGGAGAAGTGTCTGTTCATATCTTCTGCCCATTTTTTGATATGATTATCTGTTTTGTGTGTGTTGAGTTTGAGGAGTTCTTCTAGATCCTGGATATCAACCTTTTGTCTGCACTGTCATTTGCAAATATCTTCTCCCATTCTGTGGGTTGCCTTTTTGTTTTGTTGACTGTTTCCTTTGCTGTGAAAAAGCTTTTGATCTTGATGAAGTCCCAAAAGTTCATTTTCACTTTTGTTTCCTTGGCCTTTGGAGACATATCTTGAAAGAAGTTGCTGTGGCTGATATCGAAGAGGTTACTGCCTATGTTCTCCTCTAGGAGTTTGATGGACTCCTGTCTCACATTGAGGTCTTTTTATCCATTTTCAGTTTATCTTTGTGTATGGTGTAAGAGAATGGTCGAGTTTCATTCTTCTACATATAGCTGTCCAGTTTTCCCAGCATCATTTATTGAAGATACTGTCTTTTTTCCACTGTATATTTTTTCCTGTTTTGTTGAAGATTATTTGATCATAGAGTTGAGGGTCCATATCTGGGCTCTCTACTCTATTCCACTCGTCTATGTGTCTGTTTTTATTTCCTACCTTCTCAATAATTATTTTTTTAATTTTTTTGTTGTTCTCTTCAATTATCAAGGAAAATGTTTCATTTCTTTCTATTTGTGTGGGTCTTATCACCTCTGGGAAGCATTTAAATAAGTGTGCTTGATGTTTTAGTTTGAATCTTTGGAAAATGAAATCTTTCCATGTGGTTCTGCCACATTTACTAAAAATGTACATTTAGTTGACAAAAACTGCGATTTAAAAGGTGATTTTACTATTCATTGTTTTACGTGTTCTGTAAATTTTTTAACTTTAAGTGGAACTTTCATAACTTAGGGTGTGATTTAGGACTTAAAGCTTTAATGGTCTGGGCCACAGGAATGGAGAGAAGTGAAGGGATCATTACCTGCTTTGGATTAATGTCTAGCAAAAACAATTCTGTTAGCTTAATACCACTAAAAAAGCCCTTTTATTATTTTTTTAAGATTTCACTTATTTGGGGCACCTGTGTGGTTCAGTGGGTTAAAGCCTCTGCCTTCAGCTCATGATCCCGGAGAGCTGGGATCGAGCCCTGCATCTCTCTCTCTGCCTTTCTGCCTATCTGCCTACTTGTAATCTCTGTATGTTAAATAAATAAGTAAAATCTTAAAAAAAAAAGATTTCACTTCTTTATTTTATTATTCATTTATTTGAGAGAAAAAGAAAGAGAGCGAGGGAGTACATGAACAGCAATAAGAAGGAGAAATATGCTCCCTGCAAAACAAATGATAGGGTCCTGGAATTATGACCTGAGCCAAAGGCAAATGCTTAACCAACTGAGCCACGTATGTGTCCCTAAAAGGTCCCATTTAGACTTAAAATAAATTGACAAGCCAGGAAATGATATATGTTGATAAGGAAGCAGAGGAAGAGGAACCCTCCTGCACTGTTGGTGGGAATGCAAGATGGTTCAGCCATTCTGGAAAACAGCATGTAGTTTCCTCAAAAAGTTGAAAACAGAGCTAGTCTAGGACCCAGTAATTGCACTTCTGGCTATTTACCCCAAAGAGAAAAATGTAGTGACCTGAAGGGGCATATGAACCCCAATGTTTATAGCAGCAATGTCCACAATAGCCAGACTATTGAATGGAGCATAATGTCCATCAACAGAAGAATGGATAAGGAAGATGTAGTTTCTATATATCTATATCTGTATCTATATCATCTATATCTATATATACACAAATGGAATATTATGCAGCCTTCAACAAATAGAAATATTGCCAATTGCAACAATAAGTCAATCAGAGGAGAACAATTATATGATCTCACTGATATATGGAATTTAAGAAACAAGGCAGAGGATCATTGGGGAAGAGACAAAAAATGAAGCAAGACAAAACCAGAGGGAGAAAAACCATAAGAGACACTTAATCTTAGGAAACAAACTGAGGGTGCCTGAAGTGGAGGTGGGAGAGATGGGGTAGCTGGGCGATGGACATTGAGGAAGGTATATGCTATGGTGAGTACTGTAAATTGTGTAAGACTGATGAATCACAGACCTGTACCCCTGAAACAAATAATACATTACATATAAATAAATATATATGTATATATATTATTAAAAAATAAAACATATTTAAAAATAATGAACATGTAGCATGCAAAATAAGTGAAAAATGTTGAAATTAAGATCACTGATTGTTCAATGAACTCAAAATATTTTAACCAACATATATATATTTCTCTCATAGGTAAGGAATGCATACATTACATATATAATATTTTATGTTACATAAAGTATTGTATGTTATAAATACAATCTGATTACAACATGTTCCTTGTTGCTAAATTTTGTTTTCTTTTGTTTTGCTTTTTTGCTGCTAAATTATTAATGAAAACTTGTCCTTTTATACAAGATCAAAGTATATAAAATGTTTTAAATGAATTACTAATGAAATAAATGTCTATGGCATAAAAATATTGCTACATACTTATTTTTATCTTTTAACATCATCAGTAAATATATGTATTAATTTTATTGGGGGTGGCTTACAATTATGTTGTCTCCTGATATTTGTAAAAACTTCTTATGAAAGTGAACATACATATAGAAAGGTGAGTTGACTGAACTCATCTTAAGTATACCATGGATGAAATTTGATACATTTTTGAACCTATGTGGCTAACACTCAGATGAATATACAGATCTTTTCCCCAAAAGATTTCCTCATATTCTTTCATAGTCCCTCACCCTCCACATGCAACGTATAGTTTAATATCTATCTCTAAAGTATGTTTTGCCTGATTTTTTTTGCCTGGATTTCACATAAATAATAGAGCATTTTATCTTCTGTGTGCTCAAAATGGAACTTATCACACTCCTACCTTAATCTCCTTGTTCCTACCAACTCCTTGGCTCACTTACCACCAGCCACACTGGTCTCCTCATTTCTGGAACACACTTGGTATGCTCTAACCCAGTGTGTTTCTATTAGCTGTTCTTTCTGACCATTCCCTATTCCTTAGACCAATCTCTTAATACCTTCAGGCTCTTATCTAAATGCTTTCTGCTTCATAAAGCCTTTCTGACCTCTCAATAATATTGCTTTGTTTTTATTCTTCTTATTCTTTCTCCCATCTCACACCAAACTAATTTATCTGATTTTTGTCTGTTTTTCTTCATTAGGATGTAGATTAAATGAAAGCAGAGATTTAATGATCATATTCAATAGATAATGAATCAAGGCATATTTTATAGGAAATTATTGTGATTTTTATATTGGGGTTCAGATGTCTTCCTTTCTGCCCTCACCTTTCCTCTCCTGCAAAAAGGAGATGGTTGGTTTCAGAGTCCTGTATTGTGTGCTGGCCTGGGTGATCTACTAAATGTTATGTTATGGCTGTGGAAATGGATTGCTGGACTGGGGTGGGGGGGAGGCAGACAAGCATCCAAAGGAGAAAAGACTTCGTGGCTGCTTATATTAATCTTAGAAGCCTTAGCACCCTCCCACCTCAAGTAGTGTGATTAATTTAATTCTAACAGATCTATGGTCATTTTTTCCCTACTAGGTATGATTTTAAGCAATTGGTCTGCATCCTTCAATTATACACAGAATTCCAGATTCATTGACTCTTTCAGGTTGGACCAAAATTATATACTTAACTAGTCTTTAAATTAGAAGATTAGGAATTCCAATAAAGCTACAGAGTCTGAGAAACTCCATGGGCTCTGTGTCTTTTTTTCTGTATCTAATTGTCTTCTTATTTATCTTTCTACTTAATTAGGGTCAATCCTATGACACAGGTGGAATCATTGGAAGAACTAAAATGTTGCTGCCATACTGCAGTTTATTTTATTTCAAAACCATATATCAAATTTCTTTGGAGTAGCTTATAAAAGACAAATTGCTTAAGGAAGTGTTACAATCTTTTAGTACTCTGCTGCCCTTGACTTCTTTATTAATAAATTAGAGTAAATGACTCTATAATTAGGTCTCATTTGCCATCTCTGTTTCTGATCATAACTTTATTTTCCCATCCATATGCACTAACAAACTCTGATCTATTTTAGTACTACAACTCTTCACAGTCTCTTCACATAAGCAAGATCACCACTTCATTTAGTCCATATTAAAACCCCACTGAAGAATAGCAGTGTGGGGACAGTAGGACTAATCAAGACTAGGTAGGTTCTATTTATGAGACCCAGTTTTTAATTGCTATTTAGCAACAGAGCAATGAAATACTTAATTTAGTAAGTGGAGAGATAGGGCCTGTATAGTCCTTCAATCTTCCATTTTTTAATTTTTTTAGTCCATTTTTTTGCTTCAATCTGAACATGAAGAAAAGGATACAGGAATTTTATGTTATTATGTTGTATTGCATTACCTCACTTTTTGTTGAAACCACACGACAAACTCTCATTCTCTTTACTGCCCTCTCACATGAAACTAGAGTGAACACCATTTTATGGTTGTTAAGGCACTTATTTCCAAGCAGTAAACTCAGACTTCTCCAGTTGAAACTTTCATAAACAAAGTCCTAGTTATAGGATATTCAGAACAATACATTCTCTTTTATGTACATAATATATAATAGCTCAGTATAAATGTTATAGCTAAGCACTTATGGATATAATGCATGCTATATCTCTATATATGTTGTATAATAATTTCCTCACAAAATAATTAACATCATAAATGCTCATATTTTGGAATAAAAAGTCATTGTTTGTCAAAAATATCTTGAAAAATATACAATATAATGGTAGCTAAACAGTTTTTTATACTTACAGATATTTTTCATACATAAAGATTAAAAAGGAAATTAAAGGAAGTGGGATAGACACAGAAGATGAGGAGAGTCTTGTTAGCTAAGACCTCACACAATAGAATACTGAAAGTCAGTGAATAATAAAGGAAAAAAAAAACTTAGACTGAAGAGAAGCTGAGAGAAACAGGGGAGAGAAAAAAAATAAAACAAGAGATTTTTGATTTAATGCAGATCAGGGTCACTGGGCCTACTTCTCTGCTAAATGTGCCACATTCAAGGAATGACCATTATAATCTCACCACAGATGCAAGAATTAGACACTTATGTTATATATAAAACTCTCCTTGTCTCCTGATAGAAGAGTAAACCACGTCTCAGAAAAAAGATTGTTGATAGCTTTTGAAAAAGTTCATCAGTACTAGAGAAAAAAAATTGCATCTGTACCACTGACATTATGAACAAATTCTGATTTTCTATTTTTCAGTCATTCGATACCATCTTTTTGGGTTTTCCCCAAAGGACCATTAGATTATATAATTCTTTTTCTCAAAAGTGTTCAGTGGCTCAAATTTTTTGCAGTATCTTCTTATTGATCTTTTTTTTATTTTATTTTTTTTTCCAATTTTATTTATTTTTTCAGCATAACAGTATTCATTGTTTTTTGCACAACACCCAGTGCTCCATGCAAAACGTGCCCTCTATTACCCACCACCTGTTCCCCCAACCTCCCACCCCTGACCCTTCAAAACCCTCAGGTTGTTTTTCAGAGTCCATAGTCTCTTATGGTTCGCCTCCCCTTCCAATTTTTTTTTTAATAAACAGATAATGTATTTTTATTATTGATCTTGTTTGTGAGGTATTGCAGAGTCATTCAATTCTTTATTTCAATTCAATGTGTTCTCCATTTCCCAATATCAATCCCACACATTTCTACATTCAGATCCCAGAGATACAACACATAAATCTGAAGGTAGATCCCTACTCAGGAGTTTTTCATTACTCAGGATATCTTTCTTCTGGGCACCTGGGTGGCTCAGTGTATTAAATGTCTGCTTTCAACTCAGGTCATGATCCCAGGGTCCTGGGATCCAGTCCTGGAGCAGGCTCCCTGCTCAGTGGAAAGTCTGCTTCTCCCTCTACCCTCCCCTCCTGCTTATGATCTCTCTGTCTAAAATAAATAAATAAATAAATAAATAAATAAATAAATAATCTTTAAAATCTTAAAAAGTAATGTATTTCTTGTTTCACAATCCTTTGCCTTTGTAAATCATATCATATTTGTCCTTCAAGTTTCAACACACATGCATTTTTCTTATGTTTCTTTCTTCATTCTGTAGATAACAAGTCCTGCACATGTTGCATGGAGCACTGGGTGTTACATGAAGGAATAAAATTAATTTAAAAATTTAAAATAAATAAATAAATTACAGAAGATATGTGGCATCTAACTCTGTTCCATATAAAAAACTAATATTGTGGACCTTAAGATCAGACAAACATGAGTTTGCAATCTTGATCTATCACTAACTCTTGTGTCATCAGGCAAGTTAATTAACCTCTCTGAGATTGTTTTATCCTCCTGCCTGCCTTAGAGAGTTCTTGTAAGTTAGAATGTATTAATTTTTATGAATTCCTCATTAAAGTGTCATTCAGTGTATGTTCATTAGATCTGAATTATCTTTTTTGCACATGTCTTATCACACTTTTTTTTAGACTTTCAGTAAGTTCCACTGTTACTCTACTGCAATTTATTTTTTAATATTCTGTCTTCCTTACTAGATTCTTGGTTCTTCATTGGTAAAGTGTATGTTTCATTTTTATGGAATGAGTAAACAATAGATGTTTGCATACAGGTGTGACTGAAAACATGAATAGGGTAAATCCACTAGAGTCTTGCAAAGGACTATAACTAGCATATATTTTATTGCTCTAAATACTGTCTTCATTTTCTTTGCATCATTGCAGTTATTATTTAATTTAACATTTACAATCCCCTGTATTAAATATAAGAAATATATTACATAGTTTTACCGACAGTATACAAATATAAATTGCAGGTCAACATGGAAAATTACTTCTCTATTTGGAGGACTTCAGAGTAACAAAATTTCTAGTATGTAGCTTTTGAAGGACATCTAGTTCCAGCTTACTGAACTTCGAAATAGAGTTCTAAATATATACCATTCTCCTTGACTTACTTTCTAGATGTTTCTAGGGAGACATGGAACGACTTACTAAGCAACTGAAAACATTTGAATTTCTAGAGAAATCCTAGAAAACCTATTAATATGTTTTGCTAAGTCATCTGTGATTTCAACTTTCAATCCTTCCAGGTTATCCAGTCCCTAGTCTTTAATTATAGTAATGTATGTTATTACCTTTTTTTTTTTCTCCTAAGGCCTCATATAAAATTAGTTATTTTGAAAATGTGAATCTTATTAATGTTTGAGAACAGAATAAAATGCAGTTTCTTTCTAGATTAGTAGTATAACCCCTCCACTTGTCACCCTGTATCTCTTGGCTCATTCATATATTAATAACTCCATTTGCAATCTCTTTTTAAAATAATTTTCATAATTTCAAAATATTTCACTACTTGCTCCACAACATTAAGTGACAAAGGGGAATTTGGTTTTCTAATTCTAAAATAAAATGAACAGAGATAAATACTCATTGAGATTTGGGTTTTATTACCACTAAACCTTTTAAATTTCACGAATTATTTCCAAACTGATTATTCAAGTAGTTTCATTTGTGGAGTCATTTGATTTAAGATTTCTATGCTATAGATTTCAACACAATTTTAATTTTTTTCTTTTTCTTATTTAGACACTTGCTATTTGTGGTTATTCCCTTCATATTCTGGTATGCTTATCTTGTTATTATCTCCAAATATTTTGTGTTTTGTTAATTTTTCCTTCATGAATAATTAGACTCCACCAAATTTTCAAAGGTCTCCTTCTCGTTTTCTTTGGTTCACATTTATGATCACTGCCTCTGTTTATCCTAATTTATCTAAATTCCAAATGCTACCAAATACCTGTACTTTAATTTTGTTTTGACATTACTTCTGCATCTAATATTTATCATGTCCAGTTCTGAACCATTACTTCCCTATGAATGACTGCTCTTTTAATATTGACCTCAGCTTCTAAGTAATCCTTCATTTTGTTAATGATGTTCTCCACCTAGGAGTAATATATAATAGAAACAATATCCTAGAACGAAAATGTCTGTGCTTTCAAAAATACCATCCAATTGTATGCAAGAAAATTTCGTAGGATTTTTTTTTTTATTTTCACTAATGATGCAAATAGAAAGAACATTTTCTTTCACTACATTGTCAAAATCATTTTTTACTGTTTTTTGGGGGTTGTTGTAGTTGTTGTTGCTGTTTTAACTTTTGTGAACATAAAGGTGCTCGGATGGCTCAGTTGATTAAGTGGCTGGCTCCTGATTTTGGCTCAGGTCATGATCTCAGGTTCCAGGGATTGAACCCCATGCCAGGTTCCTTGTTCACTGGGAAGTCTGCATGAGATTCTCTCTCTCCCTCTCCTTCTGCCCCTGCCCCCAATTATGCTCTCTTTCTCTCTTTCTAAAATAAATAAAACAAATCTTAAAAAGAAAAGTTTTGTGTACCTGTTTGTGAGAAAAGATTTCTCATTTTTATATTAATATGTATTTTGTTTTTATTGATATGGGTAGATTTCTTATATATTTACTGGCTATCCAGATATCCTCTTCAATAAATTGCCTTAAAGTCATTAATGTATCTCTTGTAAAAGCAAAATAATAGGGGCACCTGGGTGGCTCAGTGGTTTAAAGCCTCTGCCTTCAGCTCAGGTCATGAACCCAGGGTTCTGGGATCAAGCACCGTGTTGGGCTCTCTGCTCAGCAGGGAGCCTACTTCCCCCTCTCTCTCTGCCTGCCACTCTGCCTACTTGTGATCTCTCTCTCTGTCAAATAAATAAATAAAATACTTTTTGAAAAAAGCAAAATAATGGAATAATTTCATGTTGTTACATAGATATTCCAATTTTCACAAAATTTTGTGTTGCATTGGACCCTCTTTCTACAGTGATTTATAATGCTATTTAATATTTATCACATTTCCATACATGAAAATACCTATTTGAAGTCATTATTCAAATTTTATGTATTGCAGTATTACCTGGTATTTATTTCTATGGCTTGAAAATAATTCTTGATGTCATTGAAGATGTCATAACTTGTTTATTTTATTTAACCTAAGATTTATTAAGAAATGCTTAAGTTTTATCTTCTACCACAAACTGCTTAAATCTAAGCATTTTATTAAAAAAATTAGATTTTGTGGTTAAGTCCCATACTTTGGAGAATCTGTTATTCATAACTCAAAGCAAATTTGAAGTTATTTGCATTATTTTCATTATCTTGATAATTCTGAGAATTTATGTTTATATTAATGACCATGAATCTTAAATATAAATTAGCCGATACCAGTATATTGTACCCAAAGATGCCAAACCCAACTATATTACAAGTGGCAATTTAGAAAAAAAAAATACATGTCCACATTCATCACTCCATTTAATATTATTCAGCCTCCAAAATTTTGCTATTCTATTTTAAAGAGTGGTACTTTATTGATTTGGTTTGTTTGTTTTGTTTTAATTTTTATTTATTTTCAAAATTTATTTTCAGTGCTCCAGAATTCATTGTTTATGTACCATACCCAGTGCACAATGCAATATGTGCCCTCCATAATACCAACCTCCAGTCTCATTTAACCTCCCAAATTTTATTTCCCTGATTTTTAGTTAAATTGATGTCTCTTCAATGATATGTAGAAATTTCTTAAACATTTTAGAATCTATTGTTTTGTTTGTTTTATTGTTTTTCTTTTTCTAAAGATTTTATTTATTTATTTGACAGATCACAAGTAGGCAGAAAGGCAGGCAGAGAGAGAGAGAGGGAAACAGACTCCCGGCTGAGCAGAGAGCCCAATGTGGGGCTCAAACAAAGGACCCCAGGATCATGACCTGAGCTGAAAGCAGAGGCTTTAACCCACTGAGCCACCCAGGCGCCCCCTTTTTGTTTGTTTTAAGTGTGTAGATTATCTTCTTTCAGTCTGTATCATTGTGTTAATTTTGACCATGATGCCTTTTAATAGATTAATTTTTATAATTTTAGTGTAACTAAATACCATTTCCTTAAGCTTTTGGTAAGAAATCTGTCCATTCCTTACAAGAAATAGATTATTTTATATTATGTTCAAATAATTCTATAATATAACATTCCTTAATGAATTATCTTTAATCAACAGTGGTCAATTTTCTGTATATCTGTAAATAGGACTATAAATTTACTTTTTTCTGTGTACTGAGCAATTTTTCTCTGCACAAGGTAATAGTAATTTTGTCCTACATTTTCTCCTTTATCAGATTTTAAGATTCTATATACTGTAGGTTGGGTTTTGAGATCCATAATGAGACGATGATTTCTTTGTATACTGTTATGATTTAACACTAAGTAGTATTAAATTTGTAAAGTAAGTATTAAAAATATATATCATAAAATCAATGTATGAAAGACCCACAGCAAATATCATCCTGAATGGGAAAATGCTCACAGCCTTCCCATTGAGATCAGGAACACAAAAAGGATGCCTACTCTCACCACTCTCTTTCAATATAGTATTAGAAGTCCTAGCAATGGCAATCAGACAACAAAGAGAAATAAAAGGTATCCAAATTGGTAATGAAGAAGTCAAACTCTCTCTCTTCGCAGATGACATGATTCTTTACATGAAAAAACCCAAAGGGCGCCTGGGTGGCTCAGCGGGTTAAAGCCTCTGCCTTCAGCTCAGGTCATGATCCCAGGGTCCTGGGATCGAGCCCCTCATCGGGCTCTCTGCGTAGCTGGGAGCCTGCTTCCTCCTCTCTCTCTCTCTCTCTCTCTGCCTGCCTCTCTGCCTACTTGTAATCTCTATCTGTCAAATAAACAATCTTTAAAAAAAAAAAACCAAAGACTCCACCCTCAAACTACTAGAACTCATACAGCAATTCAGTAACGTGGCAGGATACAAAGTCAATGTACAGAAATCAATGGCTTTTTTATACACTAACAATGAAAATACAGAAAGGGAAATTAGAGAATTGATTCCATTTACCATAGCACCAAGAACCATAATATACCAGGGAATACACATAACCAAACAGGTAAAGGATCTGTACTCAAGGAACTACAGAATACTCATGAAAGAAATTGAAGAAGACACAAAAAGATGGAAGACCATTCCATGCTCTTGGATCGGAAGAATAAACATTGCTAAAATGTCTATACTGCCTAGAGAAATCTATACTTTTAGTGTCATTCCGATCAAAATTCCACCAGTATTTTTCAAAGAGCTGGAGCAAACAATCCTAAAATTTGTATGGAATCAGAAGAGACCCCAAATTACTAAGGAAGTGTCAAAAAACAAAACAAAACTGGCGGCATCACGTTCCCTGATTTCAAGCTTTACTACAAAGCTGTGATCACCAAGACAGCATGGTACTGGCATAAAAATAGACACATAGACCAGCAGAACAGAGTATGGAGCCCAGATATGGACCCTAAACTCTATGGTAAAATAATCTTTGACAAAGCAGGAGAAAATACACAGTGGAAAAAAGGCAGTCTCTTCAATAAATGGTGCTGGGAAAATTTGAAAGCTATCTGTAGAAGAATGAAACTCGACCATTCTCATACACCATACACAAAGATACATTCAAAATGGATAAAAGACCTCAATGTGAGACAGGAATCCATCAGAATCCTAGAGGAGAACATAGGCAGTAACCTCCTCGATATCAGCCACAGCAACTTCTTTCAAGATATGTCTCCAAAGGCAAAGGAAACAAAAGTGAAAATGAACTTCATAAAGATCAACAGCTTCTGGACAGCAAAGGAAACAGTCAACAAAATAAAGAGGTAACCCATGGGATGGGAGAAGATATTTGCAAATGTCAGTACAGGCAAAAGGTTGATATCCAGGGCCCCTGGGTGGCTCAGTGGGTTAAGCCGCTGCCTTCGGCTCAGGTCATGATCTCAGGGTCCTGGGATCGAGTCCCACATCGGGCTCTCTGCTCGGCAGCGAGCCTGCTTCCCTCTCTCTCTCTCTGTCTGCTTGTGGTCTCTCTCTGTCAAATAAATGAATAAAATCTTTAAAAAAAAAAAAAAGGTTGATATCCAGGATCTATAAAGAACTGAAACTCAACACACGCAAAACAGATAATCATGTCAAAAAATGGGCAGAAGACATGAACAGATACTTCTCCAATGAGGACATACAAATGGCTATCAGACACATGAAAAAATGTTCATCATCACTAGCTATCTGGGAGATTAAAATCAAAACCACATTGAAATACTACCTTACACCAGTTGGAATGGCCAAAATTAGCAAGACAGGAAACAACATATGTTGCGTCTTACACTGTTGGTGGGAATGCAAGTAGGTGCAGCCACTTTGGAGAACAGTGTGGAGATTCCTCAATAAATTAAAAAATAGAACTTACCTTGACCCTGTAATTGCACTACTGGGTATTTACCCCAAAGATACAGATGCATTGAAAAGAAGGGCCATCTGTACACCAATGTTTATAGCTGCAATGGCCACAGTCACCAAACTGTGGAGAGAACCAAGATGACCTTCAATGGATGCATGGATAAGGAAGATGTGGTCCATATACACTATGGAGTATTATGCCTCCCTCAGAAAGAATGAATACCCAACTTTTGTATCAACATGGCCAGGACTGGAAGAGATTATGTTGAGTGAAATAAGTCAAGCAGAGAAAGTCATTTGTCATATCGTTTCACTTATTTGTGGAGCATAACAAATAACATGGAGGACATAGGGAAATGGAGAGGAGAAGGGTGTTGAGGGAAATTGGAAGGGGAGGTGAACCATGAGAGACTATGGACTGTGAAAAACCACCTGAGGGTTTTGAAGGGGCGGGGTGTAGGAGGTTGGGTGAGCCAGGTGGTGGGTATTAAGGAGGGCATGTATTGCATGAAGCACTGGGTCTGGTGCAAAAACAATGAATTCTATTACACTGTTACACTGACAAGAAATATATATATATATATATATATACATATATACACTGTTACACTGACAAGAAATATATGTATATATTTAAATATATATATAATATAAATATATTAATATATAATAATATATAATATTATTATTATATTTATATTTATATATATTTATATATAATATATAATATATATATTATATATAATATAATAATATATAATAATATAATATATTAAATATAATATAAATATATATATAAATATATATATTAAATATATATATATATATTTCTTGTCAGTGTAACAGTGTAACAGAATATATATATATATATATATATATAACCATGCCAATACTCTTTGCTATATATATGTATATATAGCACAAAGAATATATATATATATATATATTTCTTGTCAGTGTAAGAGAATTATTGTTTTATATATATGCTATATATATAGAGAGAGAGCAAGCGAGAGAGAGAGAGAGAGAGAGAAAAGAGTATTGGCATTGTTTTAATATTGTGATGCCATCCTTGAACACAGAATACCTATTTCTTCTAATCATTTTGCTTGTCCTTTATCTTATCCATATAAGAATTTTTTTTGTATTGTAAGTTACTTTGAAATATGTGTTTTAAACTTACTTTTTACTGAAAATAGTTGTTTATTTTCCCTAAATCACCATTGCTGGTATACAGGCAATGCTAAGGAATTTTATAGACTGATCTTAATGAACTATCTTTCAAAGTTAATAAAGGGATCTGTTAAGGTTGGTTTTTCTAGTTAGATAATTATTTCTTTGAAAAACAGGAAAGGATTTTTGCTCTATCTGGATCTTAAATTTCATATTTCTTTTTATTTTGATCATATAACAAATATGTTCCTGGATACCCACCACTCATTTAGCCCATTCCCCACCTACTTCCTTCCAACAACCCTCAATTTCTTCTCTAGAGTTAGAAGTCTCTTACAGTTTATTTACCTCTCACCCTCACCCCCTGGCCCACATATGTTCAGAGGTTTTGTTTCTTAATTGTTTCTTAAATTTCACCTATGAGTGAAATAATATGGCTTTTGTCTTTCCCTGACTTATTTCAATTAGCCTAATACACTCTAGCTCAATAAACGTCTTTGAGAATGACAAGATTTCATTTTTGATGTTTGAGTAATATTCCATTTTGTATGCATACCAGATTGTCTTTACCCATCCATCACCCAATGTACATTTGGTTTTCTCCCCCCATAATTTGACTATTGTTGATAGTGTTGCTGTAAACATCGAGGTGTATGTATCCCTTCAAATTAGTATTTTTTTATTCTTTGGTCAAATACCTAGAAGTGCAATTGCTGGATCAAAATGCAGTTATATATTCAACTTTTTTAACAACTTCCATACTGTTTTCCACTGTGCCTGCACCAGTTTGCATTACCACCAATAGTATAGGACAGTTCCCTCTTTCTCTACATCCTTGTGAATACCTGCTGTCTACTGTGTTTAGTTTAGCCATTCTGACTGGCATGGAGTGATATCTTATTGCAGTTTCGATTTTTATTTCCCTGATGATGAATGATGTTGAACATCTTTTCATGTGTTTGTTAGTTATTGGGATGTCTTTTTTTTATTTGTTTATTTACAGCATAACAGTGTTCATTGTTTTGGCATCACACCCAGTGCTCCATGCAGTACGTGCCCTCCCTATTACCCACCACCTGGTTCCTCAACCTCCCACCCCCCCCCGCCCCTTCAAAACCCTCTGGTTGTTTTTCAGAGTCCATAGTCTCTCATGGTTCATCTCCCCTTCTAGTTTCCCTCAACTCCCTCTCCTCTCCATCTCCCCATGTCCTCCATGTTATTTTTTATGCTCCACAAATAAGTGAGACCATATGATACTTGACTCTCTCTGCTTGACTTATTTCGCTCAGCATAATCTCTTCCAGTCCCGTCCATGTTGCTCCAAAAGTTGGGTATTCATCCTTTCTGATGAAGGCATAATACTCCATTGTGTATATGGACCACATCTTCCTTATCCATTCATCCGTTGAAGGGCATCTTGGTTCTTTCCACAGTTTGGCAACTGTGGCCATTGCTGCAATAAATATTGGGGTACAGATGGCCCTTCTTTTCACTACAGCTGTATCGTTGGGGTAAATACCCAGCAGTGCAATTGCAGGGTCCTAGGGAAGCTCTATTCTTAATTTCTTCAGGAATCTCCACACTGTTCTCCAAAGTGGCTGCACTAACTTGCATTCCCACCAACGGTGGAAGAGGGTTCCCCTTTCTCCACATCCTCTCCAACACACGTTGTTTCCTGTCTTGCTAATCTTGGCCATTCTAACTGGTGTCAGGTGGTATCTCAATGTGGTTTTAATTTGAATCTCCCTGATGGCTAGTGATGATGAACATTTTTTCACGTGTCTGATAGCCATTTGTATGTCTTCATTGGAGAAGTGTCTGTTCATATCTTCTGCCCATTTTTTGATATGATTATCTGTTTTGGTGTGTTGAGTTTGAGAAGTTCTTTATAGATCCTGGATATTAACCTTTTGTCTGTACTGTCATTTGCAAATAACTTCTCCCATTCCGTGGGTTGCCTTTTTGTTTTGTTGACTGTTTCCTTTGCTGTGAAAAAGCTTTTGATCTTGATGAAGTCCCAAAAGTTCATTTTCACTTTTGTTTCCTTGGCCTTTGGAGACATATCTTGAAAGAAGTTGCTGTGGCTGATATCGAGGAGGTTACTGCCTATGTTCTCCTCTAGGATTCTGATGGATTCCTGTCTCACACCTCAACGTGAAACAGGTATGTCTTCTTTTTTTAAGATTTTTTAAGATTTTATTTATTTATTTGACAGACAGAGATCACAAGTAGGCAGAGAGGCAGGCAGAGAGAGGAGGAAGCAGGCTCCCCACTGAGCAGAGAGCCCAATCCGGGGATTGATCCCAGGACCCTGGGATCATGACCTGAGCTGAAGGCAGAGGCTTTAACCCACTGAGCCACCAGGCACCCCTGGATGTCTTCTTTGGGGGAAAATGTCTACTCATATCTTCTGCCGATTTTAATAGACTTAACTGTTCTTAGGTGTTGAGTTTTATTTGATTTTATTTAAAAATAATGATTATATTTATTTATTGGACAGAGAGAGACACAGTAAGAGATGAAACACAAACACATGAGTGGGAGAGGGAGAAGCATGCTTCCTATTGAGAAAGAAGACAAATGTGGGGCTTAATCTCAGGACCCTGGGATCACGACCTGAGCCAAAGGCAGACAGTTAACAACTGAGCCACCCAGGCCCCTCTGGGAGTTGAGTTTTATATATATTTTGGATATTAACCCTCTATCAGATATTTCATTGTGAATATCATCTCCCATTCGGCAGGTTGTCTTTTAGGTTTCTAGATTTTTCTCTTTGCTGTGCTGAAGATTTTTATTTTGGGTAAAGACTCAAGAGGTTTTTTCCCTCTTGTTTCCCTTGCTCAGGAGGCCTATCTAGAAAGAAGTTTCTAGGGCAGATGACAAAGAGGTTGCTTCCTGTTCTATCCTCAGGATTTTGATGGATTCCTGTCTCACGTTTACATCTTTCATCTTCTTAAAATTTATTTTCGTGTATGGTGCAAGAAAGTGGTCTAGTTTCACTATTCTGCATTTGGCTTTTTCCCAACACCATTTGTTGAAGAGGCTGTCTTTTTTCCATTGGCATTTTTAGCAAACATTTGAAACAGAATGGTTTGTAGGACTCTCCGATTTTCAGTTGGCATCACAAGTGAAGATGTTCTTGAGAAGTTCATACGTAATTCAAGAACAGACTTTTTTAAAAAGATTTTATTTATTTATTTGACTGAGAGATCACAAGTAGGCAGAAAGGCAGGCAGAGAGAGGGAAGCAGGCTCCCCACGCAGAAGAGAGCCTGATGTGGGGCTCAATCCCAGGATGCTGAGATCATGACCTGAGCCGAAGACAGAGGCCCAACACACTGAGCCACCCAGGTGCCCCAGGAACAGACATTTTATATGACAACAACAACACAAGGCTTTTAGATTACTTGAATTTTGTAAAACCCAGGATGAAAAGTACTCTCTGTTCCAAAGACATTTTATATATTCCAATGGAAGTAGAGAGAAAACCTGAGGACTCAGAGAGTGAAGTCATGAGCTGTTAAGAAGTATTCCCAGGCTACAATATGAAGTTCTAATAGATCATCTGTACAGAGAATCAATAAGTAAATCAATAACATGAACATGAATGTCACTACAGACTAAATGTGCTTAATGATAATATATAGAACATTCCAACCAATAACAGCAAAAAATACTTTTTCTCAAACATGCAGCATTCTCCAAGATTGATCATATGTTAGGTAAAAGAACAAGTTTTAACAAATTTGAGAACCTTGAAATTACACAAATTATATTTTTCAACAACAGTAAAATAAAACTGGAAATAATTAACAAAATGAAGATTGGAAAGAGCCAATATTTGACAATGAAAAAATATGATATTTTACAACCAATAAGACAAAAATAAAATCATATTTGAAATCAGTATAATCTTGTGAAAACAAAAATATAACACAACATAGCAAAACTTGTGGACTCAACAAAAGCAGTATGTAGAGGGAACATAATAGTATTACTCTCTATATATCAAATTACCTAAGTTCAGGACTCAAGGACCATTTTTTTAAAGTACAAACTGGCTCAAAATAGGAGGAAAAACCATAAAAATGAAACCACAAATAAAAACAATAGAAAATAGACAAACTCATGTTTCTTTTTTTTTCTTTCTTTTTTTTTTTAACAAACTCATGTTTCTAAACCAGGACACTCATCTGTAAAATGTGGGAACACTATTATTAGTTACATGATGTTGTTGAAGAGTTCATAAGATAATGCATCATAAGGCTTTGTACAATTCATGCCACTTTATGTTACACTTATTATTCTCTGAGAATTTTTGTTATGATGTGATGGTTTAGAATATGGACAGTAATCATAATGCTAATAATGACTGCATGGACAACAGGCAGTCAGAATCTCACATTTCATCCTTTCAGTCAGGAGATACAGATCACTTCCTCTTCTTAAAGTGTGGGTAGGTTGCCTACCTCTCCTTTGACAGCAAGTGTGGCCATGTGACTTATTTGACGAATAAAATGAGAGCAGAAATGACTGATAGAGACAAATAGACCTGGTGTGCACGGCTATACATTTTTTTTTCTCTCCGTGATTGAGTCTTGACCATGGTATTTTGTTTTCCCATACTCAAATTATATATTATTTAAAACAGTAAAAATTCTGCCATGACTCTCTTTGCTTTTATATGTATGTCAAATATTTTCACATGAATGCATATCTTTGGTATTGTGATTCTCCTTGATGTCAATATAGATGTGTGAATGTCTTCTCAAATATGTAGCTTAAATTGTTTACTACCAAAACCTGTTTTCAAAATGCATACTTGCATTTATTTTTAATATTTGATATATGTTTTTCTTCTTGAGGGTTCAAGGATGATGTCAAAATCCTGATATTTTCAGGTCAGGAGTAGTTATGTGGCTTTTTAAATATTTTTTAAAAGACTTTATTTATTTATTTGACAGACAGAGATCACAAGTAGACAGAGAGAGAGAAGGAAGCAGGTTCCTCGTTGAGCAGAGAGCCCGACACGGGACTCGATCCCCGGACCCTGGGATCATGACCTAAGCTGAAGGTAGAGGCTTTAACACACTGAGCCACCCAGGCGCCCCAGTCATGTGGCTTTTGATTGAAGAATGCTCCCACTTTTTCTATTTGCATTTTTAAAATAAATGCTTAAAACTCAAATTTCAATGTAACTGAGTTCTTATTTTCAATGGCTCTATCGAATGCATTAAATTCAGAGTCCCTGGATAGCACCCACTTGGCATATGCTATGAGCTAGAGGTAAACCTTTGTTCTCTTGAGCTATTAAAACTTTAGGTTGCTAATTCTTGCCATATAATCTATCATATAATGACTTATATTATTAACAAAAATATAAACGTTTTTAGATGACACTATCAGAAAACAAAATAGCATTATTTTTACTTTCCAGTGGTCTTAATGGGTGTATGAAGAAGCATGTGATGATAAGTGGGGAGAGAAAATTTGTACATCCCTTCAATCAATCTAGCAGAAATGTTTAAAGCACAAGCATGTAAATGTATCCCCAAGCCACTTGAAAATATTTTTAGCAAAATTTTGGACTGATGACAAGCATAATGTATCTACATTTCCCTTGCTATGTGAACAAGTTGTGCAAAATAGTTATGATCCACTCATACATGACTCCATGCCCTCACTAAATTCACTTCTCTTTTGGTATTTGGAAGGAATTATATTTTTCATATTTATTTTTGAATGATTGTGACTCCTCTATGCTACTGTTTAGTAGTAAGTTTTTAAATATTTAAATTGTGAATAAATACAAAATACTTCTAAGGATAACTTTTTTATCTTTTTAGACTAAAATTTTTAATGAGTGTTCTTAAATTATCAAACCATGAATAGGGATTTCTTATCCATAATACCAGATTCTTTACCTAGTGATATACTCAGATAATTTAACACATAAGAAGGGAAATTATATTGATAAATGATATATTTTAGTGACATTATATATTAATTTCAGTTATATTGATAGAATTCTAATCAATTTATCAGTTTATTGCCAGAAACACGAATTTTATTCAATAATTTAGGGTGAGCCTCAACAATTTCCTATACATTTTCTGAAAAACATTCTCCTCATTTTATTAATGGAGTATTTTATTTGTTCATTTCTAAGACTAAATATAATAGAGTTGAAGAGTGGGGGGATTATGGAATAGAAGACAGAAAGGACCATGTCCTGGATAGTGGAAGAATTTTCAGATGGCCTCTTGTATACATAAAAGCCTGAACTGAGGAAGACAGACACCACAAGGATGTGAGGGACACAGGTAGAAAAAGCCTTTTTCCTGTCTGCTCCACTTGGAAACTTGAGAACAGTAGAAAATATGTAAATATAAGACTTGATGATGTTGATGAAACAGCCACCACCAATCCCCAGACCAGAGGCAATGATCACCATCTCATTGCTAAAGGTGTCAGAGCAGGAGATCTTTAATCAGGGGGGGATATCACAAAAAAATTGATGAATGACATTGGACTGACAGAAGGGTAGCTGGAATGTGTTGCCAGTCTGGACACCAGCATAGATGAGTCCACTGAGTATGGAAGCCAGAGTCATTTGGATGCAGATTTGAGGGTTCATGATCACAGGGTAGTGAAGGGGTTGGCAGATTGCCACATGGAGGTCTTGGATCATGATAGTCAGAAACAGAAGCTCCACATATACAAAGAAAACCACTAGGAAGACCTGAGCTACACACCCAGCCTTTGAAATGGTGCTGCTGTCAAGCAAGGAATTGATGCATGAGTTAGGAACTGCTATAGAAATGTAGCAGGCATCCAAGATGGACAGATTCCTGAGGAAGAAGTACATGGGTGTGTGAAGAATCCTGTCAAGGGTGGTGACAGTAGCAATGATAATGTTCCACATCAGAGTGACTACATACATCAGAGAGAAGGTTATGGCATGCAAAATCTGTGATTCCCACACATCAGAAAACCCCATGAGGAGAAATCCCATCATGATGGTGGAATTTAACATTTGTGGGTAATGCATTTTGCACCTGGAAAGGAAGGAGTGAATTTCTGATCTCATGAATAATCAAATTATGGAAATATGGTTTTTAAATATTTTAGTCTTTACCTCTACCAATTATAATCTATATTGTAACCTCTAATACTGTTGAAAGAAAATTAAGTGGTCCTCCTCTAGTCTACATGATATTATTATTATTATTTTTATCTTAGACAACATGATCTTTTATTTAGAAAACAAAATTATTAGAATAATAAGTGAGTTTAGTAAGGTTGCAGGGTATAAGGTCAATACACAAAAGTGATTGCATTTCTTTATATTAGCAGGGAATAATTTTTTTAAATTATGTCTTTTAATTTATTTATTTTTTCAGCGTAACAGTATTCATTGTTTTTGCACAACACCCAGTGCTCCATGCAAAACGTGCCCTCCCTATTACCCACCACCTGTTCCCCCAACCTCCCACCACTGACCCTTCAAAACCCTCAGGTTGTTTTTCAGAGTCCATAGTCTCTTATGGTTCGCCTCCCCTTCCAATTTTTTTTTATAAACATATAATGTATTTTTATCCCCAGGGGTACAGGTCTGTGAATCGCCAGGTTACACACTTCACAGCACTCACGATAGCACATACCCTCCCCAATGTCCATAACCCCCTCCCCCTCTCCCAATCCCACCTCCCCCCAGCAACCCCCAGTTTGTTTTGTGAGATTAAGAGTCATTTATGGTTTCATGATATTATTTTATTCCCACTGTTGTAATGAAGTGACAATTACAACCTATAATAAATATGTAAAAGTTCAATATTTCTACACACTGCCATTGGAAGATGCAATTTTCTTATGATCAATTATGTATAAATATAGATATAGATTACATAAATACACTTGCATGTCAATGAAATTTTGGAGATAATGTTGCTGAAAACTGGATAATTAGAATAAAATGTTTTGGTTGTTTTCAGTCTTACATTTTTATTTGAGGATACAGATAATATGGGGAAAATAATTTTTTTCTAGAACGACTATTCTGTGCACAATAGTGAAAAATTATCTTCTGTTCCTGTGACATTTGGAACTTTACTTATTCTAATATCTCAAATGGAACATAAACTAATAAGCTGATACATTTACCTACACTGACTTTACTCCTAATATTTTGGTTACATTTTTATACTTCAAATTATTTATTTTTCTAATCATTTCTCTCTGCTTTTAAAGAGAGAATGAATGGGTCAATTATTATTATTTCCTGAGTGCCTGTTGAACCTACCCCTAATATTCCTTCTTTATCATCTTCAATTTTACAACTTTTCATAACTTCCTTGATTCTACTAGCTGAAAAACAGAACAACAAAATTATAGCACAATAACTCACAATACACATTTAGCTTTATTTTTCTTTTAAATTACAACTTATTTCCTCACTTTAATCTTCAGCTTGTTCAGCAATTTTTATAGAATTTCTTCCTGTGATTCTTTATAACTTAACAAATTTTTGGTCATTGCCACCACATCTTTATCGCTTATGTCAACAGTCCCCTGTTTATTCACTAGTGGGTGTATTAAGCAGCTTTATTCTTAACTTACCTGTGTTACATATATTTTCATGGATGTCCTCTATCATTGTTTTTCTTTTTAATTTTTTAAGATTTTGTTTATTCACCTAAGAAACAGTGAGAGAGAGAATGAGAAGTGGGAAGGGGTAAAGGCGGAGAGAGAGAAAGAGTAGAAGACTCCCTACTCACCATGAAGCCCAATGTGGCTCTTGAAACCCAGGACCTGGGGATCATGACTGATGCTGAAGGCAGACATTTAACTGATTGAGCTACACAGGTGCCCCTCCTCTTTATTCTTTTACATTTTTTTTCTAATTCCTTCTAATGATAATTAATAATAATAATAATAATAATAATAATAATACCATGAACAACTACGTGTTCACAGTTTATTTGGAATTAAATTCTTCTAAATTCTGCTCAAGTCTTAAAATCTAGATTCCTCCACATTGATCTTCCCCCCCAAAAAAAATTTTGTTAGTATTCTCTGTCATAAAGTTATTAAATGTCTTGCCTATGAAGTTTTTGCAGACAACCTGCTCAATCTCATGACCTCTTTTTTTTTTTTTTAAATCACAACAGGTTTAAGACATGGTTCACAAACTGTCTCACGTTGAAAAGAAATCAAGCAATTGCAGGGTCATAGTGAAGCTCTATTTTTAATTTCTTGGGGAATCTCCACACTGTTCTCCAAAGTGGTTGCACCAACTTGCATTTCCATCAAGAGTGGAAGAGGGTTCCCCTTTCTCCACATCCTCTCCAACACATGTTGCTTCCTATCTTGCTAATTTTGGCCATTCTAACTGGTGTAAGGTGGTATCTCAAAGTGGTTTTAATTTAAATATCCCTGATGGCTAGTGATGATGAACATTTTTTCATGTGTCTGATAGCCATTTGTATGTCTTTTTTGGAGAAGTGTCTTTTCATATCTTCTGCCCATTTTTTATAAGATTTTTTTATATGATTGCACTACTGGGTATTTACCCCAAAGATACAGATGCAGTGAAAAGAAGGGCCATTTGTACACCAATGTTTCTAGCAGCAATGGCCACGGTCACCAAACTGTGGAAAGAACCAAGATGCCCTTTATCAGATGAATGGATAAGGAAGATGTGGTCCATATACACAATGGAGTATTATGCCTCCCTCAGAAAGGATGAATACCCAACTTTTGTATCAACATGGGCGGGACTGGAAGAGATTATGTTGAGTGAAATAAGTCAAGCAGAGAGAGTCAATTATCATATGGCTTCACTTATTTGTGGAGCATAACAAAGAACATGGAGGACATGGGGAGATGGAGAGGAGAAGGGAGTTGAGGGAAATTGGAAGGGGAGGTGAACCATGAGAGACTATGGACTTTGAAAAACAACCTGAGGGTTTTGAAGGGGTGGGGGTTGGGAGGTTGAGGGAGCCAGGTGGTGGGTATTAAGGAGGGCATGTATTGCATGGAGCACTGGGTGTGGTGCAAAAACAATGAATACTGTTGCACTGAAAAGAAACAAAAAAAGAAAAGAAAAGAAATCAAGCACATGCCCTTCCTGTTTGTTGTTATTGTTATTGTTAAATTCCTCAATGATTGAATTGTATACAACTGTGTGATCTTCAAGGGTCAGGTTAAGTGTTTTTCTTTTTTTGTTTTGTTTGTTTGTTTTTTGTTTGTTTGTTTGTTTTGTTTTGTTTTTGTTTTTTTGTTTTTTGTTTTTGTTTTTTTTGTTTGATTGTTTTTACAAATATTTCATATTAAATATAGACTTTAAGTATTTTTACTTAAGTATTTAAAATATAGATTTTAAGTATTGAATAAGCTGTCATTGTATTTTTATTATTCTTAATGTTATGGCTTCTGATGACAAGGAGAAAACTCCATCTTCATTACCAGAATACTATCTCTACATGTTTAAAAATTAAACAAAGACAACTTATGATCTCAATATTTTTGAAATTGTTTAGAAGAAATAACAATAATTTGTAATATTTAACAGTATGGCTTTAATTTCCCATTGCCTGCATAAAAATATTGGTTTTCATCAGTGTACGACATGGCTATTTCAAAGTGTAAGCTCAGCCCCTATATCTTCATCAAACTGGAATGATTGTACGTTATTTCATAGCATCTGGTCAAAATTAGATGGGACAATATGTTTAAGATAATATGTTTAAGATATGTGCCCAAGATATCACAAATAAACCGTAAAATCCCTTGATTTTGTTTTCAGAAACACTATGATTATTTCAGTTCCATTATTTTCAAGTCATATACTACTGTCATACATTTTCCAAGTAAAATTTATACATTATATTTAAATCTCTCAAAAGTAGTATTATATATAATACTACTCAAAAGTAGTATATACATAAATATATATTATATATTTTATAGACAGCAAAAGACTTGCCTAATTTTAACAGCTGCTATTTCATCAGAACAATTTTTTTTCACATGGTTCCCAAACATAAGCTACATTAAATAGACAGGTGGGAATTGCCCAGTTCAATGAATCTATAGGTATTCAAAAGAATGTCTGTACACCTTTATGATAATGCAGTAATTATAATTTCCTTTCTGTAAGTTTTATATAGATTACATTAGACAAACATAATTTGTATCCAAAATTCTCTTATTGAAGAGTCACCAGGACCTTGGCTCTAGAATAGATAGACAGTTGGGAAACATCACCACCATATGCCAGGCTTGTGAAGTTGGAAATATAATTTACCCAAGATACTTTACTTTATCAGTAAAAACAGGATAATGATAGGAACTGCTATAATCATTTTTAATAATATATGCTTGTTTTTTCCTTGAATCAGTGATTCAACAAACACATTTATATACAATCAAGAGGTTTGTGATTAACACATGAAGCAATACAAGCCCCTACTCCCATGAAATCAAGAGGTTTGTGATTAACATATGAAGCAATACAAGCCCTTACTCCCATGTAATCTGCACTCTGTTAGAAGGTAAAAGAAAACATTGAAAATTTAATGAAAAATAAAATATTTCAGTTAGTTTTATGAAATTTGATGAAAATTCATGAGCTATTACGATATGTAAGAAACTGTGTCATTGAGGGAAGGGATCTGGGATTGGTCAGGTAAACAAAATTTTTGGGAAGCCAGGAAATAGCTATGGAAATAGAGACACATATTTTATTTTTACAAACCAGACTTAAGTTTTCCCATTTTCCTGTTCATAGAGAAACCCTGTGTATATCTCATGAATTAATGTAAAAAAAAACAAGATAACACTTGATTTTCCAGATCAGGTAATACTTCACACATTTTCTGACTTGATTTTTCCACAAAAAGCCTCTGCCTTTGGCTCATGTCATGGTCTCAGGGTCCTGGGATTGAACCCCTCATCGGGCTCTCTGCTTAGTGGGGAGTCTGCTTCCCCTTCCCCCTCTGCCTCCCTCTCTGCCTATTTGTGATCTTTTCCCCTCTGACAAATAAATAAATAAATAAAATCTTAAAAAAAAAGAAATGGACCAAAGACAAGAGCAGACATTTCTCCAAAGAAGGCACAGACATGCCTAATAGACATATGAAAAAAAATGAACATTATTTGGCATCAGGGAAATACAAAGTCAAGCTACAATGAGAAAACACCTCACACTGGTCAAAATAACTCAAATTAACAACCTAGGAAACAATGAATTTTGGGGAGGTTGTGGGGAAAGGGGAACCCTCTTATATAGTTGGTGGGACTACAAAGTAGGGCAGCCACTCTAGGAAACAGTATGGAGATTTTTCAAAAAGTTAAAGAAGAACTACCCTATTACCTACCAATTGTACTACCAGGTATGTATATGGTGGATACAAAAACAGAGATTCAAAATGGCTCATGCACCCCAAAGTTTATAGCAGCAATGACCACGATAGCCAAAATTTGGAAGGAGCTCACATGTCCATCAACAGATGAGTGGATAGAGAAGAGGTGATATATATATATATATATATATATATATATACACACACATATATATATATCATATATAATATATATATGTGTGTATATATATATATGTGTGTATATATATATATGTGTGTATATATATATATCACCTCTTCTCTATATATGATATGTATATATAATATATATATATATATATATAATCTCCACAAGGTAATATTACTCAGGTATCAATAAGAATGGAATCTCGCCATTTGCAATGTCATGAATGGAACTAGAGGGTATTTGGTAAGCAAAATAAGTCAGAGAAAGACAAATACCACACAGTTTCTCTGAGATGTCAAATTTAGAAACAAAAAGATAAACATAGTGAAAGAGAAGGAAAAACAAAATAAGATAAAAGCAGGGAAAAGGACAAAACATAAGTGACTTTTAACTGTAGGAAACTAACTGCAGGTTGGTGAGGTGATGGTAGGTGGTGAGATGGGGTAACTGGGTAATGGACATTAAGAAGGGCACTTGTTGTAATGAGCACTGGGTGTTATATGCAACTGATGAATCACTAAATTTTACCACTGAAACTAATAATACATTATTAGTTAATTACAATGTTAATTAAATTGAATTTAAGTAAAAAAAATTAAAAATAATCTGTCTCCTATCTCAATCACTTCTGAGTTCTATAAATTATCCTTAGTTATTTTAACCATAAATCGTGGTAGTACTACATGTTTTAGTATTCAATTCTTTAAAGTTTTTATTATTTCATGGGAGAATATATTTTATATTTTATAAACTCCAGTTACTTAATAGACATTGTAGTATAAGTTTTAGACGTACAACTTATAGATTCAATGCTTCCATAAAATACCCAGTGCTCATGACACGTGCACTCCTTAATCCCCCTCACCTATTTAACCCACCTCCCCTCTGGTGAGCATCAGTTTTTTCTCTATATTCTGTTTCTTGGTTTTCCTTCCCTCTATTTTTCCTCCCCACCCCCGCTCATCTGCTCTGTTTCTTAAATTCCACACATATGTCAAATCATATATTTGTCTTTCTCTGACTGATTTATGTCACTTAGCGTAATACTCAGCAACTTCATCCATGTCACTGCATTGTAAGATTTCATTCATGTTTTAGAATTCAATTGAATAGAAACATTTCCAAAACTAGCAGACCCTCAAAATGGTAGATGTTTTAAAATCAGCTCTTGTGACTTATTGGTCATGTGATATGGGTAGGTGTACCCTTAGAAGTTATAACAGTTACCTCCAATTAACAAAACAGTTATCAAGTTTTCTACTTAAATAATTCATTCCTGGGTCCCCTGAGTGGCTTGCTTGGTTGCATGTCTGTTTTTAGCTCAGGTTATGATCCCAATGTCCTGAAATCAAGTCCTGCATAGGGCTTCCTGCACAATAAGGAACTTCCTTCTCTCTCTGTTGTTCCCCCTGCTTGTGTGCTCTCTCTCTCTTTCTCTCTCTTTCTCTCTGTCAAATAGATGAATAAAATCTTTTTAAAAAGTTAAAAACAATCCACTCCTTAAATTTATGTACTTTAATAAATTTTCTAGCTTGTCAACTTTATCTCCTTAAGTAATAATTTAATTAAAACAACCAAAAGCTGAACTAATAATTTTGACTACTCCTTCCCCCTATAATAATCTGATGAATGTTCTCCAGAGTTTCCAAATAAGAGTTTCTTATTTATAAGAAAGTAAATAAATAATATACAATCTTTTATGTAGCAATATAAAGGATATATTTGTCTATCTTATAGAACATAAAGATAATTCATTGATTATTCCTTTAAGTTACTTATGACATTAAACACTTATTTATATTTTTGCTTATTTATTTAGTCATTGCAGAACTTAATGATCAAAATCCTAAAATTTCATTATCATGTAACAAGGAGCTCAATAGTGTATAAGAAGTTATAACATGGCATTTTAATAATGGAGATATGTATGCAATATAACATGTTTTAAATGTTTCTAGTATAAACTATTCTAATTTATATACTTTATGTTAGATATATATTCTTTTATCTTCCTTTTACATAATATCTTTGCTTTCCAAGGCAACCATAGGCACATTCACACCTCACATTGCTCACCAATTTGGAAAGACTCAGTAAATAAGTTGTTTTTTTGCATTTTCAATTCATAGTTACTACAAAGAACACTACTATTTTTTGACACTTTAACCCACCTGAACTTCCATGGTTTTTGAAACAGTAGGAATGGTAATAACATCTAGCTCATTGGTTTACTGATTTCTTCTTGATTGAGGCCACAAGGCAAAATTTTTCTTTACATTAACTTCTTCTTTACACTATTCAGTTTTTTTATTTAGGTTTTTTAAAATTTAAATAGAAAATATTCATATTAAGTTTGTGTTTAGCTTTACGTGTATTCAGTTTTATAATGTTTGACTTCTCATTGAAATGATAAACAAGATAGGCTACATCATCTCCTATGGACAATATTGTTTTCAACTCTAGTTCATTCAGGTAAGATAATAGTAGTAATAATAATAATAATAATAATAATAATAATAATAATAATATAATCACCTTGTCTTTACCTGGAGAAGAACAATTCCTTTTATGATAATTTCTCTCAGAACAGGTGATTGAATGTTACTGAAGCAATTTTTCAAAGTAATGACAAAAGGATGAGTGTTGCTTTATTTAAAAACTTTGATAAGAATTTAGTGGTCTAATTTTGGTTATCCAATTCATGTTTATATAATTCTCTAGCAATTACTATATCATTCTGAGCAAGTCTTTTGGGACTGTGAGCTTAAATACCTACATATCACCAGAATCCCAGGAGGAACTCAGGAGAACATTGTGTCTTGAAAGGAAATGAATTTGGTCCAATTAAATTACATGTATGGGCACTGACATTGTACACATGGAAATCCAAAAACACATGCATCTTATTTACTCAGATTTTTAAAATTCGATTTAATTTATTCAGTGTTCCAAGATTCATTGTTTATGTACCACACCCAGTGCTCCATGCAATACGTGCCCTCCTTAATACCCCCATCAGGCTCACTGAATCTCCCAACCTCCCTCCAAATCCCTCAGTTTATTTCTCAGAGTCCACAATCTCTCGTGGTTCATCTCCCCCTCCGATTGCACCCATCTCACTTCTCCTCTTCAACTCCCAATGTCCTCCGTGTTATTCCTTACATTCCACAAGCAAGTGAATCCATATGATATTAACTCTCTCTGCTTGACTTATTTCACTCTGCATAATCTCCTCTAGTCATGTCTATGTTGATAAAAAAAAGTAGGATATTCATCCTTTCTTATGGAGACATAATATTCCATTGTATAAATGGACCATATCTTCTTTATCCATTCATCTGTTGATGGACATCTAGGTTCTTTCCATAGTTTGGCTATTATGGACATTGATCCTATAAACATTCTGGTGCCTGTGCCCCTTCAGATCACTGCATTTTTATCTCTAGAGTAAATACCTAGCAGTGCAATTGCCGGTCATAAGGTAGCTCTATTTTCAACTTTTTGAGGAACCTCTATACTGTTTTCCAGAGTAACTGCATATGCTTACATTTCTGCAATAGTGTAGGAGGTTTTGTCTTTCTCTTCATCCTCACCAACATTTGTCATTTCCTGACTTGTTAATTTTAGACATATCTCACTGTTTTTTAAATTTCTTTTCAGTGTTCCAGAATTCATTGTTTAGGCACCACAACCCAGTGCTCCATGCAATACGTGCCCTTCATAATACCCAATACCGGGCTCACCAGAAACCCCACCCCTCCCCTCCAAAACCCTCAGTTTGTTTCTCAGAGTCCACAGTCTCTCATGTTTTTTTTTTTATTTATTTAATTTAATGTGTTCTCTTTAATACCCACCACCAGGCTCACACAACCTTCCACCCTCCTCCCTTCCAAAACCCTCAGTTTGTTTCTCAGAGTCCACAGTTTCTCATGGTTCATCCCCCACTCCAATTTCCCCCAACTCCCTTCTCCCCCCATCTCCCCATGTCCTCCATGTTATTTCTTACGCTCCACAAATAGTAGAAACCACATAATAATGTATTCCCAAATAAGAGAAACCATATAATCTCTGCTTGACTTATTTCACTCAGCATAATCTCTTCCAGTCCTGGAGGACACAAAATTTCTGATTCATGAGGATGGCGTATTGAAGTGGGTGGCATATAGCCACATAGCTGTCATAGGCCACAATAGCCATTAAGAAATATTCAGCTCCAAGCAGAGACAGACAGAAGAATATCTGAGCTCCAAAAACTACCAGCGATATTGACTTGTTGCCAGACAAGTAGTTGAATTCAATCTTGGGTACAGTGGTGCAGATGAGCATGAGGCCCTTGAGGGAGAGTTGGCTGAGGAGGAATTACATAAAGATGTGAAGTGGGTGTCCAGATAAATAAGGAGAACCATGACAGTATTTCTCAAGAAGGCCACTGCAAACACACCCAAGACCAGTGAGAAGAAAATGTGGATGGGACTGTAATTGAAGATTCCCAACAGAATGAAGTCAGAGCTGAATATCTGGCTTCTCCACATGATTCTAGATAATTTTCCTTATCTGGAATTTTCAGAAAAGACCCAAGCTTATTTATTAGCTTAATTTTCAAATGCATATTGTGGCAATGCCTTGAAGTGGGTGGTGTACTAGATGCAAGTGTACAACCTTGTCACCAAACTTCAGTTAACTCCCCTTTAGTCACAATAAATTATGTCACTTGATCCAGTGCTTTCTACTTGTTTCCTCATTCAAACTCTACAAAAAAATTTCAATAAGGTTTTTATTTAATTTACTGAAAGAAAAGTGAAGTTCATAAAATTTTACTGACTTACACACAGTTACAGATCAATATAGAACCTCGTAGAAAAAGAATTATCAGATAACTTTTGATAACTTTATGAGTGTCCCTGATCACAGAACATTCCCTTCTCATCTTTATATAGTTTTGTCCTATCATGCCTCTAGCTTGTGTTCTCAATAACTAGAATTACTGTTCTCTTCACTTCCTCTATAATCCCATCTGCCTGCTTCCCATTGTGTCAGACCAGCCCAGTGAAAGACTGAATGGGATCAATATCATTACCTCCATAAGTGTACCATAATTAGAAGAAGGATTTAATACTGTGCATTTTAACTTTTCCATCTCAGACAAAGCCTTGGACTCCTGTCTTAATATAAACATTTATTGAACTATTTTCTTAAGAAATGAAATGATATTCACTTCTTTTTTTTTACTACATCCAAATTTAAAATGTATTTATACTAAAATGCATGATAAAAAATTTTAACAGATGAAAAATTGGGAGAAAATGCATCATTTATGTAGTAAATTGTTGATAACTTTAATAAAGATGGGTACTTACCACTTCTTTTTGAAAAATATTTTATTTATTTTTTTGTCAGAGATCACAGGTAGGCAGAGCGGCAGGCGGGAGGAAAGGGGAAGCAGGCTCCCTGCTGAAGAAAGAAGTCCGATGCAGGGTTGGATCCCAGGACTCTGGGATCATGAACTGCATTGAAGACAGAGTCTTTAACCCGCCTAGCCACTCAGGAGCCCTTTGTCACTTCTTTTTTGAGAATAATTTTGCTTCTCCCAACTTGTATGGAAAAATGAGCCTTTTTTATGTTTTTGTTTGTTTGTTTCTTTCTTTGTTTTGAGAAATTGATTTCATCTTGATGCAATTAAGTAAGATGAGTGGTGTCATCTCGAGGGAACAAAAGAGAACCCCTCTGTATTCTTTAAAAAATTCACTGCAATGTGCTATTTTGGGGAGTGAAGTGACATCGGTTCCACAACATTTGTGAAGGCATCACTCTGAGAAGTAACCAAGATATTGTAGTTCAAGATTGGCAGAATCAGGAATGTACTAAAATGTCTTACAGACTGTGCTGCAAACAAGATCCTGTACATGATGTACGGGAATCAGATCATGGAGTCAGAATAGCATATTCAATTTTTTTAAATTAAGTGATGTCAAGAAGTTTTTTTTTTTTTCTATTTAGTACCACAACTTAGGTGTATTACGACATACATCAAATTAAATAATGCATACTGAGAACAGGAACCTGGAAACTATTCTGTGAGTTATATTTTCATGTTATGTAACCTGTGCCTATCACAATATTCTACTTTTTTAATATTTATTTATTTATTTTATTTAAGTAGGCAGAGAGGCAGGCAGAGAGAGAGGAGGAAGCTGAGCAGAGAGCCCGATGTGGGGCTCTATCCCAGGACCCTGAGATCATGACCTGAGCTGAAGGCAGAGGCTTTAACCTACTGAGCTACCTAGACACCCCACAATATTCTACTTATGATGGGTAAATTAGTTTCAAATATGTTTGTTGTTCAATTTTCCCTAGGAAATATCTTATTTATATACTTATATTTCAAATGAACTTCTCTTAATTATAGCTAATCTTCTAGGAGTCAGTAAACTAATTAGTAAAGACCTTTTAGCTTATTTTATTGACGCACAGAGATGGCATGACTTTATTTATTTTCACAGAACTAAAATGTTATACCAGTATTCCAGGAGAGTAATTTCATTCCCAGTTCTAACATATGGGCTTGGCAAAGTGCTTTAAAGAATGACATAGAGAAGAGGACATGATGGTGGAGAAGTAGGAGGAGGCGGCATTTCAACCCGTCCCCTAACGTGAACTGACTACCTACCAAAGAAGTCTGATCACCCATTAAATCAGTTTGAGATTAGAATTATACACTTCTGGATCTCTACAGGGGCAGAAGACACCAGTGGGCAGGTAAAGCAGAGTGGGAACATTAGACAGATATCAGAAGATAAACAAAAGGGGGAGGGAGCAACCAGAGGCAACCCATTGGAAAGTAATACCCCAATATGAGAGTGCCCTGTGATTGGGGACCAGCATTAGCTTGGAGTCTGGTTGAAAGCACTCAAAAAGAGCAAAGGATCAAAGTAGAAAATTGTGGGAATCTGGCGGTTAGGGGCAGGGACTCAGGTCCACTCACCAAGGAGAGCCACTGCTGGTGCTGAACCAGAGAGAGTGCAGCAAAGAAGTCAGGGCTTGGTCCCTGAATCACTGAGAACATCTGCGTGGCAGCACCCATAAGGGTGAGAGAGCCTCGCCAGCTGGCAGAACTACAATCTTTTGCACTCTCCATGTACATGTTGTGCAAACAGAGTCTGAATGGTGCCCCACACCCTCTCCTGAGAGAGGTGCATGCAGGCACCAGCCATGCTCTCTAGGACCTGAAGAGTCCAAGCACTCCCAGCCCGGGCCAGTATGAAAATCTCAGTGCACTATCTCTGCTTGGGACCTCTCTGGTGGTCTGAGCTGCCCAGAGAGCCAAGGCAAGTATTTCTCCTGGTTTTGGGTACAAGCAGGAGTTACTGTGACCACAGAGACTATGACTGGGAATGTGCTCTGCCAGCGGCAGAGGGGGAATTTATGTGCTCTGGAGCACCCAGAGGGGAACAGACCCAGGCTACTGACTGATAGGGAGGGCTGGGTACAGTTTGCTTTCCTTTAAACCACCCAAAACCATTAAAAGCCACCAAGGGAGAGAAAACAAATGAACAAACAAAAAATCCTCCAGAGAACAAAAGCCTGAAAAACCGGTTTCCTCAGACCCCACCCCCTTGATGGGGGCAGTAGGACTTAACTCAAGGGACATCATTCTCTGAAAATGCACATAGGAGGCCCCTCCCCCAGAAAGCCAACAACAACAACAACAACAACAACAACAACAACAACAAAGACAAGAGAACAGCCATGACTACTTCATAGATACAACTTTTATTTTTAATTCTTTCCCACTATTCTGGTTCTTTTCATTTTTTTAAAAAATATATAAATTTCTAACCCATTTACCATCACAATGAGATGTTCAGTACATCAAATTCCATAATAACCTTTTAACCTGATTTTTTAAAAGATTTTATTTATTCATTTGACAGAGAGAGATCACAAGTAGGCAGAGAGGCAGGCAGAGATAGTGAGAGGGAAGCAGGCTCCCTGCTGAGCAGAGAGCCCAATGCAGGACTCCATCCCAGGACCCTGAGATCATGACCTGAGCCGAAGGCAGCGGCTTAAAACCACTGAGCAACTCGGGCATCCCTAACCTGATTTTTTTAATACATATACCTGTTTTTTTTTCTATTTTTATTTCATTTTATTTCATATCATTTTATTATTATTTTTTAATATTCATATAGAGATAAGCTTCAAGGTAATCCCCTTTCTCCAATGAATACTACCCCTATAGGTAAACCATTTTTTAATCCCTCTTTAACTTAGGAAAGTTGAGACCTTTAAGAAAGACAGCAAGATACATCCAGGAAGAATCAAAATAACATTCCTCACCAACAATGAGAATTTATGACCACTTTCCCATATTTTTCTTCTGTCATTGTTTCTGTGTATTTGTTTTTGGCTGGTAGTATATAAATCTTATATGTGGGGTTCTTTTTGACAAGGTTCTTTTTTGTTGTTGTTGTTTTTCTTTATTTTTTTTTCTCTTGTCATCTACTTTTGTTGGTCTTTTTTTTTGGTCTGCTTTTGTTTGTATACTTCATAAATCTTACCTTGGGGCCCATTTGGGCTGGACTTTCTCTTTTATTTTAGCTTTCTTTTTTTTTTTCCTGTCTTTGTTTCTTTCTTTTTTCCTTTTTCTTTCTTTTGGGTGGGGACTCTTGATTGCTCAGAAGTGTTCCAGGGTGCACCTTGCCTGCACCACGGGTGATAAATGCAGGTACACATCCGCTCAGCCATCTCTCACCAAAATGACAAGGAGGAGGGATGCCAAACGAAGAAAAATTCAGAGACTGGATCTTCTGCATCAGAGCTATTGGATATGGACACAGACAGTATATCGGAAAGTTAATTCAAGCTAACAATTATGCAGGTAATAGCTAGGTTGGAGAAAGCCATTGATAACAAAATTGTATTGATTAGGGCAGAACTGAAAGCCACCAGGGATGATGTTCACAATGTTCTCAATGAGTTCCAATCTAATCTAAATTCTCTAAAAGCTAGGGTAACTTAGGCAGAAGATAGAATTAGTGATCAAGAGGACAAAAGATAGAGAAAAAGGATCAGGAGGAGGCCTGGAACAAATAGCTTAGAAGCCATGAAAACAGAATTAGGGAAATAAATGACACCATGAAATATTCCAACGTCATAATTATTGGAATCCCTGAGGTGGAAGAGAAAGAAAGAAGACTAAAAGATATACTTGAACAAATTCTCCATGAAAATTTTCCCAGTCTGGTGAATGGAGCCAGCAATCTTGTACTAGAGTCAGAAAGGTTTGCCCCCAAGATCATTGAATCTAAAAAGACCTCGAGACTCCTTATTGTGAAGATGATGAATTGTAATTGTAGACAGGAGCTCTTGAAGGCAGCTAGGGTGAAGAAATTCCTTAAATACAGAGGAAAGCCCATCAGAATAACAGCAGACTTGTCCACAGAAACCTGGCAAGCAAGAAAAGGCCTGGCAAGATGTATTCAGGGCATTAATGAGAAGAACACACAGCTAAGAATACTCTTTCTAGCAGGCTGACATTCAAAATGGATGGAGAGGTAAAGTGCTTCCAAGAGCGGAAATGATAAAAAAAAAAGTATGTGACCACCAAGCTGACACTGCAGGAAATATAAAAGGGAGTTCTATAAAAGAGGAAAAATATTAAGAATATCATTGAACAGAAATATATGGAGACAAACTATAGAAACAAAGACTTCACAGGTAACACGATGTCAATAAAAACGTACCTCTCAATAATCACTCTCAATGTGAAGGGCCTAAATACACCCAAAAAATGACACAGGATTGCAGGTTGGATGAAACAACAGGACCTATCCATATGTTGTCTACAAAAGACCCATTTTGAACCTAAGGATACATCCAGACTGAAAGTGAAGGGATGGAGAAACATCTTTCATGCAAATGGGCCACAAAAGAAGGATGGGGTAGCGATTCTCATATCAGGCAAATTAGATTTTAAACTAAAGACTGTAGTCAGAGATACAGAAGGACACTACATCATTCTTAAAGGGACTATCCACCAAGATGATCTAACAATTGTAAATATCTACACCCCCAATATGGGAGCAGCCAATTACATAAGAAAACTATTAATCAATATAAAGAGTCATATTGATATGAATACATTAATAGTAGGAGATCATAATATGCCTCTCTCAGTAATAGACAGATCATCGAAGCAGAAAATCAATAAAGAAATAAGAGCATTGAATGAAACATTGGACGAGATGGACCTCCTATACATATACAGAACATTCCACCCTAAAACAACAGAATACTCATTCTTCTCAAGTGCACATAGAACCTTCTGCAGAATAGACCACATACTGGGTCACAAAGCAGGACTCAACCAATAACAAAAGACCGACATTATTCCCTGCATATTCTCAGATCACAATGCTTTGAAACTGGAGCTCAATCACAGGGAAAAGTTCAGAAGGAACTCAAACACCTGGAGCTAAAGACTGCCTTGCATAAGAATGCTTGGATCAACCAGGAGATCAAAGAAGATCTTATAGAATTCATGGAAACCAATGAGAATCAAGACACTTCCTTCCAAAACCTATGGGATACAGCAAAGGTGGTCCTACGGGGGAAAATACATAGCAATTCAAGTCTCCCCCCAAAATTGCAAAATCCATAATATACCAGCTGTCTCTACACCTTAAGGAACTGGATAATCAACAACAAATTAAGCCAACTCCACAAACAAGAAGGGAAATAATCAAGATTAAAGCAGAAATCAATGAGATAGAAACTAGAGATACAGTAAAACGCTTCAGTGAGACTAGAAGCTGTTTTTTTGAAAGAATCAATAATATCCAAAACCATTGGCCAAACTAATCCAAAAGAAAAGAGAGAAAGTCCAAATTAATAAAATTATGAATGAAAAGGGAGATATCACAACTATCACCAATGAAATAGAAACAATCATCAGAAATTTTCATCAATAGCTATATGCCAATAAATTAAGCAACCTAGAAGAAATAGATGTATTCCTGGAAACTAAAAACGTCCATAACTGAATTAGGAAGAAATTGACAACCTGAATAGACCGATATCCAGTAACGACATTGAAGCAGTGATCAAAACTCTCCCAAAAAACAAGAGCCCAGGACCTAATGGATTCCCTGGTGAATTCTACCAAACATTCAAAGAAGAAATAACACCTATCCTCCTGAAGCTGTTCCAAAAAATTGAAGCAGAAGGAAAACTTCCAGACTCTTTTTATGAAGCCAGCTTTACCGTGATCCCTAAATCAGGCAAAAACCCCACCAAATAGGAGAATTTCAAACCAATATCACTGATGAATATGGATGCTAAAATTCTCAACTAGATCCTAGCAAATAGGATCCAACAGCACATTAAAAATATTATCCACCATGACCAGGTGGGATTCATCCCTGTGTTACAAGGATGGTTCAACATTCACAAATAAATCAATGTGATAGAACAAATGAATAAGAGAAGAACTACATGGTCCTCTCAACTGATGCAGAAAAAGCATTTGACAAAATCCAGCATCTGTTCCTGACTAAAACACTTCAAAGTATAGGGCTAGAGGGAACATTCCTGAACTTCATAAAATCTATCTATGAAAGACCCACAGCAAATATCATCCTCAATGGGAAAAAGCTTGCAGCATTCCCATTGAGATCAGGAACACGACAAGGATGTCCACTGTCACCACTCTTGTTCAACATAGTATTAGAAGTCCTAGCAACAGCAATCAGACAACAAAGAGAAATAAACCGTATCCAAATTGGGAATGAAGGAGTCAAACTCTCTCTCTCTTTGCAGATGACATAGTACTTTATATGGAAATCCCAAAAGACTCCAACCCACAAACTACTAGAATTCATACAGCAATTCAATAATGAGGCAGGATACAAAGTCAATGTACATAAATCAGTTGCTTTCTTATACACTATCAATGAAAACACAGAAAAGGAAATTAGAGAATCAATTACATTTACTATAGCACCAAGAACCATAAGATACCTGGGAATAAACCTAACCAAAGAGGTAAAGGATCTGTACTGGAGGAACTACAGAACCCTCATGAAAGAAATTGAAGAAAACACAAAAAAAATGAAGACCATTCTATGCTTTTGGAGCAGAAGAATAAACATTGTTAGAAGGTCTATACTGCCTTGAGCAATCTATACTTTTAATGCCATTCTGATCAAAATTCCACCAGTATATTTCAAAGAGCTGGAGCAAATAATCCTAAAATCTGTAAGGAATCAGAAAAGACCCCGAGTTGCTAAGGAATTATTGAAAAAGAATAACAAAACCGGGACATCACATTGCCTTATTTCAAGCTTCACTACAAAGCTGTGATTACCAAGACAGCAAGGTACTGGCATAAAACAGACACATAGACCAGTGGAACAGAGTAGAGTGCCCAGATACGGACCCTCAATTCTGTGGTCAAATAATCTTCGACAAAGCAGGAAAAATATACAGTGGAAAAAAGACAGTCTCTTCAATAAATAGTGCTGGAAAAACTGGACAATATATGTAGAAGAATGAAACAGAAACATTCTCTTACACCATACACAAAGATAAACGTGAAATGGATAAAAGACCTCAATGTGAGTCATGAGTCCATCAGAATCCTAGAGGAAAACATAGGCAGTAACCTCTTCGATATCAGCCATAGGAAATTTTTTCAAGAGAAGCCTCCCAAAGCAAAGAAAACAAAAGAGAAAATGAACTTTTCTGACTTCATCAAGATCAAAACCTTCTGCACAGCAAAGGAAACAGTCCACAAAACAACGAGGCAACCCACGGAATGGGAGAAGATATTTGCAAATGACAGTACAGACAAAAGGCTGATATCCAGGATGTATAAAAAACTTCTCAAACTCAACCCACACAACACAGATAATCATGTCAAAAAATGGGCAGAAGACATGAACAGCACTTCTCCAATGAAGACAAACAAATGGCTAACAGACACATGAAAAAATGTTCATCATCAAAAAATGTCCATCAAAACCATACTGAGATACCACCTTACACTAGTTAGAATGGTCAAAATTAACAAGACAGGAAACAACGTCTGTTGGAGAGGATGTGGAGAAAGGGGAACCCTCTTATACTATTGGTGGGAATACAAGTTGGTGCAGCCACTTGGGAAAACAATGTGGAGATTCCTTAAGAAATTAAAAATAGAGGGGCACCTGGGTAGCTCTGTGGTTTAAGCCGCTGCCTTTGGCTCAGGTTGTGATCAGGTTCCTGGGCAGGGAGCCTGCTTCCCTCTCATTTTCTCTGCCTGCCTCTCTGCCTACTTGTGGTATCTCTCTGTCAAATGAATAAATAAAATCTTAAAAAAAAAAAAGAAATTAAAAATAGAGCTTCCCTATGACCCTGAAATTGCACTACTGAGTATTTACCCCATGGATACAGATGTAGTGAAAATAAGGGCCATCTGTACCCCATTGTTCATAGCACAATGGCCACGGTTGCCAAACTGTGGAAAGAACCAAGATGCCCTTCAATGGATGAATGGATAAGGAAGATGTTGTCCATATACACGATGGAGTATTATGCCTCCATCAGAAAGGATGAATACCCAACTTTGATATCAATATGGATGGGAATGGAGGAGATTATGCTGAGTGAAATAGGTCAAGCAGAGAGAGTCAATTATCATATGGTTTCACTTATTTGTGGCGCATAAGAAATAACACAGAGGTCATGAAGAGATGGAGAGGAGAAGAGAGTTGAGGGAAATCAGTTGGGTCAATAAACCAGGAGACACTATGGACTCTGAGAAACAATAGGATGGTTTTGAAGGCCTGGGGGGTTGGAAGTTGGGTCAGCCTGGTCGTGTGTATTAAGGAGGGCACATATTGAATAGATCACTGGGTGTGGTGTATAAACAATGAATTCTGGTACAGTGAAAATAAATTAAAAAATAAAAAATAAAATATGACATATGCCATATATTGAAACCAGATAATAATTCCTTTCAGATCTCATATTTATTTATTTGTGTAACTAATAGTTACTTCTCACTTTCACCTATTTTAATTATAAATATGTATTGAGAGATTGTAAAGTTCCTGTAATAAAAATATATGAATATATTGAAAACTAATTACATATATAAAAATACAATCTTTTCCCCAACGTGGTCAACATAAAAACAGCCAGCTTCTTTCCTTGTTCTTGTAATGTAAAAATAAGATTTATAGTTTCATTATAGTTTCATTAGCATTACAATTTATATGAAATTTCAAAAATTATCACATTCTAGCTAGAACGACTTGGTGCTTCTCCATTCTGTCATGCCAACTATTCGGGGAAAATGAAGAGCACCAAGGGAGATGTAAAAGAAAAAGCTACTCCGAAGAAGTTCTTAATGAGAAAGAAGTTGAGTATATGGAAGAGAAGTAGAGGTATATTAGGAAAATAAGTGATAAAATAGAGCTGATAATAGAAAAAGAAAAAAAGAAAAAGAAAAAAAATCATTCAGGATAGATGGCCTGTCATAATAGATACTTGGAAATATTAATGGAAATTGAAGAAGGAGAGATAACATAAATCATGGAACTTGTGAATGGATCTAGGTTAGCACAGATATTTGGAAGACGGCCTGACTACATTGGGTCTAGCTTTTCAACTTGTGATATAGACTGACATGAAGAGTTCATCCACACATCCCAACATATTCCATAATTCCAGATTTTAGGAGAGTTGCACATACTGTACAATTTAGTTGAATCAAGTTTCACTGAATTTTTTCACTTTTATTGTACTGCATTTGAAAATTTCATTAATTGGTGTATTTCATAAAGTATACAGAATATAAGTAAGGAAACTGGGTTTTGTTTTGAGTCAAATTACCCCCCCCCAATTTATAAACTAAAAATTTTCACTAGGTAGTTTCTAAGAAATGTTTCCTATATGAATTTTCATTAAGTCTCTTTTAAAGCAGTATATATGGGTCATCAAATGTAACTGTTTCTGTGAAGACATTTTGAGGTGTATATCTACTAACTGGCAGATACTTATGTTCACCATAAGAAGAGCTAAATAATTATTTTTTAATAATTTCAACATAATGCAATCATTAAAGAGAATGAGTCTCTCCTTTCTCTTCTTGCTTATTTTTGAATAAGGGAGAAAGAGAACCCAGAAGTGTGAAGGAATTATGGCATTCCCAGGGTGTTGTGAAAATGCCAACAATATAGTGAATTTATAAAAAGTATGCACGATAATTTTAATACCCAGAGTGATGAATATTTATACTTGCATAATCCTTTATAATGTTATTAAAGCTTTTTATGTGCATTATCTCATTTTTAAAACACCAAAAGATATTTGAGTTCAATAAAAGGTAACAGATTGTCAAAAAAAGAACTTTGTATTACTTGTTAAACTGACAGTTGGTGATCAAGGTATATATTCACCAAATAAATTCTAGGATTTTTTGAAAATGATCATTTTTGTTCCCGTGTTTTCTTGAAAATAGCCAGCAGCATCTACTCATGTGGTCAAAAAGGACCCACATTTCCAGAAAATGAGCCATCTCATGGTATCATGGACTTAAAATCTTTTACCTCCACAAAGAATTGAGTCCTTTGTCTTTAATTATAGAAAAGCTTGCCCTCGGGGCGCCTGGGTGGCTCAGTGGTTTAAAGCTTCTGCCTTTGGCTCACGTCATGATCCCGGGGCCCTGGGATCAAGCCCCACATTGGACTCTCTGCTCAGAGGGGAGCCTACTTCCTCCTCTCTCTGCCTGCCTCTCTGCCTACTTGTGAACTCTCTCTGTCAAATAAATAAATAAAATCTTAAAAGAAAAAAGCTTGCCCTCTTTCATAAACCCTCCTCGGAAATAAAATCCATATGACCCCCCAGATTCTAGTTATTTACTTGTATAGATATAAATTATTGCTTCCTACTATTCTTTTCTTTTTTTAAAAGATTTATTTATTTATTTATTTGACAGAGATCACAAGCAAGCAGAGAGGCAGGCAGAGAGAGAGGAGGAAGCAGGCTCTCTGCTGAGCAGAGAGCCTGATGAGGGGCTTGATCCCAAGACCCTGGAATCATGACCTGAGCTGAAGGCGGAGACTTTAACCCACTGAGCCACCCAGGAGCCCCATCTTCCTACTTTTCTTTAAGAAGAAAATAGTGTAAATTGTAGTGAAGCCTAATATTTACAAATTTAAAAGTAGAATTAGAATTAAAATTAAATTTAAATTAAATTTATTTAATTTATTTATTAAATTATATAATTTATATATTTATATATATTTATATAAATTATATAAATAATTATAAATTAATTAATTTATTTAATTTATATATTTATATATAATCTTTATATATATTTATATAAATTATATAAACAATTATAAATTAATTAATTTATTTAATTTATTTAAATTAATTAATTAATTAATTAATTAATTAAAATTAATTTAAATTAAAATTAAAATTTTAGCTCCTGGGTGGCTCAGTGGGTTAAAGTCTCCGCCTTCAACTCAGGTCATGATTCCAGGGTCTTGGGATCAAGCCCCTCATCAGGCTCTCTGCTCAGCAGAGAGCCTGCTTCCTCCTCTCTCTCTGCCTGCCTCTCTGCTTGCTTGTGATCTCTGTCAAATAAATAAATAAATAAATCTTTTAAAAAAAGAAAAGAATAGTAGGAAGCAATAATTTATATCTATACAAGTAAATAACTAGAATCTGGGGGGTCATATGGATTTTATTTCCGAGGAGGGTTTATGAAAGAGGGCAAGCTTTTTTCTTTTAAGATTTTATTTATTTATTTGACAGAGAGAGTTCACAAGTAGGCAGAGAGGCAGGCAGAGAGAGGAGGAAGTAGGCTCCCCTCTGAGCAGAGAGTCCAATGTGGGGCTTGATCCCAGGGCCCCGGGATCATGACGTGAGCCAAAGGCAGAAGCTTTAAACCACTGAGCCACCCAGGCGCCCCGAGACAAACCATAAATGACTCTTAATCTCACAAAACAAACTGGGGGTTGCTGGGGGGAGGTGGGATTGGGAGAGGGGGAGCGGGCTATGGACATTGGGGAGGGGAGGCGAACCATAAGAGACTATGGACTCTGAAAAACAACCTGAGGGTTTTGAAGGGTCAGGGGTGGGAGGTTGGGGGAACAGGTGGTGGGTGATGGGGAGGGCACGTTTTGCATGGAGCACTGGGTGTTGTGCAAAAAGAATGAATACTGTTACGCTGAAAAAAAATAAATAAAAAGGGAAAAAAAAAGAAAAAAAAAGAATTAAAACAGGAAATATTTATTGCAAAATAAAGTAAAATGTAAGTAAACTCATAGAAGCTATGTGAAAATGTAATCAACAAATCAAATGTTAGCTCAGTGATGGGTATTAAGAAGGGCACATATTACAGTGAGCACTGGGAGTTATATGCATACAATGAATCTTGGAACTCTACATCGAAAACTAATGATGTACTGTATTGTGACTAACATTACATAATAAAAAAAAAAATACAAGTGGATCCAAAGAATTTATGGAAGTTCTTTGCAGCCCACTTTCCTAGGATTCCTGTTGTGTTGGTCCAAGTCTGTGAATAGTGAAGTTAATACCTAGGGAGGTCTGAGGTATTAGCTGAAATCCATATTACTCATAGTGAGACTCCACACACATTTCCTCCATTAGGGACAATGCTGTGGCTGGAGGCCTGTGTGGTTTATTTCAGTAAAACCCTTGGGGAACTTTCAGAAAAAAGACACTTTACTTAGAATTCCTGAGGATACACTACATGCCTGAGAGCCAAAAAATGAGATTGTGGAGGGAAAGAAGGAGAGGATTTGGGGTCTGGCTTTATTAGGGCTCATAGATGAGATGTCTGGAATTTTAATGGGTCACTTCTTTTTGGCTAATTTGAAGCACAAGAGTGGGAATTAGGTCTCAGGAAATTAGGGCATGGTCGACGAAGTGGCCAGTTATCCACATTGCCCAGGGTTTTCTGAAAAGAGAGTCTCATGGATGTTGGGGAAGGTCGATGGCTAGTTAAGTATCTGGTTGTTTTTCTATTAAATGTGTCATAGAGCTGACAGTATGTTTATTTTAGATGGATGTCTTTTGATATGGACGCCTTAGCATCAAAACTTTGACAGACACTTACACTATATCCTCTTTGCATTGTATTAATAGTCTTTTATTCGCTATACCAATTTTTTTTAAATTGTTCTATCTTAGGCCATGCTTTGTTCCATGTATAATTAAGTTGCTTTACTTACTGTTGTTCATTAAGACCACTTGTTCAGGAACCTGTCCTGATAAGCAAGACTGTGTTGAGTGTTGTTTCTATGCATCTATATAGCCAGTATGGTAACATTTACTATAACATATGTCAGAATTTATAGGACTGCTTCCCTTCCATACTATATTCAGATCTACAATTGATATTTACTTTAGATCATTTGCTATCTAAAACAATGTGGTTCCTCATCAAGCTAACTGAACTAAAATATTATGAAGATCCAATAATTAAAGTCTCATCAAAAAAGTGTTAAATAGCACCTCTAGCAGTTCCCTATCATAGCATTATTTTCAAATTTATGTAACAAATTTTAGTTCCAAATCTCTTTTATCTTTTTAATTTTTTTTCATATTATTTTCCTTTTTCTTCTTTTTTATTATGTTCAGTTAGCCAACAGGTAGGCCACCATTAGTTTTTGATGTAGTGTTGAACAATTTATTAGTTGCTTATAACACCCAGGGCTCATCACAACACATGCTCTCATCAGTACCCATCATTTTGTTATCCCATCCCCCCACACCCTCGCTTTTGTAACCCTCAGTTTGTTCCCTGGAGTCCAGAATAATGGTTTGTCTCCCCCTCTGATTTTGCCTGATTTCTGTGTCTTTCATGAAGACAGCATAGTATTGGCACAAAACAGACACAAAGGTCAATGGAAAAGAATAGAGTGCCTTGAAATTGACCTTCAACTCCATGGTCAACTAAACTTTGACAAAGCAGAAAAAAACATCCAGTGGGAAAAAAGGCAGTTTCCTCAATAAATGGTCCTGGAAAACTGGACAGCCACACCTCTGGACCATTCTCTTACACCATACATAAAGAAACTCAAAATGGATGAAAGACTTCAATGTGAGACAGGAATCCATCAAAATCCTAGAGATCATAGGCAGTAACATCTTTGATCTTGGACACAGCAACTTCTTGCAAGACATGTCTCTAAAAGCAAGGAAAATGAAAGCAAAAATGAACTATTGGGACTTCATAAAGATAAAAATCTTCTGCACAGCAAGGGACACAGTAAAAAAAAAAAAGAAAAAAACTAAGAGGCAACCCACAAAATGGGAGAAGATATTCACAAATGACAGTATAGACCAAGGACTGATATCCAAGATCTATAAAGAACTCCTCAAACTCAACACTAAAAAACCGATAATCACATCAAAAAATGGGCAGAAGACATGAACAGACACTTCTCCAAATAAGACATGCAAATGGCCAACAGGCACATGAAAAAATATTCAACATCACTAGCCACCAGGGAAATACAAATCAAAACCACACTGAGATACCACCTTACTCCAGCTAGAATGGCAAAAAATAGTAAGACAGGGAACAACAAGTGTTGACAAGGATGTGGAGAAAAGGTAACCTTGCACTGTTGGTTGGAATGCAAGCTGGAACATCCACTCTGGAAAACAATATGCAAGTTCTTCAAGATGTTAAAAATAAAGCTACCCTATGACCCAGCAATTGCACTACTAAGTATTTACTTCAAAGACACAGATGTAGTGAAAAAAATGGGCACATGCATACCAATATTCATAGCAGCAATGTCCACAATTGCCAAACTGTGGAAGGAATCAGATGCACTTCAACAGATGAATGGATAAAGAATATTTGGTTCATATATATAATGGAATATTACTCAGCCATCAGTAAGGATAAATATCCACCATTTACATTGACATGGATGGAAATGGAGAGGTTTATGCTAAGTGAGATAAGTCAAGCAGAGAAAGACAATTATCTTATGGTTTCACTCTTGTATGGAACATAAGGAATATTGCAGAGGACCACAGGGGAAGGGAGGGAAAACTGAATGGGAAGAAATCAAACTCTTTTCAAACATAAAGTCCTTCTGTACATAGGAAAATCTTCAAAGGGAGAAGGTAAGGAATGTATTTTGGGAAAAGTTTTCTGTTAACTTCTTAGTATATACACAGTATGTATAAAAACAAAAATAGCCTTATTGTTTGCACATTAATATTTCATGTCTCCAACAAGAAAACCAAAGAAAAATGACACAAATATGTTGAATCATATGTAGCTTGTCATAAATAGTTATAAAATTGAGTCCTAAATATGCTATATTATCTACTTCTGGGAGTACACATGCATGTGTGTGTGTTGGGGGGGCATATGCATGTCTTTTCCATATATCTTAAGAAGTTTAAAAAATATATACCGTGGATTGTAGTCTACATGGTGGTATTTCCAATGATTTAATTATTCTTCTCTAAGGAGGAACTTAGGAAGAAGAGAGCCTACTTTTTATATATAGATATTTAATATATCTGATAAATAGCTATTTCGTATCTGCTCAAATATGCATATATTATATATTATTTAAAGAAAAATATTTTCACAGATTTTCACTAGAGTATGGCAGAAATAGTCTCAGTGAAAAAGAGTATTTGATAGGGCTATATATATATATCAATCTCTTCTTTAGAATCTATTAATAAAGTCATTTAACAGAAAGATAATAGATGAACATAAAAACAATAAAATAAAATCATCATACCACAAAAACAAGAAAGAAAATAGATGACCCAATTTACTTTTATAAAACATAGACAGATTAAAAATGATAGAAAAAGCATAAGCAATAGCTATTTTATTTTTTTTTCTTTTTAAAACATTTTATTTATTTGAGAGAGAGAGTGAAAAAGAGAGAGCACAAGCAGGGTGAGGGCCAGGAGGAGAAGCAGACTCCCTGCTGAGCAGGGAGCCTGGTGAAGGGCACTTTCTTGGGATTCCAGGATCATGACCTGAGCTGAAGTCAGATGTTTAAGCAACTGAACACCCAGGCGCCCCAGAAATAACTATTTTAAATGATTTGTCAGCTGTAGTAATTAGGATAATACAACACTGATGCAAAAATAGTGAAACTGACCAAAAAGACATGATACAGTCCCAAAACAGACCTAAATATATATGTTTACTAATAGAGGCAGTTCTCTGAGTAGTAGCTGCAAGCTTTGGTAAATTCATTTTGTAACTCCACCATTCACTATACAGCATTTGAATTCCTAAGTCTATGAATTAAAAGTAGAGGTGCCCTATGAACCAGCAAATGCACTACTGGGTATTTACCCCAAAGATACAGATATAGTGAATAGAAAGGCTATATTCATCCCAAAGTTCATAGTTCACAATGTTCACAATAGCCAAACTGTGGAAAGAGCTGAGGTGCCTTTCAACAGAAAAATTGATAAAAAAAAATATGTGATCCATATACACAATGGAATATTACTCAGCTATCAGAAATTATGAATACCCAACTGTTGCATCAAAATGAATGGGACTGGGAGAGATTATACTAAGTGAAATAAGTCAGGCAGGGAAATTATCATATGGTTTCACTCATATGTAAAACATAAGGAATAGCACAGAGGACCATAGGGGAAGGGAGGGAAAAGTGAACAGGGAAAAAATTAGAGAGGAAGATGAACTATGAGAGACTTTCAACTCCAGAAAACAAACTGAGGGTTTTAGAGTAGAGGGGGTTAGGACAATGAGGTAGTCCGAAGATGAATATTAATAAAGGCACATGTAGTGATGATCTGGGTGTTAAAAGCAAGTAATTAATCATTGAACACTACCTCAAAAACTAACAATGTACTATACGATGGCTAACTACACATAATAATAAAAATGTCAGGGTGGCTTTATTTTTATTGCCTGATTTCTCAGGGAAGAACTTCCAGTACAATGTTGAATAGGAGTTGTGTGGGTTGGCACCCTTGTCTTATTCCTGATCCTAAAGGAAGAGCATTAAGTTGCTCATCATTGAATACAATGTTAGATGTGGGTTCTTCATACATGGATTTTGTTATTTTGAGACCTATCCTTCTTATATATAATTGGTTAAGAGTATTTAATCATGAACTCCTGTTAACTTTTTTCAAATTTCTTTTCTGCATGTATTGAAATAATCATATGATATACAAAAAAATGATGGCAGAATAAAAAAAAAACTTAGGCTGGCTTCCTCCCTCAAACACACTTAGGTAACGGTCAAGCCATGGAAAATATCTCAGAAATAGCCTTAAAGAATGACAAAACAAATTCCACAACTGGAGAGAGAGAAGAGACCACATCAAAGAAGGTAGAAATTACTGAGATTGAGATTAGGGAAGAAACATTTTTGCAGGTGCTATGGAGGGGAGTGAACATGATCACAGAGAAAGAAAAAAGGAGAGACCAAACAAAAGAATGCCCAAGGAGAATGTTTCTCCAAACACATTGGCTTGGAAAAGGAGAAGAACTGATTTTTATGAGTTCTTGCATCCACTGGGGAAGGTAACCCTGGAGTTTTACAGGTCTGTAGGCTTTGTTGGGATAGAGACCATAGTATACTGCCCTGCTCTATGACAGAAGGCGGGCAGACAACATAGGAGCAGACAGTATGGAAGCACCAGTCTGATGACCATCTGGAGCACACAGTGTGAAGATTATTCACTCTTTCCTGAGTTCTTCCTGAGAGGAAGCTTTGATGACAAAGGAGAAGGCTAGCACCATTTCCTTCCACTGTCCCTCAATAATAACACATAGACCACCTGCAAGAAGAAACTCAGCATCAACACTGGCTGCTTAACTTGCTGATACCAAACACCACCCCTGCTCTCTGGTGGAATTTCCCTTCTTAGTCACACTTGCCTCAGTCCCAATCTGGTGGGCTCCTCTGCTGGAAGGCCAGCATAAACAACTACCCATAACGTGTCTTCCAACCAGAGTTCTACAGGACTTCAGCTACACTTGAGGGAGTGACAGGTCTCCTTTCACAAGCAGACCTGTGGTGGTTTCACAAGCAGAAAGTGGTGGTTGAAACTCACCACTTTCAGTACAGGGTTTAAACACTGCCAGCAGCAGGCAGGTGGCTATCTTGAAAGACAGACCAATAAAACAACAGCAGAGCACATACAACGCCACCACAGACATTCCTTAAAACACTAGGTCTGGGTATTAGATAACTTATTTTCATAAATCCATTATTTTTAGGAGCAGGAAACATAGCTCTTTTCTCCAACACAGAGAAGAAGGCAAGACTTAAATAAAGTGTGAAGATGGAGGGACTTTCCCAAATGAAAGAATAACAAAGACTATATCCATGTATCTAAGTGAAACAGATATAAGTAACATGACTAATAGATAATGTAAAGCAACAATAATAAGGATACTAGCTGGTCTTGAGAAAATAATAGAATACATCAATGAAACCTTTGCCAGAGAGATAAAAGATTTAGGAAGGAATTAGTAAAAGATATAGATTGCAAAAAATTGTGATTGGAAACAGTCTTGATGCAATTAACAGAAGTCTGGAAGATGCAAAGGAAGAAATTGGGGGCATAGAAGACAAAGTAATGGAAAGCATGAAGCTGAACAAAAGGAAGGAGAATTACAGAACATGAGATTAGACTTAGGGAACTCAATGACTCCATCAAATGTAATAACATTCATATTTTTGGAGTCCTATAAGAAGAAGAGAGACAAAAGTGAGCAGGAAATTGACTTGAATAAATAATAGTTGCAATTTCCATAATCTGGGAAAATAAATAGACATCTAGATACAGGAAATACAGAGAATTCCCATCAAAATGTACAAAAGAAGCCTCACACCAAGATATATTGCAATTTAATTGTAAAATAGAGTAATAAAAAAATAAAAGCAACAAGTCAAAAGAAGTCCTTAAATCATAAGGGAAGACCAAAAAGGCCAGCTGTATATTTCTCAACAGAAACTTGGCAACCCAGAAGAAACAGGCATGATATATTCAAAGTGTTGGATAGGAAAAGTACCTTATAAGACTACCGTTCAGAACAGAAGGAGACATAATTAATTACCCAGACAAAAATTAAAGGAGTTCATGACCACTAAACTTACCCTGCAAAAATATTAAAGGGAATTCTTTGAGTGGAAAGACAGACCAAACGTGACAAAGATAAAAACAAAACAAAACATCCAAATTGGTAAAGAAGAAGTCAAACTATCACTCTTCGCAGATGATATGATACTATATGTGGAAACCCCAAAAGACTCCACTCCAAAACTGCTAGAACTTGTACAGGAATTCAGTAAAGTGTCAGGATATAAAATCAATGCACAGAAATCAGTTGCATTTCTGTACACCAACAACAAGACTGAAGAAAGAGAAATTAAGGAGTCAATCCCATTTACAATTGTACCCAAAACTATAAGATACCTAGGAATAAACCTAACCAAAGAGACTAAGAATCTATACACAGAAAATTATAAAGTACTCATGAAAGAAATTGAGGAAGACACAAAAAAATGGAAAAATGTTCCATGCTCCTGGATTGGATGAATAAATATTGTGAAAATGTCTATGCTACCTAAAGCAATCTACACATTTAATGCAATCCCTATCAAAATACCATCCATTTTTTTCAAAGAAATGGAACAAATAATCCTAAAATTTATATGGAACCAGAAAAGACCTCGAATAGCCAAAGGAATATTGAAGAACAAAGCCAAAGTTGGTGGCATCACAATTCCGGACTTCAAGCTCTATTACAAAGCTGTCATCATCAAGACAGCATGGTACTGGCACAAAAACAGACACATAGATCAGTGGAACAGAATAGAGAGCCCAGAAATCGATCCTCAACTCTATGGTCAACTAATCTTCGACAAAGCAGGAAAGAATGTCCAATGGAAAAAAGACAGCCTCTTCAATAAATGGTGCTGGGAAAATTGGACAGCCACATGCAGAAAAATGAAATTGGACCACTTCCTTACACCACACACGAAAATAGGCTCATAATGGATGAAGGACCTCAATGTGAGAAAGGAATCCATCAAAATCCTTGAGGAGAATGCAGGCAGCAACCTCTTCGACCTCAGCCGTAGCAACATCTTCCTAGGAACAACGGCAAAGGCAAGGGAAGCAAGGGCAAAAATGACAAACTCAACACCCAAAGAACAAACAATCCAATAAAGAAATGGGCAGAGGACATGAACAGACATTTCTGCAAAGACATCCAGATGGCCAACAGACACATGAAAAAGTGCTCCACGTCACTCGGCATCAGGGAAATACAAATCAAAACCACAATGAGATATGACCTCACACCAGTCAGAATGGCTAAAATTAACAAGTCAGGATATGACAGATGCTGGCGAGGATGCGGAGAAAGGGGAATACTCCTCCACTGTTAGTGGGAATGCAAGCTGGTGCAACCACTCTGGAAAACAGCATGGAGGTTCCTCAAAATGTTGAAAATAGAACTACCCTATGACCCAGTAATTGCACTACTGGGTATTTATCCTAAAGATACAAACATAGTGATCCGAAGGGGCACGTGTACCCGGATGTTTATAGCAGCAATGTCTACTATAGCCAAACTATGGAAAGAACCTAGATGTCCATCAACAGATGAATGGCTAAAGCAGAGGTGGTATATATACACAATGGAATACTATGCAGCCATCAAAAGAAATGAAATCATGCCATTTGCGATGACGTGGGTGGAGCTAGAGCGTATCATGCTTAGTGAAATAAGTCAATCGGAGAAAGACAACTATCATATGATCTCCCTGATATGAGGACATGGAGAAGCAACATGGGGGGGTAGGGGGATAGGAGAAGAATAAATGAAACAAGATGGGATTGGGAGGGAGACAAACCATACATGACTCTTAATCTCACAAAACAAACTGGGGGTTGCTGGGGGGAGGTGGGATTGGGAGAGGGGGAGCGGGCTATGGACATTGGGGAGGGGAGGCAAACCATAAGAGACTATGGACTCTGAAAAACAACCTGAGGGTTTTGAAGGGTCAGGGGTGGGAGGTTGGGGGAACAGGTGGTGGGTAATGGGGAAGGCACGTTTTGCATGGAGCACTGGGTGTTGTGCAAAAAGAATGAATACTGTTACGCTGAAAAAATAAATAAAATGAAAAAAAAAAAAAAGAAACAGAGAAGTAAGGATTCCCCCATGATGAAAATTCAAAACAAAACAAAACAAAACAAAACAAAACAATCAGAGTAATCTCTAGATACAATTACAAAACAAATAGCAAGATGACAATAAATACATATGTATTAATAATTACATTGAATGTAAATGGATTAACACTCTGATCAGAAGACACAGGGTGTCACAATGTATTAAAAAAACAAGACCCATATGTATGATGTGTCCAACAGACTAATTTTCTCCCTAAAGATACCTGCAGGTTGAAATTGAGGGTATGGAGAAATATTTATAATGCAAATGGAGTGAAAAGAAAGCCTCAGTGGCAATGCTTATACTGGACAAAGTAGATGTTAAAGGATAGGCCTTAATAAAGAAAAGGAGTAGATTATTTAATAATAAAAGGAACAATCAAACAAGAAGATCTAACAAATGTGACTTTTTTGCACCCAACATTGGATTATCCAAATACATAAAACAACTGACAACAAACATAAAGGAAACAATTGTTAACAATGCAATGATAGAAGTGACTTTTAAAAACAATTTTATTTATGTCTTTAATAAAGACAGAGAACACAAGCAGGGGGAGCAGCAGACAGAGGGAAAGGGAGAAGCAAGCTCCCCACAAAGCAGAGAGACTGATGTTGGCCTCAATCCCAAAACCCTAAGATCATGATCTGAGCTGAAGCCAGGTGCTTAAACATCTGAGCCATGCCAGTGCGCCTAATAGGGGATTTTAACACCCAACTTATATCAATAGACAGATCATCTAAACAGAAAATCAAACGATACACTGTAACAAATGCACTTAACAGATATATTCAGAACATTGCATCATAAACCAGTAGAATAGATATTCTTTTCAAGTGCAAATGGAACATTCCCCAGAATAGATCACATATTAGATCAGAAAACATATCTCAATAAGCACAAAGATTGCAGTCATACGTATCATGAAGCTTTATGATTATAATGCTCTGAAAATGGAAGTCAACAATGAGAAAAAATCTGGAAAGACCACAGATGCATGGAGGTTAAACAAAAATCCTGCTAAAGAATGAATGGGGACACCTGTCTGGCTTAGTTGTTTAAGTGTCTGCCTTTTGCTCAGGTCATGATCCCAGGGTCCTAGTCCCTCATCAAAATCCATGCTCAGTGAGAAATCTGCTTCTCCCCTTGATGCCACTCCCCCTGCTTGAGTGCTTGAGTTCTCTCTCTCTCTCTCCCTCTTTCTCTCCGTCAAATAAATGAATTTAAAAAAAAAATGAATGGGTCTATCATAATGAAAACAGAACAATCTACATATTCAATGCAATTCCTATCAAATTCTATCAACATTTTTCAAAGAACTGGAACATATAATCCTAAAATATGTGTGGAACCGGAAAAGACAATGAATCACCAGAGGAATGTTGAAAAAGAAATCCAATACTGGTGGCAATCATAGTGCCAGACTTCAATCTATATGACAAAGCTGTGATCATCAGGACATTGGGGTAAATACCTCATAGTGAAATTGGACAGAATGCTATTGATACACAAACACACACACACACACACACACACACACACACACACACACACACCAGACACATACATTAATGGAACAGAAGAGAAACTCCAGAAATGGCCCCTCAACTCTATGGTCAACTAATCTTTGACAAAGCAGGAAAGGATATCCAATAGAAAAAGAACATTTTTTCAATAAATGTTGCTGGGAAAATTGGATAGCCTCTTGGAGAAGAATGAACCTGGACCATTATTTTACACCACACACAAAGATAAACTCAAAATGTATGAAAGACCTCAATGTGAGATAAGAATCCATCAAAATCTGAGAGGAGAACACAGGCAGAAACTTCTTTGATCTCAGCCTCAGCAACTTCTTGCACAACATATCTCCAAAGGTAAGGGAAACAAAAGCAAAAATGACCTATTGGTACTTAATTAAGATAAAAAGTTCTTCACAGCAAAGGAAATAGTCAACAAAACTAAGAGGCAACCTACAGAATGGCAGATGATGTTTGCAAATGACATAACAGGTAATAGTTTCACATCTAAGATCTGTAAAGAACTTATGAAACTCAACACCCAAAACACAAAGAATGCACTCAAGAAAACATGAATAGATATTTCTCCAAAGAACACATACAGACGACCAATAAACACATGAAAATCTGCTCAACATTACTCCGCATAAGGGAAATACAAATCAAAACCACAATGGGACACCACCTCATGTCAGTCGGAATGGCTGCAATTAACAAGACAAAACCCACAAATGTTAGTGAGGATGTGGAGAAAGGAGAACCCTCTTACACTCTTGGTGGGAATGCAAGCTGGTATAGTCAATCTGGAAAACAGTATGGAGGTTCTTCAAGAAGTTGAAAATAGAGCTACCCTATGATACAGCAAATTCACTATGAGGTATTTACCCCAAACCATACACATATGTCCACAATAGCCAGACTGTGGAAGGACCCAAGATGTCCTTCAACAGACGAATTGGTAAAGAAATGTGGTTCATATATACAATGGAATATTGCTTAGTCATCAGAAAGAATGGATACTTACAATTTACATTGACATGGATAAGAATAGAGGGTACTGTGCTAGGTGAAATAAGTTAAGCAGGGAAGGACAATTATCATATGGTTTCACTAACATGGGGAATATAAAAAACAGTGTGGAAGCCCATAAAGGATGGAAGAAAAAACTGAATAGGAATAAATCAGAGAGAGAGAGAGAGAGAGAAACCACGAGAGACTCTTCACTCTGGGAAGCAAACTGAGGGTTGCAGAAGGTGAGGTGGGTTGAGTGATGGGGTAATGGGTGATGGGCATTAAGGAGGGACATGATGTGATTGGCACTGGATATTGTACACAGCTGTTGAATCATTGAACATTATGCTAAAAATTAATGAAGTGCTGTATGTTGGCTAGTTAAATTTAAATAAATAAAATAAATAAAATTTTGTTAAGATGTAAAAAAAGTATATAATAGAATTGTTAATTGAATGTGATAATTGCTAGATATAAACAATACAATAAATTCAGTTTTATTTATTTCACAATATAAATAACATAAAACTTCAAAAGTACAACTCCTTATAGGAATGTCACAAAACATCACTTACCCCAAATTAGGGGGTTTTCCAAGCCCCCTAGCGTAACCTTTGTACTTAACTTTTGTCAGAGTCTACAAACAGAGCAAAGCAGGTCTTCTGCAAGTTAAATCCAGACACAGGGTTGCAATATTGCCAGGTTAAGGAAATCAAAACACAGATAAATTTAAATATCTGATAAACAAGGAACACTTTCTTAGTATAATTTGCCCAATAGATTGTATATTGTTTTTTCTAATTTTCATATTTACTAGCCGATAAACTCTTATCTGGCAAAAATATTCCAGCTATAATTCAAAAATTATAAGCTTACCAGTATTCAGTATTTAAAAAAAAAGATTTTTATTTATTTGACAGATGGAGATCACAGAGAAACAGGCAGACAGAGAGGAGGAAGCAGGCTCCCTGCTGAGCAGAAAGACTGATGTGGGGCTCAATCCTAGGGCCCTGGAATCATGACATGAGCAAAAGGCAGAGGCTTTAACCCACTGAGCCACCCAGGCTCCCCTCAGTCTTATTTTTTTTAATTCAACATATATTTATATTGTCATACCACTAGCCATGTAGGCTTTAGAAAAACATATTAAAATTAATTTGCTATATTATTCCTTTGCTCTTAGGAAGAAGCACCTTAGCTTTAACTAGACTATAATAATTTTTAAAGTTTATTTTATTTTTTCAGTGTTCCAAGATTCATTGTTTATGCACCACTCCCATTGCTCTATGCAATTCGTGTTCTCCACAATACCCACCATCAGGCTTAACCCCCCACCCACTCCCTTCCCAAACCCTCAGTTTGTTTCTCAGAGTCCAAAGTCTTTCATGGTTCATCTCCCCTTCTGATTTCTTGCAATTCACTTTTCCTTTCTTTTTCCTAATATCTTCCATGTTATTCCTTATGATCCACAAGTAAGTGAAACCATATGATAATTGACTTTCTCTGCTTGACTTATTTCACTCAGCATATTCTCCTCCAGTCCCATCCATGTTGATACAAAATTTGGTATTCATCCTTTCTGATGGAGGCATAAACAAGAAGTGTTGGAGAGGATGTGGGGAAAAGGGACCCTCTTACTGTGTTGGTGGGACTGCAAGTTGGTGCAGCGACATTGAAAACAGTATGGAGATTACTAAAGAAATTAAAAATAGAGATACACTATGACCCTGCAACTGCACTACTGGGTATTTACCGCAAAGATATAGATGTAGTGAAAAGAAGTGCCATCTGTACCCCAATATTCATAGTAGTAATGGACACAATCAGCATACTGTGGAAAGAGTTAAGATGCCCTTCAACAGATGAATGGAAAAAGAAGATATGGTCCATGTATACAATGGATAATGTTTTTAATGTACCATTAGATCCTATTACCTAGGGTCTGTTGAGAATATTGGCATCCATATTCATCAGGGATATTGGTCTGAAATTATCCTTTTTGATACGGTCTTTGCCTGGTTTGGGGATCAAGGTAATGCTGGCTTCAAAGAAAGTGTCAGGGAGTTTTCATTCTGTTTCTATTTTTTTGAAACAACTTCAGGAGAATAGGTATTATTTCTTCTTTGAATGCTTGGTAGAATTCCCCAGGGAATCTGTCAGGTCCTGTGCTCTAGTATTTAGGGAGGTTTTCAAGCACTGCTTCAATCTCATTACTAGATATTGGTCTATTCAAGTTCAATTTCTTCCTGTTTCAGTTTTGGAAGTTTATTGGTTATCAGTAATGCATCCATTTAGTCTAGGTTGCTTAACTTATTGGCAAATAACTGTTGAAAATAATTGTTTGATGATTGTTTCTATTTCCTTGGTGTTAGTTGTGATCTCTCCCCTTTCATTCGTAATTTTATTAATTTGGGTTCTCTCTCTTTTCTCTTGGTTTAGTTTGGCTGATGGTTTATCGATCTTATTGATTCCTTCAAAAGCCCAGCTTCTAGTTTCATGATATATTCTACTGTATCTGTAGTTTCTATCTCATTGATCTCTGCTCTAATCTTGATTATTTCCCTTCTTGTGTGTGGAGTTGGTTTGATTTGTTGTTGATTCTCCAGTTCTTTAAGGTGTAGAGACAGCTGGTGTATTCTGGATTTTTCAATTTTTTTTGAGGGAGACATGGATGGCTATGTATATCCCCCTTAGGAACATCTTTGCCATATCCCATAGGTTTTGGACCGAAGTGTCTTCATTCTTATTGGTTTCCATGAAGTGTTTAAGTTCTTCTTTGATCTCCTGGTTGATCCAAGCACTCTTAAGTAAGGCGGTCTTTAGCTTCCAGGTGTTTGAATTCCTTCTGAACTTTTTCTTGTGGTTGAGTTCCAGTTTCAAAGCCTTGTGGTCTGAGAATATGCAGGGAATAATCTTAGTATTTTGGTATTGGTTGAGCCCTGATTTATGACCCAGTATGTGGCCTAGTCTGGAAAAAGTTCCATGTGCATTTGAGAAGAATGTGTATTCTGTTGTTTTAGGGTGGTATGTTCTGTAAATATCTATGAAGTCCATCTAGTGTAATGCATCATTCAAAGCTCTTGTTTCCTTTTTGATTTTCTGGTTAGTTTATGTGTCTATTACTGAGAGTGACATGTTAATATCCCCTTGACTAATGTACTCATAGCAATATGACTCTTTATTTTGATTAACAGTTAACTTATGTAGTTGGCTGCTCCCAAATTGGGGGCATAGGTATTTAAATTTTTTATGTCCTCTTGGTGAAACCCTTTTAGAATGATGTAGTGTCATTCTGTATCTCTAACTACAGTCTTTAGCTTAAAATCTAATTTATCTGCCATGAGAATCACTACCCCAGATATCTTTTGAGGCCCATTGGCATGAAAGATGCTTATCCATCCCTTCACTTTCAGTCTGAATGTATCTTTAGGTTCCAAATGTGTCTCTTGTAGACAGCATATGGACAGGTCCTGTCTTTTCATCCAGTCTGCATCCCTGTGCTATTTTATGGGAGAATTTAGGCTGTTCACGTTGAGAGTGATTATTGAAAGATCAGTTTTTATTGACATCCTGTTGCCTGTGAAGTCCTTGTTTCTATAGATTGTCTCCATAAATTTTTGTTCTATGTCATTCTTGGGTTTTTCTTCTTTTATTGACCCCCCCCCCTTAATATTTCTTGTAGCACTGGCTTGGTGGTCACATACTATTTTAAAACTTGTTGGTCTTGGAAGCTCTATCTCTCCATCCATTTTGAATGTCAGTCTTGCTGGATAAATTATTCTTGGCTGCATGTTCTTCTCATTTAGTGCCGAGAATATGTCTTTCCAGGTCTTTCTGGCTTGCCAGGTTTCTTTGGACAGTTCTAACATTATTCTGATAGTCCAATCTGTACATAAGGAATCTCTTTCCCCTAGCTGCCCTTAAGACTTCTTGTCTAAAATTATGATTCCTAGATTTCACAATTAAGTGTCTGGAGGTCTTTCTAGACTGGTTGATCTTGAGGGGCTATCCTTTCTGCCTTTAGGAGACGAACAATTGTTCCATCTCCCAGATTAGGGAAATTTTCATCCAGAATTTGTTCAACTGTATCTTCTAGTCTTCTCTCTTTCTGCACTCTATCAGGGACCCCAATAATTCTGATGTTGGAAAGATTCATGTTGTCATTTATTTGCATAATTCTATTTTCAAGTCTTCTAACCTGTTTGTTCCAGATCTCCTCCTGATCCTTCTTTTCTATCAGTTTGTCTTCTAGATAACTAATTTGATCTTCTCTCTCTATATCCCTAGTTTTAAAAAATTATTTAGATTGGATTGGATTTCATTGATAGCATTTTTTAGTACCACCAGATCTGCCCTCATTTCCACCCTGAGAGTTTCTATGTTGCCACTAACGGTCTTCTCCAACCTAGCCATTCCCTAAAAAATTGTTACCCTGAATTCCATTTCTGACATACTGTTTATGTCCATATCCAATAGTTCTGTGGCAGAGAGCACAGTCTCTGAAGTTTTCCTCTGTTGGATATTCCAATTTGTAGTCATTTTGATGAGAGGTGGTTGAGGTGATGTATAGCTGAATGTATCAACCATGATCCAGGCAAGGTGCACACTGGAAAATTTTGGAGCAAGGAGATGTCACCACCAAAAAAAAAAAAAAAAAAAAAAATACAGAGAGAGAATGAAAAAGAGAAGAAAAAAGTGATAACCTAGCCAAATGAACCCAAAAGTAAGATTTATAGGTACATAAACAAAAACAAACAAACAAAGAGAACAACAAAAGTTAAAGATGAAAAAAACAGCCAAAATGAACCCCAAGAATAAGATTTATATAGTACAAAAACTAAAACAAATACACTGAAAAACTGAGAGAAGAATAAGATGGGAAGGTAGTTATGTTTATACCCTCAATGTGGATGAAGAAGACTATTTAAGTTCTTCCTGGGTGTATCTTGTTATCTTTGTTAAGGGACTCAACTTTCCAGAGATACAGGGAGATTAAAACTGGTTTATATATAGGGTAGTATTGAACAGCGAAGAAAGATTACCTTGAAGCTTATATATTTATGTATTTAAAAAAGAAAAAAAAAGAAATAAAGAAAAGAAGGAAGAAAGAAGGGGAGGAGTCAAGATGGCGGAGAAGTAGCAGCCTGAGACTACATCAGGTAGCAGGAGATCAGCTCGATAGCTTATCTAAACATTGCAAACACCTACAAATCCAACGGGAGATTGAAGAGAAGAAGAACAGCAACTCTAGAAATAGAAAATAAACCACTTTCTGAAAGGTAGGACTGGCGGAGAAGTTAATCTAAAACGACGGGAAGATAGACCGCAGGGGGAGGGGCCGGCTCCCGGCAAGCGGCGGAGTAACGGAGCACAAAATCAGGACTTTTAAAAGTCTGTTCCACTGAGGGACAGTGCTCCAGAGGCTAACCCAGGGTGAAGCCCACGCGGGGTCAGTGTGGCCACAGGTCACGCAGGGTCACAGAAGGATCGGGGGTGTCGGAGTGTCGCAGAGATCACAGGTATTAGAACAGAGAAGCCGGCTGCAGAGACAGAGCCGAGGACTGAACTCTCAGCTCGGGGTTACCTTGAACTGGTCGCAGGCTGGGTGAGCTCAGAGCGCGGCTAGAGGCTGGGGATACGGGAGTGATTGGGTGCTGTCCTCTGGGGGCGCACTGAGGAGTGGGGCCCCGGGCTCTCGGCTTCTCTGGGCCGGAGACTAGGAGGCCGCCATTTTCAATCCCGTCCTCCGGAACTCTACAGAAAGCGTTCAGGGAACAGAAGCTCCCAAAAGCGAACCTGAGTCGATTATTTAGTCCGGCCGCTGGTAAGGGCGGTGCAATCCCGCCTTGGGCAAAGACACTTGAGAGTCACTACAACAGGCCCCTCCCCTAGAAGATCAACAAAACATCCAGTCAGGACGAAGTTCATCTATCAAGGAAAGTAGGTTCAATTCCTAAGACAGCAGCGCAATTCCAGAGGAGGACAAAGAAAAGCACGGAACTCATGGCTTTCTCCCCATGATTCTTTAGTCTTGCGGCTACTTCAATTTTTTTTCTTTTTTCTTTTATCTTCTCTGCTAAATTTTTTAAAACTTTTACCCTTTTCTTTTTTAACGTTTTTTCACTAGCTTATCTAAATATATTTATTTTTTCTTTTTTTTTAATATTTTTTCTTTATTTGTTTATTTTTTAAATTTTTTTCTTTTTTTTTCTGAACCTCTTATTATCCCCTTTCTCCCCCCCCAGAATTTGGAGTCTCTTCTGATTTCGATACAGCGCATTTTTCTGGGGTCTTTGCCAACTTTTAGTATTTTATTTGATCCATCATATCCTCTTATCTGGACAAAATGACAAGGCGGAAAAAATCACCACAAACAAAAGAACAAGAGGAAGTACCGAAGCTTATGGACCTAATCAACACAGACACTGGTAATATGTCAGATCAAGAGTTCAGAATGACAATTCTGAACATTCTAGCCGGGCTCGAAAAAGGCATGGAAGATATTAGAGAAACCCTCTCTGGAGATATTAAAGCCCTTTCTGGAGAAATTAAAGAACTAAAATCTAACCAAGTGGAAATCAAAAAAGCTATTAATGAGGTGCAATAAAAAATGGAGGCTCTCACTACAGGATAAATAAGGCAGAAGAAAGAAATAGTGATATAGAAGACCAAATGATAGAGAATAATGAAGCCGAACAAAAGAGGGACAAACAGCTACTGGACCACGAGGGGAGAATTTGAGAGATAAGTGACACCATAAGACGAAACAACATTAGAATAATTGGGATTCCAGAAGAAGAAGAAACAGAGAAGGGAGCAGAAGGTCTATTGGAGAGAATCATTGGAGAGAATTTCCCTAATATGGCAAAGGGAACAAGCATCAAAATCCAGGAGATGCAGAGAACCCCCCTCAAAGTCAACAAGAATAGGTCCACACCCCATCACCTAATAGTAAAATTTACAAGTCTTAGTGACAAAGAGAAAATCCTGAAAGCAGCCCGGGACAAGAAGTCTGTAACATACAATGTTAAAAATATTAGATTGGCAGCAGACTTATCCACAGAGACCTGGCAGGCCAGGAAGAGCTGGCATGATATATTCAGAGCACTCAACGAGAAAAACATGCAGCCAAGAATACTCTATCCAGCTAGGCTATCATTGAAAATAGAAGGAGAGATCAAAAGCTTCCAGGACAAACAAAAACTGAAAGAATTTGCAAACACCAAACCAGCTCTACAGGAAATATTGAAAGGGGTCCTCTAAGCAAAGAGAGAGCCTAAAAGTAGTAGATCAGAAAGGTACAGAGACAAGATACAGTAACAGTCACCTTACAAGCTAATAATGGCACTAAATTCATATCTCTCAATAGTTACCCTGAATGTTAATGGGCTAAATGCCCCAATCAAAAGACACAGGGTATCAGAATGGATAAAAAACCAAAACCCATCAGTATGTTGCCTACAAGAAACTCATTTTAGACGTGAAGACACCTCCAGATTGAAAGTGAGGGGGTGGAAAACAATTTACCATGCTAATGGGCATCAGAAGAAAGCTGGGGTAGCAATCCTTATATCAGATCAATTAGATTTTAAGCCAAAGACTATAATAAGGGATGAGGAAGGACACTATATCCTACTCAAAGGGTCTGTCCAACAAGAAGATCTAACAATTTTAAATATCTATGCCCCTAACGTGGGAGCAGCCAACTATATTAACCAATAAATAACAAAATCTAAGAAACACATCAATAATAATACAATAATAGTAGGGGACTTTAACACTCCCCTCACTGAAATGGACCGATCATCAAAGCAAAAGATCAACAAGGAAATAAAGGCTTTAAAGGACACACTGGACCAGATGGACATCACAGATCTATTCAGAACATTTCATCCCAAAGCAACAGAATACACATTCTTCTCTAGTGCACATGGAACCTTCTCCAGAATAGATTATATCCTGGGTCACAAATAAGGTCTCAACTGGTATCAAAAGATTAGGATCATTCCCTGCATATTTTCAGACCACAATGCTCTGAAGCTAGAACTCAATCACAAGAGGAAAGCTGGAAAAAACCCAAATACATGGAGACTAAACAGCATCCTTCTAAAGAATGAATGGGTCAACCAGGAAATCAAAGAAGAATTGAAAAAATTCATGGAAACAAATGATAATGAAAACACAACGGTTCAAAATCTGTGGGAAACAGCAAAGGCAGTCCTGACAGGAAAATATATAGCGGTACAAGCTTTTCTCATGAAACAAGAAAGGTCTCAAGTACACAACCTAACCCTACACGTAAAGGAGCTGGAGAAAGAACAAGAAAGAAAACCTAAACCCAGCAGGAGAAGAGAAATCATAAAGATCAGAGCAGAAATCAATGAAATAGAAACCAAAAAAACAATAGAAAAAATCAATGAAACTAGGAGCTGGTTCTTTGAAAGAATCAATAAGATTGATAAACCCTTGGCCAGACTCATCAAAAAGAAAAGAGAAAGGACCCAAATCAATAAAATCATGAATGAAAGAGGAGAGATCACAACTAACACCAAAGAAATACAGACAATTATAAGAACATACTATGAGCAACTCTACGCCAACAAATTTGATAATCTGGATGAAATGGATACATTCCTAGAGACGTATAAACTACCACAACTGAACCAGGAAGAAATAGAAAACCTGAACAGGCCCACAACCAGTAAGGAGATTGAAACAGTCATCAAAAATCTCCAAACAAACAAAAGCCCAGGGCCAGACGGCTTCCCAGGGGAATTCTACCAAACATTTAAAGAAGAACTCATTCCTATTCTCTTGAAACTGTTCCAAAAAATAGAAACGGAAGGAAAACTTCCAAACTCATTTTATGAGGCCAGCATCACCTTGCTCCCAAAACCAGACAAGGATCCCACCAAAATAGACAACTACAGACCAATATCCTTGATGAACACAGACGCAAAAATTCTCGCCAAAATACTAGCCAATAGGATTAAACAGTACATTAAAAGGATTATTCACCATGATCAAGTGGGATTTATTCCAGGGCTGCAGGGTTGGTTCAGCATCCACAAATCAATCAATGTGATACAACACATTAATAAAAGAAAGAACAAGAACCATATGATACTCTCAATAGTTGTTGAAAAAGCATTTGACAAAGGACAGCATCCCTTCCTGATCAAAACTCTTCAAAGTGTAGGGATAGAGGGCACATACCTCAATATTATCAAAGTCATCTATGAAAAAAACCACCACAAATATCATTCTCAATGGAGAAAAACTGAAAGCTTTTCCGCTAAGGTCAGGAACATGGCAGGGATGTGCATTATCACCCCTGCTATTCAACATAGTACTAGAAATCCTAGCCTCAGCAATCAGACAACAAAAAGAAATTAAAGGCATCCAAATCGGCAAAGAGGAAGTCAAACTATCACTCTTTGCAGATGATATGATACTATATGTGGAAAACCCAAAAGACTCCACTCCAAAACTGCTAGAACTTGTACAGGAATTCAGTCAAGTGTCAGGATATAAAATCAATGCACAGGAATCAGTTGCATTTCTCTACACCAACAAGAAGACAGAAGAAAGAGAAATTAAGGAGTCAATCCCATTTACATTTGCACCCAAAACTATAAGATACCTAGGAATAAACCTAACCAAAGAGGCTCAGAATCTATACGCAGAAAATTATAAAGTACTCATGAAGGAAATTGAGGAAGACACAAAGAAATGGAAAAATGTTCCATGCTCCTGGATTGGAAGAATAAATATTGTGAAAATGTCCATGCTACCTAAAGCAATCTACACATTTAATGCAATCCCTATCAAAATACCATCCATTTTTTTCAAAGAAATGGAACAAATAATCCTAAAATTTATATGGAACCAGAAAAGACCTCGAATAGCCAAAGGAATATTGAAAAAGAAAGCCAAAGTTGGTGACATCACAATTCCGGACTTCAAGCTCTATTACAAAGCTGTCATCATCAAGACAGCATGGTACTGGCACAAAAACAGACACATAGATCAGTGGAACAGAATAGAGAGCCCAGAAATAGACCCTCAACTCTAGGGTCAACTAATCTTCGACAAAGCAGGAAAGAATGTCCAATGGAAAAAAGACAGCCTCTTCAATAATTGGTGCTGGGAAAATTGGACAGCCACATGCAGAAAAATGAAATTGGACCACTTCCTTACACCACACACGAAAATAGGCTCATAATGGATGAAGGACCTCAATGTGAGAAAGGAATACATCAAAATCCTTGAGGGGAACGCAGGCAGGAACCTCTTCGACCTCAGCCGTAGCAACATCTTCATAGGAACAATGGCAAAGGCAAGAGAAGCAAGGGCAAAAATGAACTATTGGGATTTCATCAAGATCAAAAGCTTTTGCACAGCAAAGGAAACAGTTAACAAAACCAAAAGACAACTGACAGAATGGGAGAAGATATTTGCAAACGACACATCAGATAAAGGGCTAGTATCCAAATTCTATAAGGAACTTAGCAAACTCAACACCCAAAGAACAAACAATCCAATCAAGAAATGGGCAGAGGACATGAACAGACATTTCTGCAAAGACATCCAGATGGCCAACAGACACATGAAAAAGTGCTCCACGTCACTCGGCATCAGGGAAATACAAATCAAAACCACAATGAGATATGACCTCACACCAGTCAGAATGGCTAAAATTAACAAGTCAGGATATGACAGATGCTGGCGAGGATGCGGAGAAAGGGGAACACTCCTCCACTGTTGGTGGGAATGCAAGCTGCTGCAACCACTCTGGAAAACAGCATGGAGGTTCCTCAAAATGTTGAAAATAGAACTACCCTATGACCCAGTAATTGCACTACTGGGTATTTATCCTAAAGATACAAACGCAGTGATCCGAAGGGGCACGTGTACCCAAATGTTTATAGCAGCAATGTCTACTATAGCCAAACTATGGAAAGAACCTAGATGTCCATCAACAGATGAATGGCTAAAGCAGATGTGGTATATATACACAATGGAATACTATGCAACCATCAAAAGAAATGAAATCTTGCCATTTGCGACGACGTGGATGGAACTAGAGCGTATCATGCTTAGTGAAATAAGTCAATCGGAGAAAGACAACTATCATATGATCTCCCTGATATGAGGACATGGAGAAGCAACATGGGGGGTTAGGGGGATAGGAGAAGAATAAATGAAACAAGATGGGATTGGGAGGGAGACAAACCATAAATGACTCTTAATCTCACAAAACAAACTGGGGGTTGCTGGCGGGAGGTGGGGTTGGGAGAGGGGGAGGGGGTTATGGACATTGGGGAGGGTATGTGCTATCGTGAGTACTGTGAAGTGTGTAAACCTGGCGATTCCCAGACCTGTACCCCTGGGGATAAAAATACATTATATGTTTATTTAAAAAAAATTGGGGGGCGCCTGGGTGGCTCAGGGGGTTAAAGCCTCTGCCTTCGGCTCGGGTCATGATCTCAGGGTCCTGGGATCGAGCCCGGCATTGGGCTCTCTGCTCAGCAGGGAGCCTGCTTCCTCCTCTCTCTCTGCCTGCCTCTCTGCCTGCTTGTGATTTCTCTCTGTCAAATAAATAAAATATTAAAAAAAATTTGGAATGGGAGGCAAACCATAAGAGACTATGGACTCTGAAAAACAACCTGAGGGTTTTGAAAAGTCAGGGGTGGGAGCTTGTGGAACAGGTGATGGGTAATATGGCCGGCACGTTTTGCATGGAGCACTGGGTGTTGTGCAAAAACAATGAATACTGTTACGCTGAAAAAATAAATAAAATGCAAAAAAAAGAAGGATGAAAGAAAAAGAAAGGTATAGTATGAAAAATGTTCAAGTTAAAAAGTTACTATGGAATATGTTGTATTAAACCACTAGTTGTAATGGTAAGTAGGTTAAAAAATTAAAAGAATAAGATATGTGAGAATTAATTAAAAAAAAAGAAAAAGAAAGAAAAATTGTACCTGTGAAATATACAGGTTTGGGGGAAATACCAGGAGCTTAATATATTATTTTCCTCTGATGTTGGGGTTTTCAGTTTTATGGGGATCCTATGGTGGTTGTCCTTTTGTTCTTTTGGCTTTTCATCTGTGCGAGGGGCCTGCCATATTATTTCTCAGTCAATCTTGCTTAGGCCTAGTAGCCCTGTCCCCTATTAAGGAGATGGGCTCTGTGGAAACCAGTTTTTCAGGTTTTTATTCTTTGGCAGCTTTTTGTGGCTTTTTTGAGGTTTAGCTGAAAATAAACTGTCCAAATGCAGTCTACCACCTCAGAAAGAAGCCTTATTCTGCTACTCTCTAGGTGGTCCAGAATACATAGACTCTCCCTCTGCAAACTTTTCTGAACACTGCAACCTTCCACAGGTGGTGCACACCCCCAACCACTGTTTTCAGTGGTTACCTGAGACCCTCGCTTGTCTCCACATCCCCATGCCACTAAAACCATGAGTGATATTGGTCCAAGAGAGCCCAAACCCGGGTGACTGCCATTGCAAAGACTGCTGTCTGAGGTCCACCCCCGGGGTAGATGTGCTCAAACCCAGTGGAGTTGTAGGTTGCAGAAGGATGTGGGCCAAGGGACCCCAACTGGGGACCTTGCCAGGTTCTCTCAGACAGGGGCTGGCTATGCCAGACCCCATGTCTGGTTGCACGAGGCTGTGGGCCCAGAGACTGCCAGCCAGCACCCACAATGGGTTCTCTCAGGCATGGGTGGCAGTGTGCCCAGTTTGAGCAGTGGTGCAAGCAGTGAAAAGCCATGGGTCAAGGAACCATGGACTGGATTCTCTGGCATGGGTGTGCTTAGGCGCATGGCTGTGACCACCTGATTCTACCAATTGCTGCTTAAGATCTTTTGCTCTTTTTGGATGATTTTAACCAGTCTCCAAGTTAATGCTGGTCCCCAAACACAGGGCACTTTTGTGTTGGGGTATTACCTTCCAATGGTTCGCCTCTGGTAGCTCCCTCCCGCTACTGTTTATCCTCCAATATCATTGGAGGATATCATTCCAAGCTTTCCCACTCTGCTTTACCTCTCCACTGATGTCTTCTGCCCCTGTAGAGTTCCAGAAGTGTATAATCTTATATCTCAGGTGGATTTCATGGGTGTACAGAGTGTTCTGGTAGATATTTAGCTCACTTAAGGGGACTGGTTGAAACAAGGTCTCCTACTTCTTTACCATCTTGCCCCTCCTCCTATAATTATCAGTGTTGGGTCTAAGGATAGAGGCAACAGGGCAACCTGGGTGTCTCTGTCCCTTACATGTCTGCCTTTGGCTCAGGTCATAATCCTAGGGGCCTGGAAATAAGCCCTGCATTGGCTCACTGCTAAGTGTGGAGTCTGCTTCTTCCTTGTCCTTTGCCCCTCCTCCAGTTTGTGCTCTTTCTCTCTCAAATGAATAAATAAATAAATTCTTCAAAAAAAAGGGAGTAGAGCAAAATATATTAAAATATGGTTCCTCTGATAATGTAAATGGTTATAGTTTCTTTTGGGTGAAATTTGAAAATATTTATAAAATTCATGTACAAAACTGTTTTTGGCAAAGATACCAATTCCCATCATTATTCTAGGTAGAACTGATCATGTGTTCAAAGGAAAAGTTCAATCTGGGTAATGATACTGACTTTAATTTGTTCAAGAGATGAAATTATATACTCAACATATATATATATATATATATATAAATCTCCATATGTATTAAAATGAAAGAATTTTTAAAATCCAAAAGAAATAAAGCAAAACATACAAAGAGGTACTACATATATAGAGAGATATTAAAAAAAACTAATATTTAACAAAAAAATGTAGACCTATTGTTACATGTTTGCCTCTAAACATGAAGAGTAAAAAACAGTATACATATTATGTATGCAAATACACACTGAGTCCAATTTAGTCTGTAATATTTTATTTTTAAAGGAAGTGATAAAAGCACTAATATTTATTTTTAAATACTATGTTTTCACTGAAATATTTATAAGGCTAAGAATACCAGGGCACCTTGTTGGCTCAGTCAGTTGGGTGTCTGACTCTTGATTATGGTGCATGTCAAGATCTCAGGATTGTAAGATCAATTCCAAGGTCATGTTCTGAGACATAGAGGCTGCTTAAGATATTTTCTCTCTCTCTCTCTCCTCCCTCCAAATCGCCCTCTAAAAGGAAAAAAATGAAAAGCTGAGAATATCTGTCAGTGTAGTACAGCCTATGAAAAACCCAAGGAGAAGAATAATCTTACCTCAATGAAAGTAAGCCATTATTTAATAAAATTAAATGACTTTAATATTGCTTTGGTGAAAGAAATAGTGATGCATAAACAATGAATCATGGAATACTGAAAAAATAAAGTTTAAATTTAAAAAAAAAAGAACAAAAGAGGGTGCCTGGGTGGCTCATTGGGTTAAAGCCTCTGCTTTCAGCTCAGGTCATGATCTCAGGGTTCTGGGATTGAGCCCCACATTAGTTTCTCCACTCAGTGGGCAGCCTGCTTCCTTCTCTCTTTCTCTGCCTGCCTCTCCACCTACTTATGATCACTATCTGTCAAATAAATAAATAAAAATCTTAAAAAACAAAAGAAGAAAAAAAAAGAAAGAAATAGAAGGGCATTATGCTAAGAGCTTACTATGTCTATCAAAACCTCAAACCAACCTTGACAGTGGAAACTTTTAACCATAACTATTATTATATGTTATAAATAATGTATTCATAGTGCCATGGCCCGTGTGACAAATCGACCAGGAAGCGCGAGGGTAACAGGATGGTGAAAAGAAATTAAAGAGACAAAGAGATGGGGGAAGGAGGAGCATAGAGGATGATTTCCACCAAGGCCGAGTTTATTCAAGGCAGCAAGGCATTATATAGCCAACAATAACTATTTTAACTGATTACAAAAGAATTTACTACATGCACAAAAAACCCTCCAGACTTCCCCATTATCTACTTCTCACAGTCTAAATGCAGACTCTCCAAGGCCAGTGGTCTCTGTCTTCAGATAATTTCTTAACCAGCTGCACTGACTCCAAAGTAACTCAAAACATACAAGAAGTAACAACAAACCTGAGAGTGATTCATAAGCTGTGCTGGAACAGCAAGGATCAGTTACGAATTTATGACCCCAACCAAATTGCTCTCATCTAACAAGTAAACGTGTGGGAAATTGTGTAGGCGAGCGCACAACATATAGCACAGACCCTTTCTCAGTGCTACTCAACTTTTCCATCCTAAAACTTTTATTAGGCTATTCAGACTTTAAAGGAGACACATGTCAGGGCCTGGTTTGGTCCTTGTCTCAAGCCTTATCGTGGCCTCGCACATTTCCCCCTTCCTTGTTAAATAAGTCAAGCAAATGTATTTGTGCTTGGGTATGTAGTCATTGCTGTCCCACACGAACCTGTACAATGCACCGTATTAACACAAGAGTAAGTAACATAAGGAGAAGTCCAGTAAACAGCCAGAATGAATGTTTTAACAAGTTACCAGGGTTAAACCCATGGAAACTATCTAGAATGTGCGCAACCATTTCAGCAGGGTTAACTACATCCAGTCAAGACTGATTGATGCTTGATATATCTTTTTGCAGTTCCACTAAATTAAGGCTAACATTAGTATGATAAACAATTAGTTAACACACAGTTGTTACAATGGATGTTACACACTAGGTGTCCCCCTGGAAAGGAGGTGAGAACTATTGTTCCCGAGCCCACTACCAGTAAAAAAGTTCTAGGAACACAGGCCTGTAGGGTTAGGTTGAAGTCTTTTGTGGCAGTATAACCGCTCATAGCTATTTGCACCCCAGTTGGTCCCAGGGCAGCGACCAGCTTCCAAAGTTCTGCATGAAACATCCTTTCAGCTGTAGAGAAGATCTCGCCAGGGATAGTCACATTATGCATCGGCAGGCCGGGAGGGTAAGCAACATATCACAGAGGTTCTTCTCTATCCATTCTGGAGCAATTGGTGATGGAGAAATCAGGGATGCCATGAGGAGAGATGATCAAGGGCTTTTCTTGGAGACATTCTGTCCAAATGGGGCCTGGATTAGAATGGAAGCGTGGGTTAGAATAGCTTAATTTTTGGGGACAAGTACGGTAACCACGAGGACGCATATCTCTCTGGGAAGTGTTAGGAGTTTTGTCACTTATAACCTCATAGACTGTCCATCTTTCTAGCCCTATCTCAGAATTAGACCAAATGATTCCGCCTCTTTCATATCCTAAAATATAGGTAACTATATGAGGTCTCAATTGGACCACCATACACTGATTGATAAAATCATGGCCAGAGGAGGGTAACTGGAAACTTATAGGTACTTGAGCTGCTAGACTAGTCCAATTAATATAATGCTCCATGCACTCCATGCCATCAGAGCTGCTTCCCCTGAAATAATCTGTAACATTAGTGTGTACTCGGGAAGTGGGATCATTCCAAGTAACAGGCCTTATAGTAGGTGGGTCAGGCAGATATGCCCAATAGGCTGTGGACTCACTATGGGGGAGGCCAACCATAGTTAATAATGTTAATAATATAGTGATCAATGCTTCATTGGGTTGGATCTGATTCACTATATCTAGGGCCTGGTTCAGGAGATCTCTTATTAAGCTCTGACTGTAAGGGGGGAGGCGTCTTTTTCTTCTCTGTCTGTTCTGGCTGTTCAGCTGCTGTGTGACCTATATCAAAAAAATTAAAACATAAAGAGTTAAAATTAAATGCATATGAGGTGAATATTTCACTGTTCCCTGTAGTATCTCCCCCTCTTTTAAGTTTTTGAGATAGGATTTTAGGACTCTATTAGCTCTTTCTGTAATGGCTTGTCCTTGAGAATTATAAGGACTACTCATCGAATGCTTAATTTGAAGTGTTTGGCAAAATTTTTGAAAAGCCTTGGTAAAATAACCCATGTTTCCAGTAGTGTCCTGTTATAAGGAGAACAGATTCTTATTGAATTTATGCAAATAACTGATTGCCATGTAAGAAAGAATACTTAATGAGACGTTTTGATTTTCAGAGGGTTCGGACAGAAAAAAAAATTGAATCCTTTGATTTGTTTGCAAATAAAAATTTTACATTTCTGTAAGTCACAGACATCTTACGAAAAAAAAGTTTCCTTAGTCTGGAAGAGCAACCATTAGAGAACCAGCAATATTTAAAATAAGACAAAACATTAAGAGACACAACATTATAATCTTTTAGTTTATTTAGTCCCATGTTACTAAATCTGGTTTAGTCTGAATGCAGCTTTAGTTAGTTCTGGAAATTCTTATCCATTTTAGTTTTAGGATTTTAACATATCAAAGACCTGTATCTGTCCTGAAAGTCCTTTATATGAATCTTATTTAAAGTGGTATTCATTTTACATAATTAAAACAATTACAAATGACAAAAACTCAGAATAGATATGGTTAAATTACCAGCTAATGACCTTATCAAAACATTAAAACTTTAGGAAATGTATAGAACCCTTAGAGTAGTTACAGCACTTACCCAAATGCAACTCAAGGTTTATTATTGGTTTAGCAGTACTTACTGAGTAACTTAGTATACCAAGGAAAAGTCTTATGAATCAAAGAGATCTCATTTACAATTTAAATCTTGTTGACAATTGCTAAAATTTTATAAAGTTTTAAAGCACATGCCTAAATATAAGTAGGGATGTTAAACACCTGATAAAACAAAACATAGAAACTGTATTTTCTGGGCAGGCAAATAGAAAACCATAATAGAACAATTAACCTAAGAAAACTTTGCCCTTTTAAACAGAGAGTAAACCAGTTTTTTTTATATCAGTGTCTTTTTATTTTTAAGCATGCAGTCTTAAGATAGTGGGTTTATTAGATTTCCCTCCTATCAGGAACGATGCTGCAGACAAAAGGAGGGGGATCTTTCAAAGGCTGTCCTGCTCTCATCCCTAGTGGGAACTTAGGAGCGTCTTAGCAAAGGTCTGTAAAGGTCTGTCCGTATAAACCCCGGACCCAGCTACTCTGTGGAGTAGATGACCGTTATGCCATATGACCCCCCATGAGACTCAGGGTGCAGCCCTCTCAGATTCCATAGCTGAAGCGGTGGAGCCATACAGACACATTCACACAGTCAGGCACTCTTCAGATTCAAACAGGTTGGACATCACCCTTCCCTGGGTGTCCCTGGGTAATGGGAGATGATCAGTCTCCCTTTCCACTTTATATGAATAAGAGTGAGTTTCTATGGTTGCAGGCAATGGGGGATGGTAACGGGGTGTTTTCGCACTCCCTCAAGGTTGGACCACTTTCCCAATCTCTCAAGGCCGAATGGCCCTTTCACTTGGAAGTATAATCTATGTGGAAGTATGCCAGGAGAGTGCTAAATCACCCTGGGGGCTGTTTTTTCTTTCTTTTCTTAGTCCGTCGTCCTGACCATATCTAAAATTCCTTTTCTGAAGATTTCCTTTTACAAACCTTTTACAACTTTCCTTTGTATTTAGGTTTTGTCCCAAGCTATTTTCTTCCGAACAACCATCTCATTTAGGACAAAATTACCTTCTTTTACCTTTAATAAACTGCATTTCCATTCCTTAAATCTTTCTTACACATCTCTTACTTTCCTCTATACAGAATTATTTTCTTTATTTCCATCAGTCTTAGTTACACTTAGCAGAATTTTGTACTCTTAGAAACACCTTAATCTCTAGTAAAGACTAAGTATTAACCAATTGTGAGCTGTTACAACAACATTCTTTAGATGGCAAATTTATGAATCAATTAAGCACAAAACATGCTCACTAACAGACTTAAATACTCTTAATTTCTTTGCTATAAGAAGTTAAAAGCACAAACCTATGTTAAGTAATCAATGCTTTAGTATTTTATCTGGTGTGGTTAAGACCTAGATGTCTAACAAATTTAATTGTATTTGTTATTTAAGCAAAACCTTAAACTTTTAGGTTACCAAAGACTTTGAAAGCTACTTTAACAATTACCCATTAAAACTTTGAGACAGACAATTAACCATCAGTTTAGTAATATCTTTTTGCTAACAAATTTTAACCAATAACATGAGCTTATTTGATCTTCAGTAAACTTTGAAGTTTTACATTTACTGCTGGTAACTTAAAAGACATGCCTATCTTAATTAAACCACCAAACTTAACTCAGGGTTAAGCAGTCCAAGTCAGGCCAGAGAAAGCAGGGAACTTCCCCAAAACAAAGAGAGTTTCGGCAGCTGCTTGGGAATATTCCTTAAGGTCTCTGTCCCGAGTTAGAATAACCCCAGTGGCTCCCCTATATCCTCCCTTTTCTTGGGCAAATCGTCAATCTCATCTGGAGGTTCCTGGGAAGCTATAGAAACCAGCTCAAAGAGTGTTGTGGATCTAATGCCTCATGAATATTATCCCAGACCTGCATAGTATCATGGGGAACAGTAGTGGAGCCGCCTATTTTGATCTGGTTCTTTATTTCTTGCCCCGCTCTCTGCCATGCATCCAAACTCATGGTTCCTTCTTTGGGGAACCATGGGCATAATTCTGAAACTGTACAAAATAATTGCTGCAAGGCCTTCTTAGAGACCTTGGACCCTTTCTGCTTCAAAAGGGCTTGCAGTGCAGTGACAAAAAGATCCTGCTCTAAAGACTGAAAGTGTCCCATTATATACTCCTGCTGTTGCCCGCGCAGTCCGGGCACCTCTTACCTGAATGGCGGTAACTACTTACCTGTGTATGCACGGCGCTCCCTTGGCCTGTGCTCGCAGTCCCTGTTCAGGCCCCGCTTGCCATGGTCCGCGTGACAAATTGACCAGGAAGTGTGAGGGTAAGAGAATGGTGAAAAGAAATTAAAGAGACAAAGAGATGGGGGAAGGAGGAGCATAGGGGATGATTCCCACCAAGGCCGAGTTTATTCAAGGCAGCAAGGCATTATATAGCCAACAATAACTATTTTAACTGATTACAAAAGAATTTACTACATGCACAAAAAACCCTCCAGACTTCCCCATTATCTACTTCTCACAGTCTAAATGCAGACTCTCCAAGGCCAGTGGTCTCTGTCTTCAGATAATTTCTTAACCAGCTGCACTGACTCCAAAGTAACTCAAAACATACAAGAAGTAACAACAAACCTGAGAGTGATTCATAACCCGTGCTGGAACAGCAAGGACCAGTTATGAATTTATGACCCCAACCAAATTGCTCTCATCTAACAAGTAAACGTGTGGGAAATTGTGTAGGCGAGCGCACAACACATAGCACAGACCCTTTCTCAGTGCTACTCAACTTTTCCATCCTAAACCTTTTGTTAGGCTATTCGGACTTTAAAGGAGACACATGTCAGGGCCTGGTTTGGTCCTCGTCTCAAGCCTTATCGTGGCCTCCCACACCATAGTATATATTTTATTATGCTATATGTTTTATGTATTTTATTGTAATAAAATGCATTAAGAAAAAGGAATTTAAAAATGGAACTAAGAGTGTAGATCTCAAGTTTTCTCACTACACAGGAATAATGGTAAGTATTTGAAGTGACAAATATTTTAATTAGCTTGATTGTGGTGGTCATTCTGTAATATATACATAGATCAAAATATAAAGTTGAATATCTTAAATACATTCAATTTTCACATGCTCATATTAACCTAACAAAGCTCAGAGATGGATCTGACATAAGCATTGGAATATCCTATCCACCATTCATTAGCTCTATTACAAAAAAGAAGACAAACAAAAAATTTAAATGATAAGAGTAACTGACAGAAACAATGTTGGTAAGTGCCTGCGAGTTTACATACATGTTTGCCACAGTGCCAAATACACACGAAGCACTCAGCATGTTTTTCCTCTTATTATTATGTAAGTGAAAGGGAGCAGAACGTTTCAGGGAGTTCAAACTAAAACTTAAGGAAGGAGACATAATTATCTAACCAGAGTAAATATTAAAAAGAGAAAGAAAGAAAGAAAGAAAGAAAGAAAGAAAGAAAGAAAGAAAGAAAGAAAGAAAGAAGAGAAAAGAAAGAATGTAATTCTGTATCTTTGTCCTAGGAGAGGAGATGGAAAACAATGTGAACTGTTATAATTAAAGACAAGGGAACAGAATCCCCAGAGTGCTAGAAAATTGATTCCTAATATTCTCACCATGATCAGGCAGAGTAGGGATTACCTAGGAGTAAAAATCCCTTTGATTTATATTGCTGCTTTGTGTTTCCCAGGGAAGCTACAAAGGGTAAGGTTTCCAGTGAAACAATTCAGAGCAGGTATGAATTCCATGTTTCATGAGTGCTTCTAGAATTTAAGTAAAACCATATTAATAATTTTCTTCTTAAAAATATCTACAAAGATATGTATATTTTCACATGTCTATATGTATTCATGTTCATGGATATACATATCCATTTAATTAGAGTAATGTTGATTCTCTGGGATGTTAAATAATATAATAAACTTGGAATTATATTTAAATGAGTGGCATTATAAAGCTGTTGGGCCAGTCTCATGAATGCTATGAGTAACAATCCCTCTTGGTTCTAGTCCATTATTTTGTGTTTTGATTTCTTTAAGAATAATAGCAATGTTTCCAATTATGTGTCAGGTGATTCTTTTTATTTGTTGGTTCTGATTATAGAAATAAAAATATTCAAGATAAGTAATTTTCCTTTCTAGTAATGTACTCTTTCATCTGGAGCTATATACTATTTAGACTCATGCTAAGAGGTAATATAAATAATCAGGTAAGAATATTTGTTGGTTAATGCCAAACTCTCTGTTGAACATGGAGATATGGAGATAATTGGTTCACTTTCTTAAGTGATATTTGCACTAAGCATTTTTTGTTATTCTTTCATTTTATCTGTACAATATTATTTTGAGGAATGTGGCACTATGCTGTTTGTTGGAATAGGAGAATTATGGCAGGAGCTAAGTTACATGCTTCAGATCACAGGTAGGAGCAGTTGGATAAAAATCCATGTTTTTTTTTCCATTTTCATATAATACTGGTATTCATTAGGTAAGAAACAAATTGGTGGTGAAGTGAGTAGGAAAAATGTGGCGGATGGGAATAAGAACATGAGTGCATCAATTGTAAGGCAGGTTTGGACCTCATTCTCTTTTCTTTAAAAAAGCACAGCTCACACTCACAGATGCCTTTCTATTGCTATGTGCCCTTCTAAGAACTTTACATGTATTTTTAAGTTATTTTATATAACTTCAAATTTAACAACTAATTTACTACATGTAAAGTATTTTTGCAAAATGTAACTTCAAATTTAACAACTAATTGACTACATGTAAAGCATTTTTTGCAAAATGTTTTACAAAAATATTACCTTGGTTTTTGAAAATTAACATGAGACTTTCTAATTATACAGCCTTCTTGGTCATCACTGGTGATAACCATTATTTCAACACTGCTACATTTTTTTGAATAATATGTCATCTGTATTTAAGCCTCATATTGTAGGAATTGTGATGACATTAACTGTGATCTATATGTTAATTCAACATTCTAGTATTGAGGTTCATTAATGGGAGTGTAGCTATCATATGGTGTAGGTATTCTATTAAACTTGTTATTGATCCTCATTCGGGTTGTATTTTCCTATCAGAGAAATGTATGCTGTGGTCACTTTTGATCATGTGAGTTTTTTGTTTGTTTGTTTGTTTGTTTTTCTTTTGTTTTGTTTTTACTTTTCTCAACTGTTATGTTTCTGATCATTACTTTACAAAATAATATAATTACTTCAGCAGCCAGAATTGATTACACAAATATGTGTCAGGCATCAGTTTGCATAATTCTTTTCTTTCTTTCTTTCTTTCTTTCTTTCTTTCTTTCTTTCTTTCTTTTAAATAAAATCCTGGCAATATTGATGTCTTTTTTTTTAATTGCTTCATACAATGATTCTTTTCTCAATTTCCCAGCATGATTTCTATGATTAATGAATTGTCAATTCTATGGGCTTATATACATAAACACAATGTCATTAAATCCAGTCACTCTTTTTTATGATATCATAAGATGAAAATACAGACAATACACTCTGGTAAATTAGTATTTGTAGATAATAATCAATTTATGAATTTTGTAATTTTTTTTACTTTCCTTTTTTTATTTTCAGCATAACAGTATTCATTGTATTTGCACCACACCCAGTGCTCCATGCAATACGTGCCCTCTCTCTTACCCACCACCTGGTTGCCAAACCTCCCACCCCCTGCCCCTTCAAAACCCTCAGGTTCTTTTTCAGAGTCCATAGTCTCTCATGGTTCATCTCACCTCCCAATTTCCCTCAACTCTCTTCTCCTCTCCATCTCCCCAAGTCCTCCATGTTCTTTGTTATGCTCCACAAATAAGTGAAACCAAATGATACTTGACTCGCTCTGCTTGACTTATTTCGCTCAGCATAATCTCTTCCAGTCCTGTTCATGTTGCTACAAATGTTGGGTATTCATCCTTTGTCATGGAGGCATAATACTCCACCCTCTATATATACCACATCTTCCTTATCCATTCGTCCGTTGAAGGGCATCTTGGATCTCTCCACAGTATGGTGACCGTGGCCATTGCTGCTATAAACATTGGGGTACAGATGGCTCTACTTTTCACTACATCTGTATCTTTGGGGTAAATGCCCAGTAATGCAATTGCAGGGTCATAGGCAAGCACTGTTTTTAATTTCCTGAGGAATCTCCACACTGTTCTCCAGAGTGGTTGCACCAACTTGTATTCTGATCAACAGTGTAAGAGTGTTCCCCTTTCTCCACACCCTCTCCAACACACGTTGTTTCCTGTCTTGCTCATATTGGCCATTCTAACTGGTGTAAGGTGATATCTCAATGCATGGGGGGGTAGGAGGATAGGAGATCAATGTGATTTTAATTTGAAACTCCCTGATGGCTAGTGATGATGAACATTTTTTCATGTGTCTGATAGCCATTTGTATGTCTTCGTTGGAGAAGTGTCTGTTCATATATTCTCCCCATTTTTTGATAGGATTATCTGTTTTGCGTGTGTTGAGTTTGAGGAGTTCTTTATAGCTCCTGTATATCAAACTTTTGTCTCTACTGTCATTTAAAAATAACTTCTCTGATTCTGTGGGTTGCCTTTTTGTTTTGTTGACTGTTTCCTTCACTGTGAATTAACTTCTGATCTTGAGGAAGTCCCAAAAGTTCATTTTCGCTTTTGTTTCCTTTGCCTTTGGAGACATATCTTTTTTTTTTTTTTTTTGCTTGTTTTCTTTTTTATTTTCATTTTATTTATTTTTTCAGTGTAACAGTATTCATTCTTTTTGCACAACACCCAGTGCTCCATGCAAAACGTGCCCTCCCAATCACCCACCACCTGTTCCCCCAACCTCCCACCCCTGACCCTTCAAAACCCTCAGGTTGCCCCAACCTCCCACCCCTGACCCTTCAAAACCCTCAGGTTCTTTTTCAGAGTCCATAGTCTCTTATGGTTCGCCTCCCCTCCCCAATGTCCATAGCCCGCTCCCCCTCTCCCAATCCCACCTCCCCACAGCAACCCCCAGTTTGTTTTGTGAGATTAAGAGTCATTTATGGTTTGTCTCCCTCCCAATCCCATCTTGTTTCATTTACTCTTCTCCTATCCCCCTACCCCCCCATGTTGCTTCTCCATGTCCTCATATCAGGGAGATCATATGATAGTTGTCTTTCTCCGATTGACTTATTTCACTAAGCATGATACGCTCTAGCTCCATCCACGTCGTCGCAAATGGCCAGATTTCATTTCTTTTGATGGCTGCATAGTATTCCATTGTGTATATATACCACCTCTTCTTTATCCATTCATCTGTTGATGGACATCTAGGTTCTTTCCATAGTCTGGCTATTGTAGACATTGCTGCTATAAACATTCGGGTACACGTGCCCCTTCGGATCACTATGTTTGTATCTATAGGGTAAATACCCAGTAGTGCAATTGCTGGGTCATAGGGTAGTTCTATTTTCAACATTTTGAGGAACCTCCATGCTGTTTTCCAGAGTGGTTGCAACAGCTTGCATTCCCACCAACAGTGGAGGAGGGTTCCCCTTTCTCCGCATCCTCGCCAGCATCTGTCATTTCCTGACTTGTTAATTTTAGCCATTCTGACTGGTGTGAGGTGATATCTCATTGTGGTTTTGATTTGTATTTCCTTGATGCCGAGTGACGTGGAGCACTTTTTCATGTGTCTGTTGGCCATCTGGATGTCTTCTTTGCAGAAATGTCTGTTCATGTCCTCTGCCCATTTCTTGATTGGATTGTTTGTTCTTTGGGTGTTGAGTTTGCTAAGTTCCTTATAGATTTTGGATACTAGCCCTTTATCTGATATGTCGTTTGCAAATATCTTCTCCCATTCTGTCAGTTGTCTTTTGGTTTTGTTAACTGTTTCCTTTGCTGTGCAAAAGCTTTTGATCTTGATGAAATCCCAATAGTTCATTTTTGCCCTTGCTTCCCTTGCCTTTGCCGTTGTTCCTAGGAAGATGTTGCTACGGCTGAGGTGGAAGAGGTTGCTGCCTGCATTCTCCTCAAGGATTTTGATGGATTCCTTTCTCACATTGAGGTCCTTCATCCATTTGGAGTCTATTTTCGTGTGTGGTGTAAGGAAGTGGTCCAATTTCATTTTTCTGCATGTGGCTGTCCAATTTTCCCAGCCTCTTCAATAAATGGAGACATATCTTGAAAGAAGTTGCTGTGGCTGATATCGAAGAGGTTACTGCCTATGTTCTCTTCTAGTATTCTGATGGAATCCTGTCTCAGGTTGAGGTCTTTTATCCGTTTCGAATTTATCTTTGTATATGGTGTAAGAGAATGGTTGAGTTTCATTCTTCTACATATAGCTGTCCAGTTTTCCTAGCACTATAGATTGAAGAGACTGTCTTTTTTTCATTGAATATTTTTTTCCTCTTTTGTCGAAGATTATTTGACCATAGAGTTGAGGGTCCATATCTGGGCTCTCTACTCTGTTCCACTGGTCTATGTGTCTGTTTTTATGCCAGCACCACACTGTCTTGGTGATAACAGCTTTGTAGTAAAGCTTGAAATCAGGTAACATGATGCCACCAGTTTTGCTTTTCTTTTTCGACATTTCCTTAGTGACTCGGGGTCTCTTCTGATTCCATACAAATTTTAGGATTGTTTGCTCCAGCCCTGTGAAAAATACTGGTGGAATTTTGATCGGAATGGCATTAAAGGTATAGATTGCTCTAGGCAGTATAGACATTCTAACAATGTTTATTTTCTGATCCAAGAGCATGGAACGGTCTTCCATCTTTTTGTGTTTTCTTCAATTTCTTTCATGAGTGTTCCGTAGTTCCTCGAGTATAGGTCCTTTACCTCTTTGGTTAGGTTTATTCCCAGGTATCTTTCGTTCTTGGTGCTAGAGTAAATGGAATAAATTCTCTAATTTCCCTTTCTGTGTTTTCCTTGTTAGTGTATAAGAGAGCCACTGATTTCTGTACATTGACTTTGTATCCTGCCACATTACTGAATTGCTGTATGAGTGCTAGTAGTTTGGGGGTGGAGTCTTTGGGGTTTTCCATATAAAGAATCATGTCATCTGCGAAGAGAGAGAGTTTGACTTCTTCCTTGCCAATTTGGATACCTTTTATTTCTCTTTGTTGTCTGACTGCCATTGCTAGGATTTCTAATACTATGTTGAAGAAGAGTGATGAGAGTGGGCATCCTTGTCGTGTTCCTGATTTCAGTGGGAAGGCTGCACGCTTTTTCCCATTGAGGATGATATTTGCTGTGGGTCGTTCATAGATAGATTTTATGAAGTTCAGGAATGTTCCCTCCATCTCTATACTTTGAAGCATTTTAATCGGGAATGGATGCTGGATTTTGTCAAATGCTTTTTTTTGCATCAATTGCAAGGACCATGTTGTTCTTCTCTCTTCTCTTAGTGATTTGTTCTATCACATTGATTGATTTGCGAACGTTAAACCATCCTTGCAACCCAGGGATGAATCCTACCTGGTCATGGTGGATAAACTTTTCAATGTGCATCTGGATCCTGTTTGCTAGGATCTTGTTGAGAATCATAGCATCCATATTCATCAGTGATATTGGACTGAAATTCTCCTTTTTCGTTGGGTCTTTGCCTGATTTGGGGAATCAGGGTAATGCTGGCCTCATAAAAAGAGTCTGGAAGTTTTCCTTCTGCTTCAGTTTTTTTGGAACGGCTTCAGGAGAACTGGTGTTATTTCTTCTTTGAAAGTTTGGTAGTATTCCCCAGGGAATCCGTCAGGTCCTGGGCTCTTGATTTTTGGGAGGCTTTTGATCACTGCCTCAATGTCGTTACTAGATATAGGTCTATTCAGGTTGTCAATTTCTTCCTGTTTCAATTTTGGGAGTTTATAGTTTTCCAGGAATGCATCCATTTCATCCAGGTTGCTTAGCTTATTGGCATATAACTGTTGGTAATAATTTCTGATGATTGTTTCTAACTTGTTGGAAGTTTCTAACTTCCAACTTCCTTGGAGTTAGTTGTGATCGCTCCGTTTTCATTCATAATTTTAATAATTTGGTCTTTCTCTCTTTTCTTTTGGATTATCGTGGCCAATGGTTTATCGATCTTATTGATTCTTTCAAAAAACCAGCTTCTAGTTTCATTGATACGTTCTACTGTATCTCTAGTTTCTACCTCATTGATCTCTGCTCTAATCTTGGTTATTTCCCTTCCTCAATGTGGAGTTGGTTTGATTTGTTGTTGATTCTCCAGTTCTTTAAGGTGTAGAGACAGCTGGTGTATTCTGGATTTTTCCATGTTTTTGAGGGAGGTTTGGATGGCAATATATTTCCCCCTTAGAACCGCCTTTGCTGTATCCCATAGGTTTTGGATGGAAGTGTCTTCATTCTCATTGGTTTCCATGAATTGTTTAAGTTCATCTTTGTTCTCCTGGTTGATCCAAGCATTTTAAGCAATGTGGTCTTTAGCTTCCAGGTGTTTGAGTTCCTTCTGAACTTTTCCCTGTGCTTGAGCTCCAGTTTCAAAGCATTGTGATCTGAGAATATGCAGGGAATAATGTCAGTCTTTTGGTATCGGTTGAGTCCTGCTTTGTGACCGAGTATGTAGTCTATTCTGGAAAAGGTTCCATGTGCACTTGAGAAGAATGAATATTCTGTTGTTTTAGGGTGGAATGTTCTGTATATATCTATGAGGTCCATCTGGTCCAATTTTTCATTCAATGTTCTTATTTCTTTATTGATTTTCTGCTTCGATGATCTATTACTGAGAGAGGCGTATTAAGATCTACTATTAATGTATTTATATCAATATGAGTCTTTATCTTGATTAATAGTTTTTTAATGTAATTGGGTGCTCCCATATTGGGGGCGTAGATATTTACAATTGTTAGATCATCTTGGTGGATAATCCCTTTAAGAATGATATAGTGCCATTCTGTATCTGCGACTATAGTCTTTAGTTTAAAATCTAATTTACCTGATATGAGAATCGCTACCCCAGCCTTCTTTAGAGGCCCATTGGTATGAAAGATGCTTCTCCATTCCTTCTAACCCTTCACTTCTCCATCCATTCACTTTCAGTCTGGGTGTATCCTTAGGTTCAAAAATGGGTCTCTTGTAGACAACATATGGATGGGTCCTGTTGTTTTATCCAATCTGCAACCCTGTGTCATTTTATGGGCATATTAGGCCATTCACATTGAGAGTGATTATTGATAGATAGGTTTTGATTGACATCATGCTCCTTTGAAGCATTTCTGTCTGTAGATTGTCTCTATATTTCTGTTTAATGACATTCTTAGGATTTTTTTTTCTCTTCTATAGGACCCATCTTAATATTTCTTGCAGTGTCGGCTTGGTGGTTGCATAGTCTTTTAAGCCTTGCCGGTCTTGGAAACTCTTTATCTCTTCATCCATTTTGAATGTCAGTCTTGCTGGATAAAGAATACTTGGCTGCATGTTCTTCTCATTTAGTACTCTGAATATATTTTGCCATCCCTTCCTGGCTTGCCTGGTCTCTGTTGATAGGTCTGATGTTTTACTAATGGGCTTTCCTCTGTATGTAAGGAGCCTCTTTGTCCTATCTGCTTTTAAGAGTTCTGTCTAGAATCATAATTCTTCATTCTATTAGGTGTCATGAGGACTTTTGAGAATCTAAAATCTTGGGGAGAAACCTTTCTTCATCTAGTACATGCATGTTGTTTCCATTCGTAAGATTGGGAAAATTTTCATAGACAACTTGTTCCACTATATCTTCTAGACTTCTTTTTTTTTCCTCCCCTTCAGCGATTCCATTAATTCTGATGTTGGAACGTTTCATGGCATCTTTTATTTCCCTGATTCTGTTTTTGTGGCTTCTGAGCTGTTTGTTCCAGGCTTCCTCCTGATCCTTTCTCTCTATCTGTTTTCCTTCAGATCACTAATTCCAATTTCTGCCTCAGTTTCCCTAGCTTTTAGAGAATTTAGATAAGATTGGAATTCATTGAGAGCATTTTGATTATTATCCCTGGTGGCTTTCAGTTCTGCCCTAACATTGTGAACATCATCCCTGGTGGCTTTCAGTTCTGCCCTAATCAATTCTCTTTGGTCATCCATGGCTTTCTCCAACCTAGCTATTGCCTGGATAATTGTTAGCCTGAATTCCTTTTCTGACATATTGTCTATGTCAATAGCCATTAGCTCTGTTGCAGAAGGCCTATCCTCTGTATTTTTCTTCTGTTGGGTATTCCTCCTCCTATTCATTTTGGTAAGGATGACTGAACAGATGCAGCTGGATGTATCGATTGTGGTGTAGTCAAGGTGCACCCTGGAATGCTTCTGTACAATCAGGATTTCCCACCCAAATGAGAGAAAAAAGAAAAGAAAAAATAGATAAAAAAGAAAAGAAAAGAAAGAAGAAAAAAAAGAGAGAGAGAGAGAGACAGGAATAAAAGGGAAGATGAAACAGAATGCTCAGCCCAAATGGGCCCCAAAGTAAGATTTATGAAGTATACAAAGTAAAACAGACAAAAAGACTGATAAAAGTATATGACAAGAGAAAAAAAAATATTTATATATATATAAAAGCAAAAAAAAAAAAAAAAAAAAAAGGAAGAACCTCATCAGAAAGAAACCCAAGTGTAAGATTTATATACTATCAGGACAAACACAAATTCACAGAAACACTGACAGAAGGAAAAATTGGGAGAGTGGTTATAAATTCTCAGTGTGGGCAAGGAATGTTATTTTGATTCTTCCTGGATGTATCTTGTTGTTTTTGTTAAGGGACTAAACTTTCTTAAGATAAAGGGGGATTAAAAATTGTTTTGCCTACAGGGGTAGCATTGATTGGGGTAAGGGGATTGCCTTGAAGTTTAACTCTATATGTATATTAGAATATAAATATTAAAAAAGGAATAAACTAGACTAAACTAAATTAAAATTTAAAAAATTAAAAAAAATAGAAAAGGAGAAGAAAAACACGGGTGTACGTATCAAAAAGTTCAGGTTAGAAGGTTATTAGGAATTTGATCTCCTGGATATATCACTGTGATGGTAAATAGGTTAAAAATTTATGTATATGTAAAAAATAAAGAAAGAACAGGAATAGTGGTAAAGAGTTAAAAATAAAAGTTGTATTCATGAGGTAGTGGTGGTTGTTCTCTTGTTCTCTTCTTTTTTTTTTCTTCTTTCCTGGTTGGTTTTCTGGGGGAGGGGCCTGCCACGTGGGTTTTCAGACAATGACGTTCCCTGAGTTAGGTCCTCCTGCTCCCCTCAAGGGTGTGGGTTTTGTGGAAATCCTTTTTTTGTTTGTTTGTTTGTTTTGTTTTTTGTTTGTTTGTTTTAGGCTTTTGTTCTCTGGAGGTTTTTATGTTCTTTCATCTGTTTTCTCTCCCCTTGACAGCTTTTGATGGTTTTTGGAGGTTTAGAGGAGAGCAAACTGCACCCAGAACTCCCTCTCAGAGAGAAGCCTCAGAATGCTCTGCAGAGCTGCTGGCAGAGTAGGTTCTGAGTCAGGGTCCCTGGGGATGCAGGATATCCTCCTTGTACCCAATACCACAGCAGTGGTGGCTGTCTGGTCAGCTCTAGACCACCAGACAGGTTCCAAGCATTGATCGCACGCTGAGATTTTCCCGCTTGCCCAGGCCCAGAATGCCCGGTTTTTCAGGATGCCAGAGCTCGAGGCTAGCACCTGTGAGCACATCTCCCAGGGGAGGTTGTGGGATGCACGCATTTCCGGAATGCCATCTGGCCAGGCTCCCAGCCCCTCACAGAAGTTGGACCCCATGCATTCTTGGGCGAGCTGGTGGCTCAGGTGTGCTGGTGGCTCATGGACCAAGATCTGGTTCCTCCATCGCACTCTCTCTGGCTCAGCACCAGAGGAGGCTCTCCTGGGTCCGGGGATTTAAGCCCCTGCCCCTAACCACCCTGATTCCCACAATATTCCCCCATGATCCTTTGCTCTTTTTTTTTTTTTTTTTTTTTTGAGTGCTTTCAACCAGACTCCAAGCTAAAGCTGGTCCCCAGACACAGGGCACTCTCCTACTGGGTTATTACTTTCCAATTGATTGCCTCGGGTGGCTCCCTCTCCCTTTTTGTTTATCTTCCAATATCAGTCCGATGTTCCCACTCTGCTTTACCTGCCACTGGCGTCTTCTGCTCCTGTAGAGATCCAGACGTGTATAATTCTGATCTCAGGCTGATTTCATGGTTGATCGGATTTCTTTGGTCAATAATCAGCTCACTTTAGGGTACAGGTTGAAACAGCGCCTCCTCTTATTTCCCCACCATCTTCACTCCCCCAATTTATCAATTTTTAAAATAAAATTTTTTCTTTCTTAAAGCAGCATTTGTGATTTGTATGCATAATAAAAAATGTAAAGAAATTGTATTTTACTACTTCCCCACTTAAAAATTGATTCAAACTCATGAGCCAGAATTCAAGGTTCTGCCTCCTTCTACAGCTTAATTTTCTTTAACTAATTTTAGGATCAGCATCTTTGTTTAGTTTTGTTTTGGGCCTCTTCACAAAAATATGATGCACAAATGAGCCAAAGTGCCTACCTGTCTAACTGTTCTAGTCATCAGACTTGTCTTTCTGTTTATAACATTGTTTTTATTACCTGGAATAAACTTCTTTCATATATTAACTTTTCTCATACATGTATACTTAACTTATAAATTGAATCCTAACTGCTACAATGAACCTGAAACATAACTCTAACTTCGCTATCTCTGTTTTCCTAATACCTTCTATATATTTCACATTTTTTGTATATAGGTTCCACTTTGTGGAATATATGCAGGGTTGTTCCTTATTATAAGGCGGTCTCTCTCTCTCTCTCTCTCTCTCTCACTTTCTCTCTTTCTCTCTCTTTTTTACTGTTCCTGAGTCTTCAGTTGGATGCCATCAGATGACTGAGGTCTTCCTTGATTATTTAAAATTGAACACTCCAATGTAATGTTAACTCTTCTTTTCAATTATTTTTCCACAGCTTCATAGTATTTTAATATTTTTGGTCACCATATGATTACAATATGTAAGGGCAAATGATATATATTTTTTTTCTTTTTTGATTGCTGCTTTATTCCAAGGGCACAATGCATAGACAGATATTCATAAACATTGCTTGAATTTGTGGCCCTTAAGCCTCTCTAAATTTCTGTTTTTGTATATAGTAAATTTTTGTAGGAGATATCGAAGATGTTCACACACCAGTTGGCTTAAAATGACACAATTATATGTAATGGAGACTACTAGAATTCTGAACTCAAGATTTAGACAGTGTTGGTTACTTCTGAGGTTGTAAGAAAGAGAATATTTTCCATGCCTCTTTCCTAGCTTCTGGTGATAATGAACAATCCTTGAAATTCCTTGGTATGTAAATATATCACTGCAGTCTCTGCCTCTATTGACATCCATTTTCCTTGTGTCTATTTCCTCACATGGAAGTTTTATACAGATGCCAGTCCTATAGGATTAGTGTTTGGCCTACTGTAGTATGATCTCATCTTTGTTAATATTTTTTAAGATTTATTTATTTATTTGAAAGAGAGAGCATGTGGTGGACAATAGCAGAGGAAGAGCCAGAGAAAAACTCAAGCTGACTCTGGGCTTGGGGATTGATCTCACAACCCTGAGATCATAACCTGAACTGAAACCAAGAGTTGGATGCTTAACCTACTGTGCCACCCAAGTGTCCTTAGCTAATTGTTTTCAAATAAGTTTACATTCTGAGATGTTGGGGGTTAAGTCTCAACATATCTCTTTTGGAGAAACACAAGTCATCTATCACATTGGGCTATACAAAAATGGGACAAAGAATTTATATTTATATAATTAAAGTATTTTCTCAGAGCATGAATTTACTGCACAAAATATTTATGAAATTTTCAGATCAAACACTCTAAACTATAAAATAATTGACAAATAAAAACGTATTGTTAACACTGACAGAAAAAAATCACCCACTACCATAAAAGCAAAGGTTCATATTGTGCTCTTTATCTCTCTTATTTTGTTTGCCACATGCTGAATTAAGCTTAGTTTCTCTATCAAATAATATGTAAAGGATATCTAATGTTTCAAGGCACTGTCTAAATGCTTTGGGGAATTTTCCTTTTTGAAAACACACTATCAATTATGAAAATGTATATTATTATCTTAATTTGTGAAGGATGTTTAGAAACTGAATTTAGGAAAAGTTCCACACTTGTATAAACTATACAGTACCAAGAGAACATATTTTGTTCTGTAATTATACTTCTTGTTCTTTGAGATTCCTAATACTGGTGATGTCAGCTTAATCGCTGACCTATAGAATTTACCACAATCACATGCTTTGTAAGGCACCAAATACACATTTATCAACTTAATGTGGTAATATCACTTTTACCGTATTAGATAAAGAACACATTCATCATGGAATGGGCTAATCAGACTTTCATCTCTGATTTCATCCTTCTGGGAATCTTCAATCACAGTCCTACTCACATTTTCCTCTTCTTTTTGGTCTTGGGCACCTTCATAGTGGCCTTCATGGGAAACACTTCTATGATTCTCCTCATCAACCTGGACACCCAGCTCCACACTCCCATGTACTTCCTCCTTAGCCAACTGTCCCTCATGGACCTCATGCTCATCTGCACGACTGTACCCAAGATGGCCTTCAACTACTTGTCTGGCAGCAAGTCCATTTCTGTGGCAGGTTGTGCCACACAAATTTTCTTCTATACATCACTACTTGGCTGTGAATGTTTCCTGTTGGCAGTCATGGCTTATGACCGCTATATTGCCATTTGCCACCCTCTAAGATATCCCAGTCTTATGAGTACCAAAATTTGTGGTCTTATGACTGCATCTTCCTGGATCCTGGGCTCTACCGATGGTGTAATTGATGCTGTAGCTACATTTTCCTTCTCCTATTGTGGGTCCCGGGAAATAGCCCACTTCTTCTGTGATTTTCCTTCCCTGCTAATCATCTCATGCAATGACACATCAACATTTGAAGAAGTTCTTTTCTACTGCTGTATAATAATGATTGTTTTCCCTGTAGCAATCATCATTGCTTCCTACACTCGTGTTATTCTGGCTGTCATTCACATGGGGTCTGGAGAGGGTCGCCAAAAAGCTTTTGCCACCTGTTCCTCTCACCTCATGGTGGTGGGAATGTACTATGGAGCAGCTTTATTCATGTACATGAGGCCCACTTCAGATCATTCCCCCATGGTGTCTGTCTTTTATACCATCCTTACTCCCATGCTGAATCCCCTCATCTATAGCCTCCGCAACAAGGAAGTGGCAAGAGCATTCATGAAGGTAGTGGGGAAGGGCAAGTCTGGACAATAAATTGCTTAATTATTTTCATAATTTTCTAAGTTCTCTAGTGTCCTTCTTTTCATTCTGTTTTTTTAATGGCACTTATTATGTATACATTTTGGAAAAGCACATTCCTGGGAAACAATAAAGTCCTTTCATTTTAAGGAAAATTATTTCAAATATTCATTAATTTTTTTTATATTTAATTCAGTTATAACCACATTTGTGGCCATTTCTTGAATAAAGATATTATAGGTTGACTGAAATGTTCAGGAATTTTGTGGCAGGTTACAAACAAGGCTTCTTTTCCCCATGTTGTAAATACAAAACAGTATTCAGTCAATTTCAAGTTACTTTGGATGAAGATTTGGTACGCTGGGCTTTTTACATTTACATAGTATTTATTTATGTTTCATTCTTAATTTTTTATTCTCCCAGACTTGCAGAATAAAACAACATAACACTTCAACCCAGATGAATTTTTTATATCACACCTTTAATTTTGTTTATCACAAAAGTGAAAATTTTATTAAAAGTCTTAGATGTAACCCCTTTTCAAGTTGTTAAGACCCACCTAATCTCCATGCATGGACTCAACAAGGAATAAATTTTGCTATTCAGATCCAAATGAACTGAAAATTTGCCAGTGTCCACGAATTAGGCACTGATATGAATATATTTTATTAGTGATAACAGGATATATTGAAATTCTGTTTTTTTTCTGTTTTCTATGACAAACTTATACTTAAAAGTAAGTATAAAATTTTCATGACTCTATTATATCATAATTCCTTTTATAGAAATAGTGCAATTTCCATCACATTGTCTTTATTGGACTATTGAGGCACAAGCAAATGAAACTGGTAAATGATCACAGCAGAAGGGAATATCTCTTTCTGGCCTTGAGGAGAGAGAGATTGGCAGGCATTGTCACTGTGGTATGGCTTCTCCTCTGTCCCCAGAGAGAGCACAAGTGTAATGACCCAAAAATCATCTAGGTGGTAGTCATGGCCAAAGGTTGTTCCACATAGCCATTAGGTTTCATTTGATGCTACCCAATAAATACCTAGATATTACAATCAATCTGTGCCAAATGTAATCAGTGTCTTTAATATGACAGAGTGACTACACAATCCCAGTGGTATTCATTTCATGTTTTTGGTACATTTGGATTGATTCTAATTAGAGTGAGTTTTATGCTTCCAACATGGGGATTTTCAGGTGCTTTGTTGCCCATAACCCAGAGCAAAACACATAAAACCATCCCTAATCTGAGCACAGTGGTAGTGTTCTTAGAACCTTTTTAAAATGAAATCGATGGATTGTTTTTTGTTTATCTGAGAGGGAAAAATGTTGCTATCCACTTTCATTAATAGTGTGAGGCACAGGCTAAGTTCTTGAGTCAGTTGGTAACACCAGATCAACTAGTGGTGTTATATTCATTCTTCTGTTTTAAGGACTTCTGGTCCATTCCTTGGGAAGAAAATTCTTACACTGACAATTGTGATCGGGTTGCCAGAGGGCACTTTCCCATATATCCAACATTGTGTTGATATATTTTAGGTGCCTGTCCCATTACTTGACATCGTAAGAGCAGCAGAAGCCTAAGGCTGAAATGACATTTAGTAGGACCTTCTTTGGTAAGGTCTTCCCCTTTTACAAGAATTACACTTGTGCCCACCTGTTTATTTATTTATTTATTTTTCAGTTTTCCGGGACTCGGTATGCACCACACCCAGTGCTCCATGAAATATGTGCCCTCCTTAATACCCACAACCAGGCTCTACCATTTAGATGTTAATGTCACTGCAGCTTTAAGTATTTGACTCTTTGATCAATCATAAATATTGTCTGGGGAAGACAGCACTATGAGGCATGAGGAGATGGACTGAGGGTGGTTTTATGTCAGACGAGAATCCCCATCTTTTCTCTTCTTTCAATGGTATATTTTCCACTTTAGGTTTAGTGAATTTGCATAGATTTGACTGGTAGCAGGACAATGGAATCCTAGTGGAAACTAAACAGCTACCCCTCATCCAGATGTATGAAATAATACCCATCCTGGGGGATGTCCCTTTGGAAATTGCAGCAGATAATTCCTTTTCCAAGTGTGATGGGTCTTGCCATTCTCAGTAACATGGCACATCGATCCATGGTGAGAGTTGGAGCAATAAATATTTTTTATGACTTCCATACAATTCAGGTGTTGGGTTCCTTGGCATAGGTCCTCAGTCTGTCATATTGCGCATAGGCCTTACTGGTTGTCATTCAAATATATTAAAGCCAGGTTTAATTCTTTGGTCCATGTGGACAAGGTGGTTTTACCTGTTAGCAATATGATTTGTTGTTTTAATATTTATTTTTTCCATCGATCTTACTAATTATGGGTTAAAGGGGAGATGTGACCTCCATTCAGCGTCACACTTCTTTCCACAGATTTACACATTATGACCTTTGAAATGTAACCTCCAATTACTGGCAATTCCACAAGGGTATCCAAACATAATACTCAATTTCTTTAATACCTTAATGGAAGCCTCATTTATACAGCATCAGATAAAAGCTCAAGTTAAGCCAGATGCAGTGTCCACACAAACAAAGGCATCTTTAGAAGGGGCTAATATAATTAATTTGCCAATTCATCACCAGTTGGGAACTTCAGTGATCAGCCTCAGATTCTTTCAGGATATGATCCAGATGTTTAGAGCACATAGGATAGGATGTTACTACATTAACCAAGTCAATATACTTCAAGGGAAATTCAGCATCCTTGGCAATATGACATTCCATTGGAGCACTGCATTCACCACTCTTTCTATGCATACAATCTGCTGTATCTACTGCAAGGTCAGTAGCTAAAGCTTCAGTTTCCTGATTGTCAGGGAATGTAAGTAACTTATGAGCTGGTAAATGAAAAGCAGTGGCGTCTGCCTTAGGATCTTGCAGATGGACCCAAACGTCCTTCCACATATCCTCACCATATGAGGTCTAATTCATAATCATCCTCTCCTTGGCTTTCCATTGTCTGACCCTAAGAGTTAATATCTTTAAAAAAGATCAACTGTCAGTGCAAAGGGTTAATGACCAAGGCCCACTAGCTGCTATGGTTTGTTCTTGTTTCCATCCAGATGGTGTCAGTGTTGAGTTGAATAGTGACTTCAGTCCTTGTGGATATATTTCCTCTACTTCACCTCTCTATACTATGCATATACGGAAATTTTCCCTGTTCCATTTTTACAGTTTGCAGGGGTCACCATAGGAGTAGAGGTGAGGGCATCTATAAAATACATATACTCTCACAACATCTATTAGTACCTTCTTTCCCGGAGACAGTGGACTGGTAGACAGGGCACTCCTCTGCTAGCAAGTAGACATGACACTTAGTCAAAGTGGGAGTTTGATATGTGGCAGAAATGGGTCAATGGAACATATTTTCCACTCATTCCTTGATAGGCAGGGAAGTTCTCGCCACAGTGTGTTGTTCTTTACTGAGAGATTCTATGTGGAGGAATGGTGTGAACACTGCTACAAACTGTTGATCTATGGGGGTATATCAGATTTCTGTCCCCTTCCAGAGCTGAGATCAAAATCCTAAAGGTATTATCTCCTTCTGTTATTTCTATCACAGTGTCTAACCCATACCTTCTGGACTCACAGATACATCTAACTCAGATGGGAACCCTCCTTGGGAGATGTCCAGAGCTTCATTCTGCTTCAGTAGTATTTTTGCCTTTTCAAAGGTGGTCTATTGCTCTCATCCCCAGTTCCACACATTCCCTTTATTTATTAGACAAGATAAGGAATGGAGGTACTATGTTATGTTGGGACTAAAAGTTCTCCCAAACTCCCAAATCCCTATAAATGCTTGCAACTTTTTCGTGTTTTTAGGGGTTGGGTAGGTTTGCACATTTTCAGTCACAGTTTCTAGGAAAACATGGGTCTTACTTTAGCAGACAACTCCTTAAACTTTATGGTGTTGTCCTGAGCCTTGAATTTTCTGTGGCTTTACTGCCCATCAACTCCCTCACAGATGCTCTGCAAAGCCTGCAAGCTGTTACAGCAGATACAAAGCTTCACATGCTAACATTGTATCATCAATAATTTTGTGGGCCTATTTCACTGGTGTGGAGAGGAAGAACAGGGATCTCAGAATACCATTTCATAATATATTGTGGAATTATGCAAGGTAACCTTGAGGGGGCACCTTTAAGGTCCATTTTGCCCCCCTCCCATGTGAAGGCAAATTGATCTTGTGACTCAGTGGCCATGGGTATACAGAAAAAGGCATTTGTTAAATCCAGCACAGCATGACATGCTCCTCAGATCTATATAGGATTGTATTCCTGAGGTCTCTGCTGGAGAAGGCATGGCATCAGACAAATTAAAAAGTAGGGGTGCATGGGTGGCTCAGTCAGTTAAGTATCTGACTTGGGATTTCTGCTCAGGTCATGATCTCATGGATCTTGAGATCAAGCACTGTGGGCTCTACATGCAGCAAGGAGTCTGCATGAAATTCTCTCCCTCTGCCCCTCTCCCTGCTTATGTGTGTGTTCTCTCTCTCCCCTTCTTTCTCTCTCAAATAAATAAACAAATATTTTTTGAAAAAGAAAGAAAAATTTTAAACTATTACTCAGGTTTTAAATCTCTCTATAAACCAACCAATACAGTGTTAGGTTCTCAGTCTATCCGTTAAGGCAGGATACTTGCAGGAATAAGGTCACACACACTTGCATCTAGATTAGTCTTTCTGGACCCTTCACAGCAGACTGGGATAGATTTTTGGCTTTCTGTCATATTAAGGGTTAGACATTATGAGGTTGTCTGCTTTACTGTCATCACCATAATCTTCTATTCATTCTCCAAGGGATTCCATGTTCTAGTGTCCTTATCAGGATTAGTCACAAGCACCTGGGCCTTAACCCATGGTATCTTGTGCTGTCCTTAGCTTTGAAAACTACAGTGTGTTCTTCACTGTGGAGTGTGATACAAACTCTAACTTATTCTGCTCTCCCACCTTGTCTGCCATTCCCAAAGCCATCAGGCTAACAGACACTTTCATGTCCTTTTCAAATCCTAGCTTGTCTGCCAACTTTCTAACACAAGTTTCAGCTTAAAGTCAGGCATCAGTTAGTGGCCAGCTGGACACGCATAGTAGAGGCCAGCCCACCACAGCTTCCAATTACATATTTTCCCTGCCACAGTATGCAATGCATGGTTCCTCTAACAAGCATATTAGACTAGCTGTTTTTGGGATATCCCCACAGTCATGCAGTAGTCCACAAGTATCTAACACATGGGTTGCACCTCCCCACATAGAGGTTGATGGTGACCTGGGATTTTCCCAGTGGTTGCCTCATTCCCAAGGCTTATTTCTTTGGTCTCCTCGATGGCTCAACAATTTTTGGTTTGCAACACTCCTGGGTGCTTCCCAGATATAATCTGCAACAGGCCTCTTCCTGCAAAGAGCAGGGAGAGACTGAAGAAAGAGGTATACCACTCCAGATTGGTGGGTGGCAATTTTAGTATTAGCAACGAGATCTTACACATGAGGCTTTTATTGGGCAACAGCAAGACCTATTGATCCTTGCACCCACTCTCCCAATCTTAAAAGCTTAAGAGGAGGCCCTAACTGCACTCAGTCATATATAACATGCAGTTGTTTTCAATACCATATTACTATCTCAAATCTATTTTCTTGGAGTAGACTCTGGAAGTGAGAAAGACACATTTCCAGGATAGGGGAGGGGTTAAAAAGCCTCCACGAGCCCAGGTCCAGCTCATGGGTGAATTGGCAGTCACATCTTTTTTGATGACATTTCCCAACACAAGTTATCATAAAGGGAATAACATCCAGTGTGGATTTAGTGACCAAACAGATATTACCACCATGGCCTAAGGTAATAATTTAAGAAAATATTATTTGCACTTTTAATATGTCTAAAATAGATATTATGTATCTTGAAATTAAGAGCAAATATGGATATTATATAACAAGTTACATATATTGTCATATATGTATAATATTAATCCATAGCAGTATACATTCAAGACTCCAGGATATACACTGCCATTATTCCTATATTGAGTTGAGGAAAGTGAAAAGAGAAGATCTTAATTATCTTAGTGGTTTTCCTAACAAGCAGGAGAGAACTGTGTGACTATAGTTATCTAGTAACTATAGTTAACTAGTAACTTTAGTTATAGAGTTATCTAGTAATCATTTAACTAAATTTTAAAAATTGAATTTTATTGTACTAGACTCAAAGAATAATGTACTTTTCTTCAACTAAAGTGTATTTACTTACCTTCATGAGTGCAATTCATGAATTATATTACATTAAAATGTCATTATGATTTATACAAAAATGTAACTTGCTTCCTTAAAAAAATAATTTAAAAATTCAAGTTGTGAGGGACTCAAGATGGCAGGAAAGAAGGAGGAGGTGCTGTTTCAACCTGTACCCAAAAGTGAGCTGATTACCTACCAAAGAACTCTGATCACCCATGAAATCAGACTGAGATCAGAATTATACCTGTCTGGATCTCTACAGGAGCAGAAGACACCAGTGGGCAGGTAAAGCGGAGTGGGAACACCAGACTGATATCAGAAGATATACAAAAGGGGGAGGGAGCCACCAGAGGCGATGGATTGGAAAGTAATACCCCAATACAAGATTGTCCTGCATCTGGAGAACAGCATTAACTTGGAGTCTGGTCGAAAGCACTCAAAAAAGAGGAAAGGATCATGGGGGGAAATTGTGGGAATCGAGGCAGTTAGAGACAGGGGCTTAAGTCCCCGGACCCAGGACAGCCTCACCTGGCTCTGAGCCAGAGAGAGTGCGGCAGAGAAACAAGGTCTTGGTCCCTGAGACGCCAGCCCCAGCCCGCGCCTGAGCCACAAGCACGCCTGAGAACGCATGGGGTCCAGCACCCGTGAGGGGCTGGGAGCCTTGCCAGATGGTGTCCCTGAGACGCACGCACCCCACAACGTCCCTGAGAGAGGTGCGGGCGGGCATTAGCCTGGCACTCTTAGACCCACGCTGAGGGCACAGAGCCTGAGACATGCACACCCCACACACTCCCCTGGGAGAGGTGCTCACAGAGCTGGGAGCTCTGGCACCTGGAAAGATCAGGCACTACCAGCCCAGGCCAGCGGGAAAATCTCAGCGTGCGATCACTACTTGGAACCTCTCTGGTGGTCTGGAGCTGACCAGACAGCCGCCACTGCCATGGCTTTGGGTACAAGGAGGAGATCATGCATCCCCAGGGACCCTGACTCAGAACCTACTCTGCCAGCAGCTCTGCAGAGCATTCTGAGGCTTCTCTCTGAGAGAGAGGTCGGGGTGCAGTTTGCTCTCCTCTAAACCTCCAAAAACCATCAAAAGCTGTCAAGGCCAGAGAAAACAGATGAACAAACATAAAAACCTCCAGAGAACAAAAGCATGAAAAAAACAGTTTCCTCAGAGCCCACCCCCTTGAGGGGGGTGGGAGGACTGAACTCAGGGAACATAATTGACTGAAAACCCATGTGGTAGGCCCCTCCCCCAGATAACCAACCAGGAAAGAAAAAAAAATAAATAAAAAGACTACAAGAGAACAACCACCACTACTTCATAGATACAACTTTTATTTTTAACTCATTACCACAATTCTGTTTCATTTTTTAAACATATAGATATATTTTAAATTATTTACCATCACAGTGAGATGTCCAGTACATCAAATTCCTTAATTTTCTATCCTGAACTTTTTGATACATACACCCGTGTTTTTCTTTTGATTCTCTATCTTTTTATGATTTTTTTTAAATTTTAGATTAGTTTAGTCTAGTTTATTCATTTTTAATTTTTATTTTCTAATATACATATAGTGTTAAACTTCAAGGTAATCCCCTTTCCCCAATCAATGTTACCCTGTAGGTAAACCAACATTTAATTCTTCTTTATCTTGGGAAAGTTGAATCCTTTAACAAAGACATCAAGATACAACCAGGAAGAATCAAAATAAACTTCCTCGCCCACACTGAGAATTTGTAATCAGTCTCCCATCTTTTTCTTCCACCAGTGTTTCTGTGTATTTGTGTTTGTCCTGATAGTATATAAATCTTATACTTGGGGTTCTTTTGGACGATGTTCTTACTTTTTTTTTTTTTTTTTTTTTTTGCTTATATATATATATTTTTTTTTCTTGTCATATACTTTTATCAGTCTTTTTGTTTGTTTTTCTTTGTATTCTTCATAAATCTTATCTTGGGGCCAATTTGGACTGAGCCTTCTCTTTTATCCTCCTTTTTTTTCCTGTTTCTCCCTCTCTTTCTCTCTCTCCATTTTTTTTTCCTTTTTATTTTCTTTCACCATCATTTGGGTAGGGAATCATGATTGCACAAAGCATTCCAGGGTGCACCTTGACTGCACCACAATCAATACATCCAACTACATCCGTTCAGTCATCTCTCACCAAAATGACTACGAGGAGGAATGCCCAACAGAAGAAAAATACAGAGGATGGACGTTCGGCAACAGAGCTAATGGCTATCAACAGAGACAATATATCAGAAGAGGAATTCAGGCTAACAATTATACAGGTAATAGCTAGATTGGAGAAAGCCATGGAAGATCAAATGGAATTGATTAGGGCAGAACTGAAAGCCACCAGGGATGATGTTCAAATTGCTCTCAATGAGTACCAATCTAATCTACATCTCTAAAAGCTAGGATAACTGAGAGAGAAGATAGATTTAGTAATCTGGAGGACAAACAGAGAGAAAGGAACAGGAGGAAGCCTGGAACAAACAGCTCAGAAGCCATGCAAACAGAATCAGGGAAATAAATGATGCCATGAAACCTACCAACGTCAGAATTATTGGAATCCCTGAAGGGGAGGAGAAAGAAAGAAGTCCAGAAGTTACAGTGGAACAAGTTGTCTATGAAAATTTTCCCAATTTCACAATTGGAAACAGTGTTCATGTACTAGAGGCAGAATGGTTTCCCCCAGGATTATAGATTCTCAAAAGTCCTGGCAACACCTGATAATTAGAATGAAGAATTATGATTGTAGGCAGATCCTCTTGAGAGCAGCTAGGACAAAGAAGCTCCTTACATAAATAGAAAAGCCCATTATAATAACATCAGACCTTTCTACAGAGACCTGGCAAGACAGGGAGGGCTGGCAAAACATATTCAGGGCATTAAATGAAAAGAACATGTAGCCAAGAATATTTTATCGGCAAGACTGACATTCAAAATGGATGGAGAGATAAATTGTTTCCACGACCTGCAAGGCTTAAAAGACTATGCAACAACCAAGCCGACATGGCAGAAAATATTAAGGGGGGTCATATAAAAGAGAAAAAATCCTAAGAATATCATTAAACAGGAATACAGAGACAATCTACAGAAAGAAAGACTTCAAAGTTAACACGATGTCAATAAAAACATATCTATCAATAATCACTCTCAATGTGAATGGCCTAAATGCACACACAAAACAACACAGGGTTGCAGATTGGATAAAACAACAGGACCCATCCATATGTTATCTCTAAGAGACCCATTTTGAACCTAAAAATACACCCAGACTGAAAGTGAAGGGATGGAGAAGCATCTTTCATGAAAAGAAGGCCAGGGTAGCGATTCTCATATCAAATAAATTAGATTTTAAACTAAAGACTGTAGTCAGAGATACAGAAGGACACTACATCATTCTTAAAGGGATTATCCACCAAGATGATCTAAGAATTGTAAATATCTATGCCCCCAATATGGGAGCACCCAATTACATAAAAAAAAAACTATTAATCAAGATAAAGGGTCATATTGATATAAAAAGGAGATCTTAACATGGCTTTCTCAGTAATACAGAGATCATCGAAGCAGAAAATCAATAAAGAAATAGGAGCATTGAATGAAATATTGGACCAGAAAGCCCATATATATATATACAGACCATTCCACCCTAAAACAACAGAATACTCATTCTTCTCAAGTGCACATGGAACCCTCTCAAGAATAGACGACATACTCGGTCACAAAGCAGGACTCAACCTATTCCACTAGACTGACATTATTCCCTGCATATTCAGATCAATGTTTTGAAACTGGAACTCAATCACAAGGAAAAGTTCAGAAGGAACTCAAACAACTGGAAGATAAAGACCACATTGCTTAAAATGCTTGGATCAACCAAGAGAACAAAGAAGAACTTCAACAATTCATGGAAACCAATGAGAATGAAGACACTTCGGTCCAAAACCTATGGGATATAGAAAAGTCGGTTCTAAGGGGAAATACATAGCCATCCAAGCCTCCCTCAAAAACATTGAAAAATCCAGAATACACCAGCTGTCTCTACACCTTAAAGAACTGGAGAATCAACAACAAATCAAACCAACTCCACACGCAAGAAGGGAAATCATCAAGATTAGAGCAGAGATCAATGAGGTAGAAATGAGAGATACATGTATCAATGAAACTAGAAGCTGGTTTTTTGAAAGAATCAATAAGATCGATAAACCATTGGCCACACTAATCCAAAAGTAAAGAGAAAAAGCCCAAATTAATAAAATTATGAATGAAATGGGAGAGATCACAACTAACTCCAAGGAAGTAGAAACAATCATCAGAAGTTATTACCAACAGTTACATGCCAATAAGTTAAGCAACCTAGATGAAATTGATCCATTCCGGGAAAACAATAAACTCCCAAAATTGAAACAGGAAGAAATTGACAACCTGAATAGACTGATATCTAGTAATGAGATTGAAGCAGTGATCAAAAACTTCCCAAAAAACCTGATGGATTCCCTGGGGAATTCTACCAAACTTTCAAAGAGAAAATAACACAAATTCTCCTGAAGCTGTTCCAAAAAATTGAAGTAGAAGGAAAACTTCCAGACTCTTTTTATGAAGTCAGCTTGACCCTGATCCCCAAACCAGGCAAAAACCCTACCAAAAAGTAGAATTTCATACCAATATCACTGATGAATATGGATGCTAAGATTCTCAACAAGATCCTAGCAAACAGGATCCAGATCACATTAAAAAGATTATCCACCATGACCAGGTGGGATTCATCCTTGGGTTACAAGGATGGTTCAACATTCGCAAATCAATCAGTGTGATAGAACACATCAATAAGAGGAGAGAGAAGAACCACATGGTCCTCTCAATTGATGTAGAAAAACCATTTGACAAAATCCAGCATCCGTTCCTGATTAAAATGCTTCAAAGTACAGGGATAGAGGGAACATTCCTGAACTTCTTAAAATCTATCTATGAAGGACCTACAGCAAATATCATCCTCAATGGGAAAAAGCTTGCAACCTTCCCATTGAGATCAGGAACACAACAAGGATGCCCACTCTCAACACTCTTGTTCAACATAGTATTAGAAGTCCTAGCAATGGCAATCAGACAACAAAGAGAAATAAAAGGTATCCAAATTGGCAAGGAAGAAGTCAAACTCTCTTCGCAGATGACATGATTCTTTATATGGAAAACCCCAAAGATTCCACCCCCAAACTACTAGAACTCATACAGCAATTCAGTAATGTGGCAGGATACAAAGACAATGGACAGAAATAAGTGGCTTCCTTATACACTAACAAGAAAAACGCAGAAAGTGAATTAGAGAATCGATTCCATTTACTATAGCACCAAGAACCATAAGATACCTGGGAATAAACCTAACCAAAGAGGTAAAGGACCTGTACTCGAGAAACTACAGGAAACTCATGAAAGAAATTGAAGAAGACACAAAAAGTTGGAAGACTGTTCCAAGCTCTTGAATCGGATGAATAAACACTGTTAAAATGTCTATACTACCTAGAGCAATCTATACTTTTAATGCCATTCTGATCAAAATTCCACCGGTATTTTTCAGACGGCTGGAGAAAATAATCCTAAAATTTGTATGGAATCAGAAGAGACCCCAAATTGCTAAGGACATGTTGAAAAACAAAAACAAAACTGGCGGCATCACATCACCTGATTTCAAGCTTTACTACAAAGCTGTGATCACCAAGACAGCGTGGTACTGGCATAAAAACATACATATAGATTAGTGGAACAGTGTGGAGAGCCCAGATATGGACCCTCAACTCGATGGTCAAATAATCTTCGACAAAACAGGAAAAAAATACAATGGAAAAAAGACGGTGCTGGGAAAACTGGACAGCTATATGTAGAAGAATGAACTTCGATCATTCTCTTACACTGTACACAAAAATAAACTCGAAATGGATAAAAGATCTCAACGTGAGACAGGAATCCCTCAGAATCCTAGAGGAGAAATTGGCAGTAACCTCTTAGATATCAGCCACAGCAACTTCTTTCAAGATATGTCTCAAAAGGGGGCACCTGGGTGGCTCAGTGGTTTAAGCCACTGCCTTCAGCTCAGGTCATGATCTCAGGGTCCTGGGATAGAGCCCCCATCAGGCTTTCTGCTCAGTGAGGAGTCTCTTTCTCCCTCTCTCTCTGCCTGCCTCTCTGCCTACTTGTGACCTCTCTCTTTGTCAAATAAATAAATAAAATATTAAATAAAGAAGATATGTCTCCAAAAGCAAAGGAAACAAAAGGGAAAATGAACTTTTGGCACTTCCTCAAGATCAAACGCTTCTTCACAGCAAAAGAAACAGTCAACAAAACAAAAAAGCAACCCACAGAATGGGAGAAGATATTTGCAAATGACAGTACAGACAAAAGGTTGATATCCAGTATCTATAAAGAACTCCTCAAGCTCAACACACACAAAACAGATAATCATATCAAAAAATGGGCAGAAGATATGAACAGACACTTCTCCAATGAAGACTTACAAATGGCTATCAGACAGATGAAAAAATGTTCATCATCACTAGCCATCAGGGAGATTCAAATTAAAATCACATTGAGATATCACCTTACACCAGTTAGAATGGCCAAAATGAGCAAGACAGGAAACAACATGTGTTGGAGAGGTTGTGGAGAAAGGTGAACGCTCTTCCACTGTTGGTGGGAATGCAAGCTGGTGTAGCCACTTTGGAGAACAGTGTGGAGATTCCTCAAGTAATTAAAAATAGAGCTTCCCTATGACCCTGCAGTTGCACTGCTGCATATTTTCCCGAAAGATAGAGATGTATCTATCTGTACCCCAATGTTTATAGCAGCAATGGCCATGGTCGCCAAACTGTGGAAAGAACCAAGATGCCCTTCAATGGACTAATGGATAAGGAAGATGTAGTCCATATACATGATGGAGTATTATACCTCCATCAGAAAGGATGTATACCCAACTTTTATAGCAACATGGACGGGACTGGAAGAGATTATGCTGAGTAAAATAAGTCAAGCAGAGAGAGTCAAGTATCATATGGTTTCACTTATTTGTGAAGCATAACAAAGAACATGGAGGACATGGGGAGATGGAGAGGAGAGGGAGTTGAGGGAAATTGGAAGGGGAGATGAACCATGAGAGACTATGGACCCTGAAAAACAACCTGAGGATTTTGAGGGGGCCGGGAGTAGGAGTTTGGGCAACCAGGTGGTGGGTAATCGGGAGGGCACGTATTGCATGGAGCACTGGGTGTGGTGCAAAAGCAATGAATACTGTTAAGCTGAAAATAATTAAATAAATAAATAAGATTAAAAAAAATAAAAGGACAAATTTTCTTAGGTTAATTGATCTCTTAAAAAATGTAAATGGCTTTCTTTTGCCCTCTGAGAATTGTAAATGAGATCTCTTTGCCTCATAAGCCTTTTCGTTGATATGTTATGTTACTCAAGGAGTACTGCTAAACCAATGATAAAACCTTGGGTTACATTTGGGTAAATGCTGTGACTTCTCTAGAAGTTCTATACATTTCCTAATGTTTTAATGTTTTGATAAGGGTCATCACTTGATATTTAACCATATCTATTCTGAGTTTTCGTCATTGTTTTAATTCTCTTGTAAGATGAATTCTGACCTAAAGGAAATTCGTATGGGAGACTTTCAGGACACATACAGGTCTTTGATATGTTAAAATCCTGGAACTGAAATAGGTACGAATTTCCAGAACTAACTAAAGCTGCATTCAAACTAAACCAGAATTAGCAACATGGGACTAAATGAACTAAAAGATTATAGTGCTGTGTCTCTTAATGTTTTGTCTTATTTTAAACATGACTGTTTCTGTAATGTCTGTTCTTCCAGACTAGGGAAACTTTTTCTTAAGTTATCTGTAACTTACAGAAATGTAAAAATATTTATTTGCAAACAAATCAAAGCATTCAACTTTTCTCTCTATCTGAACCCTGTGAAGCTCCTAAGGTCTCAGTAAGTATTCTTTCTTCTGTGGCAATCAGTCATATGCATAAGTTCAATAAGAATCTGTTCTCCTTGTAGCAGGACATTATTGGAAACATTGGTTATTTTACCAAGGCTTTGACTGGAATGTCATGTTTGAGAAAGACATACATAGACTCAGATATGACCAGACAGCATAAAGGAATTAAGGTTGACTTTATAAAACCTGGAGCCATAAAGCCATTTGGAACTGTTGGCCTGATACCTTGCTTACAGAGTTCCCAGCAGTGTCACCAGGCGAGTAAAGAATGTCACTTCCTGGCAGCGGCAGGAACCTCAGGATACATTGGGTACCTCAGGAAGAGAAATTCACCCAAATCCGCAGGTATTGCAGGCATGTCTGATGGCAAGTATGTGGCTTGGCTTCTGGCCTGAAGAGGCTACTAAAAGTTCAACCTAGAGATTCCTCATAAGAAGTTCCAGCAAAGCAGATTCTAAGAAGATCTATATGATCACTTACTGTTCTTGCTGAGCTAATGTAAATAATTAGGCCATGTTTGTTAAAACTGGATTGTTTTTCAAATAAGTTAGTCCTGATTTGGCTATCTCTGGAAATGAGGGTTATTTTAGAGAGAAAAATTATGTTTTAATAACACACCTTTATGGATGTTAAATCATATATTTGATTGTCTTTAAATGTTTGTTACCTAAGCTAGACATCTTGAAGTAAACGTCAGAGAAGTTGCATGATAGCTCTTTTAGATGATCTTGCTTCTGCCAGTCAGTCAACCACAGATATAAGGAGGAAACTTCAGAAAATTGAAGGATTTGAAGGGAAGAATCTGATTGGGTTAATGGGAATAGTGGAAATAGCCTCTGAGGACTGAGTCATGCTTGTGGGGGATAAGAACTCTCTTAAAGACTCTGCAGGAAAAGTATATCAGGTGTCAGCAATGAAAGCACAGCTTTGTCAGAGCCACACCACTTATTTCAGCGAGGGAAACTCCCTCCACAAGGGAGTTTCTTGGGATGGTGGGCTACTGCAGGCTGTGGATATCCCGGTTTGTGGAGATGGCCTGACCTCTCTAGGAATTGACACTTCAACCATGCTGGAAGGGACCCTACATCATGATCCTGACCACTCCACTGCTCTCAAGGTCAATGGGATTACCCCCTGTGTCCAATACACCCATGTCCAATGAGCTGACCCACACGCCCTTCTCAAGGACTTTGTTCCAGAATGGAAAAACCAACCAGACATGGACAATCCCCTAAAGCTAAGACTGCCCCTTTCTCACTTACCCCACTAATGTTGCTTATACTATTTCCTCTTCATGCCAGAACTAATCCCCACCAACCACTGGACCTTGTTGCTGAGACCAGCCTGGACCTGTGATTGGGTCCTTCCTTAGGTTCCTCTGAGAGGGGAAATATGGAGGCTGAGAAAAATTAAGGCCATTCCACCTCAGATTTATCCTTATCATAAGTACAGCCATCTTAGCTTTGGCAGCCATCTCAGGCCCCTGTGACCAAGGACTGAACTTTACCCTACTTTACTTTAGTTCCAGGGACACCCACCCTGCTTTATTTCCAAGAAAGTACCCCACCCTGCAACACCCTCACAACAGCTAATCAGCTTACTTCAGAAAAGTCTGAACTTCTCCTCCCCCCGCCCAGCCTCTTATAATGACCCATAAAAACCCCTGCCTTAACTAGTGTCAGTGTCCAAGTCCTTGTTGAAACCTGCTGCACCAGGCAGATACTTGGACCCCAGCTAGCTGGACATAAACCTCGCTGTGTTATTTGCATTATCGAGAGTGTTCTCTGTCTAACTGAGGGGTGGTCGACTCTGTTCCTAACAACACATACATGTTTGTTGAATCATTGATTCAAGGAATAAACAGACATATATTATTGAATCATCAATTCAAGGAATAAACACATTATTTAAAAAATTGATTATGACAGTTCACATCATTATCCCATTTTTTTACAGATAATGGAATTTCCTCTTGGGTGAAGTGTATTTCCAACTTCAAAAGCCTGGTAAGTGGTGGTGATGTTTCCCAATCCTACTGTCTATTCATTCTAGAACCAAGGTCTTGGTTACTCTTCCATAAGATAATTTTGGATACAGGCTATATATGCCTAAGGTAATCATATAGTAAACCTAAAGTAGGGAAATTATAATTACTGCATTATCAAAAAAAGTGTACAGACATTCTTTGGAAACCTATAGAGGCACTGAACTGGACAATTCCCACTTGTTTAATGTGTTTGTGTTTGGAACCATGTGAGAAACAGGTTTTTTTTTGTGATGAAACAGGAGCTATTAAACTTGGGCAAGATTTTTCTGTCTCTAAAATAGGAATATAATACTACTTTTGAGATATTTAAAACTAATATATAAATTTTACTTAGAAAATATTGAACAGTAGTATATACCTTGAAAATAATGGAACTGAAATAGTAATCATAATATTTCTGAAAACTATATCAAGGGTATTTAAGGTGAATTTGTGATATCTTGGGCACATTTCTTAAATGTATTGTCTTGAAACATATTGTCATAGCTAGTTTTGACCAGATGCTATCAGATAAAGTACAATCATCCTGGTTTGATGAAGATATAGAGACCTGGTGAAGAGTATTAAGGAGGGGGGCGCCTGGGTGGCTCAGTGGGTTAAAGCCTCTGCCTTTCGCTCAGGTCATGATCCCAGGGTCCTGGGATCGAGCCCCGCATCGGGCTCTCTGCTTGGCAGGGAGCCTGCTTCCTCCTCCTCTCTCTCTCTCTCTCTCTCTCTCTCTGCCTGCCTCTCTGCCTACTTGTGATCTCTGTCTGTCAAATGTATAAATAAAATCTTAAAAAGAAAGAGAAGGAGCTGACTATATCCCTTTAAAAAAAAAAAAGAGTATTAAGGAGGGCATGAATTGTATAGTGCATTGGGTGTTCTACGGAAACAACGAATCTCAGAACACTACAGGAAAAAACAAATTATGTACTACTGTATGGTGACTAGCATAATATAATAAAGAATAATAATTAAAAAAAGATACAGACGAGCTTCAACTTTGAAATGGTCATATTATACATTGATGAAAACCAATATTTTCATATAGATAACTGGAAATTAAAGACATACTGGTAAACATTACAAATTATTGTTTCTCTGAACAACCTCACAACTATTGAGAACATAAGTTGTTTTGGTTTAGTTGTTAAACATGTAGAGGTAGTATCTTGGTAATGATGGTATGGTTTTCTCCTTTTCATCAGAAGCCATATACACAAAGAATGGTAAGAATTCATTAATAATGTGACAGCTTATTAAATATTTAAAACCTACATTTAATATCAGATATTTATAAAACAAAACAAAGCAAAACTAAAACCACTTCACCTGACCCTTGAAGAACACAAAGTTGCATAAAATTCAATCCTTGAGGAATTTATCAATAACAATAACAACAAAATAGGGAGGGCATCTGCTTGATTTCTTTTCAATGTGAAACAGTTTGTGAAACATGTCTTAAAACTGATGTGGTAAAAAACAAGTCATGAGATTGGACAGGTTGTCTAAATACTTCTCACACAAGATATTTAATAAGTTTATGACAAAGAATACTAACAAAGTGGTGTTATAGGTAATGGATCGATGTGAATGAATCTGGATTATAAGATTTTGAACAGAATTTAGAAGAATTTATTTTCAAATAAACCATGAGCAAGGTAGTTTTTCATGGTCTAATTGTTGTTGCTTTTATTATTATTATTATTATTATTATTATTAGAAATGAGAAAAAAAGTTGTAAAAGTATAATAGAGGTGATCCAGTAAAATACATGTAACAGAGGTAACTTAAGATGACAGTTGGTTAATTCAACCACCAGTGAATAAACCAGAGGAGGTGATGACATAAGCAATAAAGATGTGGCGGCAATGATCAACAACTTGTTAAGTTATGCAGAATCACAGGAAGAAATTCTAAGAAAAGGTGTTAAACAAACTGAAGATTAAAGTGATAAAAACAGTCTGTAATTTAACAGAAAAAAAAGGCTAGATTAGTATGGGAAGATATTGTGCTATAATTTTGTTGCTTTGTTTTCAGCTAGTGGAATCAAAGAAGTTTTGAAAAGTTGGAAAATTGAAGATGATAAAGAAGGAGCATTAGGGGTAAGTTCAAGAGGCACTCAGGAAATAATAATAGTTGGCCCTTTCATTCTCTCTTTAAGAGCAGAGATAAATGAACCAGAAAAAAAAAATTACTTGAAGTATAAAAATGTAACCAAAAATTAGGAATAGAGGGGCGCCTGGGTGGCTCAGTGGGTTAAAGCCTCTGCCTTCAGCTCAGGTCGTGATCCCAGAGTCCTGGGATCGAGCCCTGCATGGGCTCTCCGCTCCACGGGAAGCCTGCTTTCTCCTCTCTCTCTGCCTGCTTCTGATCTCTGTCTGTCAAGTAAATAAAATCTTAAAAAAAAAATTAGGAATAGAGTCAGTGTAGGTAAATGTATCAGCTTATGAGTTTATACTCCATTTGAGATATTGGAGTAAGTAAAGTTACAAATGATATCAATATTTTGTCATAGGAACAGAAGATAATTTTTCACTATTTTGCATAGAACATTAGTTCTAGAAACAATCATTTTACCCCATATTGTTCATACCCGCAAATAAAAATGTAAGACTAAGAACAACAAAAATATTTTATTCTAATTATCCAGTGTTCAACAACATTATCTCCCAAATTTCATTCAAATGCAACTGTATTTATGAAATCTATATCTATATTTATACAGAACTGATCATGAGAAAAGTGCATTCTCCAATGGAAGTGTATAGAAATATGGATTGAAGTTTTATATGTTTACTGTAAGTTGTAATTGTCACTTCATTACTATAGGTGAAATAAAATACTATAAAAAATAATAATACCCTATAGACTAAAGGAGGACCACTTAATCTTCTTTCAAAAATATTAGGGGTTTCTGGGGTTACTGACATTGGGGATGGTATGTGCTATGGTGAGTGCTGTGAAGTGTGTAAACCTGGCGATTCACAGACCTGTACCCTTGTGGCTAATAATACATTATATGTGGTTTCTCAGGTTATGGACATTGGGGAGGGTATGTGCTATGGTAAGTGCTGTGAAGTGTGTAAACCTGGCGATTCACAGACCTGTACCCCTGGGGCTAATAATACATTATATGTTTATAAAAAATAAAAAAATACATTTTTAAAAAAATAGGGGTTTCAATATAGATTAGAATTAGGTATGGGTCAAGACTAAACTATTTAAGAACCATATTTTCATAATTTGATTCTTCATGAGCTCAGGACTTCGCTTCTTACATTCCAGGTAAAAATTGCATTACCCATAGATGCTAAATTCCACCATCATGATGGGATTTCTCCTCACAGGGTTTTCTCATTTATGGAAGTTATGGGATTTGCATGCTATAACCTTCTCTCTGATGTATGTAGTCACTCTGATGGGGAACATTATCACTGTTACTGTCGCCACCCTTGACAGGAGTCTTCACACACCCATGTACTTCTTCTTCAGGAATCTGTCCATCTTGGATGTCTGCTACATTTATGTAACAGTTCCTAACTCATGCATCAATTCCCTGCTTGATAGCAGCACCATTTCAAAGGCTGCTTTGTAGCTCAGGTCTTCCTAGTGGTTTTATTTGTATATGTTGAGCTTCTGTTTCTGATTATCATGGTCCATGACTGCCATGTGGCTATCTGCCAACCACTTCACTACCCTATGATCATGAACCCTCAAATCTGCATCCAATGACTCTGACTTCCATACTCAGTGGTCTCATATATGAGGGTGTGCACACTAGCAAAACATTCCTGCTGCACTTCTGTCTGCCTAATGTCATCCATCAGTTTTGTTTTCTTTTGTTTTGTTTTGTAATATAACCTCACTGATAAAGTTCTCCTGCTCTGATACCTTTAGCAATGAGATGGTGATCGTTGCCTCTGATCTTGGGATTGGTGATCACTGTTTCATTTGCATCATCAGGTCTTACATTCATATATTTTCTACTATTCTCATATTTCCAAGTGGAGCAGACAGAAAAAAAGCTTTTTCTACTTCTGTCCCTCACATCCTTGTGGTGTCAGAATTTTATGTATACCTGAGGCCATCTGATAGTCCACTATCCGGGACACGGTCCTTTCTGTCTTCTATTACATAACCCTTCCACTCTTCAACCCTATTATCTTCAGCCTTAGAAATGAACAAATGAAATATGCCATTAATAAAATGAGGAGAATGTTTATTCAGGTTATTCAGGAAATGTATAGGAAATTGCTGAAGCTCACCCTACATTAAAAGTCATGTTTTCAGCAACAAATTGAGAAATTGATAGTAATTCTATCAATATAGCTGACATTAATAAATAATGTCATTAAAATATATCATTTATCAATACAATTTCCCTTCTGAAGTGTTGAATTATCTGAGTATGTCACTGGGTAAAGGATCTGATATTACAAATAAGAAATCCCTATTCATGCTTTGACAACTTAAGAACACTCACTAAAGGACACCTGGGTGGCTCAGTGGGTTAAAGCCTCTGCCTTTGGCTCAGGTCATGATCCCAGGGTCATCAGGGAGCCTGTTTCCTGTTCTCTCTCTGCCTGCTTCTCTGCCTACTTGTGATCTTTGTCTGTCAAATAAATAAATAAAATCTTTAAAAAAAGAAAATTCACTAAAAATTTAAGTCTAAAAAGACAAAAAAGTATCCTTAGAAGTATTTTATAGTAAGCTTCTGTTTTGTATTTATTCATAATTTAAATATTTAATAACCTAGTATTAAATAGTACTATAGAAGAAATTGTCACAATCATTCAAAAGTAAATATGAAAAATATAGGTTCTTCTGAATATCATGATACATGGATGTAGTGCAGCTAAAATAAAGAAGAGAATTTGGTGGGGTTATGGAGTCATGTATGAGAGGATCAGAAATATTTTACACAAGTTGTTCATTTGGCAAGGGAAATATAGATATATTATACTTGTCATCAGACCGAAGTTTTGCTGAAAATATTTTCAAGTCGCTTGGGGATACATTTACATGCTTATACTTTAAACATATTTGCTAGATTGATTAAAGCAATGTACAAATTTTCTCTCCCCATTAATCCTCGCATGCTTCTCCATACATCCATTAAGACAAGTGAAAAGTAAAAATAATGTTATTTTGCTTTCTGATAGTGTAATCTAAAAATATTTATATTTTTATTAATAATACCAGCCATTATATGGTAGATTATACTGTAAGAATTAGAAACCTCAAAGTTTTAGTAGCTTAAGGTAACAAAGGTTTACTTCTAGCTCATAGCATATGCCAAATGGGGGCTATCCGGGGACTCTCTGAATTGGATGCATTGGATAGAGTCGTTGAAAATAAGAACCCAGGGGCGCCTGGGTGGCTCAGTGGGTTAAAGCCTCTGCCTTCAGCTCAGGTCATGATCCCAGGGTCCTGGGATTGAACCCCAAATCTGGCTCTCTGCTCCGCAGGGAGCCTGCTTCCTCCTCTCTCTCTCTGCCTGCTTCTCTGCCTAGTTGTGATTACTCTCTGTCAAATAAATAAAGTATTTAAAAAAGAAAATAAGAACTCAGTCACACTGAAATGAGTTTTAAGCATTTACTTTAAAAAATGCAAATAGGAAAAGTGGGAGCATTCTCCAATCAGAAGCCACATGACTATTGCTGACCTGAAAATATCAGTGTTGTGGGTTCTTTCATAAATTTAGATACAATTTAAGGTAACTACTGGACTCTTTGAAGGAAGATTTTGACACCCACAGTGGAGAAACTTGAACTCTCAAGGAGACAAACATATATCAAATGTTAAAAAGAAATCCAAGTATGCATTTTGAAAACAGTCTTTAATGGTAAACAATGTAAGCTGTATATTTTAAAAGAGATTCAAACACATATTTTGACATCAAGGAGAATCAGAGTACCAAAGATATGGCATTCATGTGAAAAGAAATTTTGAAATACATATGAAAACAAAAAGAGTCATAGCAGAACTTTCTGTTTAAAAAAAAAAACAAACATAAAATAGTTGAGTATGGGAAAACAGAATACCTAGTCAAGACTCACTCACAGGGAGAAAGAAAACATAAAAATGTGCACACCAGTTCTTTATGTCCCTGCCAGTCATTTCTGCTCATGTTTTATTGGCCAAGTAAGTCACATGGTCACACTTGCTGTCGAAGTGAGAATTGGGCAACCTACCCACACTTTAAGAAGGGGAAATGAACAATAATGCCATTAAGTACTAGAAATTATCTATATCCCCTGACTCAAAGGATGAAATGTGAGATTCTGACTGCTTGTTGTCTATGTAGTTATTATTAGCATTATGATCACTGTACGTATTCTAAGACATCACATCATAAGAAATGTTTCCAAAGCATAATATGTGTGGCATAAAGTGGCACCAGTTGTACAAAACCTTTAATGCATTATCTTATCAACTCTAACAATCTCATGTAACTGATAATAATGTTCCCACATTTTATAGATGAGTGCCCTGGTTTAGAAATATATGAGTTTATTCTTCTCCTATCCCCCTAACCCCCCATGTTGCTTCTCCATGTCCTCATATCAGGGAGATCATATGATAGTTGTCTTTCTCCAATTGACTTATTTCACTAAGCATGATACGCTCTAGTTCCATCCACGTCGTCACAAACGGCAAGATTTCATTACTTTTGATGGTTGCATAGTATTCCATTGTGTATATATACCACATCTTCTTTATCCTTTCATCTGTTGATGGACACATAAGAGACTATGGACTCTGAAAAACAACCTGAGGGTTTCGAAGGGTCAGGGGTGGGAGGTTGGGGGAACAGGTGGTGGGTAATAGGGAGGGCACGTTTTGCATGGAGCACTGGGTGTTGTGCAAAAACAATGAATACTGTTATGCTGAAAAAAATAAATAAAATGGGAAAAAATATATGAGTTTGCCTATTTTCTATTGTATTTATTTATTCTTTCATAATTCTATTATATGGCTTTCCTCCTACTTTGGGCTCAGTTTGTACTTAAAAAAATGGGTCCTTGAGTCTAAAACTTAGATCACTAGACATAGACAGAGTTCCCTCTAAATACTGCTTTTGTTGAGTCACATAAATTTTGCTATGTTGTGTTATATTTTTGTTTTTATGGGATTTTACTGATTTCAAATTTGATTTTCTTTTTGTCTTATTGGTTGCAAAATAGTATGTTGTTTAATTGCCATAAATTGACGGTTTTCTAATTTTTCTATTGTTATTAATTTCTAGTTTTATTACATTGTGGTAGAAAAATATATTTTCTGGGATTTCATTATTCTCAAATCTTTAAAAACTTGTTCTTTGACCTAACATATGATCTATCTTGGAGAGTGTTGCTTGTGTGTTTGAGAAGAAAAAGAAAGGTATATTCTGCTGCTATTGAATGGAATGTCCTATATATGATCACTAAGTGCATTTAGTCTATAGTGATGTTCATGTTCATGTTCATGTTATTGATTTATTTATTGATTCTCTGTACAAATGATCTATTAGAAATTGATATCATGTTCTGGGAATACTTCTTAATAGCTCACAACTTCACTCTCTGAGTCCTCGGGTTTTCTCTCTACTTCCTTTGGAATAAATAAACTGACTTTGGAAGAGAGTCTACTTTTCAGCCCGAGTTTCACAGAATTCATGTAATCTAAAATCTTTGTTGCTATTGTTGTATAAAATGTCTGTTCCTGCATGCTATATGAACTTCACAAAACCATCTTCACTTGTGATGTCAACTGAAAGTTTGAGGGTTCCCAAAGCATTCTCAGTTTCAATAATTTGCTAGAAATGTTCACAGAATTCAGAAAAGCCTTTAGCCAATGGCTATGTTGTATTACAGCAAAAGAGATACAGATCCAAATTACCAAGGGATACAATGTCTCAAGTGACAAAAAGAACCAGAAAAACAAATAAATTTATGAAGCAGGACATTTGAAGGGGTTGTAAGTTACAATACAGGAGCTGAGGGCAAAGAGCAAACATTTCTTTAAGAAAGATTAATCCATTACTGAGGAATTCTCTTTAGTCTCTGCTGGACAGAAAAATTTCTTTAAGAATTCACAGGTTTTTGGGACAGGAAAACATAGAAAACATGAGCAAACTGAAAACCAGTAAACAGTCAAAAAATTCCCCCAAAACAAAGTCTGAGGCCGGATGGCTTCACAAATAAATTCTACCAAACATTTTAAAAACGTTAATACAGATTTCTTCTCTATTCAAAAAAAAGAAGGAAAGAAAGAAAAGAAAGAAAGTAAAAGAAATCAAAAGAAAACATCCAAACTCATTATATGAGGACAATATTACCCTGATACCAAAAACCAGACAAAGACTCAACTGGAAAGCAGAATGACAGGCCAATAACCCTGATGAACATGGATGCACAAAATTATCAACAAAATACTAGCAAATTGAATGCAATAGAACATCAAAAGACATTCATTATGATCAAAAAGTATTTATTCCTGGGATACAAGGGTGGTTCAATATTTTCAAATCAATCAGTTTTGCACATCACATTAATAAAAGAAAGGATAAGAACCATTCTATATTTTTAATAGATGCAAAAATTTTTGAGAAAGCTTTTTGAGAAAGTTTTTGAGAAAGAACACCCATTCATGATAATGGCATTCAAAAAGGAGTGGTATAGGGAAAATACATCAATATAATAAAGTCCATATACAACAATCCCCACAGATGATATTATCCTCAATGGGGAAACACATGAGCTTTTCCCTTATGGTTAGGAACAAGACAGGGATGTCCACTCTTACCAAAGCTATTTAACATAATACTGGGAAATTTAACCACAACAGCCAGAAACCACCATTTGTAGATGACATGATACCCTATGCAGAAAACCCAATATACTCCACCAAAATATTCCTAGAACTAATACTTGAATTCAAGGGTTGCAGAATATAAAACCAACATAAAGAAATATGTTCTATTTCTATACACCAATAATGAAACAGCCAAAAGAGAAATCAAAGAATCAATCCAATACACAATTGTACCAAAAAACATAAGATATTTTGCAATAAACCTAACCAACAAGGTAGAATATCTGTACTCTATGGGGTGCCTGAGTGGCTTATCTGGTTAAGCCTCTGATCTCAGTGTCCTGGGATCGAGCCCTACATCGGGCTCTCTGCTTGGCAGGGAGCCTTCTTTCCCCTCTCTCTCTGCCTGCCTCTCTGACTATTTGAGATCTCTCTCTCTAAATAAATAAATAAAATCATTTTTTAAAAAGAATATCTGTACTCTGAAAGCTATAACACTGTTGAAAATACTCGAATATGACAAAAGAAATGGAAAACAAAGTTAAAGGCTCATGGATTAGAAGAACAAATGTTGTTAAAATGTTTATATTACCAAGTGAAATCTACACATTTAAAGCAAGGCCCATCAAAATGCTATAAGCATTTTTCACAGAGATAGAAGAAGTGATCCTAAAATTTCTATGGAACCACCAAAGACCCCAAATAGCCAAAACAATCTTGCAAAAGCAAAGCAAAGCTGGAAGCATCATATTTACAGATTTCAAGTTCTATTACAAAACTGTAGTGATAAAGAGAGTATAGTGATGGCACAAAATATAAAAACATCAGTAGAACAGAATAGAAAGGCTGTAAATGATCACAGAACTACATGGCCAACTCTTTGACAAAGCAGGAAAGACTACCCAATGGAAAATATGCAGTATCTTCAACAAATGGTGTTGGGAAAATTGGACAGGCACATGCAGAAAAATGAAACTGGACCGTTTTCTTACACTATACATAAAATAAATTCAAAAAGGATTAAAGATATAAATGTGAGATTGGGATCCATCAAAATCCTAGGGGAAAGCATAGACAGCAACCTCTTTGATATCTGCCATAGCACTTTCTTTCTAGATATGTCTCTTCTGCAAGGGAAACAAAAACAAAAATAACCTCTTGTGTCTTTACCAAAATAAAAAAACTTCACAGCAAAGGGAACAACTAACAAGCCTAAAAGACAACCTGCAGAATGGGAAATGATATATGCAAATGATAAATGTATAGTATACAAAATATACACAAACCTTAACCTCAACATCCAAAAACCAGATTAGCTAGTTAAAAATGGTCAGACATCCAGATGGCTAACAGACAAATGAAAATATGCTCAACATTGCTCATCATCTGGGAAATACAAATCAAAACTGCAATGAGATATCACTTCAAGCCAGTCAGAATGGCTACACTTAGCTACATAGGACACAACAGGTGTTCACAAAGATATGGAGAAAGGGGAACCCTTTTATACTGTTGGTGGAAATGCAAGCTGGTGCAGACACTCTGGAAAACAGTATGAACTTTTTTTAAAAAGTTCAAAATGCAACAACATTTTGATCCAGCAATTGCACTATTAGATATTTGATCACAGAATACAAAAATACTAATTTGGAGGGGTACATGCACCTTGATGTTTATAGCAGCATTGTCAACAATAACCAATTATGGAAAAAGCCCAAATGTACATTGATTGATAAATGGGTAAGAAGATTCAGTATGTTTACACAATTGAATAGTACTCAGACATCAAAATTGAAATCTTGTCATTTACAATCACATATATTGAGCTAGAGTATATTATGCTAAGTGAAATAAGTCAGTCATGGAAGGGCGAAAGTCCATATGATTTCACTCATAGGTGAAATTTAAGAAACAAACCAATAAACATATTGTAGGGGAGAGGGAAATAAACCATAAGAGATATGATCAACTATAGAGAAGAACCTGTGGGTTGATGGAGGGATGGATGGTTGATGAGTATTCAGAAACATGTTTGTTATCATGAGAAAATAAAAAGAAATATGAGATTTAAGATTCAGATAGAGAAAAAACAAACACACAAACAATAACAAAAAAACCCCTCCTATTTCTCAAAGAAATAATCACCTGAGTAGAAAAACCAAAATCAACAGATCCTATTATTAACATCAAAATAGAGTTCATAAAGATCAGTGTTGGAACACAACCTGGATCCTCACCAATGTGACTGGGGTCCTGTCGGATCCTGTGAGAAAACTCAAAGAGATGGAGGGCAAGAATCTTCCTGGGCTGACACCCAGAATAAACACAGGAGGGCCCTCAGAGTGCTTCCATGTCCTCTTTTAAGTGAATCTGGTAAGTGTGGAGAATCCTTAACTTGCTCTTGTCATTTAAAGCTAAGAGGTAATCATTGTTGTTCATTGGTCCCAGTTGATTGCTTGTACGTAGCCCACATTTCACATGCAGTTCAAGTCCTGCATGTAAATCTATATTCTGTTTGAAATCGAATCTTGTGTAAAGTATAAAAGAAGTGATTGTAATAAATAGTCATCTACTGATCATCAGCCAGTAGTCACCCCATCATTTTGGCTCTGATCACCAGGATCTTCACTTCGCAAAGGTGACAGATCAGTCTACAAAATTCCTTAGCTTTTTCTCTAAATGGTAATTTAGGAAATATAAAATGCTATTTACAATAAAAAGTAAGTATAAAATACATATTTCAATGTAACTTATAATACAAAAATATCCTATATGGATAAAAAAAAGGACATGCAAAATGACTAAGAGAAATAGATATTATGTGTTCAAGGATGGCATCACAATAACAGTGCCAATTCTCTTTGATATATATTTTTAATATTTATTTACAGATCTAATATTACTTAGTGTTAAATCATGATAATATAGAAATAAAAAAATTGGGACACTATGGATCTCAAAGCCCAACTTAGAGTGTATAGAATCTTAAAATCTGATGAAGGAGAAACTATATAGTAAAAGGATAAAAATTACTATTACCTTGTGTAGTGAAAACTTGCTCAGTATAGGGAAAAATAAATTTAGAGTCCTATTTACATGTATGCAGAAAATTGACCCCTGTTGATAAAAGACTTTAATAAGGAAGGTTATATTATAGAAATTTGAACATAACATAAAACAATCTACTTCTTTTTTTAAAAATATTGCATTTATTTATTTGACAGAGATTACAAGTAGGCAGAGAGGTAGGCAGAGAGAGAGTGGGAAGCAGAGAGCCTGATGCGGGGCTGGATCCCAGGACCCTGAGATCATGACCTGAGCCTGAGGAAGAGGTTTAACCCACTGAGCCACCCAAGTGCCCCAAAATAATCTACTTCTTAGAAGGAAAGATTTAGGAAATAGTATTTAAATGCATAAAATTATGAAATTTATATAATAAAAGACATCATGGCCAAGGTTAACACAATGACAAGGACTGAAAGAAGATAATTTAAATTCCTAAAACAAACAAAACAATAGAATCGAAAATGTTTAAGAAATTTCTACACATCATTGAAGAGACCTCAATTTAACTAAAATTCAGGGAAATAAAATTTAGATAACAATAAAGTACCACTCTGTTAAATAGAACAGCAAAATTTCAGAGGCTGAATAATGTTAAATGGTGCAATGAATGTGGGCATATAAATTTTTTTCTAAATTGGCACTTGTAGCATAGTTGGATGTTGGCATTTTTGGGTACAATCTACTGGTATTAGTTAATTTATATTTAAGATTCAGCAATTGTGCTCATGGTCATTTATAGAAAAATAAATTCTCAGAAATATCTGAATAATGAAAATAATGTAAATAACTTCAAACTTTCTTCCAGATATGAAAAACAGGGTCCCCAAAGAATGTGATTTAACCATAAAATTATTTATTTTAATAAAAGGCATAGATTTAAACAGTTTGTGATGTAAGACAGAATTTAAAGCCTTTCTTAATAAATCTTAGATTATTATTAATCTTAGATCATTGTTAATCTAAGATTTATTACTTATAATTTATTTATAGATTTATTTTTATATTTATTTATATAATCTATAACTTATTATTATATTATTATTATTTTATATTGAAGAAATTGAAGAGATGACGTCTTCAGTGACTTCAAGAATTGTTTTCAAGCTGTAGAAATAAAACCAGGTAATACTGTAACAATTTTATTTAAGTAATGACTTCAAATAGGTACTTTCATTATGGAAATGTGATAAATACTAAATGGCATTATAAATCACTGTATAAACATGGTCTAATGCAACACAAAATTTTGTGAAAATTGGAATATCTATACAACAACATGAAATTATACTATTATTTTGCTTTCACAAGAGATGAATTAATTACTTTTAAGGCTATTCATTGAAGAGGATATGAGACAACTAACCATTCAGTAGAAACAAAATGCATATTAATGTAAGAATGAGAAACATTTCTCACAAATAAGCTCACAGAAGTTAGTTTTTTAAAAAGATTTATTTCTTTTAAATAGAGAGAGAGAGAGAGAGAGAGAGAGCATGAATAGGGTATGGGTACAGGGAGAGGGAGAGAGAATCTCAAGCACATGCCCCATTGAACAAGAAGCCTGATTATGGGGCTCAATCCTTGGAGCCTGAGATCATGACCTGAGCCAATTTCAAGTGTTGGCTGCTTAATCAACTGAGCCACTCAGGCACCTCTATGTTCATAAATGTTAAAAAAAGATAACAAATGATTTTGACAATGTCATGAAACAAAATGATCTTTCTGTTTGCACTGTTAGTGAAAATATAAAATCCTACCAAATGGCCCTGCAAACAATCAGATGGAATTTTTGATAATCCGGACATTTTCCTTCTAGGATGTTGTTTTCTTTTATTTATTTTTTTTTATTTTTTTTCCATTTTATTTATTTTTTCAGCGTAACAGTATTCATTCTTTTTGCACAACACCCAGTGCTCCATGCAAAACGTGCCCTCCCCATTACCCACCAGGTGGTAGGATGTTGTTTTTATCCTCTGTAACCTCTAGGTGGGGAACATCATTAACAAAATGATGTGTTACTTAGAAGCTGAGGTCAATATTAAATGAGCAATAGATTCATAAGGAAGTAATGGTTCAGAAGTGGACCTGGTAAATATTAGATACAGAAGGAATGTCAAAAAATATAAATTGCAGGCATTTGGTAGCATCTCGAATTTAGAAAATTAGAAATTTAGAAATTATAAAAAGAATATTTAATGAAGATAAACAGAGGCAGTGATCATAAATGTGAACCAAAGAAAATGAGAAGGACAATTTGAAATTTGGGGGAGTCTATTTAACCATGGAGGAAAAATTAACTAAGCACACAATATTTGGAGATAATGACAAGATAACCAGTACAAAAATCTGAAGAAAGTAACCACAAATAGCAAGTGCTCAAATAAGAGAAGGAAAAGAAATTAAAATTGTGTTGAAATTTCCAGTGTAGAAATCTCAAGTAAAATGACTCTACAAATGAAACCACTTGAATAATCAGTTTGGAAATAATTAGTGAAATTTAAATGAGTTCTATTTAGAGGTAATAATATCTTTGTTCATTTTATTTTAGAATCAGGAAACAACTGCTTGTTTGTCACTTAATCTTATGGAGTTAGTAGTGAAATAATTTGAAATCATGAAAATAATTTTTAAAATAAATTGAAATGGAGTCATTAATATATGAATGAGGCAAGAAACACAGGGGGAAATAGAGGGGGTTATGCTATTAATCTAGAAAGTAAATACGTTTTATTTTGATATCAAATACTAATTAAATTCACATTTTCAAAATAACTAACTCTATATGAGACCTTAGGAGAAAAAAGTAGGCAGTAGCATACATTGCTATAATTTAAAACAAGGGACTTCATAACCCAGAGGGATTGCAAGTTGAAATCACAATGACTTAGAAAGATGTGTTACTATGTTTTCTAGGTTTTCTCTAGAAATTTAAATTTGTTCAGTTGTTTAGTAAGTAATTACATGTCTCCCAAGAAACCTGTAGAAGGTAAGTCCAAGGAAGATGGTATATATTTTGTTTTAATTTTTATTTTTTTATTTTATTTTTAATGTTTTATTTATTTGACAGAGAGAAATCACAACTAGGCAGAGAGGCAGGCAGAGAGAGAGGAGGAAGCAGGTTCCCTGCTAAGCAGAGCCCGATGCGGGGCTCGATCCCAGAACCCTGGGATCATGACCTGAGCTGAAGGCAGAGGCTTTAACCCACTGAGCCACCCAGGCGCCCCAGATGGTATATATTTTGAACTGTCCTTCTGAAGTTCAGTAAATAGAACTATATGTCCTTCAAAAGCTACATATTAGAAATTTGGTTACTTTGAAGTCCTCCAAATAGATAATTTTCCACATTGACCTGAAACTTATATTTTTATATTATCTGTGTAATTAGTGTAACATATTTCTTATATTTAATACAGGGAATTGTGAGCAGTAAGTTAAATAATAACTGTGATGATGCAAAATAAACACAAGACATTATTTAGAGCGATAAAACATATGCTATTACAGACCTTTGCAAGACTCCAGTGGATCTACACTATTCATGGTTTCAATCAATTATGGGAATATTATGGATTCCACCTGTATGCAAACAACTATTGTTTACTCATTCCATAAAAAAATAAATATACAGTTTATCAATCAAGAACAAACAATCTAGTAAGGAAGACAGAATATTAAAAAAGATAATGATTGGAAGTGAGTAACAATGGAACTTACTGCAAGTATAAAAACGTGTGAAAAGATATGTGCAATAAATGTAATTTTTACCTAATGAACATACACTGAATGACGCTTTGATGAGGAATTCATAAAAATTAATACATTCTATCTTACAAAAACTCTCTGATGCAGGAAACAGGATGAAACAATCTCAGAGAGCTTAATTAGCTTGTCTGATGACACAAGACTTAGTGGTAGAGCAAGACTGCAAACTCAGGTTTTTCTGATCTTAAGGTTCACAATATTAGCTTTTTAAAAAATAGAACAGAAGTAGATGTCGCATATCTTCTGTGAATTTAATGTATGCAGAACTTGCTTTCTACAGAATGAAGAAAGAAACATAAAGAAAGATGCATGTGCATTGAAACTTGAAGGATAGATAAGATTTGATTTGCAAAGGCAAAGGATTGTAGAAGAGGAAAGACATTCCTTTTTTAAGATTTTTAATTAATTAATTGATTAATTAATTTGAGAGAAGGAGATCATGAGCAGGGCAAAAGGTAGAGGGAGAAACAGATTCCCCACTGAGAAGGGAGCCTGATGCAGACTGGACCCCAGGACACTGGGATCATGACCTGAGCCAAAAGCAGAGACTTAACTGAGCCACCCAGAAGCCCAGAAAAAAGACATTCTGAGTAAAGGAAAACTCCTGAGTAGGGACTGACCTTCAGATTATGTGTTGTAACTTAGGGATCTGTAAGTAGAAATGTGTGGAGTTGATATTGGGAAATGGAGAACATATGACTTGAAATAAATGTTTGAATGACTTTCTGTAATACCTCACAAATGAGATCAATAAGAAGATGAAAGTGTTCAGCAGAAAATTTGAGCCATTTAATGCTTTTGAGAAAAAAAAATGACATAATGATACTTTGGGAATATAATGATATAATGATACTTTGGGGGAAACCCAAAAGGACTGTGTCAAATGACTGAAAAATAGAAAATCAGATTTATTCATAATGTCAGTGGGTGCAGATGCAAATGAGATTTCTTTTTCTGAAGTACTAATAAACGCTTTCAAAAGGCATCAGCAATCCTTTTTGTGAAAAGTGGTTTAATTTTCTATCAGGAGACAAGGGCAGATTTTGCACTTTTTTTTTAACTTATGATTGCCTAGTTCTTGTGTCTGGTGGTGGGATCATAATGATCATTCATTGAATGTAGCACATTAGCACAGAAATAGGCTCAGTGACACTGATCTGTATTCAGTCAACAACCTCTTGCCTTTTTTCCCCTCCCTTGTTCCTCTCAGTTTTTCTTCAGTCCAAGATCTTTTTTCTTTATTTCTTACTGCCTTTCAATATTCTGTTGTTGTGCACCATCTTTGCTTAGCCAACATGATTCCCCTCCTCTTCTCTTCTCCTCCTCTTCTTCTCTTCTCCTCTTCCAACACACTCCCTTCAATTTCCCTTTCAACCTATAAATGTAGCCTGTAAAGTTTATAAATATAAAAAGGTAAGTATAAAAAACTGTTTAGCTACAGTTTGCTGTATATTTTTCAAGATATTTGTGGCAAACAATGACTTTTTATTCCAAAAATATGAGGATTTCATGATAATTCGTGATTTTAATAAGTTTGTGTGGAAATAATTATACAACATATAATATAGTGAAATAATGTGCATTATATCCTTAAGGCATAGTTCTAACAAGTATAAAAAGCCATCGTACATTATGTACATAGAAGAGAATGTGTTCTTCTGAATATCTTGTAACTAAGACTTTGATTATGAAAGTTTTAACTGGAGAAGTCTGAGTTACTGTTTGGAAACAAGTGACATAACAACTATAAAATGGTGTTCACTTAAGTTTCCTATGAGAGGCCAGTAAGGGAAGTGAGAGTTTGTGCTGTGGTTTTGAAAAAAAAAAGTGAGGTAATGTAATACAATATAATAACACATAAAATTCCTGTATCATTTTATGCATGTCTAGTTTGAAGAAATTTTTTTAATGGAACAATTAAAAGACTATAGAGGTTTTATTTCTCCACTTACTAAACTTAAGTATTGCATTGCTCTGTTGATAAATAACAATTTATTCCATAAATAGAGACTACCTAGTCTTGATTAATCCTACTGTTCCCACACTGCTATTCTTCAGTGGGGCTCTGATATGCTCCAAATGAAAAGATGATCTTGCTTATGTGAATAGACTGTGAAGAGAAATAGTATTAAGATAACTCAAGTTTGTTAGTGCACATAGATTATAAAATAGAATTATGAGCAGAAACTAGGATGGCAAATCAGACCTAATTATAATTATAAAGCCATTTCCTGTCACTTATTAATAATGGAGACAAGGGCAGCACAGTGCTAAATGATTACAACAATTTTTTAAGCAATTTCTCTCTTATAAGCTACTCCAAAGAAATTTGATTTATGAGTTTGAACATAAAATAAGCTGCAGGATGGGAGCAACATTTCCTCTAATGATCCCAGCTGTGTCAGTAGGATTGGGTCTTAAAAGCAGAATATAGCCCTAATTAAACAGAAAGATAAATAAGAAAACAATTAGATACAGTTAAAAAAAGTGCACATAGACCATGGAGTTTCTCAGGCTCTGTAGCTTTCTTGGCACTCTTAATCTCCTAATTTATTATTTTTAAAGATTTCATTTATTTATTGGACAGACAGAGATCACAAGTGGGCAGAGAGTCAGGCAGAGAGAGAGAGAGAGAGAGAGAGAGAGAGAGAGAGGAGGAAGCAGACTCCCCGCTGCACAGAGAGCCTGATGTGGGGCTCGATCCCAGGACCCTGGGATCATGACCTGAGCTGGAGGCAGAGGCTTTAACACACTGAGCCACCCAGGTGCCCCTTGATCTCCTAATTTAAAGACTAGTTAATTATATAATTTCAGTCCAACTTGAAAGAGCCAATGAATCTGACATTCTATGTATAATTCAAGGATGTAGCCCAACTGCTTAAAATCATACCTTGTAGAAAAGAAAAAAATGACCAGAGATGTGTTAGAATTAAATTAATCAGACTGCATGAAGAGGGAGGGCTCTAAGGCTTCTGCAATTAATATAAACAGACCAAGAAAGCTTTTCTCATTTTGATACTTGTCCCCTTCCAGGTCAACAATCCATTTCCACAGACAAAACATAAATTTTAGTAAATCATCCAGGCCAGTACACAGTACAAGACTTCTAAACCAACCATCCCCTTTGCAGGAGAGTGAGGGCTACAGCAGAAAAGAAGACATCTGAACCCCCCCCAAATCATAATCATTTCCTATAAAAATATGCCCTGATTCACTAAGTATCTATTGAATATGACTCATTAAATCTCTGCCTTCACTTAATTTACATCCTAATGAGGAAAACAGATAAAAATCAGATAAATTATTTTGGTGTCAGATGGTGGAAATACTAAGAATAAAAACAAAACAATACTTAGCGAGAGTCCATAAAGGCTTTATGAAGCAGAGAGCATTTAGGTAAGAGACTGAATGTAGATAGTAATTGGTCTAAGGAATAGAGAATGGTCAGTGAGAATAGCCAGTACAAACACACTAGGTTAGAGCATTCCAAGTGTGTTCCAGAAAACAAAAGGTGGTAAGATAGCCAAGGAATTGATAGGAACAGGAGATGAAAGTAAGAGTGTGGCAAGTTCCATCTTAAGCACACAAAAAATAGAATGCTCTATTACTTATGTGAACTCCAGGCAAAAAAAAAATAAGGCAAAACATACTTTAGAGATAGTTATTAAACTATATGTTGCATGTGAGGGTGACGAACTATGAAAGGATATGAGGAAATCTTTTGGAAAAAATCCATATTTTTATCTGAGTGGTAGCCATGTAGGTTCCAAAATGTATCAAATTTCATCCATGGTATACTTAAGATGAGTTCAGTCAATTTACCTTTCTATCCATATGTTTCACCTCCATAAGAAGTTTGTACAAGTATCAGGAGACAACAGCATAATATTGATATATTATACCTAAGCCACCCCCAATAAGATTGATATATACATTTACTGATGACATTAAAAGATAAAAATAAGTATACAGCAATATTTTTATGCCATAGACATTTATTTCATTAGTAATTCACAAAACATTTTAAATACTTTGTTCATATATAAAAGTTATGGTAGGACAAGATTTCATTAATACTTTAGCAGCAAAAAAGCAAAACAAAACAAAAAAATAATTTAGGAACATGGAATATGTTGTAACCAGATTGTATATGTAACATACAACACTTTATGTAATATACGATATTACATATGTGATGTATGCTTTCTTTCCCTGTTAGAGGAGTACATATACATTGTTTGAAATATTTTTGAGTACACTAAATAATCAATAATCTTAGTTTCAAACATTTTCACGTTTTGCCTGATAACATCTTCATTGTTGTTTAATATATTTCAAATCTGAAAGGGATTTTTAGGGGCACCTGGGCGTCTCAGTTGGTTAAATGTCTGCCTTTGGCACAGGTCATGATTCCAGGATACTAACTTGCTCAGAAGGGAGACTGCTTTTCCCTTTCCTCACTGCTCATGCTATCTCTGTCTCCTTCTCTAAATAAATAAATAAATAAATTAATTAATTTTAAAAAATTATTTGACAGACAGAGATCACAAGTAGGCAGAGAGACAGGCAGAGAGGAGGAAGCAGGATCCCTGCTGAGCAGAGAGCCAAGTGCAGGGTTTGATCCCAGGACACTGGGATCATGACCTGAGCTAAGGCAGAGGCTTTAACCCACTGAGCCCCCCCAGTTGCCCCAGGTATTTTTAAAAATTAAAAAAATTAGGGGTTCCTTGGTGGCTCAGTGGGTTAGGCCTCTGCCTTCCTCCCCTGATCTCAGGGTCCTGAGATTGAGCCCCACATTGGGCTGTCTGCTCAGCACGGAACCTGTTCTCCCCCCTCTCTTTGCCACTGCTCTGCCTACTTGTGATCTCTCTCCCTCTGTAAAATAAATAAAATCTTTTTAAAAATTAAAAAATAAAAATTAAAAAAAGGGCTCTTTTAGTGACATTAAGTTAACATAAATGTGTTTGCTGGATATTAGTACAGAACAGGTAACTGATCCTTGTACTTCTATTCCTATGATCTAGACCATTAAAGCTTTAAGTGCTAAATCACACCCTAATAACCTAATAACCCTAAGTTATTAAATTTATATTTAGAGTTAAAAATTACAAGACAGGTAAAACAATGAATAGAAAATCACGTTTTAAATTATAGTTTTTGTCAAATAAAATGTACATTTTTAGTAAATCCGGCAGAACCACATAGAAATTTTTCATTTTCCAAAGTCTCAAACTAGAACATCAAGTACATTTCTCTAAATGGCTCCAGAGGTGGAAAGGCCCATACAAATAGAAAGAAAGGAAGCCAGTGCCTTGGTTGTTATAAAGAACAACAAGAGAAATTAAAAAAATAATTTTGAAAGTAGAAAAAGCAATGGAACATTACATCAAAAACTAATGATGTATTGTACGGTGACTAACATAACACAATTTAAAAAAGGAAAAAAAATGTGCTTTAGTGTAGGTAAAGAAATCCCTTGCAAGACTCTTACTAAGGAAATGAGAAACATTAATTTTCTACAAAAGAAAATAGTCTAAAGATAAAGTAAGAGTTGTCTCTCTTTTCTTCAATAGTACTTATTTTAAACATATGTTATAAACTATATTCAAAGTTACATTTTTACATTTTACAAGCTGGTTTGCTTAATAGCACCTGCCATGTCAATATTCACAAATACTAAAATTTACAGAGTGAAAAATGAGGCTTGGAGAAATTAATTATCTAAGATTACACAGAAAAATAATGTTTGAGCCTTTTGAACTATGTTTTTTCTGTATACTCCCTAGGCTACTTTTCCTGTAAAATGACCCATACTGGAATATCTCATGGGTACATCAGATTTTAAGATATGGGGTAAGGGATGGGCATACTGGTGAAGTACTACTTCTACTACAACATACACTTATTATCAATAAATATTACATAAAGTACTTCTAACAGATAATTCCTCAATGTCTTCTGTTTACTTGGTTTTTGAGTAATACCATGTCATTTCCACTAGTACATGACGCCTTCTACACTTTCCTATACAAAATTTACATTAGTATCTGAGGATGATATGCTAAGTTCAGTGGAAATACCTCATTGATTTCCGAGCAATTTATGAGCCTTCTTTTGACTCTTAGTATATTTAGGAGTGATAATCCACATTACACAGTTGAGTCGAGTTGAGTAATTCCTAAAATTAGATTATATGCATCTTGGGAAACCTCTTAGGTTCTAATGATGAAACTTATTATATGTGTTATCTACATTTATTTTTTTGAATCACATTAAGTTAACAATAAACTTTAATATTTCTAGTTTATAAATTAAAAATATATGCTTAGAGAAATACTTCTCCATATGTAGAAATGTAGGTATGGTGATTTAATCTAGAAGTCCTTGATATTTCCATAACACAGTGTTGACCACTTCATATGTTATATTCTCTAGAGTGAATATATTTTTCATGGAATGGGAGAATCAGACTTTCAACTCAGACTTCATCCTGCTGGAAAATTTTCAGTAACAGCCCTACCCACATCTTCCTCTTCTCTCTGGTCTTGAGCATCTTCACATTGGAAACACTGTCATGTTTCTCCTCATCTACCTGGTGAACCAATTTCACACACCCATCTACTTCCTCCTCAACCAACTTTTCCTCATGGACCTCCTACTCATCTGCACCACTGTACCCAAGACAGCTTTCAACTACTTGTCTGGCAGGAAGTCCATCTCTCTGTCAGGTTGTGGAACCCAGATATTCGTCTATGTGTCCCTGCTTGGAACAGAATGTTTCCTATTGGCTGCAATGGTCCATGACCATTATATTGCCATTTGTAACCAACTATGATACTCAGTGCTCATGAACCAAAAAATGTGTTGTGTTTTGGTTGTTTCTTCGTTGATTGTTGGCTTTCTTGATGGTCATTACAGTTGCACTTTTTTTCCCATATTGCAGTGCCCGTGAAATACCCCACTTTTTCTGTGATGTCCCTGCCCTTCTTACTTTCTCACGTACTAATACGTTGCTATTTGAAAGGTTAATGTTTGTTTGCTGTGTAATTATGCTTCTTTATCCTGTAGCAGTAATCAATTGTTTTCTATACTCATGTAATTGTGGCTACAATTCATACGGGGTCTGGAGAGATTCGCCAAAAAGTTTTTGCCACCTCTTCCTCCACTTCATGGTGGTAGGAATGTATTATGGAGCACCCATATTTATATACATGTGGCTTGTTTCGGATCATTCCTGCAACCAGGAAAAGATGGTGTAAGCCTCTATACCATCCATACTCCCATGCTGAATCCCCTCATCTACAGCTCCTACAAGAAAGTGGCCAGGGCATTCATGAAGGTGTTGGGGAAGAGCAGGTCTGGAAAGCAAATTACCTAATTAACTTTTTTCTACTCCTTTGCTTTATGCTGAAATTTATGTATTCAACTGGTACTTTTCAACACCCAATATTTACTTATCTTTGTATCAATAACCTGAAAGACAAATACACAAGATTTAAAAAGTGGAAAACTGCATTTTTTTGTTCAGATATTCTATTTCTTTTGTTAGGTAAATTTTGAAGTATGCCCATAAGTAAATATTTGCTATAGGATAATATGGACAATGTATAGTCTGTCTTATGCAATATCAGTTAACAACAGAGAGATATTTGCCCAACATAATACCACATAATACTATTTTAAAAGAGGGCACTGATAAAATTTTTTAATTATACAGTAGTTTTACAGTTGGCCAATCAAAACATTCTCCAGTGTCCAATATTGTACCTTGGATAGATCATTTTTAAGTGAAAAACCAACTTAATTATATACAAAGTTATAGATTTATAAGACTATTATAAAAATTAATATACTTTACCTAGAGAGAGAAAAGTGATATCAGATTGATGACTAGGAATATTGAGTCTATCTTGCAATTGTCAAGGTCTTAATCACTATAGCGATTGTGTACTATAATTATATGGAAAAGTGATCAATTTTATAAATAGAAAAGTTTAGATTTTTGAAGTCTGGATATTTTTTAAAAATCACATATCATTTGTGACATCACTATAGATAGAATTGTAATGATATTTATATGAAATGTAGTAAAGTTTTGGGGATTCTTTTGTTTTATGAGGAACAACCACTATCTGAACTTTAACTACATTCTTAAAACTCTAGCAGTGTGGAAGTTCATCAAAAAAATTAAAAATAAAGCTACCCTATTACCCCGCAATTGCACTACTGGGTATTTACCTCAAATATACAGATGTAGTGGAAAGAAGCGCCATAGGTACCCCAATGTTCATAGTAATAATGTCTCACAATAGCCAAAATGTGGAAAGAGTCAAGATGCCCTTCAACAGAAGAATGGAAAAAGAAGATGTGGTCCATATACATAATGGAATATTACTCAGCCATCAGAAAGGATGAATACCCAACTTTTGCATCAGCTTGGATGGGATTGGAGGAGATTATGCTAAGTGAAATAAATCAAACAAAGAAAGTAAATTATCAAATGGTTTCACTTATTTGTAATAACATGGAGGACATTAGGAGAAGGGAAAAATGAAAGCAGGAGAAATAGGAGTGGGAGAGAAACCATGAGAGACTATGGAGTCCAGGAAATTAATGGAGGCTTTTAGAAGGGAAGGGGGTAGGGATATGGGTGAGCCTGGTGCTGGGTGTTAAGAAGGGCATGGATTGTATGCAGCACTGGGTGTTATATGCAAACAATGAATCATGGAACACTACATGAAAAACTAACGATGAAATGTACAGTGACCAATATAACATAATTAAAAAAAAAACCTCTATTGTTTTGAAACTGAATGAAACGAAACTGAATTATTTTTCCTTCTTCATACAAGTGAACACAATCTCAGCAGCTCTAAATAACAACTGTTTATTAAGTCCCAGGATACAAATGTAGGAATTCTGGTATGGCTAACCTGGGTATTCTGTTTAAGGTATCATAAGGTGGCAATTCAGGTGTTGGCTGAGGCTGCAGTTACATCTAAGACTCAGAGTCATTATTCAATCTCATATGGCTTTTGAAATAATTCATTTCTTTGTACCTGAAAATCTCATTATCTTACTTCTTCAAGGCCAGCAGGAGAGTCTGTCACCTAAGGTGACACCTAAGGAAAAGCCTAAGTCCTCTTTTAAAAGCCTACCAACTGGTTAAGATAAGCCAACTCACCATAATCTACCTTAGATAACTTGAAGTCACTTGTTTTGGGATCTTAATTACATTGGGATACTCACTTCACTCTCTCTTTATAGAATAACATAATCATAGGAGCAAAGTCAGGAGAAATATATCATGGGGAATGTTTAGGATTCTGTCCACCACACACACCCACATAACTTTCAGACTCCTATTTGTAAAAAGCATAACAAGGTAGTTATAACAATTCTTCCAGTCAGTGATGTGAGAATTTTGGTTATGTCCTAATGATTTACTGAATTATTTAACTTTTAGAAATTATTATATGGAGTCTAGGGTTTGGGGGTGTGGTAAGAGTAAAAGGCTAGGAATGCAAAAGTGCCTGGTGTTGAGTCTGAATAGAGAAAAGTGTCTTAAAGTTCCCCCTTTCCTCTGCTTAAGGAAGTCTTGGAAGGGCCACATGAAGAAGACCTCTGATAAATAGAATTAGTAATTAAAGTGCCACCAGATCTAATAAATGAAATATATTAATCTCATTATTATCCAAAGGGTCCTGAGTCTTTTTTTTAAAGATTTTATTTATTTGACAGAGAAAGATCACAATTAGGATTCTGATAGATTCCTGTCTCATGTTGAGGTCTTTTATCCATTTCGAGTTTATCTTTGTGTACGGTGTAAGAGAATGGTCGAGTTTCATTCTTCTACATATCGCTGTCCAGTTTTCCCAGCACCATTTATTGAACAGGCTGTCTTTTTTCCATTGTATATTTTCTCCTGTTTTGTTGAAGATTATTTCACCATAGAGTTGAGGGTCCATATCGGGGCTCTCCACTCTGCCACTGGTCTATGTGTCTGTTTTTGTGCCAGTACCATGCTGTCTTGATGATCATAGCTTTGTAGTAAAGCTTGAAATTGGGTAACGTGATGCCACCAGTTTTGTTTTTGTTTTTCAACATTTCCTTAGCAATTTGGGGTCTCTTCTGATTCCATACAAATTTTAGGATTATTTGTTCCAGCTCTTTGAAAAATACCATAGCAACTTCTTTCAAGATATGTCTCCAAAGGCCAAGGAAACAAAAGCAAAAATGAACTTTTGGGACTTCATCAAGATCAAAAGCTTCTGCACAGCAAAGGAAACAGTCAACAAAACAAAAAGACAACCCACGGAATGGGAGAAGATATTTGCAAATGACAGTACAGACAAAAGGTTGATATCCAGGATCTATAAAGAACTTCTCAAACTCAACACACAAAAAACAGATAATCATATCAAAAAATGGGCAGAAGATATGAACAGACACTTCTCCAATGAAGACATACAAATGGCTATCAGACACATGAAAAAATGTTCATCATCACTAGCCATCAGGGAGATTCAAATTAAAACCACATTGAGATACCACCTGACACCAGTTAGAATGGCCAAAATTAGCAACACAGAAAACAACGTGTGTTGGAGAGGATGTGGAGAAAGGGGAACCCTCTTACACTGTTGGTGGAAATGCAAGTTAGTGCAGCCACTTTGGAGAACAGTGTGGAGATTCCTGAAGAAATTAAGAATAGAGCTTCCCTAGGAACCTGCAATTGCACTGCTGGGTATTTACCCCAAAGATACAGATGTAGTGAAAAGAAGGGCCATCTGTACCCCAATGTTTATTGCAGCAATGGCTACGGTCGTCAAACTTTGGAAAGAACCAAGATGCCCTTCAATGGATGAATGGATAAAGAAGATGTGGTCCATATACACAATGGAGTATTATGCCTCCATCAGAAAGGATTAATACCCAACTTTTGTAGCAACATGGACGGAACTGGAAGAGATTATGCAGAGCGAAATAAGTCAAACAGAGAGAGCCAAGTATCATATGGTCTCACTTATTTGTGGAGCATAACAAATAACATGGAGGACATGGGGAGATGGAGAGGAGAGGGAGCTGAGGGAAACTGGAAGGGGAGATGAACCATGAGAGACTATGGACTCTGAAAAACAACCAGAGTGTTTTGAAGGGGCGGGGGGGGTGGGAGGTTGAGAAACCAGGTGGTGGGTAATAGGGAGGGCACATACTGCATGGAGCACTGGGTGTGATGCCAAAACAATGAACACTGTTATTCTGTAAATAAACAAATAAAAATAAATAAATTAATTTAAAAAAAGAGAATGACACATTGCCATTAGCAACAACATGGATGAAAGTAGAGGTGTTGTTAGGTGAAATAAGCCCATCAGGGAAATTGAAATATCTTATTATTTCACTCATATGGTATTTCAAAACACTATTTAGAATTTAGAAACAGAACAGATGAACCTAGGGAAAGGAAAGGAAAATATAATACAAAAGGAAGTCAGAGAGGAAGGCAAACCATAAGAGACTCTTAACATCAGGGAAGAAACGGAGGGCTGCTAGGGAGAGAGGTCATTGGGGAAAAGGGAACTGTGTGATGTGCATTAAGGAGGGAGCTTGATACAATGAGCACTGGATGTTATTTGCAAATTTTGATTCACTGAATTCTACATTTGAAAGTAATAATATGTTATATTTGAAATTAAATAAATTAAATTTACAAAAAAAGGAAAGATCACAATTAGGCAGAGAGGAAGGCAGGGAGGGAGCGAAGCAGGCTCCCTGCTGAGCAGAGAGCCCATGAGGGGCTTTAATGTATTTTTTTTTAATTTCACAGACAGAGATCACAAGTAGGCAGAGAGGCAGGCAGAGAGAGAGGGATAAGAAGTCTCCCCACCAAGGAGAGACCCCAAAGCCGGGCTGGATCCCAGGACCCTGAGATCATGACCTGAGCTGAAGGCAGAAGCTTTAACCCACAGAGACACCCAGGCGCCCCTGGGTTCTGACGCATTGACTGCAACTCCCACTAAATATGTAATGCATTGGCTGTGCAACAATTCTGGAGTGAGGAGTGCAGTTTTCTCTCTTTAATGTGTTTAGTGTATACATTTCGCTCAAATGCAGATTTACTATTATTAAGGAAATATTTCACATCACATATTGTTGACTGCTTTGAGAGTTAGTTGAAGATGGGGCAGGAAAGTAATACCTTATCTACTCTAAATTAGGAAGATATTAAGGGTGGTTATCCAATGTACCATTTATCACTTCTTTTTTTCCCACTTATGATTTTTAAATTTAAAAACAAGGCAACATATGAATTGCAGAATACTATATCAAAAACTAATATTTTTGATGTACTATATGTCTTATAATTGACCATAATAAAAATAAAAATTAAATTAAAGTTAAAATTAGAAAATAAAAACAAGGCTGTTATGAATATAATATCATATGTCTATATGATATTGTATCTATAACCATACATTCTCCTAGGACTAAAAAAATTAATTAAAATTTTGTGTATTCAGACTAATCGTACAAGATTTGATAGGGATAGGAAGTGAAGATTACCATTGCAGTAAAATTCTCATGATAATCATCCAGATTTCTACTTTACATAGAGTTTAAAGGTAACATTTTTATGCCTTAATTTTTCTTGTAAATATGTATGCAGTAATATGGGAAAATTAGTGGTTTTTTTTGTTCTTTGGTGGAACTGCGAGTTGCTCTAATCTTTCATGAAGGCAATTTAGCCTTATTCATATAAATATGTAATTTTATGTAGCTTTGAACAAATATTTTCAAAGTTAAAATGTTGTCTTTAATAGCTAGCAGTCTAATATTGATATGCAAGTAAAGAAAAGAGAAAAAAAGTATAAACAACATATATTAACAGTTGAAATGTTAAATAAATACTGCATAAACTTCTACTTTTATCATCAATTTCATATTTATATTGCATAACTCATAATTCCAAAATAATAAAATCTTTGTGTCTGGCAGTAACTGGTTTTGATTTTGTTTCCGATCAAAAAGTACAGAATTCTTGGGATACTTGGGTGGCTCATTTGGTTAAGTATCTGCCTGCATCTCAGTTCATGATACCAGTGTCCTGGAATTGAGCCCTCATTGGACTCCCTGGTTAGCGGTGAGCCTGCTCCTCACTCTCCTTCTGCTGTGTCCCCTGCTTGTGTTCTCTCACTCTGTCAAATAAATACATAAAAGTATTTAAAAAATAATTTAAAAAATAAAAATACATAAATCTTGCATTTCCTTATGGCCACTCCAGTCATTACTAGATATTAGGTACTATTTCCCCAAAATCCTTATCAAAGGGAGCCTGGGTGGCTCAGTGGGTTAAAGTCTCTGCCTTCGGCTCAGATCATTATCCCGGGCTCCTGGGATCGAGCCCCGCATCAGGCTCTCTGCTCTGTGGAGAGCCTGCTTCCTCCTCTCTCTCTGCCTGCCTCTCTGCCTAGTTGTGATTTCTCTCTGTCAAGTAAATAAAATATTTATAAAAATGGGCCAGTCTCCCCATATTTATTCATTACACTTCAAGGCTTTCTCAAAAACTTTTAAAAATCTCAAATACACATGCTAACCTTACAACTAACAGAACTAGAGAAAGAAAAGCAAATAAAGTCTAAACCAAGCAGGAGAAGAGAAATAATAAAGATTAGAGAAGGCAGCAATGGAATAATGACTACAAGAACAGTAGAGTTGATCAATGAAACTAGCTGGTTCTATGAATGAAATAATAAAATTGATAAACTCCTAACCAGACTTAACAAAAAGAAAAGAGAAAGAAACCAAATTAATAAAATCATGAATGAAAGAGGAGAGATCATGATCAACAAGAAATACAATTTTAAGAATATATTATTAGCAACTATATGCCAACAAATTAGGCAATTTGGGAGAAATAGATGCATTTCTGGAAACTTATAAACTACCAAGACTGGAACAGGAATAAATAGAAAACCTTAACAGACCTAAAACCAGCAAGGATGTTAAAACAGTCATTAAAAACCTCCAAGAAAAAAAAAAAGATTCCAGGTCCAGATGGCTTCCCAGGGGATTCTACCAAACATTTAATGAAGAAATAATTCCTTTTCTATGGAAGCTGTCTTAAAAAATAGAAATGGAAGCAAAACTTTCAAGCTTTTTCTGTGAGGCCTGCATTACCTTGATCCCAAATCCAAAAATACTAGCAAAAAGGAGAACTACAGACCAATATCTCTAATGAACATGGATGCCAAATGCTCAGGAAGATACTAGCCAATATGTCCAACACTTCGTTAAAAGGATTTTTCATCCTGATCAAATGGGAGTAATTCCTGAAGTGCAAGGATGGTTCAACATTCAAACACCAATGAATGTGACACATGACAGTAGTATAAGGAAGGACAAGGATCATATGATTTTCTCAATGAATGCATTAAAAGCATTTGACAAAGTATAGCACTCTTTCTTGATTAAAACTCTTCAGAGTCTATAGGGGAACATACCTCAATATCATAAAAGCCACCTACAAAAATTCCACAGCAAATATCATTATCAATGGGAAATGTTGAGGGCTTTTCCCTGTAAGGTCAGGGACATGACAAGGATGCCCACCTCACAACTGATGTTCAACTTAGTACTAGAAATCTTAGCTTCAGCAATCAGACAATTATATATATATATATATATATATATATATATATATATATATATATATATAATATGTGTGTGAAAATCTCTCACACTTTATGTGGAAAACTCAAAAGACTCCACTCCAAAATTGCTGGAATTCATACAACAATTCATCCACATGGCAGGGTATAAAATCAATGCATTGAAATCAGTTGTATTTCTATACACTAACAGTAAGACTGCTAAAGAATCAATTACATTAAAGTATCAATCACATTTACAACTGCACCAAAAATCAGAAGATACTTAGGAATAAACCTAATCAAAGGTGTAAATGATCCTTACTCTAGAAACTGTAGAACACTTATGAAAGCAACTGAAGACACAAAGAACTGGAAAAAAACATCCTCTGCTCCTGGGTTGGAAGAATAAATGTTTTAAAATCTTTCTGCTACTCAGGGCAATCTATACATTTAATGCATTCCCTATCAAAATGCCACTGACATAGGTAGCAACCTCTGTTACCCCTACTGCAGCAATTTCTTCTAGACGTGTCTCCATGGCTAAGGGAAACAAAGGCAAAAATGAACTATTATGATTTTATTAGATAAAAAGATTTGCACAGCAAAGGAAACAGTTGACAAAACCAAAAGACAACCAATAGAATGGGAGAATATATATACAAATGTCTTACCAGATAAAGGGCTAGTATACAAAATCTATACAGAACATATAAAACTTAACACCCAAAGAACAAATAATCCAAACAGGAAATGGACAGAAGATATGAAAAGACATTTCTCCAAAGAATACATCCAGATGGCCAACAGACACATGAAAAAGTGCTCGACATCATTTGGCATTAGGGATATACAAATCAAAACCACAAGGAGTTACCACCTCATACCAGTCAGAATGGATAAAATTATCAAGTAAGGAAATGGAAGATTTTGGTGACGATGTGGAGAAATGGGAACCTTCTTACACTGTTGGTGGGAATGCAAGTTGTTTTAGCCACTCTGGAAAACAGCATGGAGGTTCCTCAAAAAGTTGAACTCAGCAATTGCTCTACTATGTACTTACCACATGGGTAAATATGTAATGATCCAAATGGACACCTGCAGCCAAATGTTTATAGAAAAAATGTCTGTAGTAGCCAAACTATGGAAAGAGACCAGATGTCCATTGATGAATGAATGGATAAGGAAGAGTGGTATGCATATATATATTCAATGGAATAATACACAACCAACAAAAATATGAAATCTTGTCATTTTCAACAATGTGGATGGAAGTAGAGGGTATTATGCTAAGTGAAATAAGTTAATCAGAGAAAGGTGATTATCATATGATCTCACACATATGTGGAATTTAAGAAACAAAGCAGAGGATCATAGTGGAAGGGAGGGAAAATAAAACAAGTCAATATCAGAGATAACAGAGGTGGAGACAAACCATGTGAGACTCTTTAACTATAGGAAACAAACAGGGCTACTGGAAGCAAGGGGGATGGAAGAATATGGTAACTTGTCTATATAAATTAAAGAGAGCATGTAAATAAGCTGTGAGCATTATATAAGACTGATGAATCACTGAACTTTACCTCTGAAACTAATAATACACTATATGCTAAATAATTGAATTTAAATAAAAAAAACTATAAAAAAGTTTTAGAATTTGTAATATAAAGTTTGTAGAATGTTGTAGGTTAACCAAGAATAATGGAATATTCAGTGTACAGGACACATTACTACATCATGCCCTCTCAGAACAAAGAATGAAGTACAGTATCTGATAACCTTTTTTGGTTCCAGATGCAGCAAATTCCTCATTTGTATTATTGTTTTGACCCAAATACTGGGTTACATCAAAGGATAGTGATTTTAATTTAATTTAATTTACTAATTTAATTTAATTCACTTTTTTAAATTTAAGAACTTAATGTAACTTAACTATGCCTATAAACAATAGAATAGTGAAATTCAAATGAAGTGAGATAAATGGAAATTGTTTCAAACATTTAATTTGATGTATTCCCATAATGTGTGTGTGTGTGTGTGTGTGTGTATGATTGATGATGTTATCCTTCTCTGATTAATAGCTCTACTGACACTAACACTATTATATGTGTCTGGTGAGTAGCTTAATATTTTCTACAGGCAAATATTTTAATTCTGCTAAAGTCTGCTAGGTGTCTTTATTGGTTGACTTATTTCAGAGTTCCATATCTTTAGTTTTATGTGTCTCAATAAAATAGATGACTATGAATATTCTCTTATTAAAAATTATTTATCTTTTTCTATACTTTCTTCTCAAGTTAAACAGGGAGCTTGTTAAGTTCCTTTCCTAAGGAATTATTTTCATTCTGAGAGAATTGTTTTTAATTATTATACCACAGTATAATATTATGTTATAATATAATCCTTTAAATATTTTTAAAAATATTTTATTTATTTCAGAGAGAGAGAGAGAGGGAGAGCATGAATGGGGGGAGGAATAGAGGGAGTGAAAGAAGCAGACTCCCTGCTGATCAAGGAGCTGGATGTGGGATTCAACCCCAGGATTCTGGGGTCATGACCTAGGCTGAAGTCAAACACTTAATGAAATGAGCCACCCAGGCACACTTAAGCTATGTATTTTAAGAAGATATTTTAACAGGTACTCTAGCTTAAATACTACCAGTAATCCACTGATAATATTATAAACAAAACTGGCAGAACTGTGGGATATATTTGGCAACATCTATTAAATTTGAACATGCAAAAAAATTATTACTAGTGATGTGCACTGAGACAGATATGACTGTTGATAGCACCACTTATTCTAACTGTCTCAAATTGTAAAAATCCTAAATAGATATCAATATTCAAATATATACACTTGTGTTACCATCACCACAATCCTAGTAATAAACATATCCATGTCATATACATGAGCTCATTCAATTATATACATTAATTATGTGCAGGTTTTTGTATATTAGATATCAACAAAGATAAAAAATAATCAGATGTATACAAAAATTGTGTTATGGTTTGAGCAATGGTCACCCTTAACATTTACAATGTACAGTGTTGCACACACCAACTTCATAAAACTATTGAAAATTTAAACTGTGGCCATTCAGAATTGAGATTTACTACCAGTGTAAAGTTTACACTAAATTTCTAAAATGTCATATGTAAAAATAATGTAAAATATCTCAGTAAAATCTTTGTAATGATTACATATTGAAATGCCAAAATTTGGGTATATTGGAGCAAATAAAATACACTTAAATAATTTCACTTTTTCCCATTCTTATTTAATGTGGCTATAGAAATGTTTAAAAATTTTGAAGGATGCCTACATGCCTCAGTCAGTTAAGTGTCTGCCTTTGGTTCAGGTCATGATCCTGGCGTCTAAGGATTGCGTCCCCCATCAGGGTCCTTTCTCAGCAGGGAACCTGCGTCTCTCTCTGCCTGCCACTCATCCTGCTTGTGCTCTCTCTCTTTCTGAAAAATAAATAAATAAATAAATAAATAAATAAATAAATAAATAAACAAAATATTTTTAAAAAGCCCCCCCCCCCACATCTTTGCCAACACTTGTTCTTTCTTGACTTGTTAATTTTGGCCATTCTAACTGGTATAAAGTGGTTTCTCAATGTGGTTTTGGTTTGAATTTCCCTGATGGCTAATGATCATGAGCATTTTTTCATGTGTCTGTTAGTCATTTATATGTCTTCTTTGGAGAAGTATCTGTCCCTGGCTTCTGCCCATTTTTTAGCATTATCTTTTTTTTGGGTGTTGTGTTTGAGGAGTTCTTTATAGGTCTTTATAGGTTCTATACAGCCTTTGTCTGTATGTGTCATATGTGAATATCTTTTCCCTTTCTGTGGGTTGCTTCTTTGATTTGTTGATGTTTCTTTGCTGTGCAAAAGCTTTTGATCTTGAGAAAGTTCCAAAAGTTCATTTTCACTTTTGTTTCCTTTGCCTTTGGAGATGTGTCTTTTTTATTTTTTAAGATTTTATTTATTTATTTGACAGAGAGAGAGAGATCACAAGTAGGCAGAGAAGCAGGCAGAGGGGGAGGGTGAAGCAGGCTCCCTGCTGAGCAGAGAGCCAGATGTGGGGCTCGATCCCAGGACTCTGAGATCGTGACCTGAGCTGAAGGCAGAGGCTTAACTCACTGAGCCACCCAGGCTCCCCTGGAGATGTGTCTTAAAAGAAACTGCTGTGGCCAATGTCAAAGAGGTTACTGCCTATGTTCTCCTCTAGGATTTTGATAGATTCCTGCCTCATGTTGAGGTCTTTCATTCATTTTGACTTTATTTTTCTGCATGGTTTAAGAGAATGGTTGAGTTTCATTGCTCTATACACAGCTGTCCAGTTCTCCCAGCACCACTTATTGAAGAGACTGTCTTTTTTCCACTGGATTTTTTTCCTGTTTTGTCAAAAATTATTTGACCATAGAGTTGAGGGTCCATATGTGGTCACTGTACTTTGTTTCCACTGGTCTATTGTGTCTGTTTTCATGCCAGTATCAGGCTATATTGGGGAACAGTCTTACACTGTTGGTGGAAATACAAATTGGTGCAGCCACTTTGGAATACATCATGGAGATTCCTTAAAAAATTAAAAATAGAACTACCCTATAACCCTGCAATTGCACTACTGGGTATTCATACAACAATACAGATGCAGTGAAAAAAAGGGCCATAGGTACCCCAATATTCATAGCAGCAATGGCCACAATCAAGAAACTATGGAAAGAGCCAAGATGATGATATGAAAAGAGCCTTAAGAGATGAATGGATGAAGAAGATATGGCCCATATATGCTATACCTCCATCAGAAAGGAAGAATACCCAACTTTTGCATCAACATTGATGGGACTGGAGGTGATTATGCTTTGTGAAAGAAGTCAAGCAGAGAAAGTCAATTGCCATAAGGTTTCACTTACTTGTGGGGCATAAGGAAAAGCATGGAGGACACTAGAAGGAAAGGAAAACTAAAATGGGGGAAATTGGAGGGGAAACAATACACGAGAGACTGTGAACTCTGAGAAACAAACTGAGTGTTTTGAAAGAGGAATTGAGGTGAGGGTGAGCCTGGTCATAGGTATTAAGGAGCCCAGGTATCGCATGGAGCACTGGATGTTGTGCATAACAATGAATCATGGAACATTGAGAAAATAAAGTAAAATGGAAAAAATATATATATTTCACTAGTTTGCATGTTTTTCATGTTGAGAGTAGTGGTAGGTGCTAGTCTAAAATAATGCAAATAATGAAACTACTACACTAAAAACATGGATGATTCTCACAAATATAATATTCACCCGAAGAGTCCAGAAAAGGGGGGATGCATAGTGTATCTTTCTATTAATGTAAATTTAAACATAATAAATATAATTCTATTATTTTTGTTATTTATGAAAATACGCCTTTGGAAAGGATGGGTGTTCAGTGATTTTTAAAAGGCATACATGATGCTTCTGTAGTGCTGGTGATAAACTACCTTTTTTAAAAAAATATAAGTATGTGTATTTTATGAAAAACCATTTTAAAAGTCTATTTTCCTGTTTTTGGTACACTTCAGTAAACTAACTATCTTGATAAAAGTATGTGTAATATAAATAAGAAGTTTTAAACAGAGAATATAAAGAATTATATATACATAATATATGGAGAAAAGTGCTAAAAATGCAGAGATAAATGTTTTTCTGTATAATGGGAAAAGATCAGCAAAATACATCCAAAAATATAAGGTGGAAGGGAAGAATAAGCATAACAGTAGAAATATATACAATAGGAAAACACACAATAGAAAGACTACAAAAATATGAAGAGTTGGCAACTTGAGATTGATGGAAAAAAGACAGCCTCTTCAATAAATGGTGCTGGGAAAATTGGACAGCCACATGCAGAAAAATGAAATTGGACCACTTCCTTACACCACACACGAAAATAGACTCCAAATGGATGAAGGACCTCAATGTGAGAAAGGAATCCATCAAAATCCTTGAGGAGAATGCAGGCAGCAACCTCTTCGACCTCAGCCGCAGCAACATCTTCCTAGGAACAACGGCAAAGGCAAGGGAAGCAAGGGCAAAAATGAACTATTGGGATTTCATCAAGATCAAAAGCTTTTGCACAGCAAAGGAAACAGTTAACAAAACCAAAAGACAGCTGACAGAATGGGAGAAGATATTTGCAAACGACATATCAGATAAAGGGCTAGTATCCAAAATCTATAAGGAACTTAGCAAACTCAACACCCAAAGAACAAACAATCCAATCAAGAAATGGGCAGAGGACATGAACAGACATTTCTGCAAAGAGGACATCCAGATGGCCAACAGACACATGAAAAAGTGCTCCACGTCACTCGGCATCAGGGAAATACAAATCAAAACCACAATGAGATATCACCTCACACCAGTCAGAATGGCTAAAATTAGCAAGTCAGGAAATGAGAGATGCTGGCGAGGATGTGGAGAAAGGGGAACCCTCCTCCACTGTTGGTGGGAATGCAAGCTGGTGCAACCACTCTGGAAAACAGCATGGAGGTTCCTCAAAATGTTGAAAATAGAACTACCCTATGACCCAGCAATTGCACTACTGGGTATTTACCCTAAAGATACAAACATAGTGATCCGAAGGGGCACGTGTACCCGAATGTTTATAGCAGCAATGTCTACAATAGCCAGACTATGGAAAGAACCTAGATGTCCATCAACAGATGAATGGATACAGAAGATGTGGTATATATACACAATGGAATACTATGCAGCCATCAAAAGAAATGAAATCTTGCCATTTGCGACGACGTGGATGGAACTAGAGCGTATCATGCTTAGTGAAATAAGTCAATCGGAGAAAGACAACTATCATATGATCTCTCTGATATGAGGACATGGAGAAGCAACATGGGGGGGTAGGGGGATAGGAGAAGAATACATGAAACAAGATGGGATTGGGAGGGAGACAAACCATAAATGACTCTTAATCTCACAAAACAAACTGGGGGTTGCTGGGGGGAGGTGGGATTGGGAGAGGGGGAGGGGGCTATGGACATTGGGGAGGGGAGGCGAACCATAAGAGACTATGGACTCTGAAAAACAACCTGAGGGTTTTGAAGGGTCAGGGGTGGGAGGTTGGGGGAACAGGTGGTGGGTGATGGGGAGGGCACGTTTTGCATGGAGCACTGGGTGTTGTGCAAAAAGAATGAATACTGTTATGCTGAAAAAAAATAAATAAAAAAAAATAAAAATAAAAATTAAAAAAAAAAAAAAATAAAGAGAAAAAATATATGAAAAATGCATTTTGATCAGAATATAATTGAAAGTACAGATTACTCTAGGCACAGTGAACATTTTAACAATGTTTATTCTTCTGACCCATGAGCATGGAATGGTCTTCCACCTTTTTGTGTCTTCTTCAATTTCTTTCATGAGTGTTCTGTAGTTCCTCTAGTACAGATTCTTTACCTCTTTGGTTAGGGTTATTCCCAGGTATCTCATTGTTCTTGGTGCTAGAGAAATGAAATCGATTCTCTAATTTCTTTTTCTGTATTTTCATTGTTAGTGTATAAGAAAGCAACTGATTTCTGCACATTGACTTTGTATCCTGCTGCATTACTGAATTCCTCTATGTGTTCTAGTAGTTTAGGGGTGGAGTCTTTTGGGTTTTCCATACAAAGTATCATGTCATCTGCGAAGAGAGAGAGTTTGACTTCTTCTTTGCCAATTTGAATACATTTTACTTATTTTTGTTGCCTGATTGCCGTCACTAGCACTTCTAGTACTATGTTGAACAAGAGTGGTGAAAGTGGGTATCCTTGTCATGTTCCTGATCTCAAAGGGAAGGCTGTCAGCTTTTCCCCAATGAATGATATTCACTCTGGGTTTTTCATAGATATATTTTATGAAGTTGAGGAATATTCCATCTATCCTTATACTTTGAAGTGTTTTTATCAGGAACAGATGATGATTGTCAAATGCTTTTTTCTGCATCAATTGAGAGAACCATGTGGTTCTTCTCTCTTCTCTAATTGATTTATTATATCACATTGATTTGCAAATGTTGAACCACACTTGCATCCTGGGGACAAATCCCACAAGGTCATGGAGGATATTCTTTTTTTTTTTTCTTCAGTGTTCAAGCATTTTATTAAATCAGATGAGGAAATTCCACACTGTTGCACATACCAGCTTGGACACAATTTTAAGATCATATCACTTGTTTACAAAGATAGAGATGAGCAGTAAGTTGGCAAGTCTAATAAGCCATGTTTAGCCAACTGAAATTTCAAGAACATTCAAAGAGAAAACAGTAAAGGTCATGCAAGTTCTAAAACAGTAAGTCGTGATAAGGGCTCACTTCTTTTATCCTTTAACTTCAAAATGCACTTGACATCTATAACCAGACAGAATCTTATTATTCACCCTAAAACCATCACTTAAGAAAAAGTCCATAGGGTCTTTTAAGGTTCTTAAACTTTGCATCACGTGCCTAAGATAACCTAGATCTAGATGATTACAGCCTTGCTGAATTGCTTCACTGCTCAGTCTGTTTAGTCTTCACATCATTTTTTCTTCAACTGGTATTTTGTGTAGCTGAGTGAAAAGGTCATAGCTGGATTCCTGGTCTGGGTATCACACTTTATCATACTTCAGTGAAAGCTCAGTAACTTCAAGACATAATATGAATAATGGGCATCCATTTACAGCAGTAAATTTCTTCAAAAACCTCTTTTCTATGGTGGGGATTCAGTTACTTAATAAGAGGATATTCTTTTTAAGGTACCATGGGATCCTATTAGCTAGGATCTTGTTGAGAATCTTGGTATCCATATTCATCAGGATGTTGGTCTGAAATTCTTCTCTGTGATGGAGTCTTTTCCTGGTTTGATTATCAGTGTAATGCTGGCTTCTTAAAAAGAGTCTGTAAGTTTTCCTTTTGCTTCAATTTTTCAAAACAACTTCAGGAGAATAGGTATTATTTCTTCTTTGAATTTTGGTAGAATTCTCCAGGGAAACCATCAGGTGCTGTCCTCCTTTATTGGGAGGTTTTTGATCACTGCTTCAATCTTGTTGCTATATATTGATCTATTCAGATTGTCAATTTCTTCCTGATTCAGTTTTGGAAGTTTATAGGTTTCCAGGTATGCATCCATTTTGCAAAGGTTGCTTAATTTACTGGCATATAACTGTTGATAATAATTTCTAATGATTGCTTTTATTTCCTTGGTGTTAGTCATGATCTCTCCCTTTTCAATCATAATTTTATTAATTTGGGTCCTCTCTCTTTTCTTTAATATAGTTTGGTGAATGGTTTATTGATCTTATTGATTCAAAGAACTGGAACAAACAATTATAAATTTGTATGGAACTAGAAGAGACCCCGAATTACCAAGGAAATGTTCAAAAAGAAGAACAAAACTAGAGGCCTCAGGTTGTCTGATTTCATGCTTTACACAAAGCTGTGATCACCAAGTAAGCAGGGTACTGGAACAAAAACAGACACATAGACCAGTGAAACAGAGTAGAGAGCCCAGATATGGACCCACAACTCTATGGTCAAATAACCTTCAACAGACAGTTTCTTCAATAAATGGTGCTGAGAAAATTGGACAACTATGTGTAGAAGAATGAAACTTGACCATTCTCTTATACTACACACAAAGATAACCTCGAACTGAATAAAAGACCTCAATGTGAGACAGAAATATATCAGAATCCTAGAGGAGACCATGGGCAGTAACCTCTTCAACATCAGCAACAGCAACTTCTTTCATGATAGGTCTCTAAAGATAAAGGAAACAAAAGTGACAATGAACTTTTGGCACCTCATCAAGATCAGAAGCTTCTGAAACAAAACAAAGAGGCAACCACAGAATGGGAGAAGATATTCTCAAATGACACTACAGACAAAGGGCTGATATCCAGGATCCATTAAGAACTCCTCAAACTCAACACACAAAAATAGACAATCATATCCAAAAATGGGCAGAAGACATGGACAGATACTTCTCCAAAGAGGACATACAAATGGCTAACAGACATGTGAAAAGGTGTTCATCATCACTAACCATCAGGGAGACTCAAATCAAAACCACATTGAGATACCACCTTACACTAGTTAGAATGACCAAAATTAACAGGACAGGAAACATGTATTGGAGAGAATGTGGAGAAAGGGGAACCCCCTTACACCGTTGGTGGGAATGCAAGTTGGTACAGCCACTTCGTAAAACAGTGTGGAGATTCCTTAAGAAATTAAAAATAGAGCTTCCCTATGACTCTGAAATTTCACCATTGGGTATTAACCCCAAAGATACAGATCTAGTAAAAAGACGGGCCAAATGTACCTCAATGTTCATAGCAGCAATGGCCACAGTCACCAAACTGTGGAAAGAACCAAGATGCCCTTCAATGGATGAATGGATAAGGAAGATGTGGCCCATGTACACTATGGAGTATTATGCCTCCATCAGAAAGAATGAAAACCCAACTTTTGTATCAACATGGATGGGACTGAGTGAAAAAGTCAAGCAGAGATAGTAAATTATCATACAGTTTTGCTTATTTGTGGAGCATAAGGAATAACATGGAGGACCTGAGGTGATGGAGAGAAGTGAGTTCGGGGAAATTCGAGGTGGGCCTTGAGAGACTGTGGACTCTGAGAAACAAACTGTGGGGTTTGGAGGGAAGGGGGTTGGGAGGTTTGGTGAGCCTGGTGGTGTGTATTAAGGAGGGCGTGCATTGCATCGAGCATTGGGTGTGATGAATAAGCATTGAATTCTGAAACCCTGAAAAGAAATTAAAAAGTAAATAAATATATATTTTTTAAAAAGAGTCCACACTCTACAGACTGAGCCAGCCAGGCATGACCACCTCCCCTCTCCCCATGTTTTAAATATACGTTATTATATTTTATTTACTTTTTTTTCATTTTATTTATTTTTTCAGTGTAACAGTATTCATTCTTTTTGCACAACACCCAGTGCTCCATGCAAAACGTGCCCTCCCCATTACCCACCACCTGTTCCCCCAACCTCCCACCCCTGACCCTTCAAAACCCTCAGGTTGCCCCAACCTCCCACCCCTGACCCTTCAAAACCCTCAGGTTGTTTTTCAGAGTCCATAGTCTCTTATGGTTCGCCTCCCCTCCGCAATGTCCATAGCCCGCTCCCCCTCTCCCAATCCCACCTCCCCCCAGCAACCCCCAGTTTGTTTTGTGAGATTAAGAGTCATTTATGGTTTGTCTCCCTCCCAATCCCATCTTATTTACTTTTATTTTAAGTTTCTTGACTGGCTTTTTACAGACATCTTACTTTTATTACTTTTGTGTTTCCTACATTTATACCATCAATTTGCTCTCTTCTTTCCATTCAAAGCATCTCCTTTAATATTTCTTGCAGAGCTGTTTAAGCAGTCATGAATTCCTTTCCTTTTTGTTTCTCTGGGAAACTCTCACTCTTTGTATTCTGAATGATAAACTTGCTAGATAGAGGATTAATGGCTAAAGGTTTTTTTTTTTCCTTCTTCAGAACTTTGAATAGACTGCCATACCTTTCTGTCTTGTAAATTTTCTGTTGAAAAATTTACTGCTAGACATGATTTTATTCTTGTAAGTTCATGTCTTCTCTTATCTTGCTACTTAAATTATTTTCTTTATCATTGCATTTTGCAAATTTAATTACAGTATGTCTAGGTATGGGCCTGCTTTTGTTTATTTGATATGGGTTCTCTGTGTTTCCTGGATCTAGGCATCTGTTTTGTTCCCTAGATTAGGGAAATTTTCTGCTATTATTTCTTTAAATAAATATAATTCCCCATTTTCTTTTTTCTTCTTCTGGCACTCATATAACATGCATGTTATTATATTTTATGGAGTCCCTGAATTCTTTATGTCTATTATTTGGCATAATTATGTTTTTTCTCTCTCTTTTTAAAATATTATTTGTTTATTTATTTATTTGTTTAACAAAGAAAAAGGGAGAGAGACATATGGCACAAGCAGGGGGAATGGGAGAGGAAGAAACAGGCTCTCTGTTAAGCAAGGAGCCCAATGTGGACCTGATCTCAGAACCCTGAGATCATGATCTGAGCGAAAGGCAGATGCTTAATTGACTAGCCACCCAGGAGCCCTTTTTATTTCTTTTTTATCTTTTTTTTCAGCTTGATTACTGTCCATCACTCTCTTTTCTAGGTCATTAATTGCTTCCTCCGCTTCTTCCAGCCAGTTATTCTTTCTATCATGTTACTTTCCAAATGTTACTCATTTCATTTACTGTGCACATTATCTTTGGTATGTTACTTTCTACATCTGTACTAAAGGTTTTTCTCATCTTTTCCACTCTTTTCTGAAGTCCACTGAGTATACTTGTGATACTTTAAATTCTTCATCAGAAATGCTACATATATCTGTTTCCCTTAGATCTCTAGTTATGAAGTTGTGCTGTTCTTTCATTTGGGATAAATTTCTCTAACTTCTCATTTTATCTACATCTCAGTGTCTGTTTTTTTTTTTTTTTTTTGTTTTGTTTTGTTTTAGGAAAGTTGTCCTGTCTCCTGTTCTTGAGGGTAATGGATTTATGAAAAAGAAACTCTATAGTACCCTGCTGTGTTGTGCCGTTGGTTCCCCAGGAATATCCTGAGATTGTCTCCATTCTGTGCTGTATGTGCTCTGCTGTTATGTCCTGGCTGCTTTATCCTTCATACCAATCATCTACAGAGGCTCTCTTTGCCTGTTTGGACAGCATTTGGTCCATGGCCTGAATGTGGCTCATCTTAACTAGATGCGCTCTCATCTGCTTGTGAAATGAGACCTGTCACCATCACTGCCAAAGCATAGGTTATGCAAAGCTCTTGATCTGGAAGATGCAGTGCTTGCAGTGGGTTGAGCCAGTCTTCTAGGATAAGGGTTTCACCATGCTGGGGATAAAGCAAATATGACTGGGAGTGGTGGTTCCACCAGTTTCTTTTTTCCCAGATGGATCTCTCCATGAATGCTATCTCTCTGGATTAGCTTTGAAATGAGTAAATAACCTCGACACTCAGTGCTCCAGACAGTCTTCATATTGCTATTTCTGCACTGTAAGTTTCCGTACAGTTTCCCTGCATTTTGTGCAAGAGCAGTCCTAATCTTTTATGATCTATCCCAGATCCAAGCAAGCTAACAATTTAGATCCCCCATTTTATGCCCTGCTGTTTGCAAGAACTACTAGAACCTCAATTTCCAAACCAACTGTTATAGAGATTCATTTTTCCCATGTGCTGCCCTGTGTGCTATTTGTCTCTTGCCCTTCTCCACTATTGTGGCTTCCTCATGACTGAAAAGGTCATGAGCCTTTCTCTCCTTAACCTGTTCTTCTATGATTTCTACCTTTTTCAATGTGACCTGTTCTCTACCTATAATTGTGGAGTTTGTTCTGCCAGTCTTTAGGTTAATGTCTGGGGTATTCAGGAATATTTGATATTTCATATGACAAGGCAAGCCTAGGGTCCTCCAACTCTGTTGCCATTTCCCCAATTCTCCATGATATGGTCTTATATAGAGAAAATCCTAAAGATAAGTGGAATTTGTTGGAATTAATAAATAAATTCAGGCAAGTGACAATATATAAGTCAACATACAAAAAAAAAAAAGTCAATTCCCTTGGGGCACCTAGGTGGCTCAGTGGGTTAAGCCACTGCCTTCGGCTCAGGTCATGATCTCAGGGTCCTGGGATTGAGCCCTGCATCAGGTTCTCCACTCAGTGGGGAGCCTGCTTCCCCCCTCTCTGTGTCTTCCTCTCTGTCTACTTGTGATCTCTCTCTCTCTCTCTCTGTCAAATAAATAAATAAAAAAACCTTTAAAAAAAGAGAGAAAAAAAATATATAAAAAAACCCAAAAAAGTTAATTCCCTACACTTAAACTGAACAATATAAAAATGTATTAAAGAAAATAATTCAGTTTCCAAGGGTGTAAAAAACAAGTTAATTAACTAGGAGATGAGCAATCTATACACTGAGAACTAATAGATAATGGTCAAGAAGACAAAAATGAATGGAAAGGCACCCTATATGTTTGAACCAAAAGAGTTAATATTGTCAAAATATCCATACTGGCCAAGGAATGCTACATAATCAATGTAATACCTATCAAAATGTTAAGAGCATATTTAACAGAAATAGAAAAAAAACATAAAATTTGCATCAACTCACAAGACTCCAAATATTCAAAGTAATCCAGAGAGAGGTACAAAGCTAGAGGTATTATTCTGATTTCAAATTAAATTTCAAATTAGATTACAAATATATGAATATGATACCAACATAGAAACAGACTTAGATCCAAGAGACAGAATTGAGAGCCCAGAAATAAACCCATGTATATATGGTCAACTAATATTTGACAAGGAAGCTAAGAACACCCAATGGAGAAAAGATTGTTTCCTTCAATAAATGGTCCTAGGAACACTGGATATTAACAGGCAAAATGAATAAAAATAAATAAATAAAAGGGAAAAATGAATCAGAATCTGTTATACCACCCACAAAAATAACTCAAAACAAAGACTTAAATGTTGGATTTAAAACCCCAAAATTTCCAGAAGGGGAATAATTTCTTCACATTGATACCGACAACGATTTTTATGGATAAGATACCACAATCATAAGCAATGAAGTCAAGAATTAACAAGTGGGAAAATATCAAACTAAAATGCTTCTCCATAGTAAAATAAATGATAAAGAAAGAAAGAAAGAAAGAAAGAAAGAAAGAAAGAAAGAAAAAGAAAGAAAGAAAGAAAGAAAAAGAAAAGGAAAGAGAAAGAGAAAGAAAAGGAAAGAAAAGAAAGCAAAGTAAAGCAAAGGGCACCTGACTGTCTCAGTCAATTAAGTGTCTGCCTTTGGCTCAGGTCATGGCCCTAGGGTCCTGTGATCAAGTCCTACTTTGGACTTCCTGCTCAGTGGGGAATCTGATTCTCCCTCTAACCTTTCTCCAGCTCATGATCCCTCTCTCACTCTCTTAAATAAATAAAAAAATTTTTAGAAAGAAAAAAATAAATAAAATAAACCTATGAAATAGGGGAAGTAGTTGTAAACCATGAATCTGATAAGGGGTTACAACCCAAAATACATACATAGCTGATACAACAACAGCAACAACAATAACAACAAATAATCCAATTGTAAATTGGACAATGGACATGAATAATTTTTACAAAAAATATTCAAATGACCAAAAGGTACATGAAAAGATACCAAAAACATTAATAATTATTGAAATGCATATTGAGGCCATGATGAGATATCACCTTACGCCTATTAGACTATTATCAGAAAGATAGGATATACGGAATCAGGATATGGAAAAAAGGAACACTTTTGCACTGTTGGTGGGAATGTAAATTTGTTACAGCCTATGTGGAAAACAGTATACAGGTTTCTCAAACAATTTTAAATAGAAGTAACATAAAATACAGCAATCCCACCAAAGAAAATGGAATCACTATCTCACAAAGGTGCCGGAACTCCCATGTTTATTACAATATTATTTACAGTAGCCAAGACATAAAAACAACCAATATGTTCACCAGTGAACGAATGGATAAATAAAATGTTATCTATATCCTCCCTGAAGCACAGCCTGTGGGAATAGCTCAACTGTTATTTTATTAGGGGGTATCATTTCAGGGTAGTAAGATTTGGAAAAAATGGGGTTAAGCAGGAAAAGAGTAAAGAGACAGGTTGTTGTTATGTTATCAAAGGGGCAGCTGCTAAATATAACTGATAATTCAACTTCACAGAACCATCTTCTCAGATCCAAAAAATTGGCCAGCATTACCTGTTGGATTCTGTCTTCCATTTTTCAATATTTTTCCCTCTAGGAAATAATCTACCAACATTCTCAGGCATTGTGGTTTTTGATACATTAGACCATGGGAGAAGAATCAGAGACACAAGGCTCAAGCTGAGTGTGCAATAGAGCTTGTAAGTACAACAGCTGGCTGACTGGAAGCACACAGTCAAAGGTAGTGGTAACCCAAGTGCTGATATGATCATAGGCTGGAACATGAAAGGACCTGATTCTTCAACCTCGTATCAACTCATACTCGTCCTTACACCATGAGTAGCCACATAGCAAATGGCAGGTAAATGTTGGTCTCTTTCAGTAAAAAGTATCCTAGTCAGCAAGTCATCTATAATTGAGGATACTCCTAATTTAAATTTTCACCAACATCATTCTATACATGAGTATAAACTGAACTTGAAGTTGTTATTCTGAATAAGACTATGATGGCACCGAACATCCTATATTCTTGATGACCAATATCTGTATTTCATCTTAAAATGCAGTTTCATATCTGATTTTACTAACTTACCTGGGGGAGTGTAATTTAGGGGATTTCGCTTTCTTCTCCTTACCAGTATGATCCTAAATTTGCAGCTCAGTATACCAATGGAAGGACACTGCCAATCTTAAGTATTTCTATCCTCCTTTTGCTTTTAGTCACATGGAAAACAATGACTGGAACAGTGGGAAATGGATACAGCCAAACTTAACTTATCATTTGGTCTCCACAAGTTCCCATTCTAACTAGAGGACAATGATAGTGTTTCACGTCCCTTGCATGAATAGCAGTTCAGAGATTCTACCTAATAATACACTGTAGGTTTAGATACTCCAGTTTCCCTATTCAATAACTCTAATAATAGTTAAATAAAATTTGGTTACATCGACTTTTGGAGAATGGGTTGAGAAATATTTATTGTGTATTTGTTTGGGGGAAGTCACAGTACTTCATGGAAAGAAGCTTTATTTTGTTATTTTTCTATTTTTTATTTTTTAAAATATTTTATTTATTCATTTGACAGATAAATATCACAAGTAGTGGAGAGAAGAGAGCGGAGGATGCAGGCTTCCTACTGAGCAGAGAGCCCAATGTGGGGCTCCATCCCAGGACCCTAGGATCATGACCCGAGCCAAAGGCAAAGGCTTTAACCCACTGAGGCACCCAGGCACCCCTTTATTTTTATTTTTTTAGCATCTTAATTTAATTTAATTTTTTAGTGTTCCAAGATTCATTCTTTTTTTTCTCATTTTATTTATTTTTTCAGCGTAACAGTATTCGTTCTTTTTGCACAACACCCAGTGCTCCATGCAAAACGTGCCCTCTCCATTACCCACCACCTGTTCCCCCAACCTCCCACCCCTGACCCTTCAAAACCCTCAGGTTGCCCCAACCTCCCACCCCTGACCTGACCCAGTGCTCCATGCAATAGCATGATCACTATCCATCAGAGAAATTCAAATCAAAACCACATTGATATACCACCTTACACTGGTTAGAATGGAAAGAAGCTTTAAATAATGCACACTGAACTGTGAAATCCCTTAGATGCCTAAATTGGGCAAGGAACTCAAATATTCACTCTTCACAGACTACATCATATTCTATGTAGAAAACCTGAAAGACTCCACTTAAAAACTGCTAGACAAGTTCTAGCAGTTTTGGAGTGGAGTCTTTTGGGTTTTCCACATATAGTATCATATCATCTGCGAAGAGTGATAGTTTGACTTCTTCTTTACCAATTTGGATGCCTTTAATTTCTTTTTGTTGTCTGATTGCTGAGGCTAGGACTTCTAATACTATGTTGAATAGCAGTGGTGATAATGGACATCCCTGCCGTGTTCCTGACCTTAATGGAAAAGCTTTCAGTTTTTCTCCATTGAGAATGATATTTGCGGTGGGTTTTTCATAGATGGCTTTGATAATATTGAGGTATGTGCCCTCTATCCCTACACTTTGAAGAGTTTTGATCAGGAAGGGATGCTGTACTTTGTCAAATGCTTTTTCAGCATCTATTGAGAGTATCATATGGTTCTTGTTCTTTCTTTTATTAATGTGTTGTATCACATTGATTGATTTGCGGATGTTGAACCAACCCTGCAGCCCTGGAATAAATCCCACTTGACAGAAATCAGTTGCATTTCTGTACACCAACAACAAGACAGTAGAAAGAGAAATTAAGGAGTCAATCCCATTCACAATTGTACCCAAAACTATAAGATACCTAGGAATAAACCTAACCAAAGAGACTAAGAATCTATACACAGAAAATTATAAAGTACTCATGAAAGAAATTGAGGAAGACACAAAAAAATGGAAAAATGTTCCATGCTCCTGGATTGGAAGAATAAATATTGTGAAAATGTCTATGCTACCTAAAGCAATCTACACATTTAATGCAATCCCTATCAAAATACCATCCATTTTTTTCAAAGAAATGGAACAAATAATCCTCAAATGTATATGGAACCAGAAAAGACCTCGAATAGCCAAAGGAATATTGAAGAACAAAGCCAAAGTTGGTGGCATCACAATTCCGGACTTCAAGCTCTATTACAAAGCTGTCATCATCAAGACAGCATGGTACTGGCACAAAAACAGACACATAGACCAGTGGAACAGAATAGAGAGCCCAGAAATCGACCCTCAACTCTATGGTCAACTAATCTTCGACAAAGCAGTAAAGAATGTCCAATGGAAAAATGACAGCCTCTTCAATAAATGGTGCTGGGAAAATTGGACAGCCACATGCAGAAAAATGAAATTGGACCACTTCCTTACACCACACACGAAAATAGACTCCAAATGGATGAAGGACCTCAATGTGAGAAAGGAATCCATCAAAATCCTTGAGGAGAACGCAGGCAGCAACCTCTTCGACCTCAGCCGCAGCAACATCTTCCTAGGAACAACGGCAAAGGCAAGGGAAGCAAGGGCGAAAATGAACTATTGGGATTTCATCAAGATCAAAAGCTTTTGCACAGCAAAGGAAACAGTTAACAAAACCAAAAGACAGCTGACAGAATGGGAGAAGATATTTGCAAACGACATATCAGATAAAGGGCTAGTATCCAAAATCTATAAGGAACTTAGCAAACTCAACACCCAAAGAACAAACAATCCAATCAAGAAATGGGCAGAGGACATGAACAGACATTTCTGCAAAGAAGACATCCAGATGGCCAACAGACACATGAAAAAGTGCTCCACGTCACTCGGCATCAGGGAAATACAAATCAAAACCACAATGAGATATCACCTCACACCAGTCAGAATGGCTAAAATTAACAAGTCAGGAAATGACAGATGCTGGAGAGGATGTGGAGAAAGGGGAACCCTCCTCCACTGTTGGTGGGAATGCAAGCTGGTGCAACCACTCTGGAAAACAGCATGGAGGTTCCTCAAAATGTTGAAAATAGAACTACCCTATGACCCAGCAATTGCACTACTGGGTATTTACCCTAAAGATACAAACATAGTGATCCGAAGGGGCACGTGTACCCGAATGTTTATAGCAGCAATGTCTACAATAGCCAGACTATGGAAAGAACCTAGATGTCCATCAACAGATGAATGGATACAGAAGATGTGGTATATATACACAATGGAATACTATGCAGCCATCAAAAGAAATGAAATCTTGCCATTTGCGACGACGTGGATGGAACTAGAGCGTATCATGCTTAGTGAAATAAGTCAATCGGAGAAAGACAAGTATCATATGATCTCCCTGATATGAGGACATGGAGAAGCAACATGGGGGGGTAGGGGGATAGGAGAAGAATAAATGAAACAAGATGGGATTGGGAGGGAGACAAACCATAAATGACTCTTAATCTCACAAAACAAACTGGGGGTTGCTGGGGGGAGGTGGGATTGGGAGAGGGGGAGCGGGCTATGGACATTGGGGAGGGGAGGCGAACCATGGGAGACTATGGACTCTGAAAAAGAACCTGAGGGTTTTGAAGGGTCAGGGGTGGGAGGTTGGGGGAACAGGTGGTGGGTGATGGGGAGGGCACGTTTTGCATGGAGCACTGGGTGTTGTGCAAAAAGAATGAATACTGTTACGCTGAAAAAAAAAAAAAAAAAAAACTGCTAGACCTAATACACAAATCTAGCAAAGTCACAGGATAAAAAATCAGTATACAAACACCTGCTGCATTTCTTTTTTTTAATTTCAATTTTTTTCAGTGCTCCAAGATTCATTGTTTATGCACCATACCCAGTGCTCCATGCAATACAAGCCCTCCTAAATACCCACCACCGGGCTCACCCAAACCCCCACCCCCCTCCCTTCCAAAACGTTCAGGTTTTTTTGTTGTTTTTGTTTGTTTGTTTGTTTTTTGTTTTCCCTCAAAGTCCATAGTCTCTCATGGTTCATCTCCTCTCCAATTTCCCCCAATTCAATTTTCCTTTCCTTTTCCTAATGTCCTCCATGGTATTCCTCATGCTCCACAAGTAAGTGAAACTATATCTTAATTGACTCTCTGTGCTTGACTTATTTCACTCAGTATAATTTCCTCCAAGCCCATCCGTGTTGATACAGAAGTTGGGTATTCATCCTTTCTGATGGAGGCATAATACTCCATAGAATAAATGGACCATATATTCTCTATACATTCATCCATTGAACGACATCTTGACTCTTTCCACAGTCTGGTGACTGTGGTCATTGCTGCTATGAACATTGGGATATAGATGGCCCTCCACTTCACTACTTCTATATCTTTGAGGTAAGTACCTAGTAGTGCAATTGCAGGGTTGTAGAGAATCTCTATTTTTAATTTTCTGAGTATTTTCCTCACTGTTTTCCAAAGTGGCTGCACCAACTTGCATTTCCACCAACAGTGGAAGAGGGTTTCTCCACATTGTCTCCAACACTTGTTGTTTCCTGTCTTGTTAATTTTGGCCATTCTAACTGGTGTAAGGTGGTATCTCAATGTGGTTTTAATTTGAATCTCCCTGATGGCTAGTGATGATGAACAGTTTTTCATGTGTCTGGTAGACATCTGTATGTCTTCATTGGAGAAGTGTCTGTTCATGTCTTCTTTATAGATCTTGGATATAAGCCCTTTGTCTGTCCTGTCATTTGCGAATATCTTCCCCATTCTGTGGGTTGTCTCTTTGTTTTGTTGACTGTTTCCTTTGCTTTGCAGAAACCTAAATCCCCAAACTTCACTTTTGCTTTTGTTTCATTTGCCTTTGGAGATATGTCTTTTTTTTTTTTTAAGATTTAATTATTTGACAGATAGAGATTACAAGTAGGCAGAGAGGCAGGCAGAGAGAGAGAGAGAGGAGGAAGCAGGCTCCCCGCTAAGCAGAGAGCCCGATGCGGGGCTTGATCCCAGGACCCTGGGATCATGACCTGAGCTGAAGGCAGAGGCTTTAACCCGCTGAGCCACCCAGGCGCCCCTGGAGATATGTCTTGAAAGAAGTTTCTGTGGCTGATGTTGAAGAGGTTACTGCTTATGTTCTCCTCTAGGATTTTGATAAATTCCTGCCTCATGTTCAGATCTTTTAGACATTTCAACTTTATCTTTTGGTGTGGTGTAAGAGAATGGTTGAGTTTCATTCTTCTATACATAATTGTCTAATTTCCCCAGTGCCATTTATTGAAGAGACTGTCTTTTTTGACACTGTATATTTTTTCCTGCTTTGTCAAAGATTATTTGACCAGAGAGTTGCGGGTCAATATCTGGGCTCTCTACTCTGTTCCACTGGTCTATGTGTCTGTTTTTGTGCCAATACCATGCTGTCTTGGTGATAACAACTTTGTAGTAAAGTATTAAATTAGACAACATGAGGCCCCCAGTTTTGTTCTGTTTTGTTTTGTTTTTCTTTTTTAGCATTTCCTTAGTGATTCAGGGTCTTTTCTGGTTCCATAAAAATTTTAGGATTGTTTGTGCCATGCTTTGAAGAATGCCAGTGGAATTGTGATCATGATGGAATTGAAAATATAGATTGCTCTGGGCAGTATAGGCATTTTAACAATGTTTGTTCTTCTGACCCATGAACATGGAATGGTCTTCCATCTTTTTGTGTCTTCTTCATTTTCTTTCTTGACTGTTCTGTAGTTCCTCAAGTACAGATCTTTTACCTCTTTGGGTAGGTGTATTCCCAGGTATCTTATTGTTCTAGGTGCTATAGGAATTGGAATTGATCCTCTAATTTCCCTTTATATATTTTCATTGTTAGTGTATAAGAAAGCAACTGATTTCTGTACATTGACTTTGTATCTTGCCACATTACTGACTTGCTCTATGAGTTCTAGTAGTTTGGGGGTGGAGTCTTTTGGGTTTTCCATACAAAGTATCATGTCATCTGCGAAGAGAGAGAGTTTGACTTCTTCTTTGCCAATTTGAATACATTTTACTTCTTTTTGTTGCCTGATTGCTGTCGCTAGCACGTCTAGTACTATGTTGAACAAGAGTGGTGAGAGTGCACATCCTTGTCATGTTCCTGATCTCAAAGGGAAGGCTGTCAGCTTTTCCCCAATGAATGATATTCACTCTGGGTTTTTCACAGATAGATTTTATGATGTTGAGGAATATTCTGTCCATCACTATACTTTGAAGCGTTTTAATCAGGAAGAGATGCTGATTATCAAATGCTTATTTCTGCATCAATTGAGAGAACCATGTGGTTCTTATCTCTTCTCTAAGTGATTTGTTCTATCACATTGATTTGCAAATGTTGAACCACACTTGCATCCTGGGGATAAATCCCACCAGGTCATGGAGGATAATCTTTTAAAGGTACTGTTGGATCCTATTAGCTAAGATCTTGTTGAGAATTTTGGTGTCCATATTCATCAGGGATACTGGTCTGAAATTATCTTTTTTGATGGGGTCTTTTCCTGGTTTGGGAATCAGTGTAATGCTGGCTTCATAAAAAGAGTCTGGTAGTTTTCTTATGTTTCTATTTTTTTTTGAAACAGCTTCAAAAGAACAGGTGTTATTTCTTCTTTGAACTTTTGGTGGAATTCTCCAGGGAATCCATCAGTCCTAGTCTCTTGTTATTGGAAGGTTTTTGATCACTGTTTCAATCTTGTTACTAGATACTGTTCTATTCAGGTTGTCAATTTCCTCCTGATTCAGTCTTGGAAGTTTATAGGTTTCTAGGAATGCATCCATTTCTTCTAGGTTGCTTAACTTATTGGTGTATAACTATTGATAATAATTTCTGATGATTATTTCTATTTATTTGGTGTTAATCATGATGTCTCCCCTTTCATTCATAATTTTATTAATTTGAATCCTCTCTCTTTTCTTTTGGTCTAGTTATGCCAGTGGTTTATTGGTCTTATTGAGTCTTTCAAAGAACCTGCTTCTAGCTTTGTTGATGTATTTCTACTGTATCTCTAGTTTCTAATTCATTGATCTCTGCTCTAATCTTGATTATTTCCCTTCTTTTGCATGGAGTTGGCTTAAATTGTTATTGATTTTTCAGTTCATTAAGGTGTGTTTGGGACTTTTCTTTTTATGAGTGAGGCTTTGATTGCTATCTATTTCCCCCATATGACCACCTTTGTCATATCCCATAGATTTTGAACTGATGCACCTTCAATCTGATTGGTTTCCATGAATTGTTTAAGTTCTTCTTTAATTTCCTGTTTGATCAAAACATTCTTAAGCAGGGTTTTCTTTGTCTTCCAAGTGTTTGAATTCCTTCCAAACTTTTTCTTGTGATTGAGTTCCACTTTCAAAGCCTTGTGGCTTTGAAATATGAGTTTGAGAATATCAGGGGGAAATCTCAATATTTTGGTATCAGTTGAGCCTTGATTTGTGACCCAGTACATTGTCCCAGAGTATGTTCCATGTTCCAAATAATGACTATTCTGTTCTTTTGTGGTAGAGTGTTCTGTATGTAACTATGAGATCCATCTAGTCCAATGCATCATTCAAAGCTCTTGTTTCTTTATTGATTTTATGCTTAGATGATCTGTCTATTACGGAGAGTATTGTGTTAAGATCTGCTACAATTTAATGGGTTCATATCAATAAGACTCTTTATTTTAACAGTTGGCTTATGTAGTTGGCTGCTCCCATAATGAGAGCATAAATATTTAAAATTGTTAGATCTTCTTGGTGGATAGACACTTTAAGAATGACGCAGTGTCCTTCTTTTTCTGTGACTATAATCTTTAGCTTAAAATCTAATTTATCTGATGTGAGAATCACTTCCCCAGCTTTCTTTTGAGGCCTATTGGCATGAAACATGCTTTTCCATTTCTTCACTTTCAGTCTAGATGCATCGTTAGATACCAGATATGTCACTTGTAGACAGCATATGGGTTGTTCCTGCCATTTTATCCAATCTGCAACCCTGAGCAGTTTTATGGGAGGATTTAGGCTGTTTGCATTCAGCGTGATTATTGAAAGGTACATTTTTATGGATATCATGTTGCCTGTGAAATCCTTGTTTCCATAGATTGTCTCTGTAAATTTCTGTTCTATGTCACTCTTGGGTTCTTTCTTCTTTTATAAAAACCCCTCTTAATATTTCTTGTAGTGCCGGCTTGGTGGTCACGTACTCTTTTAAACCTTGTAGGTCTTGGAAGTTTTTTATATCTCCATCCATTTTGAATGTCAGCCTTGCTGGATAATGTATTCTTGACTGCATGTTCTTCTCATTTTAGTGCCTTCAATATGTCTTGCTAGCCCTTTATGGCTTTCAGGTTTCTGTGGATAGGTCTGACAATATTCTGATGGACCTTCCTCTGTACGTGAAGAATCTCTTCTCCCTAGCTGCCCTCAGAAGTGCTTGTCTAAAATTATCATTCGTGAGTTTCACAATCAAATACCTTGAGGTCTTTCTAGATTATGTGTTCTTTCTGCCTCTAGGACATGGACACTGGTTCCATTCCCCAGTTTAGGGAAATTTTCACGCATAATTTGTTCAACTATATCTTCTGGTCTTCTCTATTTCTCCACCCCCTCAGGGATCCCAATGATTCTGACATTGGAACATTTCATGACATTTATTTCCCTAATTCTGTTTTCATGGCTTCTAAGCCCTTTGTCCCAGGCCTCCTCCTGATCACTTTTCTCTATCATTTTGTCCTATAGATCACTAATTCTTTCTTCTGCCCCTGTTACCCTATCTGTTAGAAAATTTAGATTAGATTGGACCTCACTGATAGCATTTTTAACATCTGCCAAGTCAGCTCTCATTTCTGACCTTAGAGATTCTATGCTGTCACTAATGGTTTTCTCCAACCTAGCCATTGTCTGGATAATTGTTACCTGAATTTCCTTTCTGACATACTCTTTATATCCATATCCAATAGTTCTGTGGCAGAGGTCACAGTCTCTGAATTTTTCCTTTGTTAGGTGTTTCTCCTCCTAGTCATGTTGGTGAGAGGTGGTTGAGAGGATGTATAGTTGAGTATATTAACAATGATCCAGGCAAGGTGCACCTTGGAACACTTCTTAGGATTGGAAGTCACCACCAAAAAGCAAGAAAAAAGAAAAAATGAGAGAGAAAAAGAGAGAGAGAGAGAGAAATCCCAGGCAGTATGAGCCCCAAAAGTAAGATTTATAAGGCATATAAACAAAAATGGACAAACAAAATGACCAACAAAAGTAAATGACAAAAAGAAAAAAAAGAACCCCATAAAAATGAACCCCAAAGATAGATTTATATAACACCAGAAAAAAAATACATAGGAACACTGACAGAAGAAAAAGGTGGGAGGGTTGTTATAAATCCTCCCTGTGGGTGAGGAAGTTTATTTTGGTTCTTCCTGGGTGCATCTTGATATATTTGTTAAAGGACTCAACTTTCCAGAAATAAAGGGAGATTAAAACTGGCTTATATATAGGGGTAGTATTGAATAGGGAAAAAGTATTACCTTAAAGCTTATTTCTATATGTATTTAAAAAAAAAGAAAATGAAAAACACAGGTTTATGTATGAAAAAAGTTCACATTAAATGGTTTTTATGGAGTATGGAGTATGTTGCCTTATACCTCTAGTGGTAATGGTAAGTAGGTTAAAGAAATCAAAAGAACAAGAATCGTGAGAATGAGGTAAAAAAATGTTGTATCTATGCAATATACAGGATTTGGCGCAATACCAGGAGCTTAATATATGTTTTACCCTGATTGTGGTGTCTTACCATTTTATTGGGACCCTGTGGTTGTTATCCTCTTGTTCTTTGGTTTCCATTCTTGGAGAGGGGACTGCTGCATTATTTTCCAGGCAGTTTTGCTTAGGTTGAGTCGTCCTAGCCCCAGTGGAAACTGGTTTTTCAGGACTTTGTTCTCTGGAGGGTTTTTGTTTGTTTGTTTGTTTGGGCAGCTTTTTGAGGCTTTTTGAAGGTTTAGTGCACCCAGACTTCTGCCTCATAAAGAAGCCTCAGTCTGCTCCCCTCTGTGTGGTCCAGAACACATGACTCCTCCTCTGAAAACTTGGCTGAAACTTCAACCTCCTACAAGTGGTGTGTGCTCTAGGTACTGTCTCAGGAGTCGTCTGAAGCACCCGCTTGTGTCTGCACCCTCGTATCACTAAAACTGCAAATGATATTGGTTCAGGGAGTCCGCTTCTAGTGGCTGCCTTTGCCAGAACTGCTGTCTGGGGACCAGGCTTAGGCAGCCTGGTGTGCTCAGTCATGCAACTTCTTCCACTGAGGTATCCTAACCAGAGATGGCACAGAGTTCCTTCAGGTGCAGGCTGGGAGTGTCCAGATCCTTGGCCAGTCCTAGAGACCACCGGCTAGCGCCCACAGCAAGGTCTCTCAGGCAAGGAGTGTGGACAGACCCCAATAGCACAGTTTGTACAGAGCACAAAAACTTGTGGTTCTAGAGAGCACTCACCAGACTCCCTCATGCATGGGTGGGAATGAGCCCAGCTGAGTGGTGGTGTAAGCAGGATACATCTGGAAGCTCATGGACCAGGAACTGGAGGCTAGGTGGGCCAAGGCCAATGCCCATCACTGTCTGATGCCACCACTTGTCCCTTAAAATCTTTCACTCTTTCTGAGTGTTTTTAACCAGACGTCAAGTTAATGCTGGTCCCCAGCTGCAGGGCACTTTTGTATTGGGGCATTACTTTCCAATGGGTCACTTTTGGTGGCTCCCTGTCCCCTTTGCTTATCTTCCAATATCAGTCCAAGCATTCCCACTTGGCTTTATCTCTCCACTGGTGACTTCTTCTCCCATAGAGATCCAGCAATGCATAATCCTGCATCTCAGGCTTATTTCATGGGTGTTCAAAGTATTCTGGTAGATATTTAGCTCACTTTAGGGCACTGATTGAAATAGGGTCTCCTACTTCTCTGCCATTTGCCCCTTCTCCCCAACCTGCTGCATTTCTATATACCAAAATAATAAAGCAGCAGAAAGAGAAATCAAGAAATTGATCCCATTTTCAATTGCACCAGAAACCATAAGATACTTAGTGACATGCCCAAACAAGAGGTAAAATATCCATACTCTGAAAACTATAGAACAGTTATGAAATAAATTGAACATAACAGAAAGAAATGGAAAAACATTTCATGTTCATGGATTGGAAGAAATAATATTTGTTAAAATGCCTTATTACCTAAAGCAATCTACATATTTAATGTACACCTTATCAAAATATATAGAATTTTTCACAGAGCTAGAAAAATCCTAAAATTGTTTGGAACCAAACAAGATTGAGAATATCCAGAATAATGCAGAAAAAGCAAAAAAAACCTGGGTATTCACAATTCCAGACTTCAAGCACTATTGCAAAGCTGTAATCAACAAGACAGTAAGGTACTGGCAGAAAAACAGATGCATAGATCAAGGGAACAGATAGGAAGCCCAGAAATGGACCCACAGCTATATGGTCCAATATTCTTCAAAAAAGTAGGAAATAATATCCAATGGAAAAAAATATCTTCAAGAAATTGTGTTGGGAAAACTGGACAGCCACATACAGAAGAATAAAACTGGACTGCTTCCTTACAACATACACAAAAATAAATTCAAAATGGATGAAAGACCTAAAATGTGAGACAGGAAACCATCAAAATCCTAGAGGAGAACACAACTGGTGACCACTGTAACCTCACCTGGGACAAGATATTTTAGGCAGGTCTCTGGAGGCTAGGGAAACAAAAGCAACAATTAACTATTGGGACATCAAGATAAAAATATTTTGCACATCAAATGAAACAATCAATAAAACTAATAAGCAGCCTACAAAATGGATGAAGATATTTACAAATGAAACATGTGGTAAAGGGTTAGTATCCAAAATTCCATAAAAACTTACCAAACTCAACACCCAAATCCAAATAACCAAGTAAAGAAAGGGACAAAAGACAAAAACAAACATTTTTTTTCCCAAGGAAACAATAAGATGGCCAATAGACAAGAAGTTGCTCAACATCACTCATCATAAGGGAAGTCCAAATCAAAACCATGAGATAGCACCTCATAACTGTCAGAATGGCTAATATTAACACACACACACACACACATAAACACACACACACACACACACACACACACACACCAGATATTGCAAGGATTTGGAGAACTATAGGCCCTCTTACTTTGTTGCTGTGAATGCAAACTGCATCAGCCACTCTGGAAAATAATATTGAGGTTCCTTAGAAAGTTTAAAATACAACTACTCTATGACTCAGAAATTGCCCTATTAGGTATTTACTCAAAGGATACAAACATACTCATTTGAAGGGTCATATTGTGCCCCTTATAGCAGCATTATCAACAATAGCCAAATTATGGAAAGACCCCAAATGTCCATCAACTGATGAATGGATAAAGAAATTGGGGTAAAGAGGAGGCAAGATGGTGGCAGAGAAGGGGTTCCATTTTAACTGGTCCCCTGCATTTAGCTGAATATCTATCAAACAATTTTGAATGCCCACAAAATCAACCTGAGAGGTAAGAATATATATTTCGATCACTACAAGCAAAAAAGCAGCAGCATTCGGGAAGATAGGAATGGTGGAGTCATGAATCTGCAGATATATATAAGAAGATAAACAGAAGGGGGAGTGAGACACTGTAAGCAGGTGTCTGGAAACTGACAGAACACTGGAGGGCAAAACCAGAGTCCTTGGAAACCTGTTCTAGTAAGAGATACCCCTCCCTGATGGGGGGCTTTGAAAAAGAAAAGGCAGAATTCTAGAGAGGAGATTTTGGTCTCAGGATACAGGAGACCACAGAGCAGAAGGGGATTCATGAACTGGTGGAAAGCCTGAGCATTGGAACCAGAAAGAAGGTCGTGGTCAGGGAGAGCAAGAAGAAACTCACAACTAAGATTGCCAGAAACAGAATTGGGCAGGACAATAGCCACTCTTTCCTTGAACAACCTGAAAAAATCTGGGAACAGCTCTTTGGACAGAGGAAAACCTCTAAGAGAAGACTGGGCATGAATGGGTTTTAGGGTTGAAGGGGACTTGATTCTGGAGCCTCAAGTGTACGGGTGAGCCCACAGCTGCTCCCAGTTTTTGTTTTGTTGTTGTTGTTTTTTCTCTCAATTTTTAATTTTTTCAGTGTTCCAAGATTCATTGTTTATTCACCACACCCACTGCTCCATGTAAGATGTGCCCTTCTTAATATCCAGCACCATGCTCACCTAACCCCCTACAACCCTACCCTTCAAAACTCTGTTTGTTTCTCAGATTCCACAGTCTATCATGATTCATCTCTCCCTCTGATTTCCCCCAATTCACTTTTCCTTGCCTTCACCAAATACCCTCCAAGTTATTCCTTACGCTTCACAAGTAAGTGAAAGTGTATGATAATAGACTCTCTCTGCTTGACTTATTGCACTCAGCATAATCTCCTCCCATCACACCCATGTTGATAAAAAAGTTGGGTATTTATCCTTTCTGATGAGGCACAAAATTTCATTGTGGGCAGGTGTGAGTCAAGATGGAGGGGAAGTAGGAGGAGAAGCTGTTTCAACCTGTACCCTAAAGTGAGCTGATTATATACCAAAGAACTTCAATCACCCATGAAATCAGCCTGAGATCAGAATTATACACGTCTGGATCTCTACAGGAGCAGAAGATGCCAGTGGGCAGGGAAAGTGGAGTGGGAACGTTGGACTCATATCAGAAGATAAACAAAAGGGGGAGGGAGCCACCAGAGGTGACCTATTGGAAAGTAATATCCCAATATGAGAGTGCCCTGCATCTGGGGACCAGCACTAACTTGGAGTCTGTTTGAAAGCACTCAAAAAGAACAAAGGATTGCAGGGGGATATTGAGGGAATTGGGGCTGTTAAGGAGGGGTGATTAAGTCCCTGGACCCATGACAGCATCCCATGGCACTGAGCCAGAGAGAGTGCGGCAGAGAAACCAGGTTTGGTCCCTGAGCCACCAGCGTGCCTGAGCCACCAGCATGCCTGAGAACGCGTGGGTTCCAGCTCCCATGAGGGGCTGGGAGCCTCGCCAGATAGCATTTCTGAGATGCGCCCCCCACACCCTCCCTGAGAGAGGTGCAGGCAGGCATTAGCCTGGCGCTCTTAGAACCCCTCCAAGGGATCAGAGCCTGAGATGTGAGCACCTCACACCCTCCCCTGGGAGAGGTGCTCACAAGCACTATCTGGGAGCTCTGGGACCCGGAAAAACCAGGCACTCCCAGCACGTGCCAGCAGGAAAAATCTCAGGGTGCGATTGCTGCTTGGAACCTCTCTGGTGGTCTGGAGCTGCCGAGATATCTGCTGCTGCCGTGGTTTTGGGTATAAGGAGGAGATACTGCATCCCCAGGGACCCTGACTTGGAACCTACTCTGCCAGCAGCTCTGCAGAGCATTCTGAGGCTTCTCTCTGAGAGGGAAGCCGGGGTGCAATTTGTTCTCCTCTAAACCTCCAAAAACCATCAAAAGCTGTCAGGGCGAGAGAAAATAGATGAACAAACACAAAAACCTCCAGAGAACAAAAGCCTGAAAAAAACGGTTTCCTCAGAGCCCACCCCCTTGAAGGGGGCAGGAGGACTTGACTCAGCGAACATCATTGACTGAAAACCCATGTGCAGGCCCCTCCCACAGAAAACGAAACAGGAAGGAAGAAAAGACAAAGATGACAAGAGAACAACAACCACTACTTCATAAATACAAGATTTATTTTTCACTCATTACCACTATTCTGGTTCAGTTTTTTTATACATATAGATCATTTTTAACCTATTTACCATCACAGTGCGATGTCCATTTAAACAAATTCTTTAATAACCTTCTAACCTGAACTTTTTGATACATACACCCGTGTTTTTCTTTTGCTTTCCTATTTTTTTTAAACTTTAGTTAAGTTTAGTCTAGTTTATTCTTTTTTAAATTTTATTTTCTAATATACACATAGAGTTAAAATTCAAGGTAATCCCCTTTCCCCAATCAATGCTACCCCTATAGGTAAACCAATTTTTAATATCCCTTTGTATTAGGAAAGTTGAGTCCTTTAACAAAAACATCAAGACACATCCAGGAAGAATCAAAATAACCTTCCTCGCCCACACTGAGAATTTATAACCACTCTCCCATCTTCCAATATTTCTGTGTATTTGTGATTGTCCTGATAGTATATAAATATTATATTTGGGGTTCTTAGTGACGAGGTTCTTCCTTATTTGCTTTTATATATATATATACTTTTTTCTCTTGTCATATACTTTTATCAGTCTTTTTCTTTGTCTCTTTTTGTTTGTGTACTTCATAAATATTACCTTGGGGCCCATTTGGGTTGAGTCTTCTCTTTTATCTTCCCTTTATTCCCTGTCTCTCTCTCTCTCTCTTTTCTTTTCTCTTTTCTCTCCTTTGGGTGGGGAAACCTGATTGCACAGAAGCATTCCAGGGTGCACCTTGACTGCATCACAGTCAATACATCCAGCTACATACATTCAGTCATCTCTCACCAAAAAGACTAGGAGGAGGAATGCCCAACAGAAGAAAAACACAGAGGATGGACCTTCTGCAAGAGAGCTAATGGCTATCGACATAGTCAATATGTTGGAAAAGGAATTCAGATTAACAATTATCCAGGCAATAGCTAGGATGGAGTAAGTCATGAATGACCAAACAGAATTGATTAGAGCAGAACTGAAAGCAACCAGGGGTAACGGAGACAGAAGGTAGAATTAGTGATCTGGAGTACAAACAGATAGAGAGAAAGGATCAGGAGGAAGCCTGGAAAAAACAGCTCAGAGGCTACAAAAAGAGAATCAGGGAAATAAATGATGCATGAAACGTTCCAACATCAGAGTTATTGGAATCGCTGAAGGGGAGGAGAAAGAAAGAATTCTAGAAGATATAGTGGAACAAGTTGTCTATGAAAATTTTCCCAAACTCACAATGGAAACAGCGTTCATGTACTACACACAGAAAGGTTTCCCCCAAGATTTTAGATTCTTGAAAGTCCTCATGGAACCTGATAGAATGAAGAATTACGATTGCAGGCAGACCCTCCTGAAAGCAGCTAGGACAAAGAGGCTCCTTACATACAGAGGAAAGCCCATTAGAATAACGTCACACCTGTCCATAGAGACCTGGAAAACCAGGAAGGGCTGGCAAGATATAATCAGGGCACTAAATGTGAAGAACATGCAGCCAAGAATACTTTATCCAGCAAGACTGACATTCAAAATGGATGGAGAGATAAAGAGTATCCAAGACCGGAAAGGCTTAAAAGACTATGCAATCACCAAGCCGACATGGCAGGAAATATTAAGTGGGGTTCTATAAAAGAGAAAATATTCTATGAATATCATTGAACAGAAATAGAGAGACAATCTACAGACAGAAAGACTACAAAGGTAACACGATGTCAATCAAAACGTATCTATAAATAATCACTCTCAATGTGAATGGCCTAATGTGCCCATAAAATGATGCAGGGTTACATTTTGGATAAAAAGAGATGACCAATCCATATGTTGTCTACAAGAGACCCATTTTGAACCTAAAGATACACCCAGACTGAAAGTGAAATGATGGAGAAGTATCTTACATGCCAATGGGCCTCAAAATAAGGACACGGTAGTGATTCTCATATCAGATAAATTAGATTTTAAACTAAAGACTGTAATTAGAAGTACAGGAGTACACTACATCATTCTTAAAGGGACTATCCACAAATATGATCTAACAATTGTAAATATCTATGCCCCCAATATGGGAGCAGCCAATTACATAAGAAAACTGTTAATCAAGATAAAGAGTCATATTGATATGAATACATTAATAGTATGAGAACTTAACATGCCTCTCTCAGTAATAGAGAGATCAACGAAGAATAAAATCAATAAAGAAATAAAAGCATTGAATGAGACATTGGACCAGATGGACCTCATAGAAATATATAGAACATTCTCCCCTAAAACAACAGAATAATCATTCTTCTCGAGTGCACATGGAACCTTCTCCAGAATCAACGACATACTGGGTCACAAAGCAGGACTCAACTAATACCACAAGACTGATATTATTCCCTGCATATTCTCAGATCACAATGCTTTGAAATGGGAACTCAATCACAAGTAAAAGTCCGGAAGGAACTCAAACACCTGGAAGCTAAAGACCACCTTGCTTAAGAACACTTGGATCAACAAGGAGATCAAAGAAGAACTTCAACAATTTATGGAAACCACAGAAAATGAAGACACTTTGGTCCAAAACCTATGGGATACAGCAAAGGCAGATCTAAGGGGGAAATACATAGCCATCCAAGCTTCCCTCAAAGAAAAAAAAATGAAAAATCCAGAATACACCAGCTGTCTCTACACCTTAAAGAACTGGAGAATCAACAACAAATCAAACAAACTCCACATGCAAGAAGGGGAATAATCAAGATTAGAGAAGAGATCAATGAGGTAGAAACCAGAGAAACAGTGGAATATATCAATGAAACTAGAAGCTGGTTTCTTGAAAGAATCAATAAGACCGATAAAACATTGGCCACACTAATTCAAAAGAAAAGAGAGAAGGCCCAAATTAATAAAATTATGAATGAAAAGGGAGAGATCACAACTAAAACCAAGGAAGTAGAAACAATAATCAGAAGATATTATCAACAGATATTTGCAAATAAGCTAAGCAACCGAGATGAAATGGATGCATTCCTAGAAAACTATAAACTCCCAAAATTGAACCAGGAAGAAATTGACAACCTGAATAGACCAATATCTAGTAAGGAGATTGAAGAAGTGATCAATAACCTCCCCAAAAACAAGATCCCAGGACCTGACGGATTCCCTGGGGAATTCTACCAATCTTTCAAAGAAGAAATAACACATATTCTCCTGAAGCTTCTCCAAAAAATTGAAGCAGAAGGAAAACTTCCAGACTCTTTTTATGAAGGCAGCATTACACCGATCCCCAAACGAGGAGAAGACCCAACCAAAAAGGAGAATTTCAGACCAATATCACTGATGAAAATGGATGGTAAGATTACTCAACAAGATCCTAGCAAACAGGATCCTGCAACACATTAAAAAGATTATCCACCGTGACCAAGTGGGATTCATCCCTGGGTTGCAAGGATGGTTCAACATTCGCAAATCAATCAATGTGATAGAACAAATCAATAAGAGAAGAGAGTAGAACCACATGGTCTTCTCAATTGATTCAGAAAAAGCATTTGACAAAATCCAGCATCCGTTCCTGATTAAAATGCTTCAAAGTATAGGGATAGAGGGAACATTACTGATCTTCATAAAATCTATCTATGAAAGACCCACAGCAAATATCATCCTCAATGGGAAGAAGCATGCAGTCTTCCCACTGAGATCAGAAACACAACAAGGATGCCAACTCTCACCTCTCTTTTTCAACATAGTATTAGAACTCCTAGGAAAAGCAATTAGACAACAAAGAGAAATAAAATGTATCCAAATTGGCAATGAAGAAGTCAAACAATCTCTCTTCACAGATGACATGATTCTTTCTATGGAAAACTCCAAAGACTCCACCCCCAAGCTACTAGAACTCATACAGCAATTCAGTAACATGGCAGGATACAAAGTCAATGTAGAGAAATCAGTGGCTTTCTTATACACTAACGATGAAAATACAGAAAGGGAAATTAGAGAATTGATTCCATTTACTCTGGCACCAAGAACCATGAGAGACCTGGGAATAAACCTAACCAAAGAGGTAAAGGATCTGTACCTGAGGAATTACAGAACACTCATGAAAGAAATTGAAGACACAAAAAGATGGAAGACCATTCCAGGCTCTTGGATCGGAAGAATAAACATTGTTAAAATGTCTATACTGCCTAGAGAAATCTATACTTTTAATGCCATTCCGATGAAAATTCCACCGGTATTTTTCAAAGGGCTGGAACAAATAATCCTAAAATTTGTATGGAATCAGAGGAAACAATGAATCGCTAAGGAAACGTTGAAAAAGAAAAACAAAACTGGTGGCATCATGTTACCCAATTTCAAGCCTTACTACAAAGCTGTGATCACCATGACAGCGTGGTACTGGCAAAAACAGACACATAGACCAGTGGAACAGAGGGGAGAGCCCAGATATGGACCCTCAACTCGATGGTCAAATAATCTTCAACAAAACAGGAAAAATATATAATTGAAAAAAGACAGTCTCTTCAATAAATGATGCTGGGAAAACTGGACAGCTATATGTAGAAGAATGAAACTCCACCATTCTCTTACACCGTACACAAAGATAAACTCAAAATGGATAAAAGACCTCAACGTGAGACAGGAATCCATCAGAATCCTAGAGGAGAACCTAGGCAGTAACCTCTTCGATATCAGCCACAGCAACTTCTTTCAAGATATGTCTCCAAAGGCAAAGGATACAAAAGCAAAAATGAACTTTTGGGACTTCATCAAGATCAAAAGCTTTGGCACAGCAAAGGAAACAGTCAACAAAACAAAAAGGCAACCCACGGAATGGGAGACAATATTTGCAAATGATAGTACAAACAAAAGGTTGATATCCAGGATCTATGAAGAACTCCTCAAACTCAACACACAAAAAACAAATAATCATATCAAAAAAAAAATGGGCAGAAGATATGAACAGACTCTTCTCCAATGAAGACATACAAATTGCTATCAGACACATGAAAAATGTTCATCATCACTAGCCATCAGGGAGATTCAAATTAAAACCACATTGAGATACCACCTGACACCAGTTAGAATGGCCACAATTAGCAAGAGAGGAAACAACGTGTGTTGGAGTGGTTTTTGAGAAAAGGGAACCCTCTTCCACTGTTGGTAGGAATGCAAGTTGGTGCAGCCACTTTGGAGAACAGTGTAGAGATTCCTCAAGAAATTAAAAATAGAGTTTCCCTATGACCCTGCAATTGCACTGCTGGGTATATACCCCAAAGATACAGATGTAGTGAAAAGAAGGGGCATCTGTACCCCAATGTTTATAGCAGCAATGGCCACGGTCACCAAACTGTGGAAAGAACCAGGATGCCCTTCAACGGATGAATGGATAAGGAAGATGTGGTCCATATACACGATGGAATATTATGCCTCCATCACAAAGATGAATACCCAACTTTTGTATCAACATGGATGGGACTGGAAGAGATTCTGCTGAGTGAAATAAGTCAAGCAGAGAGAGTCAAGTTTTATATGGTTTCACGTATTTGTGGAGCATAACAAAGAAAATGGAGGACATGGGGAGATGGAGAGCAGAAGGGAGTTGAGGGAAATTGGAAGGAGAGATGAACCACGAGAGACTATGGACCCTGAAAAACAACCTGAGGGTTTTGAGGGGGCCGTGGTTAGGAGGTTGGGGAACCAGGTGGTGGGTAATAGGGAGGGCACGTATTGCATGGAGCACTGCGTGTGGTGCTAAAACAATGAATACAGTTACGCTGAAAAGAAATTCTAAAAAAGTGAGAAAAAAAAAGGTCCCTCTTTCTGTAGGTTTTCTGTTTCTTTCTGGTCTGTGTAACTCTTGGGGTTTCTCTTCTTTTACAGGATCCCCTTTAATATTTCTTGCATGGATGCTTTGTTGGTTACATATTCTTTCAGTTTCTGCCTGCCCTTAAACTCTTTATCTTTACATCCATTCTTAATGAGTGTCTTGATAGGTAAAGTATTCCCGGCTGTGTGTTCTTTTAATTTAATACCCTGAACATGTCTTGCCAGTCCTCTCTGGCCTGGTTTCCCTGGATAGGTCTGATGTTATTCTAATGTTCCTCCCTCTGTACATAAGAAATCTCTTCCCCCTGTCTGCTGTAAGGATAACTTTTTAGCTCTAAGATTTGTAAGCTCCAATATTTCATGTCTGTTTGTTAATCTATTTTAATTTATTTTAGGAGGGGTTCTCTCTGCTTCTTGGACTCGAGTGTTTCTTTCCTTTCTGAGATTAGGGAAGTCCTCAGCTATGACTTGCTCATATATAGCATCTATTCTCCTCTCCCCCCCCCCCCCTTGGTGATCCCAATAATTCTGTCATTGGAGTGTTTCATGTTGTCCTTGACCTCTTTAAGTGTAATCTCCAGTGCCACTAACTGCCTATCCCTATAATCCCTATTCCTTTCTCAGTTATCTTTGAGATCACGAATTCGGTCTTCTGCCTCATTTACCCTTGCTATTAGAGCATCCACTTTAGACTGCTTGTCACTGGTAGCATTTTTCAAGTCCAGCTATTGACATCATGATTGCTATCCTGAAGTCTGTCTCTGACATCTTGCTTATATCCATATCTAATATTTCTGTGGCAGAAGACATTTTCTCTGGTTCTTTTCTTTGATGGTAGTTTCTCCTCCTTGTCTTTCTGTTGACAGATGATTGAATGAATGAACAAAGTCCAAAATATCCAACTTGACCCAAGAAGGGTGCACCCTAGCAAAATTCAGTGTGGTCAGACACCACCAAAAAAATAATGAAACATGAGTAAAATTTAAAAATTGAAAAAAAAAAGATTAAGAATATACAAACATATCAATATGTGTGTGAGTAATAAAAATATAAAGAGGGGGGAGGGAAAGAGGGGCTGTAATCTCTCAGTGTGGACAAAGCAGGATGTTTCAGTTGTTCCTGGGTGTCTTGATCTGTGTGTTAAAAAAAACTATGTCGTAAAATCATTAGGAAAGTTAAATTTGTTTATATAAAAAGGTAAAACAGAACAGAGTGGAAAATGGGATAAAATAAAGTATATATCTATAAAAATATAGGTGTGTAAAAATGCAAGTTAAAAAAAGCCTATGAAAAATGAGTTGGTATAACAGAAATCTGGCTGAAATGAGGAGAACATATAAGGAAGTATACAGCAGGGGAAAATGACATAAGAAAATAAAAAAAAAGAAAGAAAAGGAAAGGAAAATTATATCTGAAAAGTAAAGTTGTGAGGCCTAAGCTGGAGGTCAATGCACAATTTTCCCCTTGTGATGGGATTTTACAGTCTTATAATATGCAAAGGATTTTCATTCACCTGATTTTCCAGGCTGCCTTCTGGGAAAGGTCCTGCCACTCTGTTTCTCAGGTAACTCTGCCTGTGTGGGTTTGCTGCACCCTGCCTGGGGGATGGGTTCAGCAGAAAACAGACTTGTAGATGCACTTTGTACACCTAGGGCCTTTCTGTACCTCTTTAGGGGATCAAAGAAAAAATGGCCATAGCAAAACCTCTAGCCCAGAGCAAAAAATTCACATCTGTCCTCTTTTTAAACTCTGCAGGACAGTTCCCACTTCTGCTAGTATCACTGAAAACTGTAGCTTCAAGCAGTGCAAACCTACAGCTACTCTCAGAGGCATTTTCAGGAGTCTAGGAAGATCTTTGCCCTTTCTGCTTTTAAAAATGGGAGCAATGCAAGTTGGTGCAGCCACTTTGGAAAACAGTGTAGAGATTCCTTATGAAATTAAAAAATAGAGCTACATCATGATTCTGAAACTGCACTACTGGGCATTTAACCCATAGATACAGATGTAGTGAAAAGAAGACCCATATGTACCCAATGTTCATTGCAGGAATAACTACAATTGTCAAATTGTGGAAAGATCCAAGATACCCTTCAATGGACAAATGGATAAAGAAGCTATGGTCCACATATACAATGGAATTTTTTTTTCAATTTTTAAAATTCCTTTTCAGCGTAACAATAGTCATTGTTTTTGCACCACACCCAGTGCTCCATGCAATATGTGCCCTCGCTATTACCCACCACCTGGTTCCCCAACCTCCCACGCCCCGCCCCCTCAAAATCCTCAGGTTGTTTTTCAGAGTCCATAGTCTTTCATGGTTCATCTCCCTTAAATTCTTGACGAAGTTCTCCAAAGTGGCTGCAAGAACTTGCTTTCCCACCAACACTGTAAGAGGGTTCCCCTTTCTCCACATCCTCTCCATCACCCGTTGTTTCCTGTCTTGCTAATTTTGGCCATTCTAACTGGTGAAAGGTGATATCTCAATGTGGTTTTAATTTGAATCTCTCTGATGGCTAGTGATGATGAACATTTTTCATGTGTCTGATAGCAATTTGTATGTCTTCTTTGGAGAAGAGTCTGTTCATATCTTCTGCCCATTTTTTTTTTGATATGATTATCTGTTTTTTGTGTGTTGAGTTTGAGGAGTTCTTCATAGATCCTGGATATCAACCTTTTGTTTGTACTGTCATTTGCAAATAACTTCTCCCATTCCGTGGGTTGCCTTTTTGTTTTGTTGACTGTTTCCTTTGCTGTGCAGAAGCTTTTGATCTTGATGAAGTTCCAAAAGTTCAATTTCATTTTTGTTTCCTTTGCCTTGGAGACATGTCTTGAAAGAAGTTGCTGTGGCTGATATCGAAGAGGTTATTGCCTATGTTCTCCTCTAAGATTCTGATGGATTCCTGTCTCACGTTGAGGTCTTTTATCCATTTTGAGTTTATCTTTGTGTACAGTGTGAGAGAATGGTAGAGTTTCATTCTTCTACATATAGCTGTCCAGTATTCCCAGCACCAATATTGAAGAGACTGTCTCTTTTCCATTGTATATTGTTTCCTGTTTTGTGAAGATTATTTGACCATAGAGTTGAGGGTCCATATCTGGGCTCTCTACTCTGTTCCACTGGTCTATGTGTCTGTTTTTATTCTAGTACCACGCTGTCTTGGTGATCACCGCTTTGTAGTAAAGCTTGAAACCAGGTAAAGTGATGCCACCAGTTTTGTTTTTGGTTTTCAACCTTTCAGAGATTCAGGGTCTCTTCTGATTCCAAACAATTTTAGGATTATTTGGTCCAGCCCTTTGAAAATTACCAGTGGAATTTTCATCGGAATGGCATTAAAAGTATAGATTTCCCTTGGCAGTATAGACATTTTAACAATGTTTATTCTTCTGATCAAAGAGCATGGAATGGTCTTAAATATTTTTGTGTCTTCTTCAATTTCTTTCAGGAGTGTTCTGTAGTTCCTCAGGTATAGATCCTTTACCACGTTGGTTAGGTTTATTCCCAGGTCTCTCATGGTTCTTGGTGCTATAGTAAATGGAATCAATTCTCTAATTTCCCTTTCTGTATTTTCATTGTTAGTGTATAAGAAAGCCACTGATTTCTGTACATTGACTTTGTATCCTGCCACGTTACTGAATTGCTGTATGAGTTCTAATAGTTTGGGTGTGAAGTCTTTGTTTTCCATATAAAGAATCATGTAATCTGTGAAGAGAAAGAGTTTGACTTCTTCTTTGACAACTTGGATACCTTTTATTTCTCTTTGTTGTCTGGTTGCCGTTGCTAGGACTTCTAATACTATTTTGAACAAGAGAGATGAGAGTGGGCATCCTTGTCGTGTTCCTGATCTCAACGCGAAGACTGCAAGCTTCCTCCCATTGAGGATGATATTTGCTGTGGGTCTTTCATAGATAGATTTTAAGAAATTCAGCAATTTTCCCTCTATCCCTATACTTTGAAGCATTTTAATCAGGAACGATGCTGGATTTCGTCAAATGTTTTCTCTGCATCAATTGAGAGGACCATGTGGTTCTTCTCTCTTCTCTTATTGATTTTTTCTATCACATTGATTGATTTGCGAATGTTGAACCATCCTTGTAACCCAGGGATGAATATCACCTGGTCATGGTGGATAATATTTTTAATTTGTTGCTGGATCCTGTTTGCTAGGATCTTGTTGAGAATCTTTGCTTCCATATTCATCAGTGATATTGGTCTGAAATTCTCCTTTTTGGTAGGGTCTTTGCCTTGTTTGGGGATCAGTGTAATGCTGGCTCCATAAAAAGTGTCTGGAAGTTTTCCTCCTGCTTCAATTTTTTGAAACAGCTTCAGGAAATTTGGTGTTATTTCTTCTTTGAAAGTTTGATAGAATTCCCCAGGGAATCTGTCAGGTCCTGGTCTCTTGTTTTTTGGGAGGTTTTTGATCACTGCTTCAATCTCCTTACTAGATATCGGTCTATTCTTGTTGTCCATTTCTTCCTGGTTCAATTTTGGGAGTTTATAGTTTTCCAGGAATGCATCCATTTCATCTAGGTTGCTTAGATTATTTCATATAACTGTTGGTAATAATTTCTGATGATTGTTTCTATTTCCTTGGTGTTCGTTGTGATCTCTCCCTTTTCATTCATAATTTTATTAATTTGGGCTTTCTCTCTTTTCTTTTGGATTAGTGTGGCCAATGTTTTATCGGTCTTATTGATTCTTTCAAAAAAACAGCTTCTAGTTTCATTGATACGTTCTACTGTATCTCTGGTTTCTACCTCATTGATCACTGCTCTAATCTTGATTATTTCCCTTCTTGCATGTGGAGTTGGTTTGATTTATTGTTGATTCTCCAGTTCTTTAAGGTGTAGAGACAACTGGTGTATTCTGGATTTTTTAATTTTTTTGAGGGAGGCTTGGATATCTATGTAATTTCCCCTTAGAACCTCCTTGGCTGTATCCCATAGATTTTGGACCGAAGTGTCTTCATTCTCATTGGTTTCCATGAATTGTTGAAGTTCTTCTTTGATCTCCTGGTTGATACAAGCATTTTAAGCAATGTGGTCTTTAACTTCTCGGTGTTTGAGTTCCTTCTGGACTTTTCCTTGTGATTGAGCTCCAGTTTCAAAGCATTGTGATCTGAGAATATGCAGGGAATAATGTCAGTCTAGTGGTATTGGTTGAGTCCTGCTTTGTGACTGAGTATGTGGTCTATTCTAGAGAAGGTTCCATGTGAACTTGAGAAGATCAAGTATCCCGTTGTTTTAGGGGGGAATATTCCGTGTATATCTATGAAGTTCATCTGTTCCAATGTTTCATTCAATGCTCTTATTTCTTTATTGATTTTCTGCTTCTTTGTTCTGTCTATTACTGAGAGACATGTGTTAAGATCTCCTACTATTAATGTTTTTATGTCAATATGACTCTTTATCTTGATTAATAGTTTTCTTATGTAATTGGCTGCTCCCATATTGGGCGCATAGATATTTACAATTGTTAGATCATCTTTGTGGATAGTCCCTTTAAAAATTATTTAGTGTCCTTCTGTATCTCTGACTACAGTCTTTAGTTTAAAATCTAACTCATTTGATATGAGAATCACTACCCCAGCCTTCTTTTGAGGCCCACTGGCATGACAAATGCTACTCCAGCCCTTCACTTTAAGTCTGGGTGTATCTTTAGGTTCAAAATGGGTCTCTTGTAGACAACATAAGTATTGGTCCTGTGGTTTTATTCAATCTGCAACCCTGTGTCATTTTTTGTGTGCATTTAGGCCATTCACATTGAGAATGATTATTGATAGATATGTTTTGATTGATATCATGTTACCTTTGAAGTCTTTCTGTCTGTAGATTGTCTCTATATTTCTGTTCTATTATATTCATAGAATATTTTCTCTTTTATAGAATCCCCTTTAATATTTACTGCCATGTCGGCTTGGTGGTTGCATAGTCTTTTAAGTCTTTCCAGTCTAGGGAACTCTTTATCTCTCCATCCATTTTTAATGTCAGTCTTAGTAGATAAAGTATTTTTGGCTGCTTGTTCTTCTCATTTAGTGCCCTGAATATGTTTTGCCAGCCCTTCCTTCATTCTTCATTGGTTTCATGGTTTCATGGCTTGCCATGTCTCTGTGGACAGGTCTGACATCATTATAATGGGCTTTCCTCTGTATGTAAGAGCTTCTTTTTCTTAGCTGTTTTCAAGAGAGTCTGCCTACAGTTTTAATTCTTCATTCTTACTATCAGGTTTCGTGAGGACTTTTGAGAATCTATAATCTTGGGGGGAGCCTTTCTGACTCTAGTACATGAATGCTGTTTCCATTCGTGAGGTCGGGAAAAATTTCATAGAAAACTTGTTCCACTATATCTTCTATACTTCTTTCTTTCTCCTCCCCTTCAGGGATTCCAATAATTCTGACATTGGAACGTTTCATGGCATCATTTATTTCTCTGATTCTGTTTTTGTGGCTTCTGAGCTGTTTTTTCCAGGCTTCCTCCTGTCCCTGTCTTTATCTGTTTGTCCTCCAGATCACTAATCCTATATTCTGTCTCAGTTTCCCTAGCTTTTAGATAATGTAGATTAGATTGGAATTCATTGAGAGCATTTTGACCATCATCCCTGGTGGCTTTCAGTTCTGCCCTAATCAATTCCGTCTGGTAATCCATGGATTTCTCCAACCTAGCCAGTGCCTGGATAATTGTTAGCCTGATTTCCTTTTCTGACATATTGTCTATGTCGATAGCCATTAGCTCTGTTGCAGAAGGTCCATCCTCTGCATTTTTCTTCTCTTGGGCATTCCTTCTCCTAGTCATTTTGGTGAGAGATGACTGAACAGATGCAGCAGGATGTACCGACTGTGGTGCAGTCAAGGTGCACCTTGAAACGCTTCTGTGTAATCAGGATTCCCCACCCAAATGAGAGGAAAAAGAAAAGAAATAGAAAAAGAAAAAAAGAGAGAGAGAGAGAAAGACAGGGAAAAAAGGGAAGGGAAGAGAAAAGCCTCAGCCCAAATGGGCCCCAATGTAACATTTATGAAGTATACAAACAAAAACAGACAAACAAAAAGACTGATAAAAGTATATGAAAAGAGAGAAAGATATATATATATATATATCATATATTATATATTATATTATATATATAATATATAATATATATAATATATAATATATGATATATATATATATTATGATATATATCATATATATGATATATATATAATATATATTATATATATATATATATTATATATGCAAAAAAAGGAAGAACCTCGTCAAAAAGAACCCCAAGTGTAAGATTTATATACTCTCAGGACAAACACAAATACACAGAAACACTGGCAGAAGGAAAAGATGGGAGAGTGGTTACAAATTCTCAGTGTGCATGAGGAAGTTTATTTTGATTCTTCCTGGAAGTATCTTTTTTTTTTTTTTAAAGATTTTATTTATTTATTTGACAGAGAGAGAGGTCACAAGTAGGCAGAGAGGCAGGCAGAGAGAGAGGAGGAAACAGGCTCCCCACGGAGCAGAGAGCCCGATGCGGGGCTTGATCCCAGGACCCTGAGATCATGACCTGAGCCGAAGGCAGCGGCTTAATCCACTGAGCCACCCAGGCGCCCCTTCCTGGAAGTATCTTGATGTCTTTGGTAAAGGACTCAACTTTCCTAAGATAAAGGGGGATTAAAAATTCGTTTTCCTATACACATAGCATTGATTGGGGAAAGGGGATTACCTGGAAGTTTAACTGTATATATATTAGAAAATAAAAATTAAAAAAGACTGAACTACACTAAACTAAACTAAAATTTTAAAAAATTAAAAAAATAGAAAAGCAAAATAAAAACACGGTGTATGTATCAAAAAGTTCAGATTTGAAGACTAATAAGGAATTTGATGTACTGGACATCTCACTGTGATGGTAAATAGGTTAAAAATTATCTATATGTGTAAAAAAATATGAACCAGAATAGTGGTATCGAGTTAAAAATAAAAGTTGTTTTTATGAAGTAGTGGTGGTTGTTCTCTTGTTTTTTTTTTTTTTTTGTTTTGTTTTGTTTTTTTTCCTTTCCTGGTTGGTTTTCTGGGGAAGGGGCCTGTCATGTGGGTTTGCAGTCAATGATGTTCCCTGAGTTAAGTCCTCCTGACCCCCTCAAGTGCGTGGGCTCTGAGGAAACTGTTTTTTTCAGGCTTTTGTTCTCTGGAGGTTTTTATGTTTGTTCATCTGTTTTCTCTTGCTCTGATAGCTTTTGATGGATTTTGGAGGTTTAGAGGAGAGCAAACTGCACCCAGACTTCCCTCTCAGAGAGAAGCCTCAGAATGCTCTGCAGAGCTGCTGGCAGAGTAGGTTCTGAGTCAGGGTCCCTGGGGATGTAGGATCCCTTCCTTGTGCCCAAAACCATGGCAGCAGCAGCTGTCTGGGCAGCTCCAGACCACCAGCGATGTTCCAAGCAGTGATCTCACACTGAAATTTTCCCACTGCCCCAGGCTGGGAGTGCCTGTTTTTTCTGGGTCTGAAAGCTCTGGGCTAGTGCCTGTGAGCACCTCTCCCAGAGGAGGGTGTGGGGTGCTTGCATCTCAGGCTCTGATCCCTTGGAGGGGGTCTGAGAGGGCCAGGCTAATGCCTGCCCACACCTCTTTCAGGGAGGATGTGGGGTGTGTGTCTCAGGAATGCCATCTGGAGTGGCTCCCAGCCCTTCACGGGAGCTGGAACCCACACGTTCTCAGGCGCACTGGCGGCTCAGGCTCGCTGGCAGCTCAGGGACCAAGACCTGGTTTCTCCATTGCACTCTCTCTGGCTCAGTGCCAATTCCCACAATTTCCCCCTGCTATCCTTTACTCTTTTTTGAGTGCTTTCAACCAGACTCCAAGTTAATGCTGGTCCCCAGATGCAGGCCACTCTCGTATTGGGGTATTACTTTCCAATTGGTTGCCTTTGGTGGCTCCCTGCCCCTTTTGTTCATCTTCCGATATCAGTCCAACAGTCCCACTCTGCTTTACCTGCCCACTGGCATCTTATACTCCTGTAGAGATGCAGACGTGTGTAATTCTGATCTCAGGCTGATTTCATGGGTGATCGGAGTTCTTTGGTCGGTAATCAGCTCACTTTAGGGTACAGGTTGAAATGGTACTTCTTCCTATTTCCCCGCCATCTTGACTCCCCTATCTAAAATGTCATTTCTTGAGTCCATATTTCAGTTTTGCATATGCACAGGCACCAAGCTTTTTCTATGATATAAGTGAATTTTGTATAAAGAAGAAAGCATGAGGAAGGTAACAAGAGTACAGTCCAAATATGTGGTGAGGCAATACTGGTTTGAACCTGCTTGAAAATTTATTCACCCAAATATATAGGTAACTTTGACAAATCAATAAAGTAAAAACAAGCTATAGAATAAAATCAACAAACCTTTAAGAAACATTCTCAGGTAGGACATCAAAATATCAGATAAAGAACTGAAAAGGTTTTCAACCTCAGAAATCAGAGAAATAAATACCGAGGTCACAATGAGATACAACAAAACAAAACCAACTGTAAACAAACAAACAAAAACATTTAAAAGTCTCACAATACCATTAGTGATCTGTAAATAAACAAAGTTTCATAATGGATGGAAGATGTCTAAATTCATACAACTTTTTTTTATAAAAACAACATAATGAAGTTAAATTAATGAGAAATCTGAGCTAATAACTCCACATCTGGTTATAACCAATAATCTCATATGCATTGGTTACATAGAAAATATATGACACTTTTCTTGGGATCATTGTTCATAATAACTCCAGTCTCAAAAGACAACCCTTCTTCACATTACTTGATAGTCACATTAATCACACAGAGGATGTTATGCAATCAAAATGAAGTGTGCACCGAGGAGTCAAGATGGCGGAGAAGTAGCAGCCTGAGACTACATCAGGTAGCAGGAGAACAACTCGATAGCTTATCTAAACATTGCAAACACCTACAAATCCAACGGGAGAGTGAAGAGAAGAAGAACAGCAACTCTAGAAACAGAAAATCAACCACTTTCTGAAAGGTAGGACTGGCGGAGAAGTGAATCTAAAACGACGGGAAGATAGACCGCGGGGGGAGGGGCCGGCTCCCGGCAAGCGGCGGAGGAACGGAGCACAAAATCAGGACTTTTAAAAGCCTGTTCCACTGAGGGACATTGCTCCAGAGGCTAAACCAGGGTGAAGCCCACGTGGGGTCAGCGTGACCGCAGGACCCGCAGGGTCACAGAAGGATCGGGGGTGTCGGAGTGTCGGAGAGCTCGCAGGTATTAGAACGGAGAAGCCGGCTGCAGAGACAAAGCCGAGGACTGAACTCTCAACTCGGGGTTACCTTGAACCGGTCGCGGGCTGGGTGAGCTCGGAGTGCGGCTAGAGGCTGGCGATAAGGAAGTGATTGGGTGCTGTCCTCTGGGGGTGCACTGAGGAGTGGGGCCCCAGGCTCTCGGCTCCTCCGGGCCGGAGACTAGGAGGCCGCCATTTTCATTCCCATCCTCCGGAACTCTACGGAAAGCGTTCAGGGAACAGAAGCTCCCAAAAGCGAACCCGAGCCGATTACTTACTCCGGCCGCCGGTAAGGGCGGTGCAATCCCGCCTCGGGCAAAGACACTTGAGAGTCACTACTACAGGCCCCTCCCCCAGAAGATCAACAAAATATCCAGCCAGGACGAAGTTCATCTATCAAGGAGAAAGCAGGCAGGTTCAATTCCTAAGACAGCAGATCAATTCCAGAGGAAGAGAAAGCAAAGCACGGAACTCATGGCTTTCTCCCCATGATTCTTTAGTCTTGCGGCTACTTCAATTTTTTTTTTTTCAATTTTTTTTCTTTTTTCTTTTTTCTTCCTCTGCTAAATTTTTTAAAAACTTTTACCCTTTTCTTTTTTAAAGTTTTTTGACTAGTTCATCTAAATATATATATTTTTTCTTTCTTTTTTATATTTTTTTATTTGTTTTATTTTTTAAATTTTTTTCTTTTTTTTTCCTTTTTTTTTCTTTTTTTTTTCAGAACCTGTTTTTATCCCCTTTCTCCCCCCCACAATTAGGGGTCTCTTCTGATTTGGTTACAGCGCATTTTTCTGGGGTCTTTGCCACCCTTTTAGTAGTTTATTTGCTCCTTCATATCCTCTTATCTGGACAAAATGACAAGGCGGAAAAAATCACCACAAACAAAAGAAGAAGAGACAGTACCGAAGGCTAGGGACCTAATCAACACAGACATTGGTACTATGTCAGATCAAGAGTTCAGAATGACGATTCTGAACATTCTAGCCGGGCTTGAAAAAGGCATGGAAGATATTTGAGAAACCCTCTCTGGAGATATTAAAGCCCTTTCTGGAGAAATTAAAGAACTAAAATCTAACCAAGTTTAAATCAAAAAAGGTATTAATGAGGTGCAATCAAAAATGGAGGCTCTCACTGCTAGGATAAATGAGGCAGAAGAAAGAATTAGTGATATAGAAGACCAAATGACAGAGAATAAGGAAGCCGAGCAAAAGAGGGACAAACAGCTACTGGACCATGAGGGGAGAATTTGAGAGATAAGTGACACCATAAGACGAAACAACATTAGAATAATTGGGATTCCAGAAGAAGAAGAAAGAGAGAGGGGAGCAGAAGGTCTATTGGAGAGAATCATTGGAGAGAATTTCCCTAATATGGCAAAGGGAACAAGCATAAAAATCCAGGAGATGCAGAGAACCCCCCTCAAAGTCAACAAGAATAGGTCCACACCCCGTCACCTAATAGTAAAATTTACAAGTCTTAGTGACAAAGAGAAAATCTTGAAAGCAGCCCGAGAAAAGAAGTCTGTAACATACAATGTTAAAAATATTAGATTGGCGGCAGACTTATCCACAGAGACCTGGCAGGCCAGGAAGAGCTGGCATGATATATTCAGAGCACTAAATGAGAAAAACATGCAGCCAAGAATACTCTATCCAGCTAGGCTATCATTGAAAATAGAAGGAGAGATAAAAAGCTTCCAGGACAAACAAAAACTGAAAGAATTTGCAAACACCAAACCAGCTCTACAGGAAATATTGAAAGGGGTCCTCTAAGCAAAGAGAGAGGCTAAAAGTAGTAGATCGGAAAGGTACAGAGACAATATACAGTAACAGTCACCTTACAGGCTAATAATGGCACTAAATTCATATCTCTCAATAGTTACCCTGAATGTTAATGGGCTAAATGCCCCAATCAAAAGACACAGGGTATCATAATGGATAAAAAAACAAAACCCATCAGTATGTTGCCTACAAGAAACTCATTTTAGACGCGAAGACACCTCCAGATTGAAAGTGAGGGGGTGGAAAACAATTTACCATGCTAATGGGCATCAGAAGAAAGCTGGGGTGGCAATCCTTATATAAGATCAATTAGATTTCAAGCCAAAGACTATAATAAGAGATGAGGAAGGACACTATATCCTACTCAAAGGGTCTGTCCAACAAGAAGATCTAACCATTTTAAATATCTATGCCCCTAACGTGGGAGCAGCCAACTATATCAACCAATTAATAACAAAATCAAAGAAACACATCAATAATAATACAATAATAGTAGGGGACTTTAACACTCCCCTCACTGAAATGGACAGATCATCCAAGCCAAAGATCAACAAGGAAATAAAGGCCTTAAATGACACACTGGACCAGATGGACATCACAGATATATTCAGAACATTTCATCCCAAAGCAACAGAATACACATTCTTCTCTAGTGCACATGGAACCTTCTCCAGAATAGATCACATCCTGGGTCACAAATCAGGTCTCAACCGGTATCAAAAGATTAGGATTATTCCCTGCATATTTTCAGACCACAATGCTCTGAAGCTAGAACTCAATCACAAGAGGAAAGCTGGAAAGAACCCAAATACATGGAGACTAAACAGCATCCTTCTAAAGAATGAATGGGTTAACCAGGAAATTAAAAAAGAATTCAAAAAATTCATGGAAACAAATGATAATGAAAACACAACAGTTCAAAGTCTGTGGGACACAGCAAAGGCAGTCCTGAGAGGAAAATATATAGGGGTACAAGCCTTTCTCAAGAAACAAGAAAGGTCTCAAGTACACAACCTAACCCTACACGTAAAGGAGCTGGAGAAAGAACAAGAAAGAAACCCTAAACCCAGCAGGAGAAGAGAAATCATAAAGATCAGGGCAGAAATCAATGAAATAGAAACCAAAAAAAAACAATAGAAAAAATCAATGAAACTAGGAGCTGGTTCTTTGAAAGAATCAATAAGATTGGTAAAACCCTGGTCAGACTCATCAAAAAGAAAAGAGAAAGGACCCAAATAAATAAAATCATGAATGAAAGAGGAGAGATCACAACTAACATCAAAGAAATACAGACAATTATAAGAACATACTATGAGCAACTCTACGCCAACAAATTGGACAATCTGTAAGAAATGGAAGCATTCCTAGAGACATATAAACTACCACAACTGAACCAGGAAGAAATAGAAAACCTGAACAGGCCCATAACCAGTAAGGAGATTGAAACAGTCATCAAAAATCTCCAAACAAACAAAAGCCCAGGGCCAGATGGCTTCCCAGGGGAATTCTACCAAACATTTAAAGAAGAACTCATTCCTATTCTCCTGAAACTGTTCCAAAAAATAGAAATGGAAGGAAAACTTCCAAACTCATTTTATGAGGCCAGCATCACCTTGATCCCAAAACCAGACAAGGATCCTACCAAAAAAGAGTACTACAGACCAATATCCTTGATGAACACAGACGCAAAAATTCTCGCCAAAAGACTAGCCAATAGGATTCAACAGTACATTAAAAGGATTATTCACCACGATCAAGTGGGATTTATTCCAGGGCTGCAGGTTTGGTTCAACATCCGCAAATCAATCAATGTGATAGAACACATTAATAAAAGAAAGAAAAAGAACCATATCATACTCTCAATAGATGCTGAAAAAGCATTTGACAAAGTACAGCATCCCTTCCTGATCAAAACTCTTCAAAGTGTGGGGATAGAGGGCACATACCTCAATATTATCAGAGCCATCTATGAAAAACCCACCGCAAATATCATTCTCAATGGAGAAAAACTGAAAGCTTTTCCGTTAAGGTCAGGAACACGGCAGGGATGTCCATTATCACCACTGCTATTCAACATAGTACTAGAAGTCCAAGCCTCAGCAATCAGACAATAAAAAGAAATTAAAGGCATCCAAATTGGTAAAGAAGAAGTCAACTATCACTCTTCGCAGATGATATGATACTATATGTGGAAAACCCAAAAGACTCCACTCCAAAACTGCTAGAACTTGTACAGGAATTCAGTAAAGTGTCAGGATATAAAATCAATGCACAGAAATCAGTTGCATTTCTGTACACCATCAACAAGACTGAAGAAAGAGAAATTAAGGAGTCAATCCCATTTACAATTGTACCCAAAACTATAAGATACCTAGGAATAAACCTAACCAAAGAGACTAAGAATCTATACACAGAAAATTATAAAGTACTCATGAAAGAAATTGAGGAAGACACAAAAAAATGGAAAAATGTTCCATGCTCCTGGATTGGAAGAATAAATATTGTGAAAATGTCTATACTACCTAAAGCAATCTACACATTTAATGCAATCCCTATCAAAATACCATCCATTTTTTTCAAAGAAATGGAACAAATAATCCTCAAATTTATATGGAACCAGAAAAGACCTCGAATAGCCAAAGGAATATTGAAAAAAAAAGGCAAAGTTGGTGGCATCACATTTCCGGACTTCAAGCTCTATTACAAAGCAGTCATCATCAAGACAGCATGGTACTGGCACAAAAACAGACACATAGATCAGTGGAACAGAATAGAGATCCCAGAAATCGACCCTCAACTCTATGGTCAACTAATCTTCGACAAAGCAGGAAAGAATGTCCAATGGAAAAAAGACAGCCTCTTCAATAAATGGTGCTGGGAAAATTGGACAGCCACATGCAGAAAAATGAAATTGGACCACTTCCTTACACCACACACGAAAATAGACTCCGAATGGATGAAGGACCTCAATGTGAGAAAGGAATCCATCAAAATCCTTGAGGAGAATGCAGGCAGCAACCTCTTCGACCTCAGCAGTCGCAACATCTTCCTAGGAACAACGGCAAAGGCAAGGGAAGCAAGGGCAAAAATGAACTCTTGGGATTTCATCAAGATCAAAAGCTTTTGCACAGCAAAGGAAACAGTTAACAAAACCAAAAGACAACTGACAGAATGGGAGAAGATATTTGCAAACGACATATCAGATAAAGGGCTAGTATCCAAAATCTATAAGGAACTTAGCAAACTCAACACCCAAAGAACAAACAATCCAATCAAGAAATGGGCAGAGGACATGAACAGGCATTTCTGCAAAGAAGACATCCAGATGGCTAACAGACACATGAAAAAGTGCTCCACGTCACTCGGCATCAGGGAAATACAAATCAAAACCACAATGAGATATCACCTCACACCAGTCAGAATGGCTAAAATTAACAAGTCAGGAAATGACAGATGCTGATGAGGATGTGGAGAAAGGGGAACCCTCCTCCACTGTTGGTGGGAATGCAAGCTGGTGCAACCACTCTGGAAAACAGCATGGAGGTTCTTCAAAATGTTGAAAATAGAACTACCTTATGACCCAGCAATTGCACTACTGGGTATTTACCCTAAAGATACAAACATAGTGATCCGAAGGGGCACGTGTACCCGAATGTTTATAGCAGCAATGTCTACAATAGCCAAACTATGGAAAGAACCTAGATGTCCATCTACAGATGAATGGATAAAGAAGAGGTGGTGTATATACACAATGGAATACTATGCAGCCATCAAAAGAAATGAAATCATGCCATTTGCGATGACGTGGATGGAACTAGAGCTTATCATGCTTAGTGAAATAAGTCAATCTGAGAAAGACAACTATCATATGATCTCCTTGATATGAGGACATGGAGAAGCAACATGAGGGGGTAGGGGGATAGGAGAAGAATAAATGAAACAAGATGGGATTGGGAGGGAGACAAACCATAAATGACTCTTAATCTCACAAAACAAACTGGGGGTTGCTGGGGGGAGGTGGGATTGGGAGAGGGGGAGGGGGCTATGGACATTGGGGAGGGTAAGTGCTATCGTGAGTGCTGTGAAGTGTGTAAACCTGGCGATTCACAGACCTGTACCCCTGGGGATAAAAATACATTATATGTTTATTAAAAAAAAAATTTGGAAGGGGAGGCGAACCATAAGAGACTATGGACTCTGAAAAACAACCTGAGGGTTTTGAAGGGTCAGGGGTGGGAGGTTGGGGGAACAGGTGGTGGGTAATGGGGAGGGCACGTTTTGCATGGAGCACTGGGTGTTGTGCAAAAAGAATGAATACTGTTACGCTGAAAAAATAAATAAAATGAAAAAAAATGTAATAAAAAAAATGAAGTGTGCAATTTGTTATAAATTCTCCTCTGATATTCCCTAGTCAATTTTCCTCTGATGTTCCCTACACAGACCCTAAGGTATAGTTACTTATAACCCTACATGTATATGGACTAGCATTTATAAGAACTACCAAAACAACAACAACAACAACAACAACATGGAAATATTGGTCTTGAAGATAGCTTAGAACACACTTTTCCTGTGACTTCCCATTTTCATGAAAAGGAAGAGCTGTAGATTGAGTCACTTAAAGAAATAAGTTGGGCCAAGAATGTAAAAGACATATCTTTAGATGTGTCAGGGAATTCTTTCCTGAATTTCCCAATTTTATATTTTCCCAAGAATGTAAAAGACATATCTTTAGATGTGTCAGGGAATTAAATTCTTTCAATATCACCTGCACCAATTTAGATTATGTTTCCAAATAATGAGAATTATCAGTGCAGGAGATAAGCCAGGGTATTTTCTTTCAGGAAATTTCTTGCTTGAGAATACATGAGGTAGCAAGATATTTATGATGAATGCATTGCTACAGGAAAAATACATTTCATTTTGCTTCATATCCTAAAACAAGATTACACAGGTATTTTTGTATAGATGTTCCCTCATATTTTGTATTCTATCATGAGTATAAAATACAGGTGTGACATGATAAATTGAATTATGACTCAACTAATATTTGATATCCAAGTTTAAAAAAAAGAAAAAATAATAATTTTAATCTTTATGGGAAGCCTTTACTTCCTTTTAATGTCTGGGTGCCCTCTTGGTGTCATGTTTTTTTTCACTTTAAGAGGGGAATCTATAAAATTTCAGGTTTGCCTGTGAATTTAGGTGAAAGGAAATAGATGAAACTCAGGTTGATTAAAACAACTACATAGTCAGGTTTAGCTCTTTAACCAACTAATTGTACATTGAAAAGAAAAATAAACCCCCAAATCATAGTAGTTATAAAGGGTCTTTTTTTTTTTTGCCTAGCATTGAGCATGGTGTGTATCCCTACCAGAGAGGTCATAGATATGAGTAGCTATGGAAAAGCAAAGATGGAAGTCCTTGGATCCCCATTTCATGATTTAAACAAATCTTCAATGTCTTAACACTTTGATGTCTATCATTGTAAGTGAATATATTAGTAATATAGTACAGCACCTAAGCGATAAAACGGATCTCAGAAGGCAAATGGTTTGATAATCATTCTTTCTTTCTTTTCTTCCTTTCCTTTCCTTTCTTTCTTTCTTTTCTTCTTTTCCTTTCCTTTCCTTTCCTTTCCTTTCCTTTCCTTTCCTTTCCTTTCCTTTCCTTTCCTTTCCTTTCCTTTTCTTTCCTTTCCTATCCTTTCCTTTTTTTTCCCTTCCCTTTCCTTTCAATACACTACAACTGAATTAAATGATTCAGTAATATTGTCTGAGAACTTCCTGTTTCATTTTTTTAAATGTTCACATATTAAATTGTTAATAAGCAAGGCATGCTAATTACATTTCTCCAACCTTCTAGATTTGGGAGATTTCCACAGTAGCCCTCCAAATCACTACTGGGTTTGTTGGACCTACAATATAATCTATTACACATGCATAATTTTATTTAGATACATTTTAAAATGTAAAATTTTATTTATTTTTTTTAAGATTTTATTTATTTATTTGACAGAGAGAGAGATCACAGGTAGGCAGAGAGACAAGCAGAGAGAGAGGAGGAAGCAGGCTCCCTGCAGAACAGAGAGCCCGATGCGGGGCTCGATCCCAGGACCCTGAGATCATGACCTGAGCCGAAGGCAGCGGCTTAACCCACTGAGCCACCCAGGTGCCCAAAATGTAAAATTTTAAAGGGGCGCCTGGGTGGCTCAGTAGTTTAAGCCTCTGCCTTCGGCTCAGGTCATGGTCTCAGGGTCCTGGGATCAAACTCTGCATCAGGCTCTCTGCTCAGCAGGGAGCTTGCTTCCTCTTCCCTCTCTGCCTGCCTCTCTGCCTACTTGTGATCTCTCTCTCAAACAAATAAATAAAATCTTTAAAAAATAAAAAAATAAAATGTTTTTAGAGAGGTTGTTGAGTATTCTGCTACTTGATATATCTTTAATGAAATTGGTAAACACAAGTTTAAGAGCATTTCCAACTTCCTGGAAATCTGGATAAATTATAAGAATTTTTGACATTTCTTTTCTTCTTAGCATTAGTGGGGTTGGGATGCTCACTAACAAAAACAACAAGGCATTAATCAAAGGCAGTTATGTGCTTTAAGCATGGAAGAGAAAGGCCATAATTGAAAGAGTGGTTTTCAGGAGCTAATTAAAACAGGCCTCTGGGATTGAGGTGAAAAACTTTTAATGAGTTTGGCTAATCGGAGCACCCACAGAGTCTTATTAAATAACCTCTTAATTATCAAGAGTTAAACTTTATATTTCCCCCGTAGAAACTGTGGTTAATTGGATCTTTAATTTAGTAGGGGAATTGAATAGGGGATTGAGGATAATTCTCTGGGATCTGTAGGAACCCTTTGTTAGGAAATTCATCAGACAAAGTTGTGTGGTTGTCATGGTAACACTTGCAGAGGAATAAGTCTCATAGTAACAAAGTGTCCTCTCTCTAAATTGTACACCAAACCAGTTAATGGTAACCAGCTTCTGCTTGAGGTAGTTACATGATAAGCTTTTAACAGTATAGCACTGTACCCTGTTGTCTGAATATAAAAACATGAAGCCCAAGTGGGTTCATTCAACTTCACAGATGAAAATTATACTGATTTACAGTACTAAATAAAAGCCTAAATTTCTCCTTCAAAATATAATTATTATATTATTCATTGTGATGAATCTGGTATATATATAAAGAAAATAGCATAAAAATGTGCTTCCTGATAGCATAAGGAAAATTTTTATAAATGTGCTTCATAGAAATATGCTGAGAATATACTTCATATCAAAAGTAATATCCATGAAATGATAGTGGACTAGTTTCTGTCTCAGAAGGAGGGAATTCATCTGGATAGTCTTTAAGAACACTAAAGACCAATTAGATAATTATCCCCAAGTTTATTGCATCTTTTCAATCTTATCAGTAAAACAAGGAATACATTTCAAATTCAGAATGCTTTATGAAAGAAATAATGATAACTATAACTTGGAATAATTGAAATGTATGGATAAGAATAGAAATAATACACACTTAGAATCCTAGTAACTAGGCTAATCTCACTTAAAAGTTTGTATTTGCTTATGATACATTAAAAATATATATATAGGTAGAATATAGATAGAAATGAGGACCATTGGTGCTTGTCCCATACACTTCTTTGTTTTAAGCTCCTTCTCATGATATAACAATAACCAGAAGCAGAAAATCAGTATTAACCAATTCCTGTGTGTGATAAAGACTACAGCTTTTCATGTCTTTTCTTTTCTTTGTTATGTATTTTTTATTTTTTGATATTTATTTATTTATTTATTATGTTAAATTAGCCAGCAGGTTACATCATAAGTTTTTGTTGTAGTGATCAACCATTCATTATTTGCATATAACAAGCAGTGCTCATCACCACACGTGCGCTGCTTAATACTCATCACCTGGTTAATTCACACTCTATCCCCCTCCCTTCTGTAATCCTCAATTAAGTTCTGGGATTAAAAAAAAAAATCTCTCCTGGTTTGACTGTTCTTATATCTGTTCTTATATCCTTCCATTCACTTTCCCTTCCTTTCCCTGTGGTCTTCCCTGCTGTTCCTTATGTTCCAAATATGAGTGAAATAATATTATAATTGTCTTTCTCTGCTTGATTTATTTCACTTAGCATAATCCCCTCTACTTCCATCCATGTTGATGTGAATGGTGTGTATTCATCCTTTCTGATGGTTGAGTATTATTTCATTGTATGTGTGTACCACATCTTCTTCATCCATTCATCTGTTGAAGGGCATCTTGGCTCCTTCCACAGTTTGGCTATTGTGGACATTGCTGCTATGAACACTGGGGTTCAACTAGGGGGATGTGCCCTTTCTTTTCACTACATTTGCATCTTTGGGGTAATACTTAGGAGTGCAATTACTGGGTCATATGGCAGCTCTACTTTTAACCTCTTGGGGAACTTCCATACTGTTTTGCAGAGTGACTGTGCCAGCTTGCATTCCCACCAAGAGTTTAAGAGGGTTCCCCTTTGTCTGCACCCTCACCAGCATTTGTTGTTTCCCGCCTTGTTAATTTTTGCCATTCTAACTGATGTAAGGTGGTATCTCAATGTGCTTTTGATTTGAATTTCCATGAGAGCTAGTGATGTTGAACATTATTTCATGTTTTTGTCAGCCATTTGTATGTCTTCTTTGGAGGAGTGTCTGTTCACATCTTCTGCCCATTTCTTGGCTTGATTAGTGTGTGTGTGTGTGTGTGTGTGTGTGTGTTGAGTTGGAGATGTTCCTTACACATCTTGAATACCAGTCCTTTATGTATAATGTCATTGGAAAATATCTTCTCCCATTCCGTGGCCTGCCTCTTCATTTGTTGACGTCTCCTTTTTTGTGCAGAAGCTTTCTATTTTGATGACGTCCCGAAAGTTTTTTTTTTTTTTTTTTTTGCTTTTGTTTCCCTTGCCTTTAGAGACCTGTCTAGAAAGAAGGCGCTGTGGCCGATGCTGAAGAGGTTACTGCTTATGTTCTCCTCTAGGATTTTGATGGACTCCTGTCTCCCATTTAGTTCTTTCATACATTTTGAGTTTGTCTTTGTGCATGTTGTAAGAGAATGGTCCATCTTCATTCTTCTGCATGTGGTTGTCCAATTTCCCTAACATCACTTACTGAAGAGATTGTCTTTTTTCCATGGGATGTTCTCCCCTGCTTAGTCCAAGATTACTTCAGCATAGAGTTGAGGGTCCATTTCTGGATCCTATTTTCAGTTCCATTGAGGAATTTTTCTGTTTCTGTTCCAATACCATGCTGCTTTGTTGATCATAGCTTTGTAATAGAGCTTAAAGTCAGGCATTGTGATGCCCCCAGGTGTGTCCTTCTTTTTCAACAACACCCTGGCGATTTGGGGTCTTTTCTGGTTCCATACAAATTTTAGGATTGTTTGTTCCAGTTCTGTGAATAACGTTGATGGTATTTTGAGAGGGATTTCATTGTAGACTGCTCTGGACCTCATAGACATTTTAACAGTGTTTATTCTTCCTATCCATGAGCATGGAATATTTTTTTTCATCTCTTTGTGTCTTCTTCCATTTCTTTCATATATGTTCTGTACTTTCTGGAGTGTATATTATTTATGTCTTTGGTTAGGTTTTTTCCTAGGTATCTTATGGTTTTCAGAGCTATTGTGACTGGAATTGATTCCTGAATCCCTCTTTCTTCAGTGACATTATTAATGTATACAAATGTAACTGATCTTCTATCATGTCATGAAGCTGAATTGCTATATGAGTTCTAATAATAGGGGAGTGGAGTCATTTGGGTTATCCACATAAAGTATCATGTCATCTGCAAAGAGAGAGAGTTTGAATTCTTCTTTCACAATCTGCATGCCTCTTATTTCTTTTTGTTTTCTGATTTCTGGGCTAAGACTTTTATCACTATGGTGAACAATAGTGGATAGAGTGGGCATCACTGTTGTGCTCCTGACCTGAAGAAAAAAGCTCTTAGCTTTTCTTCATTGAGAATTATATTTGCTGTGAATTTTTCATAGGTGGTTTTTATGGTATTGAGGAATATTCCCTGCATCCCTACATTCTGAATAGTTTTAATCACTAAAACATGCTGTATTTTCTCAAATTTTTTTTCTGCATCAATTGATAGGATCATACAGTTCTTGTCTTTGCTTTTGTTAATGTGCTCTATCACATTAATTAAATTGCAAATGTTGAACCACATTTGTCTTGGTGAATAATCTTTTTAATATACTGTTCTATCCTAATGACTAGGATCTCAGTGAGTATTTTGGCACCACTATTCGTCAAGGATCTTGATTTGTAATTCTCCTTTTTTCATAAAGTCTTTCTCTCGTTTTGGGATCAGGATAATCTTGACCTCACAGAATGAGTTTGGAAGTTTTCCTTCAATTTCTTTCTATCTTTCTTTCCTTGTTTCTGTCGTTCTTTCTTTCTTTCATTTTTTCTTTCTTTTTTGATAACTTTAGTAGATTAGGTATTTCTTTAAATAATTGAAGGAATTCCACTGGGAAGCCATCTGGTCCTGTATTTTGGTTATTGGGATGTTTAAATTTATTTATTTTTTTCAGCATAACAGTATTCATTGTTTTTGCACAACACCCAGTGCTCCATGCAATACGTGCCCTCCCTATTACCCACCACCTGGTTCCCCCAACCTTCCACCCTCGCCCCTTCAAAACGCTCAGGTTGTTTTTCAGAGTCCATAGTCTCTTATGGTTTGCCTCCCCTTCCAATTGTTTATTTTTATAAACATATAATGTATTTTTATCCCCAGGGGTACAGGTCTATGAATCGCCAGGTTTACACACTTCACAGCACTCATGATAGCACATACCCTCCCCAATGTCCATAACCCCCTCCCCCTCTCCCAACCCCACCTCCCGCCAGCAACCCCCAGTTTGTTTTGTGAGATTAAGAGTCATTTATGGTTTGTCTCCCTCCCAATCCCATCTTGTTTCATTTATTCTTCTCCTATCCCCCTAACCCCCCATGTTGCTTCTCCATGTCCTCATATCAGGGAGATCATATGATAGTTGTCTTTCTCCGATTGACTTATTTCACTAAGCATGATACCCTCTAGTTCCATCCACGTCGTCGCAAATGGCAAGATTTCATTTCTTTTGATGGCTGCATAGTATTCCATGTGTATATATACCACCTCTTCTTTATCCATTCATCTGTTGATGGACATCTAGGTTCTTTCCATAGTTTGGCAATTGTAGACATTGCTGCTATAAACATTCGGGTACACGTGCCCCTTCAGATCACTGCGTTTGTATCTTTAGGGTAAATACCAGTAGTGCAATTGCTGGGTCATAAGGTAGTTCTATTTTCAACATTTTGAGGAACCTCCATGCTGTTTTCCAGAGTAGATGCACCAGCTTGCATTCCCACCAACAGTGGAGGAGTGTTCCCCTTTCTCCGCATCCTCGCCAGCATCTGCCATTTCCTGACTTGTTAATTTTAGCCATTCTGACTGGTGTGAGGTGATATCTCATTGTGGTTTTGATTTGTATTTCCCTGATGCCAAGTGATGTGGAGTACTTTTTCATGTGTCTGTTGGCGATCTGGATGTCTTCTTTGCAGAAATGTCTGTTCATGTCCTCTGCCCATTTCTTGATTGGATTCTTAGTTCTTTGGGTGTTGAGTTTGCTAAGTTCCTTATAAATTTTGGATACTAGCCCTTTATCTGATGTCATTTGCAAATATCTTCTCATATTCTGTCAGTTATCTTTTGGTTTTGTTAACTGTTTCCTTTGCTGTGCAAAAGCCTTTGATTTTGATGAAATCCCAAGAGTTCACTTTTGCCCTTGCTTCCCTTACCTTTGCCGATTTTTCTAGGAAGATGTTGCTGCAGCTGAGGTCAAAGAGGTTGCTGCCTGCATTCTCCTCAAGGATTTTGATAGATTCCTTTCTCACATTGAGGTCCGTCATCCATTTGGAGTCTATTTTCGTGTGTGGTGTAAGGAAGTGGTCCAATTTCATTTTTCTGCATGTGGTTGTCCAATTTTTCCTGCACCGTTTATTGAAGAGGCTGTCTTTTTTCCATTGGACATTCTTTCCTGCTTTGTCGAAGATTAGTTGACCAAAGAATTGAGGGTCTATTTCTGGGCTCTCTATTCTGTTCCACTGATCTATGTGTCTGTTTTTGTGCCAGTACCATGCTGTCTTGATGATGACAGCTTTGTAATAGAGCTTGAAGTCCGGAATTGTGATGCCACCAACTTTGGCTTTCTTTTTCAATATTCCTTTGGCTATTTGAGGTCTTTTCTGGTTCCATATAAATTTTAGGATTATTTGTTCCATTTCTTTGAAAAAAATGGATGGTATTTTGATAGGGATTGCATTAAATGTGTAGATTGCTTTAGGTAGCATGGACATTTTCACAATATTTATTCTTCCAATCCAGGAGCATGGAACATTTTTCCATTTCTTTGTGTCTTCCTCAATTTCTTTCATGAGTACTTTATAATTTTCTGTGTATAGATTCTTAGCCTCTTTGGTTAGGTTTATTCCTAGGTATCTTATAGTTTTGGGTACAATTGTAAATGGGATGGACTCCTTAATTTCTCTTTCTTCTGTCTTGTTTTTGGTGTAAAGAAATGCAACTGATTTCTGTACATTGATTTTATATCCTGACACTTTACTGAATTCCTGTACAAGTTCTAGCAGTTTTGGAGTGGAGTGTTTTGGGTTTTCCACATATAGTATCATATCATCTGTGAAGAGTGATAGTTTGACTTCTTCTTTGCTGATTTGGATGCCTTAAAATTCCTTTTGTTGTCTGATTGCTGAAGCTAGGACTTCTAGTACTATGTTGAATAGCAGTGATGATAATGGCCATCCCTGCCATGTTCCTGACCTTAGCGGAAAAGCTTTCAGTTTTTCTCCATTGAGAATGATATTTGCGGTGGGTTTTTCATAGATGGCTTTGATAATATTGAGGTATGTGCTCTCTATCCCTACACTTTGAAGAGTATTGATCAGGAAGGGATGATGTACTTTGTCAAATGCTTTTTCAGCATCTATTGAGAGTGTCATATGGTTCTTGTTCTTTCTTTTTTGTAGCACATTGATTGATTTGCGGAAGTTGAACAAAACCTGCAACCCTGGGATAAATCCCACATGATCATGGTGAATAATCCTTTAATGTACTGTTGAATCTTATTGGCTAGTATTTGGGTGAGAATTTTTGCATCGATGTTCATCAAGGATATTGGTCTGTAGTTCTCTTTTTTGGTGGGATCCTTATCCGGTTTTGGTATCAAGGTGATGCTGCCCTCATAAAATGAGTTTGGAAGTTTTCCTTCCATTTCTCTTTTTTGGAACAGTTTCAGGAGAATAGGAATGAGTTCTTCTTTAAATGTTTGGTAGAATTCTCCTGGGAAGCCGTCTGGCCCTGGGCTTTTGTTTGTTTGGAGATTTTTGATGACTGTTTCAATCTCCTTACTGATTATGGGCCTGTTCAGGTTTTCTATTTCTTCCTGGTTCAGTTGTGGTAGTTTATATGTCTCTAGGAATGCATCCATTTCTTCCAGATTGTCAAATTTGTTGGCGTAGAGTTGCTCATAGTATGTTCTTGTAATTGTCTGTATTTCTTTGGTGTTAGTTGTGATCTCTCCTCTTTCATTCATGATTTTATTTATTTGGGTCCTTTCTCTTTTCTTTTTGATGAGTCTGGCCAGGGGTTTATCAATCTTATTGATTCTTTCAAAGAACCAGCTCCTACTTTCATTGATCTTTTTCTATTGTTTTTTTTTTTGTTGTTGTTTGTTTTGTTTTCTATTTCATTGATTTCTGCTCTGATCTTTGTGATTTCTCTTCTCCTGCTGGGTTTAGGGTTTCTTTCTTCTTCTTTCTCCAGCTCTTTTAGGTGTGGGGTTAGGTTGTGTACTTGAGACCTTTCTTGTTTCTGGAGAAAGGCTTGTACCGCTATATATTTTCCTCTCAGGGCTGCCTTTGCTGTGTCCCACAGATTTTGAACCGTTGTGTTTTCATTATCATTTGTTTCCATGAATTTTTTCAATTCTTCTTTAATTTCCTGGTTGACCCATTCATTGTTTAGAAGGATGCTGTTTAATCTCCAGGTATTTGGGTTCTTTCCAGCTTTCCTCTTGTGATTGAGTTCTAGCTTCAGAGCATTGTGATCTGAAAATATGCAGGGAATGATCCTAATCTTTTGATACCGGTTGAGACCTGATTTGTGACCCAGGATGTGATCTATTCTGGAGAATGTTCCATGCGCACTAGGGAAGAATGTGTATTCTGTTGCTTTGGGATGAAATGTTCTGAATAGTTCTGTGATGTCCATCTGGTCCAGTGTGTCATTGAAGGCCTTTATTTCCTTTTGATCTTTTGCTTGGATGATCTGTCCATTTCAGTGAGGGCAGTGTTAAAGTCCCCTACTATTATTGGATTATTACTGATGTGTTTCTTTGATTTTGTTATTTATTGGTTGATATAGTTGGCTGCTCCCACGTTAGGGGCATAGATATTTAAAATTGTTAGATCTTCTTGTTGGACAGACCCTTTGAGTAGGATATAGTGTCCTTCCTCATCTCTTTTTCTAGTTTTTGGCTTAAAATCTAATTGATCTGATTTAAGGATTTGCCACCCCAGCTTTCTTCTTATGCCCATTAACATGGTAAATGGTTTTCCACCCCCTCACTTTAAATCAGGAGGTGTCTTCGCGTCTAAAATGAGTTTCTTGTAGGCAACATATTGATGGGTTTTATTTTTTTTATCCATTCTGATACCCTGTGTCTTTTGATTGGGGCATTTAGCCCATTAACATTCAGGGTAACTATTGAGAGATATGAATTTAGTGCCATTATTAGCCTGTAAGGTGACTGTCACTGTATATTGTTTATGTACCTTTCTGATCTACTACTTTTAGGCTCTCTCTTTGCTTAGAGGACCCCTTTCAATATTTCCTGTAGATCTGGTTTGGTGTTTGCAAATTCTTTCAGTTTTTGTTTGTCCTGGAAGCTTTTTATCTCTCCTTCTATTTTCAATGATAGCCTAGCTAGATAGAGTATTCTTGGCTGCATGTTTTTCTCGTTGAGTGCTCTGAATATATCATGCCAGCTCTTTCTGGCCTGCCAGGTCTCTGTGGATAATTCTGCTGCCAATCTAATATTTTTACCATTGTATGTTACAGACTTCTTTTCCCAGGCTGCTTTCAGGATTTTCTCTTTGTCAATAAGACTTGTAAATTTTACTATTAGGTGACGGGGTGTGGACCTATTCTTGTTGACTTTGAGGGGGGTTCTCTGCATCTCCTGAATTTTGATGCCTGTTCCGTTTGCCATATTAGGGAAATTCTCTCCAATAATTCTCTCCAATAGACCTTCTGCTCCCCTCTCTCTTTCTTCTTCTTCTGGAATCCCAATTATTCTAATGTTGTTTCGTCTTATGGTGTCACTTATCTCCTGAATTCTCCTGTCGTGGTCCAGTAGCTGTTTTTCCCTCTTTTGTTCGGCTTCTTTATTCTCTGTCCTTTGGTCTTCTATATCACTAATTCTTTCATCTGCCTCATTTATACTAGCAGTGAGAGCCTCCATTTTGATTGCACCTCATTAATAGCTTTTTTTAAATTTCAACTTGGTTAGATTTTAGTTCTTTAATTTCTCCAGAAAGGACTATTATATCTCCAGAGGGGGTTTCTCTAATATCTTCCATGCCTTTTTCGAGCCCAGCTAGAATGTTCAGAATCGTCATTCTGAACTCTTGATCTGACATATTACCAATGTCTGTGTTGATTAGGTCCCTAGCCATCGGTACTGCCTCTTGTTCTTTTGTTTGTGGTGGTATTTTCCACCTTGTCATTTTGTCCAGATAAGAGGATATGAAGGATCAAATAAACTACTAAAAGGGTGGCAAAGACCCCATAAAAATGCACTGTAACCAAATCAGAAGAGACCCCAAATTGTGGTGGGGAGAAAGGGGATAAAAAGAGGTTCAGAAAAAAAGAAAAAAATTTAAAAAATAAAACAAATAAAGAAAAAAATATAAAAAAGAAAGAAAAATACATATATTTAGATTAACTAGTCAAAAAACGTTAAAAAAGAAAAGGGTAAAATCTTTAAAAAATTTAGCAGAAGAAGATAAAATAAAGAAAAAAATTGAAAAAAGAAAAAAAATTGAATTAAATGCAAGACTATAGAATCATGGGGAGAAAGTCATGAGTTCTGTGCTTTGCTTTCTCCTCCTCTGGAATTCCGCTGCTGTCTTAGGAATTGAACCTGCTTTCCTTGATAGATGAACTTCATCCTGGCTGGATATTTTGTTGATCTTCTGGGGGAGAGGCCTGTTGTAGTGACTCTCAAGTGTCTTTGCCCGAGGTGGAATTGCACCACCCTTACCGGGGGCCGGACTAAATAATCTGCTCGGGTTCCCTTTTGGGAGCTTCTGTTCCCTGAACGCTTTCTGTAGAGTTCCGGAGGACGGGAACAAAAATGGAGGTCTCCTAGCCTCTGGCTTGGAGGAGCTGAGAGCCCAGGGCCCCACTCCTCAGTGCACCCCCAGAGGACAGCACCCAATCACTCCCATATCTCCAGCCTCCAGCCGCGCTCTGAGCTCACCCAGCATGCAACCAGTTCAAGGTAACCCCAAGCTGAGAGTTCAGTCCTTGGCTCTGTCTCTGTAGTCGGCTTCTCTGTTCTAATACCTGCGAGCTCTGCGACACTCTGACACCCCCGATCCTTCTGTGACCCTGCGGGATCTGGGGCCACGCTGAGCCCGCGTGGGCTTCACCCTGTTTTAGCCTCTGGAGCAATGTCCCTCAGTGGAACAGACTTTTAAAAGTCCTGATTTTGTGCTCCATTCCTCTGCCGCTTGCTGGGAGCCGGCCCCTCCCCCGCGGTATATCTTCCCGTCATTTTAGATTCACTTCTCTGCCAGTCCTACCTTTCAGAAAGTGGTTGATTTTCTGTTTCTAGAATTGCTGTTTTCTTCGCTTCGATCTCCCATTGGATTTAAAGGTGTTTGCAATGTTTAGATAAGCTATTGAGCTGATCTCCTGCTACCTGATGTAGTCTCAGCCTGTTACTTCTCCGCCATCTTGACTCCTTCCCCGGTTATTGGGATGTTTTTGATTAATTCTTCAAATTCTTTGCTGGTTATTGGTCTGTTCAGATTGTCTGTTCTTCCTGTTTCATCTTGTAGTGTAGAAGTTTTTAGGAAGACATCATTTCTTCTATGTTGTTTAATTTATTGGCATATTGTTGCTGATATTAACTTCTAATAATTGTTTCTATTGCCTTGGTGTTACTCTGATCACTCCCCTTTCATTCATGATTTTATTAATTCCAGTCTTTTTTATTTTGAATAAATATGGTCAGTGGTTTATCAATCTCACTAATTCTTTCAAAGAACTAGCTTCTAGTTTCATTGGTCTGTTTTACTCTTTTTCTGGATTCTAGTTCATTGTCATCTGCTCTGTCTTTTTCTCATCTCCTTCTTGTTTTAGGCCTTATTTGCATTTCTTTGCCCAAGTCCTTTAGGTTTAAGTTTAGCTTGTGCATATAAGACTTTTCTAATTTTTTGAGACAGGGTTGAATAACTGTGCATTTTCCCATTAAGACCACCTTTGCAGTATCCCTTAAGTTATTCCACTGTGTTTTCATTCTCATTAGTTTCCAGTAATTGCTTAAGTTCCTCTTTAATTTATTGGTATACCTAATAATTCCTTAATAGGGTGGTCTTTAACTTCCAATACTTTGATTTCCTTCCTGTGTTTGAGTTCTAGTTTCAATGCATTGTGGTCTGAAAATATGCAGGGAATGATCCCAATCTTTTAGTATCAGTTGAGACCACATTTGTGACCCAGTATGTTGTCTATTCTGGAGAAAGTCCTATGTGCACTGGAGAATAATGTGTATTCTGTTGTTTTGGAATGGAATGTTTGTATATACATATATACAGATATATACATACATACATACATATATACAAAGCAAACTTGAGAAAGAAGTTGAAGTTATTATAATCCCAGATTTCAAGATATACTACAAAATGATAATAAACCAGCAAACTACTGTCACAAAATTTGACACACTAATGGAACAGAATACAGGTCCCAGGAATAAATCCATGATGATATGACCAGTTAATTTGTGACAAAGAAAGCAACAATAAACAGCAAAGACAGTCTCTTCAGTAAATGGTATTCAAAATACTGGGCATCTACATAAAAAATATTATAACTGGATCATATTCTTATATTATACTTAAAAATCAACTCAAAGTGGATCATAGATGTACGTTTTAGACCTGAATCTATAATACAGGAAAAAAAAAAGTCAGTAATCTCCTTAACGTCGGCCTTAGCAACATTTTTCTGGGTATGCATTTTCAGACAAGGGAAATAAAAGCAAAATAAGCAAAACAATAAAAATAAGCAAAAAAATAAGCAAAAAAAAAAGCAAAAATAAGCTATTGACACTACACCAGAATAAAAAGCTTTTGAAAATTAAAGGAACTCATCAATGAAGCTAAAAGGCAACTTATAGAATGAGAGAAGATATTTCTGAATAATATAGCTAATAAGAGGTTAGTACATAAATACGTAATAAGTTACATGGCTCAACACACACACACACACACACACACACACACACACACACACACACACACAAAACTACTCAAAATTAAGCAGAAGTCCTGAATAGCCCGTTTTTTTTGTTTTACCCCCAAAGGAGACCACAGATAGCCAACAGACACATGAAAAGATCCTCAACATCACTTAACCATGATATGCAAATCACAATCATAATGAGATACCACCATATACATCTTAGAATGACAGTCATCAAGATGACAAAGAGATAATCAGTGTTGTTGAGACTTGAGAGAAGTAGGAATTTTGTTCACTAGGTAAGTTGGTACTGTTACTATGGAAAATATGGAGGTTCCTCAAAAGATTAAAAATAGAAATACCATATGATTCAGTAATTCCACTCTTGGGTATATACCCAAAGAAAACAAAACCACTAATTCAAAAAAAAATGTACACCCATATTTAATGTGGCATTATTTACCAATTATATTACCAAATACCAAGATTTGAAGCAACCTATGTGCCCACCAGTACATAAATAGACAAAGAAGATCTAGTATGGAGATACAATGGGATATTACTTAGCCATAAGTAGATGGTATTTTGCCATCTGTGACAATATTAATGAACATGAAAGGTATTGTGCTAAGTGAAATGTCAGATAGAAAAAGAAAAATACCATACAATCTCACTTATATTTGGAATTTAAAAACAAAACAAGGAAATAAAGCAGAAATAGACCCACAAATACAGAGAACAACCTGGTTATTGCTGGAAAGAAGGGGAGTGGAGTGGGTAAAAAGGAGGGAATAGGAGTGATAGATACCGGTTTTTGAATTATGGAATAAATAAGAGGGGAGACAAATCATGAGAGATTATGGATTCCAGGAAAAAAATTGAGTGTTTCAGAGGGGGAGGGGTTTGGAGATGGGGTAGCCCAGTGATGGGTCTTACAGAGGGCACGTGTAGTAATAAGCACTGGGTGTTACATGCAAATAATAAATGATTACATCATGAATGAATCAGTACATCAAAAATTAATGATGTACTGTATGATGACTAACATAACATAGGACAACGTATTATTTAACACACATATATATGTATATATATGTATATATAACATATATTTATCATAACATAACATAATAATAGTAAAAAGATATTGATGAAAGCTACAGCATAGGAAATAGAGTCAATGGTATTGTAATGACACTGTATGTTGACAGATAATATCTACACTTGTAGTAAGCATAAAATAATATATATACTTGTCAAATCACTATGTTATACACCTGAAACTAATGTAACATTGTCTGTCAAGTACACTTCAATATCGCATAAATGTGGTGAGATATGTTTAATTTATAAATAAGTAATCAACATAGAGAATATTTTCTTTTTCCACACATTTATATCCAATTTGCATGCAATCACACTCAAAATCCAAAATATTTGGATGAAATTGTTTAATTACTTTTTCCTAACAATTATGGGTAAAATCAATGGCTAAGAATAACAAAGACTTGCTTCAAGATGCAATTGATTTGAATGTAAAATAATATTCTATAAGCAATTCTGGATATATGAAAGAGAAAGAGCAAGGCACTGATGTTAATAGGTAATGGCCCAAACATATATGAAATCATCATTTTGTCTTAAATCTTATGTATCATATTTATTTTTCAATTATGCCTCAATAAAACTGGGGGAGAAAAACACAAGCTTGTCTTGTCTATTAACCTCAAACTTGTACTTCTGCATTAGTTCCAACAGAAATTCTTCCATATAGTCTCCAGAAGACATGTTTAAATACATTGACATAAGTGGCATTTGTAATAAACACTACAATATTCACATATGCTCTAACAAAATTTGGTGAGTAAACAGATGATAGTTACACAATGAAGTGTTTAGTAGCAATGTGAATTAATGATCTACAAAGACACAAAAAGTTAGAAGGAACTTAACAGCAATAATATGAAGGAAAGAAGCCAGACACAGAGAGGAGCATAATCTCAAAATAGAATAAATAACAAAATGAATCTATGTTGTCAGAAGTGGTAAAAGGTGATTCTTTGGGGATGATAGAGAATAAAAGCACAAAAATGGCTTTTGAGGTACTGGTTATGTCTATTACCCAATCAGTGTGATAGCTGCAATGGTTTTATTATTTTTTATTTTATTTTAATTTATTGTTTTATTATTTATTTATTTTTTACTACTAACATATAATATATTATTTGCTTTAGGGGTACAGTCTGTGATTCATCAGTCTTACACATTGCACAGTGCTCACCACAGCACATACCCTCCCTAGTGTCCATCACCCAGCCACCGCATTCCCCTCACCCCTCTCCACTCCAGCAACCCTCACTATGTTTCCTGAGATTGAGTATCTTATGCTTTGTCTCCCTCTCTTGTGTCATGTTGTTTAATTTTTTTTCTCTCTTCACCTATGATCCTCTGCCTTGTTCCCAATTTCCACATATCAGTGATATTATATGATAAGTGTCTTCCTCTCATTGACTTATTTATCTTGGCATAATACCCTCTAGCTCCATCCATGTCATTACAAATAGCTTTTGATGGCTACATAATATTCCATTTTATATCTATACACCACATCTTCTCTGTCCATTCACTTGTTGATGGACATGGGGCTCTTTCAATAGTTTGACTATTTTAGACATTGATGCTATAAACATTGAAGTGTAGGTGACCCTTTGGATCACTACATCTATATCTTTGGGGTAAACACCCAGTAGTGCAATTGCTGGGTTGTAGGGTAGCTCTATTTTCAACTTTCTGAGAAACCTCTATACTGTTTTCCAGAGTGGCTGTACCAGCATACATTCCCACCAACAGCGTGTATAACATTCCCACCTTTCTGTGTATCCTTACCAACATCTGTTGTTTCCTGACTTGTTAATATTAGCCATTCTGATGGTATGAGGTGGTATCTCACTGTGGTTTTGGTTTGTATTTCTCTGATGTCAACTGGTGTTGATCAGTTTTTCATGTGTCTGTTGGTCATTTGGATGTCTTCTTTGCAGAAATATTTGTTCCTGTCTTCTGCCCATTTCTTGATTGGATTATTTGTTCTTTGGGTGTTTAGCTTGATAAATTCTTTATAGATTTTGCATACTATCTCTATATCTGATATGTCATTTACAAATATCTTCTTCTATTCTATCAGTTTTCTTTTGATTTTGTTGACTGTTTCCTTTGCTGTGCAACAGCTTTTTATCTTGGTGAATTTCCAATGTTCATTTTTGCCCTTACTTCCCTTCATTTTGACAATGAGTCTAGGAAGAAGTTTCTGTGGCCAAGGTCAAAGAGGTTGCTACCTGTGTTATCAAGGATTTTGATGGATTCTTGTCTCACCTTTAGGATTTTCATCTATTTTTAAATTAATTTAATCTTATTTTTTTTCAGTGTTCCAAGATTCAGTTTATACACCACACACAGTGCTCCATGCAATACGTGCCTTCCTTAATACCCACCACCAGGCTCACCTAACACCCCATCCAAAGGCATCCAAGATGCCCTTCACCAGATGAATTGATAAATAAAATATGGTCCATTTATACAATGGAATATTATGCCTGTATCAGAAAAGATGAATACAAGACTTTCGTATCAACATGGATGGGACTGGAAGAGATTATGTTGAGTGAAATAAGTCAAGCAGAGAGAGTCAATTATCAAATGCTTTTGCTTATTTGTGGAGCATAAGGAATAACATGGAGGACATTAGGAGAAGGAAAGAAAAAGTGGATTTTCATCTATGTTGAGTCTATTTTTGTGTATGATGTAAGGAAATGGTCCAATTTCATTCTTCTGCCTGTGGCTGTCCAATTTTCCCAGCACCATCTGTTGAAAAGATTGTCTTTTTTAAAATTTTATTCACTTATTTGACAGAGGGAGAGAGAGAGAATGAACTAGCAGGGGGAGCAGCAGAGTGAAAAGGAGAAGGGAACCTGAAGTGGGATTCGATCCCAGGACCCCAGGATCATGACCCAAGCTGAAGGCAGATGCTTAGCCAACTGAGCCACCTAGACACCCTGAAAATATTGTCTTTTTTTCCATCAGTTATTCTTTCTTGCTTTTTTGAAGATTGGTTGACCATAGAGGACCATTTCTGTGTTCTTTATTCTGTTCCTTGGTCTGTGTCTGTTTTTGTGCCAGTACCATACTGTCTTGATGATTACAGCTTTGTAGTAGAGTTTGAGGTGACATCTGTGATGTCACCAGCTTTAGTTTTCTTTTTAAACATTCCTCGGGCTATTAAGGATCATTTCTGGTTTCACAAAAAATCTAGACTTATTTTTTCCATTTCTATGAAAATAGTTGATGGTATTTTGATAGGAATCGCATTGAATGTATTGACTCTTCTAGGTAGCATAGACATTTTAGCAATAATTTTTCTTCCAATCTGTGAGCATGGGCTAATTTTCCATTTCTTTGTGTCTTTCTCAACTTCTTCCTTGAATATTCTATAGTTTTCTGGGTATAGATCCTTTGCCTGTTTGGATACATTCATCCCCCCCTTTTTTTTTTAAATGTACTGAAATCTAGTTACACCTTTATTTATTTATTTATTTATTTATTTACTTATTTATTTATGATTTTATTTACTTATTTGACATATAGAGATCACAAGTAGGCAAAGAGGCAGGTAGAGAGAGAGGAGGAAGCAGGCTCCCTCCTGAGCAGAGACCCTGACAGAGGGCTTGATTCCAAGACCCCGGGATCATGACCAAGCTGAAGGCAGAGGATTTAATCCACTGGGCCACACAGGGACCCCATGTATCTTATGGTTTGGCGTGCAATTTTAAATGGGGTTAACTCCTTAATTTCTGTTTCTTCTATTTTGTTGGTGTATAGAAATGCAACAGATTTCTGGGCATTGATTTTATATCCTTCTAATTTACTGAATTCCTTTATGAGTTCTAGAAGTTTTGGTCTTTTGGTCATTTGGCTTTTTCAATAGGAGTATCATATCATCTGCAAAGAGTTAGAGTTTGACTTCTTCTTTGCTAATTCATATGCCTTTTATTTCTTTTGTCTCTTGTCTGATTGCTGAGGCCAAGACTTCTAGTACTATGTTGAACAGAATTGGTGGTAGTGACATAGTTGCTATTTTTCTGACCTTAGGGGAAAAGTTTTTCCCCACTGAGAATTATATTCAGTGTGTTTTTCATAGATGGCTTTTATAATATTGAGGCATATACCTTCTATCGCTATCCTGCAGAATTTTAATCAAGAAAGAATGTTGTGTTTTGCCAAATGCTTTTTCTGCATTCATTTAGAGTAAGGGCTCTCGCCATTTCTTTATTAATGTATGAAAATATATCAAGGGTTTGGATATCATATATCTTTTTTTAAATTTATTTATTTTTTTAATTTCTTTTCAGTGTACCAGAATTCATTGTTTATGCAACACACCCAGTGCTCCAAGCAATATGTGCCCTCCATAATACCCACCAGCAGGCTCACCCAAATTCCCACCCCCACCCCCAACCCCTTCAAAGCCATCAGGTTGTTTTGCAGAGTCCATACTCTCTCATGGTTTGTCTCCCCCTCCAATTTCCCCCAACTCCCTTCTCCTCTCCATCTCCTAATGTCCTCCGTGTTACTTCTTATGCTCCACAAATAAGTGAAACCATATGATAATTGACTCTTTCTGCTTGATTTATTTCACTTAGCATCTCTTCCAGTCCTGTCTATGTTGACACAAAAGTTGGGCATTCACCCTTTCTGATGGAGACATGATACTCCATAGTGTATATGGACCACATCTTCCTTATCCATTCATCCATTAAAGGGCATCTTTGTTCTTTCCACAGTTTGGCGACTGTGGCCATTGCTGATATAAATGTTGGGGTACAGATAAACATATTTCAAAAGTATTTTAAAAGGGTGCAAGCAAATGGACCTTTTAAAATGATGTAAGCATTAATTGTCCATGGAGTGACCACAAAATCTATGGTAGCAATATCACGATGACTTGCATTATTAATAGGTATACCGAAATTTGTGAGAACAAAGAGGAAGGACATACCTTCCTTATGTAAATGACACCAGATCTAAAACTTAAGAACAGTGAAAACTATGAATTATTCCATCAAAGAATTTTATGTGAGAATAATGCATCATAAATTAAAGATAAAGTCAATTGTATACTTTAATTGTAATGTTTAAACTTCTTCAGAGAACTTCATTCACTTTAATGTGAATATAACATAAAGTTAGGTAGTAGTTGTTCTGTGTGACCCTGCAGATGTAGGGTTGTACCAGCTAAAGGAGATCATTGTTTATAATACTAAGGAAACTAACATCAACGATATGTATTTTATTTAGATAACTCCAGAACAATTTCAATTCATTCTGGATTTAGAGATTGGGGAGAAACAGAGACTTGTGGGGGGATACTACGGCTAACATGATGATCTTCAGATTCCCATAACTTGTGAGAGTAAGTAAGATTGACTAGTTAGGATCCTCCCCAGGAGGCCACTGTTTCAGAAAATTTGAAAGATGCCTTTTAAAAGACAAAGAAGATAGACAAAAGAATGCCTTTTGTGCATTGTTGTCACCACATTGTATTTATTATTGGATTATAGAGTTGGCCATTATACACAGCTCTTGTCCACATTATATAATCAGGCCCTAAAGGCACCAATGTTTGCAAACTGATTTTAAAACTTTATGATAATGTTTTCTTATTCCCTCTCTCTTTCTCTGTCTCTCTCTCTCTCCCCCCACTTACTTTCACTGTGTCTATCCTTTAAAGGTAAGAGGCATTTTTCATGATTTAAACAGAGAACAGAGATTAAATATTTTCCACTTTTTTTTATTTCTTATGTCTATTTTCCCAGACATTGTATCTAAAAAAATTTATTCCATATTCTTGTATCTCACACATAAAGACTCCTGTGAGTAGATAAAGCATCTTCCAAATTAAACATAAAGTCCACAACCCATTTATCATTATTTTCTATGTGGACTGTCTTCTGACATTCCTTTTAGAGCAAATGTTTCTTTTTTAAAAATATTTTATTTATTTATTTGACATACAGAAATCACAAGTAGGCAGAGAGGCAGACAGAGAGAGAGAGAGAGAGAGAGGAGGAAACAGGCTCCCCACTGAGCAGAGAACCATATGTAGGGTTCGATCTCAGGACCCTGGGATCATGACTTGAGTGAAAGGCAGAGGCTTTAATCCGCTGAGCCACCCAGGTGCCCCAAGAGCAAATATTTCAATATCTATGGTAGAACTCGAATGTTCACTTAAGGGCTTGACATGGCTATGGCAAAAATATATATCTATACTTTACTTTAGATCCTTTATTTGCAGATTTAACTTGGAAATGGGCCACTGGGGTGGGGGGAGAAAAAAGAGAAAAAAAAAGAAAAAAAAAGAGCAAGTACACAAACTCTAAATGAACATAAATCAAAAGAAATAAATTCTTGAACTTTTTATGGAGTCCATCACATGGTTCTGAGGCTGTAAATTGAACCCAAAGGGGCAATTATGGTATCGTCGCAGGATTCATTTTCAGCCTGCTTTTGGACATTTTTTTTATGGTTGTAGAGTTTCAGATAATATTCAGTTCCATATTTGGAGAGTCTATAAGTCTTTAAAGCATTTTTAGCAATACATTATTAGTTAAAATTGGGCTAAATTCATATCTTTCTTCAATTAAGAACACTAGCTGATGATATAAAGAGTCCAAATGCCATTTTTTATTCAGTTGGAAAATCTTTTTAGAAAATACTCTAGTAGGGGCTCCTGGGTGGCTCAGTGGGTTAAAGCCTCTGCCTTCAGCTCAGGTCATGATCTCAGAGTCCTGGGATTGAGTCCCACATTGGGCTCTCTGCTCAGTAGGGAGCCTGTTTCCCTCTCTTTCTGCCTGCCACTCTGCCTACTTGTGTTCTCTGTTTGTCAAATAAATAAATAGATTCTTTTAAAAAAATACCCAGTAAAGAGAGCTTGAGGACCTGGTGTAAGGCAGTGATTAAAGTGATTGAAAAATATCATAAAATACTGGAATAGAAAAAAAAAGTAAAGAAATTTTTCTTTTTTTTTTTAATTTTTTTAAAGATTTTATTTATTTATTTATTTGACAGAGAGAGAGATCACAAGTAGGCAGAGAGGCAGGCAGAGAGAGAGGAGGAAGCAGGCTCCCTGCGGAGCAGAGAGCCCGATGCGGGGCTCGATCCCAGGACCCTGAGATCATGACCTGAGCCGAAGGCAGTGGCTTAATCCACTGAGCCACCCAGGCGCCCCAAGTAAAGAAATTTTTCATTGATTAGTTTATTGCAGTGAAAGAACAAAATGCTTATGTTCACTTGTAATTATATTATTGACTCACCATTTTGTGTGAAATATGTCCGTGTGTTCCTCACAATGTATGAAATCCTTGGTAGGTATTTGGTCACTGTGGAACATTTGTGGTTTTTTATGCTTTTAATATCTTTTTTTTTTTACATTTTTCTCAGATTTCTTCAAAGTTCATAATTCTGAAGCCAAATTTAAGAGATGAGTTAAATCTTTCAACAGGAAACAACGATTATGTTTTCCCACACTATTGGGCTATTATTATTATTATTCAGTTACATGTGTTGAAAAAATTCCACTTAATTTAAATTTGGAGAGACGTGACTTATAACCAACTATCATTTTATATGTCAAATTTTTAATCTGTTACTTCTCTACTAAATGTTAAATGCTTAATTACTATAGTGTTTAAAATGTCCAAATGTACCTGATCTTTTTAAGTCTCTCCTATTGTTGATGGGATGTAAATTGGCACAGTCATTATAGGAAATAGTATGGATTTTCTCAAAAAATTAAAAATAGAACTACCTCATGTTCTAACACTCTTGTTTCTGTGTATATATGCAAAGAAAAATGAAATCCCTATTTCAAAGGAGTATTTCTACTCCCATGTATATTGTGGTCTTATTCACAACAAGCAAGACATGGGAAGAACCTAAATATCCATCAGTGGATGAGTAGATTTACAAGAGTCATAAATATATATACACTTCAATATGATTTAAGCTTGGATAAAACAAAACAAAACGAAACAAAAACTTCATCACTGTGACAACATGGATGAATCTAGAAAACATCATGCTTACTAATGTAAGCCAGAAACAGAAAGAGAAGTATTGCACGATCTCATTTATTTGTGAAAGAAATAAAACTCTCAAAAGAACTTTATAGAATAAAGCTTATTATAGAATAATAAAACTCTTAATCCTGCTTACCATGGTCCAGCTGATGGGTTAATAGGGAAAGTTTACTCAAATAATATGAAGGTTCAGGTATGCAGCATGCAAAAATTCTGGAGCCTTAATATACAGTAAAAATGACTATACTTAACAGTATTATATCACATACTTGAAGTTTGCCAACAAAAAAGTTCTTTTTTTAAAGATTTTACGTATTTATTTATTTGTCAGAAAGATAGAGAGAGTGCACAAACAGGCAGAGGCTGAGAGAAAAGCAGGTCCCCCCCCCAAGCAAGGATCCCAATGTGGGACTCGATACCAGGACCCTGGGATCATGACCTGAGCAAAGGCAGACACTTAATTGACTGAGCCACCCAAAATCCCCCAAAAAGTTCTTAACTCTTCTCACACACAAATAACTACGGAGGGTGATAGATATGTTAATTGACTAAATTATATATTTCCCCTTTCATTTTCTTTTTGTCCAATTAAATATAATGAGCAATATATTTATAAATCATTTATAAAAGATTTTCATATTTCTTGATTCTTGTAGTTCTACTAAGTATACATAGGTGAAAATCAATCAGGTGTTCTCTTATTGGGTTAGAGAAACAAATCTCGAACATAAACAAGGCTTATATACAGAGAATGCAAAAGTATCAACTTTTATTGGCCAACTCCAATGGACATACTCTGACTTGTGTCAATATTTGTGCCATAATTAAATTTTATTTAATTCTGACCAGTGTTTCTTGAGGTAGATGTAACCTAAAAATTTTATAGAAGATAAACCAAGATTCAGATTTTATGTGACTTTTCCTGATTCCCCTGCTACTAATTTACCTTCTAGAAAATAGATATAGTTATTTACAGATGAAGATTGTATTTAAATTGATAAACTCTCTTATCCTTCAAACGGTAATTCTGACATTAGTGGATATCATTTTAACTTGTCAAAACTAAAAAAAAAAAAAGAAAAAAAAGAATGATCTTAAAATAGAAATTCAGTATAGATAAAATAGGGTCATGAATATGTATGTCCAAATACATTGCTTTAGTTTTTAATTTTTGCTCATTTTAAGATATTCTGTCTCCTCTGTTGTTGTTATCACATTGCCACTTGTTCCTTACAGATATACAGCTTTAATGAATGGTGTAGTAAATGCAGACATCATTTCCAGATCCTCCAGATGAACTGCAATTCATTCCTTGCCCCCAATACCAAAGTATCCTAGGCGACTTTGATTACAAAAAAAAAAAAAAAAAAAAAAAAAACAAGAACAAAAACAAAGAGGCACCCATATTATTTCCCCTGTAAATCAAGTTGTAAGTGTACATATTCAAGACATATTCAGTTTATTCCTATATCATAATGAGGAAAATTTCCTAACTGCTGACTAAGTTTCAAAGTTATGGGCAATTACCATCACATGAGTCCAATAGCCATTATATTGCTTGGATAGATATATTTTTATATGCTTGTATTTAGTTAAAAATGAAAACAAACAAACAAAAAACAAAAAAATGAAAACAAAAATAGCCACAGATCAATGTTTTATACATTTATAGAAGCATGTTTTTAAAATAGCCTCATTACGAGGATGAAAATCTGATTCCCATGTGAAAGTGAATTATTTAAGACTGTAATGATACAGTGACAGATATGGTTGGGTGACCTCTAGAAGCTAGATAATAGAGAGTTTTATCATGAAGCATTTTTTTTCTACACGATCTTGCCTTTGATTAAAATGAATTCCAAAGAAATATCTTATTGGTCGCTAAATAAATTTGGTCACATTTGGTCTTATCACTTTAATTGATATAGCAAGAATGTAAAGTTACCAAAGGAGCCTTAAGTTGTATTTCTTGGAAGTTTTATCAGATCAGACTTTAAAAATCATCTAATTGTAAAAACTCTCCATTGGATTTCACATCAATTTGGGTCACTCCCTCCCTTCTCAAGATCCTAAAGTGCTAAGTTTCCCAAAAGGGAACTTTCTTATTCACCAATAAGGAAGGAGTCCTATAAAACAGGTACCAGATAAGGTTCCCAGGAGAACTTTGAATTCACTGGGTTCATAAGGTCTACCTCATTTACTTGAAATGTTTCACCATACTTGTATTTGCACATCCCTAGATAATAATTATTTTGCATTGACATCAGCCACGTGGAATTTACAACCTACAGTGGAATTTGTGAGATGCCTTTAAGAGAGTCCAAATCAGATAACCCAAGAGTGTCCTCTAGGGTGTTTCCAAGCATAATTCTACACAGTATCCTTTCATAGAATCAAAACAATGAATACTGTTATACTGAAAAGAAATTTTAAAAAAGTGAAAAAAAAAGATTCTTACATACGATTACACATTCTTTCAAGTGTTTCGGCTAGGTTCTACTATAAAAAAAGAAAAAATAATATATAGTTTGTGTACTGTACATAGAATTCATAATCTTATTACATCTTTTTTTCATTCTATTTATTTGACAGAGAGAAATCACAACTAGGCAGAGAGGCAGTCAGAGAGAGAGGAGGAAGCAGGATCCCCACAGAGCAGAGAGCCTGATGTGGGGTTCGATCCCAGGACCCTGGGATCATGACCCGAGCTGAAGACAGAGGCTTTAACCCACTGAGCCACCCAGGCTCCCCTCTTATTACATCTTTAAAAAACGTGTGATTTAATTGCTTAAAAGGATATACAGCTTCATGCCTTAATGAAAGATAAAGAGATCTAGAATACACAGTATTGGTACATGCACATATTTGTGTACTTCAAATTATATGCTTTTATGAAATCTCATGTAATGAATCAGCATTAATAGGTAAATAAATAGAAAAATAGGTAGACAGATAATTTGAGAGCTGAAAAGGAAATAATTACTAATGGAAGTACTTTGAGTTTAGATTCAGACTGAAGATGTGCCTGTTCTGTTTTACTGCACAAGCAAGTTACAGTTAAAGATCCTTTTGAGTACAAACAATATCTAGCTCTAGTTTTGAATCTTAGCAATATAGACGCAGGTGAGTAAATTTAACTTTATGAGTATCATCTATAGATGATCAAATCAAAACCACAAAGATATCCACTGAAACCTGCCAAAGAAGATATGGTCCATATATACAATGGAATATTGTGCCTCCATCAGAAAGGATAAATAACCAACTTTTGTATCAACATGGACAGGACTGGAGGAGATTATGCTGAGTTCAGTAAGTCAAGCAGAGATAGTCAATTATTGTATGGTTTCACTCCATTGTGAAACATAAGGAAAAACATGCAGGACATTAAGAGAAGGAAAGGAAAAGTGAAAGGGGAGAATCAGAGGGAAAGATGTACCATGAGACACTGTGGACTCTGAGGAACAAACTGAAAATTTTAGAGGGGACGGGGGAAAGGTGAGCCTTGTGGTGGGTATTAAGAAGAGCACATATTGCATGCAGCATTGGGTGTGGTGCATTAACAATGAATCTTGGAACACTGAAAAAATAAAATAAAATTTAAAAAAAGAAATTTAAAAAAAGTTAATAAGTATTGGCCAGAATGTAGAGAAAAGGGAATCCTTTTGCATTATTCTTGGGTATGTAAATTGGTATAGTCAATATGTGAAAGTATATGGGAGTTCCACAAATAATTAAAAAATAGAAATAACATATGGGGGAGGAGTCAAGATGGTGGGGAAGTAGGAGGAGGCGCTGTTTCAACCTGTACCCTAAAGTGAGCTGATTACCGACCGAAGAACTCCGATCACCCATGAAATCAGCCTGAGATCAGAATTATACACGTCTGGATCTCTGTAGGAGCAGAAGACACCAGTGGCAGGTAAAGCAGAGTGGGAATGTTGGACTGATATCAGAAGATAAACAAAAGGGGGAGGGAGCCACCAGAGGTGACCGATTGGACAGTAATACCCCAATACGAGAGTGTCCTGTGTCTGGGGACCAGCATTAATTTGGAGTCTGGTTGAAAGCACTCCAAAAAAAAAAAAAAGAGCAAAGGATCGTGGGGGGAAATAGTGGGAATCGGGGCGGTTAGAGACAGGGACCTAAGTCCCCGGACCCAGGACAGCTTCCCCTAGCACTGAGCCAGAGAGAGTGCAGCGGAGAAAACGTGTCTTGGTCCCTTAGCCGCCAGCGCGCCTGAGCCGCCAGCGCACCCAAGAACAAGTGGGGTCCGGCTCCACTGAGGGGCTGAGAGCCTGACCAGTTGGCAATCCTGAAACGCAGGAGACCCACACCATCCCCTGGGAAAGGTGCTCATAGGTGCTAGCCTAGAGCTCTGGCATCCAGAAAAACCAGACATTCGCAGCCCAGGACAGTGGGAAAATCTCAGTGTGTGATCGCTGCTTGGAACCTCTCTGGCAGTCTGGAGCTGCCCAGACAGCCCATGCTGCCCAGGTATTGGGGACAAGAGGAGATTCTGCATCCCCAGGGACTATGACTCAGAAACTACTCTGCCAGCAGCTCTGCAGAGATTATGAGGCTTCTCTCTGAGAGGGAGGTTGGGGTGCAGTTTGCTCTCCTCTAAATCTCCAAAAACCATCAAAAGCTCTCAAGGTGACAGAAAACAGTTGAAAGAACATAAAAAGCTCCAGAGAACAAAAGCCTGAAAAAAACGGTTTCCTCAGAGCCCATCCCCTTGAGGGGAGCAGGAGGACTTAACTCAGGGAACATCATTGTATGAAAACCCATGTGGCAGGCCCCTCCCCCAGAAAACCATCCAGGAAGGAAGAAAAAAATAAAATAGAAGAAGACTACACAACTACTTCATAAATATAACTTTTATTTATAACTCTTTCCCAAAATTGTTGTTCTTTTTTTTTTGTACATACAGATAATTTTTTAACCTATTTACCATCACACTGTACATCATGTAGATATCCAGTACATCAAATTCCTTAATAACATTTTAAACCGAACTTTTTGATACATACACCTGTGGTTTTTTTGCTTTTCCACTTTTTTAAAATTTTTTAAATTTTAACTTAGTTTAATCTAGTTTATTCTTTTTTAATTTTATTTTCTAATATACATATAGAGTTAAACTTCAAGGTAATCCCCTTTGCCCAATCAATGCTACCCCCATAGGCAAACCAGTTTCTAATCTCCCTGTATCCTATGAAAGTTGAGTCCCTTAACAAAAACATCAAGATACATCCAGGAAGAATCAAAATAAACTTCCTCGCACACTCTGAGAATTTATAACCACTCTCCCAACTTTTCCTTCTGCCAGTGTTTCTGTGTATTTGTGTTTGTCCTGATAATATATAAATCTTATACTTGGGGTTATTTCTGATGAGGTTCTTTCTTTTTTTTTGCTTATATATATATTTTTTTCTCTTGTAATATACTTTTATCAGTCTTTTTGTCTGTCTGTTTTGGTTTGTATACTTCATAAATCTTACCTTGGGGCCCATTTGGGCTGAATCTTCTCTTTTATCTTCTCCTTTTTTTTCTGTCTTTCTCTCTTGCATTTTTTCCTTTTTTTCTTCTTTTTTTTCTTTCTTCTTCATTATTCCTTTTTCTTTTCTTTTTACTCTCATTTGGGTGGGGAACCCTGATTGCACAGAAGCGTTCCAAGTGCACTTTGACTGCACCACAACTGATAAATCCAGCTGCATCCATTCAGTCATCTATTACCAAAATGACTAGAAGGAGGAATTCCCAACAGAAGAAAAATACAGAGGATGGACCTTCTGCAACAGAGCTAAAGGCTATCGACATAGACAATACGTCGGAAAAAGAATTCAGACTAACAATTATCCAGGCAATAGCTAGGTTGGAGAAAACCATGGATGACCAAACAGAATTGATTAGGGCAGAACTGAAAGCCACCAGGGATGATGTTCACAATGTTAGGGCAGAACTGAAAGCCACCAGGGATGATGTTCAAAATGCTCTCAATGAGTTCCAATCTAATCTAAATTCTCTAAAAGCTAGGGTAACGGAGACAGAAGGTAGAATTAGTGATCTGGAGGACAAACAGATAGAGAGAAAGGATCAGGAGGAAGCCTGGAACAAACAGCTCAGAAGCCACGAAAACAGAATAAGGAAAATAAATGATGCCATGAAATATTCCAACATCAGAATTATTGGAATCCCTGAAGGGGAGGAGACAGAAAGAAGTCTAGAAGATAGAGTGGAAGAAGTTGTCTACAAAAATTTTCCCAGTCTCACGAATGGAAACAACGTTCATGTACTAGAGGCAGAGAGGTTTCCCCCCAATATTTTAGATTCTCGAGAGTACTCATGACACCTTATAGTTAAAATGAGGAATTGTGTTTCAAGACAGACCCTCTTAAGCTGCTAGGACAAAGAATCTCCTTATATACAGAGGAAAGCCCATTAGAATAACATCAGACCTGTCCACAGAGACCTGGAAAGTCAGGAAGGGTTGGCAAAATATATTCAGAATACTAAATGAGAAGAACATGCAGCCAAGAATACTCTATCCAGCAAGACTGACATTTAAAATGGATGGAGAGATAAAGAGTTTCCAAGAACGGCAATGCTTAAAAGACAATGCAACCACCATCCAACACTGCAGGAAATATTAAGGGGGGGTCCTATAAAAGAGAAAAAAATCCTAAGAATATCACTGAACAGAAATATAGGAACAATCTACGACAGAAAGACTTCAAAGGTAACATGATGTCAACAAAACGTATCTATCAATAATCACTCTCAATGTGAATGGCCTAAATGCGGCCATAAAACAACAAAGTGTTGCAGATTGGATAAAACAGGAGGACCTATCCATATGTTGTTTACAAGAGACCTATTTTGAACCTAAGGATACACCCAGACTTAAAGTGAAGGGATGGAGAAGCAACTTTCAGGCAAATGGGCCTCAAAAGAAGGCCAGGGTAGCGATTCTCACATCAGATAAATTAGATTTTAAACTAAAGACTGTAGTCAGAGATACAGAAGGACACTACATAATACTAAAAGGGACTGTCCACCAAGATGATCTAACAATTGTAAATATCTACGCCCATAATATGGAAGCAGCCAATTACATAAGAAAACTATTAATCAAGAGTTACATTGATATGAACACATTAATAGTAGATGATCTTAATATGCCTCTCTCAGCAATAGACAGATCATTGAAGCAGAAAATTAATAAAGAAATAAGAGCATTGAATGAAACATTGGACCAGATGGACCTCATAGATATATACAGAACATTCCACCCTAAAACAACAGAATACTCATTCTTCTCAAGTGCACATGGAACCTTCTCCAGAATAGACCACACACTGGGTCACAAAGCAAGACTCAACTGATACCAAAAGACTGACATTATTCCCTGCATATTCTCAGATCACAATGCTTTGAAACTGGAACTCAATCACAAGGAAAAGTTCAGAAGGAACTCAAACACCTGGAAGCTAAAGACCACCTTGTTTAAGAATGCTTGGATCAACCAGGAGATCAAAGATGAACTTAAACAATTCATGGAAACCAATGAGAATGAAGACACTTCGGTCCAAAACCTATGGGATACAGCAAAGGCGCTTCTAAGGGGGAAATACATAGCCATCCAAGCCTCCCTCAAAAACATTGAAAAATCCAGAATACACCAGCTGTCTCTACACCTTAAAGAACTGGAGAATCAATAACAAATCAAACCAACTCCACACGCAAGAAGGGAAATAATCAAGATTAGAGCAGAGATCAATGAGGTAGAAACGAGAGATACAGTAGAACGTATCAATGAAACTAGAAGCTGGTTTTTTGAAAGAATCAATAAGACCAATAAAACATTGGCCACACTAATCCAGAAGAAAAGATAGAAAGCCGAAATTAATAAAATTACGAATGAAAAGTGAAATATAACAACAAACACCAAGGAAATAGAAACAGTCATCAGAAATTATTACCAACAGTTATATGCCAATAAGCTAAGCAACCTAGATGAAATGGATGCATTCCTAGAAAACTATAAACACTCAAAACTGAACCAGGAGGAAATTGACAAGCTGAATAGACTGATATCTAGTAACGAGATTGAAGCAGTGATCAAAAACCTCCCAAAAAAACAAGAGCCCAAGACCTGACGGATTCCCTGGGGAATTCTACCAAACTTTCAAACAAGCAATAACATTAATTCTTCTGAAGCTGTTGGAAAAAATTGAAGCAAAAGGAAAACTTACAGACGCTTTTTATGAAGCCTTCATTACCCTGATCCCCAAATCAGACAAAGACCCTACCAAAAAAGAGAATTTCAGACCATATCACTGAGGAATATGGATACTAAATTCTCAACAAGATCCTAACAAACAGGATCCAGGAGCACATTAAAAAATTATACAACATGACCAGGTGGGATTAATCCCTGGGTTACAAGGTTGGTAGAACATTCGCATATCAATCAATGTGATAGAAGAAATCAATAAGAGAAGAGCGAAGAACCACAGGGTCCTCTCGATTGATGCATAAAAATCATTTGACAAAATCCAGCATCCATTCCTGATTAAAATGCTTCAACGTATAGGGATAGAGGGAACATTCCTGAACTTCATAAAATCTATCTATGAAAGACCCACAGCAAATATCATCCTCAATGGGAAAAAGCTTGCAGCCTTCCCGTTGAGATCAGGAACACGACAAGGATGTCCACTCTCACCACTCTTCTTCAACATAGTATTAGAAGTCCTAGCAATGGCAATCAGACAACAAAGAGAAATAAAAGGTATCCAAATTGGCAAGGAAGAAGTCAAACTCTCTCTCTTCGCAGATGACATGATCCTTTATATGGAAAACCCCAAAAACTCCACCCCCAAACTACTAGAACTCATACAGAAATTCAGTAACGTGGCAGGATACAAAGTCAATGGACAGAAATCAGTGGCTTTCTTATACACTAACAATGAAAATACAGAAAGACAAATTAGAGAATCGATTCCATTTACTATAGCACCAAGAACCATAAGATACTTGGGAAGAAACCTAACTAAAGAGGTAAAGGACCTGTACTCGGGGAACTACAGAACACTCATGAAAGAATTGAAGAATATACAAAACTGGTGGCATCACGTTACCTGATTTCAAGCTTTACTACAAAGCCGTGATCACCAAGACAGCATGGTACTGGCATAAAAACAGACACATAGACCAGTGGAACAGAGTGGAGAGACCAGATATGGAAACTCAACTCTATGATCAAATAATATTCGACAAAACAGGAAAAAATATACAGTGGAAAAAAAGACAGTCTCTTCAATAAATGGTGCTGGGAAAACTGGATAGCTATATGTAGAAGAATGAAACTCGACCATTCTCTTACACTGTACACAAAGATAAACTTGAAATGGATAAAAGACCTCAATGTGAGACCGGAATCCATCAGAATACTAGAGGAGATCATAGGCAGTAACCTCTTCGATATCAGCCACAGCAACTTCTTTCAAGATATGTCTCCAAAGGCAAAGGAAACAAAAGTGAAAATGAACTTTTGGGACTTCCTCAAGATCAAAGATCTTTTCAGCAAAGGAAACAGTCAACAAAACAAAAAGGCAACCCACAGAATGAGAGAAGATATTTTCAAAGCACAGTACAGACAAAAGGTTGATATACAGGATCTATAAAGAACTTCTCAAACTCAACACACACAAAACAGAGAATCATATCAAAAAATGGGCAGAAGATATGAACAGACACTTCTCCAATGAAGACATACAAATGGCTATCAGACACATGAAAAAATGTCCATCATCACTATCCATCAGGGAGATTCAAATAAAAACCACATTGAGATATCACCTGACACCAGTTAGAATGGCCAAAAATAGCAAGGCAGGAAACAACGTGTGTTGGAGAGGATGAGGAGAAGGGGGTACTCTCTTCCACTGTTGGTGCAAATGCAAGTTGGTGCAGCCACTTTGGAGAACAGTGTGGAAATTCCTCAAGGAATTAAAAATAGAGTTTCCCTCTGACCCTGCAATTGCACTGCTGGGTAGTTAGTCCAAAGACACAGATGTAGTGAAAGAAGAGCCATCTGTTCCCCAATGTTTATTGCAGCAATGGCTACGGTCCCCAAACTGTGGAAAGAACCATGATGCCCTTCAATGGACAAATGGATAAGGAAGATGTGGTCCATATACACGATGGAGTATTATGCCTCCATCAGAAAGGATTAATACCCTACTTTTGTAGCAACATGGATGAGACTGGAAGAGATTATGCTGAGCGAAATAAGTCAAGCAGAGAGAGTCAAGTATCATATGGTCTCACTTATTTGTGGAGTATAACAAAGAACTTGGAGTACATGGGGAGATGGAGAGGAGAAGGGAGTTGAGGGAAACTGGAAGGGGAGATGAACCATGAGAGACTATGGCCTCTGAAAAACAACCAGAGGGTTTTGAAGGGGCGGGGGGTGGGAGGTTGAGGAACCAGGTGGTGGGTAATAGGGAGGGCACGTACTGTATGGAGCACTGGGTGTGGTGCAAAAACAATGAATACTGTTACGCTGAAAATAAACAATAAAAAAGAAATAACATATGATCCTACAGTTCTACTTATGGTTATATATCCAAAAGAATTAAAATGTATATGTTTTATTTTAAAGATTTTATTTATGTACTTGACACAGAGAGATCACCAGTAGACAGAGAGGCAGGCAGAGAGAGTTAAATGGGATCCCCGCTGAGAAAGAGCTGGATGTGGGGCTAGATTCCAGGACCCTGAGATCATGACCTGAGCCGAAGGCAGTGGCTTAACCCACTCTGCCACCCAGGCGCCCCTAAAATATATAACTTGAGGCATTATCTGCATTCTTATGAGTTTTTCAGCATTATTTCCAAAAGTTAATATATGTAAAGTACACTTTGAAGAGTTTTGATCAGGAAGGGATGCTGTACTTTGTCAAATGTTTTTTCAGCATCTATTGAGAGTATCATATGGTTCTTGTTCTTTCTTTTATTAACGTGTTGTATCAAATTGATTGATTTGCGGATGTTGAACCAACCCTGCAGCCCTAGAATAAATCCTACTTGATCGTGTGTAGGGATAGAGGGCACATACCTCAATATTATCAAAGCCATCTATGAAAAACCCACCGCAAATATCATTCTCAATGGAGAAAAACTGAAAGCTTTTCCACTAAGGTCAGGAACATGGCAGGGATGTCCATTATCACCACTGCTATTCAACATAGTACTAGAAGTCCTAGCCTCAGCAATCAGACAACAAAAAGAAATTAAAGGCATCCAAATTGATAAAGAAGAAGCCAAACTATCACTCTTCGCAGATGATATGATACTATATGTGGAAAACCCAAAAGACTCCACTCCAAAACTGCTAGAACTTGTACAGGAATTCAGGAAAATGTCAGGATATAAAATCAATGTACAGAAATCAGTTGCATTTCTGTACACCAACAACAAGACAGAAGAAAGAGAAATGAAGGAGTCAATCCCGTTTACAATTGTACCCAAAACTATAAGATACCTAGGAATAAACCTAACCAAAGAGGCTAAGAATCTATACACAGAAAATTATAAAGTACTCATGAAAGAAATTGAGGAAGACACAAAGAAATGGAAAAATGTTCCATGCTCCTGGATTGGAAGAATAGATATTGTGAAAATATCCATGCTACCTAAAGCAATCTACACATTTAATGCAATCCCTATCAAAATACCATCCATTTTTTTCAAAGAAATGATACAAATAATCCTAAAATTTATATGGAACCAGAAAAGACCTCAAATAGCCAAAGGAATATTGAAAAAGAAAGCCAAAGTTGGTGCCATCACAATTCCGGACTTCAAGCTCTATTACAAAGCTGTCATTAATAAGACAGCATGGTACTGGCATAAAAACAGACACATAGATCAGTGGAACAGAATAGAGAGCCCAGAAATCGACCCTCAATTCTTTGGTCAACTAATCTTCGACAAAGCAGGAAAGAATGTCCAATGGAAAAAAGACAGCCTCTTCAATAAATGGTGCTGGGAAAATTGGACAGCCACATGCGGAGAAATGAAATTGGAACACTTCCTTACACCACACACGAAAATAGACTCCAAATGGATGAAGGACCTCAATGTGAGAAAGGAATCCATCAAAATCCTTGAGGAGAATGCAGGCAGCAACCTCTTCGACCTCAGCCGTAGCAACATCTTCCTAGGAACATCGGCAAAGGAAAGGGAAGCAAGGGCAAAAATGAACTCTTGGGATTTCATCAAGATCAAAAGCTTTTGCACAGCAAAGGAAACAGTTAACAAAACCAAAAGACAACTGACAGAATGGGAGAAGATATTTGCAAACGACATATCAGATAAAGGGCTAGTATCCAAAATCTGTAAGGAACTTAGCAAACTCAACACCCAAAGAACAAACAATCCAATCAAGAAATGGGCAGAGGACATGAACAGACATTTCTGCAAAGAAGACATCCAGATGGCCAACAGACACATGAAAAAGTGCTCCACGTCACTCGGCATCAGGGAAATACAAATCAAAACCATAATGAGATATCACCTCACACCAGTCAGAATCGCTAAAATTAACAAGTCAGGAAATGACAGATACTGGCAAGGATGCGGAGAAAGGGGAACCCTCCTACACTCTTGGTGGGAATGCAAGCTGTTGCAACCACTCTGGGAAACAGCATGGAGGTTCCTCAAAATGTTGAAAATAGAACTACCCTATGACCCAGCAATTGCACTACTGGGTATTTACCCTAAAGATACAAACATAGTGATCCGAAGGGGCACGTGCACCCGAATGTTTATAGCAGCAATGTCTACAATAGCCAAACTATGGAAAGAACCTAGATGTCCATCAACAGATGAATGGATAAAGAAGAGGTGGTATATATACACAATGGAATACTATGCAGCCATCAAAAGAAATGAAATCTTGCCATTTGCGATGACGTGGATGGAACTAGAGCGTATCATGCTTAGTGAAATAAGTCAATCAGAGAAAGACAACTATCATATGATCTCCCTGATATGAGGACATGGAGAAGCAACATGGGGGGTTAGGGCGATAGGAGAAGAATAAATGAAACAAGATGGGGTTGGGAGGGGACAAACCATAAATGACTCTTAATCTCACAAAACAAACTGGGGGTTGCTGGGGGGAGGTGGGATTGGGAGAGGGGGAGGGGGTTATGGACACTGGGGATGGTATGTGCTATCGTGAGTGCTGTGAAATGTGTAAACCTGGCGATTCACAGACCTGTACCCCTGGGGATAAAAATACATTATATGTTTATTTAAAAAAAATTGGAAGGGGATGCGAACCATAAGAGACTATGGACTATGAAAAACAACCTGAGGGTTTTGAAGGGTCAGGGGTGGGAGTTTGGGGGAACAGGTGGTGGGTAATAGGGAGGGCACGTTTTGCATGGAGCACTGGGTGTTGTGCAAAAACAATGAATACTGTTACGCTGAAAAAATAAATAAAATGGAAAAAAATATATATGTAAAGTACATGCACACACACACACACACACACACACACACACAACTAAGTGTTCATCAAATAATGAGTGGATAAATAATATGTGTAATATGTATTAAGCCCAAAAGACACCACCAAAAGACCACTAGAACTGGTAACCAAATTCAGTGAAGTCTCAGGATACAAAATCAAATCACAGAAATCTGTTGCATTTATATACACTGGTAATGAAACACCAGAAAAATAAATTAAGGTATCTATGCCATTTATAATTCACTCAAAACAATAAGATACCTAGGAATAAACCTAACTAAAGAGATGGAAGATCTCTACTTTGAAAGTTACAGAACTCTGATGAAAGAACTTGTAGAGGACACAAAGAAATGGAAAGGCATTCCATATAGTCTATATATATATATAAAATATATAATAATTTGTATATAATATATAATATGTATATGTATATAGTATGTATAAAATATATAATAACATGTATACTATATAATATATTATATATTATAATATATATAATATAATTAACAATTCCATTCTTTATAGTTGAATTATCTAGAAGCATTAATCTTAAGTGGTGATACTAGCAAAGAAAAAAGACAAAAGGAAGAAACTATGTAAATTGATAAATGTATCAGTTGGCTTGATTATGCTGATTGTTTCACAATGTGTACATATACTAAAACATCAAGTTGTACATTTTAAATAAATACAATATGCATTTAGCAAAAATACTTCAATAAAGCTGGAAGAAAAAAAAACAAGAGTTATTATAAGATTGTATAAGATAATGTAAATGGGTTACTTACAATGTGCTTTTCATAAATTGCTACTAAGCAATAGGTGTGGCATGTACTGTCTTTAATACCACCATCCAGCAACATTAAGAAAGGTTGTTTTCATCAATATGAAATATTCCATCAAATTATTTTCATCCATCACCTGATATGCCTAAATTCATCATCAGTATAGTTCCCAAAACATTTCTGTCTGTCATTTCCATCTGATTTTCACAAAGTATCCTCAATATCTAATGCAGATATTATTTCACTTGAAGTTCAGTTATACATAAGGTTAAAAGATAAAACACCAAAGTTAAACACAGAAAGTAAAATTAGTCTCAATTTGTTTTGGGGAAAAAAAGCAGAAAAATAATACATTCACTACTTCTATGAATACTTGAATTATTTCTAGGGGTCCTTTAAATTTAGAAAATATATAATTGTCCCAGAAACAAATTTTGCTTTTACTATTTTAACTTTCTCATGGTTCAATTTTACATTTTTGAATAAACATTTACCTAGAAATAATAGATTCATATAAATTAAAATACTGTATAACAATAATTTGCCCTGACAACTGTGTAACCACTGTGGTCATTGACAAAAAATGGTCAGAACGAACAGAAGAGGGAGACACAGCCTTCCACTTATGAAATGACTAAGTCATAGGAATGAAAGTACAGCATAAAAAATATAGTCAATGAGGTGTGCGTGGGTGGCTCAGTGAGTTAATCCTCGGCCTCCAGCTCCGGTCATGATCCCAGAGTCCTGGGATCAAGCCCCGCATTGGGCTCTCTGGTCAGCAGGGAGCCTGCTTCCCCTCTCTGCTTCCCCTTCCCTGCTGTACTGCCTACTTGTGATCTCTCTCTATGTCAAATAAATAAATAAATTATATATATACATATATATGTATACATATATATATATAAGTATAGATCCTATCTAACACTGTACAACACTATTACAACATCATTGACTATATATATGTATATATCTACATATGTATACATGTATATATACATATACATATGTATATATACATGTATATACATTATATATATACATACCTATGTATACATACATATAATACATATATATATAATACCTATATATATGTATATATATATACATATATATATAATACCTATATATATGTGTATATATATATATATACATGTATATATATACATGTATATATATATATATACACATATATATATAATACCTATATATATATACACATATATATCGTATATATACATGTATATATATATACATATGTACATATGTATATATACATATATATGTATATATATACGTATATATATACGTATATATATACATATATATCCGTATATATATACATATATATCGTCAATGATATTGTAATAGTGTTGTACAGTGTTAGATAGGATCTATACTTGTGGTGAGTGTAGAATATGTAAAAACTTGCCAAATCACTATGTTGTACACCTAAAAGTAATGCAACATTGTGTGTCAACCATACTCAAATAAAAGATGTAAAAAAAGAAAAAATAAACAATAAATCACAGACACATACACACACAAACACACACACACACATACACACACAAGTAAGAAAGGAAATTCTACTCTATTATTTTTTTTTTTAATTATTTATTTATTTATTTATTTATTTTAATTTATTTATTTTTATTTGTTTATTTACAGCATAACAGTGTTCATTGTTTTGGCATCACACCCAGTGCTCCATGCAGTACGTGCCCTCCCTATTACCCACCACCTGGTTCCTCAACCTCCCAACCCCCCCACCCCCCGCCACCCCTTCATAACCCTCTAGTTGTTTTTCAGAGTCCATAGTCTCTCATGGTTCATCTCCCCTTCCAGTTTCCCTCAACTCCCTCTCCTCTCCATCTCCCCATGTCCTCCATGTTATTTGTTATGCTCCACAAATAAGTGAGACCATATGATACTTGACTCTCTCTGCTTGACTTATTTCGCTCAGTATAATTTCTTCCAGTCCCGTCCATGTTGCTACAAAAGTTGGGTATTCGTCCTTTCTGATGGAGGCATAATACTCCATTGTGTGTAGGGACCACATCTTCCTTATCCATTCATCCGTTGAAGGGCATCTTGGTTCTTTCCACACTTTGGCGACCGTAGCCATTGCTGCAATAAACATTGGGATACAGATGGCCCTTCTTTTCACTACATCTGTATCTTTGGGGTAAATACCCAGCAGTGCAATTGCAGGGTCATAGGGAAGCTCTATTTTTAATTTCTTCAGGAATCTCCACACTGTTCTCCAAAGTGGCTGCACTAACTTGCATTCCCACCAACAGTGTAAGAGGGTTCCCCTTTCTCCACATCCTCTCCAACACACGTTGTTTCCTGTCTTGCTAATTTTGGCCATTCTAACTGGTGTTAGGTGGTATCTCAATGTTGTTTTAATTTGAATCTCCCTGATGGCTAGTGATGATGAACATTTTTTCATGTGTCTGATAGCCATTTGTATGTCTTCATTGGAGAAGTGTCTGTTCATTTCTTCTGCCCATTTTTTGATATGATTCTCTGTTTTGTGTGTGTTGAGTTTGAGAAGTTCTTTATAGATCCTGGATATCAACCTTTTGTCTGTACTGTCATTTGCAAATATCTTCTCCCATTCCGTGGGTTGCCTCTTTGTTTTGTTGACTGTTTCCTTTGCTGTGCAGAAGCTTTTGATCTTGATGAAGTCCCAAAAGTTCATTTCGCTTTTGTTTCCTTGGCCTTTGGAGACGTATCTTGAAAAAACTTGCTGTGGCTGATATCGAAGAGGTTACTGCCTATGTTCTCCTCTAGGATTCTGATAGATTCCTGTCTCACGTTGAGGTCTTTTATCCATTTCGAGTTTATCTTTGTGTACGGTGTAAGAGAATGGTCGAGTTTCATTCTTCTACATATCGCTCTTCAGTTTTCCCAGCACCATTTATTGAAGAGACTGTCTTTTTTCCATTGAATATTTTTTCCTGTTTTGTCGAAGATTATTTGACCATAGAGTTGAGGGTCCATCTCTGGGCTCTCCACTCTGTTCCACTGGTCTATGTGTCTGTTTTTATGCCAGTACCACGCTGTCTTGGTGATCACAGCTCTGTAGTAAAGCTTGAAATCAGGTAACGTGATGCCGCCAGTTTTGGTTTTGTTTTTCAACATTTCCTTAGCAATTCGGGGTCTCTTCTAGCTCCATACAAATTTTAGGATTATTTGCTCCAGCTCTTTGAAAAATACCGGTGGAATTTTGATCAGAATGGCATTAAAAGTATAGATTGCTCTAGGCAGTATAGACATTTTAACAATGTTTATTCTTCCAATCCAAGAGCATGGAACAGTCTTCCATCTTTTTGTGTCTTCTTCAATTTCTTTCATGAGTGTTTTGTAGTTCCTCGAGTACAGGTCCTTTACTTCTTTGGTTAGGTTTATGCCCAGGTATCTTATGGTTCTTGGTGCTATAGTAAATGGAATCGATTCTCTAATTTCCCTTTCTGTATTTTCATTGTTGGTGTATAAGAAAGACACTGATTTTTGTACATTAACTTTGTATCCTGCCATGTTACTGAATTGCTGTATGAGTTCTAGTAGTTTGGGGGTGGAGTCTTTGGGGTTTTCCATATAAAGAATCATGTCATCTGCGAAGAGAGAGAGTTTGACTTCTTCCTTGCCAATTTGGATACCTTTTATTTCTCTTTGTTGTCTGATTGCCATTGCTAGGACTTCTAATACTATGTTGAACAAGAGTGGTGAGAGTGGGCATCCTTGTCGTGTTCCTGATCTCAACGGGAAGGCTGCAAGCTTTTTCCCATTGAGGATGATATTTGCTGTGGGTCTTTCATAGATAGATTTTATGAAGTTCAGGAATGTTCCCTCTATCCCTATACTTTGAAGCGTTTTCATCAGGAACGGATGCTGGATTTTGTCAAATGCTTTTTCTGCATCAATTGAGAGGACCATGTGGTACTTCTCTCTTCTCTTATTGATGTGTTCTATCACACTGATTGATTTGCGAATGTTGAACCAACCTTGCAACCCAGGGATGAATCCCACCTGGTCATGGTGGATAATCTTTTTAATGTGCTGCTGGATCCTGTTTGCTAGGATCTTGTTGAGAATCTTTGCATCCATATTCATCAGTGATATTGGTCTGAAATTCTCCTTTTCGGTAGGGTCTTTGCCTGGTTTGGGGATCAGGGTAATGCTGGCTTCATAAAAAGACTCTGGAAGTTTTCCTTCTGCTTCAATTTTTTGGAACAGCTTCAGGAGAATTGGTGTTATTTCTTCTTTGAAAGTTTGGTAGAATTCCCCAGGGAATCCGTCAGGTCCTGGGCTCTTATTTTTTGGAGGTTTTTGATCACTGCTTCAATCTCATTACTCGATATCGGTCTATTCAGGTTGTCAATTTCTTCCTGGTTTAATTTTGGGAGTTTGTAGCTTTCCAGGAATGCATCCATTTCATCTAGGTTGCTTAGCTTATTGGCATATAACTGTTGGTAATAATTTCTGATGATTGTTTCTATTTCCTTGGTGTTAGTTGTGATCTCTCCCTTTTCATTCATAATTTTATTAATTTGGGCTTTCTCTCTTTTCTTTTGGATTAGTGTGGCCAATGGTTTATCGATCTTATTGATTCTTTCAAAAAACCAGTTTCTAGTTTCATTGATACGTTCTACTGTATCTCTCATTTCTACCTCATTGATCTCTGCTCTAATCTTGATTATTTCCCTTCTTGCATGTGGAGTTGGTTTTATTTGTTGTTGATTCTCCAGTTCTTTAAGGTGTAGAGATAGCTGGTGTATTCTGGATTTTTCAATGTTTTTGAGGGAGGCTTGGATGGCTATGTATTTACCCCTTAGAACCGCCTTTGCTGTATCCCATAGGTTTTGGACCGAGGTTTCTTCATTCTCATTGGTTTCCATGAATTGTTTAAGTTCATCTTTGATCTCCTGGTTCATCCAAACATTCTTAAGCAAGGTGGTCTTTAGCTTCCAGGTGTTTGAGTTCCTTCTGAACTTTTCCTTGTGATTGAGCTCCAGTTTCAAAGCATTGTGATCTGAGAATATGCAGGGAATAATGTCAGTCTTTTGGTATCGGTTGAGTCCTGCTTTGTGACCCAGTATGTGGTCTATTCTGGAGAAGGTTCCATGTGCACTTGAGAAGAATGAGTATTCTGTTGTTTTAGGGTGGAATGTTCTGTATACGTCGATGAGGTCCATCTGGTCCAATGTTTCATTCAATGCTCTTATTTCTTTATTAATTTTCTGCTTCGATGATCTGTCTATTTCTGAGGGAGGCGTATTAAGATCTCCTACTATTATTGTATTCATATCAATATGACTCTTTATCTTGATTAATAGTTTTCTTATGTAATTGGGTACTCCCATATTGGGAGCATAGATATTCACAATTGTTAGATCGTCTTGGCAGATAGTACCTTTAAGAATTATGTAGTGTCCTTCTGTATCTCTGACTACAGTCTTTAGTTTAAAATCTAATTTATCTGATATGAGAATCGCTACTCCGGCCTTCTTTTGAGGCCCATTGGCATGAAAGATGCTTCTCCATCCCTTCACTTTCAGTCTGGATGTATCCTTAGGTTCAAAATGGGTCTCTTGTAGACAACATATGGATGGGTCCTGTCGTTTTATCCAATCTGCAACCCTGTGTCGTTTTATGGGAGCATTTAGGCCATTCACATTGAGAGTGATTATTGAGAGATAGGTTTTTATTGACATCGTGTTGCCTTTGAAGTCTTTCTGTCTACAGATTGTTTCTATATTTCTGTTCAATGATATTCTTAGGATTTTTTCTCTTTTATAGGACCCCCCTTAATATTTCCTGCAGTGTCGGTTTGGTGGTTGCATCGTCTTTTAAGCCTTGCCGGTCTTGGAAACTCTTTATCTCTCCTTCCATTTTAAATGTCAGTGTGCTGGATAGAGTATTCTTGGTTGCATGTTCTTCTCATTTAGTACTCTGAATATATTTTGCCAGCCCTTCCTGGCTTTCCAGGTCTCTGTAGAAAGGTCTGACGTTATTCTAATGGGCTTTCCTTTGTATGTAAGAAGCTTCTTTGTCCTAGCTGCTTTTAAGAGGGTCTCTCTTGAAACATAATTCCCCATTTTAACTATAAGGTGCCGTGAAGACTTTCGAGAATCTAAAATCTTGGGAGGAAATCTTTCTGCCTCTAGTACATGAACATTGTTTCCATTCGTGAGATTGGGAAAATTTTCATAGACAACTTCTTCCACTATATCTTCTAGACTTCTTTCTTTTTCTTCCCCTTCGGGGATTCCAATAATTCTGACATTAGAACGTTTCATGGCATCGTTTATTTCCCTGATTCTGTTTTCGTGGCTTCTGAGCTGTTTGTTCCAGGCTTCCTCCTGATCCTTTCTCTCTATCTGTTTGTCCTCCAGATCACTAATTCTATCTTCTGTCTCATTTACCCTAGCTTTTAGAGAATTTAGATTAGATTGGAACTCATTGAGAGCATTTTGAACATCATCCCTGGTGGCTTTCAGTTCTGCCCTAACATTGTGAACATCATCCCTGGTGGCTTTCAGTTCTGCCCTAATCAATTCTGTTTGTTCATCCATGGCTTTCTCCAACCTAGCTATTGCCTGGATAATTGTTAGTCTGAATTCCTTTTCTGACATATTGTCTATGTCGATAGCCATTAGCTCTGTTGCAGAAGGCCCATCCTCTGTATTTTTCTTCTGTTGGGTATTCCTCCTCCTAGTCATTTTGGTAAGAGATGACTAAACAGATGCAGTTGGACTTATCAATTGTGGTGCAGTCAATGTGCACCCTGGAACGCTTCTGTGCAATCAGGATTCCCCACCCAAATGAGAGAAAAAAGAAAAGAAAAAGAAATAGAGAAGAAGTAAGAAAAAAAAGGGGGGGAAAGAAAAAAGAAAAAAAAAGAGAGAGAGAGAGATAGGGAAAAAAAAGGGAAGATAAAAGAGAAGGCTCAGCCCAAATGGGCCACAAGGTAAGATTTGTGGAGTATACAAACAAAAACAGACAGACAAAAAGAGTGATAAAAGTATATGACAAGAGAAAAAAATATGTATATATAAGCAAAAAAAAGGGGAAGAACCTCATCAGAAAGAACCCCAAGTATAAGGTTTATATATTATCAGGACAAACACAAATTCACAGAAACACTGACAGAAGGAAAAATTGGGAGAATGGTTATAGATTCTCAGTGTGGGTGAGGAAGTTTATTTTGATTCTTCCTGAAGGTATCTTGATGTTTTTGTTAAGGGACTCAACTTTCCTAAGTTACAGGGGGATTAGAAACTGGTGTGCCTATAGGGGTAGCATTGATTGGGGAAAGGGGATTACCTTGAAGTTTAACTCTATATGTGTAGTAGAAAATAAAAATTAAAAAAGAATAAACTAGACTAAACTAAGTTAAAATTAAAAAGAATTAAAAAAATAGAAAAACAAAAGAAAAACACGGGTATATGTATCAAAAAGTTCAGGTTAGAAGGTTATTAAAGAATTTGATGTACTGGACATCTCAGTGTGATGGTAAATAGGTTAAAAATTATCTGTATGTATAAAAAAAAAGAACCAGAATATTGGTAAAGAGTTAAAAATAAAAGTTGTATTTATGAAGTAGTGGTGATTGTTCTCTTGTAGTCTTTTTTTTTTTTTCCTTCCTTCCTGGTTGGTTTTCTGGGGGAGGGGCCTGCCACATGGGTTTTCAGACAATGATGTTCCCTGAGTTAGGTCCTCCTGCTCCCCTCAAGGGGGTGAGCTCTTTTTTTTTCAGGAAACTGTTTTTTTTCAGCCTTTTGTTCTCTGGGGGTTTTTATGTTCTTTCATCTGCTTTCTCTCGCCTTGACAGCTTTTGATGGTTTTTGGAGGTTTAGAGGAGAGCAAACAGCACCCCAACCTCCCTCTCAGAGAGAAGCCTCAGACTGTTTTGTAAAAGCTGCTGGCAGAGTCGGTTCTGAGTCACTGTCCCTGGGGATGAAGGAGCTCCTCGTTGTACCCAAAACCAGGGCCACGGTGGCTATCTAGGCAGCTCCAGACCGCCAGAGAGGTTCTGAGCAGAGATAGCACACTGAGATTTTCCTGCTGTCCCCGGCTGGGAATGTCTGGTTTTTCCTGCTGCCAGAGCTCCAGGCTAGCGCCTATGAGCACCTATCCCAAGGGAGGGTGTGGGACGCGTGAGTTTCATGATTGCCATCTTGCCAGGCTCCCAGCCTCTCAGGGGAGCCAGACCCCACTCATTCTCGGGCGCGCTGGCATTCAAGCGCACTGGCGGCTGAGGGACTGGGACCTGATTTCTCCGCTGCACTCTGTCTGGCTCCGCGCCAGGGGAGGCTGTCCTGGGTTTGGGGACTTAGGTCCCTGACCCTAACCACCCAGGTTCCCACTATTACCCCCCCCCCCCCCGTGATCCTTTGCTGTTTGTTTTTTGAGTGCTTTCAACCAGACTCCAAGTTAATGCTGGTCCCCAGAAGCAGAGCACTCTCGTGTTGGGGTGTTACTTTGCGATTGGTCACCTCTGGTGGCTCCCTCCCCCTTTTGTTTATCTTCCGATATCAGTCGGAAGTTCCCAGTCTGCTTTAACTGCCACTGGCGTCTTCTGCTCCTGCAGAGATCCAGACGTGTATAATTCTGATCTCAGGCTGATTTCATGAGTGGTCGGAGTTCTTTGGTAGGTAATCAGCTCACTTTAGGGTACAGGTTGAAATGGTGCCTCCTCCTACTTCCCCGCCATCTTGACTCCCCTCTACTCTATTATTGTTATTGAGAATTTTGACTGTTACATTTTAGTTTTGTTCATCAAATTTTATGTAAGCCTATCTAAAGCCTATACCAAAAAGACTCAATCCCATATTTTAAAAGACGTTCATATCCTTTCCCATTCAGACACCATACTTATGACCTAACTCCAAAATCACTTCCTATTGTAAAAATACAGTCATTCCTGTTCAAACTCTACTTAAAATATTCTACTTCTGGTCTTGACCAACTTTTTTTACATAGATTAAGTCACTAATTTCTTAAACAGATCACCTTAAAACTGTAATGATTTTAATCTGGATAGTAATCCAAACTGTCAGAATTAATGCAATGGCATCAACATTGATATGAGCACATCACATGATTGCATGAAAATAGTTTAACTTCTGGAGAGTATAATTCATGTTAAGCATACCATGCTAAAGCACTCTACACTTATCTAGTATTTTTCCCATCTCCAGGAGATTCATCATGGGCTCTGGGGACAATGTATCTCCCCTTTCTTGATATGTATAATTTTTATTTCAAATATATTTTTTTGTCTGAAAATATGTTGTTTCAGTTATGGGTCAAATGAATACTTCTCACATTTGAAGTTTCTTTTGTATCCATATAAACATTTAGTATATATTTTGTGATACAGAATTATTACTACTCTTAAAGTGATCATGTTTTCATAAACACAGCATCGCTTAGTATAGACCTTAATCTTGTTCAGCATAAATACAGGAAAATTCATAAATAATATCTATGACTATATTACCAGTGACTATATTACCAATTTTACTGTTTCACTGCTAATTTATGATATATTTTTAGGCAAAACACCAATTCTTTCCAAAATTCAAATATACAGGATCTTTTAAATCCATTCCCACTAAATGAAATTGCCTTTGATATCCTCTTGTTGAGAGATATCATACTGATTATTCATTTTAGTAGTTTAAAAAAAAACAGTTTTTAATTCTAAACAAATTCTTCTAAGCACTTGTAGAGGAGTCTCACGTCTTATGTAACAAATTAAAATAAAAACCAATTATGACATGTACTCTTTGTTATCTTCCACTTTTACAAAATCACTGAATTGAATAGCTAACTGGTGTCCTACTGTCATTATGTGAACAAAGTCATTTTTCTGAACAGATGTCTTTAAATACTTTTCAAACGGATGTATATATTCATCTATTATCCCTGCACTTGGCATCTTAGGTATTTTAGGAAGACTCAGCAGCAACCATGATTCAAGTTCTTTATCTAGACATTAAAGGAAAGAACCCTTTTCTTTGTGTATGTGTGTGTGTGTGTGTGTGTCTGTGTGTGTGTGTGTGTGTGTTTATTTGGGAAAGCCAACTGAGACTTGAATGATACAGTTTAAGTCACTAATACTCAAGATGGCCTCAGGCCAAGAATGGAAAGGAATTCTTATAATGTATTTACATGCTTTTGAAGATGCGTTAAGGGTCAATTCAGTGGGATAACAAATATGCTTATTCAGATTCTTCCAATGTTTTTATGTCTCTAAAGTTGTATGGAGTCATAAATTTTATATATTGTTATTCAGAAGTTGCATAAGAATAATGTGTAAGTATATTACATTATTTGGCAATTTGTACATTGGCTTAAATTAGATACATTTTAAGGGAATTTGATACATTTTACATAAACACACAGGCAGAAATTCTTAAAATACTACACAATTTGTACGTAATCTTTATTTTAGAGTAGATACTTATTTTTGAATTTTCACTAAGTTAGAGATTACCATTAAGTTACAAAACATGTTTTACATTTTAAAATGGGTAACAAAATGATAGTACTACTTTGAAGGACTACTATTTAGATAATATAAGAATGCATTTTTCATTGCTGATAACCCCTTAAATGTTCTTAGATTTTGTATGGTCTCCAGTATTTGCATCTGTGTTACATTTATCTTGGGAAGGGGTACCACTAATCTAGTTTAAAGGCTTCTTTTCTAACTTATTTATGATAAGATATATATTACAAAATAGACAATTTTAACAATCTTTGTGCAATTCAGTAACAAATACATTCATATTTTTGTTCAATCATAACTATCCATCTCTAGAGTATTTTCAATGTACCAATTTTCTCACCTTACAAATAATAATTCCCCATCCTTGCACCCTATAATCCTACTAATGTTTCTTTGTCTCAATTAATTTGCCTAATCTAAGTACCTCATAAAATTGTAATCACACAATATTTTCCTTTTCTGTTTGGTTTACTCCACTTAGACAAATTTTCTCAAGATTCATCCATTTTGTACTATGTATCAGAATTTTGTTCATTTTCAGTGCAAATAATAAACAATTGTTTATATACAGTACTTTTAATTTCTGCATTTTTTCTCCTGTAGGCACTTTTTTTTTTACCTCTTTGGCTATTGTGAACTATGCTGCTATAAACATTTCTGCACAGGTATTTGCTCAAGCTTCTGCTTTCAATTATTTTTTGTATGTATTTAGAAGCATAATTACTAAATCATTTGATAAATTGATGTTAAATTTTCCATACTATTATTGTATGTATTGCCATACTGTTTTTCATAGCACCTGACCATTTTACATTCCCATCAAAAATGCATTAAGATAAAAAGAAAGAATGCACTAAGATTCCAATTTCTTCACATTCTTGCAGCCTTTGTTATTATTATTATTTAAAGTTTAATAACATCTTTCATAATGGGTGAAAGGAGTATTTCATTGTGATTTTATGTGCATTTCTCTAATAACAAATGACTGTCTCATCATATGCTTATCAGGCATTTGTATATATATACTTCGGAGAAGTGGGTATTTAAATCTTTCACACATGTTTTAATGTGTTTGTTGTTGAGTTCTATGAGTAATTCATGTATTCTAGATGTATATTCCTCAATTATTTATTTACTTCAAATGCATGGGCTATTTTTTCACTTTATTAAAGGATGTTTATCAGAGGGAATATAGGTTGTGGGTGGGTTAAGTGCTGAGCATTGTATTTAAGGGTTGAATTACTATATTCCGCACCTGAAATGAATATTACAAGGTTTGTTAACTAACTGAAATTCATGGAGCACTGGGTGTGGTGCATAAACAATGAATCTTGGAACACTGAAAAATAAAATTAAATTTAAAAAAATCTTCTTTATATTGAAATGAATGAATGAATAAATAAATAAATAAATAAATAACTTGAAAAAGAAGAGTCAAGAATATTTTTAAAATAATATAATTATTATACATAAAATATACTATATATAAAACGATCCATAATATATAGTTCTCTCTGAATTTCAAAATAAAACAGTAACAGTTATAGATATAATGCATATATAAATATTCCCTAGGACATTTCACACAATTCCTTTTGTATAACCTTGAAATTTGGGACAAATCAATGTAATCTTAGTCATGACTTAAGGTAGCACACTGACCCATACACTTTCTCAGGGCTTCCTTGACATCACTGTTCCTCATACTATAGATGATGGGGTTTAACAAAGGAGTGAAGATAGTATAGAACACTGACACTATTTTATCATGGTTAGCTGACCTGTAGGATTTGAGTCTCATATAGATAAAAATAGCAGCTCCATAAAAGAGTCCCACCACAGAGAGATGTGAAGAGCATGTAGCAAAAGCCTTCTTTCAGGCTTCTCTAGAATGCATCTGGAGAACTGCAGCAAAGATAAGACTATAGGAAATCAGGATGAGAGAAAATGGGACCAAGAGCATTAATACACAGCAGATGTACATGACATTTTCAAAGACCGATGTGTTGGCACAAGCCAAATGCACCAGAGTAGGGGCCTCACAAGAAATGATTGATCTCACGTGCATGGCAAAATGGAAAACTCAGGGTAGCAGGAGCCTGCATGAGGCCATCAGCTGCCCCCAGGAACCAAGACCCCACAGTCATTCTCAGGCATAATTTCCAGCTCATGAGAATGACATATCGCAGTGGGTGGCAAACAGCCACATAGCGGTCATAGGACATGGATGCCAAGAGGAAACACTCGCCCCCTTCCAAAGTGATGAAGAAGAAGATCTGCAACCCACAGCCAGAAGGAGAAATGGACTTCAGGCCAGTCAGGTAGTCAGCTGCCATTTTGGGCACAATGGTGGAGACTAGCATCATGTCCATGAGGGAGAGTTGACTCAATAGGAAGTACATGGGAGTGTGAAGCCGGACATCCTGATGAATCAGGAAAATCATGAGGGCATTGCCTAGTAAGGAGGTGAAGATAATTGTGAGAACCATCACAAAAAGAAATAGATGGGCTTCTGTGTGATTAAAGAGTCCTAGGATAATGAAATCTGTGGTGGTGTTCCAAATGTTCATGATTTCAAACAAGAGCAACACTGCAAATGAAGAGATAGATGATAGAGTTTTCATCATCTTACTTTCTCAGAATATGTTCCCAATGCAAGACAATAATACTAAATTCAACATTTCATTAACTGTATAAAGTGTGTAATGATGTTTCCCCTCAAATTCAGAGACACAATCTTCTTTTGGTAAATAAGTGAAAATAAATTTGTTAGTACCCAGTATAAAGATAAGATCTTTTCTTCTTCAGGCCCAAAAGAATCTAAATCTCTGAAGGCATTCTCTTTGCTGATCTGCTAGTACTGAAACTGCTCTAGGTTGTTGAATGAATAGTATCATACTTGAGGAGATGAAGATGCTGATTCAGTGTCGAAGATGTGGTGTAATTCAATGAAATGTCAGGACAGGAATCCCTCTCTACCATGGTCATTTGATTTGCACCCAACTTACATATGCCTCCTGTACTGGAATGCAAATAAAAAAATTTCAAAAAGCTCCCTCAATCACTAACTCCATTATTTCAGCATCATGATTGTACTGACAGCATTCTACTTCAGCGTTTTAGTTGGTTGTTCCAAAGCTAAACAAAGAAACACACTTCTTGGGGTGCCTGGGTGGCTCAGTGGGTTAAGCCTCTGCCTTCAGCTCAAGTCATGATCTCAGGGTCCTGGGATCGAGCTCCACATCTGGCTCTCTCTGGCTTAGCAGGGACCCTGTTTCCCACCCACCCCCCTCTGCCTGCCTCTGCCTACTTGTGATCTCTGTCTGTCAAATAAATAAATAAATAAATAAATAAAATCTTAAAATAAAAAGAAACACTTCTCCCTATGGATATACACTGCATTTCTCAAAACTTTTTTATCTCCACACCTTCAAATCTGTTAACATTTGCATCCTTCACACCTAGGAACCATATAAATTCCTTAATTATGGGTCTCTCTGGTGACTTCCTGAAGGATCTTGAAACCCTCCAAACTCATTTATTTGACTTGGAACCTTCTTATTTTCATTATTCTAAACTCTCTCATTCCTATGAAAAATGACAAAATTTAGAAATTGCTTAAGTGTCAATCTGTAATATAATAATTGCAGAGTATTTAGTAAGTTTCTTAAAATAAATTTTTCTATCATCTTACCCATTTTTAAATATACTTTCACTATAGTGGCATTATGTATAGTCACATTATTCTGTAACTATGACCAATATATAACCCCAGGACTCTTCATAATCTGTAACAGTAACTCTGTGCCCATTAAACAATGATTTCCTGTTTCTCTCTGTCCCTGGGCACTGCTAACCACCATTCTGCTCTTCTGGCCCTATGAATTTGACTACTATAGGATCTTTAGTTTAGTGGGAATGTACATAATTTGTCTTTTTATAATTGGCTTATTCACTTAACATCATGTCATCAACATTTGTTCAAATGTTGTCCTCGGCAGCCAGCGCCTGACGAGCTTGAATCTGATGCGGAACGATCTCGGCCCTGAAGGAATGACAACGCTGTGTCTGGCCTTCACGCAGCCCACGTGCAGCCTACAGATAATCGGGTTGCGGAAATGGCAATATCCCACTCAAATAAGGAAGCTGCTAGAGGAGGTCCAGCGACGAAAGCCACAGATGATAATTGGTGACAGCTGGTATTCTACTGATGAAGATGACCGGTACTGGTGGAAAAACTGAAAACAAGAACCGCCCCCCACCGACACGCACACACGCACTCTGATGGAGGAACATAAAAGCAGTCTTCTGGGGCAAGCTGTACCCAGGAGCTCCCTCTCAGAAATGGAATACGAGTCCCAGTTCTCACGAAACCCTCACTGGTGACCATTCTCACGTATCCCATGTAATTCAGTTATTGCATTTGCCCCCAACATGGGCTGTGACATTCTGACCCTAAAAAAAAAAAAAAAAAAAAAAAAAAAAGTCAGAATTCCCTTTCTTAGTTGACTAGTATCCCTTTGTATGTATACAAAACATTTTCTTTATTAATTCATTCCACCTATGGGATGCTGTCATTGTTGGGCTGCTGTCGTTCACTTAAAGGATAAATTTAATGGAATTTTTGTTAATAATTGTTTAAATTTGCATAATGTGAACAGATATACCTTAATAATATAGTAATTTGAGCTACTTCTGTTTCCTTTACATGTATGCAAGAGAGATGTATGTGTTTTAAAGACTCACTATAACAATTAAAATTATTATTACATTTAGTAAATACTGCTTCTTGTGAGGTTTAAAATTTCTGTTGTTTTTTAAATTTGGAATTATTAGTATTTAACTTTGTATGTATCAAGGTATTATTTTAAGGTGAAATATATGTATAAAAACAATCCATCATCCCCAATCTAATTGTATTTTCAATGTGTTATTTTGTTTATAGTATTTACTAGTAAGATAAACTAAAGGCATTAATCAAATAATATCATGGGTAGAAAATTATATTTTTCCAATGACTGCAATGTTAAATTATGTTATATCAAAATTCCTAAGTATAATTTCCATATTATACAGGAGACACAATTGTGTTCGCTAATTATATGATAGAAAACTTACTAATTCCTAATTGACCATGCAAACAAAGTGGTTGAAAATCTAAATGAGAAATTAAATTATCCTGCAAATATAATATCTAAAATGGCATTAATTAGAAGAATGAATTCCTAATTGACCATGCAAACAAAGTGGTTGAAAATCTAAATGAGAAATTAAATTATCCTGAAAATATAATATCTAAAATGGCATTAATTAGAAGAATGAAAGTTCAATACTGACTTGTGTAGGATTGAGAATTTAGTATTCTAAATTTTCTTTTTTTTTTTTTTTGTATTCTAAATTTTCTTTTGTCCCTGGTTTAAAAGAGAGATCATTTCTAATGTTTTTCAGTCTTTTACTTAGGATGGTGCTGAAATTGTGGTATCTTTACTTGAATCATAAAATAATATATTTTCAATCATAATAGAAGGCACTAATATATACTCCTTTTTTCCATAGTGTAATCACAGAAAATTTAGTGAATTCTGATCATTTCCTTCTGTATTTTTCTAACCCCCATTGTTCTAACTTAACCTAAAAATTATAATTTGTTTCCCTCAGAATACCAGGGTGATTAATCAATCTGTTCAGTTAAAAATAAAATAGTAACAGAAAAATAATTTATTAGGCTGAATTGACAAGTTATTGCAAGAGACTTAACCTGATGGCTACATCAGCTTTAATACCTTTTAGTTTTTCACATTATGGTATAGATCAACAAAGAATTTTATTTGGAAAATTACACAGAAAGAGTAATGTACTTTGGATTTTTGTGGAATTCAGACTAATAAACAAATTACTAAATATTAAAGGTGATTATGACCTACTTACATAGATAAAAATGATGACTTCAACAAGCTGGATCTCTGTCCCTTCTGAGCAGGGTCATCTTAATGCATCTCTTTGTGAGGAGGAAACATCTTATAGTCTGGAAGCATCAAACTCACTTATATCAGTGTCTAGAGTGTCCTAGTAAGGGGTGTGGTCTATTGACATATTTTGCTAAAAATACTGTCTTATTAGTATAGCAGACCTGCATAACTCTGAATCTTGGGATGACAAAAATATTTAATTTTCAAAGATTTTAAAGATTCACAGATTATACATTCTTTCAGAAAGTTGTGATTCATTAAAATTAAAATACAAAAATAATCTATAATTAAGATCAAAATGTAAACAAATAATGTCCATAAAAAGGGATGATTTAAAAGCACATTAGTAGAGGGGAACTTGGTGTCTCAGTGGCTTAAGCCTCTGCCTTTAGCTCATTTCATGGTCCTGGGATCCAGCCTGAAAACAGGCTCCTCGTTCAGCAGGAAGTCTGCTTCTCCTCTCTCTATCCCACTACTCCTGCTCTCTCTCTCTCTCTCTCTCTCTCTCTCTCATCTCTATCTCTCAAATCAATACATAAAGTATTTTTTAAAATTGCACTAGAAGTTGAACTAATGTTATGCCTGCACCACTTGTTAAAACTTTGATGGAGCAGATTACAGGGTACATTATTGAGAGATAATTTCTGTTAAAGACAGTAATTAAAATGATCAAGCCCATGGTGGGATTTCCACCATTTTTCTCTCTAAATTTAATTTGGTGGTTGTGTTATAAGCTTGTTAGCTTGTATCCATATGAGTTTGATTTATTTTACTATTTTATTTTATTTTATTTGATATTTCAAGGTGAATCATAAACTCTATGATTATAGCAATAGCAGCAGAATGCATTTATTGTGTCAAGCACTTAACTCTTTGATTTGATATGGTACTTTTCAAAGATTTTGCTATTGTTTGTACTATTTATTTTCAGTTTCCTAGCAAACCTTGATTGTAGCAAACCTTGATTTTTACCACTCCATTTGCCTTGACTTACTTAAGAATATATTCATAAATAGGTGATGGTAATTGAGGAGTGGACTTGTGATGAACACCAGGTGTTGTATGGAAGTGTTCAATCACTACATTGTACACATGAAACTAGTATTACACTATATGTTAACTAACTAGATAGAAAAAAAAACAAAAGAACTTAAAAAAATAAGGATGATACATACTTATATATATGTATGTATTCCACAACTGTAAAATGAAACTAATATTACACTGTATGTTAACTTACTAGATAGAAAAAAAAACAAAAAAAACTTTAAAATATGTATAAGGATGACATTCCACAATTGTAAAATTAAAAAAAAAAGATTTCTTGAATGCAATGGTTGATAGAAAACACTGCCTCTGTATAAATGTGAGATAGTATAATTGCTTAATCCATGTGAACTATAAGAATCGTCATTTGTTTAGGGAGTATGCATACTGTAAATTTTGTTAGACTTCTGCCTTTGGATATTGAATCTTATCAGAGTGATTAATCCTACTATGATTTTGAACATAATTTACAACCTGAGTGACATCTAGATTAAGTCAAGCTTTATTTTCTGAACAAAACTACAGGCTCCTAGCTAATTCTGAGAACTACATTATAGACTGGTAGTATATCAAGTTACAAGCAAAACTTGCAGCAAGAGTGAAAATACAATTTTCAGTAAATATTCATATTTTTGTGCTTTGATCTCTGTGCTCCTTCAGGAAAAAGGGCTTTCAATGCTCTAGTAAAACAGGGTGCCACTATCTGATGGGGCATTTGACTGTGCTACATAGATCAAATGTGAGGTAGATTCTCAGGGGACAGGAGAATAAGGAACAGACAAGCTTCATGTCAGAGGGGGAAATCTACATACCGCTTAGAAGTCTGTAAGAAAATTACAATGGAGCGCCTGGGTGGCTCAGTGGGTTAAAGCCTCTGTCTTCAGCTCAGGTCATGATCCCAGGGTCCTGGGATCGAGCCCCACATCGGGCTCTCTGCTGAGTGGGGAGCCTGCTTCCCTTCCTCTCTCTGCCTGCCTCTCTGCCTACTTGTGATCCCTGTCTGTCAAATAAATAAATAAAATCTTAAAAAAAAAGAAAATTACAATGAACTTACAATGAACCTAGGTGACAAAATTGAGATTAATTTAGGACTATTTATAAATGTGTGAGCATAATTTTGGGAAACCATAAAGAAGTTGTGACAGACCTCAATTTTAGCAAAAGAAAGTATTGCCACCCCTCTCCTCCTGTAAGCATGAAGGGATGGAGTAGATTCCAGACTACAAATAGACAGGCTGCATGAAAAACACCTTACCAGCCAACCATCAGATACAGGAAGCCACAAACTAGCAAGAAGGAAGCAAAAGAAAGAAACATCATTTTTTAAAACAATTCAAAGAGGCACACTTGTAAGAACACTATTGGCATGCAGGAAGTTTATTAGGGGAGTATTCTAAGGATCAATATCCATGGAATAAAGGAAGCAGAATTGTGCACAGGGAGATGTCGAACTGGGAATCAGACCCAACCAAGTTCTCAGTTACCCTGGGTGGATATCTGAGATGGCTCTTCCACGTGTTCCTGCAATAGGGCCCCCACAGAAGAATTTGAATGTGGCCTGTGGCCAGGAAGGTATCATGACCATAGACTAGGGAGTTTTCCTCAACAAAGATCAATGTTTGCAACTTTTTGCTTGATTTAAATTCAATTAGTTAGCATATTCTGTATTATTAACTCAGAGGCAGAGTTTTTTTTTTCTTAAGATTTTATTTATTTATTTGACAGACAGAAATCACAAGTAGGCAGAGAGGAAGGCAGGGAGAGAGAAGGGGAAGCAGGATCCCCCCTGAGCAGAGAACACAACACGGGGCTTGATCCCAGTACCCTGAGGTCACAACCTGACCCGAAGGCGGAGGCTTAACTCACTGAGTCACCCAGGCGCCCCAGAGGTAGAGTTTATTGATTCATCAGTTGCCATAGCACCCAGTGCTCATTACGTCAAGATCTCTCTTTAAGGCTTGCACTCCTAATAGCAGGAAGAAGAAGTACTTCAGTTCTGTCAGGAAAAGGGGAATAAGTGCACACAATCATGTAAGGTACACTCCATTAGATACATTCCATCAGAAGTCAGAATGAAGGGGTCTCTTGGATGCCATTCACACAGGTTGCTTCCTATAGCACAGTACTTGTGGATGATGTGATGGAGTGCATGGGAAACATCTGGCAAGAATGAAAAGTTCAACCAGGTGGTGGGTAATAAGGAGGGCACTATTCAATGGAGCACTGGGTGTGGTGCAAAAACAATGAATACTGTTAAGCTGAAAATAAAAAAAAAGAATGAAAAGTTCAATAAACATGTAGTCTCCTTCCAGTATAAAGATACAGAGAAGTTTGACGTTTGCCCACAAGGAATATGCTGGCATGAAGAGCTTAAAACATCTGCTGGCAGGTCTGTCTTTTGGTTTAGAGGAACTGTTAATATGTCTCTGATGAAAACATCAATTCTGAACTGGGATCCTGGAACTCTGTCCAAAAAGCAAAGGTAAATGTGATGGATAGCACATATTTCCCATATGGTTCAAGTATAAAGAGAAAGGTAATCCATCATAGAAGGGTGTCCCATTGCCTTAGCTCAGATTCTGCCACCAATATCTCCAAGAGGATCTCAGGATTTTGATTTCCCTTGTGTGCCCTTGCTCTATACCATGGATTCAACTGTGTTTCTCCAAATTGCTATGATTTGTACCCAAACACAAAAGTGATAGTACTCAGAGAATGGACCCTTATAGAATTCATTAGGTTTGTTATTTATTTATATATACACATTCTTATTTTTATTCATTTATGTATTCATTAATAACTGTTTTTAAATTTGAGTATAATTGACAGACAATGTGATTAGATTCAAGTGTACAACCTTGAATCAAGTGAAATCAAGTGATTTCACCAGTTATACATTGCATTCTGTTCACCACAGGTGTAGCTACATTTAGCTACCTATTAAAATATCATTGACTGTATTCCTTATGCTGTACCTTTTATTCTGTGATGTCTTCATTCCATAGTTAAAATCCTGTATCTCACACTCTCATTCAGTCATTTTGCCCAACCCTTACTCACTTTCCCTCTGACAACCATCAGTGTCTTCTCTTCCTTTATAGGTCTTATTCTGGATTTATTTTTATTTAATTATTTTTATTCATTTATCTAGATTCTACTTATGAGTGGAATTATAGGGCATATGTCTTCCTCAGTCTGATTGGTTTCACTTAGCATAATACCCTCTACATTCATCTATGTTGTCTTGAACGACATGAACTCATCCTTTTCTCATGTCTGAGTAATATTTCAGTGTGTGTGTGTGTATGTGTGTGCGTGTGCATGTTTTGTGTATACACCCTTTTATCCATCTGTCAATTGATGGACACTTAGATGGCATCTATATCTTGCCTGTTATAAATAATGACTGTTGTAAATATGTTCATAATTCTTTTCAAATCAGTGTTTTTGTTTTCTTTGGGTAAATGCCTAATACTGAAATTATTGAATCATATGTCATTTCTATTTATAATTTCTTGAGGAACATCCATTGCATTTTGTACAGTGGATGCACTGATTTCCATTCCCATCAATAGTGTACAAGTCTTCCTTTCTCTCCACATCCTTGCCAATGTTTATTATTTCATCTTTTTTATTTTTCCATTCTGACAGGTATAAAGTGAAATCCATTGTGGTTTTGATTTCCATACCTCTCATAGTTAATAATATTGAGCCTGTTTTCTTTTTTTTCCCATTTTATTTATTTTTTCAGCGTAACAGTATTCATTGTTTTTGCACAACACCCAGTGCTCCATGCAAAATGTGCCCTCCCCATTACCCACCACCTATTCCCCCAACCTCCCATCCCTGACCCTTCAAAACCCTCAGGTTGTTTTCCAGAGTCCATAGTCTCTTATGGTTAGCCTCCCCTCCCAAATTTTTTTTTTTAATAAACATATAATGTATTTTTATCCCCAGGGGTACAGGTTTGTGAATCACCAGGTTTACACACTTCACAGCACTCATGATAGCACATACCCTCCCCAATGTCCATAGCCCCCTCCCCCTCTCCCAATCCCACCGCCCCCCAGCAACCCCCAGTTTGTTTTGTGAGATTAAGAGTCATTTATGGCTTGTCTCCCTCCCAATCCCATCTTGTTTCATTTATTCTTTACCTATCCCCCTAACCCCCCATGTTGCTTCTCCATGTGCTCATATCAGGGAGATCATATGATAGTTGTCTTTCTCCGATTGACTTATTTCACTAAGCATGATACGCTCTAGTTCCATCCACATCATCGCAAATGGCAAGATTTCATTTCTTTTGATGGATGCATAGTATTCCATTGTGTATATATACCACATCTTCTTTATCCATTCATCTGTTGATGGACATCTAGGTTCTTTCCATAGTTTGGCTATTGTAGACTTTGCTGCTATAAACATTCGGGTGCACGTGCCCCTTCGGATCACTATGTTTGTATCTTTAGGGTAAATACCCAGTAGTGCAATTGCTGGGTCATAGGGTAGTTCTATTTTCAACATTTTGAGGATCCTCCATGCTGTTTTCCAGAGTGGTTGCACCAGCTTGCATTCCCACCAACAGTGGAGGAGGGTTCCCCTTTCTCCACATCCTCGCCAGCATCTGTCATTTCCTGACTTGTTAATTTTAGCCATTCTGACTGGTGTGAGGTGATATCTCATTGTGGTTTTGATTTGTATTTCCCTGACGCTGAGTGATGTGGAGCAATTTTTCATGTGTCTGTTGGCCATCTGGAAGTCTTCTTTGCAGAAATGTCTGTCCATGTCCTCTGCCCATTTCTTGGTTGGATTATTTGTTCTTTGGGTGTTGAGTTTGCTAAGTTCCTTGTAGATTTTGGATACTAGCCCTTTATCTGATATGTCGTTTGCAAATATCTTCTCCCATTCTGTCAGTTGTCTTTTGGTTTTGTTAATTGTTTCCTTTGCTTTGCAAAAGCTTTTGATCTTGATGAAATCCCAAGAGTTCATTTTTGCCCTTGCTTCCCTTGCCTTTGCCGTTGTTCCTAGGAAGATGTTGCGACTGCTGAGGTCGAAGAGGTTGCTGCCTGCATTCTCCTCAAGGATTTTGATGGATTCCTTTCTCACATTGAGGTCCTTCATCCATTCGGAGTCTATTTTCGTGTGTGGTGTAAGGAAGTGGTCCAATTTCATTTTTCTGCATGTGGCTGTCCAATTTTCCCAGCACCATTTATTGAAGAGGCTGTCTTTTTTCCATTGGACATTCTTTCCTGCTTTGTCGAAGATTAGTTGACCATAGAGTTGAGGGTCGATTTCTGGGCTCTCTGTTCTGTTCCACTGATCTATGTGTCTGTTTTTGTGCCAGTACCATGCTGTCTTGATGATGACAGCTTTGTAATAGAGCTTGAAGTCCGGAATTGTGATGCCACCAACTTTGGCTTTGTTCTTCAATATTCCTTTGGCTATTCGAGGTCTTTTCTGGTTCCATATAAATTTTAGGATTATTTGTTCCATTTCTTTGAAAAAAATGGGTGGTATTTTGATAGGGATTGCATTAAATGTGTATATTGCTTTAGGTAGCATAGACATTTTCACAATATTTATTCTTCCAATCCAGGAGCATGGAACATTTTTCCATTTTTTTGTGTCTTCCTCAATTTCTTTCATGAGTACTTTATAATTTTCTGTGTATAGATTCTTAGTCTCTTTGGTTAGGTTTATTCCTAGGTATCTTATAGTTTTGGGTACAATTGTAAATGGGATTGACTCCTTAATTTCTCTTTCTTCAGTCTTGTTGTTGGTGTACAGAAATGCAACTGATTTCTGTGCATTGATTTTATATCCTGACACTTTACTGAATTCCTGTACAAGTTCTAGTAGTTTTGGAGTGGAGTCTTTTGGGTTTTCCACATATAGTATCATATCATCTGCGAAGAGTGATAGTTTGACTTCTTCTTTGCCGATTTGGATGCCTTTAATTTCTTTTTGTTGTCTGATTGCTGAGGCTAGGACTTCTAGTACTATGTTGAATAGCAGTGGTGATAATGGACATCCCTGCCATGTGGGGATAGAGGGCACATACCTCAATATTATCAAAGCCATCTATGAAAAACCCACTGCAAATATCATTCTCAATGGAGAAAAACTGAAAGCTTTTCCGTTATGGTATGATACTTTTAATGTGTTGTTGAATTTGATTTGCTAGTGTTTTGTTGATTTTGTGTATCTATATCCCTTAGGGTTAGTTTTGTAGTTTTCTTTTTCTCTTCTGTTCTTATCTAAATTTGATATCAGTGCAATGTTACATTGTTAAAATGATTTCTAAGTTGGATTGTCCTCCAGTTTCTGAAGAATTAGAGAGGATTGCTGATAACTCTTCCTTGAATGTTTGGAGAAATTTGCCAGTGAAATCAACTGTTCCTGGGCTTTTCTGTTGGTGGAGTATTTTTATTTGCTTTGTTTTGTTTTAATTACAGATTCAATTTCCTTGCTTCCTTGTTATTTAATTGTACAGATTATTTTGCCATGATTTGTTTTCATTGATTGTATGTTTCTATGAATGTATTTAGTTCTTATATGCTATCCAAATTTCTGGCGTTTTATCTTCTTTTTCTAATTTAATTTTTTTCAGTGTTCCAAGATTCATTGTTTACCACGCCCAGTGCACCATGCAATATGTGCCCACCTTAATACCCACCACCGGGCTCACCCATACTCCCACCCCTCCCCTCTAAAACCCTGTTTGTTTCTCAGAGTCCACTGTCTCTCATGGTTCATCTCTGATTTCCCCCACTTTAATTTGCCTTTCCTTCTCCTAATGACCTTGATCTTATTCCTTATGTTCCATTTATTGTTTCCTGTCTTGTTAATCTTTGTCATTCTAACTGCTATAAGGTGGTGTCTCAGTGTGGTTTTGAATTGAATTTCCTTGATGGCTAATGATGATGAACATTTGTTCATGTGTCTGCTACCCATTTTTATGTCTTCTAGAAACTACAGAACACTGATGAAAGAAGTTGAAGAAAACACAAAAATATGGAAGATCATTCCATGTCATGGATTGGAAGAATAAACATCGTTACAACATCTATACTACCCAGATCAATCTCTACTTTCAATGCATTCCTGATCAAAATTCCAGTGACATTTTTCAAAGTGCTGGAACAAACAATCCTAAAATTTGCGTGGGACCAGAAGAGACCCTAGATTGCTGGGAAATGTTGAAAAAGAAAAACAAGGCTGGAGGCATCATGTCACCTGATTTCAACCTTTATTACAAAGCTATGATCAACAAGACTACATGGTACAGGCAGACACATCGACCAAGGGAACAGAGTAGAGAGCCCAGATATGGACTCTATGGTCAAATAATCTTTGACAAAGCAGGAAAAAATACTGAATGGGAAAAAGACAGTCTCTTCAATAAATGGTGCTAGGGAAATTGGAGACCTATATATAGAAGAATGAAACACAACCATTCTCTTAACACCATATACAAAGATAAACTCAAAATGGATGAAATATCTCAATGTGAGATAGGAATCCATCAAAATTCTAGAGGAGAACATAGGCAGTAACCTCTTCAACATCAGCCACAACAACTTTTTCAAAACATGTCTCCAAAGACAAAGGGAAAAAAACAAGCAAAAACGAAGGTTTTTTACTTCATCAAGATCAAAAGCTTTTGTGCAGCAAAGGAAACAGTCAACAAAACAAAGAGGCAACCCACAAAATGGGAGAAGATATAGGCAAATGACACTACAGACAAAGGGCTGATATACAAGATCCCTAAAGAAGTCCTCAAACTCAACACTCAAAAAAACAGATAATCACGTCAAAAAATGGACAAAAGGGAACCATGAGAGACTATGGACTCTGAGAAACAACTTGGGGGTTTTGAAGGGGCAGGGGTGGGAGATTGGGGGAACCACGTGGTGGGTAATAAGGAGGGCACGTGTTGCATGGAGCACTGGGTGTTGTGCAAAAACAATGAATACTGTTATGCTGAAAAAATAAATAAATAAATTTTTAAAAATGTAAAAAAAATGGGCAAAAGGTATTTTTTAAAAGATTTTGTTTGAGAAAGAGTGCATGAGTGGGTGGAGAAGCAGAGGGAGAGAGAGAAGCAAGATCCCCTTTGAACGGGGACCTCAACATGGAGTTCCTTCTGAGGATCATGGGATCATGACCTAAGCCAAAGGAAGACAATTACCATACTGAGTGACCCAGGCCCCCTGGCATTTTTTTTATTACAATTTTTTCTAGTACTGTTTGATGTTCATTTATATCTCAGTGATATCAGTTCTAATGTTTCCTAATTCTTATATGATATATTTGGGTCTTCTCACTTTCTAGGCAATATGGTCTGGCTAAAGGTCTGTGAATATTATTTATCTCTTCAAAAATACAAAAGAACTCATATATTCATTGATATTTTCTATTTTCTTCCAATCTCTATTTAGTATATTTCTTCTCAAGTCTTTGTTATTTTCTTTATTCTACTAACTGGCTCAATTTCTTCTTTTTTCCTCAGATTCAGTGGTGAAAATTAAGGTTGTTATGTGAAATCCTTTTTCTTAATGTAGGCAGGCATTTATCTGTATGAACTTCCCCCTTGCTACCTCTTAAATTGCACTTCATAAGTTGTGATACACTGTGTTTTCATTTCCATTTGCATCAAGGCTTTTTAAAAATTTCACTTTCATTCTCTCTCTATCCCATTGGTTGTTAGGAGAATGTTTTTTTAATCTCTGTATATTTGTGAATTTGGGGGGGTGGTTCTCTTGTAATTTATAACCTAATTTGATAGACTTTGGGTTGAAAAAAAACTGCTTTGTATTATTTCAATCTACCTAAAATTGTTGAAAATTTTTTGTGGCTTAATATGTGAAATATACTGGAGAATATATCCTGTGCACTCCAGAAGAATGTCTATTTAACTGATGTTGGATATCATGTTCTGTATATGTCTGTTTGGTTCAGCTGGTCAAATGTGTACTTTAAGTCTAATGTTTCCTTATTGACTTTCTATCTGAATGATAAGTTTATTGCTGAGCGTAGGGTACTGAAGTTCCCTACAATTCTTGTGTCTTTGTCTATTTCTCCCTTCATTTCTGTTAGTATTTGCTCCACATATATTTGCCTGCTCTGATAGGGGTGAATGATTTCAATTTAAATTTCCTACCTTACATATGAATCATATTAAAAATACTAGTGGCTCCTTAAAGTTTGTGATTAATTAAAAACTTTGAGATGACAGTCTAAATATTTATTAATGATATATTTCAATATTCAAGTAATATATCTTCATTTCAGGTATAATGCAGATTACTTGTAAAATTACTATTTTCCTTTTTCCACAATTTTTCTTTGCATTTTCCCTGACAAAATTTTTATTTTTTTCTTATTTTCTTATTTATCACATGATAAAGAAGTCTAGTATATTTTGTAATTAGGTTGAAAATTTCCATGCACTCTTTTCTTATATCGTTTCTGAGAATATGCTTGCTACAAACATTATCCTTGTTCTTTAGTGGCAGAATTTTTTATGATTTTGTTAAATATTAAATTTTTGTTTTGTTTTTGGGTCATTTGAATATAGTATAACTAGATGTCAGTTTTTTACATTAATCTTCCATTCTGTTGTCTGCTTCCTGAATGTATGCTTTAGTGACTATTACTGATTTTAAAGAATTTCTGAACATATTCTTCAATGATTTCTTCTGCTCCACTCTCTTATTTTTTATATGCCATAATGCATATGCCATACTTGTCGATATTGTTCTAGAAATTGTTGTTGTTCTCTCTGTGTCTTTATGTATGTATGTATTTTTGCTGTCACTGAATGTTCTTTAACTTTTTATTTAAATTCAATTTAATTAACATAGTCTGCATGATTAGTTTCAGAGGTAGGGTTTAGTGATTCATCAGTTGCATATATCACACAGTGATAATTCCATTAAGTGCAGTCCTTAGTGGCCATTATCCTGTTACCCCACAACCCCACACACCTACCCTCTAGCAACCCTGTTTCATTCATATGCATAGTGTCTCGCATGGTTTGTCTCCCTCTCTACTTTCATCTTATTTTTCCTTCCCTTCATTTGTTTTGCTTTTTAAATTCCACATATGTGTAAAACAATGTGCTACTTTTCTTTCTCTGATTGACTTATTTTGCTTAGCATACCTCTAGTTCAATCCATGTCATTGCAAATGACAAGATTTTCTTCTTTTGGTGGTTAATTAATATTCCACTGTTTATATATACCACCTCTTCCTTATCCATCTGTCTGTTGATGGACATCTGAGCTCTTTCCATAGTTTGCCTATTGTGTACATTGCTATTATAAACATTGGGATGTGGGGGCCCCTTTCAATCATTGTGTGTGTATCCTTCAAATAAATACATATTTAGTGTAAATGCTTGGTCACAGGGTAGCTCTATATTTAAAATTTTGAGGAATCTCCATACCGGCTTTGAATGCCTGTGCCAGTTGGCATTCCCACCAACAGTGTAAGATGGCTCCCCTTTTTCCATATCCTTGCCAACACTTGCTGTTCCCTGTCTTGTTAATGTTAGCATTTCTGAATAATGTGACGTAGTGTATCTCATTTTGGTTTTGATTTGCATTTCCTGATGCCAAGTAATGTTAAACATTTTTTTATGTGTCTGGTGGCCATTTGCATGTCATCTTTGAAAGTCTGTTCATATCTTAGGAAAGTCTGTTCATATCTTCTGCCCATTTCTTGACTGGATTTTTGTTTTGTTTTGTTTTGTTTTGTTTTTTTGTTTTTTGGGTGTTGATTTTGATAAGTTCCTTACAGATTTTGGATACTAGCTATTTATTTGATAAGGCATTTGCAAATATATTCACCCATTCCATACATTACCTTTTAGTTTTGTCAAATGGTTCCTTCAGTGTGCAAAAGCTTTTTATCTTCATGAAGTCCCAGTAGCTAATTTTTGCTTTTGTTTCCTTTGCTTAGAAGACCTGTCTAGGAAGAAGTGGCTGCAGACAACGTTGAAGAGTTTGATGCCTGTTTTCTTCTCTAGGATTTTGATGGATTCCTGTCTCACATTGAGGTCTTTCATGCATTTTGTGTTTATATTTGTGAATAGTATAAGAGAGTGGTCGAGTTTCATTCTTCTGCATGTATCTGTACAATTTTAACTGCACCATTTATTTAAAAGACTCTGCTTTTTCCATTGGATATGCTTTCCTGCTTTATCAAAGATTAGTTGACAATAGAGTTGAGCATCAGTTTCTGGGCTCTCTATTCTGTTCCATTAATCTATGTGTCTGTTTTTGTGCTTGTACCGATCTGTCATGATGATTACAGCTTTGTAGTAGAGCTTGAAGTCCACAATTGTGATGCCACCAGATTTTTTTTTCATCATTTCTTTGGCTATTCAGAGTCTTTTCTTGTTCCATATAAATTTTAGCCTTATTCACTCCAGCTCTGTGAAAAAAGCTGTTGATATTTTAGAGACTACATTGAATGTCTAGATTGCTTTGGGCAGCATAGACATGTTGACAGTATTTGTTCTTCCAATCCACGTGCCTGAAATATTTTCCCATTTCTTTGTATTTCTTCAATTTCTTTCATAAGCACTGTATAGTTTTGAGAGTACAGATGTTTTACCTCTTTGGTTAGTTTTATTCCTAGGTATCTTATGATTTTGATGCAAATTTAAATGAGATCAAGTCTTTGATTTATCTTTCTTCTTACCATTGTTATTGTATAGCACTTCGACTGAGTTGATTGAGTTTATATCATGCAACTTTGACGAATTCCTGTATCATATCTTGTATTTTTCTGGTGGAATCTTCTGGGTTTTTTACAGATACATGTCATCTGTGAAAAGTGAGAGTTTGACTGCTTGGTTGATTTGGATTGTTTTTATCTTTTTGTTGTCTGCTGAAGATTGGAGTTCCAGTACTACATTGAACAACAACAGTGGTGACAGTGGACATCTCTGTCTTATTCCTGACTTTAGGGGAAAAGCTCTCAGGTTTTCCCTGTTGAGGATGGTATTCACTGTGTGTTTTTCATATACTTTTTTAATATTGAGATATGTTCCTATTATCTTTACACTTCAGAGAGTTTTCATCATGAAAGGATGTCATATTTCATCAAGATCAGGGTCCCTTTATTACTTCACCATATTAAGTCCTCCCTCCTCTTTAAAAAAAAATTAGTAAGGTTTTGTTTGTTTGTTCTTTTGTATTAACTTTGAGAAGTTTGTACTGTCATAACCTCAAGCTTATGGATTCCTCCCTCAGCCATGTTAAATGTAATGATGCACTCACCAGTGAAAGGCTACCATCCTTTTTATGACAATATTATACATTTGAAGCATAGTTTCAAATTTAATATTTTTTTGATTCTTATTATTTCCATTTATTTGCTTACTTTACTCAAATGTTCTTGCAGGTTGTATTATTTATCCACTGGAACATTTAACATAATGCATGTAGTTGTTGTAACTTCACTATGTGATTATTCTAAAACATATATTTGAATCTGGTTCTACAGCTAAAGATATTAAACAAATCTCTTCAGAATATGTAGGTTATTTTCGCTTACCATGGCTTGTAATTTTATCCTGAAGGTCATACACAGTTAGGATAAGGGAAACTGAGTTTAAAATCCATTTGCATCAGATTTTATGGTTATCCATTTAGGAGTTGAACATTGTTTACTATTTGGAATAGTGTGCATTAGGGAATTTTACATTACTCTAGTGGCCATGTATTGGTCTTCCATCTTTTCATTGGCATCACTTAGGAAATCCTCCTTTTCTTAAAATTTAAATTCAATTAATTATCATATAGTATATTATTAGTTTCAGTGGTGAAGTTTAGAGATTTGTCAGTTGTATCTAACACCCAGTGCTCATTATATCATGTGTCCTACTTAAAGCCCATCAACCAGTTACCCCATATCCCCACCCCATTCCCTCTAACAACCCTCAGTTTCTTTATTATGGTTAAGAGACCCTTAGGTGTTTTTTTTTTCCCTCTCTGATTGCATTTTGTTGAATTTCTCCCTCCCTTCTTCTAGGCTCCACTGTTTTGCTTCTTAACTTCCACGTATGGATGAAATCAGATGATAATTGTTTTTTTTCTTGCTTATCGACTTTTTTTGCCTAGCACAATACCCTCTAGTTTCATCTAAATCATTGCAAATGACAACATTTCCTTTTCTGATAGCTGAGTAATATCCCATTGTATACACACACACGCATACACACACACACACACACACACACACACACACATATTCACATCTTCTTTATTCATTCATCTGTCATTGTACATCTGGATTCTTTCCATAGTTTGCCTATTGTGGATATTGTTGCTATAAACATTAGGGTGAAGGTGTCCCTTCAGAAACGGGGTCATTTTCTTCCACCTTACACAAAAATACACTCAAAATGTATGAAAGACCTAAATGTGAGAGGAATCCATCAAAATCCTAGACTACAAGCTGGCAACAACTTTGCCCCTGCCACAGCAACTTCTTGCTAGACAGGTCTTCAAAGACATGGGAAACAAAGGCAAAAACGAGCTATTGATATGAGTTCATCCAAATAAAAATATTTTGTACAACAAAAGAAACCATCAACAAAACCAAATTACAACTTACAGAATGGGAGAATATTTTTGCAGATGTTTTATCAGATAAAGGGTTAGTACCCACAACCTATAAAGAACTTATCAAACTCAAGACTATCATCTAGCTTAAGAAAAAATAATCAAGTTGAAAAAAATGAGCAGGAAACATGAACAAAAATTTCTCCAAAAAAAGACATACAAATGATCAACAGACACATGAAAGAATACTCAACATTATTTGGCATCAGGGGAATACAAATATAAACCACAATGTGATACCACCTCACACCAATCAGAATGACTAAAATTAACAACCTGGAAAACAACAAAGTTGGGAAGGATGTGGCAAAAGGGAGATCCTCTTATACTCTTGGTGAGAATGCAAGCTGCTATAGACACCATGGGAAACAGTGTAAAGGTTCCTCAAAAAGTTAAAAGTAGAGCTACCCTTTGACCAAGCAATTGCACTACTAGGCATATACTCCAAGGAACTCCTCTTTAACAGAGGAGTATCTGGCAAAATTTTCAATTGTAATCCAGTTTTATACAAGTGCACTCTTTATACGGTGGGAAAGCACACATGCGGAACTGCATCTTATAATTTTATGATTCAATTTCATTTCTTCATTGGGTCTGTGTTAATGAGTTGTGTCTTTCACAATTATTTTTGTAGCCTTTCCACTCCTGTTAGAGGAGAGAGAAATATTAGACGGGGCTGGACCTTTGGGAGAAATCCTGTTCTCAGCTGAATTACAGGATTGTAAAATATTTTCTCTTCAAAAAGTTGGGATTTGTTGTGAAGAATGCTTTGAGCTTATTTCATAATGGTTATCCTTTTCCTGACAAAACCAGGTGGGTATAATTCTTTGACTTCATTACACAAACCTGATGCTGAGTCAATATGAAATATGCTTCCCTTCACCAAACAAGCACTTTCTATCCTAAGATTGAGCTCCTTGGGAATTTTCTAATTCTATATAGTCTAATCTCAGCCTCCACCAATTTTCCAAATTTACTTTTTAAATATCCCTCTCAGTTTAGGGCTCTGGAAGCTTCTTCAGTTAAGAAGATCACAGCCATGATGTGTTAGATTGTATTTCCATACACAGTGTATGGGTTTGTTCTGAGTTCTCAGTTCTCTGATGTTAAATGAAAGAAAATAATTTTCACTGTGTTCGGCACTTTTATTCTAATAAGGGCTGGAGTGATCACTTTTTTTAAAGATTTTATTTATTTATTTGACAGAGATCACAAGTGGGTGGAGAGGCAGACGGGGGGGGAAGCAGACACCCTGCTGAGCAGAGAGGCTGATGTTGGGATCTATCCCAGGACCCTGGGATCATAACCCATGCTGAAGGCAGAGGTTTATAACCCACTAAGTCACCCAGGTGCCCTGAAGTGACCACTTTCAAACTCTCTTCATGTGTAAGCTTAAAGCACACATTGTTGATTAACATTACTAATTACTAATATCATGTAAAATTTAAATGCTTTCAAATGGCTTATTTTTCAATTACCTACTAACAATTTTAAACATTAGAATTGTAATTCACTTAAGTTTCTGATCACATATTACTTGATAATCAAAAAACCCAAAATATATTCCCCATATATATGTAACACATCTTTTTTTTATATTTTATTTGTTTATTTGACCGAGATCACAAGTAGGCAGAGAGGCAGGAAGAAAGAGAGGGGGAAACAGGCTCTCGGCTGAGCAGAGCACCAGATGTGGGGCTCAATCCCAGGACCCTGAGATCATGACCTAAGCTAAAGGCAGAGGCTTTAACCCACTGAGCCACCCAGGAGCCCCTATATGTAACATATCCTTAACATTTATTTAGAATAATGAAGAACAGCAAGATAATTTGTGCAGAATTAAACCTAAGGGATCAGAGGTGCAGACTGGGGAAGTTAATTCTGAGGACTGAATGTGGAACAGTTGCTGTTGAAATATTGGTGTAATAATTTCAAGTATATAATTTTTTCTGTTGAAATATTGATGTAATTATTTCAAGTATTTATTTTTTTGTTTGTTTGTTCAGGAGAGCTCTGAGTTTCTGATTTGCAAGAAAGAAAAACAGTGTTAGCAGAATTTTATAAGCAGCAGCAATTTTGATTATATGAGTAAGTACGATTATTTTTCTCACAAATTACTTTGAAGAAATCAGTTATGATTTCTTGTGTTGTTAAAAATATAATTATATGGGGGCGCCTGGGTGGCTCAGGGGGTTAAAGCCTCTGCCTTTGGCTCAGGTCATGATCTCAGGGTCCTGAGATCGAGCCCTGCATTGGGCTTTCTGTTCAGCGGCAAGCCTGCTACTTCCTCTCTCTCTGCCTGTCTCTCTGCCTACTTGTGATTTCTGTCTGTCAAATAAATAAATAAAATCTTTAAAAAATAATAATAATTGTAGAGAGGACGGGTAAGATGGTGGAGAAGTAGGAGACCCTGTTTCAACCAGGCGCCTATAGTGAGATAAATATCTATCAGAACACTCTGATCACCTGTGAAATCAGTCTGAGATGTAAGATTATACAGTTCTGGATCTCTATGAGGGCAGAAGACATCAGTGGAGAGGTAAAGCAGAGTAGGAACACTTGGAATGATATTGGAGGATGAACAGAAGGGGGAGGGAGCCACCAAAAGTGACCCATTGGAAAATAATACACCAATATGAAAGTGCCCTGTGGTTGGGGACCAGCATTAAATTAAATTCTGGTCAAAATCACTCAAAAAGAGCAAAAGATCTTAAGAGGTAACTGGTGGAATCAGGTAGTCATGGGATCAGGCCTAAGCCCTTGGACCCAGGACGGCCACCGCTGGCAACCACATGTGCCACAGAGATTGCAGCAGAGGCTCCAGTTCCTAAGCCCCCACCTTTGTGCTGCTTGCACCACGGCTCCGCTGGGCATGCTCCCACCTGCAGCTGAGGAAGTCTGGTGTGGGTGGCCACCGGCGCTCTCTAGAACAAGAGCCTTTTGCATTCTGTGGCACTGCACGATAGGGTTCTGTGTGTACTCCCTGCCTATGCCTGAGAGAGCTTGGTGTGTGTGCTAGCTGGCGGTCTCTAGGGTCAGCCAAGGGTCTGGACACTCCCAGCAGGTGTCTGAAGGAACTCAGTGTGATCTCTGGTCAGGATCCCTCAGCAGTGACAGCCTTCTGTGACGTGCATGACCACAGGGTCTGAGGGAATCCTGCATGGGCCTGGTACCCAGAGAGTAGACCTGGTAAAAGAAACCACCAGAAGTGGGTTCCCTGGACCAATGTCACTTGTGGTTTTAGTGACACAGGGGTCCAGAGACAAGTAGGTGCCTTAGGCATCCCATGAGACAGTCCCTAGGGATGCACAGCATCTGCAGAAGGTTGCGCTGTTTAGCAAAACTTGCATAGGGGGAGTCTGTGTTCTGGACCACACAGAGGGAAGTAGACTGAGACCTCTCTGAGACTGAGGTCTGGGTGCAGTTTGATTTCCATTAAACCTCTGAAGGGCCACAAAAAGCCACCAAAGAGCAAAACCTCCAGAGAACAAAAGCCTGAAAAACCAGTTTTCACAGAACCCCATCCTTTGATGGGGGGATCACAACTCAACCCAAGGAAAACTGATGAAAAACAATGTGGCAGGCTGATCCCCCAGAAGACAAGACAAAAGAACGAGAGGACAACCACCACAGGGTCCCCATAAAACTGTAAAACACCAAAATCAGGGGGAAACAATATGTTAAGTTACTGGTATAAACCAAAAACCTGTATATTTAATAGATATAACTTTTTTAACTTGTTCTTATGATTCTAGTTCCTTTAATTTCTTTAACCTATTTACCATTATAACTAGAGGTTTAATACAATATATTACATAATAACCTTTTAACATGAACTTTTTTCATACATATACATGTATTTTACATTTTCTTTTCTTTTCTTTTTGCTTTTTTTTAACATACATACAGACATAAGCTTCAAGATAATCCTTTTTACCTCATCAATACTACCCCTATAGAAAAAACAGTTTTAATTTCCCTTTATCTCTGGAAAGTTGGTCCTTTAACAAAGATATGAAGATGCACCCAGGAAGAACAAAAATAACCTTTCTCACCCACATCAAGGATTTATAACCATCCTCCCATCTTTGTCTTCTGTCAGTGTTTATCTGTACTTGTTTATGTTCTGTTATTATATAAGTCTTATTCTTGGGGCTCATTATGTTTGGGTTCTTTTTCTTTTTTTCTTGTCATTTACTTTTATCGGTCTTTTTGTTTGTCTGTTTTTGTTTATATACCTGATAAATCTTACTTCTGGGGCTCATTCTGCCTGGATTTTTCTCTTCTCTTCTCTCTCTTTTTTCTTTTTTCTTTATTTTTGGTGGTGGTATCCAATTGCTCCAAAGCATTCCATGGTGCAACTTACCCAAATCATGGTTGCTATATTCAGCTATATATTCCCTCAACCACCTCCAAACCACCAAAATGACTAGAAGAGGGAATACCCAACGGAGGAAAAATTCAGAGACTGTGACCTCTGTCACAGAACTATTGGATATGGACATAAACAGTATGTCAGAAAGGGAATTCAGGGTAACAAGTAAGCAGGCAATAGCTAGGTTGGAGAAAATCATAGAATCTCTAAGGGAAGAAGTTAGAGTTGACATGGCAGAATTTAGAAATGCTATCAATGGGATCCAATCTAATATAAATACTCTAACCTAAGGTAACTAAAGCAGAAGATAGAATTAGTGATTTAGAAGACAAACTGATAGAAAAAAGAATCAGAGGAGGCCTGGAACAAATAGCTTAAAAGCCATGAAAACAGAATTAGGGAAATATATTACATCATGAAACATTCCAGTGTCAGAATTTCTAAGATCCATGAGGGATGGGAAAGATAGAAGAGCAAAACATAGAGTTGGATAAATCCTGGAAGAAAACTGCCCCAATCTTGAGGAGTCAAGATGGCGGGGAAGTAGGAGGAGGCACCGTTTCAACCTGTACCCTAAAGTGAGCTGATTACCTACCAAAGAACTCCGACCAACCATGAAATCAGCCTGAGATCAGAATTATACACGTCTGGATCTCTACAGGAGAAGAAGACGCCAGTGGCAGTTAAAGCAGACTGGAAGCATCAGACTGATATCAGAAGATAAACAAAAGGGGGAGGGAGCCACCAGAGGTGACTGATTGGAAAGTAATACCCCAATACGAGAGTGCCCTGCATCTGGGGACCAGCATTAACTTGGAGTCTGGTTGAAAGCACTCAATAAACAAAGAGCAAAGGATCGCGGGGGGTAATAGTGGGAAACTGGGCAGTTAGGGTCAGGGAACTAAGTCCCCGGACACAGGACAGCCTCCCCTGGCCCTGAGCCAGAGAGAGTGCGGTGGAGAAATCAGGTCTCCATCCCTGAGCCGCCAGTACGACTGAACAATAGCGCGCCCGAGAACAAATGGGGTCTGTCTCCCATGAGGGGCTGGAAGTCTGGCCAGATGGCAATCCTGAAACGCGCACGTCCCACACCCTTCCTTGGGATAGGTGCTCATAGGCGCTAGCCTGCAGCTCTGGCATCTGGAAAAGCCAGACATTCCAAGCCCCGGACAGCGGGAAAATCTCAGTGTGCAATCTCTGCTCGGAACTTCCCTGGCGGTCTGGAGCTCCCCAAACAGCCACCGCTGCCCTGGTTTTGGGTACAAGGAGGAGCTCATGCATGCCCAGGGACAGTGACTCAGAACCAACTCTGCCAGCAGCTCTTGCAAAACATTCTGAGGCTTCTATCTGAGAGGGAGGTCGGGGTGCAGTTTGCTCTCCTCTAAACCTCCAAAAACCATCAAAAGCTGTCAAGGCAAGAGAAAACAGATGAAAGAACATAAAAAACCCAGAGAACAAAAGGCTGAAAAAACCAATTTCCTCAGAGCCCACCCCCTTAAGGGGAGCGGGAGGACCTAACTCAGGGAACATCATTGTCTGAAAACCCACGTGGCAGGCCCCTCCCCCAGAAAACCAACCAGGAAGGAAGAAAAGAAAAGACTACAAGAGAACAACCACCACTACTTCATAAATACAACTTTTATTTTTAACTCTTTACCAATATTCTGGTTCTTTTTTTATATATATACAGATAATTTTTTAAAATTTTACCACCATACTGAGATGTCCAGTACATCAAATTATTTAATAACCTTCTAACCTGAACTTTTTGATACATACACCCGTGTTTTTCTTTTGCTTTTCTATTTTTTTAATTCTTTTTTAATTTTAAATTAGTTTAGTCTAGTTTATTCTTTTTTAATTTTTCTTTTCTACTATACATATAGAGTTAAACTTCAAGGTAATCCCCTTTCCCCAATCAATGCTACGCCTATAGGCAAACCAGTTTCTAATCCCCCTGTAACTTAGGAAAGTTGAGTCCCTTAACAAAAACATCAAGATACCTTCAGGAAGAATCAAAATAACCTTCCTCACCCACACTGAGAATTTATAAGCACTCTCCCAATTTTTCCTTCTGCCAGTGTTTCTGTGAATTTGTGTTTGTCCTGATAATATATAAATCTTATACTTGAGGTTCTTTCTGATGAGGTTATTCCCTTTTTTTTGCTTATATATATATTTTTTTTCTCTTGTCATATATTTTTATCAGTCTTTTTGTTTGTCTGTTTTTGTTTGTATACTTCAAATATCTTACCTTGTGGCCCATTTGGGCTGAGTCTTCTCTTTTATCTTCCCTTTTTTTCCCTATCTCTCTCTCTTTTTTTTTCCTTTTTTTCTTTTCCGTTTTTTCTTTCATCTTTTCTATTTCTTTTTCTTTTCTTTTTTCTCTCATTTGGGTGGGGAATCCTGATTGCACAGAAGCGTTCCAGGGTACACATTGACTGCACCACAATCGATAAGTCCAGCTGCATCTGTTCAGTCATCTCTTACCAAAATGACTAGGAGGAGGAATACCCAACAGAAGAAAAATACAGAGGATGGGCCTTCTGCAACAGAACTAATGGCTATTGACATAGACAATATGTCAGAAAAGGAATTCAGACTAACAATTATCCAGGCAATAGCTAGGTTGGAGAAAGCCATGGATTACCAAAGAGAATTGATTAGGGCAGAACTGAAAGCCACCAGGGATGATGTTCAAAATGCTCTCAATGAGTTCCAATCTAATCTAAATTCTCTAAAAGCTAGGGTAACTGAGACAGAACATAGAATTAGTGATCTGGAGGACAAACAGATAGAGAGAAAGAATCAGGAGGAAGCCTGGAACAAACAGCTCAGAAGCCACGAAAACAGAATCAGGGAAATAAATGATGCCATGAAAGGTTCCAACGTCAGAATTATTGGAATCCCTGAAGGGGAGGAAAAAGAAAGAAGTCTAGAAGATATAGTGGAAGAAGTTTTCTATGAAAATTTTCCCGATAACTAATAGAAACAACATTCATGTACTAGACGCAGAGAGATTTCCTCCCAAGATTTTAGATTCTCGAAAGACCTCACGACACCTTATAGTTAGAATGAGGAATTATGTTTCACGACAGGCCCTCTTAAAAGCAGCTAGGACAAAGAAGCTCCTTACATACAGAGGAAAGCCCATTAGAATAACGTCAGACCATTCCACAGAGACCTGGCAAGCCAGGAAGGGCTGGCAAAATATATTCAGAGTACTAAATGAGAAGAACATGCAACCAAGAATACTCTATCCAGCAAGACTGACATTTAAAATGGAAGGAGAGATAAAGAGTTTCCAAGACCGGCAAGGCTTAAAAGACTATGCAACTACCAAGCCAACACTGCAGGAAATATTAAGAGGGGTCCTATAAAAGAGAAAAAATCCTAAGAATATCATTGAACAGAAACATAGAAACAATCTACAGACAGCAAGACTTCAAAGGCAACACAATGTCAATAAAAACCTCTCTCAATAATCACTCTCAATGTGAATGGCCTAAATGCGCCCATAAAACGACACAGGGTTGAAACTTGGATAAAACGACAGGACCCATCCATATGTTGTCTACAAGAGACCCATTTTGAACCTAAGGACACACCCAGACTGAAAGTGAAGGGATGGAGAAGCATCTTTCATGCCAATGGGCCTCAAAAGAAGGCCGGGGTAGTGATTCTCATATCAGATTAATTAGATTTTAAACTAGAGACTGTAGTCAGAAATACAGAAGGACACTACATTATTCTTAAAGGGACTATCCACCAAGATGATCTATCAATTGTGAATCTATGCCCCCAATATGGGAGCACCCAATTACATAAGAAAACTATTAATCAAGATAAAGAATCATATTGATATGAATACAATAATAGTAGGAGATCTTAATATGCCTCTCTCAGAAATAGACAGATCATCGAAGCAGAAAATTAATAAAGAAATAAAAGCATTGAATGAAACATTGGACCAGATGGACCTCATAGACATATACAGAACATTCCACCCTAAAACAACAGAATACTCGTTCTTCTCAAGTGTACATGGAACCTTCTCCAGAATAGACCACATATTGGGTCACAAAGCAGGACTCAAACGACACCAAAAAACTGACATTATTCCCTGCATATTCTCAGATCATAATGCTTTGAAACTGGAACTCAATCACAAGGAAAAGTCCAGAAGGAACTCAAACACCTGGAAGTTAAAGACCACCTAGCTTCAGAATGCTTGGATCAACAGGAGATCAAAGATGAACTTAAACAATTCATGGAAACCAATGAGAATGAAGACACTTTGTTCCAAAACCTATGGGATACAGCAAAGGCGGTTCTAAGGAGGAAATACATAGCCATCCAAGCCTCCCTCAAAAACATTGAAAAAACCAGAATACAACTACTGTCTCTACACCTTAAAGAATTGGAGAATCAACAACAAATCAAACCAACTCCACATGCAAGAAGGGAAATAATCAAGATTAGAGCAGAGATCAATGAGGTAGAAACGAGAGATACAGTAGAAAGTATCAATAAAACTAGAGGCTGGTTTTTTGAAAGAATCAATAAGATCGATAAACCATTGGCCACAATAATCCAAAAGAAAGAGAAAGCCCAAATTAATAAAATTATGAATGAAAAGGGAGAGATCACAACTAATACCAAGGAAATAGAAACAATCATCAGAAATTATTACCAACAGTTATATGCCAATACGCTAAGCAACAGATGAAATGGATGCATTCCTGGAAAACTACAAACTCCCAAAATTGAACCAAGAAGAAATTGACAACCTGAATAGACTAATATCTAGTAATGAGATTGAAGCAGTGATCAAAAACCTCCCAAAAAACAAGAGCCCAGGACCTGACAGATTCCCTAGGGAATTCTACCAAACTTTCAAAGAAGAAATAATACCAATTCTCCTGAAGCTGTTCCAAAAAATTGAAGCAGAAGGAAAACTTCCAGACTCTTTTTATGAAGCCAGCATTACCCTGACCCCAAACCAGGCAAAGACCCTACCAAAAAGGAGAATTTCAGACCAATATCACTGATGAATATGGATGCTAAGATTCTCAACAAGATCCTAGCAAACAGGATCCAGCAGCACATTAAAAAGATTATCCAGCATGACCAGGTGGGATTCATCCCTGGGTTGCAAGGTTGGTTCAACATTCGCATATCAATCACTGTGATAGATAAGAGAAGAGGGAAGAACCACATGGTCCTCTCAATTGATGCAGTAAAAGCATTTGACAAAATCCAGCATCCGTTCCTGATGAAAACGCTTCAAAGTATAGGGATGGAGGGAACATTCCTGAACTTCATAAAATCTATCTATGAAAGACCCACAGCAAATATCATGCTCAATGGGAAAAAGCTTGCAGCCTTTCCGTTGAGATCAGGAACACGACAAGGATGCCCACTCTCACCACTCTTGTTCAACATAGTATTAGAAGTCCTAGCAATGGCAATCAGACAACAAAGAGAAATAAAAGGTATCCAAATTGGCAAGGAAGAAGTCAAACTCTCTCTCTTCGCAGATGACATGATAGTTTATATGGAAAACCCCAAAGACTCCACCCCCAAACTACTAGAACTCATACAGCAATTCAGTAACGTGGCAGGATAAAAGTCAATGTACAGAAACAGTGGCTTTCTTATACACTAAAAATGAAAATACAGAAATGGAAATTAGAGAATCGATTCCATTTACTATTGCACCAAGAACCATAAGATACCTGGGAATAAACCTAACCAAAGAGGCAAAGAACCTGTACTAGAGGAACTACAGAACAGTCATGAAAGAAATTGAAGAAGACACAAAAAGATGGAAGACTGTTCCATGCTCTTGGATTGGAAGAATAAATATTGTTAAAATGTCTATACTGCCTAGAGCAATCTATACTTTTAATGCCATTCCGATCAAAATTCCACCGGTATTTTTCAAAGAGCTGGAGCAAATAATCCTAAAATTTGTATGGAATCAGAAGAGACCACGGATTGCTAAGGAAATGTTGAAAAACAAAAACAAAAGTGGCAGCATCACGTTACCCGATTTCAAGCTTTACTACAAAGCTGTGATCACCAAGACAGCATGGTACTGGCAAAAAAACAGGCACATAGACCAGTGGAACAGAGTAGAGAGCCCAGATATGGACCCTCAAATCTATGGTCAAATAATCTTTGACAATACAGGAAAAAATATACAATGAAAAAAATACAGTCTCTTCAATAAATGGTGCTGGGATAACTGGACAGCGATATGTAGAAGAATGAAACTCAACCATTCTCTTACACTGTACACAAAGATCAACTCGAAATGGGTAAATTACCTCAACGTGACAGGAATACATCAGAATCCTAGAGGAGAACATAGGCAGTAACCTCTTCCACATCAGCCATAGCAACTTCTTTCAAGATAAGTCTCCAAAGGCAAAGGAAACAAAAGTGAAAATGAACTTTTGAGACTTCATCAAGATCAAAAGCTTCTGCACAGCAAAGGAAACAGTCAACAAAACGAGAAGGCAACCCACAGAATGGGAGAAGATATTTGCAAATGACAGTACAGACAAAAGGTTGATACCCAGGATCTATAAAGAAGTTCTCAAACTCAACACAAACAAACAGATAATCGTATCAAAAAGTGGGCAGAAGTTATGAACAGACACTTCTCCAATGAATACACACAAATGGCTATCAGACACATGAAAAAATTTTCATCATCACTAGCCATCAGTGAGATTCAAATTATAAGCACATTGAGATACCACATGACACCAGTTAGAATGGCCAAAATTAGCAAGCAGGAAACAACATGTGTTGGAGAGGATGTGGAGAAAGTTGAACACTCTTCCACTGTTGGAGGGAATGCAAGTTGATGCAGCCACTTTGGATAACAGTGTGGAGATTCCTCAAGAAATTAAAAATAGAGCTTCATATGATCTGGCAACTGCACTGCTGGGTATTTACCCTAAAGATGCAGATGTAGTGAAAGAAGAGCCATCTGAACCCCAATGTTTATTGCAGCAATGGCCACAGTCGCCAAACTGTGAAAGAGTCTAGATGCCCTTCACCAGACAAATGGATAAGGAAGATGTGGTCCATATACTCAATGGAATATTATGCCTCCATCAGAAAGGATGAATACCCAAATTTTGTAGCAACATGGATGGGACTTTAAGAGATTATGCTGAGAGAAATAAGTCAAACAGTCAAGTATCATATGGTCTCACTTATTTGTGGAGCATAACGAAGAACATGGAGGACATGGGGAGATGGAGAGGAGAAGGGAGTTGAGGGAAATTGGAAGGGGGGATGAATCATGAGAGACTATGGACTCTGAAAAACAACCTGAGGGTTTTGAAGGGGCAAGAGGTGGGAGGTTGGGGAACCAGGCGGAGGCTAATAGGGAGGGCATATATTGCATGGATCACTCGCTGTGGTGCAACACCAATGAATACTGTTACACTGAAAAGAAATTTAAAAAAAATATCTGCTCAGTGTTCCCAGTTTTTATGAGTTTGAAGGGCAAGATACAAATCTTTACTGTCATTGCACATGACAGTGACACAGGAAAGATGGAAATGGAAAGAGGATGTGGTTAGAAGGAATGAGTCCTGTGCAAAAAGAAGGAGTGGATTTGGGGAAGAGCAGTGTCATTTCATGCATTGTCAAAGGAAAAAAAAAACTAATTATATGCATCAATAGTGGGGAACACTAATACAGTTAGTGGCAGGGTAATTTCAGTTCTGATTGTGTTTTCTTAATATATTTATTTTCTATTCCCATCTAAGGTCAAGAATATGCAATGTGGATTAACAGTTTGGTGTAATCCTGGAGAAAATATGTCTACATTGTGATACATTGCAGAGGAACCAACTTAAAAAAATGTGTTCATAAATGAAAAGTAAGATTTGTCAGCAAGGTTTTGACATTTCTTCAGCCATGTTTAAGTTATTTAAATTGATTTTTGTGTGTCTTATAACAGTTTGTGAGTGGGGCTTATCTGATTTGCAGTTTCAGCCAGAAAGAAACAAAGAGTACAACAACAAAAGAGAGGGAAACATTAATATTTTAATAGAAGAAGGTAACAACCAAAATGTATGTGTCTATAACTTATCCCATCATCAAATATAAAGCAGTGTAATTAATTTCTCCACTTTTGTATTTCATCATATTTGCCATCTCTCTCTCTCTCTGTCTCTCTCTCTCACACACACACACATACAAGCACACACACACACACACACACACACACACACACACATAACATTTTCAAAGAGCTGGGGAAAACAATCATAAAATTTGTATGGAATCAGAAGAGACCCTGAATTGCTAAGGAAATGTTGAAAAAGGAAAACAAGGGACGCCTGGGTGGCTCAGTGTATTAAGCCGCTGCCTTCGGCTCAGGTCATGATCTCAGGGTCCTGGGATCGAGCCCCCCATCGGGTTCTCTGCTCCACGGGGAGCCTGCTTCCTCCTCTCTCTCTGCCTGCCTCTCTGCCTACTTGAGATTTCTCTCTCTGTCAAATACATAAATAAAATCTTTAAAAAAAAAACTGGGGGTATCACGTTGCCTGATTTCAAGTTTTACTGCAAAGGTATGATTACCAAGACAGCATGGTACTGGCACAAAAACAGACACATAGGTCAGTGGAACAGAGTAGAGAGTCCAGATCTGGACCATCAACTCTATGGTCAAATAATCTTTGACAAATCAGGAAAAAATATACAGTGCAAAAAAGTCAGTCTCTTCAATAAATGGTGCTGGGAAAATTGGACAGCTATGTGTAGAAGAAAGAAACTCAACCATTCTCTTACACCATACTTTAAAGATAAACTTGAAATGGATCAAAGACCTCAGCATGAGGTAGGAAGCCATCAGAATCCTAGAAGAGAACATAGGTAGTAACCGCTTCGACATCACCCTTAGCAACTTCTTTCAAGGTATGTCTCCAAAGACAAAGGAAACAAAAGCAAAAATGAATTTTTGGGACTTCATCAAGATCAAAAGCTTCTGCACAGCAAAGGAAACGGGCAACAAAACAGAGAAGCAACCCATGGAATGGGAGAAGATATTCACAAATGACAACACAGACAAAGGCCTGATATCCAGGATCTATAAAGAACTTCTCCAACACAACACCCCAAAAACAGATGATCATGTCAAAAACTGGCAGAAGATATGAACAGACACTTCTACAATGAAGATATACAAATGGCTAACAGACACATGAATAAAAGTTCATCATCACTAGCCATCTGGTAGTTTCAAATCAAAAGCACATTGAGATACCACCTTATACCAGTTAGAATTGACAAAATTAACAAGACAGGAAACAACGTGTGTGGGAGAGGATGTGGTGAAAGGGGAACCCTCTTCCACTGTTGGTGGGAATGCAAGTTGGTGCAGCCACTTTGGAAAACAGTGTGGAGTTTCCTTAAGAAATTAAAAAAAAAAAAAAGAGCTTCCGTATGATCTGGCAACTGCAGCACTGGGCATTTACCCCAAAGATACAGATGTCGTGAAAAGAAGGGCCATCTGTACCCCAGTGTTCATAGCAGCAATGGCCACAGTCGCCAAACTGTGGAAAGAACCATGATGACCTTCAATGGAAGAATGGACGTGGTCCATATACACTATGGAGTATTATGCCTCCATCAGAAAGAATGAATACCCAGCTTTTGTATCAAAATTGATGGGGCTGAAAAAGATTATGCTGAGTGAAATAAGTCAAGCAGAGAGCGTCAATCATATGTTTGATTATTTGTTGGGCATAAGAAATAACATGGAGGACATGGGGAGATGGAGAGAAGTGAGTTGTGGAAAATTGGAGGGGGAGACAAACCATGAGAGACTATGGACACTGAAAAAAAATCTTTGGGTTTTGGAGGGGCAGGGGGGTGTGAGCCTGGTGGTGGGTATTGCGTAGGGCATGTATTGCATGGAGTACTGGGTGTGCTGCATAAACTGTGAATTCTGGAACACTGAAAAGAAATTAAAAAATAAAATTTTTTAAAAATATGGATACTGATATTTATTTAGTAATATCTTGCTAAAAAACACTTCCACCTTTTACTAGGCGATGTGCCCCATTTTAAATAAAAGCGAGAGTTCAAAATTACTTTTAGTCCACACTTCTTTGAGTTATAAATCTGTGAATTGAATAGAATATGAGGTCCTAAAATCTATTGTACCTATCATTTGCAGAAGGTACTTTTAAACATTTAACATATATCCCCCATTTATTTATTAGAATCTTGACTAGAACCAATTTAAAACTTCACAACAAAGTAGAATTTTAAGTGATTTTCACCAGTCCAATTTCTAATCAGTGGTGTATTCTAGGATAAACTTTTCTCTCTGTGTATAAGTGCTTATTTTATTGCACTGTCTCTAAGAACTAACTTGCCACTTCAGTAGGACACCTGACCAGATTAATCTGTTCATGGATCAAGTGTCTTATACATCTACAAACAGAGTAAAGTGTTTTGAAAAGCATTATTTCATTTATTCATGTTCACCCATAATTCTGCATCTCAGTAAACAGAGGGTAAGAGACTATCCCTATACTAGTTCTGTTATTATTTATCTCAGCACTTATACATTCATTTGCAAGAGATAGGGGGAGAGAGAGAGGGAATGACTGGAGGAGGGACAGATGGAGAGGAAGAAGCAGACTCCCTGTTAAGCAGGGAGCTGGACAAGAGTCTCCATCCCAGGACTCTGAGAACATGACCTGAGTCAAAGGCAGATGCTTAACCTACTATGCCACCCAGGTACCCCACTTCCTGCATCTCTTTAATACTTAGTTCTCCTACTTACAAAAGTTCAGAAAGCATTATCTGGCCTCTCTTATAGTTCTCAAATAATGTTATAGAATAATCAAATGCACCCCTTTTCAGTCTAATTCTGATCAGCAGAATGCAACTGCATTGATTGTGGTGATTACTTCATTCTATCTATATGCAGAACTGAGTGGATCTCTAAATAAGCAAAGTCATGTGAATTTCCTAAGATTTTGGCCCTTGTGGACTTGGACATTGGGGATCAATTACAGGAGAATGAGGAATATCTGAGGCTTGGTGATGTAAGGCTTTGCATATAAAATATAGCAACTCATCCTTCCATCTTCCAACAGTAGAACCTGTGAGGATTAGGTGTGAAATGTCTTAGTCTGCTTTCACTGGACAAGGTAATAGGACAGGAAGATGTTTTAATTAATTATTACATGTGAAAGGCGGGGGAAGTTTCACTAGGGAAGTGTAAGTTAATTTCTGATTCCAACAAGATCTGTGCAACAGGATTGTAAATGTGGCTGGCTATTGTTTTTACACCAAAGAGACTGATGAGCTATGGAAGTGAGTGACTGATGTTACAAAGTGTCCTTGGTAATTTCCCTCTCTTAATTTTAGCAGATGAAGAAAAGTCCTTCACTGTTAGAGAATTTTGATCTGATGCAGAACCTAGTGATCAGGAACATGATCTTGTGGCATAGTCTGAGTGACCATATCAGCAAAGTTTGGTGCTTAAATGTTTTTAATGACTCAGTGGACTGTTAACAGGCACTCGTTTCAATATAAAGATATCCTCTGCCAAAATACAAACTCAAGAACGTCAGACAAGGTGAGTCATAGTAATACTACTGAATCAAGTTGATTTGTGTTACATATACCCAGGGAAATATTTTGGAGATTAGAGAAACAATTTTTACTGTGTAAAGAAAAGGAAGTTCAATAAACAACTGGAAAAGCTAAGAGTGAACTTAAAATGTAAAGAGAGAGTGGGGGAGAGAAGAGGAGAGGGGAAAGAGAAAGATAAGGAGACCCTGATATAATTATGCAATATGTAGCCCTGGAGTGGTGTTTGTGATCTTTTTTTTTTTAAAGATTTTATTTATTTATTTGACAGAGAGAGATCACAAGTAGGCAGAGAGGCAGACAGAGAGAGTGAGAGGGAAACAGGCTCCCTGCTGAGCAGAGAGCCTGATGTGGGACTCGATCCCAGGACCCTGAGATCATGATCTGAGCCAAAGGCAGCAGCTCAAACCACTGAGCCACCCAGGCGCCCTGGTGTTTGTGATCTTAATTAAGTCATTTGACTAATCTGGAGCTGAAGCTTCTCAATGGTTCAGATATGAAATGGACAAAGGAGATAGGCATCTATTGAAAAGTGACTATGTGTCAAACACACAGAACTCACTTAATTCCATCTTCATAGACATCCTATAACATTGATGGGACTGAATTAACTGAGGCTCGAATTAACAATTTGATTATTGGTCTTGGGCTGGTTGTCTATAAAACTTTTAAAGTGTGCTTGGCGTGTAACTTTTGTAAGTGAATTTAGGATTGGGGATAGGCACATTTACATATAGAAGTCCTGTAAGTTGAGGACTTTTTTTTTTCCTTTTAACTATATAAAAGCCAACAATGTACTTCTTAAGATGATCTTGGGAAACATTCAAGGTAGACTCAATTTGTAGCTATAAGAACAATACTCTCTAAGCCATAACGTAAATGGAGTGGTGTTTCATGTGATTCCAGTGAATTAAGTATGCTCCCAAGCCCCGCAAAGAAATCTGTTTGGTCTCAATGAAAATAACTGGACTCTAGCTTCTATGTGCCATGAACTGAAATCTTTAAGTCCCAGATGTACAGGATCCTGAAAGTAACGATTGGTTTCCATTGCCTGACAAGATGCCCTTTGTCAATTGGGATACATAAGAATGATTGCAGCGATCATTAAATAATCTTTATGACATTCTGAACTCTAATTTATACAACAGAAAATCAAAATGCATACATATCTCCTTACAATTGACTGGTGGAATACATAAACATCTGCTCTACCTGTTCAGTACTTGTTATTGGAAACACACCTCCTGGGAGAACTGGTTGATGCATTTCTCCCCTAAATTTTAACTAAACAAAGAAAGGAGGAAAGTACCTCAAAGCTTATTTTCTCCTTATTTTCAGGCCACATGTTCTAAAGGTTGATTTGTGAAGTGATCTGGTCACCTTTTCAAAGTATGAAAGACTATACTAATTGAGATCTAAGACAAATTTTGGTTCATTTCATCAGGCAAATAACATGTTTTGAGGCATTATGAAGTAGTTGCAGTATGAGACCATAAAGAAAGAATGTTCATCAAATACTACATTATCCCCAAATGGGTGATCAAAGCTCCTGATTTGTCCATGCCTTATGAGTTTCTATTTAAAATTAAAATAATCACCAGCATAAAGGGACAAGCTCAAAGGTCAGGTGATGGAGATGGACATGAACAAATTATTGAATATGCAACCATTTTACGGATGTTTCTGTATCAGCACCCTGTTGAAGGTCATAACAGGTTAGACATAACAGGTCATAACAGGTAAATGTTTGCTAGGCATCCTGCACTCATAACCATGGTATATCCCAGGGGATGTGCATTTATCATTGAATTTAACTGTCACTAGAAGAAGCATCAACATTAAATATGTAGAGTCTAACCCCTGTGAATAACAAATACCACCATATGGAAATGCTACCATATTCTACTTCTAGAAATGTTTTGTTTCCTTTATCACTAGTCTCCTACATGCACTCCTTGCAAATCCCCACTCACCCAGAGCATCTTGCATTACTTCTAGAAATGTAGATAAAATTACGCTACTCTCACTGACTTCTCATGTCACCCAGAACAAAATCCAAGCCCTTCGATGGTCTGATATTTCCTATACAAATGTCCTAATACCCTGTACTTCAAAAACCTGGTGTCAGCACTAATGGCCACGGTCGCCAAACTGTGGAAAGAACCAAGATGCCCTTCAATGGATGAATGAATAAGGAAGATGCGGTTAATATACACGATGGAATATTATGCCTCCATCAGAAAGGATGAATACCCAACTTTTGTAGCAACATGGATGTGACTGGAAGAGATTATGCTGAGTGAAAGAGATCAAGCAGAGAGAGTCAATTATCATATGGTTTCACTTATTTGTGGAACATAACAGAGAACATGGACGACATGGGGAGATGGAGAGGAGAAGGGAGTTGAGGGAAATTGGAAGGGGAGATGAACCATGAGAGACTATGGACTCTGAAAAACAACCAGAGGGTTTTGAAGGGGCTGAGGGTGGGAGGTTGGGGAACCAGGTGATGGGTAATAGGGAGGGCACGTATTGCATGGAGCACTGGGTGTGTTTCAAAAACAACGAATACTGTTATGCTGAAAATAAATAAAAAAAAAAACTTAGTGAACGTTGTTGGAGAGAATGCATGTTTTATAATTATGGTGGCTGTACTTTTTTAGATTTATATGTTGGGTCATCAGTTTTTATTTTTAGAAAGTTATAAAAAGCAAAGGACATCTATGATTCCATCTAACACCCATGTCCAATGATAAGTTTCACCTCTTATGTTACTATGTATATCTTATTAGCCTGTGTCAACAATTGAACTATAAAAATGTGTTCCCATTTCTCTATTACAAGTTTTTTTCACACTTTTACTCATGATTAACCAATACTATATAAGGTAACATTTGACTTAAGTTCATAAGATGCAAATAATTATAGCAAATTATTAATTCATTTTCTTTACTGTTGAAAAATCTGTAACTCAATATTACTCCACTCTTGTATGTAACAGGGCATCAGGTGTCTCCCTCAGAAAAAGGAACTCACAGAGAGCAGAAAGTCCCCTATCACATCAAATCTAGATAAAGGAAGAAATAAAAACATATATAGGAAGTATAAGAGCCACAATCATAGTTTATGCATGTTTGGGAGAATGAATGAAGAAAAGGAAAACAAAACTGTACCCTGAAGCAAATAACACATTATATGTAAATAAAATATTAATTACACTAAATTAAATTAAAAAAAAGAATAAACTCCCAGAATTGAGTTGACAAAGAGAATAAAAAAACTTATAAAATATTGAGTTACACATAAAAATTTTCAATGAGAGGAGTGGACATTAGAAGCTAGAAAAATTTTCCAGAAAAGAAATGTTTTCTTGATTGGTCTAAATAATTAATACAGGATATTAATATTGCCATTCTTTTTCTTTTCCTTAGTTCAAGCCCTTTTGTTTTCTTTGTGGATTTGTGTTCACAGAGTTGTGATTTTACAGTATTTTTAATTTTCACAGTAATGTTTTAATGTACTAAACTGTTCCCAGATTTTAAGATGGAATTAAACACACCAAAAATGTATGTCATTAAAATATTAAGTATAATATAATATAATATTAAAATATGCTATCACCATACAGTACATCATTAGTTTTTGATGTAGTGTTACATAATTCATTGTTTGCATATAACACCCAGTGCTCCATGAAATATGTGCCCTCCTTAATACCCATCACCAGGCTAATATTGCCACTCCTAAGCCCAATGAAGGTAATTACAAACTTTTAAACTACAATTCAAGAGTATTTTCCTGCTTCTACCTGTGTCTCTGGAAGAGCTTTTCAATTGATTGGCTATGCTGCCATCTACTGTATAGAAACTAAAGTACAGAAAAAGGGAAAAAGTATCTTCTCTAATACTACAATGCCTTGACCTAGTCCAAAATCTGGAATTAAGACAGGTCTTTTATAAAAGAGTAATAATTATTCAAGAAAAGAAAATTAGGAATGAAAATCTGTGCATTTGACTTTGGGTTCTGTAGAGCTTTGAAAAATGTAAAGATCATTAACAGAAGAGAGAATATTCAAATACTTTACAATTAGTGTGCATCTCACAAAGTCTGCAAAATCTTTATTGTTCAAGGCTAGCGATTTTGGGTGGTGGACATCTTTTTAAGGAAGGCACAGAAATAAAAAGAATATCAGAAGTAGAGTATGAACATTTTCCTGGCTGCAGTAGTGTCATTTGGAAAAGACCAGGAATTAATGATGTAGTAGAGAGCTACATAATAGAGGACTTAGAATTTAGCATATGCAAATATTTTGAGTCACATAATCCAGTTATTACTGTAAATATGCTGTGTTAAGTTGAGAGACACTAGTAAACAGAGATTCCTATGACATTGTGTAAATTCTGAGAGATGTGCATAGCCAAGAGTTATAGAGAGAATAAGGTTTAAGTTATGCGGTTTATTTTTTGTTGGCTGTAATACTAGACTTTATACTTAAGATCACTTGTTGTAGTGCTTACCAAAGAAAATTGGAAGGGAGTGTTCAATTCAGATATTAAACTTGATTCTATGGAAGCTGCAGTGTTGAAAACAAGACAATTCATTCTAAACAAACATTCGCAAAATAAGAGTTCCCTTTTCTAACCCTCTTTTGTCTATTTTTTGTTTTGTGCTTTGTTTTTGTCTTTTTCTTTCAAAGGAATTAAAACAGTACAGTTTCATGGAGAAATGGAACCAAACTTCAGATGATTTCATTTTGTTGGGGTTGTTTCCCTCCAATAAAACTTGCCTGCTTCTCTTGTTTCTTATCCTCTTCATATTCATTCTTGCCTCAGTGGGTAACTCAACCATGATTCACCTCATACGCTTAGATCCCCGGCTTCACACACCAATGTACTTTCTCCTCAGCCAACTGTCCCTCATGGACCTAATGTATATCACCACCACTGTCCCAAAGATGGCATTTAACTTCCTGTCCGGCCAGAAACGTATCTCCTTCCTGGGATGTGGGGTGCAAAGTTTCTTCTTCCTGACCATGGCAGGTTCTGAAGGTTTACTCTTGTCGTCCATGGCCTATGACCGTTATGTGGCCATCTGCCATCCCCTCCATTATCCCATCCGTATGAGTAAAATGATGTGTGTGAAAATAATCATAGGATCTTGGATTTTGGGGTCTATCAACTCCTTGGCACACACTGTCTATGCCCTCCATATTCCTTACTGCCAGTCCAGGACCATTGATCACTTCTTCTGTGATGTACCAGCCATGTTGCCTTTGGCCTGTATAGACACCTGGGTCTATGAGTACATGGTTTTTGTGAGTACAAGTCTGTTTCTCCTCTTTCCTTTCCTTGGCATTACTGCTTCCTATGGACGAGTTCTTTTTGCTGTTTACCACATGCGCTCAAAGGAAGGAAGAAAAAAGGCCTTCACCACCTGTTCAACACATTTAACTGTAGTGACATTTTACTATGCACCTTTTGTCTACACCTACCTTCGGCCCAGGAATTTTCGGTCACCAGCAGAAGATAAGATTCTGGCAGTCTTCTACACCATACTCACCCCTATGCTCAATCCCCTTATCTACAGTCTGAGGAATAAGGAAGTCCTAGGGGCCATGACAAGAGAGTTTGGGATATTCTCTACCAATAAAGAATAATCATGGCTGTCCTTTCTCTTATTTTCATTTTCCAGGTTAATTAGAACACCCCAGAGCAGCACTACCTAATAGAAATATAATGTGAGCTACAAGTAATTTAAACATTTGTAGCAGCCACATTTGATAAGTGAAATTGGTTTAAGTAATATATTGATTTAATTTGAAACATTAAAATTAATACTGAAATTAACAATGATATTAATGATATATACTATATTATATACTATGTTTGTGCATATTTCTACTTATATGGACATGATATGATTTTTATATTTAATCAACATAAAATTATTAATGAGATCTTTTATTTTGTTTTCAGTTTAAGTTTTCATAATCTTTTGTGTATTTTGTAATTAGAACACATTGCAATTTTGACTATACACATCTTAAGTGCCTAATAGCCAGATGAGGCCAATGGTTGCTATGTTAGCACAAGCCTAGGCATCGAAAAAATGTTTAAAATTATATATGGTAGGGGCGCCTGAGTGGTTCAGTGGATTAATCCTCTGCCTGCAGCTCAGGTCATGATCTCAGGGTCCTGATATCGAGCCCTGCATCAGGCTCTCTGTTTGGCAGGTAGCCTGCTTCCCCCTCTCTCTCTGCCTGCCTCTCTGCCTATTTGTGATCGCTCTCTCTCTCTGTCAAATAAGTAAATAAAATATTTCAAAAAAAGTATATATGGTATATAAAAATATATTTGTGATGTATAAAATATGGGTAGTAGAATGTGACATAACAAACAAGACAAACATAAGAATGTGATGTTTATAAATTTGCTTACCTGATGTCTTCCTTCATCCTAATTATAATTGGCATCTTGAATTCATCTTATCCTAAATCCTTTAATAAAACTTATTTAAGGAGGCTTATTTTTATATATAATCCTTAAAATTTTCAGTAAAAATACTAAAATTAAGTGATCTGGGTACATGTATGAGAAAATTTGACAATTTGTGTACATTCAAATAAATATATATATATTTAAATGAACTTAATAAGTTGTTAGTACTTAAAGAACTTATTTATTTAGAGTCATGGAAATAAAAAATTAGGTAGTCACTGTATGAACCAGAAATTTAAGGTTTCTGTTACATCTAAAATATAAATATGACCTTGCTAATATGAATTTATATACTAATATACACGAACTTATATTTCACAAGGTTTAATACACTTAAATTTTTTCAAGTCTGTCCCTAAAGGGGTTATGTAGGAGTATTAATTGTGGTAGAAAATGTTAGTTTTTAGGAGTCCATCCCCCAACTTTTGATTCATAGCCCAACATCAATATCCCAATATCTCTCTCTGGCCTTTTTGAATTTCTTCTTAAATATTGTCATGACTTGAGTCTTTTCCAAATATAAAATCTATCCTTATACATTATTACCCAGGTTATTTTCCTAAAACATAAGTATGATGCTATCATTGCACAATTTTGATTTCCTACTGGATAGACAAAAATTGCAAATCTTATATTCATATTCAAGAGCTTCTTAATTGTATATCGTGTCCTTCTTACCTGTTTCTACAACTCAATCCACAAAGTTAGTGCCATGGTCACTTGTGACTACAATAAAAGTAAAACAGATAATTATTTTACCAGCAAAATGGATTTATTCAGGAATAAAAGAATAATTGCAATTGTCACAATAAAGAATAGACAAGTCTGGAGACCAAAGGAAAGACATGGTACTTAAGAGAAAATAGGAGGTAGATGTCAGGGGATTCTTTAGATCAGAGTCCTTTGGAGGAAAGTGAGCATGCAGGATGGTGATGGCTTCTCACAGGTCGAGATGTGGCATATTCTTATACCCTGGGTTTCTTGCTGTGCAAGGGAAACCAGGAGTGGCTCTGAGGCAGGAGGGGTATGCCTGTGCCTCAAGGTCTAGTTTTTGGCTCTATGTTGTGATGATTTTTGGTGAGTACTCCAAGGGCATTCCTTTCCTTTACACATAGAGGAAAAGGGGAAGTTGATCATTAGGAAGTCTAAGGGCCTGGGCTTTATTAGGCTTTTCTTTAAAGTTTCAGCAGTTAGGTCATCCTGATTTTGGCAAATAATAGGGTCCAGTTTGTAACATTTTAGTAAAGCATATAGAAACTGGGATATAAAAATGAAGTTTGGAATCCAATTTTTGACAGTAATCAGCTAGCCTGAGAATGCGTCATAATTGGCACTTAGTTTGGGATTTGGGGAAGTTTAGGATGCTATCAAATCTATCGGAATCAAATATACTCCATTTCTGAAATCAGGTGCCCTTGAACCTTGAAACATTGAACGGTGGTTTCAGAAAACTGATTTCCCCCTTTGCTCCTATAGACTGTGTCCTTTTAAGTTTAAAAGTTGTAAAAGTGGATGCTGTCTTCCTATGAAGAGAAGTGAGAAGGGGATCAGAGAAGCAAATCATCTGTGTATCCTAACAAAGTAGAGCCTGTAGAAAACTTTGTATCATCAAAATCCACCTTTACTGTTCATGAAAAGTGAGAATGACTCTATGTGATATCCTGGGACATCACTATTCATTTTTACTTCTATTCCTACCAAATGGAAGTGAACAAATATTGGCCATTCTCATCAACTGGAATACTAAAAAATGTACTGCATAGGTTAATTGCAGTGAAAAAATATTTTTTAGTGAGAGTGGATGTCAGTAGTGTTTGGGAGTTAGGAGCAAAATAGTGCTATGAGATAATAAAGTTACTTATTGTTCTGAGGTTCTAAGAAATCTCCAGCCTCAATCACTGAGTTCTATCAGAGGTAAAATAAGTGTATTATAGGGAACAGTGCAGGGGATAATAAGACCTTGAGTCTTACAATCTTCTGTTATGGGCTTGATACTTTGAAGGGCTTCTTTATTTACAGGCTACAATTCTGTAGAGAGGTTTTGAGAAATCTATTTGAATATTGATGGGAAGTGCACATGAATCCTCACAATATTAATTGAAGACTTTTGCCCATAATGAAGTTGGTAGCCAATCCAAGAGGAACAAATGATCAATATTCCATGACTCAGCTAAAGGCCATTAGAGACAAAGTGAGTAGTGATGATGAGTGGTCATTTAATTCACCTGTTGGCTATTTTGATTACCATCAAATTCTAGAATTGTGTTTTGACTCACAGAGAAAGATAAACGAGCATAATATTTTTAAAAGAAATCTTGGCCCAGTTGATGAATAGGAGAAGAGGAACTTAAAAAAGAAAGGTGGGTATCTCTAAAAAGGTCTAAACATAAAGGAATAAGTTTAGAAAAAAGAATCTTTTGAGGCTTATTAGAGACTCCAGTATCTAAACCATTTTAATACTCTAAAGTAAAGGCTACTTTATAACACTGGGGTAGAGCCCTGAGTGTATCTCTAGTGTTAACAGAAACAGAGAAGGATTCATCCCCAGTTTGTTTCTTCAAGCCAAGTAAGAAGGAGAATTGGGAAAATCCTCCACAGTTCTTGGAACCCCATCTTTGAAAATTGGAGGATTTGGAAAACCTGGAGAGAGGGCTAAATGCACCTGGAGCACTTAGCATTGTAATTCTGTTTCCTGGCTCCTTTCAATAATAGAGACCCTGTGATTTTTTTTTTAACTTTGCTTGAAGGCATCCATTTGCTGCACTCGGAAATTTAGAATTTTAGTGGTCTTTATTCTAGTTGAATCGCATAGGGTGTAAGTGAGCTGATATGTCAGATTAACTAAATCAGAAGTGAACAGTTTCCCATTCCATCCTGTTACTTTTAAGTGAAAGAAAAACATCCTGGTTTAACCCATCAGGGACTAGTGGATTCAGCATTTAAAAGATCAGAGTTTTATTTCAAGACAATCTGGAGCTGGCTATAATAAACATGAATGGGCTTATTGGGCTCCTGGGTACAAACCAAAATCTTATTTTATTTGACAGTTTTGGGGAAAGCCCAAGGGATTGGTTGGTATTAATATTGGTTAGTGATGATACAAACTTGGCTATGTAACAAGGCAGGGAAATAGATACCCATTTGTAATTGTAGAACTCTTTCAGGATTATACTAGTTGCCAGTGTTTATCTGGTATTGGGTCAGACTATTAATGAAAACATGTGAACTAACTGATATAAATCTGGGATACTAGGCTGATGGGTTTGAAAACCTATATTAGATTTATCAGCAAATTTATTAGGATCCTCAGTCACATTAGAAAAGTCTTTGGAGAGAGGTGTCAAAATGGTGGAGAAGTAGCAGGCTGAGACAACATCGGGTAGCAGGAGATCGGCTAGATGGTTTATCAAACCATTCTGAACACCTACAAATCCAACAGGAGATCAAAGAGAAGAGGAGCAGCAATTCTAGAAACAGAAAATCAACCACTTTCTGAAAATTAGGACCAGTGGTGAAGTGAATCCAAAGCGATGGCAAGATAGACCATGGAGGGAGGGGCTGCCTCCCAGCAAGCAGTGGAGCAAGAGAGCACAAAATCAGAACATTTAAAAGTCCACTTCACTGAGGTACATCGCTCCAGAGGCTAAACAGGGGAGAAGCCCACGTGGGGATAGCGTGGTCTCAGGTCCTGTGGTGTCACAGAAGGATCAGGGGTGTGTGTCTGAGTGTCACAGAGCCCACAGGTATTAGAGCCAGGAAGCTGGCTACAGAGATAGAGCTGAGGAGTGAGCTCTAAACTTGGGGTTATGTTATCATGAACTGTGGCACAGGTCACTGCTCTGTGAGTGGGGAACCCACAAGACCCGGGGAGACTCCCATGGAAGAGCTCAGGGATCTGTAGGGTTTGGAGACCCCAGCTGAGGCTGTGTGCCAGAGACAGAGACATTTGGTCACAGGCTGCATGAGCTCAAAGCACAGCCAGAGGCCAGGGAGACAGGAGTGATTGAGTGCTTTTCTCTTAGGGTGCACTGAGGAGTGGGGCCCTGAACTCTTGGGCCTCCGGGTGAGGGATTGGGAAGTTGCCATTTTCATTTTCATCCTCCCAAACTCTGCAGAAAGCAATCAGGGAACAAAATTCCAGAAAGCTAACCGGAGCAGATTACTTAGCCTGGACCCTGGTAAGGGTGGTGCAATTCTGCCTTGGGCAAAGACACTTGACAATCATTACAACAGGCCCCTCCCCAAGAAGATCAGCAAGAAATCCAGCCACGACCAAATTCACTTACCAAGGAGAACAGCAGAATTCCAGATGGGTCACCTGGGTGGCTCAGTCATTAAGCACCTGCCTTCGGCTCATGTCAGGATCCCAGGGTACTGGGATCGAGCCATGCATCAGGCTTCCTGCTCGGCAGGGAGTCTGTTTTTTCCTTCCCCACTCCCACTGTTTATGTTCCCTCTCTCACTGTCTCTCTCTGTCAAATAAATAAATAAACACCTAAAAAAAAAAGAAAAGAAAAGAAAAGAAACGAAAAGAAAAAAAGAAAAAGAAAAATTCACTACGATGACCAAATACTTAAAAAAGAATTTCAAATATTGTGAGGGACACGTAGAAACATTTCAGACAAAATGGTGAGCCAATTAGACAATTACAAGCGAATATAAGCATTTTGTTCTTTCAGTGTTGTGAACTAATCGATTTTATTTAATTCTCAATATTTTTTTCCTCTTGAGTACTTTATAATCTCTTTCCTTCAGTCACTGAATCATTGCCTTACTCCAGATCCTCATCCTCTCTCTTTCTCTCTATTTTTTAAGTATTTATTTATTTGAGAGTGAGTGAGAGCACACATGGGGGAGGGGCAGAAGGAGAGGGAGAGAGACTCTCCAGCAGACTCCCTTCGGAGCACAGAGCCCCACATAGTGCTTGATCCCAGAAAGCCAAGGTCATGACCTGAGCCAGAATCAAGAGTGGGACACTTAACCCATTGAGCCATTCAGGAAGAATCATCCTCATCCTCTCTTTATTGGAGTATTTTCTAGCAATATTTCCCAACTGAATAAAAACAGGATTTGGAATCTTATATTATCAGCTAGAGTTCCTAAATGGAAAGAGACTTATATTTATTTAGCCTAATTTTAACAAATAATGTAATTTTTAAAATGTTTAAAAGACTTATAGAGTCTCTAAATATGGAAGTAAATCATGTCTGAAAACCTGTGCAACAGAAAAAAAAAGAAAGAAAAAAATGTCCAACAAGAACCTGAAAATGAGTCCTATAAGGATACTACCATTTCCTGTTTTGGGTGCCATTTGAGACTCAGAACTATGTGATGGATTTCCCTGAAAATTTTATGAATTTATTTTCATTTCATTCATTTTCATTTAGAGGTTGTGCACCTTTCATCTCTCTCTCTCTCTCGGTTATCTGAGTGACCCATTCCCAAGATAAAGTGTTCAAAAAGAGAATCTAATATACAGTGTAGATATATGTCTTGGCTATAGCTATAAGAAGAGTAGAGAAGTGAATATTTGAGTTCTACTATGGATATTGAAAAGTTTGCTCCTTAAAAAATTTCAAAAGATAATTCAGAAAAAATACAATTATAAACGGGGTTGTAGACTTTCTGCTAAACACTTAAGGAGTCATGTGACCCTTTATCTATTCACAGGGGTCATTACGTGTGAGATATAGGTATTTGTGATAAATTCGTTTTAGGTTTGATGTGTGGAAAGTAGACTTGAGGATTGAAAAAGGTAAATATTTGGATTCTTAGAGTCAAGATGGCAGAGAAGTAGCAGGATGAGCTGATATCAGGTAGCAGGAGATCAGCTATACAGCTTATCATGCCATTGTGAACACCTAAAAATCAAACAGGAGATTGAGGAACAATTCTAGAAATAGAAAATCGACCACTTTCTGAAAGGTAGGACCAGTGGAGAAGCGAATCCAAAGTGATGGGAAGATAGACCGCGGGTAGAGGGGCTGGATCCAGGCAAGTGGCGGAACAATGGAGCACAAAATCAGGACTTTTAAAAATCTGCTCCACTGAGGGACAACACTTCAGAGGCTAAACTGGGGTGAAGTCCACACAGGGTCAGAGTGGCCCCAGGTCCCACGGTGTCATAGAAGGATCAGGGATGTCTAGGTGTCACAGAGCTTGCAGGTATTAGAGCAGCAAAGCCAGCTTCAGAGGCAGAGACAAGAAGTGAGCTCTCAACTCGGGGTTACCTTGAACTGGTCACAGGCTGGGTGAGCTCGGAGCGGGGCCAAAGGCCAGGGAGACAGAAGTGATTGAGTGCTTTTCTCCAAGTACATTCAGAAGCCAGGGAGACAGGAGTAATTAAGCGCTTTTCTCTGAGGGCGCACTGAGGAGTGGGGCCCTGAGCTCTCCGGTCCTCTGGGCTGGAGATTGGGAGGCCGCCATTTTCATTCGCATCCTCCAAAACTCTACGGAAAGTGTTCAGGGAACAAAATCTCTTGAAAGCAAACCCCAGTGGATTACTTAGAAGGGCCCCTGGTAAGGGTGGTGCAATTCTCCTTGGGCAAAGACACTTGAGAGTCACTACAACAGGCCCCTCCTCCCAGAACATCAATAAGAAATCCAGCCAAGACCAAGTTCACTTACCAAGGAGAACAGCAGAATTCCAGAGGAGGAGAAAACAATGCATGGAATTCATGGCTCTCTCCCCATGATTCTTTAGTCTTGCAGTTAATTTTTTTTTAATTTTTCTTTCTTTTGCTAATTTTTTAAACTTTTACCTTTCCCTCTTTTAACGTTTTTTAACTAGTTTATCTAACAATACCATTCATAAAAAAATAATAATAATCTTTTTTGAACATGCATTATTATAGTCACATTTTATCCTTCGTGGTATGTAACTTTATTTTTTCTATATACACAGGGTTTTTTCATCTAAAAAATTTGGGGTACAACTTCTTTTAATAGATCAAAATATACCCTAAATCTTGCTCAAGGCTTGTTCTAGTCTCCAGCCCGAGTAAATTCTCTCCATTTTCTTTTTCTTTATTCTCCCAACCAACTTACTTTACCAACTCCTTTTTTAGAAATTAAAAAAAAAAATTCATCATTATAGGCATATTCTACTCCTTCACTGTGTTTACTCTGATATATGTTTTGTATTCTTTAAAATTTTGGAGTGTAGTTTCTTCTAAGAGACCAAAATACTCCCAAAATTAAGTGGGTGACCCTGTTCTAGTCACCAGTCAAATATATATTCTTCTTTATATTGTTTCTTACTTGTTTACTTTTTAAAATTTTTCCTAATTTTCTGAACTTCTTTTTAGCCCTTTCTCCCTCCCACGATTTGGTTAAAACACATTTTCCTGGGGTCTTTGCCACCCTTTTAGTATTTTATTTGCTCCTTCATATATTCTTATCTGGACAAAATGATAAGGCAGAAAAACTCACCACACACACACAAAAAGAACAAGAGACAGTACAAAGGCTAGGGAGCTGATCAATACAGACATTGGTAATATGTGAGATTGAGAGTTAAGAATGACGATTCTCAAGGTTCTAGCCAAGCTCAAAAAAGGCATGGAAGATACTGAGAGAAACCCTCTACGGAGAGATTAATGACCTTTCTGAAGAAATAAAAGAAGGAAAATCTCACTAAGTTGAAATAAAAATGCTATTAATGTGGTGCAATCAAATATGGAGGCTCTTACTGCTAGGATGAATGAGGGAGAAGAAAGAATTAATGATATAGAAGACCAAATGACAGAGAATAAAGAAACCGAGCAAAAGAGAGAAAAACAACTACTGGACCATGAGGGGAGAATTTGAGAGATAAGTGACACATAAGATGAAACAACATTAAAATAATTGGGATTCCAGAAGAAGAAGAAAGAGAGAGGGCAGCAGAAGGTATATTGGAGAGAATTACTATAGAGAATTTCCTAATATGGCAAAGGTAACAAGCATCAAAATCCAGGAGCTGCAGAGAACCCCCCTTAAAATCAATAAGAATAGGTCCATACCCGGTCATCTAATAGTAAAATTTGCAAGTCTTAGCGACAGACAGAAAATCCTGAAAGCAGTCCAGGAAAGAAGTCTGTAACATACAATGGTAAATATATTAGATTGAGGACAGATTTATCCACAGAGACAACGCAGGCCAGAAAGAATTGGCATGATATATTCAGATCAGAAATTGAGAAAAATATGCATCCAATAATACTATATCCAGCTAGGCTATCATTGAAAATAGAAGGAGAGATAAAAAGCTCCCAGGACAAAATAAAAACTGAAAGAATTTGTAAACACCAAACCAGCTCTACAGAAAATATTGAAAGGAGTGCTCTAAGCAAAGAGAGAGCCTAAAAGTAGTAGATCAGAGAGGAACAGAGACAATATACAGTAGCAGTCATCTTACAGGAAATACAATGGCACTATATTCACTAAACTATCTCTCAATAATTACCCTGAATGTAAATGCACTAAATGCCCTAATCAAAAGACATGGGGAATCAAAATGAATAAAAAAAGCAAAACCCATTAATATGCTGCCTAGAAGAGACTCTTTTTAGACCAAAAGACACCTCCAGATTTAAAGTGAGGGGGTGGAAACAATGTACCATCTAATGGACATCAGAAGAAAGCTGAGGTGGCAATCCTAATATCGGATCAATTCAATTTTAAGCTAAAGACCATAATAAGAGATGAGGAAGGACACTATATCATACTCAAAGGGTCTTTCCAACAAGAAGATCTAAAAATTGTAAGTATCTGCACCTAACATGGGAGGAGCTAACTAACTAAATAAACCAATTAATAACAAAATCAAAGAAACTGGTCGACAATAATACAATAATAGTAGGGGACTTTAACATTCCCCTCACTGAAATGGACAGATCATCCAAGCAAAAGATCAAAAGGAAATAAAGGCCTTCAATGACACACTGGACCAGATGGACATCACAAATATATACAGAACATTCCACCCAAAGCAACAGAATACACATTCTTCTCTAGTGCACAAGGAACATTCTCCAGAATAGATCACATCCTGGGTCACAAATCAGATCTCAACTGGTACCAAAAGATTGGAATCATTCCCTGCATATTTTCAGACTACAATGCTCTGAAGCTAGAACTCAACCACAAGAGTAAATTTGGAAAGGACCCAAATACATGGAGACTAAACAGCATCCTTCTAAAGAATGAATGGGTCAATGAGGAAATTAAAGAAGAATTGAAAAAAATTCATGGAAACAAATGATAATGAAAACACAACGGTTCAAAATCTGTGGGACACAGCAAAGGCAGTCCTGAGAGGAAAATATATAGAGGTACAAGCCTTTCTCAAGAAACAAGAAAGGTCTCAAATACACAACCTAACCCTACACCTAAATGAGCTGGAGAAAGAACGGGAAAGAAAGCCTAAACCCAGCAGGAGAAGACAAATCACAAAGATCAGAGCCGAAATCAATGAAATAGAAACCAGAAAAACAATAGAAAAAAATCAATGAAACTAGGAGCTGGTTCTTTGAAGGAATGAATAAGAACGATAAACCCCTGGCCAGAATTAACAAAAAGAAAAGAGAAAGGACCCAAATAAATAAAATCATGAATGAAAGAGGAGAGATCACAACCAACACCAAAGAAATACAAACAATGATAAGAACATACTATGAGCACCTCTACACCAGCAAATTTGACAATCTGGAAGAAACGGATGCATTCCTAAAGACATACAAACTACCACAACTGAACCAGGAAGAAATAGAACACCTGAACAGACCCATAACCAGTAAGGAGATTGAAACAGTCATCAAAAATCTCCAAACAAACAAAAGCTCAGGGCCAGACGGCTTCCCAGGGGGAATTCTACCAAACACTTAAAGAAGAATTAATTCCCATTCTCCTGAAACTGTTCCAAAAAAAGAGAAATGGAAGGAAAACTTCCAAACTCATTTTATGAGACCAGCATCACCTTGATCCCAAAATCAGACAAGGATCCCATCAAAAAGAATTACAGACCAATATCCTTGATGAACACAGATGCAAAAATTCTCACCAAAATACTAGCCAATAGGATCCAACAGTACAATAAAAGGATGACTCACCATGACCAAGTGGGATTTTTTCCAGGGTTGCAAGGTTGGCTCAACATCCGCAAATCAATCAATGTGATACAACACATTAATAAAAGAAAGAACAGGAACCATATGATACTCTCAATAGATGCTGAAAAGCATTTGACAAAGTACAGCATCCCTTCCTGATCAAAACTCTTCAAAGTGTAGGGATAGAGGTACTTCATACCGCCATATCATCAAAGCCATCTTTGAAAAACCCACCGCAAATATCATTCTCAATGGAGAAAAACTGAGAGCTTTTCCACTAAGGTCAGGAACACAGCAGGGATGTCCATTATCACCACTGCTATTCAACCTAGTACTGGAAGGCCTAGCCTCAGCAATCACACAGCAAAAAGAAATTAAAGGCATCTAAATCAGCAAAGAAGAAGTCAAACTATCACTCATTGCAGATGATATGATACTGTATGTGGAAAATCCAAAAGACTCCACTCCAAAACTGCTAGAACTTGTACAGGAATTCAGTAAAGTGTCAGGATATAAAATCAATGCACAGAAATCAGTTGCATTTCTCTACACCAACAACAAGACAGAAGAAAGAGAAATTAAGGAGTCAATCCCATTTACAATTGCACCCAAAACCATAAGATACTTAGGAATGAACCTAACCAAAGAGGTAGAATCTGTACTCAGAAAACTACAAAGTACTCATGAAAGAAATTGAGGAAGACACAAAGAAATGGAAAAAATGTTCCATGCTCCTGGATTGGAAGAACAAATATTGTGAAAATGTCTATGCTACCTAAAGCAATCTACACATTTAATGCAATCCCTATCAAAATACCATCCATTTTTTTTAAAGAAATGGAACAAATAATCCTAAAATTCATATGGAACTAGAAAAGACCTCGAATAGCCAAAGGAATAGTGAAAATGAAAGCCAGAGTTGGTGGCATCACAATTCCGGACTTCACGCTCTATTACAAAGCTGTCATCATCAAGACAGCTGAAATGTATGTACTGGCATAAAAACAGACACCTAGATCAATGGGACAGAATAGAGAGCCCATAAATAGACCCTCAACTCTATGACCAACGAATCTTCGCCAAAGCAGGAAAGAATGTCCAGTGGAAAAACGACAGCCTCTTCAACAAATGGTGCTGGGAAAATTGGACAGCCACATGCAGAAAAATGAAATTGGGCCATTTACTTACACCACACACGAAAATAGACTCAAACTGGATGAAGGACCTCAATGTGAGAAAGGAATCCATCAAAATCCTTGAGGAGAACACAGGCAGCAACCTCTTTGACCTCAGCTGCAGCAATTTCTTCCTAGGAACATCACCAAAGGCAAGGGAAGCAAGGGCAAAAATGAACTATTGGGACTTCATCAAGATCAAAAGCTTTTGCACAGCAAAGTAAACAGTCAACAAATCCAAAAGACAACTGACAGAATGGGAGAAGATATTTGCAAATCACATATCAGATAAAGGGCTAGTATCCAAAATCTATAAAGAGCTTAGCAAACTCAATACCCAAAGAACAAATAATCCAATCAAGAAATGGGCAGAGGACATGAACAGACATTTCTGCAAAGAAGACATCCAGATGGCCAACAGACACATGAAAAAGTGCTCCACATCACTCGGCATCAGGGAAATACAGATCAAAACCACAATGAGATATCACCTCACACCAGTCAGAATGGCTAAAATTAACAGGTCAGGAAATGACAGATGCTGGTGAGGATGTGGAGAAAGGGGAACCCTCCTGCACTGTTGGTGGGAATGCAAGCTGGTGCAACCACTCTGGAAAACAGCATGGAGGGTCCTCAAAAAGTTGAAAATAGAGCTAACCTATGACCCAGCAATGGCACTACTCTGTATTTACCCTAAAGATACAAAAGTAGTGATCCGAAGGGGCACGTGCACCCGAATGTTTATAGCGGCAACGTCCACAATAGCCAAACTATGGAAAGAACCTAGATGTCCATCCACAGATGAATGGATAAAGAAGAAGTGGTATATATGTACAATGGGATACTATGCAGCCATCAAAAGAAACGAAATCTTGCCATTTGCGAAGACATGGATGGGACTAGAGGGTATTTTGCTTAGCGAAATAAGTCAATTGGAGAAAGACAACTCTCATATGATCTCGCTGATAAGTGGAGATGCAACGTGGGGGGTTTAAGGAGTAGGAAAAGAATAAATGAAACAAATGGGCTTGGGAGGGAGACTAACCATAAGAAACTCTTAATCTCACAAAACAAACTGAGGGTAGCTGGGGGGAGGGGTTTCAGGAAAGGCTGGTGGGGTTATGGACATTGGGGAGGGTATGTGCTATTTTGAGTGTTGTGAAGTGTTTAACCCTGGCGATTCTCAGACCTGTACCCCTGGGGCTAATAATATATTATATGTTAATTAAAAAAAGCAAAGAGAAAAAGAAAAAAAAAGGAAATAAAAGAAACGTCTTTGACCTTTGATTGTAATTCAACTTACAACATAAATAATTAGAGGTTTAGCCTTTGGATCCTCAGGAGACCTGACAGGGTCAGTTTTTAATAGTTATGTAAGAGAAGGAAGGGAGGAGAGATTCGGGGAAATTTAGTGAAAAAGTACAGGGTATAAAGAGTGTGTAGCTGGCAGAGGAGGGCAAAAAGAAGACAGTGCTTCATACTGAAAGCTTGTATAGGTCATACTGCATGCCAGAGACAGACGGGGGGGGGGGGCACCTGAGTTGGGACCTGAGACAAAGAGAATGCAGGAGGGGGGAAGAGCCCTCAAAAGTTATTTTTTGTCTTCCTTCAGTTGTTTGCAAGTCAATTTAGAAATGGTGTTTTGTAATGTGGTGATTTTAGAATCCTGAAAACATTTGCAAGCCTGAAGATATAGACTAAAACAGGCATCTCATTCAGTTAAATAATGAAAATAAAACAAAAACAAAACAAAACCTGGAGTCATGGCTTTCTAATTTAGTTTTGAGAAAAACAAGTTTGGGGAAATGAAAAGATTCCCATAAGAGGAGGAGGGCACGATGGCAGAGATGTAGGAGGTGCTGTTTCAACAAGTCCCCTAGAGTGAGCTGGTTGTCTACCAGAACACTCCGTACACCCATGAAATCAGCCTGAGATGTAGGATTATACACATCTGGATCTCTAGATCCAGAAGAGGCAGAAGACACTAGTGGACAGGTAAAATGGAGTGGCAATGCTTGGACTGATATTGGAAGATAAACAGAAAGGTGAGGGAACCAACAGAATGGGGAGCTAGCCACCAGAAGTTACCCATTGGAGAATAATACCCTAATATGAGAGTGCCTTGTGATTGGGGACCAGCATTAACTTGGAGTCTCGTTAAAAGCATTCGAAAAGAGCAAGAGATCTTAATGGGCAACTGGTGGAATCAGGTGGTCAGAGGCAGAGGCTTAAACCCACAGACCCAGGACAGCCACTGCCAGCGACAAACCCTGCCAGAGAGAGTGCATGGAAACCTCCAGGCCATGGTCCCTGAGCAGCTGTCACACATGAGAGAGTCTGGGTGGATGCCAGCCTGTGCTCTCTAGAACCACAGCCTTTACCACTCTACATGCGCGCTGACGAGAGCCTGAGCCGCACTCCACACCCTCTCCTGAGAGGGGTCCATGCAGGTATAGCCAATAGGCACTAGAACTGGCCTAGACTCTAAACACTCCCAACCTGGGTGGGCATGAAAATCTCAGCACACTGTCTCTGTTTGGGATCTTTCTGGTGGTCTGGACCTGTCCAGACAGCAACCCAGCAAAGGCAGTCAGTAGAAGCAAGCTCCCTGGACCATTATTGTGGTTTTAGTAGCATCAGAGTGCAGAGACAATCCTGAGCTCCTGCAACCCCTGAGAAGTTGGATGGGGATGTGCTCTGCCTGTGGGAGGTGGCAGAGGGGGAGTCTGTGGGCTCTGGACAACCCAGAGGGGAACAGACTGAGGCTTCTCTCTGAGAAGGAGGTCTGGATGCAGTTTGTTTCTCCAAACCTCTGAAAAAACTATAAAAGCCACTGGGGGGCAGGACTCCAGAGAACAAAAGCCTGAAAAACTGGTTTCTTCAGAGTCCAGCCCCATTATAGGAGGCAGGATGACTCAACTCTAGCAAGATTGCCTGAAAAATAATGCAGCAGGGCCCTCCCGCAGAAAGCCAGCCACCTAAAAAATAATAATAAAAAAACAAGAGGACAACCACCACAGGATCCCCATAAAACTGTAAAACCCCAATATCAGGGGAAAAGAAGATATTAACCTCCAAGTACTGCCCTAAAACCTGTATACTTCATAGATACAACTTTTATTTTTAATTTGTTCCCATTATTCTAATTCTTTTAAAATTTGTAACCTATTTACCATCACAACGAGAGGTTCCATACAACAAATTTCATAATAACCTTTTAATTGGAAATTTTTTGATACATATACCTGTGTTTTACTTTTGCATTTCTATTTTTTTTAATATTCATATAGAGATAAGCTTCAAGGTAATCCTCTTTCTCTTCTTTCCCCAATCAGTACTATCTCCTATCCCTATATATAAATCAGTTTTAATCCCCCTTTATCTTGGGAAAGTTGAGTCCTTTAACTAAGATATCAAGACACACTCATGAAGAATCAAAATAACCTTCCATGCCCACCCTGAGGATTTATAACCACCCTCCCATCTTTCTTTCTTCTGTCAGTGTTTCTGCATTTATTTTTTCTGGTAGTATGTGAGTCTTATACTTGGGATTCATTTCTGCTCAGTTCTGTTTTTTTTTTTTTTCTTGTAATTTACTTTTGTAAATTACAAGAAGTCTTTTTGTTTTCCATTTGTGTTTGCATATTTTATAAATCTTACCTTTGTGGCTCATTCTGCCTGGGTCTTCTCTCTCTCTTTTTTTTTTCTTTGTCTTTTTTTCTCCTTTCTCTCTCTTTTTCCTTTTCTCTTTCTTCTTTCTTTTAGGTGAGGACTCTCAATTGCTCAAAAGTGTTCCAGAGTGCACATTGTTGCCACTTCCTGTCAGCGAATGGGAGAAGAATGAGGCACAAAGAAGTCAGCTGCAAGAGAAAGGGAGGAGGGGACAACAGTAGAAAAGACTGTTGCCCCAAACAACTCCTCAGTCCCGCTTTTATTAAATAGAAACAGTAACCAAGAGAAGAGCCAAAGAAGGCCAAACATTAGTCATATTCCTTTAGATAAACAAGAAGGAAGGCAAAATATGTCTGAACAAGCAGTATAAAGTTTATAGTTGAACAAGCACATTCAAAGGACTTACCTGATTAGCCACAGGTGCTCTCTGGGAGGAAAGAAGAGATAACAGAAAAATGAAGCAGGTGGCATTCCACCCTGAGCAGGCCAGGATTTCCCAGCTGCTTGGCTTCCATGGTCAAACACTCTGATTAAGCAGGAAAAAATATACAGTGGATAAAAGACAGTCTCTTCAATAAGTGGTGCTGGGAAAATTGGACAGCTATGTGTCAAAGAATGAAACATGAGCATTCTTTTACACCACACACAAAGATAAATTCAAAATGGATAAAATACCTCAATGTGAGGCAGGAATCCATCAGAATACTATAGGAGAACATAGGCAGTAACCTCCTTGACATCGGCCACAACAACTTCTTTCGAGATATGCCTCCAAAAGCAAAGGAAACAAAAGCAAATATGAACTTTCGGGAATTCATCAAGATCAAAAGCTTCTGCACAGCAAAAGAAACAGTCAATAAACCAAAGAAGGCAACCCACAGAATGGGAGAAGATATTCACAAATGACCCCACAGACAAAGGGCTGATATCCAAGACCTATAATGAACTCTTCAACCTCAACACACACAAAACATATAATCATGTCAAAAAAAAAAAAATGGGCAGAAGACATGGACAGACACTTCTCCAAAGAAGACATAAAAATGGCTAATAGAGGGGCGCCTGGGTGGCTCAGTGGGTTAAGCCTCTGCCTTCGGCTCAGGTCATGATCTCAGGGTCCTGGGATCAAGCCCCGCATCGGGCTCTCTGCTCCACAGGGAGCCTGCATCTCCGTCTCTCTCTCTCTGCCTGCCTCTCTGCCTACTTGTGGTCTCTGTCAAATAAATGAATAAAATCTTTAAAAAAATGGCTAACAGACACATGAAAAAATGTTCATCATAACTAGCCATCAGGGAGATTCAAAGCAAAACCACATTGAGATACCACATGACACCAGTTAGAATGGCCAAAATTAGCAAGACAGGAATCAACCTGTGTTTTAGAGGATGTGGCGAAAGGGGAACCCTCTTCCACTGTTGGTGGGAATGCAAGTTGGTGCAGCCACTTTGGAAACAGCGTGGAGATTCCTTAAGAGATTAACAATAGAGCTTCCCTATGACCATGCAGTTTAACTACTGGGTATTCACCTGAAAGATACAGATGTAGTGTAAAGAAGGGCCGTGTGTACCCTAATGTTCATAGCCACAATGCCCACAGTCACCAAACTGGAAAGAACAAAGATGCCCTTTAATGGAGGAATGGATAAATAAGATATGGTCCATATATATTATGGGGTATTATACCTCCATCAAGAAATCTTCTTTATTTTTTTAACTGTTCCCTTTGTTTTGTTGACAGTTTTCTTTGTAGTAGCATTTAATCTTGATGAAGTCCCAAAAGTCCATTTTTGCTTTTGTTTCCTTTGCCTTTGGAGACATATCTGGAAAGAAGTTGTTGTGGCTGATGTCAAAGAGATAACTTCATATGTTCTCCTCTAGGATTCTGATGGATTCCTGCCTCACATTGAGGTCTTTTACCATTTCGAGTTTATCTATGTGTATGGTGTAAGATAAGGGTCAAATTTCAGTCTTCTATGTGTAGCTGTCCACTTTTCCCAGCACCATTTATTAAAGAGATTGTCTTTTATCTACTGTTTTTTTCCTGTTTTGTCAAAGATTATTTGACCATATAGTTGAGGGTCCATATCTGGGCTCTCTACTCTGTTCCACTGGTCTATGTGCCTGTTTTTGTGCCAGTACCATGCAGTCTTGGTGATCACAGCTTTGTAGTAAAGCTTAAAATCAGGCAATGTGATACCCCCGTTTTGTTTTTCTTTACCCACATTTCTTTAGCAATTTGGGGTCTATTCTGATTCCATACAAATTTTAGGATTGTTTGCTCTAGCACTTAGAAAAATTCCAGTAGAATTTAGATTAGGGATGCATTGAAAGTACAGCTTGATCTGGGTAGTATAGACATTTTAACAATGTTTATTCTTCCAATGCATGACATGGAATGGTCTTCCTTCTTCCTCTCTCTTCTTCAACGTCTTTCATGAGTGTTCTGTAGTTCCTCAAGTACAGATCCTTTACCCCTTTGGTTAGGTTTATTCCCAGGTATCTTAGGTTTCTTGGTGATATACTAAATGAAATCAATTCTATAATTTCCCTTTGTATATTTTTATTTTTAGTGTAAGGGAAAGTAACTGATTTCTGTACATTGATTTTTTTATTCTTCCACATTACTGAATTGCTGTATCAGTTTTAGTAGTTTGGGGGTGGAGTCTTTTGGGTTTTCCATATAAAGTGTCATGTCATCTGCAAAGAGAGAGAGTTTGACTTATTCATTGCCAATTTTAATACACTTTATTTCTTCTTGTTTTGTTATTGCTGTTGTTAGTATTTCTAGTACTATGTTGAACAAGAGTGGTGAGGGTGGGCATCCTTGTAGTGTTGCTGATCTCAAAGGGAGGCTGTCAGCTTTTCCTCATTGAAGATGATATTCCCTGAGGGTTTTTCATAGATAGATTTTATGAAGTTGAGGAATGTTCTCTCTATCCCTATATTTTGAATTTTTAAATTCAGGAACAGATACTATATCTTGTCAAATACATCTGCATCATTTCTGCATTGGTTGAGAGGACCATGTGCTTCTTCTCTCTTCTCTTATTGACTTCTTCTATGGCATTCATTGATCTGCAAATGTTGAAGTACCCTTGCATTCCATGGAAAATCTATAGAAACAAGGACTTCACAGACAACATGATGTCAATAAAAACTTACGTTTCAATACTCACTCTCAACTTTAATGGTCTAAATGCTCTCATAAGAAGGCACAGGGTTGCATATTGGATAAAATGCCTGGACCAATCCTATGCTGTCTACAAGAGACCCACTTGGTACCAGACTAAAAGTGAAGGAGTGGAGTAGCATCTTTCATGCCAAAAAGCTACAAGAGCAACCTGGGTAGCAATTCTCATATGAGATCAATCAGATTTTATTTTATATTTTCAAGATTTTATTTATTTATTTATTTTACAGAGAGACAGAACACTAGTAGGCAGAGAGGCAGAGAGAGAGGGGGGGAAGCAGGCTCCCCACTGAGCAGAGAGCTCCATGTGGGACTCGATCCCAGGACCCTGGGATTATGACCTGAGCCACAGGCAGAGGCTTTAACCCACTGAGCCACCTAGGTGCCCCGAGATCAATGAGATTTTAAACTATAGACTGTTGTCTGAGATACAGAAGTACACTACATCATTCATAAATGGCCTATCCTCCGAGAAGATTTAACAATTGTAAATATTTATGCCCCCAATATGGGAGCAACCAACTACATAAGACAACTGTTCATCAAGATAAAGAGTCATATTGATATGAATACACGAATAGTAGGGGATCTTAACATGCCACTCTCAGTAATGGACAGATCATCCAAGCAGAAAATCAGTAAAGAAACAAGAGCTTTGAATGACACATTGGACCAGATGGACCTCATAGGTATATACAGAACATTCCACCCTAAAACAACAGAATACTCATTATTCTCAGGTGCAAATGCAATCTTCTCTAGAATAGACCACATACTGGGTCAAAATCATGTTTTAACTGATACCAAAATATTGAGGTTATTCCCTGCATATTCTCAGACCACATGCTTTGAACCTGGAACTCAAATACAAGAAAAAGTTTGGAAGGAATTCAAACACTTGGAAGCTAAAGACCATCCTTACTCAAGAATGTTTGGATCAACCAGGAAATCAAAGAAGAACTTAAACAATTCATGGAAACCAATGAGAATGAAGCACATTGGTCCAAAACCTATGGGATACAGCAAAGGTGGTCCTGAGGGAGAAATATATAGCAACCCAAGCTTCACTCAAAAAAAAAAAAAAAATCCTGAATACACATTTAAGGTGTAAAGCTCTCTTTACACCTTCAAGAACTGGATAATCAACAACAAATTAAGCCAAACCCATGTGCAAGAAGGGAAATAATTAAGGTGAGAGCAGAGATCAATGAGTTAGAAACTAGAGATATAGTAGAACACATCAATGAAACTATAAGCTGTTTTATTGAAGGAATCAACATGATTGGTCAACCATTGGCCAAACTAATCCAAACGAAAAGAGAGAAGCCCCAAAGTAATAAAATTATAAATGAAAAGGGAGAGATCATGATTAACACCAAGGTAATAGAAACAATCATCCGAAATTATTATCAACAGTTCTATGCCAGTAAGTTAAGCAACCTAGAATAACTGGTTGCATTCCTAGAAACCTATAAATTTCCAAGACTGATACAGGAAGAAATTAGCAACCTGAATAGACCAATATGTAGTAATGAGATTGAAGCAGTGACCAAAAACATCCCAAAAAAGAAGTGCCCAGGACCTGACAGATTCCCTAGGGTATCCTAGCAAACATTCAAAGAAGAAATAATACTTACTCTTCCGCAGCTGTTTCAAAAAGTAGAAACAGAAGAAAACTTCCATACTCTTTCTCTGAAACCAGCATTACCTTGCTCCCCAATACAGGCAAAGACCTCAGCAAAAAGGAGAATTTCATACCAATATCCCTAATGAATATGGTTGTCAATATTCTCAACAAGATCTTAGCTAACAAGATCCAATGGTACATTAAAAGGTTTATCCACCATGACGAGGTGGGATTTGTCCATGGGATGCAATAGTGGTTTAACATTTGGAAATCAATCAGTGTGATAGAAGAAATCAATAAGAGAAGAGAGAAGAACCTTGTTGTCCTCTCAATTGATGCAGAAAAAGCATTTGATAAGATAGAGCATCCATACCTTATTAAAACTCTTTAATTATAGAGATAGAGGGAATATTCCTCAAATTCATAAAATCTATGAAAAACCCACAGTGAATATCATTCTCAATGCGGTAAAGTTGACACCTTTCCTTTGGGATCACTAACATGACAAGGATACCCATACTTCCCACTGTTGTTAGATACAGTACTAGAAGTCCTAGCAACAGCAATCAGACAACAAAAATGAAAGTTATTCAAATTGGCAAAGAAGAAACCAAACTCACTCTCTTCACAGATGGCATCACACTTTACATGGAAAGCCCAAAACACTGCACCCCAAACTACTAGTACTCATAGAGAAATTCAGTAATGTGGAAGGATAAAAGCAATGTACAGAAATCAGTTACTTTCTTATACACTAACAATGAAAATACAGGAAGGGAAATTAGAAAATCATTCCACTTACTATAGCACTAAAACCCTCAAGATACCTGGGAAGAAACCTAACCAAAGTGGTAAAGGATCTGCACTTGAGGAAAAACAGAACATTCAGGAAAGAAATTGAAGAAGATACTAAAAGTTGAAAGACCACTGCATGCTCATAGATAGGAAGAATGAACATTGTTAAAATGTCAATACTGCCTAGAACAATCTATACTTTCAATGCCATCCCCATCAAAATTCCAGGGCATTTTTCAAAGTGCTGGAACAAACGATTCTAAAATTTGTATGGAACGAGAAGTGGCCCCGAATTGCTAAGGAAATATTGAAAAAGAAAAACAAAACTGGAGGCATCATGTTACCTGATTTCAAGCTTTACTACAAAGCTGTGATCACTAAGACAGCATGGTACTGGCACAAAAACAGGCACATAGACCAGTGGAACAGACTAGAAAGCCCAGACATGGACCCTCAATTCTATTGTCAAATAATCTTTGACAAAGCGGAAAAAATATCCAGTGGAAAAAAAGACAGTCTCTTCAATAAGTAGTTCTGGGAAAATTGGAGAGCTATGTATAGAAGAATGAAACTGTTTCCTTTGCTGTGCAGAAGCTTGTGATATTTATGAAGCTCCAGAAGTTCGTTTTTTGTTGTTGTTGCTGTTGTTGTTTTTTGTTTTTGTTTCCTTTGCCTTTGGAGACATATCTTGAAAGAAGTTCCTGTGGCCTAAGTCAAAGAGGTTGCTAAGTTCTCCTCTAGGATTTTGATAGATTCCTGCCTCACATTGAATCTTTTATCCATTTCACGCTTATATTTGTGTGTGGTGTAAGAGAATGGTCAAGTTTCATTCTTCTATACATAGCTCTCCAATTTTCCCAGAACTACTTATTGAAGAGACTGCCTTTTTTTCCACTGGATATTTTTTCCGCTTTGTCAAAGATTATTTGACAATAGAATTGAGGGTCCATGTCTGGGCTTTCTAGTCTGTTCCACTGGTCTATGTGCCTGTTTTTGTGCCAGTACCATGCTGTCTTAGTGATCACAGCTTTGTAGTAAAGCTTGAAATCAGGTAACATGATGCCTCCAGTTTTGTTTTTCTTTTTCAATATTTCCTTAGCAATTCGGGGCCACTTCTCGTTCCATACAAATTTTAGAATCGTTTGTTCCAGCACTTTGAAAAATGCCCTGGAATTTTGATGGGGATGGCATTGAAAGTATAGATTGTTCTAGGCAGTATTGACATTTTAACAATGTTCATTCTTCCTATCTATGAGCATGCAGTGGTCTTTCAACTTTTAGTATCTTCTTCAATTTCTTTCCTGAATGTTCTGTTTTTCCTCAAGTGCAGATCCTTTACCACTTTGGTTAGGTTTCTTCCCAGGTATCTTGAGGGTTTTAGTGCTATAGTAAGTGGAATGATTTTCTAATTTCCCTTCCTGTATTTTCATTGTTAGTGTATAAGAAAGTAACTGATTTCTGTACATTGCTTTTATCCTTCCACATTACTGAATTTCTCTATGAGTACTAGTAGTTTGGGGTGCAGTGTTTTGGGCTTTCCATGTAAAGTGTGATGCCATCTGTGAAGAGAGTGAGTTTGGTTTCTTCTTTGCCAATTTGAATAACTTTCATTTTTGTTGTCTGATTGCTGTTGCTAGGACTTCTAGTACTGTATCTAACAACAGTGGGAAGTATGGGTATCCTTGTCATGTTAGTGATCCCAAAGGAAAGGTGTCAACTTTACCGCATTGAGAATGATATTCACTGTGGGTTTTTCATAGATTTTATGAATTTGAGGAATATTCCCTCTATCTCTATAATTAAAGAGTTTTAATAAGGTATGGATGCTCTATCTTATCAAATGCTTTTTCTGCATCAATTGAGAGGACAACAAGGTTCTTCTCTCTTCTCTTATTGATTTCTTCTATCACACTGATTGATTTCCAAATGTTAAACCACTATTGCATCCCATGGACAAATCCCACCTCGTCATGGTGGATAAACCTTTTAATGTACCATTGGATCTTGTTAGCTAAGATCTTGTTGAGAATATTGACAACCATATTCATTAGGGATATTGGTATGAAATTCTCCTTTTTGCTGAGGTCTTTGCCTGTATTGGGGAGCAAGGTAATGCTGGTTTCAGAGAAAGAGTATGGAAGTTTTCTTCTGTTTCTACTTTTTGAAACAGCTGCGGAAGAGTAAGTATTATTTCTTCTTTGAATGTTTGCTAGGATACCCTAGGGAATCTGTCAGGTCCTGGGCACTTCTTTTTTGGGATGTTTTTGGTCACTGCTTCAATCTCATTACTACATATTGGTCTATTCAGGTTGCTAATTTCTTCCTGTATCAGTCTTGGAAATTTATAGGTTTCTAGGAATGCAACCAGTTATTCTAGGTTGCTTAACTTACTGGCATAGAACTGTTGATAATAATTTCGGATGATTGTTTCTATTACCTTGGTGTTAATCATGATCTCTCCCTTTTCATTTATAATTTTATTACTTTGGGGCTTCTCTCTTTTCGTTTGGATTAGTTTGGCCAATGGTTGACCAATCATGTTGATTCCTTCAATAAAACAGCTTATAGTTTCATTGATGTGTTCTACTATATCTCTAGTTTCTAACTCATTGATCTCTGCTCTCACCTTAATTATTTCCCTTCTTGCACATGGGTTTGGCTTAATTTGTTGTTGATTATCCAGTTCTTGAAGGTGTAAAGAGAGCTTTACACCTTAAATGTGTATTCAGGATTTTTTTTTTTTTTTGAGTGAAGCTTGGGTTGCTATATATTTCTCCCTCAGGACCACCTTTGCTGTATCCCATAGGTTTTGGACCAATGTGCTTCATTCTCATTGGTTTCCATGAATTGTTTAAGTTCTTCTTTGATTTCCTGGTTGATCCAAACATTCTTGAGTAAGGATGGTCTTTAGCTTCCAAGTGTTTGAATTCCTTCCAAACTTTTTCTTGTATTTGAGTTCCAGGTTCAAAGCATGTGGTCTGAGAATATGCAGGGAATAACCTCAATATTTTGGTATCAGTTAAAACATGATTTTGACCCAGTATGTGGTCTATTCTAGAGAAGATTGCATTTGCACCTGAGAATAATGAGTATTCTGTTGTTTTAGGGTGGAATGTTCTGTATATACCTATGAGGTCCATCTGGTCCAATGTGTCATTCAAAGCTCTTGTTTCTTTACTGATTTTCTGCTTGGATGATCTGTCCATTACTGAGAGTGGCATGTTAAGATCCCCTACTATTCGTGTATTCATATCAATATGACTCTTTATCTTGATGAACAGTTGTCTTATGTAGTTGGTTGCTCCCATATTGGGGGCATAAAATATTTACAATTGTTAAATCTTCTCGGAGGATAGGCCATTTATGAATGATGTAGTGTACTTCTGTATCTCAGACAACAGTCTATAGTTTAAAATCTCATTGATCTCGGGGCACCTAGGTGGCTCAGTGGGTTAAAGCCTCTGCCTGTGGCTCAGGTCATAATCCCAGGGTCCTGGGATCGAGTCCCACATGGAGCTCTCTGCTCAGTGGGGAGCCTGCTTCCCCCCCTCTCTCTCTGCCTCTCTGCCTACTAGTGTTCTGTCTCTCTGTAAAATAAATAAATAAATAAAATCTTGAAAATATAAAATAAAATCTGATTGATCTCATATGAGAATTGCTACCCAGGTTGCTCTTGTAGCTTTTTGGCATGAAGATGCTACTCCACTCCTTCACTTTTAGTCTGGTACCAAGTGGGTCTCTTGTAGACAGCATAGGATTGGTCCAGGCATTTTATCCAATATGCAACCCTGTGCCTTCTTATGAGAGCATTTAGACCATTAAAGTTGAGAGTGAGTATTGAAACGTAAGTTTTTATTGACATCATGTTGTCTGTGAAGTCCTTGTTTCTATAGATTTTCCATGGAATGCAAGGGTACTTCAACATTTGCAGATCAATGAATGCCATAGAAGAAGTCAATAAGAGAAGAGAGAAGAAGCACATGGTCCTCTCAACCAATGCAGAAATGATGCAGATGTATTTGACAAGATATAGTATCTGTTCCTGAATTTAAAAATTCAAAATATAGGGATAGAGAGAACATTCCTCAACTTCATAAATCTATCTATGAAAAACCCTCAGGGAATATCATCTTCAATGAGGAAAAGCTGACAGCCTCCCTTTGAGATCAGCAACACTACAAGGATGCCCACCCTCACCACTCTTGTTCAACATAGTACTAGAAATACTAACAACAGCAATAACAAAACAAGAAGAAATAAAGTGTATTAAAATTGGCAATGAATAAGTCAAACTCTCTCTCTTTGCAGATGACATGACACTTTATATGGAAAACCCAAAAGACTCCACCCCCAAACTACTAAAACTGATACAGCAATTCAGTAATGTGGAAGAATAAAAAAATCAATGTACAGAAATCAGTTACTTTCCCTTACACTAAAAATAAAAATATACAAAGGGAAATTATAGAATTGATTTCATTTAGTATATCACCAAGAAACCTAAGATACCTGGGAATAAACCTAACCAAAGGGGTAAAGGATCTGTACTTGAGGAACTACAGAACACTCATGAAAGACGTTGAAGAAGAGAGAGGAAGAAGGAAGACCATTCCATGTCATGCATTGGAAGAATAAACATTGTTAAAATGTCTATACTACCCAGATCAAGCTGTACTTTCAATGCATCCCTAATCTAAATTCTACTGGAATTTTTCTAAGTGCTAGAGCAAACAATCCTAAAATTTGTATGGAATCAGAATAGACCCCAAATTGCTAAAGAAATGTGGGTAAAGAAAAACAAAACGGGGGTATCACATTGCCTGATTTTAAGCTTTACTACAAAGCTGTGATCACCAAGACTGCATGGTACTGGCACAAAAACAGGCACATAGACCAGTGGAACAGAGTAGAGAGCCCAGATATGGACCCTCAACTATATGGTCAAATAATCTTTGACAAAACAGGAAAAAAAACAGTAGATAAAAGACAATCTCTTTAATAAATGGTGCTGGGAAAAGTGGACAGCTACACATAGAAGACTGAAATTTGACCCTTATCTTACACCATACACATAGATAAACTCGAAATGGTAAAAGACCTCAATGTGAGGCAGGAATCCATCAGAATCCTAGAGGAGAACATATGAAGTTATCTCTTTGACATCAGCCACAACAACTTCTTTCCAGATATGTCTCCAAAGGCAAAGGAAACAAAAGCAAAAATGGACTTTTGGGACTTCATCAAGATTAAATGCTACTACAAAGAAAACTGTCAACAAAACAAAGGGAAC